>NC_136059.1:1167386590-1168849173 GCF_964261635.1 Lissotriton helveticus | reverse complement strand
GATTGGTCTCCCCTGCGTTTTGGCTGGAAGGGGGTTATGTTGGACTTTGGCCCTTAGGGCAGGTTCACCCCTAGACTTTTTGCTTGAAATGGTGACCTGGAGATGGTGATTTTTGGATTCTGCGCACTTTCACTGTGTCCCAGTGGAAAGTGCGTGCGCACTCTGAGTGCATGTGCTGAGCTATGCCTGCCCGCCCATAGGAATGCATGGGGAATGTATGTGTCCCTGGTAGTTCCTGATGCGTGGGGTGTACAGGCTTGAGTCTGGTATGTGTGAACTCGTGAGAGTGAATGCTGCGCAACGGTGTATGCAGCATGTATGTGTCTAGTAGCGAAGCGCCATTTCTAGACATGGCTGTACGTGTGCTGTGAGGGTGCTGGCGTGTGATTGGCTGGAGCTGGCTGGCATGCCAGGCTCCAGGAAGTCTGGATGGGTCTGCCCGGTGGTGAGTGGGAGATTAGCATGAGTGATGTGTGGGAGGAGTGTACCTGTGTCCTGGATGGGCTGGGTTTTCCCCACACAATGCTGGCTCCGCCCCCCTGTGGTGTGTCTAATGACCCAAGCCCTGCCAGTGAATAGAGAGGGTGGTTGAGGTAAACAGAGTACTCAAGAACCAGCTGCGACTGGTTCCGCCCCCACTCTGCACCCTTGAACAAAGAAATGCACTGTATAAAAATGGGGCTGTGTCCCCACAAATGTTGTTCTCTTCCAGGATCCTGAGGGGGCTGTTGCTGCTGCTGCTGGGCCAGAGGACCGCCACTTGGGCTGTCTCCCTGCCTGGAGACCCAGTGAGCTGGCTCTGGGCCCAGCCTTGCCCCCCCCCCCCTGCCTTGCTGAAGGACCTTTGCTGGACTTTGTTGTCCTATAGCGCCTGGGGGTGCTGAATTGGATTGATAGCGCTGGGAGCGCTTTCCTTTTCCCTCCTAGCGCTAAGAGCGCTTTATTTTGCATTTAGCGCTGAGGGGCGCTTTACTTTGGGAAGCCGGCGTTGGCCCCGCTCCGTGACGAGTCTTGAGCCCCCTGGCAGGTGCCCACCCTGCCGGGGACATTGCCGCCTTTCGAGCGCGTGCCCACCGCGCTTTATGGTAATTAAGGCCGGTGCCCACCCGGCATTGCCCCTCGAGATTCACCGCCGCAGCCCGGAGTGTTTTTAAAACGTTGCCGGGCCGCTGCCAAGTGCGACCCGGAAGTGGTTGGCCGGCCGGCCAATCAGTGAGCAGGCCGACCGGAAGTCCCGCCCCGCAGCCGCGACCTGGAAGTCAGGCAGGCCGGGGGCAGGACAGAGAAACAACCGGACGCAGACGGGAGGCCACCCCGTGCTCCAGGAAGAGAGAGAAGCCGGCGTCTTCTCTTGTCCCCCCCGGGCTCCCAAAGCGAGGGAGAGCCCAGGAGAGAGAGGGCAGAAGCCTGGCCGAGAGGAGCTGACGCCTCGAGGAGCCGCCACCTCCCCTGACAGCCGGTGAGTGCGGGCGCCCCCGGGGTCACTTCTCCACCCCAGCGAGGCTCGAGAGCCAGAGTGATTTCCGAGTCCCCGGAGGGGGGACTCCAGCATCTGGGGCCACAGTCGTGTAGAGCCTTCAAGGCTCCTGGCGGCATCTTTTCTCCACGAGGGACTTGCACAAGCCGCCCCTTTTGTTTGTCCAGAGCCACGGAGGCTCAGGGGCATTTCTTTGGTCATGAGCCCTGAGAGGCTCGGGGGCAGAGTGGAAGAAGGAGCCCAGAGAGGCCCCACCCTGGCCCATTCAATTTAAGAGCCTAGAGAGGCTCTAGGGGGCCACATTTATTTCTTAGGGCCCGGAGAGAGGCTCCAGGCGCCAAAGTGGTTGTGAAGGGCCCAGAGAGGCTCTTGAGCCCCCACTGTTGTTTTTGAGCCCTGGCAGGCTCAAACATTGTTGCACCAGTTGCCCAGCACTTTGTGGGCAACTGCTACGTTTAGGCCCCCCTGACATTGGACACAGGGCGTCCTAGCCCCAACAAGGCCAGAGGGCCTAGGGACAGTCACAGGTGGTGACTTACGTGAGTTTGGCGCAATTGTACTTTCTATGCACCTCTGAATGTATTATTTATGCGTCATGTGCCTTTACACCTCTGAATGAATGTTATGCATTGCATCATGTGTTTTCCTCTTACACCCCCACAGGTATTGTGATGTGTAGGTGGTTGTTTTCTCCCTAGTACAGGTGGTGCTAGTGAGGTCCTGGTTACCAGTGATTACTGGTTGTGTGCTATTTTGTGCTATATTCTATGTACTAAGTGCTATTTCTGAAAGTGCTACTTCTGATTCCTGACAGTGGTCCAGGTGGCCCTGTCTTGTAAATATCCCCCTGTAAATTCTGCCCGTGCCTCTGGCACATTGTAAAGTGTGTGTTTTATCTAATGTGTTTTGGTGTAATACAAAGGCTATTTTTATATAACCTTGTGTGGAGTTTCCTTTGTGGTGGGCCTTTGGTTGTTGTTGCTGGGGTGCATGCGCAAATACTTAGCCTACATCGCCTCCAACTTTAGCCTTGCTGCTCGCGCCACGTTACCTAGAGGGTGAGTAGGGGTTATCTTGGCGTGTAACTCCCTTGCCCTGACTTGGGTGTGGTGGTCTCTGACTGACTTTGGCGAAAGCCCTGGTCAGCCGGGGATCCCATTTCCAACACACGCTGTTTGTAGATAGCTCTAGCCTCGATGGGAAGCCATCGGAGAGAAGACAGGGTAGGAGTGATGTGGTCACTTTGTTTGGACCCTGAAATGAAGCGAGCTGCTGAATGGAGGACTGATTTGAGGGGGAGAGGTGAGATTTGAGATGGCCAGTCAGAAGAGAATTACAATAATCCAGTCTAGAGAGAACTAGCGATTGGACCAAGGTTTTTAGGTCATTCTCCGGGAAGAATCGACGAATCCCCCATAAAAGGAGCAGCTGATAACGTGCGCTCTTGGCCATGGAATTGATGTGTGAGATTAGGTCGAGTCTTTTGTCAAGTATGACACCTAAGGATTTAGCGCAGTCAACAATGATGGGTTTACTGTTGAGTAGATTCAACTGATCCATCCAGGATTGAACAGGCGGCGGGGAGAGAGAGCTAGATAAGAGGAGGAATTAAATTTTGGAGGGATTGAGAATGAGTTGGTGAACTAACATCCAGTTGTGAATAGCGTTGAGAGTAGAGCTGAGTAGTGAGAGATCATGAGGGGAAGAGATGGTCTGAATGGCAAATTGAGTAGAGTTGATAGGAGAGGCGAGTGGAGGGGAATTGACATTGAAGGTCTTGTAGGTAGCCAATAAGTTGGTGATGTCTGTGGAGGACAGATTGTGGTTGGCTTTATTGGGGCGTGGGAGCAAGGAACTCCTCGGGAGGTTATTCAGGGAGGGGGATATCTTAGCACATAAGAGTGAAATGGACGCTTCAAGCTGGGAAATGGAAGAGATGAGGGAATCAAGTTTAGTTTCCAGAGAGAGGTGTGCTGAGCATGGAGTGAAGGGTGGCTCAATGGTTAAGGGAGAGAGTGGCCTAGGCAGAGGAGGACAGGAGGAAGAGGGGGACCGGGGAGAGTGTTGGGTGCGAGGATCGAAGGTGGGGGAGGAAGTGAAGTAGGTGAAGGAGGACAGTGGGCTGTGGGGGGCTGGGGAGAGAGATGTGATGCAAGGGTCTGAGGGGGGGAAGGAAGGTGATAGAAAGGAGTGAATGGAGTTACTGTGATATTTTTACTGGGGTTGAGCAGAGGTGAAGAATAGAGAAGGTGAAGAATAGAGATCATACATAGGAGGAGAAAGTTGAGAAGTAGAAATGGATGGCTGGAGGAGGAGGGGGAAAGGAGTGGGATTATGGGAAGGCCATGGATACGGTGAAATGAGAGGAGAAGGGGCTGAACACGTAGAGGAGGGAGGGAGGTCAAAGGGAGGCGACAGGAGTGGGGAGAAGAGAGAGGGTGCAGGCCAGGTACCATGGGTAATCAAAGGTGAATGTAGGGGTAAAGGCACCAGGCAGAGTGGGGGGGTCGAGCAAAATGAAAGTTGTGGGAGGAGTGAAGGACTGTGCAGTCAAAGGGAGGGAAGAGGAAGGAATTACCAAGAGGGGAAACAGGGTTGTGAAGCATAGGGGGGAATGTAAGATGTGGAGAGATGGGAGGTGTGGATCAGTGGGAGGGAAGATGATGGGATTACCAATAGGGGAGGCATGGATGTGAGGCATGAGAGGGGGGAGAGAAGGTTTTAGAGAGATGGGAGATGTAAGAACAGAATTGAGGGTACGAGGCAAGGGGAAGAGCGGAGAGGGGTGAGGAGAAGAGGGGGGATGGGGGAGGGTATGCAAATGGATAAACCGCAACTTTAAACAAAAGACAACTCATTTAGATGCTACCCGTGTATAAAACATACATTTTCCATTACCTCCCATAACGGGCAACACTCTGTTGCTCTTGAGTTAGGTCCATGCTATAGATAAACCAACATGTGCATGCTTTCACATTGGGAACAGTACCCAATGTATTATGCTCTGTGGATACTGCTTCCTTTTGAACTGTTGGTCAGCCCATCTCATTTTGTGACAGCTAGACTGAAGCTCCCATGATTTTCTTTATTCCGGTTTATTCTTCACATCTCAAGTCTACTTCTCAATGTTTGTGCAAGCACTTTATTGGGCACATTGGGAGATTCCCCGCACACATCTTCTTGTTACCTGGAAGCATGTCATCCTTATGCAGTTCATGCTACTTTTAATCTGAAAATACACGTTTCCAGCAAGCCTTCAGTGCTTTCATTTCTGACATGGGCGGGACTCGCTTGATATAAACCATCTTGCAGTTATCCGATGCTCGCAGGTTTTGTGGACACTCTCTGAGCTCCAGTAGTGCTCGTTGTCTCACGTGAATTCATCGGTAAAGATAAAAGATCTGACTTTAATGTGTTACTGCAGGAAAGAACAGGCATGGACATATGCCTTTTCAATGCATTAGTGCATTAAACCCGAACCTATTGGCCGTCCAAATGTGTATTCTAATGCTGTCTCAGTACCCAGTGTGCAAAATGGTAGCCCCAACAAAACTGTTTAGTTCTAGCCCGCCCCCACCCCGAAGTTTGGGTCTAGTTGCGCCCCTGGGTGGTGGGATATAATTACTGGACTGCAGGAACATGTCAGTTACCTACTGAAGAATAAATAGTTGGCAAGGGACTTCAGGTAGGTAGAGTCTAGGCAAAAAATAATCCTATGCACAGTATGATTCTTATCTCACTTTCATCACAAAAACACAATGCTATGCTACGCTAGCAAGCAATGTAAAGACAGATAGTGACAAGAAAAAAATCTAAAGCCCATTTTTGTTTACTTTCTAAACCCACTCTCTCCGCCCACAACAGGCCCACACCCACTCCCCTCCCCAAGCAAAAAAAGTCCCTTTCACCCTTTTCCCAACTTCCCTTCCCAAATTCTACCCTCTCCATTCACAACAGGCCCATCCCCCCAAGCAAAACAAAAATGTCCCATTCACCCTGTCCAACTTCCTTCTCACCCTCTCTTTCCACAACAGGCCCACCAACCTCCCCAAGAAACCACCCCAGATGTCCCTTTCCCCAACTTCCCTTCCCATCCCCTCCACCCACAACAGGCCCTTACACCCAAAAATTGTTCAATAAAAAAGGGCTGTTTGATTTTAATGTAGGCCACCTCCTAGATCAGGTTCTGTTGCCTGTGCCGGAGCAGGGTCACCTTGCACCTGAACAGCGCCAGCTCACTTATGGCGCTGGGGAGGAGGCAGTTGGATTATGATGATTAGGGTGGGCTGGTGGTATTCCAGGCAACAGTGGACCTTGACTGCAAGTGGCGGCGGTGCTGGTGTTGGCCTGGCTGTGCTGAAGGCGGACATGGTTGGCAGCTATAGAAACTGGAGACTCATGTCTCCTTCTTTTCCTCCTCCATGGCCACCAGCCAGCAATATTCCAATGCCATGGCCTCCAACTATTGGCGCCGCAGCCAGGTAACTATCTTGTGCTAAGAAAGTCATTGCTGGTCAGCCCCAGCAGTAGGAGTAGCTATATCAGGAAAGAAAAAATAAAAACTAAAATTGTGATGCTCAGTGCAAACACTTATTTATTCTGTCTACAGCGGCACAGTAGCAGAGCATTACTGGTCTCCTAGGGCAATTGGAATTTAATTAGGATGTGATGATTAGTCTGAGCCTGGGCCATGTTTTTCTGCCCATGCATCACATATTGCAATAGCACTATATGCAAGGAATTAAGCCATAACACCAACATAAGCAAAACGTGATTTTATTTTAAAGGATTTTACAGTGAAATGGAACAGACACTTTATGTGAGTTAATAAATGAATTAGCTGCTTTTAATGAGTAAAGCGTATATATGCTGCACAATTAATACTTGACTATGCAACATTAACAGAGCCATGCTGGCAGGTCTGCTTACTCTGCGGCATTCTGTGGGGCAGTTGCAGCTTGGTATGGTAATAACTTATCATTTCAATGGCCCTGCTTTTCTCCTACTCCCTCTTCAGTTCTACTCTGAGTCCAAGTTCGGGGCGGATAGAGTCTGGGAGATGGTATAATCCTTTACACAGGTGGTGGATAACAGATACCCCATCCACTGTGTTACAGTAGATGGTGCAAGATTATAAATTATGCACTGTAGTACAGCAAACTGGATATATTTTATTTGTCACAGAGTATCCCATTCACCAAACTCTAAATCAGGCCTTTAATTGCACATTACACCCTGGCCTCCACTGCAAACTATTTTCAACAAATACCTTCAGTTGGCAGTGGGGAAAGCTAGTCTACAGGGAGGTAGACTATAGGGAATGGGTTAGGTAGAGGTTTAGCTATGGGATGGTTGGGTGTCACTGATCATGGACTAAGCTGTTGTTTAGCCACATTGGTTGACGGAAGGAAAAATCTTAACTTCTTAATGGAAGCCATGAAATATAAGTTACTTGGGCAGAAAAATGTGGCACATGCTGAGGTAGAATTTACATTTTAGGCTGGGACAGAAAGAAAAAATGATGAATTGAAGTACTAGTAGGTGACTGAGTGGGCACTGGGAAACACAACCTGTGCTCCGCTTGTGCATTGCAGACTTCGTCATGCTGCCGCAGATGCACATTTCACCACCTGTACTCCAGCACTGAATTAAACTATGTTGCAGTTTTATATGGTGAACTACTTTGGGCAGGGACTGGAGGTGATGGGAGGGATACAGTATTGTCAATAAGAAAGCAAGGTGACTTACCACTTTTCCTTGCCACCACTGGAACTCCCCCCCCCCCTCGACTGGGTAGGCCTCCTCCAAAGTCCCTGACAGGCTGGCACTTGTTATGGCAGCACTGGTGGTCTGTGCACCTAGAGAAAAACATAATGCACCCATTTAGATAACAGACTAGCCACCTAAGTGTTTATTTTGCACAAAGTACTAAATCAATACCTCACTACAGTTAGGCTAGCTATCCATCAGTATTCTTTTCTATCAAAAGTGCCACTTTGGGAGGTTTGTTACTTAGTTTGTTGGTTGACAATCTTTTACAAACCATGTAGTCAATATTCAACCAAAATCTTTTTTCTCTCAATGGAGGGATAAGGGAAGGGCATAAGGCTATCAAAGTATATGGGATGGAAAGGAATGCAAAGGACATATATATTGGTTTTGGTATCTCATTCCTGCTAAGCTGACCTGTCATGGAAACTGCTAGTATAAGACAACATTTGAGGTCCATGACCTCTCTGTCCCTGTCCTCTTTGACTGTTTCATCAGGAAAGCCTTTTCAACCAACATATTTGGTGAATAGCCTAGCTGTGATCCTCTTTACATTACCAACATCTGTTCTCCTCTCAGTACTACACAATAAGACATGTAAAAGAGGGCCGAGGGAAAGCTTACTAAAAAAGGGAGAATAAAACTACCAATAGAAGAAAGTCAGCTGAGGAAATAGGAATTATAGAAAATACATAGAATTACAGGGAAACAACGATTAAAATGGGAGTTGGAAAAAAGCAAATAGTATGTATATACAAGGGCATAGTTTTACTAGTGTGAATTGAAAGTAAGAAATAATAAACATGACTTACTGAGGACAGCTGAACCAAATGCTGCTGCACTGGTGGTTGTCATCTTATCCCCACATCACTGGTGGTGGTGGTGGCAGGCCCAAGTACCCTCCTGCCCTTGGGTGCTTAAAAAGATAAAAACAGTTATTGGCGGTACTCTGTACAAAAACAACATTTTGATAGGCGTAGCATTGTACTTTTAAAATCAGATTGCCTATTCCTAGTTTATTTTGAACTATTCATGCATTCCAACAAATGACCTTTGCTTCTCCGCCCCCTTTCGATGGGTCAAGTTGATCTCTCTTTGCATATTACTCATCAGGGAGATTGGGATTATGACCTACATAATGCCACAGAGAAGAATCCTGAAATTCCCTGATATCCTACTGTTGTGAGAGTGAGTTACATGAGTTGGTTTCCCTTAAATCAATCCAAGCGAGCATATGGCTAGCTCGCACTGGAACAGAATCCTGGAAGTATCATTCACTTGATGTCCATCTCGCTCCTACATTCCTACTCCCTCCCTGTATGGCTGGCAATATGCACCATTACTCTTTCAAGGGTTTGTGTTGTCCTTGCCTCTAAGGATTGTTTTTGTGCAGGTAGGTGTCCCTTCCTGCACAAAACAATGCACTGTGGAGCAAGGGTCTCTGCATTGGCACTAGGCAGTACTCGTCCACAAGCACAGGAATGCGAAAGATATTACTAGATAAATGTCACATTTCTATCCTCTCCCTTTGACGTAGCACTCCAATTTGTCTTGCTGCACTGTGCTGTGTGAAATTTTGATAACTCTGGGCTCCGATGCACTCAGCAAAGTGAAACGATAAACCCTGGCGTATGCACATGCCCCCCCCCCCCCCTTTTGGAACAAAGACAATGAACACAAGTGCAAGCACTCGCTGATTCAAAAAGTGCATTTATTTATGTAAGTGGCACACACTAAAACCTCTTGCCTGAACATGGTACCAGACTCATAAATAAAATTTCCTTTTTGCACCTGAGGGCACATGTGGTCATTGGCCACAATCATTGCTGCAATAAACAAAATTAGTTTTATGTGCACATATAAGTTACATTTTATAATAAATACATACACATTGACATTATATATAAATATATTATATTTATATATACTTGCTTGCTCACATTGTGAATAATTAATATGCACACTTATTATTATTAACCAGCGTAAAATATATTTATTTTTATAAATACAAAATATAATACACTTAATTCATATATATATATATATGTGTGTGTGTGTGTGTGAGTCGAAGTATATTGAATCTGTTTTATTGCTTTTCAGATGGATTTTATATATACATAACACATATAATTTGAAAAATGACTGCTGATTATTGATGGCATCTTAAAACATATGTCTGCAACTTGTGCACTATGCTTCATCAAGTTAAATAGTGTGATAATACAGTGTCAATACGAACATAGTAATTCTGTTGGTGAACACTGGCAGATGCTTTATTTACAACTTATTTTGCAACAGAACTAAACAGTTTTACTGCAAGGCAATTGCATGTAACATACACTCTGTTTGTGACTATCAAATACAAAGATTTGCTGCAGAAAAACATTGTCAATCTACAAGCAGTTAGTGTCCTCTCTCTGATGTTATATGAAAATTGTGTGGGCATGAGGAAAATGATAATAGGCCCCACTGATGTGTCAAACAATCAATAGTAACACTGCTAAAACAGGCATATAATAGAGTTGTTCGCTCTGTCATACTCCCCGTCTTAGCCTGCGTTTGATTCAGCTAAACATGGGGTAGATGACATGTCATTATGTAGATCCACCATCAAAGCGTCCCAATGCAGGGCAATAGAGTGTTTTCTAAGACCCAGATTGTCCTCCCTGTGTAAGGCCTGTGCCCAGTTTGTGAACGAGCGCAGCCACACTGTGGCATTCAGGGGCTCAGGAGATTTCCATCTACGAGTGATTAAACATTTGTCCAAGATCAACCCTAAATCAATAAAGCGAGACGTGACCTTATATTTCTTGCCTTTAGTATACCTTCCTAATATGCATACCTCCAATGTGAACGCAAGAATCCTTTCTGCGCAATGCAACAATCGGTCCATTACAGCTCGCCAGTGGTGTATAAACAGAGGACAGGCCCACAGCACATGCTGCAGGTCAGCCTTCGTCAGTTGACAGCTCGCCGAAAATAGCGATTGGTTTTCTCTGGTGAGGTAGGCCATCTACACAACATACAATTGAATCATGTGGAATCTGGCATTGTTTGGGATTGTGATGGGACTCTAATACAGAATCCCATTCCTTATCGGTGTAGGAATGACTGAAGTCATTCTCCCACTTATGGTGCAACTGTGTGAAAGGAGTACTGCATGGGAGCGTAGCGAGTCCACCAGCCAGAGGATAAAGTGTTTTCCGCGACCTAATATATGAAGGTATTGTATAGTTGAATGTGTGAGCAATTAATTTGCTATGTCTCCCAAACTGTGATTCAGAGCCCCTATAAGTGAAGCATGTAAAGGAACTGTCCCAGAGGAAGCCCGTCCTCCTCCATCAGAGTGCCGTACAGCAGGAGTGTGCCATCTCTGTAAAAGTCGCCCATGGTCTAAAACCCAGCCGCCTCTCAATCCACTAGTTCCACTCTAATGGTAAATCTGTTATCCTGTGGTGCACCTAGTATCACTAGCACTGGGGCATAAGGGATGGTACAGCATGTGAGATGTACACATCGCTTGTAACAGCCGTAGGCTACTTGGACTAGCATATGTTTTGGCATTGAGGGCAAGGTGCCTCAGTGAAAAAGTTGCAATAGGTCAGTATGGCTTCAGGCTGGTAGTGCTGTGGTTGTGTCTGATAAGTTCAGTGCTGTGAGCCAGAGTGTCACCCACTGTAGCTGCACTGTTAAATAATAGTGGCTGATATAGTTTGGCTAGTGCTACCCTACAATGGGATTTGTTCCAGATAAATTCCCGCATTACCCCCTCAAATGACCGTGAAAAAGAGCCATTTACATATAGGTTTATTTAACAACAAGGGGTGGTGATGGACAGAGTTTCTGAATTAAGCAGAATACTCTCACCCAGTCAAAAGATCAGGGCTAGATCCAACACCGTTTTTTAGCTCACTGCACCATCCCAGTTCAGAACCTGGCTATATGCAAATTAGTCTGTTCCTGTCCCAGTGCATGATGGGAACAGGGCAAACCAAACTACCAAGCCAATTCTTACACTGGGAAGGAAACAAGCTTCCGGGGACCGGTTTCTGGCATTTCAGCCGTCGTCGGCCCGGCTTGCTTGAACCCTGATGGTGCAATGAGCAAGGGACTCACATCTGAGTATACCCTTCCACGCTTAGGGTGGACAAAATATTTAACAACAAGGGGTGGTGATGGACAGAGTTTCTGAATTAAGCAGAATACTCTCACCCAGTCAAAAGATCAGGGCTAGATCCAACACCGTTTTTTAGCTCACTGCACCATCCCAGTTCAGAACCTGGCTATATGCAAATTAGTCTGTTCCTGTCCCAGTGCATGATGGGAACAGGGCAAACCAAACTACCAAGCCAATTCTTACACTGGGAAGGAAACAAGCTTCCGGGGACCGGTTTCTGGCATTTCAGCCGTCGTCGGCCCGGCTTGCTTGAATCCTGATGGTGCAATGAGCAAGGGACTCACATCTGAGTATACCCTTCCACGCTTAGGGTGGACAAAATATTTAACAACAAGGGGTGGTGATGGACAGAGTTTCTGAATTAAGCAGAATACTCTCACCCAGTCAAAAGATCAGGGCTAGATCCAACACCGTTTTTTAGCTCACTGCACCATCCCAGTTCAGAACCTGGCTATATGCAAATTAGTCTGTTCCTGTCCCAGTGCATGATGGGAACAGGGCAAACCAAACTACCAAGCCAATTCTTACACTGGGAAGGAAACAAGCTTCCGGGGACCGGTTTCTGGCATTTCAGCCGTCGTCGGCCCGGCTTGCTTGAATCCTGATGGTGCAATGAGCAAGGGACTCACATCTGAGTATACCCTTCCACGCTTAGGGTGGACAAAATATTTAACAACAAGGGGTGGTGATGGACAGAGTTTCTGAATTAAGCAGAATACTCTCACCCAGTCAAAAGATCAGGGCTAGATCCAACACCGTTTTTTAGCTCACTGCACCATCCCAGTTCAGAACCTGGCTATATGCAAATTAGTCTGTTCCTGTCCCAGTGCATGATGGGAACAGGGCAAACCAAACTACCAAGCCAATTCTTACACTGGGAAGGAAACAAGCTTCCGGGGACCGGTTTCTGGCATTTCAGCCGTCGTTGGCCCGGCTTGCTTGAATCCTGATGGTGCAATGAGCAAGGGACTCACATCTGAGTATACCCTTCCACGCTTAGGGTGGACAAAATATTTAACAACAAGGGGTGGTGATGGACAGAGTTTCTGAATTAAGCAGAATACTCTCACCCAGTCAAAAGATCAGGGCTAGATCCAACACCGTTTTTTAGCTCACTGCACCATCCCAGTTCAGAACCTGGCTATATGCAAATTAGTCTGTTCCTGTCCCAGTGCATGATGGGAACAGGGCAAACCAAACTACCAAGCCAATTCTTACACTGGGAAGGAAACAAGCTTCCGGGGACCGGTTTCTGGCATTTCAGCCGTCGTCGGCCCGGCTTGCTTGAATCCTGATGGTGCAATGAGCAAGGGACTCACATCTGAGTATACCCTTCCACGCTTAGGGTGGACAAAATATTTAACAACAAGGGGTGGTGATGGACAGAGTTTCTGAATTAAGCAGAATACTCTCACCCAGTCAAAAGATCAGGGCTAGATCCAACACCGCCACCCCCTTTTCTGAATCATTTACATATAGGGACAAGTTTGCAAAATAATATAGGAGGTGGGGAATACCACCATTTTAAGTAGTGCCGCACGACCCGTCACTGACAAAGGAAGCGTCCTTCAGAAGACCATCTGTGCTCGCAAAGATGTGACTGCACGTCCCAAGTTACCTTCAAGAAGGTCTGATGGGAAATTATAGATCTGCACCCCCAAATAACAGAATACATTAGGCTGCCGGGTGAGTGGAATTGTGTCTACAATATTATTTGGGTTTGATGTATTAGCATCAAACAGGAATGAGCATGATTCGCTCCAATTAACACGTAAGCCAGAGATGAAGGCAAATTGTCGGAGGATATTTATAACCTCTGCGGGGACAGGAGTGATATCATGGAGATAAATGAGTAGATCATCTGCATATAAGGAGACAGAATGCGTACCATCACCTAACGGAATGCCACATTCAGTGCCGCAGCCAAACAGGCGAGCTACCAGAGGTTCCACGGCTAATGAATAGAGAAGGGGGATAGGGACACTCCTATCTGGTGCCTTGTCCTATTTGAATAGGTTCTTATATAAGAGATCCTGTCTTCACCAGGGACAGGGGCAGTGTGTAAAACAATTTTACATATTTGAGAAATTGGCCAGCAAATCCATAGTGAGGTAGCACTGACCAAAAATAGGACCATTCTAATCAATGAAAAGCTCTTTCCTGATCAAGCACCCAGCAATCTGAACATAGCCAAGTTGCTGGGAGTATTTCCAGTATTCTAAAAAATCTATGCAGGTTAACAGGTTGTGCGGGTCAGAACAAAACCGTTTTGGTTCGCGGATATTAGTGAAGGAATCAGCAAGGATACCTATCTGCGAGTACCTTTGTCAAAGTTTTGTAGTCAGTGTTAAGAAGGGCTAGCGGTCTATAGGAACTTAAGGCTTCTGGGTCTCTACCGGGCTTGGGTAGAGAGATCAAGAGTGCTTCGCTTAGGGAAAGAGGGAGACAGGATGCCTCTAGAGCCTAAGCATACATGGCCTGCAGGCGGGGTACCAACAATGGAGCATAAGCTTTATAAAACTTTGCTGACAAGCCATCTGGGTCTGGCGTTCTGCCCATTGCTAATGTTCTTATCTGCTCATGTATCTGTATGGGTGTAATAGGTCCGCAATGTTCCTGCTTTTGCTATGGTGTAAGTGTGGGTAGTGTCACAGCAGTCATTGAGGTGACTGCTTCTGGGGTCGTTTGTGTCTGCAAGTGATATAGGGATGAGTAGTGGTGGTTTACTTCTGTGTGAATGTCAACCTGTGCTTGTTGTGGAGAATGCCGCTTGTTGATCTTAGTCCACCAATAGAACCGCCGGGGCGATCCTGATGGATTAGCCCGGCAAGTAGGGAACCTGCCCTGTCCACTGCAGCATGAGTTTTGGGTAAATGAGCTGCATAGTTGTGACCGCACAGCCTCTCTAATAAAGCTGCACGCTCAGTATGTGCCTCTGTTAAGCACTGACTTCCAGAGGGGTTGTCTGCCACTGGAACTGCAGCAGTTTACGCTCCATGCGCATCAGGTCAGCATCAAGCAACTTGCGGATGTTCCAAGTCAATCCTAGACATGTGTCCCGTCTCATAACTTGAAATAAATCCCATTCCAGTGAAAGTGTGTCTGTTGTGTTAGCATTATTATCAAAATAACCTGCAATGGCTGTTTTCACCCCTGCATGAAACTGAAGGTCTTCCAGTGCAGTGGGTTACAACCAGCAGGTAGGGACTGGGGGACATGTTGTATTCCATGCCAGTTGCACATACTGCGGGTTATGGTCTGAATGCGTGCGACCCATGTAGTCAGTGTGTGTGATGTGCGACGTGCTGTGTGATCTCCAGTGTGCACACCAACCTATCCAGTTGTAAATATAAAAGCGTGTGGTACAGAGTAAAAGGAGTACATCTTGTCTATCATTATGCCTGCACCAGATATATCTGAGGCCCCAGTTATCTGGCCAGCTTGCTAGAGCTTTGGAGTTGAATGAAGCAGTGGTGCGGGGCAGCGGGGGAAACGAGCGGTCTAAGTGGACATCTAGCCCACTATTATAGTCGCCACCCTGCAACCATGGTATCCACCTCCATTGTGAAAGGATCCCTGAGAGAGCATTGAGGTGTATTATTTGGTCTCTGTTAGGGGTGTAAAGGCTGCCGAGAAGCATGCTCCTACCATCCAGTCTGCCCAACGCAAGGGCATATCCACCCTCAAGGCCTAAAACCATATCCTCTGCAGCGAATGGGGCTCCTGACCTAATCCACACAAGTGCCCCGCGTGCATATGAGGAGAAATCAGTGGTGAATAACTGTGCCAGTGACGCTGTAGCTTGAACTTCAGATGAGACTCTTGTAACAGTGCAATATGTACCTGTTGTCTCTTCAGATAAGAGTAGATAGCATAGGGGCGTGCAGGGGTGTGTATGCCTCTCATATTCAAGGTTAGTATTTTAAGATTAGCCATTTAGCAGTCTGAAGATTGGGGTATGCAAAGCCGAGTCAGGGAGCTACATTTATGCGCATATGAAAAGGTTTGACAAAGACTAAACTGCTGAAGTATTAAAACTGAGCACTTTTTGTGTATAACCTGGGTGTGCAAAACCATTCTATAAAACTCAACATCTCAGATACCAGGACGCTACGGATGTTCGCCAAACAAGGACTTAATCAATCAATCATATAATTTGTAAACGCGCACTACTCACCCGTGAGGGTCTCAGGTGCTGGGGTGGGGAATGCTGCTACTGCTTGAAAAGCCAGGTCTTGAGGAGTTTTTTGAAGGTCAGCAGGTCTTGGGTCTGCTGTAGGTGGATGGGGAGGAAGTCCAGGTCTTGGCGGCGAGGTGGGAGAACGATCTGCCGCCGGAGGTCGCACCTCAGATGCGGGGGACTGTGGCGAGGGCGAGGTCGGCGGAGCAGAGCTGGCGAGTGGGGGTGCAGAAGCTGAGTCGTCTGTTGAGGTACTCTGGTCCGGTGTTGTGGAGTGCCTTGTGTGCGTGGTTGAGGGGCTTGATGGTTATCCTCTTGTAGACCGGGAGCCAGTGCAGGTCCCTCAGGTGGGGTGTGATGTGGCTGCGGCAAGGGATGTCGAGGATCAGGCATGCAGAGGCATTCTGGATGCGTTGGAGCCATCTCAGGAGTTTGGCCGAGGCTCCTGCGTATAGGACGTTTCTGAAGTCCAACCTGCTGCTGACGAGGGCCTGGGTGACCGTTCTTCTCGTTTCAGTGGGGATCCACTTGTAGATCCTGCGGAGCATGCGAAGGGTGTTGAAGCAGGAGGAGGAGACGGCATTGACCTGTTTAGTCATGGAAAAGGTGGAGTCGAGGATGACGCCTAGGTTGCGTGCTTGGTCGGTGGGTGTTGGAGCGGTTCCCAGTGCGGTCGGCCACCAGGAGTCCTCCCAGGCCGAAGGTGTGGATCCGAGGATGAGGACCTCCGTCTTGTCCGAGTTCAGCTCTAGTCGGCTGTTCCTCATCCATTCAGTGACGGCCTTCATTCCTTCGTGAAGGTTGGTTTTGGCGGTGTGGGGGTCCTTGGTGAGGGAGAGGATCAGCTGGGTGTCATCGGCATAGGAGATGATGTTGAGGTTGTGCCGATTGGTGACGTGGGCGAGCGGTGCCATGTAGATGTTAAACGGAGTTGGGCTGAGGGATGAGCCCTGGGGTATGCCACAGATGATCTCGGTGGTTTCGGAGCGGAAGGGGCGAAGGTGGACACTCTGTGTTCTGCCGGAGAGGAAGGAGGTGGTCCAATCCAGGGCCTTCTCTTGGATCCCAGCGTTGTGGAGGCTTGTTTGAAGTGTGTGGTGGCAGAACGCGTCGAAAGAGGAAGAGGGCCGCCATTTCTCCGTGGTCCAGCAGGGACTTGATGTCATCGGTTGTGACAATGAGGGCAGTCTTGGTGCTGTGGTTGCTGCGGAACCCGGACTAGGAAGGGTCAAGGATGTTGTTCTCCTCGAGGTAGCGGGTCAGTTGTTCGTTGACGGTCTGCTCGATGACCTTTGCTGGGAACGGGAGCAGGGAGATGGGCCGGAAGTTCGTGATGTCCGCCTTGGGTTTCTTGAGTAAGGTGTTGATCTAGGCGTGCTTCCAGCTCTCCGAGAAGGTTGCTGTCTCGAAGGCGGTGTTGATGACTTTCCGGAGATGGGGTGCCATGGATGTGCTGGCTTTGTTGAAGATGTGGTATGGGCATGGGTCTGACGGAGATCCGGAGTGGATGGTCTTCATGATCTTGATGGTGTTGTAGTTGTTGATGTTGGTCCAGGAGAGCAGGCGGTTTGTGCGGATGGTGGTCGTGGGGGCGGAGGTCTCAGTGGTTGTCGGGGTGGTCATGGCGTTGAAGCTGTCGTGAATGCCTGCGATCTTGCGGTGGAAGAAGATGGCCAGCGAGTCGCACAGGTCGTCGTTGGTGTTGGAGCTGGGGTAGGAGAGTTTGTTCATGATGTTGAAGAGCTCTTTGCTGTTGTGCGCTTTGTTGTCTAGGCGGTTTTTGAAGGAGGCCCTTTTGGCGGATCTGATGGGGTGATGGTGACTGCGGGTGGCGTTCTTGTGGGCTGCGTGGCTGTCCGGTGTTCTTTCACGGAGCCAGATCTTCTCCAGCTTTCGGCAGGTTTGCTTGGAGGCCCGGAGGCCTTCAGTGAACCAGATGGCTTTCTTGTAGGTGTGACTGTTGGAGGGTTTCTTGATCGGGGAGAGGTTGTTGGTGCAGTCGTTGATCCACTGTCTGAGGTTGCGGGCGGCGGTGTCGGGGTCGGTGGGGCTGGCGTGTAGGCTCTGGCGAGGGTGGTGGTTAGCTGGTCTTCGGTGACTTTGCTCCAGCAGCGGTGAGGCATCTGTTGGGTACAGTGGTGCGTGGTGGGTTTCTTGAAGGTGAAGTGGATGCAGCGATGGTCGGTCCAGTGGAGTTTGGTGGTGTGGTTGAAGGAGACGTGGGGTTTGTGGAGAAGATGGGGTCAAGCGTGTGACCGGTGGAGTGGGTGGGTGTTGTGACGAGTTGTCTGAGTCCGAGGTTGGCTAGGTTGTCGATCAGGGTGGTGGAGTTGGTATCATTGTTGTTCTCGAGGTGAAAGTTCAGGTCCCCAAGGAGGATGTAGTCCGTGGAGGCGAGGGCGTGTGTGCTGACAAAGTCGGCAATGGAGTCGCTGCACTGTGGTTGGGGTCCGGGGGGGTTCTGTAGATGAAATTCTAGTGAATCTGGATCTTTCTCTAGTAATTGGAACCCATTGGCACTTAATAGGCCTTTTGGAAATCCAAGAAGCTTAGTAAAGTCGCTCATAGGTGCAACAACTATTGGTTTTAATGTCAGTGTATTCGGAGCAAGTTTAAAATAACTCCTTAGAGGGGGGGTGAGTTTGGGATTATGCTGCTTCTGTGGAGGATGTTTCACATTTCTGGATTTTCTATTCTTTGCCATGACCCAATCTCCACTTGCTACTTCTTGTACAGGTAAAACTTTTTTTACGAGGATGGGTCGCTGTTTCCGTGTGCTATCTCGAGTTTGATGATCCAATTTAGCTGGGCTCAAACTTGCACTCCTTAATGAATACCTATTCTGGCTTTTTAGTTTTAAATCCAAAGGTCTAACACCTGTTTTATTGTCCCAAATGCCCAACCCTCCCCGTGTTAAGCCTGCTCCCCCAACCTGTTGTCCGGATTTACACTTACTTTGTTGCCTGATTCAAATTCAAGTCCAGAGTCGAGTCTACGCGTGGCTTTCCCCTCCTCTGGCTCCTCTGTCTTCAGCGGGTTTCCTCGCGGCGCCTGTAAGTCAGAAGCAGCAACTGTGCTGCCCCTGCCTCTGCCGCCCTGGATGGGGAGCCTTGCTGCGGCTTTACGACCCTGTCCTAACTCCCGAGCTGCGCGGGACCACAATGAGTCCTGTGCTTCCAAAGGCTCCCGGGAGTGGCTTCCAGCAGCATCCACCCTTGTTATCTAGGCAGTCAGCTTGCAAAACCTGGCCTGGATCCTGGCCCTGGCGTGGAGTCAGGGGAGTCTCAAAGACGGCATCCTGTAGATCATACCCCAACACGTTTCTGCATACACTGACTAAAGAAGTTAGAGATAGGTTTACAGTTTCGGAAAAAAATCAAGGGGATATTAAAATGTCCTGTGAAAAAATTGAAGTTAAGTTGGATTAATTGGCAGTCAGGACCGCAGCCTTAGAACTGACAGTGGCTGAGTTAGTCTCGCAGACGGAGGAAAACGTAAAAAACATACACCTAATGAAAGAGAAGGATATGGGCTTTCAGGACAAATTGGAATCTCTTGAAAACTCCCAAAGGAGGAATAACATCTGTTTGTTAGAAGTTCCGGAAGGAGCAGAGGGAGGTAATCTTAAGGAGTTTGTAGCAAAGTTAATTAAACAAGCTACCCAAATCGAAACCTCGGTCCAACATCTGATGGCTGACATACAGGGAGTACATAGAGACCTGTTCAGATTTAACCCAAATACAACCAGACCTCTGAAAATTCGAGTCTACTTTTTAATGGACAGTTTAAAAGAGGAAATTTTAAACAGCGCACTTAAGATGAACTCGTTAAATGCAGACGGAATAATGTTCCAAATAAAATTCGATAACAGCAACCAGGCATTGGGAGCTGGGAAAACTATTAGAACCCTTCAGAAAATTGGGTGCTACAGCTCAGCTTAAATTTCCGGCTATGCTGAAAGTAATGCACAATAATAAAATGCAGTCATTTAGATGGGTAAAGGATGCAGAGAGTTTTCTGCAGTCTATTTCATTGGGTTCTGAGATAGCAAAAGGTGAATAAGAAAACCCACACAACACTAAACTCCCACTGTCATTTTGCAGCAAGGCTGAAAGGAGAAGGATAAAATGTATAAAGTGTGTTATATTTAGAACGTATTATTACGTAAGATCACATATAGTAAGCTATGTTCAAATTCCTGACTCAAGGAAGGGGAGTTTCCAAAAGCCAGGGTACGGCCATAGGAAAGGGAAGAAGGGGTTCTCCAGAGAAGGGGTCACGGGGGAGGGAGAGGGTGGGGTGCAGTGAAAAAAAAAATCCAATTCGCCAAAGTAAGGCTCTGAAAAGGAATTGTGTTTTGGAATTTGAGTTATGGCCCTGATAACAGAGGAACATAATATATTGCTAAAAGTTCTCTCATGGAATTTAAATGGGTTAAGATCTAAATACAGGATGGAGTAGATTCTCCAATATTTAAGAGACTCCTCAGAACATATCTTTATTCTTCAGGAGACTCATTTGATGGAAAGTGAGATGAGAGTTTTGTGCACATCTAGGATTTGGATTCAAGAGGTCATATACACCACGAAACAAACGCCAACTAAGGGAGTGGCTGTCTTCCTTTAGGGCAATAAATTGGACAAGATGGGGATATGGGCCATAGCCAAAATTAAATGTCATTCCTACAAATTTACAGTGGCAGGATATTATAGTCCTAACATTGACAATCCAGCCCCCTTTAGAGATCTCCTTTCTGAGTTATTACATTTTACAGAACCGTTAATTTTGGCAGGGGATTTCAATGTGGTTTTAGACCCGGCTTTAGACAGGTCAGTGAAAAGTAGAGCAGTTCAGAATCATAAAATGAGACTAACGATTAAAAATGCTATAAAGCAGCTAGCCTGGTCTGATGTTTGGAGAGAAAAGATGGGGAAAAGGAGGGGGTTTACTTTTCACAATAATAAATATGGTCACAAATCCAGATTAGATTTATTTTTAGTGAGCTCCGAGGTGAAAAGATGGATAGATAGTATAAAACATTTGAGGGAACATCTTTCTGACCATTCAGCAGTATCTTTAGTTCTTAAAGTCCCATTAAAACCGTCTAACAGAAGATGGACCTTAGGCTGTGCCACTTTGTGAGAGGAAGACGTAATTGAGGCCTTAATTGTAGAGTCAAAAGCTTTTTTCTCCAATAATATGAAAACTGCCCCATTAGAAGTAGTGTGAGATACTTACAAAGCCTTTTTGAGAGGTCATTTAACATTGTTGCAAATTGCTAGACAGCAAAAGTATAGAGCTGAGGTGGGGAAGATCGAGGGGGAGATTCAGAAGCTAGAACAAGACCATATCATCCAAGGGAGTAATATGATAGATGAGGAAGTCTCAGCAAAGTCGCTACGTTAAAATCTGATTTGGCTGCGCTGATGGATACGAGGTTAAAAAAAAGATGGCAAGCTAGCAGACTTGACCATTTTGAGTATGGGGAGTGTTGTGGCAAGCTTCTGGCATTGGAAGACCAAGCAAGATATTGCCAGAGGAAACAATAAAGAAGTCAGTTCTGATGGGAAGTTACTAAAAAGTCCCACAGATATTGAAGAGGCTTTCCAAAAAATACTTTGAAGGTGTCTATCGGAAAGATCTAACTATCCAGGAGAAAACAATGAGGGCTCGGCTGGGTGGAGATCATGCAAAACATCTAACAGAAAATGAAGCATTTAACTTAAATAGCCCGATAACAAGTAACAAGATCAAAAGAGCACTGGCAGCAGGGAAAAAATCTGGTAAAGCTGCCGGGCCAGATGGCCTGCCTGCAGAGCTTTATAAGGTGCTTATGGAGATTCTTATCCCTGTGATGGCGGAATTATTTTCCTATATTTTTGAAAAAGGTGGGAATATGCCACAATCCTGGAACGAAGCCACGGTATCATTGATTCTTAATCCTTCAAAGTCCCCTAGCTTTTGCGACTCACTTCAGTTCAAATACCTTTGTTTGATTCAATCGAAAAGTTTACATACATACATTAAGTAATAGGATAAAAAATGCTTAGGAAAACGTTGGGCAAAGGGAAAAGAAGCTCCTACCATTCTGCAACACATTTATACAAAATAGAAAATATTAAAAACCCCTAAATTCATTTTAGGATTCATAGCGTTTCCTGATTAAAAAAGCAATTCTGATTAAGTTGAACACAGCACTGCAAATACCAGCAGTAGATAGTGACGGCAAATAATTAAAACCCTCCTGGTAAGAGCAGGGACGAATTTCCTTTACAATGGGCTTGATAAAACATGCCCTTGGTTCTTTATAAAGTGTGTAAAACATTATAAAGTGCATTGTACTTTGATGGGCTAAATTATTGCAAGAACAGGGGGTTAGGCTCTCACACCAACCCACCTGTTTAGGAAAAGCCACAAGAAAGTGCAATGTGCAAAGACGAAGTCTAGTCATAAGGAAACGCGAGTGAACGTGCATGGTAAAAGACAAGTAACATTGTGGTTGGCTCTGAGATTCACAATCTGGTGTTCCATTATCCTGATTAGACATACATAGTTCATTTCGAAATGCTTTTTTTATAACCTGTTTCATGTTTGATTGGATACCATAGGGATTATCGTAATAATTTTCCAAGCCTATTTTGTAAAAAGTATCCTTAACATAACGAAGCCAGGGGAGTGACATTGCATTATCAAAAATCATACAGTCTCTAAGGATACTCTTTGATAATAATAGGTCCTCCGATGTCTAAATTATACCCCATATAATCAATGGGGAAATATTTATCCAATCTTTCACAAAATCCAAACCTACTTCAGAGTGGCAAAAACGTGTTGGAGAACTGCATGGAATCATCAATAATCTTTTTTAAAATGTGTTCTCTAAAATCTGAATCTGGGTACTTTTGTGGTAACCCCATACTCCTGCACCAGTGGTGGCTACCGATAACCAATAAACATTTTAGTTTATATAAAGTTATCATTGCAGTTACCGGCTTATGTCCGAGCATTCAAGCAAAGCGAAAAAGCCCCTCTATTGTTCTGCTAGTTTTTTTTAATCTTAGCCACAATTAGATGTTCCCAGTTTAATTTGTTATTAAAAACATTCCCCAAGTAGGTAAAATTTGACATTTTTTCAATAACATTTTGCCTTACTGCAAATTTCCTTGTATTTGTTTGGTTGGGGCCGCATACCATAATAAATGATTTGCTCAAATTTACCTTTAGGTCCCCAGCCAGCATATATTCAGTGAACGCATTCAGACATTTTTGGAGGCTATTGGCCATTAAGGCCATCAAGACTGTATCGTCTGCGTAAGACAGTAATGGGACCTTTTTTCCTTCTATGCTTGGGAAGTCCAATTTCTGTTTTAACAAAAATTGTTCCAGTCCGTTTGTGTATATTAAGAATAAAAATGGGGCCAAAATGCAACCCTGAGTAGAAGCAATGGGCTTTTGTGACTCATATTGCCCCATTTCTTTACTCAATGTAGTCTATAAGATTTTTATGAAGATTCAAGCAGAGAGATTAAATGGGGTAATAGGGGGTTATTGCATAGGGAACAAAAAGGCTTTGTCCGGGGTAGGTGAATTCAAGATCTTACCTACAACCTGATAGGGGCAATTGACTTAGCAACGATTTATAAATGACCTCTAGCCATTATCACCTTGGACGCCACTAAGGCATTCGATAGAGTTAACTGGGCTTATTTGAGATATATGGTGAAAGTATATAATTTGGGGCAGAACTTTTGTAGGGCAGTTAGCATGATTTATCAAACTCCAGTTGCTAGCATATTAGTGAACGGAAACCTGTCTGCCCCTGTAAAAATTCAGCGGGCACAATGCAAGGTTGCCCATTGTCTCCCCAACTTTTTAACTTATACATTGAGCCACTAGCAGGAAAGATCAGAAGTAACCTCGAAATATCCCCTTTTAAATATAAAACTTAGAATGGAAGGTGGCTTTGTATGCTGAAGACCTAATGGTTTACACATCAGATTTAAGAAATACGATACCAATAATCTACAAGGAAGTGCAGTAGTTTGGCCAGGTCTCAGGTTACGAAGTTAATTCAGCTAAAACCGAATGTATGGCTTGGAATTTGGATACTAGCCCTTATTCACTGAAAAAAGAAATAAGATATCTGGGTATTATGATCACACAAAATATTGACGATATCGTAGACATGAATTTGCGCAAAGTCAGTAAAGAAATATATAACTCCTTGATGCCAACCATCATGAATGAGTTTCATCAAGCTCTGAATAATGTCATCTTCATCACAAGCATTACGCCAACGCTCCTGAAAAATTATTTTATAATCAATTTCACAAACAAAATCATGCGAATGATTGAAGGCTGCATCAACATGCCTATCAGATTGAGAAGCAGAGACCAATCTAGAAAGTGTATCAGCAACTAAGTTTTCTGAACCAGGAATATATCTGACTGAAAAATCATAACCCTGCAAAGCACCAATCCACTTTGAAGTTCTTGGTGAAATTGAGTCAATGCCTTTGCTGAAAGGTACTTCAAACAGTGGCCTGTGATCAGTTCTGACTATAAATGGAGTAACCCAAAGAATATTTTTTAGTTTTTTTAATGGCTCAATAGACCGCAAGGGCTTCCCTTTCGATGACCGAGTACTTAGACTCAGCTCCTTTAAGGCTCCTTGAAACAATGATGATGGTATTATCAGGACTGTGCCACCTTGATACAAAACAGCACCAAGCCCCTTAAGACTTGCATCTGTCGAGATAATAGAGGATTTAGAAGGATCAAAATTGCACAGTTTAGGGGCATTAGACAATTTAAACTTTATATCAACAAACTCTTCTTCACATTCTCTGTTCCACTCGAATTTGACTACCTTTTTCAATAAATACCTCATGTTGAATGTAATCTAACTAGTTCTTCTTTGGATGAGGGGGCACTTAGATCTTTGATGGTGTTAACTAACTCAGCTTTGGGAATTACACCATCAGCCTTAATAGAATGGCCCAGATAATTAATCTTGTTAAAACCAAACTCGCACTTCTCAAGTTTTATGGTAAGATTGTGTGCACTAATTCTGTCTAAAACTTGCCGGAACCTGCTGCCATGTTCAGATTCATCACTACCCTAGACTAAAATGTCATCTTGGTATACGCATACTCCTGGGACATAAATTAACTCTTTCTCCATTGCACGTTGGAAGACCAAAGCAGCAGATACCAGGCCAAAAGGTAGTCTGACTTACCTAAAAGTCCCAAAAGGTGTAACAAAGGCAGTTAAATCTCTTGAGGACTGATCTAACAAAATCTGATGATATGCAGACGTTAAATCGATGGTACTGAAAATCTTTGCACCATGCACCATTGTTAGAAGGTCTGAGATGTTAGGAAGAGGGTATTTGTCAACCAGCACCCATTTGTTGAGCTGCCCAGGATCAACACATAATATTAAAGAGCCATCGGCTTTCCTGGCCCCTACAACTGGAGCCAACCAGGGCATACCTTCAACTTCCTCAATATTGCCTTGTGATTTAAGTGTCGCTAACTTTACTAAGCATTTCTTCTTTCACACTAATAGGAACATTGTGTACTTTGCTTGAAACAGGAATCCAGCCTGGAGCCAATTTTATCTTGTGACAATAACCCTTCAAACAACCAAGTTTGTCAGCAAAGACTTGAGGGTATTCTTCCATCAGATTAGTTTGCAAGAGAGAGTCATGACTTACCAGCTTAACAGGTTCTCTGTCTTTTAGAATTATGGGAGGGGTGTTGTTGGGATCTAACATAACACCAAGATCTTTCTGATGCCACCAACGTATGATACTGTCCCCTTTCTTGGATGCATAGATCTTACCTGAGGTGAAGGTATCTTCATATTCTATCAAACCAGTGAAATAACCACGCAATTCAATTGGGTCTTCACCATATGCAAAGGGACGAATTTCAGCTTTCAGTAAATCAACTTTAGTTCGTAATTTATCATCAAAAAATGTACTTGAAACAATAGTAATTTTTGCACCTGAATCAAATAAGACCTTCGTCTTTTGACCTTCAACAAGAATATAATCTAAAGACCCATCTTCCCCTACCTGTACAATAATTTGGCCACACTCAAAATGATGTCCTTCTGTAGATAAATCATGCCCTATTTCATTAACCTTTTGTCTAGAGGACTTGATTCTGCAAGCAATGGCAAAGTGCCCCCTTTTTTTACGATAGGTACAAATGGCATGAAAAGCAGTACAAGATTTATAATTCGCCCATTGTCCAGTATTATTACATCTGTAACAATTTTATCTTTATTGATCTGACCTTGGGATTTGTTCACTTGTTTGTCCTTAACCTGAGCTTTAGCTTGAAAGTTATTGGATTTAGGATTTAAACTTGAGGTTGAATTGACAAATGATACCACTTTATTGAGATCTTTCTTTATCTCTTTCACACACTCCAGGGAATGTTCAATTCGTTTTGCTACTACTAAGACTTCATCAAGGGAAGGCTCATCCTTAAGCCATAATTCATCACACACCTTTTCAGATATGCACCCCAGCATAAATTGATCTCTAATTCTTTCTTCTATCAGTAAACCAAATTTACAAGAAGAAGCTAGACGTCTTAAATCTGTGACGTAATTCTCAATAGTCTCACCTTCCTTTTGTAATATCCGGCAAAATGATGACGTTCGACTATTGTACTTACTTTTGGTAAACAATGAGCATCCAGGTTGTACATTCACATCTCATACTCATTTAGGGCTACTGCAACACTATCTGGAACATCAGGAAGATGATCGAAACCACCTTGACCTTCTGATCCCAGACAGTGTAGGAGCAACGCTGTTCTCCTTTAAGCACTGAGTGAAGTCCCACAAACACGAGCATAGCGCTCAAAAACCTTTTTCCATTTTTACCATTTGATGGGTGGATCGCCAGGTGATTGCAGGAAAAAAGGGGGTGTTGTGACATTTTGCATGGCCAATGTTTAAGTCATTCAATAAACAATTGAGCTGTGCGTGTCAGCGAGAAGAAAATATAAGCTTTAGCACCTTTTTTTTATATACTGACACGTTCTTTGAGAGAAACAGCTCAGCTGTGCGTATCAGCTCGATGATGAATAGGAATCTTTCCCTGTTCTTGACATGCTTTTTAATAAAAGCTTTGAAAGTTTTTTCAAATAAACAAGCTGTTTGTGTCAGCGCTGCTGAAATAAAAGCTTTAATTGTTTTCAACACACTCCTTTAAATAAACAAGCTGTAAGTGTAAGCGCAATGAAGAATAACTCAGCTTTGTGAGTCAGCTTGAAAAGGACCGTCACTGTAGCAAGGGCTTCCCTTTGCTGGAATTAACTCAGCTGTGTGTGTCAGTGCTGTTGACTAAGCTGTGTGTGTTGAGCGAGAAGAAAATGTAAGCTTTCACACTCTTTAATTGTATTTTGACATACTCCTTTAAATAAGCAAGCTGCTTGTGTCAGCGCGGTAAAGAACAACTCAGCTTTGTGTGTCAGTGCAAAGATGACTTTCACTGTATCAAACCTCCTTTTTTTTTTGTTTGAAAATGAAATCTTAAGCTGTGCATGTCGGCAGGAGAAATTTCGGCAGGAGAGTTTCTCTGCTCCTGACACTTCCTCACAGTCGTGTCAGCGCAAAGATGACTTTCAGTGTATCAAACTTTTTCTACGAGTTTGAAAATGAAATCTTAAGCTGTGCCTGTCAGCGGGAGAAATCAAGTTTCTCTGCTCCTGACATGCTCTCACTGTGGTGAAAACCTCAAGCTGGGTAAACTGTAAGCAAAATAAACCTTCGCCGTGGCTGTGTTCACGCGTGCGTTGTCAAGGTAACAAAGACAACCAATCTTCAACGCTGCATCCAAACGCTGCGTTTCAGATAGTTTGAACTTTCTCCCTGATTATGCTGCACATCACTTGATCAGACGTCACCAGCATTGAAGAAAGGATCCTACATGGACCCATGAGCCCGTGTCACAAGAACGCCTCAAGGAAAGCGCGAGGTGAGGTTTGAAGGATAACAAACAGGCAGCCTTGAGCGTACCCTAAGCGTGGTTGATAGAGAGTATTAGAAACCAGTAACTACTCTAAGATTTAGCACACATAATTTGTAAACAGCAGGGAGCACAGTGGCGCTTAAACAAGCTTTCACACTCTTTAATTGTCCTCGTCACCAGTGTTAAAAAGTGATTTCATCAATGAAGAGGATGCGGGATAAGTTGGTTTCAAGGTAGTAGTTTATTTGTAGGTGGTATTGATAGAACAGCTCAGCCACCCAACCGTCTCTGGCCAAGTTCCCAAGTAGTTTGCTACTAACAATTTACAAATGATTCAGAGTGATGGAGCGAGATTCAGAATGATATTTTGTTCTGACTCGCAAAGTTAAACTTCCAATAAAAATCGTAACAGTATTAATCAGTTTGAGGTGAATTATTAACCAACATAGTTTTAAAATGCATTTACACAACATGAGGGACTAACTTATGTGCTCTTTGTTGCAAAAGCAAGTGCGTTGAAAAATAATAATCTAACCTTGTCTATTGTCTTTGACAGTATTAAATGCGGCTGTTTAATTAATGGCATGTGCTTATTTGTGTGCTTATGTTATGTCTTCACGTCTTTTATGTGGCATAAGTCTGTGAAGAATCCTGCGGCCTATAAGAAGAAGGTTGATATGAAACGCAGCTTTGTGTGCTCAGCTAGGTAACATAAAATAATGGGTTAATAATTAGCAACGGGGGTGGTTAACAGAATGGGTCTCAATTCTCTAATTAATTAATGTCTTATGTTTGTTTAAATAATAGTTTTCGAGTGAGGCCTAAAGGGTAAACTGAAAAGATGGCGTTGTCAAATCCTGTCCAGAGAGAGCAAGAGCCCTGCATGGAAACTTTTACCACGTTGAAAAATATTTGCAAGCTCAAATGAAAATTGTTTTACGTGCTCTAAGAGTGACTGATTCAAGGACTGGAAGCGACAAAGTTTGCCAAGCTAATGAAGTCACGGCCTGTGACTCGTGTAATGTTTCATTTTTAAGGAAGCTGCATGACTTGAGAATAAGAGACAATGGACTCTAAGAAAAGCTCGTTCTTGGCTTGGAGAAAGGTGATGACACCATATGAGCTGACATCAGTTAGCCAATGAGGACACTGGATGACAAAGAAACATATACTCTTAGTGAGATTAGCTAGGCAGAAAAGGTATAAACATGGCCCCATTGGCAGGAGGGCGCTTCTCGCTTTCCGATTCCTGATGGGCGTGTCGTGCTGTTGGACTTTTGGCGCACGTAAGGATAATGGGGCTTAAATGACTTTCTTTTTAGGTGAAGTGAGATTTAGACAGGGAAATAGATTTTAGGGAATGGAAACTGTTATTTTCTTTAATACATTCTAACTGATTTGCCTTTGAAGTGTCAGTCTAATGTGTTTACCTCTTAATAAACGCTGCTTTAAATTGCTAATAAAATAAAGATTCATGAGAAAATGCTCTTTCTTGAATAATAAAGTTAATAAAATGAGATTTTTGAAACAACAAGCTGGTCTTGTTTATTCATGGTCTAGTTATCATCAGCTGATCCATTTACCTAAGTGACTTAATTAATTTGATAAATGCTTAAAACCATGGTAAGAAATGATAAACTGCAGATGTATATAAAATTGTAAATAGTTTGTGAATAGGTTTATTAATTAGGTCACATGATTCAGTTGCCCAAAAATTGTCTAGTTTGTTAATGGGCCTTGTGAGAGTTTTATGATTAATGGTGAGTATTATGGTGTTAGGTAGTGTTGGTGAGACAGTTTTTCTATAGGGGCGCTGGATCAATTCCTTGGTAGCAGAGGATGGTTGCTATGGTAACTGACATGCTACATGGTAATTACATAGGATCAATGTTTAACATATGTTGAGTTTGTTAAGTTGTTATATGTAGTCGAAAGGTTTTTTCCAGCAGTGTGAAAATTCCTAGTTGTGCCGGCAAGAGTAGTGTAACAGGCGAAGTTGCACAGTGCATTTGTTCTGTTTCAAAATAGTGGTATTGTCATATATCACTAGTGTTGTGGTCGTACAGCACAAGTTTAGGGATTCTAGGTGTGTTTGGTCGAATGTATAGTGAGGATTGTCTATGAAATTGTAGCTTTCGAGTATAGGGACTTGGAGCCTGTTTTAAAACTCACTGTGAAAAGAATAGTAGATTTATCCAAGCTTGAGTGAAGGGTAAGGAAGCGTTGTCTATCTTACTGGCGAGTGAGGTTTTCTTTGGTTGGTTAAAGTCCTACCAAGATTCATGTATACATGGTTAGGGATCTTTTCTGTTTGAATGTGCGTAAATGATTTGTAATATCGATCAAGTGAAACTTTGAATTGTTACTTAATGTACATTCAGAGAGAAACGAGTTCGTTATTACCTGCTAGAAGGGTAGAGTAGCCTTACTTTATCAATGAATTTAAATATTCTGTGAGAATAGCGTCGTCTATTCCACGCAAAAGAATATCTGAGTGACTGTAAAAGCTATTACATTAATTTAGCGAAACAGACAAATGGTTTGTTTTTTCTGGAGTTACTAACTGAATTCCATTGAAAAGTTTTCTCAAAATGGCGCTGTGAAAATATTTTTTAAAGGAGGGGTCAGTGTCACAGTGGAGCAAGGACAGAAGCTGCAGCGGCAGAATACGTCACTAGGGTCGCGCTGTGATTGGCTAGCATACGTCACAGTATTCGCGCACCGTTTGGCTCATGTGACTAGTCAAGCAAGCAGCTGATTGGCTCTCCCTGAAAAGCAGCAATTTTATTGGTTGAGCAAAGCAGTGACGTAGCTTAATCTGATTGGCTTGTTGGTGAGTTTCGCGCACGGTTTGGTTGGTTTTGCGGAACAACCAGGAAACATTTACGATCCATTCTAAAGTAAGCGGAATCGTTTTAAAACATGGATTATTATTACATGAAAGAGAAAAAGAATCTTTCATGGTTTCAGAAATTGAAAAATAAATTGAAACCTGATAAGAAAATTAAAACGCGAGGTGGAAGACTACTTCATAAGTACAAAACACCTGCAGCTTATATGTCAGGTGAATATGGTTATCATACTTGTCTGTGGATTGAGAATTGGATGGAATATACCAAGAATGATGGTGTATTAGCATGGCCGGAAGATGGGTCATTTAACATTAAAGTTATGAAAAACCTGAGAGAAAAAATGATGACTCTTGAACCAAAGCCTAGACCTACAGAATTTGAGGCTTTAGCTGAATGGGAGGATGAGATGTTTGAATTGGAATGAGAGAATAGAGGCATAACAAGAGGTACCAGATTGGACATAAATAGGGAAACTCATGAGGATAGAATGCGTCGTTGGAGACGTGCAGACATGTGTGAGGGTTTGTATCCAGCAAGAACTGGTGGGGTAATTAGTCAGAATAAAGCCCAAAAGAAAAATAATAATGCTGAAGAAAGCGAATTAGAAGATGCAGTTTTAGAAGAGATTTATATTACAAAACCAAAAAGCCTTCTCCTTATCAACCAGCTTGTACATGGGCTTCCCCGATGGTTCCTTCAGGAACTTCTCCTAGTGCTCCTCCTAGAGAGATTATTGATGAGACATCACCCAGATTAAATCCGAATAATGCAAAAACTCCTGAAAGAGTAGAAACAAGATCTAATTCTAGCATGTCTGGTGAAAATAGAAATTATGCTGAAACCCCAGTTCATAGAAACGATACCCCAAGAAATGTAATAAGAACAGAAAGATGTGAAGAAATGCCAAATACTTCAGAATATTTTCGATCAAAAGATGAATTAATACAGCAGCTAACCAAAGGCATGGAAGCAGTAACGGTTCCAGTAACAATTGGACCTGTTCAACCAGTATTTGATCAAAGAGAAATTAGACACTCAGCTTTAACTATTCCATTAAATGCAGAAATTCAGAAAGTGGCTGAAAAATTTTATTCAGATTTATCAGAAATTCACCGAGAGAAAACAATGATGCCTGACTTAACTTTTAATCAAAGTTTCTTGAATAAAACTCCATCTGGTGCAGAATCTGATTCTGGTACTCTTGAAAAGAGCATTTATAAAATAGATTTAACGCAAACCCCACAAAGCTCAGAATTTAACTTACTTGATGTTGCAAAACTGAAAGCGGATTTGGAGGAATTAATTATTGGCACAATTGGACCTGACAATTTAAAGCAATATCAGGATGATGAATTATTGTTTATTTGCAAAAGCATACAATGAAAAACGAAAACAAAATATGATCAATTAGAGGAAATAGCTGCTGAATTGGAAATTGATTTGAGTAGACAGAAACATTTGGGGAAAAGTTACAGAGTGGATTTCTCTGAAAAAGACATTGAGAGCATGAATACCACTGTAAGAATTATTCACATAAAATAATTAATTGTGTTTCTCAACAGATTAGGTGAATTAAGTAAGTGGAGAGTAAAATGGACAAAGAAAAGGGAGGAAGAAAGAAGAGAAAGAGGAGAGGTAGCGGGTCAGTTTCCAATGAGAGAAATTGCTGGTGGTGGATATGTGCATGTACCTTGGTCAAGACAGGACATTTTACTATTTACAAATGATTTTCCTCGGTTGAGAGAAAAACCTGTGGAATGGTATCGACAGGTAGACAGATTTGTTAAGGTCTTAAAAGTTCTGTGGATTGATCTTGATGGATTCTTTGACATTGTTGTCCCATCAGATCTTTGGACAGAATGTAACATTTCTATAGATTGGCCCAAAGAAGAACCTGCTCGAGATAAGGTAACAGGTGCTCCTTCAGCAGATGTTAGTAATCTGTATGATAAAGTAATTTTCTGGTTGAAAAATAAGATTCCCCCAAAAGAAGTTCATTGGGTTAAAATTGATAGAACAAATCAAGAGCCAAAAGAATCAGTACATTCATTCTATGAAAGATTATTGCTAGCAAGCAATACAGTGGTTATGAAAAATTGAGTGAGAAGAACATGAGCCACTTCATTTACAGATTTGTTTATGGCTTAAGACCTGAAATTGGTGATATGATAAGGTCTGGAATAGTTGGCTGGCAATCACTTTCGGTTGATGACATTTTGAGAAAAGCAAAATATTGCAGTGATGAAATAGATGCTAAACAGAAAAAGCTGAAAGAAAAAGCAATGTGGGCACAGGTAAAGGTAGCTGAACAGCAGATAGCAACCTTAGAAAACAAAAATGTTCTTCAGAATCAAGGTAAATTTAAAGGTAATTTTAATAAGCCAAAATTAATGGGAAATATTGAAGAGTTAAAACAGAAACTCCCATGTTTTAATTGCAGCAAAATTGGACACTGGAAGCGCGAATGTAAGAATCCGCCCAGAAATTTTAAAAATGAATCATTAAATCCACAGATGCAGAATGAGATAAATCTGCAGCAACAGCTACAGCGACAGGTAGTAAATCAGCAGAGTCAGATTCCACAACTGCCGCTTCCAAATTGTGTAAATGTGCAGAGGTTCAATACAGACACGGGATTCTGCGGAGGTGAACAGGTAAACAGATCACCACGAGTGAATGTGTCAAATGTTTCTCAACAGTATTTGTTGAATGAAAATGGAGGGAGTGATTCTGATGATTACTTATGACGGTGCCTGAGAGAGGAGAAAGAGTTTGTGCTTGGAGCCACTCTTGAGGTAGATCAGTCCGGTCCATTTGTAAATGGGAAGGTGAATGATGTAGAAATCACTTTTCTTGTGGACACTGGTTCTACCCGTTCTACTGTTAGATTAGTGGAAATAGAAAACCTACCTCTCTCTGGGGACAAGATCCAAGTAGTTGGAGTAGCTAATCAACAGATTAAAACAGATTTAACAGAACCAGTAAAAGTTGAAATTGGCAAATTTAAAGACAAACATAGATTTGTAGTTTGTAACAGCAGTCCTGTAAACTTGTTAGGAAGGGACATACTCTGCAAGATGAACTGCAAAATATATTGCTCACCGGATGGTATAGAGCTCCAGACTCAAGAAGAAGATGGGCTTTACAGATTAACAATGTTAATGGTTGAAGCAGGGAAAGTAAATTATTTCCTTCATTTGATAAAAACAATCTTCCTGAAGAATTAAAAGAGACAGTCAATGCTGAAATTTGGGATTTAACTGGAAATGAAATGGGTTTGATGAAAAATGTAGACCCAGTTAAAATAACAGTAAAGCAAGGAGTAGATTTTCCAAACATTCCTCAGTATAAAATGAAAGCAGAAACTATTGAAGGTGTTATACCTGTAATTGAAAAGTTCATAAAACAAGGTGTGTTAAAAGAAATTGAGAGTAGTCCATGCAATTCACCGATTATGGGTATCAAAAAGCCAAATGGAACTTACAGGATTGTTCAAGACTTGAGAAAGGTTAATCAGATAGCTGTTCCATGTTGCCCAGTTGTACCAAACCCAGCGGTAATTCTTTATCAGATTCCGCATGATGCAGAATGGTACACGGTTACTGACCTTTGTAATGCATTTTTTACTGTTCCATTGCATCCAGAAAGCCAGCAAATTTTTGCGTTTAGGTTCCAGGACCGTATTCTAGCATGGTGTCGTATCCCTCAGGGGTATACAGAGAGTCCATCTATTTTTATTCAGTTGCTAAAGAAATCCTTGGAGAATCTAGATTTACCTGGAAAATCAACGTTAGTGCAGTATATTGATGATCTCCTTGTGGCTGCAAAAACACGAGATAACTGTGTAACAGATACCATTACTCTTCTAAATCATCTGGCAGATGAGGGACATAAGGTGTCTCCTGCAAAATTACAGTTTTGCAAACAAGAAGTGAAATATCTTGGTCACAGAATTGCAAAAGGAATCAGGCAAGTGACAATTGAGAGAATTAAAATGATTCAGGGAATGCAACCTCCAAAAACACAGAGACAGGTCAGAATGTTTCTAGGAATGGTTGGTTATTGTCGCCAATGGATTAGTGGATTTTTAGTAATTGCAAAACCACTGCAGAGACTGACAAAAGCAGACATAAAAGACCCGATTATCTTAACAGAGACTGAGTTAGAAGCTTTTGAGCAATTGAAGAAAAGTCTGTGTGAAGCACCTGCTTTAGGTACGCCAGATTACGAAAAAGAGTTTGAGCTAAATTGCAGTGAAATAGAAGCATGTGCATTGTCAGTTCTGATTCAAACACATGGAAAATTGAGAAAGCCAATAGCTTATTTCTCAGCAGTTCTTGATCCTGTTGCAAAAGCATTACCTGGTTGCTTAAAAGCAGTGGCTGCAACAAGTGTAAGCCTTGAACAGAGCGAAGGAATAATAATGGGATTCCCTGTAAAAGTGTATGTACCCCATTCAGTTGAAATTCTTCTTACTAGAAGCAAAACACAGCATTTGACAAGTAACAGGTTAACCAAATATGAGAAGGTTATTCTGGGATCAGATAATATCTCGATTGCGAGATGTGTAAATTTAAATCCTTCCACATTATTGCCTGATGGTACTGTAACAGAAATCAGAAATGAAAATGATATTGATCATGAATGCTTGGATGTTTTAGAATACTGTACTAAACCCAGACAGGACATTAAAGATGTTCCTTTAGCTGAATCTGATTTTGTTTATTTTGTTGATTGTTCATGCTTAAGAACAGATGAAGGTGTTCTGAGAGCAGCATATTCTGTTTGCACAGTTGCAGATGTAGTTGAAGCCTCCTGTCTCAAAGGAATTCGTTCAGCTCAAGTAGCAGAATTGATTGCTTTGATGCGTGCATGTGAAAGAGGAACAGAGTTAAAAGTTACCATAGTGACTGATAGTCAGTATGGATATGGCGTAGTCCATGACTATGGCCAGCTCTGGTCTCAAAGAGGTTATTTAACTTCTGCGGGAACTCCAATAAGAAACGCTGACTTGATAAAAAGGTTAATTGACGGAATTCAGCTTCCAGAGAAAATTGCTGTCGTGAAATGTACAGCACACAAAAAGGGCGATGACTATATTACAAAAGGAAATGCATATGCTGATGAGATCGCGAAGTTTTGCGCGAAAAATAATATGTCAATTAATCGGGAAATAAACAATGAACATGTTTTGAACTCACTTATGCTAACATCTGTAGTTGAGACATGGCAAGGAGTAAAAGATTTACAAGATGAGGTAAATGATGAGGAGAAAGAATAAAGGGTTAAAAGCAGGTTGCAGACAGAAAGAGGAAGATGAAATTTGAGTTTACAAAGATGACAGACCAGTTATGCCAGATAGCATGATTGCTGACATGGCTCGAATGTATCATGGTCAAGGACACATTGGAAGAGACTCGATGATTAGGTTATTTAGGCAGACATGGTACAATCCAAAGTTCAGACTAATTGCAGAATCTTTTTGTCAAAGATGCTTGATCTGCCAGCAGATCAACCCAAACAGAAAAACAGTTGTGAGTATGGGAACAATAGGACGGGAGGGTGGTCCTTTTACCAGATTACAAATGGATTTCATTGACATGCCACCTCATAACAAGTTGAGATACGTCCTAGTGATTATCTGTCTGTTTTCAAGATGGGTGGAAGCGTTCCCAACACGTCACAATGATTCGGTTACTGTGGCTAAATTGCTTTTAAGGGAAATCATACCAAGGTACGGTTTTCCAGTGACGGTCGAGACTGATCGTGGAACACATTTTGAAAACAGATTGCTAAAATTGGTTTGTGAAGCATTAAACATTAAGCAAAAGCTTCATTGTGTTTACAGACCAGAAGCATCAGGTGTTGTTGAGCAAGTGAATGGCACAATCAAGAATAGAATTGCCAAAATGTGTCTAGCTACAGGAATGAAGTGGACAGATGCACTTCCACTTGTTTTGATGTCTTTGAGAAGTACTCCAGATAAAAAGACAGGTTTAAGCCCACATGAAATTCTCATGGGAAGAGTTATGAGAAAAGCTTTTGTACCAGTTGGCAAAGTAATGAGCATTAATGATAGCGTCATTTTGGATTACTGCAAGAACCTTTCTGACGTCGTGACTTCTGTGTTCCATCAGGTGGGAACTGAAGTGTTAACGACAGAGAAGGAACAAGCTCATGATCTGTTACCAGGTGACTGAGTGAGGACAAAAGTACACCGGAGGAGAAACTGTCTAGTACCCAGGTGGCAAAAAGCAAGACAGGTGATACTTGTCACAACAAATGCAGTAAAGTGTAGAGGTTTGAAAAGGTGGATTCATGCAAGTCACACCATTTGTGTACCTCCACCTGAAAACCCTGATGAAGGTGATACCACAGCTGATTCAGATTCTAAAGAAGAACCTGAAAGAAATCCAGATCCTGAAGATCGACAAGAAGGTCGACATCTGGAAAATTCAATTGCGAATGAGGCGTTGAATGAAGACATTGAAGAAATTGTGATTCAAGACTCTGAAAATGATGAAGATCTTCTAGAAAAAGAAGCAGAAAAAGAGTCTGATCAAATGGTGATTCAAGATCAGGAGAGTATTGAAAAGCAGACTAGAAGCTCTGAAAGCAGGAACAAAAACTCTGAAACTGGGAAGTTGGAAGTGATTGAAGAAGAAGAAGACGAAATTCCGAGTACCAGCTATAAGGATGATGTTCCTAACAGAGTGAAACTGCCGAGTAAAGAAAAACCTAGATTTAGAATTGAAATCTCAGATACTGAATCAGATGAAAGTGATGATGAATCCAAAGTAAAAGGTTCAAGGAAAAGAGCTTGGAGAGCAGAGTGTAATCAATCTGAACCAAAGAAGAAAATATCAAGGAAAGGAGATAATTGGCCTGATGAACACGAAGGTCTAAAGTTTAAATTAATAAACAGATCAAAGGAGCAGGTTAACGAAATCTCAAGTCAAAAAGGAGATACAGAAAAGAAAATTCAAGCAGGAAAGAAAATAGAAGTGATTAGCAGTAGAGCAAAGAGAGTAGTGAAGCCTAATCAGAAATACAAGTCCCCCGAGTGGACTTATATCATCATCCCACCAGTGGTGGAAGTGAATAGCAGTAGTCAGGAACATATAGATGACACAAGTGATAATGATTGATTTTGTTTTCATATAAAGTTGAAATTTTGTACTTGGCATAAGGCTGAAGAAAATGTGTTAGGTGACACAAGGTCGAACAAATTGTGTTAGCTGGATAAACACATTGATGTAAGACGCGAGGTCGAAGAAAAGCTGTTAGAAAGTTTTCTTTTTAAAAAAAAGTAAACACAGGGGGGTATTTGTAATTAATATTTAATTAATTTTTGATAATTTTTGATTTTTGATTTTTTTTGTAAGGCTCTTGTCTTAGAGTAAAGATGCCTTCTGTTAACAATAACTCGAGATGTTCTATCTTAAGGAGATGTTGCAAAATGTCTTCTATATGTGTGATTCTAATAGTTTTGGTTTGGTTAATTTTAGCTGTCATTTTTCCTTTTGGTATTGATAAGGAAGAGTACAAGACTAATATGACTAGTAAAGTTGTAGCAAAACAAGATAATCATAATGTTGTAGGCAAGTCTAACAGAGTTATTGAGCACAAACCAGAGATCCACCAATATAGATCTGTTGGTGATTTTTCTAGTAATACTTTTTCAAGACTTTTATCCGAATATGTTAAGGTTATGGATGTTAAGCACTGTTACATTTGTGTGAAACTACCCGCTTCTGTTTCCGAGGGGGTCACATATAATATGCTTCCCCTTACTTATGGCATCACTTGTAGTGTTATAGCTAGTCTATTTTATCAGACAGGTCGTTTGGAGTACTATTACTCTAATTTTGATGAGATCTTTGCTAACTTAAAAGTTGACAAAAGCTTGAATAAACATAAACATGCTAAACAGATGAGGGAATTTTTCATTGTAACTAATGAACTTACTTTTGAGTATGCTTTCAGAAATAATTTAACATGCAAATTGAGAGCTGAAGAAAAATCTTTCTTAAACTTAGTTGAAGAGAGAAGAGCGATTTATAAGCGTAATGAGATGCTGAAACAAACCAAATCTAAGTTTTGGCAAATTGAGGATGAAAAGCTAAATGGTAGAAATGAAAATGTTGCTATTCACATAGATAAACCTGTTAGTGGTAAGCTTTGTATAAGAAGAGATAATACTCTATTTGATAATTACTTTGTTGGTGCGAGTCAATGTGAAGACACGTATCAAATCTTGGGTGGATGGGGATTTAAAGGTGGCAAAGACCCAATTTTTCCTGGAATTTATTTTGTTTGCGGAAATAAGGCCTATTATAATCTCCCCGTTCACTGGTATGGCACTTACTATATCGGATTCGTTTTCCCAAAGATTTTTCATGTAGATAGAAATGCAAAGGGTTCATTTGAAATTAGCAATCATCTGAGTAGATTCAGAAGGGAAAGTTTTTTAGAAATTTTGGGAGATATTTTTGGTGCAGTAATTCCTTTTGTGGGTATAACCCTGAATGCAGTTAAAATCAGAAAAATGTCTACAATTGTTGACAGATTGTCTACTGATACTGCTAGTGGATTCCAATTAGTCAATACTGAACTTATTTCTATGAGATCGATGGTTATGCAGAACCGTCTTGCCCTTGACATTCTTTTAGCTAAAGAGGGAGGAGTTTGTGGAATATTACATGTCCAGCATTGCTGTACATATATCCCAGATAAAAGCCAGAACATTGAGATGTATATTAAAAATATTACAGAATTACATTCAGAAATTGTACCTATAGAAGATGAAGATTTTTCAGAACGTTTGAGCAAAAGATTTGCAGCAATCAAAAACTGGTTCCAAGAGATTGGTAGTTCAATTTTAGGCAAAATATTGTGTCCTTTATTAGTTATAGTCTTTGTGATACTTTTGTTAAAAATTAGTTGCAAGTTACACAAAAGAAAGAAATATCTAAGGGAAAAGAAGAGAATCTATAAGCTCAGAAAAGAACAGGAGAAAGAGATAGAATTAGAAGAGTTTCGTAGGTCACAATATGAGAGTTACATTCAAACAGCAGAATCAAAAGTTTAGTAATACTAATACTGTGATTGACCAAAACATGTTCAAGGGTTAAAATGTTGCTAAAATTTTGGGTGTAGTTTGGTGATTTTGAAATCACCAGATGAGGGAGTTGATGGAGCGAGATTCAGAATGATATTTTGTTCTGACTCACAAAGTTAAACTTCCAATAAAAATCGTAACAGTATTAATCAGTTTGAGGTGAATTATTAACCAACATAGTTTTAAAATGCATTTACACAACATGAGGGACTAACTTATGTGCTCTTTGTTGCAAAAGCAAGTGCTTTGAAAAATAATAATCTAACCTTGTCTATTGTCTTTGACAGTATTAAATGCGGCTGTTTAATTAATGGCATGTGCTTATTTGTCTGCTTATGTTATGTCTTTACGTCTTTTATGTGGCGTAAGTCTGTGAAGAATCCTGCGGCCTATAAGAAGAAGGTTGATATGAAACGCAGCTTTGTGTGCTCAGCTAGGTAACATAAAATAATGGGTTAATAATTAGAAAAGAGGGGTGGTTAACAGAATGGGTCTCAATTCTCTAATTAATTAATGTCTTGTGTTTGTTTAAATAATAGTTTTCGAGTGAGGCCTAAAGGGTAAACTGAAAAGATGGCGTTGTCAAATCTTGTCCAGAGAGAGCAAGAGCCCTGCATGGAAACTTTTACCACGTTGAAAAATATTTGCAAGCTCAAATGAAAATTGTTTTACGTGCTCTAAGAGTGACTGATTCAAGGACAGGAAGCGGCAAAGTTTGCCAAGCTAATAAAGTCACGGCCTGTGACTCGTGTAATGTTTCATTTTTAAGGAAGCTGCGTGACTTGAGAATAAGAGACAATGGACTCTAAGAAAAGCCCGATCTAGGCTTGGAGAAAGGTGATGACACCATATGAGCTGACATCAGTTAGCCAATGAGGATACTGCATGACAAAGAACAATATACTTTTAGTGCGATTAGCTAGGCAGAAAAGGTATAAAACATGGCCCATTGTGATGTATTCCTATAGGTTCTGTATCGATCCCCCTATTCCTGACCCTGTTCTGGTTAATAATTAACTAGCAGCCATCCCACGGTACAAAAAAACGTTATCTGATTAAGCCACACCACGGCACAGGAACGCGTTATCTGATTAGGTCATAACGCTTGCCATCTAATTAGGCAAGCACGATTCCTCCAGCCCCTGATAAGGCATACGGAGTTCTCAAAACAAATCAAACCTATGACAACCTGGGAAAATCCCTGCGGCCATTGTTTTGATTTCACCGAGAACTTCAGCAAAAGAATGTGCGAACAAGCCCGTTCGTATGACATCCTTATTGACGTATCCATGTCCATCCTTACGTCAATCTCGGCACCTTACAGGTATAAATATTACCGACATTGCCTTAAGCAAACGCACGCGGTGGTGACGAGATCGGAGCAGCGAGACGTGCTGAGGAGCCCAGCAGAGAGCGAAGCCCACACGCGCTGCCCCGCCTTCCTGACGCGCTGAGAACGAGACGCTGCTTTTCTCCTACCGAGAAATCCAGCTCCGGCGCTTCCAAGCAGCCCTCGCAGGCAGCTGGAATATCAAGACCAGAGACGAGAGATACCAGCCCTCAATCATTCTAGACCTCAGGTACAGAACTGAACAACCCCTTGCAGAGAATTCTTGAGTCAGTCCCTTGGCAAAACAAACTTAACTTAAACTGCTACTTATCTACTCCCGCCCACGTATTAGGCTTAGGTCAGGTACACTGGGGTAGGCGTGGTTAGAAGCACCAGTTGAGTACGATTAGTCAAATGTATATATGTATGTATCTATTTTATCAGTTTTAAATATCATATGGCTTAGAAACCATATCAATGCTTCTGCAGTATTATTTTATACTCCTGCTTTTATTGTATGCACTTTACTTAACCATAAGTATCGCAATAATATCGATTCATTTCTCTTGTACGAGAAAAGAGACTGATCAATAAATACCATCTTTTATTGAACACGCCCGTCTCTTCCTTTTCTCTACAATCTGGTGAAACTAAGAATGCACGTACTGACTGAGTGAAATAAGTTGTCTTTTGTTTTCACACGACTCTAGAGATACACTCTTGATTAGGGGAGAGCAAAGTTGTCATGTTCTATGGTTGTCAGAAACCAAATCCCTTCTTGTCTATCCAGGGAGGTTAAACTCCTCCTTGCCTATTTGAGAAAGTTTCTAGTGAACTCTGAGCTAGCTGGCAAAACCAAAAACTTTAAGTCTAATATCGTCAGTAGAAGACCTAGTTAACCTCTGCCCTAGGTCTATACTATTGAAGATATTATTCCAATGCGCAGAGCCTATTGGGATAATAGGAACTACACTACATGGCGCCCAAACGTTTGGATAGGCGATAAAACTAATGCAAGACATTAGAGTAACTCAGTCGTGCTTTTTCACACAGAACCCCTTTTTTCCCATAATACTCCAAAGACGTCTGGAGTGGGTGAAAGGTTATATCCGCCAAACCTCGCAGGAGGAGACTCCTATGTATGGTTCTTGGTTTAGTCAACGTTGAAGGATACACTGTTCCAAAATATTGTGCATCTAATCTTTGTTTCCATAGAAACCTGATCTGCAAACAAACAGAATAACCTTCCTGTCGGTAAAATGATAGACAGTGATGAAGAAAGGGAGACAGTTAGACTAGCAGCTGAACTCCTAGTAGCAGACAATACTCTGCTGGAAAATGACCCAAATGCAATACTCATCCCGGTCAACATAAGGAAATCTATAACCTTAAAACTTATAGAAAATGGACTGACATCGAGAGGTGGTACAGTCATATTCGTAATTGAGGCACACGAATATCGGCAGACAGAGGTATTCTATTCATGGATAAACTTTCCAGCAGCAAACGCTGTAACAAAAGAGTTCCACTATTATAAAATAGAGGAACCACCGGATACCTACACTCCTTTCGAGGAGGTGGAAGTACCACTCAAATTCCAAGAGCACCTGCTCTTGTTTAAAGGCGCCCTAAAACATAATAATCACATCACCAGGCTCGGTCCACTAGGTAGACCAGGAGCAACGTGGCCGGTCCTAGCCGGATATACACCACATCCAGACATTGAAGAAATGCCTGCACCAGATCTTTTAATACAGCTAAAACAACTAATCAAAATACATAGACAATTAGTCCAATATGTAATGCGGACTTCAACAGTCCAACCAGCAAGTAAAATTCCACAGCTGAACCCTCATCAGGGTAACACAAATAAAATAACACCACAGAACATACAGTCCTGTCTGGGTAAAGTACCCGCAAAACGGGAACAAATACCCTTCTGGCTAGCACAAAAAATCACTCAAATAGAGGTGGTGTTTCCAGACACCACCCGGTAGAAAAACACAGGATTCTGACTATCTGTCTTCCAATGGGAATCGCACCACACGTGGAGGACTGTGACACTTGGGGTACAGTCTTTGCTTCCATATACACAAAAACACATGGTGTACCATCCATGTCAGTAATACCAGATGTGCTAAAACAGATTCAAGATGAATATGGTCCAGAACCCGCTTTAACTCTTGGTATGAAATTACTGAAAGACTTCAAGCAGGTCTCGGCTATATTATTAGCCAACATAAAGGGAGAAGCAGCGAACGTGGCGATCCGCCAAAGGTTAAAAGAGACAGACATAGCAGACCAACCAACTGAAATTGCCAGAATCATAGAGAAATCCTATGAAGAACTAGGAAGGGATAGTCTGGGTGGAATACCGGTAAAACCTCAACTGATTGAAAGTCCTGAAAAGGCATATATTAAAAATAATTTAAACACTCAAAAAAAGAGCTGGGATGGAAACAAACAATCCAATCCTAAGGAAAAAAGATTCCAGTCCAGAGGAAGGTCTCCTCGGCGGAGAGAAAGATCTCCGAACCAAGGACGCAGGTCTCCCCAAAGTGAGCCCTCTGGGAAAAAATACAACCTTAGAAATAGGGATAATCTGAAGAAACCTGATAGATATCAAGATAATGATACACGTCCCTCTCAATCTTTTCAGACTTCCTCGCAGAAATCGGAAAGAAGAGGACGATCAGAACATAGGGAAGAGCACGTCAAGTCCAAAGGCAAGGAACCTGCTCATCCAAATAAAAAGTTACAATTTCCAAAAAAGAAGGTAGCCAGTATTAAAGTAATCAAAGATGCCGAGAATACTGAGAACACAGCTGAAAAACGGAGAATGGGCTCAGACAATGCTAGACAGCGCAGCAGAAGTGAGCATAGCTCGCAAAGTCCTTATGAATCATCTGGAGACAGTGGACACGAATGAATACATTCAGGTGGAAACTGCAGATACCAGAGTTAGCAAACCTCATAAAATATATGAAATAACATTACGTATAGAAGGGGATAAGACTAGAAAAATAAGGGGACTATTTTGGGATAATCTCTCCCAGGGCTATGACATCCTTCTAGCTGAGAAAGACTGGCCACCAGAGTTTGTCAGGGAGTGTCCTCATGGCGAAGAAATAATTATGCCTGCCTTCTCAAATCATATTCCAATTCATAAAAAATATACACTTGCTAGAAAGTGGGCAGTAGCTCAAGCTCCTGCTTTATATAAAAATCATGTAGGATGGGATAATTAACTAGCAGCCATCCCACGGTACAAAAAACCGTTATCTGATTAAGCCACACCACGGCACAGGAACGCGTTATCTGATTAGGTCATAACGCTTGCCATCTAATTAGGCAAGCACTATTCCTCCAGCCCCTGATAAGGCATACGGAGTTCTCAAAACAAATCAAACCTATGACAACCTGGGAAAATCCCTGCGGCCATTGTTTTGATTTCACCGAGATCTTCAGTAAAAGAATGTGCGAACAAGCCCGTTCGTATGACATCCTTATTGACGTATCCATGTCCATCCTTACGTCAATCTCGGCACCTTACAGGTATAAATATTACCGACATTGCCTTAAGCAAACGCACGCGGTGGTGACGAGATCGGAGCAGCGAGACGTGCTGAGGAGCCCAGCAGAGAGCGAAGCCCACACGCGCTGCCCCGCCTTCCTGACGCGCTGAGAACGAGACGCTGCTTTTCTCCTACCGAGAAATCCAGCTCCGGCGCTTCCAAGCAGCCCTCGCAGGCAGCTGGAATATCAAGACCAGAGACGAGAGATACCAGCCCTCAATCATTCTAGACCTCAGGTACAGAACTGAACAACCCCTTGCAGAGAATTCTTGAGTCAGTCCCTTGGCAAAACAAACTTAACTTAAACTGCTACTTATCTACTCCCGCCCACGTATTAGGCTTAGGTCAGGTACACTGGGGTAGGCGTGGTTAGAAGCACCAGTTGAGTACGATTAGTCAAATGTATATATGTATGTATCTATTTTATCAGTTTTAAATATCATATGGCTTAGAAACCATATCAATGCTTCTGCAGTATTATTTTATACTCCTGCTTTTATTGTATGCACTTTACTTAACCATAAGTATCGCAATAATATCGATTCATTTCTCTTGTACGAGAAAAGAGACTGATCAATAAATACCATCTTTTATTGAACACGCCCGTCTCTTCCTTTTCTCTACAATCTGGTGAAACTAAGAATGCACGTACTGACTGAGTGAAATAAGTTGTCTTTTGTTTTCACACGACTCTAGAGATACACTCTTGATTAGGGGAGAGCAAAGTTGTCATGTTCTATGGTTGTCAGAAACTAAATCCCTTCTTGTCTATCCAGGGAGGTTAAACTCCTCCTTGCCTATTCGAGAAAGTTTCTAGTGAACTCTGAGCTAGCTGGCAAAACCAAAAACTTTAAGTCTAATATCGTCAGTAGAAGACCTTGTTAACCTCTGCCCTAGGTCTATACTATTGAAGATATTATTCCAATGCGCAGAGCCTATTGGGATAATAGGAACTACACTACACCATTGGCAGGAGGGCGCTTCTCGCTTTCCGATTCCTGATGGGCGTGTCGTGCTGTTGCACTTTTGGCGCACGTAAGGATAATAGGGCTTAAATGACTTTCTTTTTAGGTGAAGTGAGATTTAGACAGGGAAATAGATTTTAGGGAATGGAAACTGTTATTTTCTTTAATACATTCTAACTGATTTGCCTTTGAAGTGTCAGTCTAATGTGTTTACCTCTTAATAAACGCTGCTTTAAATTGCTAATAAAATAAAGATTCATGAGAAAATGCTCTTTCTTGAATAATAAAGTTAATAAAATTAGATTTTTGAAACAACAAGCTGGTCTTGTTTATTCATGGTCTAGTTATCATCAGCTGATCCATTTACCTAAGTGACTTAATTAATTTGATAAATGCATAAAACCATGGTAAGAAATGATAAACTGCAGATGTATATAAAATTGTAAATAGTTTGTGAATAGGTTTATTAATGAGGTCACATGATTCAGTCGCCCAAAAATTGTCTCGTTTGTTAATGGGCCTTGTGAGAGTTTTATGATTAATGGTGAGTATTATGGTGTTAGGTAGTGTTGGTGAGACACTTTTTCTATAGGGGCGCTGGATCAAGAGGATCATAACAGTTCTTGAACTCATGCATGTAAAATACAACAACATTGAATGAAGGCACATTACAACACACTGCTTATGCCCTCACATATTACATCACTGATGACATCACTGATAACATCATCCGGTGACTGTGAGTGTTTTTAAAATATTTATGAGTGTTAAAAATATATACCAAGGTGTATTGGTGAACCAAGGAGTGCCTGCATGGATCATTCAGTGGGTGCGTGACTCACTGTATAAGTGAGTAATTAGGCGTCTCAGTCAATGTATGGGTGAGAGACTGATTGTGTGAATTTTCTTTATAAGTCTGTCTAGTGTCTATATGGGTGTGTGAGTGGGTATGCGAGTGGCTGTATTGGTGAGTGATTGGTTGTCTGAGTACCTGTATGGTTGTGTGAGGGTCTGTGTAGGTGGGTGAGAGGGTTTGTGACTGACTGTATGGATGAGTGAGTCAGTGGCTGTGAGGGTTAGTGAGGGCATGTGTGAAGGGCTGCATGGGTGAGTGTGTGTACGGCTGTGTGGGTGAGTAAGTGGATGTGTCAGTGGTATATGGGTGAATAACTGGGTATGTGAAAGCAGTATAAGTGAGTGATGGGATATATGAGTGACTGTATGGGCGAGTGTATGCTTGTGTCAGTGACTGTATAGTTGAGTGAGCATGTGTTAGTATCTGTATGAGTAAGTGAGTGGGTGTGTGTGTATCTGTATGGGTAAGTGGCTGTGGGATTGGCTGTATAGGTTAGTGACCAGGTGTGTGAGTGGCTGTATGGGTGACTGACTCAGTGTGTGAATGGCTGTATGGGTGAATGAGTGGATATGTCAGTGGCTGTATTAATGTCTGAGTGGGTATATGAGTAGCTGTATTGGTGAGTGTGTGGATGTGTGTGTAGATCTATGAATCAATGAGTGGGGTTGTAAGTCCTGGTATGGGTCTGTGAATGGGTTTGTGAATGGTTGTGTGGAGTGGATGTATGAAAGGTTATATGGGGGAGTGAGTGGGTGCGTAAGTGATTCTGTGGATGATGTCATCAGTGATGTCATTTGAGATGTCATCAGTGATGTCACTGACCATGTCATGAGTGATGTAATCTGTGACATTATAAGCTGTGCATTGCAGGGGGCATGAATTATAGTTAGCTCAGCTAATTATAGCTGCTGAATTTCACTGGTTTTAAAGAAGTGAGATCTGAGCAAAACTATAAGGTTTCTGTAACCTTTCGTTTTTTCAATGAATTTGGGAGGTTTTTTAAATGCTAATTCCTAACTATGACATCCCTGTAACCTTTGCTATTTTCAGTGAATTTAATAGGTTTTTAAAGAAGTAGTCACATTTGCAGAGTGGTGGAGAAAGGTGGCTGGGCCTCTGACCAGCTCTCAGGAATACCGCTGTGTAGGACTTACCGGAGGTAACAGGAGGGTTTCTTGGCACCCAAGATCCCTCAGGAGTAAAGTGGACTTCATCCTCCAACCAGTAGTGTGCCAGGAGGTGTGTCTGCAGAGTGGTGGAGAAAGGGGTGTGGCCTCTGAAGACCTCTTAGCGATCTTGCTGTGTGGGGTCTACTGGAGGAAACAGGGGGCACCCAAGGAAGACCCACACAGCTGGATTGCTGAGAGGTGTCAGAGGCCATGCCCCCTTTCTCCACCACTCTGCAAAAGCACCTCCTGGTACATTACTGGTTGGAGAAGAAGGCCCTCAGGGGTAAAGGGTAATACATTCCCTAACCAGCAGCATGCCAGGAGGTGCGTTTTCAGAGCCTTACTGGAGGCAACAGATGGGGTTCCTAAACCCCATGGACCCTCAGCATCCAAAGGGACGTCATCCCCCAACCACCACTGCACCAGTAGGCATGTTTGCAGAGTGGTGGTGAAGGGGGCGTGGCCTCAGACATCTTGCCTTAGGATTTTTTTATTTTTTTTTATTTTTTCAAGAGAGGGGTGCTGCATGAAGCCTCTTCTCTGAGCCATTTTCTGCCCCGAGGACCCCATCCCTCGGGCCCTGCTTTTCTTTTTTCATATAATTTATAGGGATGGGGGTCAAGCGACCCCTCTCTCGGGCAGATTTTGGCCCCAAGGACCTCATCCCGGGGCCCGGCCTGTAGTGTTGGTGCCCTGGTCCCACCCAGAGCACCCACTGCCACTGATAGGGGCAGTGGTAGGATTCTGAAGCTCCCCACGGTCCCTGTTGGCTCACCATGTTCTACGGGAGCCAACATTACTTTTACACTGGGGGCTCTGCTAACATGCAGCTCCCTCTGTGTAAAAGAAAATTGTGCTCCACTTTGAGCAAGCAAGAGCAAAATAATCTTGCTTGCTCATAGCAGTGCACCATTTGCAGGAGCCGATCCTGGTGGGTGGCAGTCACCAGGGCCATCTATGGATCCATGATGGGGGGCCCCCCTCCAATGTTAATTTAGCCCTGGGGAGGTTGTGTTCCCCGGGGCTTAGGGGGGGGAGGCCATGCAGTCCCTCTGCATCAGCACGGACCCCCAACATTAGGTAAAAGTGTCTTAAGTGTCTATGGGAATTAACATGGGGAAAAGGCGTTTTGGGGCCTCCTTTTTTCTCAGTCCCCGCTTGACAGACCACCCTGAAATTTTTAAGACAGTAGCTGAGATGAGTGGCAAAATAGTTTTGAACATTTCGGTGGAATTCATCAAATGACGCCAACACTTTTGGCAAATAAAAAAAACCCCTCATCCTATGGAAACTACATCCTAACCATAACTACCTACTGGTATATATGTATATATCTTTAAAACTTTTACAACAAATGTGTCTTTACCAATCATGCCTTTACAACTAAATTCGTTGAAATTAATTGCTTGGTAAAGACATATTTGTTGTAAAATCCTGTGTGGTAAAGACTTGCATGGTAATGTCACATGCGTATTTAAGCCAGCATGGTAAAGGCATGCGGGGTTCCGACTGCATGGTAAAGTCTATTTCCCCAAATTTACATGCTAGAAACCTCTCATTTGCTAACCTTAGCAGTAGACAAAATTGGATAATAGAGACAGTACATATAATAGCAAGCACCAAACATGATCTCCACCCATGATCTCCACCCAAGGAGTATGCACAGCTGGGCGTTGCTATATGGTGGTGTTTTTATACATGTGGCATGCATTCTCTCAAATAGGCAGCAAAGAAAGGTCGAGCCTATGATGACTATACAGGACCAAAGGTTTCAAGAAAATATTTTCACCCACATGTTTTTCGGTTATCAGTGAGTGTTTAATGTAACCAATTGCTGAATATGTGCACGTGTTCTTGGAAGTACCACTAGTGGGCTGCCTATATTGCATACTCCTTTGTCCATCAGGGTTCCTGTACATAAAGATTTAAAAGAACTAGAGCACCATATCAATTTGATTCTTGATTCTTTACACAAATACATTTTGACAAACACAACTGTTCATGCAGAGAAAGAAGGCATAATGATATTCCATCAGATTGACAAAGTTGCTGGCCCTAGATCTACCCTAGTTTTAAAGCTTACTAATAGCATAAGCATATGCAAAGAATTATGCATTAAGAATAAAGGGGAAAACAAGTAGGGTATAGCCAATGCGACAGATTTATAGTTGAATGAAGATGAGTCTTCTTGTGGCATTCAAAGTACAATCTTTTGTTTGTGGTGTTAAAGCTTAGTGTTAGTTGCCTATGTATTGGGGAAAGTTTTGTTACTTGGCTCATGTTTATCTTGCCAGGTGCCATGTTGAGGCAGTCCCAGATTCAGGATCAAAGAGGTGTAAGAGAGTTATCCAGTGGTCGTTGGATGACTTGAAGTCAATCATGGCACCTGTAGGCATAGGAATAAACAGTGGAAATTAGCAAAGCATTGACTGTTTTAGAATGTTAGACCTGGCTTCCTTCTTGTGGATTTCCCCCTAACTTTTTGTCTTCAGACCTCCTATTTTGCTTACTTTGTTTTTGTTGGATTTTAGGACTCTGCACACTTTGCCACTGCTAATCAGTGCTAAAGTGAGTGTGCTCTCTCCTTAAAACATGGATGAAGTAAAGTGGTACTTCCTGTGCAGGGGGCCTGTTATTTTAATGCTACTAGTGGGCCTGTAGCACTTATGGTGTCACCCACTTATGTAGCACAATACACATGTCTCGGGCCTGCCATTGCAGTCTGTGTGTGTGCAGTTTTAAACTGCCATTTCGACCTGGCAAAGTAAATCTTTTGCCAAGCACAAACTTTCCTTTTAAATGCATGGAACTCCAACCTAGGGTAGGCCCTTGACAGCCCAGAGGGCAGGGTGCAATGTATTTGAAGGAAGGATGCACGTTTAGCTTTTATACGTCCTACTTGCAAAAAACTCCTACATTAATTTTTCACTACTGCAAGGCCTACCTCTTCCATAAGATAACATTGGATTTACCATATTGCATTCAATAAGCTGTTATTTCCAAATGGGAACAGCCTGACTGCTCTGTGCCTACCAGATGGCTGAGCACAGGTTAATTTTGTTGTTGGCTTGTAACTCACCCTGACAAGGATTGTGGTTGCTGCTTGACCAATCAACAACCCCATTTCTTACATAGAGCATATAGCTACTTCTACCACAGATGATTTGGATAATAAGATGAGAGAGGTGATTGGAATGAACTACAAAGTGACATATTTTCCAGGAAGGGAGGAATTTGTAAGATAAATGGCTCGAATATTGTACCCTTTTTCCTGAACATTTTGAGAATATGCATAAGGCAATAGATGACATCGAGAAGAAATTAGGAAATTGCATGAGATGTCAACATCAACACTATAGGAAAAAGTTAGTAGTTGACTGGGCAGCTGGAAAACTTACATTTTAGAGAAAGCACTTGCAATGTTTGGAGGAATTATAGCCATTATAGTGACTGCTTAGTTGATTATGTGCCTTATTAAAAATGTTGCATTAAGAGAAGAGGAAAGGAATTGGAGATTAACACAATAAAGAAAATGGTAGCAATGTAGAGGGGGCAGGAAAGGACAGAACAAGAGGCAATTGATGCATTGTTGAATTGGGGTCACTGAGTGACTGATTCTTTCCCAAGGAACACATGGGGGAATGTGGAAGAGGTAAACTACATTGCTGCTTTCAGTCTTGCCTCGAAAGCTTGGGCTACAGCAGGAGGGCAGTGGTATGTGCAAAGGATTGAGGAGGTGGTGAAAGCAAGGCAGAGAACAGTAGCTTCACATTCTTGCTTGGTAGCAACATGAAAGTTTGATCAAAGTTGAGGTTGGCGCTAGAGTAACATTACTATGAGAAATACGAAGAAGGAGTACTTGAGGTTAAACAGAAAGGTCCTTAATAAGAAGCAAATCCATTACTTGGAACATGGGGTCTGGTAAGCCTTACTGGAACTTGGTCAGTAGAACAACATTCCCATAATGTGCAAACTGACGCCCAAATTTGGAATGGATGTGGTGTTGCCATACCGGTGTAAACTGGTGTAAAATTCTGTGTGTGTCAATTGTTATTAATAGAACGGGTGATTAGAGCATGCAAAGAGTTTGTTACAGTAATGCTTGTTTTACAAAATATCGCTGTGAGACTGCCATTGATTGGCTGCATAATGATCACATGTATTCTGTTGGCAGTGTATAAGATAGTAATCATGTGAGTAATCAAGAGAGCTTCATGAAACATTGTTACCAGGACTCCCAGTGATGATTGAGGTTTTCATTAAGTACTCCCTGCTGATAAGAGAAATCTCCTGAAATCCACTCAGAAGTAGAGACAGTGCTTTTTTAGTCAGGAGCATGTGTATGACCCTTCTCTAAATCTATCTGTTGTTCAGCAAGTACGTTTCCATTTAGGTTTTCTTAAAGTACTTACCTATCAAATAGGAAGTACAGACAACCTGAATCATTGCCTTTAATATATCGTATACTTTGAACATGGAATGTATCCCTTCATTAATCATGTAATAATTTCCTTCCTAAGGGCTGACTAGCACGGAGGTCAGCAATCGGACCATCTAAGCTTCTCAGAAAAAGTTTAAATTAAGACTGTATTCAATGATACTTGAGTGTCTTTGGGACACATTAGCGGACGTATAAGTAATTTTGCATTATGTAACATTAACATAGGTGTCCAAATCTGATAATTCCAAGAGAAGCATACATGTGGGTGAAATAGAAGGTCTGGCTTCTGAAAAGGTATTACGGTCAGCTATCTTTCAACCCTATGCATATCAAAAAAAAATTCTGGTGTCTACCTTACTGATCAGAGATTTCTGGTTAATGATATCGAGGAAGTGGTACATGGCTACATTGGAAACCCTTCAAATGTTGCACCAAACCTTTTTAAACAATACGGTGATCTGTATTAGACCTCAATAAATTACATTTAGCCATAGAAACAGTCCCTATGTTCAGAGAACTTATAAGGTTACAGGAGGTTGCCACAGTCATCTCACAACTCCCCAGAAGTTAAGCTAAATATTTAGAGCTTTCACTGTATTAAAGAATACCAAGGACAACATTTGATGTATTTTGAAGGGTACAAAAGAATACTCTTACTATTGTGAGGCTCTTCTAGTAAAACATAACTAGAACTGAATGTGGATCATATTGTCACAGTCTACACAAAGGTTCTTACAAAGAGGTCATCCAGATTATTGGAGACAATGTTGTATCCCTAATTATATTTTGTGTATCTGGCGGGGGCATAACAGTACTTATTCTCAAAGTGCTGGAGACCCTCCCTCATGACCATGATAATTTTTGATGCATAGAAAGTGTTTATGAAGGTCTCACTAATTCTTGTGGATACTAATTACTTGGTTTGGGGTGAGCAATAAGCTTGGTTGGCACCAATGTATGTATAACTTATCCAAGAGCACATACATCCTTAATGGTACCAAAAGCAATATGACTTGTGGTTAATTATGACACTGAACAGAGGGGCCTAATGTCTCCCTTTAAAATCAGCTGTAGTTCGCAGCCATTTGTTTTAATGATGGAGGAGCATTGGAGAATATCCTACATTGCCCTCATTTGTAACAAGATTCCTAAGATCACAGCTAACCTTGATGGCGTGGCAATTAATACAACTGATTTTGTATCAGATTTATGTTTTTACTCAAGGGACCAAGGGAAAATCATGGGACCACTATCCCACAAAGCATAGGATGGAAGCTTGAAAAAATGTTTGTTGTTTATTATACGTCCCTATTTTTAAATTCTGTATCCCTGTTGAGATGCTGGGATTAGCTTCCAGAGGTCATTTCTAACAGAAAGAAGATGCAACATCGTGAAAATGGTGATTGTGCCGTAGTTCTTATGTTTATTTAGATCAATTTCCACGTATATCTCATTTATGTTTTTTTATCCGTGCAAATAACTTTTTGAGGCTTACTTTGGAGAGATATATTATGCCACACTAACCTATCCTACACCTTAATCTTTCATTGAGTCAGCTTGAAGTAAACGTACTGGGCCTGATTCACAAACGCAAACTTGTACTTTTGTGTACGTTTACTACTTTCAGGCATTCACAAACTATGTGCAGAGCTTTACAACTCTGACCTCCCCGAACTTAAGTGTGCGGGGGTCTCCACACCTGGAGACTTCGGAATTAGGGTGGAGAACTCCTCACACATAAGTATAAGGAGTTGTAAAACTCTGATGTAGTTTGTGAATTGCATTTTGTAGTATGTTTTATAGTACTACAAAATGTACTACAGAGTGCAGTTTGTGAATCAGGCTCCATGACCTTTAGTTAAACTTCTGATCCTATATAGGGCCTTGGATGATGCAATTGACGAGCAGTGATGAGAAGTGATATTTTTGGATTCCCATTATTTCTGAAACTCTTCAATTGCAGGTTAAAAAGTCTGAGCTGATGTTGATGATGAAGAGATGAAGAGGATTAATTGATTTGTATAGTGCACTCTATACACAAGGCTTCGTGGTGCTGTAGCTAAGACCTAGAGGAGGGTCACTACTGCTTATACAAACATGTTTTGAGCCTTTTGTGGAAGAGATCTAGATTAAGAAAGTGAATACTCTCAATAGGCTAAAGCAGGTTGATTGATCCAACCACGGTGCAACTTTGTCTTCATCCTACTGAAGGCTGTTGTTTTGCTACAGAGTTTGCTCACTAAGGCTTCCCACCATGTCAGCCTAACCGTGTGAAGCCTCTGTGATTGTGCAGGCTGCACCTTTGTACTTTGGGACCTCTTCGAGCTCTTTATGTTCAAACTGTGAAATCTTCAATGGGACCAACAAAGACTACATCTGAACTAACCTTGAGTGCATGCCAGCCAGGCTTACGCGGTCCACTTCCACATCCTTTTTAGGTTTTGCCTGGCGAAAAGATGCGCTCTGCGCATCTTTTTCGCGCAGGCGAAAACCTGATGAGAACTGTAGTGTGGTTTGGAACGACCTCCGTCATTTATTGGCTAGCTCCATAAATGGAGCATAGCCATTGGACGAGGGGCCTGTCCGTCAATGCCGGACCAGATTCGGGGGCGTTCCCGAGATTCTTTGGCTTTTGCCGACGTCACGCGACGTCAGCCGAAAGCCGGGAACGCCCCCGAATCTGGTCCGCCATTGACGGCACTCGGCGCCCCCTCCACGAGTCCTGGGATGTCCGCTGCACGCCTTCTCTCGTTTGCTTTGTTGCCGCCATGTGAGCTGATCTGGTGTAGCACTGTGACGTCGGCACCCGTAGAAAGGTCTCGCATACAGGCGGGATCTGTAGAGCTAGGGAGCTGACTGCAGCCCGGCGGGAGGGGACCCAGAGCGCACAGGAAGGCCAGCGAGCTTAAAGGCTGTACAAACACGGCACCCCAGAGAGAAATATCTTTATGGCGTGTACGATGAGAGAGAAACGCTCCGCGGGCTGATGGCGCAGCCTGAAACTCCCCGGGCGGGAAATAGCGGTGGGGGTACCACCAGCTGTAACTCCGAGTTTAGATGGGTGTTGGGGGCGTCAGTAGCTGCATGGGTACAGAGGGGATGCTAGAGTGCACTTTCGGGTGTGAGAAGTGTGCTGGACGGGTGTTTGGGTGTACCCTCCCTGTGAGAGAGAGAGCACAGCGGCAGGCTGTGCGTCACTAAGTGCCGGGGTAGACGACTGTGGGTGCTTGTGAATGCTGGGGGCACCCCCCGTGGCTCCGGGGCGCTGGTAGAGATGCCCACTGTACCCCCAGGTCTGCAGCGAGGGCAGGTGGAAGTCTGCGGGTCTCTGGATGCTGAGAGGTGCAGGAGTTTGCATTTGCTATTCACCGATTACCCCCCTTTCCTTCTTCTCCCCACTCCTCCATCGCTGATCCTCCCCACAGCTACTCCCCCCTTATCTGCACCCCGGCCCTTCCAATGATGCCTTCTCCCTCCTCCTCTTCTCCCTCTCCGCCCTTCAGCCCCCCTGCTCCATTCCTCGCACCCGTCCCCAGATCTCCTCTCCCTCCTCCCCCCTTGCCCCCACCAGCCCTTTCCACATGCTTTCAGAGACACAATGAGGAAGGAGAGGGAGCAGCGTCCTTGTTGTCATGGAGACCGGAGGTTGCAGGCATGGAGGGGGCACCCCAGCCCCTCGCAGCCTCTTTATCCTTCAAGCAATGGCGAGCTCAGACCGGCGCTGCGAGGTAAGGCAGAGGGGCCGGGGAGGCGGCAGGGGCCGCCGAGGTCCCAGCATTGAGGGAGAGAAGGGGCGAGGCGGGTGAGAGAAAGAGGACAGCAGATGGGGGACCAGCGGGAGAGGTTTGAACACGAGAGGTGGGCAGAGAGCAGGAGAAACTGAGAGACAGACGAAGTGACGGAGAGATGAGGAGAGTGCTGAGCGAAAGACGGAGAGAGAAAAAACACACCTACACGAGGGAGAGGAGGAAAAAAGACAAAAGAGCATCAGACAGATAGGAAGAGAGAGAGAGCGCGGGAGAGAGGAGGGTACCATTGGGGAGGGAGGCGAGCAGACGACGCGATGGAAGGAGGAAAAAAAAGAGAGAACAATTAGGGAGTGCGAGAGCAGCCAAGTAAAGAAGAAAAACCGAACACGATAGAGACAGGAAGGAAGGTGTGGAGAGAAGGAAGAAGGAAGGCGGGTAAAGCGGGAGAGAGATTAAAGAGCCGGAGAGTGCCTGACAGAAAGAGGGAGAGAGAAAGGACAACACTGAGAGAGCGCAGGAGAGGGAGCAGGGGCGAAAGAAGATGCAGCAGAACAGCAACAGAGCGACCAAGGGTGAGGTGGGATAACGGCGGGATGATAAGAGGAGGAGAAAGGACGCGAGATGGGCGAAAGAGAGGAGGGAAGAGGAGGAGACCGCGGGAGATGTGACAGACGAGACACGGGGGGAGAAGAGCAAGAAGACAGACCGCACGAGAGAGTGAGCACGGAAGAGATCACGAGAGAGCTAGAAAGACGGAGTGAAAAGAGAAAGAGAGAGAGATCTGGGGAGATAGTGTGGGACATGTGCAGACCAAAGGAGGGAGACAGAGGGAGCACTGGAGGGAGGGGGGGGGACTGAGCGCGAGCTGAAGGGGAACAGAGATGGGGAGACATGGGAATGAAAAGGGCAGAAAAGAGCAGCTGGGGTGGGGAGAGAGGAAATAGGGACTTTGAGGGAGAAAACACGCACTAGTACTACTGAATCTGTCCTTCCCTCTCTACAAGTCTATTAGAGGGGGGGGGGGGGAGAACACATGCAGTCAGTAGGAGAGAGCGTGGCAGGTGGAAAAGACGGAGGAGGGCCGGCGGAGCAGGGGATAAGTGGAGAGATGAATAGGGCAGGCTAGGTGGGGTGAGGAGTGAATGGCCTGGGACAAAGAACAGACCTTAGCACCCAAAAGAAAAGCCTACCTCCTTCACAAAATGCAAATTAAGACCTTTCACGACACACTGCTGTATCTCGGAGGGAAGTTAAGTAGTCAATTGGAAATCATAGTGGCCCAGGGACATTGAGCAAAAGTGGATAGAATGTTAAGGCATCTTCACAGAACAGAAACATCCACTAAAGAAATATGGGGGGCATTTGTGGCTGGTTGTGCATTCTAATGGTATTTCAAAGAAAGTAAAAAGGCTAAGGATGTCGCCTGTCTTTCCCCCCCTAGCCTTTTTACCTTACCTACGTTTTCCATGGCTCCACAAATCCATGTACTGGTGTACTCATACAGAAACCACTATTAAACGAACCCATATTGACACAAAACTGCTGTACTGGCCTTCTTTTGGCCAGCCCTTCTGGCTGTGTCCCACTTGCCACTTACGACAGTCCAAGCTGCAAACATCACACATTTACCGGACACAGGGCGGGCAAGTCCAGTACAGTACTCCCACCTTTGGCACGGGGTGCCCTGGTCGTTTACTGTACTTTTTACCACGTGGCCGACTTTGTATCCAGTAGTCGCCACCACGGTAAGACCCCCTGTCACTGTCAGTCATCACGCCGCTCGCACTCTCGTCCTCTGATAATCACCCCGTACTTTTTTTCTTTTCTTTAGTCTTCCGAAGAGAACCTGGACATCCACAGAGCGCAGCAGGTGAAACGTGCATCATTTTACATTCCTTCTGACTAGCGGTTCTTCCATGATTTCCTCCCCCCCGCCCTCCTCTGTTACTTGTATACCTTTGTGGGGTTCTTCTTGTGTTATTGACACACAATATTAATATCCTCTTTCGATGTAGACTCTCCCAGAGACTGTTTTTAGACCATGCACTACTTGAGCTTCTTACATGTCACTATATGACACTATATTACCTTCTCCTACCACTCTCCAGTGTCACCTGCGTAACTGCCTTTATTCATTCTCCAGTGCGTTTGTGTGCTTAATACACGTATCATTACGAACTCTCGTCCTTTTCATTTACGTGACCCCCTTCTATTTGCCTGTAACTACGCTTGGGCTCGGGCTTGCAGTGTGTGTGGGGGCTTGCAGTGTGTTGGGGGGCTTGCAGTGTGTGTGAGGGCTTGCAGTGTGTTGGGGGGGCTTGCAGTGTGTGGGGGGGGCTTGCAGTGTGTGGGGGGGCTTGCAGTGTGTGGGGGGGCTTGCAGTGTGTGTGGGGGCTTGCAGTGTGTTGGGGGCTTGCAGTGTGTTGGGGGCTCACAGTGTGTTGGGGGGCTTGCAGTGTGTGGGGGGGCTTGCAGTGTGTGGGGGGGGCTTGCAGTGTGTTGGGGGGCATGCAGTGTGTTGGGGGGCTCGCAGTGTGTGGGGGGGCTCGCAGTGTGTGGGGGCTTGCAGTGTGTTGGGGGCTTGCAGTGTGTTGGGGGGCTTGCAGTGTGTTGGGGGGCTTGCAGTGTGTTGGGGGCTTGCAGTGTGTGGGGGGGCTCGCAGTGTGTGGGGGGGCTCGCAGTGTGTGGGGGGGCTCGCAGTGTGTAGGGAGGCTCTGTGGGTGTGTGGGGGGGGCTCTGTGTGGGTGTGTGTGTGGGGGGCTCTGTGTGGGTGTGTGTGTGGGGAGGCCTCTGAGTGTGTATTGGGGGGGCTCTCTGTGGGTGTTTGTGTGTGTCATTTGCGAGAGATCAAGCTAGTGGCATTGTAAATGACAATGCCATTTATTTATGTTAAAAAAAAACCTTACTTCACAGCGCTTAGCTGGGACGCGCTCACCTCTGGCTGGTCACTGAGAGGAGGACTTTGCGAACAGCTCGCCGCACCCGCTCCGCGGGTGCCGCTTCGTCGCCAAGAGAGGAGGAGCGGGAGACCAACACCATCGGAGGGCTGCAGGGCTGCGAGCGTATCAGGGACTCCAATTCCCAGGAGTCCCTGAGAGACCGCTGACCACTTCCGGTCCGCTCTCCCTGCCGGCCCGCCCCCCGCCCACCTGAGGGTGTGTTAAAGCCCCACCAGCGGTCCTATCAATTGGGAGACCTTACTTCACAGCGCTTAGCTGGGACGCGCTCACCTCTGGCTGGTCACTGAGAGGAGGACTTTGCGAACAGCTCGCCGCACCCGCTCCGCGGGTGCCGCTTCGTCGCCAAGAGAGGAGGAGCGGGAGACCAACACCATCGGAGGGCTGCAGGGCTGCGAGCGTATCAGGGACTCCAATTCCCAGGAGTCCCTGAGAGACCGCTGACCACTTCCGGTCCGCTCTCCCTGCCGGCCCGCCCCCCGCCCACCTGAGGGTGTGTTAAAGCCCCACCAGCGGTCCTATCAATTGGGAGACCTTACTTCACAGCGCTTAGCTGGGACGCGCTCACCTCTGGCTGGTCACTGAGAGGAGGACTTTGCGAACAGCTCGCCGCACCCGCTCCGCGGGTGCCGCTTCGTCGCCAAGAGAGGAGGAGCGGGAGACCAACACCATCGGAGGGCTGCAGGGCTGCGAGCGTATCAGGGACTCCAATTCCCAGGAGTCCCTGAGAGACCGCAGACCACTTCCGGTCCGCTCTCCCTGCCGGCCCGCCCACTGTCCTCAGACTTTGCTATATCTGGGGCCACTCCTCCCGCAGCGCGGGACGCAGCCCGGAGCGAAGACCGGGCTAAGAGCGGGCCGTTTGAGGCCGTTCGAGGACGGCAGCGGACGGCCTTGGGCCACCCCCCTTGCTACTCCCATCCCGCCTGTTGTTCTATCATTGTGTTAGGTTAGGCCAGCTCAATAGAGGCAACCTTTCTAGCAAGGTGTGTGAGGGCCCCACCTCATTATGAGCACTAGGATGACACGTAGCAAGGCCGCCAATGGCGGTCCACAAGTTAGTGGCCCTATGGATGACTTCATCACTCGCACTAATATAGCTATTGATGAAGAAATATCCAAACTTCAAACTCGGGTATCCCTAGAACTGGCAGCCGCACGTAGGTTGTCCGAGGTAATGGCCCATTCGAAAAAATCATCCTTAGGCCATATAGCCTCTGCAGTCACCCCTGCTCGCCCTGTTCGCCCAAATAGCATCATGACTCAGGCTGATTTACACCATCCCCCGATTACTCCCTCTCTCACTCCGCCCTTAGAGCAAACACGCACTTTAGAAGAGCTAAGTTTCTCTGCACCTCCCCATACTCAGTCCCCTAACTCTCCTGCCCAAGTAATTCCAACTACTTCCTGTGCTAGTGGCGCGCAACCCAAAAGAAAACGCCAATCACGCTCAGCCTACTCCCGCAAAAAGGCTAAAGTGGCAGTTTCTCACCATTTCACAATGGCTAATACTCAGGCATGTACTGTCTTACCTGAGGGTCCCCTAAGATCGCAGCCAGTATGCCAAAAAATGGGAGAGGGCCCAGCTACCATCACCCCAGAGGTTGAGGGGTTGCAGGTGCAGGACCAGGGACAAAATGAGAAGGAATTTATTGATCAAGTCTGGGAAACACTAAAAAAACTTCTCTCACCACTCGACCTAAGATTGTCTAGGATAGAAAACAATCTGCTCGAGATGGAGAAGAGCATTATTGCTCTGGCCACTCTTGGCCTGAGAAATCTCGAAAACCAGGGCGTGTCCCTATCCGACCCACAATTGCAAGCTCCTGCTGTACAAGCTGAGCAGCACCCCGCTCCAGTACCCGCTGTTGCAAGGCCTGTTCCCAAGCCGAGGTCGGTGGCTGTGGACCAAATTTCCACGACCGCTAAACCTCAGGCTTCCAAACCGCAGGCTCCTGCACGGAATCCTAAGCTGCAAAAAACAAATCCAAATCTGGTACCACCCGCTAGACCCCACCCCACTGAAACCCAGGGCCCTCGCCCAAAAGAAAATTTTAGAGGAGGCTATATAGATCTTCCCCCAGAGGCCAATGAATATGTAGTTGTGTTGACAGGTGTCCCTGCCCTCGGCATTGACCAATATGAAAATCATTGGTCATTGACAAACAAAACAATGCACTGGCTTAGTGTTAACAGACCAGCTCCTAATGGCAAGAGAAGCCGGGTAATGATGGTCCGTAGAATACCCTGGGTGGGCCCAACAAAGAAATCTAAGCAAGGGGACTGCGTAGTTGTAACTTTTGATGACCCGCATACGGCACGCCATATTTGTTCTTGGCCAACTAGCGAAGAATCCCTTGTCATCCCGAGGCCATTATCCTACTTTTACCCTCCACGTCAAGTACGTACCCAAGTGGATAACTGGTCCTTGGTGCAGCACCATCCATGGAAGATCCATCCCACGAGGCCAATGGACACCCTTTTACAGTGGAATGGCCTTTCAACCCACAACAGATTTGGAGGCCTGGAGGAGGTCGATTGACTTTTTGCGCCCCCCGCTTCCTCACAACTAGAAAAAGCTTCGTCTCCCATGGATACAGAAATATCTGGAAACCAAACTTACAGCCCACAAAATAACGACAATGGGCCCCTGACTCGCACGCCACGTGTCTTGGATCTAGCTAAAATGGCTACTCCAGATTGTATAAGGATGGAATCATGGCCTGACAGCCACTGCCTGACCCCACCTCCTTCCGCTCAACTCAATCTAATGGAGATCAAACTGCCAGATAGTGCTGCCCCCACTGAACTTTACCAGACTAAGATCCCCCCAACACCAACTATCCCGGATGAAGGAAACTTTTCCTTACCCACTCATGTTCCTAAAATCTCTTCACCCGGTGAATCCGCACTAAAGTTCTTAAGCTGGAATGTGGCTGGCCTTGAACGCAACCTTGACAACCCGGAATGGAACACCTTCTTGGCACCTTATGACATTTGTTTGCTACAGGAAACATGGTGCCAGGAACCTAGACACAGAGTGGGGTTCTCGACCTTCTACGTCCCGGCTGTTCACCATCAAGGTTCCAAAGGACGCCCGTCCGGCGGTCTCCTTATTTGGATTAATATAGCTCTAGACCTCAGTGTTCTTCAAAGACCTACTGAATCTCCCGACCTCCAATGGCTAACTCTCCATCACAAAGGGGGAAGGAAGCTAGAACTATTTAATATCTATTTAAGGGACAGCAGGAATGGAGGATCTTTAAACTCATTAGGTTTAAGCAACAATCTGGCTGCCTGCAACGCTGACTCTCTCGTCCTGCTGGCAGGCGATTTTAACTGCTGTTTTGAGCCTTTAGCTAAAGAAGATATTCTGGACACTAACGAGGAGGATAATAGGAGGGGAATCCCCATCTTGAACCTTGACCCGATCCCGAAATGGACACAAAGGGTGATCGACATAAACGCTCTCTGTATGGAGCATAATTTGAGAGCAACAAATGGGCGTTCTAGGTCAGATCCCATGGGTGCCCACACATATAATAGGACGGGCCACTCCTCCAGAATCGACTTTGTCATGCTCAACTATACCCTCTGGTCATACCACCAAGACATGGAGGTTATAGAAACCTGTGATAGCGACCACAACCCTCTTGCTGTAACCATTTCTGTTCCCTGGTTCCAGGGCTCTCAAGAAACCACCAACCAGATATGGAAATCCTCATGTGAGATCCTCCCCTCGAACTGTGGGAGACGTCTCAAATGGGCAAGAGTCGCAGCAGACGAGGCTAGGATGACACAAGCTGAAACCATCCTACTACAGGCTGAATCCAAGTTTGGTGCTTCAAACAGTGATAGTAAGAAGTTCCTATCACTATTTTTAGAGACAGTAACAGCACTAAGTGGGCTATTCACCATTTCGAAACCCAACGCCAGCAGCGCTGCAAAAGGCGTCCAGAGAACAAACGGAAAGTGGTTCACAGCGAATTGCCGAAATGCTAAGAGTGATCTCGTGGCCGCAGTAAAAGGAAAAGACCAAGCTGCCATCAGGTCTGCAAGGAAACTCTACAGGAAATCTGTGACTGAGGCCAAGCGGTCTTATGACTTCAACTTTTGGAGTGATCTAACGGAGGCAAGCACAAGGAAAGATGCCAAGGGGTTTTGGGACTTGCTAAGGTCAAGAGACAAGCCCATAGATCACCAACTGACTTGTAACATCCCGGGTGCTGCCTGGTTTGCCCATTTTTCGAACTTGTATACAGCGCAAACAGGGTCCCCCCAGCCAGATTTGCTATTACGGTTCAGTTCCACAGTCCTCCCACCAAACGAAGTTGCATTCACCGCTGTAGAAGTAGCGAAGGCAATTAGTTGTATTGTTCCCAACAAAGCGGCAGGCCCGGACGGGATCCCGGGCGACCTGATAAAAAATAACCCCCCATTTTGGAGCAGATTAATTGCTGCACTTCTTAATGAGGTTACGTTGGGGGGATCTTTCCCTGACTCTTGGAGGGGCACTGAAGTCGTCCCCATTTTCAAGAAAGGCAACAGGGAAGATCCAGCTAATTACCGCCCCATCAGTTTGTTGGACACAACGCAAAAGGTGGCGGGGAAAGTGGTATTGGGCAGGATTCTGGAGTGGGTGGACGACAACCAGATATTATCTGATTTCCAAGCGGGTTTTAGATCAGGGACAGGCACCGTCGAGCAGACTTTCCGCCTTTTAATGCTCTATTGGAAGGTAGTGGTCCTAGGAGGAGGCAGTTTATACTTAGTCTTTATAGACTTAAAAACGGCCTTCGACCTGGTCCCACGAGCATTATTGTGGAAAGTCCTTGACGGTCTAGGTCTACCTCCCTACCTTCTGGCCTTATTGGTAAAATTCCATGTAAACAACTTTGCTCAAATCAGATGGGGTGCCCTGGGAGAAAAAACACCGTGTATCCCAGTAGACAGGGGCGTCCGCCAGGGGTGTGTGCTTGCCCCCACTCTGTTTTCGCTGTACGTAAATGGAGTGGTGGAGCATCTTTTACAACATCCTGCAGATGCACCATCCCTGGCCGGAAGGAAAATCCCGACGCTCCTGTTTGCGGATGACACCCTCCTGATTTCGAAGTCACCCACAGGCATACAGGCGCTACTTACCAGCTTTAAGGCCTTTTGTGATACCAAGGGCTTAGCAATAAATATTGGCAAGACCAAATTTCTTGTCCTCAACCCCCCGAAGAAAACTGTTAAACCCCCCACTCTAGACTCCGTTCCATTAGAACGGGTCAAAGAATTTGACTATTTAGGCATACGCCTCTGTGATAGCATGAACTGGAAGGCCCACCACCAGAAAGTGTTTCTAACCCACAAGAGGGTTGTTGGCGCTCTACTTAAAGAACAACGCGCCTCCTCAACAAAACCGATCGGGGCACTTCTTGACATTTATAGGGCCAGGGTTGTGAGTGCAGCATTGTATGGCGCAGAACTTTGGGGAACCCAGAGAGTGGACACTTTGTCCCACCTAGAAAATAAATTTCATAAAGACTTGATGAGGTTACCCCAGAGCACTCCCACAATCCCACTCTTGCTCGACGCAGGTACCCGCCCTATCTGCGAGCAAGCTAAATTACGTCCCTTATTGCTGTGGTCCAGAATTTGGAACGTTCCTGAACTCCACAGCTATGCGGATGCCCTGAAAGACGTTTTGTCCCTCCCTGGCTGGCACAAGATCACCTGGCTTAGAGAGGTTAAGAAGGCACTTATCTTGCTTGGTCTAGGATCTGCGTGGGAAAACAAAACCGCACCTCCCAAACAGGAATTGAAGAGGGCCTATTGGTCTTGGGTCGATAGTGAGAGACTGGGCAAATCTAACCATCCAAAAACTGTTGCCAACTTCCTGATGGTTAAATGTAAACCCTCCAGAGAAGCTTATATGGACCTGATCCACAGTCCTTATGATAGGGCTTTATATTTCAAATTCAGGGTTGGGGTTCTACCTTTATGCCAGTTCACTTCTACCTGGAAACCACCCTTGCAAACTGTTCCCGACTGTCCATTTTGTGAGCTGAAAACAGAATCTGTTGCACACTTTTTATTTGAGTGTCGAGCCTATTTGGCTCCCAGACGGAGGTGGTTGAAGCCTCTTTTCAGGAGCCTAGGAACCCGTTCACACTTGGAAGCTTTGAGAATACTGCTCTCAGACACAAGTCCCTTCTTTGCCATCTGTTTGGCAAAATTCCTAGGATGGGCTTGGCGTATAAGAACCACTAAAAAACTGATGATCCAATAATGTCTCCCCCTTTTTAACATGTTTCTCTTGTCCAAATGGACAGATCTTTTTTAAAGGTACAATGAATTGTAAGTTGTTGTTCGATTATTGTTTTATACTGTGATGTTTCGCTTTTATGATATGTTTTTTTATATCGAAATAAAGCTTACTACTACTACCGTTAAAAAAAACATAAATAAAAATATTGTCAAGAGCAATGCCAATAGCTCAAACTTTAACAAAGGCAAAACCATTGCATTGTAAATGCTTGTTCCATTTTAAGAACAGGTTTCACATAGGGCTTCTACTTAGCATTTCCAAACTCCCTCTGCCGGCTTGATGGAGTGTGACAGTTGGAAAAGCTATCCTTGTTTAAAAAATATTACTTAAGCCCTAAGGCAGAAATTTGAGCAGTACAACGCATCAACTTAAATCAAACTCTGGAGGAGACCTGAGCATGTTTATGCATTTTTGATTGTTATCCACATTTCCATTTACTTGCAATGCTTTTTTGTGCTTGTGTTCATTGGAATGCCTTTCCTTTATGTTTATCTTTTAGACAACTTGTTCAATTTATTTAATTCTCTTTTGTAGGTTTTTGTATTACATTTTTTAATTTAACTTAATTTAGGTGTGGATGGTTTTTCTTTCTTTAACTAGTTTGTTGCTTGATTGGTTTGTTACACACAACACCTGGCACGTTTTCACAGTAGAATGCCATGCTGCTCAGGCTGATCTACTAAAAGGGAGCTCAGGTTTTCCTTATTGTAACAGCTTTCCTCTGTGGAATCATCCATTTGACATCTCTTCCCTATAGCCTTCTAGAGGATTTTCTTTTTTTGTGCTTAATACATGTATGATTTTTTTATTGGATTGTTATTGCAGGGGAAGATTTGAAATGTTGCTGTTTAAATAAGAATAAATCAGTTACCCGCGAAATTATCTTGGCACAGAGCACTAGTGCTGTTTGATGTTGTGTTTGTAACCTACACCTGTAGTGTCTAGCCTCTCTCATTGAGATACACGCCATTATCAGTCACCACTCTTAGTTGCCTCTGGAATATGGACTCCAACCCCACTTTTGGCATTCAAGAGAATCTAGGAACTACATAGAAGTGCATCTTTGAAATGCACACATGGTTTGGCCTGGCCAGACTGGACCAGACCTGCTGGCCGGAGAGCCTTCTGATCATGGCATCGGAGCAGGGTAAAGATTGCTAAAGAGGTGAATCTGGACACAACTATGCATTAACTGACAAGGTGCACTGAGGGACATCAAGCCTCACAGAATAGAGAATCCAGATTGCTGGTATGTGTAAGGCCTCTAGACTTGGTGGCGCAAAGGTAGCTGCCCATAGGGCAATTCATGCCAATAGGCTGGATTGGTGCACTTTTCCTGATCTGTTCAATATAATTAAGGGTAGCCACACATTCGGACAGATTGTTCAATGTGTTGCTGATGGAAGATGGCAGCAAAGAGATTGACTAAATGGCTTGGAGTCAATAGGACCAAAGTTAAACCATGGAAATGCATGACTGAGGTTCCCAATGTTGAAGATAACTACTGCACCTCTTAAAGGTCAATGCTTGAAATCGTTACGCCATGGGTTTTTATCAAGACAGGGTTGATACAGTCTTTCATCCTCCAAAGACCGATAAGTAGAGTACTATTAATAATGAAAATAGTAGTAATTGCTATTTACAGTGCTTATAAATAGTAAAAGGTGGATTATTAAGCACTATGGAAACAATTGAGTTGGAGAGTGCTGGCAAAAGGGGCAGTAAGAGGATGTGTGAGAACCTCCCCAACTAGGTTTTTCCAGACTCCAATTTCATTAAGTTACCAGGAGGTTATCGTGCTTGCAAAACAGATCCATTCACAACCTGCTAGGTGCAGGCTTCAGTTCCAGTAAGATAGTTCAGTGAGAATGATCCTGCTGGTGAAATCTGAACTCATTCGTCTTTGTTTGAATTCTGATAGGTTCAACCCTGCGTTTCACCCTTCCAATTTTGACAACATGAATATCATTGACTTGGGTAAAAGTAACTGGTATAATTTAAGCACAATCCTTCTCCATCACCATAATAACATCTAATCACCCAGACAAAAGGGGTGGCCTTTAAGGCCACAATACCTTGCTAAGCCCATACTCCTTCCAATCAATGTAACATGAGTTTTCGCATCTCAGAGGCTAGTTCAAAGCTATTTATTATGAAACGTATTCAAAGTAATTAATGTACTTGAAGAAGGACCCACTTAGAAGGACAGCAACATTTCTCTTAGCACTTTTGAAAATTACTTTAGTACATTGGCTGAAGCTAAGATCATTGCATGCAGAATTTAGAAGAGCTAAGAATATGAAACGAGTAGATGGAAGCATTTGTATGCAGGTGTGTAGGGGCAACACAAACTAAAGTTTTGTTATGTTGCCTTGGCAATTTTTCAGGTTAGTGTTTGTTGTCATGGCATTGACCCAAACCAAGGTGTGCATCCAAAACATTAAAGATCACATTAACCCTACTAAAGAACCAACAATATCAAGGTAATTTACAATTGCAAACAACATTAGTAGTGCCTTTTTGGAAAAGATCCAACAAATACACAATGAGATCCGAAAAGACTCGACACCAAGCACCAATCCAAAGCACTCCAACATGATCAACAATTTATACAACTCAACATTAACTCCCGCCTACAACTTACAGTCCCAATGAAATCCGTCTCATGCTCTCATGACCCCATTTCAGCAAATCCGATAGAAAACTTGTGCCTAGGAAATAGCCCCCCACACACCATTCCTTAGTCTCATCAGCTCATTTGAAGAAAGCATATTTCCCTCCTCTCTGAAGACTGGACAGTTTTACACAGTTTACACCTCTGTTGTAAAAAACAACATGAACCCTATCTATTTATATTCAAGTACATGACATCAGTCTATAAAATACCTTTCTTTGAGAATATTTATGAAACCTCTCTGTTTCCATACTAAACCTCCCACAAATTTCATATAACAACTTGGTAAACTTTCAACAATCTGGACTTCATCCCAAATGCAGCATGTAAACTGTACCCAAGAATTACTCAGATGTACCATATGTGTACTAGGTGATGGCAATATCAGTCTTTCAGCAGAAGCTTGGTGATCCATCATCCTACTATTAGGACTGACTTGACCAGCAGGACCTCACACCTTTCCTGAATCTTCTTCACTCGTGTTAAACACTCTTATTGTTCCTCAGCCATATACATGTCTTTCAATGTATATTTGCTAGATGTGAAGTATTCCGCTGCTCAAGGCAAGATCCACGCTGTAGCATCAATTTCTTGCAGCACATTATAAATATATGTGCCTTTTTGCTGATCTCAGTAATTGGCATTGTTGATTTTGCCTATGATATCTGATGGTTGTGCTTAAATCTGTTTTAGATGAAGAAACGGTGTGTAGCTGGCAAGCAGGTTTGTGCAAGCAGGTACAGTCTTGGTGTGCTTTTTTCCCTATTTCTCTCAGGAAGTCTACATCAAGTCTACTGCCCTCACCCGCAGGCATCCAACAAGGCAGAAAAGGACCACGGAAGTCAAAATGGAATTTTGTGTTTGCCAGAAATGCACATGCACAGGTGGCTTGATCCTGGCTATCACGGGAAATAGAATTATAAAACCCACTTCTGACCTGTAAGAAATGGAGTTGAGTGAGCCCCGAACCAAGCAGTGGACTGGTCTTCCCCCTTTTGTTCCTCCGTGAGGATTGGCTAAGATGTTAATGCCCTACACTTCTTGTGCTATGGGGATTTGTCTACGTTTGTTGAATTGCCTTGTATAATGCTGGTTAAAGGCGTGGACTCCCAGGCCCTGTTCGTAGGGGGTTATGCTGTACTTCCTGGGGTCAAAGTGGGCAGGATCTATGGGGAATAATTTGAAAATGTTTTTTTAAGTTAATATAAACATTCCCCATACTTTTTGTTATAAAACAACCACCCTGGTAAAACCCTGCCGTAGTGGCACTGGGCTCATTTACTTTGTCTTACTTTATCTCCTTATACTACACCTCAGAATCATTTTTTTGGTCCTCAGATGGATCTTTGAACTGTGCTGAGAGGGATCGGCTATAGAGGATCCAATTTAGTTATCCAATGAGGACCGGGAATTGGGGTACTGATTTACAAATTCGTAATTAAATTAATGTAGATAATTCTCAAAACTACGCTATGTAAATACAGAATTATGACAGCTTGACCAACTCTCTTGAAGAAATTCAGTTGGACTAAAATCATGCAAACCAACAGTTTAGTTAGCGCTATACAGAATAGTGACATTAGGATCTGCTGACCAGAGATCTCTCTATTTAAATCCCCATCCCTCATTAGTACTCAGTTGGAATGCATATCAATGCTTGAAGATGAGACATGGAGAGACAGAAACAGGATTTGAGGGTGCTTTCATTTTATCAGTAAATTTAAGAAGAGTAAATACATCAATATCAGGCATTTACTTCTTCTAGGAGTACAGAGTAATCAAATGCATTTTTTCGTGGGCCATGAATTACCAAAGTCCTAGGAAAGTTCAGGAAAGGGCATGAACCATCTCAGCTCAAAGGTTCTCTCTCTTGAGGGAAAACAGTCCAAAAATATTGCGCAAGGCATATGCGTCAGCCCAAAGACAGACTGCAGAGTCTGTAAGATCCAAAGCTGTCTCTCAGTCCCCAAAGAGCAAGATAGGGAAATTAGACGACAACGACCTTTCACCCAGCAAAAGGAGAAAACAGCCTTATTTCTCCGTCCTCCAGTGTATATCGATCCTCAAGTTCGAGGGCGACACCCCTGGTTCACCTCATCTGGTCAGACCACTCAGTCCATGGTCAGTTTGTATAGGGTAATTGTCATGCCGCATGAAGAAGACACATTTTATGGCAAAAAGGTGGTGATCATCACGTAAGCTGTCAAATCATTAAAAAATTTAACATTGTGAACAATAGTCCTTTAGCGAAGGCACATGAGTGAATTCAAGAAGACAGTTTCTCACTCCAGATGTTCCCAAAGTTGAAAATTACTAGCAAGTAGTCCTAATATGTGCATCGGAACTCTCTCTATGAAACATAGTTTCATCTCACACTGCAAGTTAATGAAGCCTTTCCATGAGAACGAAATGCAAGCAAGTAAGGAAATACAGGCCTAAATTGAAATTGGTTAATTAAATATAAAATATAAAATAATGGAAATTGACATTTGATTCTAGGCTCTTGAGATCCTTATTCATGTCTTTAAACTAATTTGCACTCATAAAGCAATTTGGTTTCATTATAATTAGCACGTGTAACTATGACTTATTATTGCATTTTCAAAGTATCTACATATTGAAATATTTAAAACATAGAATATTAATGTGTTTCTAATAATTCTTATTAGTACCTATATGAAGATTATTCTCTGCAAGTTTCAGAACATTTAATCTTATTATAAATGTGCAGCACCCTTCTGTCTTTCCCACTTGGTGCACATTTTCACGTATGCCAAACCTGGTGTTTTAAACTGAGACTCCTAAAATACCCACATAATGTCATCTAAATTACATTAGCTTCATTAATTCTTCACACATATTGCTATTTAAAGAATGGTTAATGAAATCTCGATAATATGTGTCATCACATTCACATTTTCTATGCCGTGTTAAAAATAATTGCAATTGCAATTCAGTAAACATGAACCTATGTTATTCAAATGAATGGTTTTATATAACCTACTCTCTTCTGCAAGCTTTTATGATGCAGTAACTAAGTCTTTTCATGATCTGTTTCTCATAATTCTCCAACTTATAGTGAGTACAAGTTGTACAAGTTTGTAATTTTTCTCTCAAAAAATGTGAAAATCGGTTTATGTGGCAACTAAGGGATTCAGCAGTTTATCTGCTTCATCAACCCCTATGTCCAAAATGAGGCACCAACTAACCTTACCCTAGTTATTCCCTTGCAAAACGTTGCTTTGTGTATTGGATACTCATTTTGGTATTGCATCTCAGTTCTTGTGTTTAATTACAGTGGCACTCCCATCGCATTCAGAGTTTCAGACTAGAATGCAGCATGCATTGGAACTGTGGCGGCTCCTCCTCTAAGGCGGAGGAGCGTTTCCTCACTGTTCTGTTAGCAGTAGTTAAAGAAAACTAAAATGATAATAACTAGCTTTATTATCATTTTAGTTTTCCAATCCTGGTGCAGGGCGGTTAGAGTCTTTCAGCAACAAATAAGACACGGACTCTAAGCTTTGATTAGAGAGCTTTATTACTATGACCATTCCCTGCATATCCCTACTCTACTCTGACCCTTTCCTGTTTACCCGCTCCGCCCTTCCTGTCCCTCTCACATCTCCACCCCCCAACTACTAGAATGCTAACTGGCTTCATTACAGGTGGGCTGGACTGCCAGAGCAGGGCAGAGGAGGAGTGGTTTGCTCACTTCTAGGTGCGCAATGATGCTTTGACTGATGCTCAGACCAATCACAGCACTGCATTGCAGCATTGTGATTGGGTAGGGGAGCCAGGAGCCTGGGTGCTTCCTGTTCCTGCTTCTAGGAGCGAGAGGTGGCGGCGAGCGGATCGAGAGGCAGCGGCCGACCAGGTGGCCGGCCTGAAGGTAGGTGTTTTTTGTGGGTTTTTTTCAGGTACAATCTTCCCCATCCCCCCACCCCGCCAACCCCGGTAAATAGCAACCGCCACTGCATTAGACACAGTACGGTGAATGAGCCCCTATTGTGAGTTTGTAGGCCACTGCTAGCACAGTTCGGGCTTGTGTCTCTGGGGTTGGTAGGGCCAGACTCTCAGTGTTAAAGTGGAATACAAATGAAGATAGATCGGCAGGTGGGAGAGATAATTAACATTTTTGCTGCTGGACACTCCCTGAGAATACTGCACATGCAGAACTGACAAGGGTCCTTATTGCGCAGGGCCCGTGCTTTGGCTCATACCGGCTCTACACGATCCATCCAAGCTGCTAACCAATGGCAGTCAAGCTGTGGCTACTGAACTGCAAAGCACATACTATGATTGAAATAAAGGTAATTGATGAGCCTTCGTGGGACTGTACTCATCAGTTCTGGTAGCACTCGCAAAGTGACATCACTGCTGAGGGGCTGCTGAGCAAAAAGGCTATGCGACAGAAAGAGACTGATTCTGTTGATAACAGCCCATTCTCTCAATGGCAGAATGAGCATGTTTACAGTTCTTCAATTAACCGTACAGGTTTCCGGGTGGTTCTTCGCGGTCTCAGGTAGGCTTCTGGGTTCTCATTTTCAGCCTCAGCAAGAGTCTCGGGCCTTGTCACGACGTTATTGGCAGCACTTTCACTAGTCGGATTCTTGATGCAGAAGGGCACTTTCGAAAGTGTGACACATTTTTTGTGATTCTCTTGTGTTCGGATTCCGTGGTGATCATTGTTCCTTTTTGCTGAGTGACTATTAATGGCTCAGCTCGATAGCGGCAGTTCGTTTTCCTTTGTTGCTCCTGTTTGACTATCACCCGATCTCCTTCATGAATGGATGGGGTTTTGGCTCTTCTTCGAGCATCCGCATATGACTTCATTTTTTCTTTGTTCCTTTAATCAGTGTCAGCGATGTCCTCATGCTCAAGTTCATGCTTGTCAGACTGTAGCTTCTCCTATAGAGTGGGTATCTGAGTTCTGATTGTTCGCCACAGCATTAGAGTCGCAGGGCACTTGCCAGTGGTCGCATGTAGAGTCGTCCGGTATGCTCGCAGGACCTCGTTCAGCGCAACTTGGGGGTCCTTTTTGTCAATTGTGGCTTGTTGGAGTGTCTTCTTCAGGGTGGCCATAAACCATTCGACCATGCCGTTAGCTTGCGGCCACAGAGGGGTAATCTTACGATGTTTGAAGTTAAGGTGCTTGGAAAATTCCCCAAACTCTTGACCGTTGAACGGTGGTCCATTATCTGTTTTGATTGTTTTTGGTATACCCCACGCGGCAAAACCTCATCCAGGACAGCAATGGTGATGGCAGCTTTTGTTGACGAAACAAACTGGGCGATAGGGAATCTTGAGTATTCGTCCATGATAACTAAGATGTATTTACCGGATGGGAGGAGACCAAAGAAGTCCAGTGCAACGTCTTGCCAGACACCATTGGGTAGGGTGGACATTTGAAGAGGAGCGGGAGGTTCCCCTTGGCTCACCAGATGACATTGTGGGCAGTCCTTGAGGGTCAGTTCTACCATTTGATCCAATAGCGGGAACCACACTCTTTCTAAGAGGGCTCTTTTGGTTGCCACCACTCCGCGATGTCCTTCGTGGGCCAGGTTGACCACACCTTGGCGAAGTTGAATGGGGATGACTATTCTCTGGTCTCGGAGCACGAGTCCATTCACAGCAACGGATAGTTCATCTCTGACGTGTTTGAACGCTCTCAGTTCTTGTCTCTCACTCGGGTCTCTTGGTTCATCCTCATCTGCATGCCGCCACGTGTTTGTTCGGATGCGATGCTTGACTTACTGCAACACGGCATCTTGATCAGTGGCATTGAGGATGGCCTCCAGCGGGACAGCAGGTGGTCTGGCCTGGTCAACTACGAAATTAATGTATTCTTCAGCTATGGCGGGTCCTGATGTAATTGTGGCTTTAGGATGTTTCGACATATAGTCATCAGGATTAGCAGCCTTCCCGGGTTTGTGTATTATGGTGTAAGTGTATTCCTGAAGGCGGAGGCCCCATCTTTCTATCCTGGGAGGCATCTTGGAATGTGGATTGCCAAAGATGGGGACCAAGGCCTGGTGGTCCGTGATTAAGGTGAAGTGTTTGCCATACACAAAGATGTGAAAATGTTCGCAGGCCCATACAACAGCTAGGCTCTCCTTCTCGGGCTGAGAATAGGCCCTTTTGGTGTCTGTGAGGCTCCTGCTGGCATACGCGAGGATGTGGTGTTGATCAGTGTCATGATCAAACTGGGCCAGGATGGCTCCTAAAACCACGGGGCTGGCATCCACAGTAATTTCTGTTTTCCTCTTAGGATGAAAGTATGCCATATTGTCTGCTGACTCAACTGCCCTTTTAATCTCTTGAAAGGCTTGGTCACATTGGGGTGTCCATTTGAATGTCTGTCCTTGTTTGGTGAAATTGCGTAGAGGGTAGCTGATGGTGGCATAATCTTTTATATACCTAGCACAATAGCTCGCCATTCCTAGGAAAGATCTCACATCTCCTACATCCTGAGGGCTCTTCGTGCCGTTCAAAGCTGCTACTTTCTCAGGGTCTGGCTTCATCCCGGCTCCTGAAAATATATGTCCAAAGAATTTCAATGTGGACTTGTGAAATTCACATTTTTCCTTGTTCAGCGTGAGATTAGCTTACAACAGAGCATGACAAACTCTATCTAGCGCCGTGTCATGTTCCTGCGCTGTCGCACCATAGACTAGAATGTCGTCGCTATAATTTAGGGCATTTGGAATGTGGTGGATTGTCTTTCTTATGGCTTCTTGAAAGATCTCCGCAGCAGATGCGACTCCAAAACTGAGCCTTTTATATCTAAAAAGTCCAAGACGAGTAGCAAATGTAGTGATGTATCGTGATCTTTCATGTAGCTCAAGTTGGTGATATCCTTTGTTAAGGTCCTGCTTGGAGAAAACTTGGGCTCCATTGAGGGATGCGATCATATCACTCAAATGAGGCCCCGGATGTCGCTCACGCTTAATGGCGGTATTGGGTACCCTCATGTCAACACAGAGGCGCACTTTGTCTGGGGTGCCCTTTTTTGGCACAATCACAACTGGCGAAACCCATGGAGTGGGTCCATCAATTCTCTCAATGATGTCAGCTTGTAATAATTCCTGTAGTTCCTTTTCCACAGCCTTTTGGAGGTGAAATGGGACCCTTCTATGATGCTGAGCCACGGGAGTCACTTGCTCGTTGATGTGTAAGCGTACTTGACAGCGAGCCATTTTCCCGAGCCCGGTGAACAGATTGGGAAACTTGTGAATGATGTCCGGGTCGTCACTTACGCGATAGAGGATCTCTACCAATCGAAGTTGTTTAGCTGTGGGGAGGCTGAGGAGACAGTCTGCTTCCGGTCCCTCAATCACATGTATATGAGCAGGCACAGTGTGATCTTTGTGAGTGAGGGTGGTTGCAAATTTTCCTAAACAGTTAAGTGGTTTCTTCGACATCCACGTGTAGACCCTCACGTGTGCTGGGCTTAGTGGAGGAGTTGGATTCATCCTACGATATTCGGTCACTGGAATGTAGTTCAAGGATGCACCACTGTCAAGCACAAATTTGGCCGCATGCCCACCCACACGGATGTCGAGACGTGGGTACTTCTTAAGTTGATCAGGGTCGTCCACCATGCAGATGTATTCATCACTATCCTGTGACACAGGCAATGGCGATCTTGATCCTTGAGATGGTGACCTCCTCGACCAGTACGATCTGTGTGATGCCCCGCTTGACTGTGAGGATCCGGTGGATGATCTTCGGCGATCTCGGACCGCTTTGGCATGATGGCGCGTAGTCGTGGGGCGAGATGACCTACCCTTGTCCCTCTGTTTGTCTCTTCGGTATTCTCCGCAGACGTTTTCAAAGTGATTATCTCCTCCGTATTTTTGGCACTGTTGTCCCAGGGCAGGACATGCGTCAGCGTGAGGAAAATCGTACCTGCATCGATAGCACTTGAGCTGGCGCTCCCGTCTCTTGTCCGTCTTACTTGAGCTGCGACGTCGGCGTCCTGTTTTATGATGATGAGTTTTTGGTCTAGACGATCTTGGTATTCCACGCGGGGACTTACGTGTGGTGCGAGATTGAAGCCGGAAGGCTTGTTCCCGCTTCTCAGTGCGCCCTGCCTCCGTCTTCCTAGCATGTTCTTCCGCTTGATCATTGACTCTGGTCATCTCTTCTATCTCGTCTAATGTGTAACTTTATTTTAGAAGACGCCTTCTTAGTGACTCCGACTGGCATCCTTCTATGATGCGTAATCTAAGAGCATCTTCAGTGGAGAAGGTGTCAAATTCACAATATCGGGCAAGCCGTCGCAGCCGTGTGATGAACGTGCTCATGGGCTCCTCCTTTTCTTGGGAGGCTAAATTGAAAGTGTACCTTTCATAGTCCACATTTCTTTTGTCTAGAAACTTCCGGTTCAGTGCGTCACGCACTTTGGCGTATGTCCCAGCATCTCCAGTGGGTAGTTCTTTTCTGAATTGACTAACCTCTTTTCCTATGAGATTGCGTAATGTGATTAATTTCTGATCTTCTTCCGTCACGTGGGACCCTTGCATGAAGTCTTCGAAGTCCTCGAGCCATTCTTGCCACCGAGGACCCATGCCTCCACCAGCCACAAGTGCAAGCGGTTCAGGTGGGCGTAGGAAGTAAACACCCATCATGACGGGTCGGTTGGCGTCAGCTGGTTCTTGGGCTCGACGTGAGGGTGATCTGACATCCTTCGAGGACAAGTGGGCTACGTGTAAATCTTCTCAAACACTCACTTTCGTCAAGTTACGCACTTGCTGATGTCGCAGGCTCTTTTACTTCAAGTGTCCACTGCCTGGGGTCTTGAGCCTGTGGGGTGCCTGTCTCCTGTCCCCTTCGAGTATTACTCCAACCTATGTGCAGGCTCGTGGTGTTGAAATGACATTTTCAAGGTTGTATTGGGCTGTGCTTGATTGCTGATTCAATGCTGCCTGACTTCAAAATGGCCGCCGGCTATCCCTGACAGGGGATTGGACCGGATGCCTGACTTTAAGATGGCCACCGCCGTCGAAATCTCTCTTCCTGCGAGATTTGGCTGGAATTATCACACCCCCGGGGCCTCGGCATTCATTCGCAGGCACTCACCGGGCAGACGGTCTCGGCGGGCAACGCGGCAGCTCGGGTGGGCTCCCGGCGCCGCACAACATCTCCTGGACAACAGGTGAGACTGAGGTGGGCTCCCGGCATTGGGCAGCAAACTTCGGCCCCGTACACGAGGCTGGGAAGTCACCCAGACCTCGGCGCTCGTCCGCGCTGGCAGGTTCTCCTGCTCGTGGTGCGTGGACTAGGGCTCAGGGGCACAGCAGGCACTCCTCAGCGCAGTCCGCTCAGCTAGGGGTGACACCCCGGGGGTCACGCCTGCAGCGGTGGTGACATCAAGCGCTTGTCGTCGCAGGGACAGGTCTATAGCATGTAGGTGGTGGCGCGTTCAGTCCATGCGCTGCATCCCACCCTTGTCGCCAGATGTAGAGTCTTTCAGCAACAAATAAGACTCGGACTCTAAGCTTTGATTAGAGAGCTTTATTACTATGACCATTCCCTGCATATCCCTACTCTACTCTGACCCTTTCCTGTTTCCCCGCTCAGCCCTTCCTGTCCCTCCCACATCTCCACCCCCCAACTACTAGAATGCTAACTGGCTTATTACAGGCGGGCTGGACTGCCAGAGCAGGGCAGAGGAGGAGTGGTTTACTCACTTCTAGGTGCGCAATGATGCTTTGACTGATGCTCAGACCAATCACAGCACTGCATTGCAGCATTGTGATTGGGTAGGGGAGCCAGGAGCCTGGGTGATTCCTGTTCCTGCTTCTAGGAGCGAGAGGTGGCGGCGAGCAGATCGAGAGGCAGCGGCCGACCAGGTGGCCGGCCTGAAGGTAGGTGTTTTTGTCTGGGTTTTTTCAGGTACAATCTTCCCCATCCCCCCACCTCGCCAACCCCGGTAAATAGCGACCGCCACTGCATTAGACACAGTACGGTGAATGAGCCCCTATTGTGAATTTGTAGGCCACTGCTAGCACAGTTCGGGCTTGTGTCTCTGGGGTTGGTAGGGCCAGGCTCTCAGTGTTAAAGTGGAATACAAATGAAGATAGATCGGCAGGTGGGAGAGATAATTAACATTTTTGCTGCTGGACACTCCCTGAGAATACTGCACATGCAGAACTGACAAGGGTCCTTATTGCGCAGGGCCCGTGCTTTGGCTCATACCGGCTCTACACGATCCATCCAAGCTGCTAACCAATCGCAGTCAAGCTGTGACTACTGAACTGCAAAGCACATACTATGATTGAAATAAAGGTAATTGATGAGCCTTCGTGGGACTGTACCCATCAGTTCTGGTACCCATCAGTTCTGGTAGCACTCGCAAAGTGATATCACTGCTGAGGGGCTGCTGAGCGAAAAGGCTATGCGACAGAAAGAGACTGAGGGGCAGATTTACAAGCTCCTTGCGCCACTTTTGGGTCACTTTTAACATGGGAAATGTGACGCAAAAGTGGCGCAAGGGGCTTGTAAATCTGCCCCATAGGCTCCATGAATGCCTGGGCCTGGACGGGCTTGGAAGAACAGACAACGGAGGAAATGTTTCATTGGTCCTGCGGCTTGCCACTAACGGGAGGGGCCAAAAGAGTTATAGTTCTGTAAAGTAAGTGTCAGTGGCGACCTTCAGCGCAAATTCAGTAGGGCTAATGCGTGAACTATGGATATGTCGATGGGAATGGTTAGGGAGGAGAAGTTAATCAAAAGGTACAATATGGACTTCAGGTGCAAAGCATTTGCAAGCAAGTTCTATGCTGCCAGGCACTATTTTTTTTGCGTTGTGAATTTATGGTAACTGCAGGCTCTGTAACTGAGGATTTCTTAATGTATTTCAGCTTGAGGTCAGATGCCACAGTTGGGCACCGACCTGGTGTCAGTGACGAATTCTAGTGTCCATTTGTCAGCTTTCTTACATTTTAGTAATACTCGTTTTATTCAAAGTTAGGAATACGGTGTCAGTTGCTTGCTTGCTTCAATGGATCAAAAATTGCGAAAAACAATTAACAGGACCACAAATTAACATCTGGCTCATCTCATCCAACATCTGTATGCAAACTCCATCCTGAAAAAAAGCTAAAGAGCTTTGTGCCAGTTATGAAATAATGTTGAAACCCCAATAGAGGGGAAGGGGGCCTTTAGCTCCTTTTCTCTTATTAGTGGCATGCACAACAAACCTAATCCACCTCTGAAGGCATTTCCCGGATAAGGAAAAATTGGTAGGCATTTAATTGTAAACAGACAATTCTGCTGATAGATCTGTGGAAAAGTAAATTTTGCCATGTTATATGTGCCTACGTGTTCCCCATCTTATGTTATATGTGCATGATCGATATGCATGACGCAATTACAGTTGTGTCCATCTCTAGTATGCCAGTTTCCAGTCTTCGTGAAAACAACGAATATTAGGCCTATGTAAACCTACGTTGCCACATTTTACAGTGTGCACGTTAATTCATTGAATTGTCCCCGTTTCTAGGCCTCAAAAGGGCCCGGACTCAGATTCAGCTCCTGTCTCCTGAACCCTCTCCGAGGAGCGATACAGCCCCCACCTGCATCCCTGACCCTTCGCTTACTTCTTGCCACGCAGTGCCCGGCCCGGCCTGGCTCTGCCTCCCAGTCTGCCAAGAGTATGTTATGTTTCTAGTTATCAGTCCAGCCCTCCTTCTCTGCATTCCTAAGCTACTGAATCGCATCAATAGTTTCCGTCATGGTCTAGCCTTTATGTCTCCATGTAAGAGAAATACTGTATTAATATTCATAGAATATTCCTCGCACACACAATACATATAGAATTATGCATGCACCAGTCTTAGAGTCTATTAGCCTTTGCCCTGATAACTTTTGGATTCTATCAACATGTACTCTAAATACCAGATACCAGATATGCCTTAGGTACATGTCGCTCTGACACTCCAGACTTTAGTCTCCTCTTCTAGCGCAGAAGTCATAGCCCCCAGTTCCCTGGTAACACGTCATTGCCCGTTTGCGTGCACCACTAGGTTAGAGGTCCCAGCTGCTCAGGTAGCCCCCTCCATGTTTCCGCCCCGTTTATGACATATTCTGTTACGTTTACATCACATGTCTATGTATACGCCCTGTACACGCCTTCTTGTTACATCATTTTGCCCTTATCTTTCGCGACTGCTACGAGTCACGCCTACTGCTACGCCTACTGTATTGAATGTAATGCAATTGTTTTGATATATATACTGTGCACCCATATTAAAAATTACCCATTGCTAGCCAATTCCCAGATCCTGTCCCCGGCAGCTGCCTTCATTCCCTTTCCGTGCAGGCTGTCCTGTTCCTGTCCTTTATGCCTGATTAAAGCCTGTCGACTCAAGATACCTCGAATCCTGACTCTTATTTATTGAGCTACCTGTTTTATTGATTACATGAAAAATAGTACCGGTAATTAATTATTTATTTACCACATAATGGCGCCCGAATAGGAACCTGCCCTTTCCCCACGCGCCGGCGAAGCCACGCAGGCCCCCTGATCCTCTGCAGCCGTGACGGAACCATACCGTGCACGTGCAGATATTTCTGCTTCAAGTATCCCTCAGGCCCACGGAGGAGACGGAGGTTGCGGTCCAGCATCCAGACGAGGCGGTGAGGAACGCGGCGAGTCCCGACCAGAGCCCAAGCCGAGAGTCCAAGGTCCGAGGTATCCGGAGGCCCACCTGTAACTGAAGTCCGAAGTTCGTAGTCCGTCGTCGTAGCAGTCCAGTCCAGTCCGAGGCCTTCCGTTCTTGCTGCCCGGTGAGTACCGTTGCTGGGGTAGTATCTAGACAGGGTCAAATAATTTGTCTCTGGTCCGTGGGTTTGGGTACGCAGATCCAACACGAAGTGTTCACCTAGGTGGACGCGGGTCCTGACGTGTCTCTTTATGGGACCGGTAAGTTTCGTGCTGTTTTAGCAGTGCATCTAGTTATTCTAGTAAGTTCTGTTCTCAAGAAATTCATGTATTCTGTCCGAACTGTTATTTTAAATGTTATTTCATGTGTTTTCAATGTCGTGGTATGAGTGATTTGTTTTTTCAGTTATTATTGTGTTTATCGTGTATTGTATTGTGTCCAGACTCCAGCCTAAACTATGCCTCTATTCTCGAAATTACGTCAGTTAAAAACCAGAAAAGGTCTGCTCGAGGAAGCAGTTCCTGTCCCGCCTAGGGACAGTCCAGGTCATTTTATGTATCATAAGCATGGCTTAAGTGCCATATTATATCTAGACTTATGGGTGGAGTACACCAAGGAATTAGAAGAGAAATATAGATGGCCCGTATCAGGTACGTGGGATGCCGAGTGCATCATGCGAGTAGAAGAAGCATTATGGAAAAAGAAATCCAGACAGTCCCAGAAAGATGCCATCGAGTTATGGCGCAAAGAATCTCATAGAAGAACCGAAAAAGAAATCAGAAGAACAGAATTAAGTAGAGAATCCTCAGAAAGAGCCCAAGAAAGGGAATTAATCGAAGTAGGTGAACGAGTTAAAGCCGAACAGTCAGACAGACAGAGAAATGCCTAAGCATGGGCGGATTTTGCGGATTGGCAATCCGCGAACTTGCGTATTTACGGATTCGCAATCCGCGAAGATCCGCGAACTCTAGCGGATTTGCGGATTTTTCCGTTTTTTGTGTTGGCGCGTGTTCGCGCCGATTTTGGGACAAGTTCGCAATTGCGAACTTACTTTTCGGCTTGCAACGGCCGCGACTATGTTGTTTCTACGTCTGGTTTATCATCACAGGTTCACAGCACCCTCTGTTTCACCACTGCCACCCTCTGGGACACCCATGCCACCCTCTAGTACATCCTCACAGGCACCTATTAGGTTTATTTATTACTGTAGATTATGGTGGTTGAAAAAAGCTAGCACACCTGCCCTTCTTCAACTGCCATCAATTAATTTGTGTTTCATTAATGTGTCAGTAATTTTGAAAGTTCCAGTCTGGCTGGCACCTGCTTCCTTCCTTATCTGTAATTTGCTTTTTGTTGCAGTGAAATTTTTTTTTTACAGGACCTTTATGGTGCTATTCTATGAGCCTGCTGTTTGGGTCATAGCAGGGTCATAGAATTGTTGCAAACTCTGGAGGGGCCCATCAGGAAGCACTACCTTGAATGTTACTAATGTTAAGTTTGAACTTTTGCACCTGCTCATTGCTTTCATTTTAGCTAAAATCGTTTTTTTTGCAATTTCGCGCGTTATTTGGGGCGCGAATCCGTGCGAGATCGATTTCGGAAGCCGCGAATACGTGCGAATACAAAATTGTTTTTGTTGCGACGTGTATATTCGCGTGATCTTGCGCGTGTTCGCGAGGCGCTTCTAGCTATTCGTTTGCCAAGTTACCCTATCGGTCGTACACGGGCGCGGCCATCTTGTTGGCGTGACGTAATTCCGTTTCCGCCCGCTATGTGTAATCTCGCAAAGTGTGCTGCTCGCGAGTACAAGTTCGCGCGTACTCGCAAGGAAAATCTCGCGCGAACTTACCCACGCGGTCGTGAACGGGCGCGGCCATCTTGTTTCTCATTCATTGCTATGGTTCTGGGCATGCTTTCTCTATCCTCTCTCAATCTCTGCCATCCTTTGCTTGTTTGAAGTTTTTTTGATCTAATTTTACTTATTATCTAACCCTCTATTTTTCTAGCTCTATATTTTTGTGTTTTCTGCAGCTTTTAGTTACTTTTAAACTACTTTTTTAAACTCTTTTCTTTTCTTCTTCACTATTCTATTTCTTCTTTATCATTTAAGTTTATTTCTGCCCAGACCATGGTAAAGGGAGCCGGGAAGCACCCTGAGAAGGGGAAGGGTCCCGCACCCCGTGCCCGGCTCCCGTGCGGGCGTTTAAGGGGGGAGCAAGTGGTCCCGAGGGAGATCTTCAGCGCGGAGGAAGTGGCGGCACTGATCTTCCATGTCCAGCGCCGCCTCCCCAAGACGATCCTGGGAGGCGGCAAGATCGCGACCGGCTATGGCATCCGGGAGCGCCGCCAGCGGTGGGAGAAGGTGTGCCGGGCCATGTACAAGATCTCTGGGGTCCGGCGCACATATAACCAGGCCACCCACCGCTGGACCGATGTCATGGACCGGGAGCGGGACTTGCTGGACGCGCTCGGCGTAGAGGTCCCCGGGCTTGGTGAGTAGTAGTAGTAGTCCATTTACTACTCTGTTTTATCCTGCTCTGTTATTTGCAAATCTTTGTTCTTTACCAAGAGCAATAATGCTGCCGATTACATTGAGGTAAATTATATTTCAAAATCTTCTATGCATTTCATTTTCAGGTGCACTGCTCTCCTTCTCAGTAGCCTTGCTTGCTACTATGCTTCTTTGTTTTGTATGTTGTGTTCAGAAGCATTTCATTGGCCTGAGAAATTATGTATCAGTGTACTGTAAAGAAAAGAACTGCGTAATGCTAGACAGTAAGGGTCATATTTTCAATTACCGGCGCATCCCTGCAAAGTAGCAGGGATGCGGCAGTAATTGTGTGCCATGCCACCACCACCCATTGGCCCAAAACGTCACAGAAGCCTTACGCATCTGTGCCGTAAAGGCAGCGCATTGCTGGAGTTGCGTGCCAACGATGGCGCAGCTCCAGCAATGCTCTGGGGTACCCTATCTCCCCAATGCTGCATCAAGCCGTACGTCGGCTTCAAGCGCGCAGGGTTTGAGTCATGCATCATTGTCATAAAAATGACTGATTGACATCTTGTAGATTTCCCTCAGCCACTTTTAGGATTCGTTCCTGCGCAGGTACGCCCTCCCTTGCGCCGGAACGCCCCCTGATGGCGCAGGGCTTTACAACGTGATGCATCGCCCATATGCCCATATGTGTTTTTTTTTTTAATATATACGCCGCACCAACACCATGGCGAGTCTTTTGTTCTGCCGCTGCGTCAGAAAAGGCACGCAACAATGGAGGAAAATCAGCCGCAACTTCCGCAAGGGACTTATAAATCAGCCCCAACAGACTGAAGTCCAGTGTCCTTCCTTTAGACAGTCACATGGCTATCAGAAGAAATAGTGGCGGTGGTGGCGGGTGGATTGATAGTTTGAGTATTCACTGATCTGCAAGCAGGATGGACTTTGTCTGTCACGTGTTGCGCACTACTGCCTGCAGTGCCAGGCCTAGGCAAACCTCTTTAGTAGTCTGTTTATTGAGTTACATAGGAACTTTCTAAGTCAACGTTCCGCAAATCAGGCAATACGAATAACGTAGTATACCACATGAGATAGATCCCGTGGAATAGTTGTCTATCTATTTGCTATTTTTCCAAAATATGTTGTTATTGTTCTTTTGAAATGTTTGATTTGGTTGAAAAATCTCATCCATGTTTTATGGTTTTTCTTTCTTTCATGTTGTACATCAGCTCCCCCCAAGGGCAAGAGGACACAGGAGGAGGGTGCTGAGGATGCAGGCCAGGATCGGGCAGGCGAGGGCTCCTTTGCTGGCCCCAGTAAGTTTACATTTTACTAAACAGTACCTATTTTTTCCTAGCGTTCCTCATTCGATTTTTTCTAAATCGTCTTTGATCTTCTTGTAGACTGGATATAAATTCTTATCCTGCCTCGAATATGACTCCCTGTGGTATTACTAGACTATTCTTATTAGTCTGTCTGTGTAGCTAACTAAGATTGGACATTTGGCAATTCCATTGGACTCCCATTATATTCAGCAATACCTCTATGCACTGTCTCCTTACTGACTAGATAGTGTGGCAGAGTCATTCAGCTCCCGAAGTCACCGATTATAGATCCCCAATGATCTCTAGATTATCGTACGCAGGACAAGAGAGTAGTACGGAGTCACAGCACAGTCAAGAAGTGTCAGAGGCACTCATGCTTGCAAAAATTCCAAAACCTTTAGCTCATCCACTCTAGTCTAGAGGAACAAAAACCACAGAGTCTATTTAAGTGTAAAAGCTTTATTAAAAGTAAACACATTTATTGAAATCTACTTTGTCATAAAACTATTTAACTGTAAACGGAAAAGTGGTTAGTGCTGACGATTAATTGGACACATTTCTTGTGGTCGAGCCGAACTCTCACCTACTTTGAACTTGATCCTGGTCGTGTTCTTAGGACTCAGGAGTCAAGCTTCTGTCTGTTAGGAGAAAAAGTGGTGCGTGTTAAAAATCAAAAGCAAGCATTCATCAGTTGTGCATAAAAGTGCAGCAAGACAACAGCCTTCCCTGGAAAATGGGACATTTTTACTATGGAGTAGACAGTCACAAATTATTACATTGTATTCTGTTTTTTTAACATTTCTCCTAGACCAAATATTATATAGTAGTGAGTGGTGTATTCTAACTTTCTTAAATGTACTTTGTAGGTGTAACATCTGGTGACGGGGCCAGCGCGGAGGTGGCTGATGTGTTGGACTTGGACTCGGAGGCCTCTGGGGAGGATGCGGCGGTAGAAGAGCTGGTGGCCGTTCCTGTGGGGGATCAAACGGTGGTGGCGGAAACAGGTAAGCTATATATTCCTTACTTATTGAGATTGAAGACTGCATAGTGTGCTTTCTGCACGGGTGTATTACAATTACAAATCAACCAGGTAGTAGCCTCCTCGAAATGTACTTCGACTTAGCTGTGAAGTTTTTGGTGAGAAGAATCCCAATAAGTTCTTAGACGAACGTGATGGATGGGATGAACGAAAAGCGAAAGAAGGGTGTAAGTAAGTGGGACGCGAACTTGTATGATGGCTGGCAAAGAAGAACGATATGTGTTTGCTTGGACCCAGAGGTGGCTGGGAAGGAAATAATATGGTATGGTGCATGGCTGGGTCAATGATGAAGCAAGGATGGGTGGAAGGACAGCAGCCTGGGTGGGTGAAACAGAAACTGTATGTGTGCGTATACTTTGAATGAATGGATGCCTGGAGCATGGTATTCTCTGACTCTTACATAGCAAATGTGTATCTAGAGAGAGTAGATGGTCGCCAGGTGAAGTAAGTGTTACCTTGAAGAGCATGTACCACCGCACCCGCACGTCCGTCCCAGTGCAGGGAAGGCAAGGAAAAGAAATTGTAAATGTGTCCAATACTACCATGAATAGTAGCAGTACTTTGTATTGCGTTTGCATTCACAGCATATATCTGGTTATTACGGTGGACACTCCGTACCTCTCTTAATAACTTTAGTTTACTTGTAGTACGTCATTCATGTGTGGGTGTATCACTGTGTTCACTCAATATTAAGCAAAGCACCTAAAGTCATCTCATCTGTCATTAAATACGTCCCATGTGAAGTGATAGATAATCAAATTAGTTAGCTTCTTCAGTTTCCTTTTCTAGTACTCATTTGCACTGTAGGGTGAAAGGTAAATTAATTAAGCAGTAGCCCTTGTAACAGAGTATTCTCAGTGCCACCCGTAATAGAAAAGTAATAGCTTCACCACCTGCATGTACTGGACCGGTACAGTAACGCAAGTCTGTCTCCATCATCATGGTGTGCAACTTTTTTTCTCGGGTGCAACTTCACTGTGCTGTGTCCATGTCATTCTGCCGGCTTGCATAAGATAACGTACCCATTTCCCTAAACAAGAGAGAAGAAGAAGAATAAGACTGGTGTACTGTCATAGTCGACTGTAATGGAAGTCCATAGTGGTCGTAGAATTAGTTCATTAAACTACCACTACTGTTAGAGCAAGGATGCAGAAGTGGGAGGTTACATAGATACTGTCCTCAATAGTTATGTACTGTGCTTTCAATTTGCTACTTGTACTCTGTGACCCAACTTTCGGCTCAATCACTTTGTGTTATTAATAAGGAGCATTGGTTACAGACTATGTCTTTCTTTCTTCATATAGTTGCTCCTTCCAAATCAACAACAAGGAGGGAGCAGGCTAGATTGGCCCGGCAACGGAGGCTGGAGGCCACAGTCGCCGAGTATCGGCGGCTGGTGGCCCTGGAGGAGGAGGAGGACACGCAGTCGAGCGGGGCAACATCTTCGACTGTGACCACTGCATCCTCCTCCGTGACTAAACCAGCGGGACCGAGCCGGGCTAAGAAAGCCGACCGCCACCGCCAAGCACCCGAAATACCAGCTGCCCCCCACAGGAGCTGCAAGGAACGCCAACACCGCCTACGAGTCCGCATGTCCAACCTGGAGCAGGAGGTCCTGAGGTATAAGACCTTGGTTAAGGGCCTCCGCTCCGAGCTTGCCACCCTCCGCAAGGAGTATGATGCCCATGCCGCATCATGCACCAGCACCAGCACCCTCCAGTAGTGGAGTGTCCCTTGCCCTTTTTTTATAGACTTTTGGGGGGTGGGATTTGGGAGTTGGGATCGTTTTGGGACGTTTCAGAGACAATCGTTGGGGTTAGGGTGGGTGAGGGAGATTATTTTGTTAGGGATAAATAAATATATTTTTCAACTACTTTATCTGACCATACCTGTTTTTTACTGCTTTTCAGTCTGGTGGGTGGGGGGCGGGGGTGTAACAGTAACTTTGTTTTCCTGAACAGTCGTAGGACTTTAGTAGTACAACCGTCAATCTCTTGTCTACTCCGAAATAATACTCCATTATACTACCTCCCACCAAACGCTTATCTTACCTGTAATTTGTGTTAGAAATTAGGGCTAGGCCCAGGGCTGGCTCCAGGTGAAATGGGGATTAACGTTGTCATTCCTGGGCGGGTGACATTTCCTCATTGCGGTGTTACTAGTGGTGTGACACAGTGGCAGTTGCATGCCTATGGAAAAAAAGAAAACGAAACCTTGTTTGTACTCCTTACTGTAGCATTACAACGGTTACGGTACGATCGAGAAAATAGCAGGTGACAGTACACTAGAACAGTGCCATAATGTAGCCTAACAAATGGTAAAGTATTGCAAGTATAACTAGTACTTGCGTTGAATTTATTTGACATTGGCTACTACTACTAGAAGATATAGTACTGAAGCTGAGTAAGTCTAGAAGATATCCTCGTATTCCTTCACCCGCCTGTTGCTGCTATCACCTTATCCTCCCCAGCAAGTGTGTGGAATTATTGATGTCATTTTAGTCAGACATCAAGCAAAACAACACAGCCCGGGGGAAGAGGGTTAGGGTTTGTAAAATGGATGGGAATGGGGGTTTCTTTTTGGGTAGGTTTTGTTGAGAGAAGAAAAAAAAAGCAGAGCATGGACAAACAATAATTGAAGATACAGAGTTTACAGACAATCTTTGGTTACAAAGTAAAGGTAAGCACATGCAGTCACACTCATAGAATAAAAGACAACAATGGATACTGTATCTGTATTGCGTATGTTGTTGGAGTTGTCCTGTTGAAATTGGTAAGTAAGTTGCATGCAGCAAACAATTCCTCTTATTGGCGGCACTCCTCCATTCCAGCTGACGCTTCGTCCATCAATGTGGTGGTGACCACTGACAGAAGAGACACCCTGTCCACTGCCTGCCTGGCGGATGTTGACTGAAACCCGGCCTGTAATTATTGAACGGAAAACAGGAAGTGCTATTACAATACCACTGATAAATAAATAAAAGGTATGTACGCTGTGTGGTGCAAAAAGTCACACTTTGATTTCCCTAATAGACAGTACAATATTTTTGAAATTGCGTGCTCTGTCTGAGTCACCTTTTTAAGGATCAATAAGTATGGCCAAAATATTATAGCGGATCTTTCCCCTCAAGGTGGGTGTACTACTGTGTTTTAGAACAAAATTTGACCTTCCCAGCAATGCTCCCACCAAGACCCTTACTAAAGCCAGTCGCAAAAATGTAGAAGAACCCAATCATATCTCCAAAAACGATGCCTAGCAGAAAAATGGTTACAAAACGTACTTTGAAAGTAACAGTAGACCCAAATACAGACCGTGGATTGTATTCAAACCACTTGCCTGCAAGCAAAAGTATCCATAGCCAGCATCGCTCCAACAGTGCTCTACAACAACAGAACCGCGTTGCAATAGAACCCCCCTAAACACATGCAATCCTGCTGCTAGGGCTAACCCTAACGAACCCTAACTTACAAAAAGTGCAAAAACTGGTGTTTCCTTATGGATTTTGTCCAACAAACTTCTAGCCGGTATTAGACCTTCCCAGGAATGCCCCAGGCAAGACCCGCCAACCCACCCGCAAAAAAACACGCGACACAACACCACCAAACAGCGAAAAAGCTAAATCTCATACTTACAATGTCTCTCGGCCTTCGGTCCAAACGCGGCGCTGTGCAGCTAGGTCGTCATCATCATCAATCATCATAACTCCTGTTTTCCACCACGGATTTCCTGAAAAGCAAATGCAATCAAGATTAGACTGTCGCAGCAGTGCTTCGACAGAGACCCCGGCCGCAACCCACCCACGAACAGCAGGAAGCCCCCCAAAACGCTACATTGAGCAAGATGTCTGAAGAAATGGCAAAAAAAAGGCTGTTCCTTATGGATTTTGTCCAAAACACTTGTATCCGGTATTAGACCTTCCCAGGAATGCCCCAGGCAAGACCCGCCGGCGCCAACCCACCCGCAAAAAAACACCCGACAACACCCCCAAACAGCGAAAAAGCTAAATCTCATACTTACAATATCTCTCGGCCTTCGGTCCAAAGTAACGCGCTGTGCAGCTAGGTCATCATCAATCATCATAACTCCTGTTTTCCACCACGGATTTCCTGAAAAGCAAATGCAATCAAGATTAGACTGTCGCAGCAGTGCTTCGACAGAGACCCCGGCCGCAACCCACCCACGAACAGCAGGAAGCCCCCCAAAACGCTACATTGAGCAAGATGTCTGAAGAAATGGCAAAAAAAAGGCTGTTCCTTATGGATTTTGTCCAAAACACTTGTATCCGGTATTAGACCTTCCCAGGAATGCCCCAGGCAAGACCCGCCGGCGCCAACCCACCCGCAAAAAAACACCCGACAACACCCCCAAACAGCGAAAAAGCTAAATCTCATACTTACAATAGCTGTCGGCCTTCGGTCCAAAGTAACGCGCTGTGCAGCTAGGTCATCATCAATCATCATAACTCCTGTTTTCCACCACGGATTTCCTGAAAAGCAAATGCAATCAAGATTAGACTGTCGCAGCAGTGCTTCGACAGACACCAAAAATTACACACAAACCCCCGGAACCCCGCCAAAGAGCACCTCAAAGGCAAGCAAGTCAGCAAAAACGGCAAGAAATTTCCACCTCATATTTGGTCCAAAACACTTTTGTCCATTATTAGAGCTTCACAGCAATGGGCCCAAAACCGTCAACTCACCCGCAAAGAAGTACAACACCCCCACAAGTGCTGAGTCTTTCTTCATTGTGCGTAATCCAGCACTCTGCTTGGAGGGAAATCGCAGTCTGGAGGAGGAGGATAGAGGAGCATGTTCTTCAGAACTTGTGAACCTGAGGAATGTAGACTGCGGCACCTTCAAATCAATAAGCAAACAAGTGAAGACAGTTCTGATGATGGTCTTGTTTTTGGGATTAGGTGATTAAAGTTTGAATTAAATTAACTGTGCAAAACAAAGAAAGAGAGACACAAAGCACACAGGAATAAAAGTGAATAAGGACGAAAAAGAAAGTTCTTGATTGATTGTCTCATTTTTAGGGCTCGGTGTCAGGGAATAAGAACAAGATTTCGTCATCATACTCTGCGAATTCAGGCTGGATGAGGTCAGTGGCACCGAACAGAGAAAAAATCCCCTCATCTACGTTGCTGTCCTCATCGTCTTCATGTGGCGTGCTTTCTCGCACTTTGTAATCTGGTGGTATGAGGTGCTGATTCATCTTGATCATTGTCAGCCGCTCCACATTTTTGGGCGATAGGCGGCTCCGTTTGGCAGTTACAATGCCACCAGCAGCACTGAAAACACGTTCAGAAGACACACTTGCGAGTGGGCAAGACAAATAGTTTATAGCCAGGTTGTAGAGCTGTGGCCACAATTGTTTTTTGCCATGCCAATACTGCAATGGCTCCTCATTAAGAAAGACCACTGTTGAGTCATTCAGATAGTCCTGCACCATCGACTCAAGGTCATCAACTGTTCCTCCACTTTGCTTACTTTTTGCTGTGCCTGTGACATTTTTTAGAGAACCATACCCCATCAAACTTAGCCAATCCTCCTCCCCAGCCACTGTTAGTGTTGTCATTGTGTGTGGTGCAGATGATCCAGTTGCCGGTGTCTTTAACGGCTGAGAGGTCACTTGTGCCCCAGCCACAGGTGCAGAAGTGGATTCTTGTGACTGCGGATGGCCTGCTGATGCTGATGCTGATGTACTGGCTTCTCCTTCAATAACCTGCCGTTCTTTTTCAAACCTCTTGGCTGACCAGGCTAACCAATGTTTGTACTTTTGAACATCTGCATCAGCGAAAGGAAAGAATGCGTTGTCTGCCAGCGCCTTTTTGTAGCGTGGATCCAGAATAGTAGCACAAATGTAATGCTGATCTGAGTTGATGTTTTTAAGACGTTCATCACCACGTAGGCGATGTAATAATTTCTCAGACAAAATGAAATGGTTTTTTTTTTTTTCATCTTTTTCAAACTCAGAAGAAACCGCCATCAGTTGGTGCTCCAGTATGCACAACAATGGGATAGCTTTTCCCAAATTACAGTCCTCCTGGCTGACTGCACGCGTGAAGAACTCAAAAGGACGAAGCATGTCTGTCAGGCTTTTAACTATGGCCCATTGCGCCTTACTCATCCGCAGGTCCTCCTTCTGAGATGTAGCCTCTGTCAAGAAATAGTGATCGAGTACCGTATACTGCTCATGCAGACGCTCAAGCATGTAGAAGGTTGAGTTCCAACGTGTTGCCACCTCCTGGATGAGTGCTTTCACTGGCATTCCACGTTGAAGTAGCAGTCTCCGCAGATGCTTCCGGGCCTTAAAAGAATGGCTGAAATGGTTGCACATTTTGCGGCAGGTGGCCATTACCTCGAACGCTGGACTCTCTTTATCACTCAAGAATTTTTGAACTACCAGGTTGATACAGTGCGCCAAACACGGCACTCTAACATGGTGACCCTGTGACATGGCCTTAACTACATTGGCGCCATTATCCGTGGAAACATAACCAATCTTGCGTTTTAGGGGGGATAGCATTGACAACACCTTTTTGTCAAACTCTTCCAAAAGGTTTTCTGCTGTGTGACTTTTCTCCAAGGCAAACATGGCTAGTGTTGCATGTTTCCGAGCAGCTTTGAAAACTTGGTCCGGGTCAACACCTGCGTTTAGCTTTGCTATAACACCTGAAAAAGAGACCCAGTGTGCAGTGATGCACATGTAATCATCGCCTGGGCCACTGGTCCACATGTCTGTTGTCAGATGTATTGTGTGAACAGCACTCTTCTGCAAAGCTGCCCCAATCGCCTGCAGCACATCTTCATGTAGTGCTGGAACCGCAACTCTGGCAAAATAGAACCGGCTCGGAACCTTCCATTTAGGGCAGAGCGTTGCAACTAATTCAAGAAAACCTACCGCTTCTACAAAAGAAAAAGGTAGAAGGTCCACAGCTAGCATTTTAGCCAGCTTAGTGTTATACAGACGCGTCAGTGGGTGGTTGCGTTCATATGGCACGTCTGAAGTAAGCATTGTTCTAATGTTGGCCTGGACCAAGCATTTACGGGCTGATAATGACTTCGTTGACCCAATTTTGCTCGCTGGTGAACTTTTGTGCGTTGGTGTCTCACTCGCTCCAACACTCTTAGTGTGCCTCACATTGGGTGTGCTGCTGAGAGGGGTACTGGGTGTAAGGGAAGTGTTTGACACGTCTTCTTCCTGCTCGTCAACATCAGATGAAACATCAACGTTTCCTTGATTTTGGCCTTTCTTGATCGCAGCTAGGTGCGCAAACCATTGGACAGCGTGCTTTCTGTCAAGATGACCACTCTGGCCGCCGGTACCATAGTTGCTACCTGGCTTACCACGACTAACTGCAAGCTTACAAAGGGTACAAATGGCAAACCTTGGATTTTTGGGACAAACAGTAAAGAAGTCCCAAACTGGGGACTTGAAGTGTCTGTGGGACCTGGAGGAGGCGGCGATACTGGTGGTGGTGGTGGTCATGAAGCTAATGCCAGATGAAGTGGAGGATCTGGATTGGCCAACTTTTGTACGTTTTCCACTTTCACCGCCACTAATTAAGGTCGAGGTTGACGCAGGTCTCTTCTTGCCAGAAAGAAATATGGAAGCGGGACGAGTTGGTGTACTACTTAACTCCAATGATTGTGGTGTTTCCACTGCCTCCTCATCGACAACATCATCATCATCATCATCACGCGCAGCAGCTCTTCGGGCTAGGGTCAAAATGTCTGTTTGCTGCATGCCCGCTGGGGCTGCAGTGACCTTTATGATGACTGGGTCGTCGTTGGCAGAGTCTTCATCAGCAGCAGTATCCGCCACTTCTTGTTGAGCCTCATCACACTCCATAAGTCTGAGACTTTGGACGAGCTTCCTTTTACGCTTAAGTACCTTTGTTGGATCATGGTGTGCCTCACTCTCAGACGGCTGTGGTGCTGGTTCCCAAGTTTGATCCGTATCATCAGAAGGAGGTGTGCTTGAAGAGGATGTAGACACCACCCTTGATCTCTTCCTTGCTAGGGTTGTGGAAGACAATGAAGGATCATCAGGAGGAGTGGCTTCCTCAAATGATACCTCGCCTTGATTGTCGATTTCCTGATGTGCCCCTACTTCGGGAGGAACAACTATTGTGGGCACTTGTTGTGACCCTCCATGCACCTCTGCATGCGCATCTCCTTGCGCTGCCTCTCCTTCCACATGTACTTGGGCTTGTACTTGCACATGTGATTGTTGTTGCCGCTGTGGTTGTTCAACACTCGTCAGATGAGCTACAACAACCTGTGTTGATTGAGGGACATTGCTGCTGCTTTCTTGCGATGAGCCAACATCACTGGTCGATGGTGATTGAAGAAGTATACTGGCTGCCTCTGCAGCACTCAAGGGCTTGGACTTAAGTTGGCGTGGTGGTGGTGGTGGCGGCACTGAGCCCAATGGAGCGGGGGTGCTGCTGCCAGCTTGGTCCCCAGCAGATCCCGCTGCAGCTGCTGCAGGCATACTTTTTTTTTTACTCACAAAAAAAGGGGCGGGCGGCACACCAGTGTCCTTGGTAACTTGCTTCTTCTGCTCCTTACTGGCACCTTTCTTGCTAGAGGAGCTACGGGTTACTTTTTTTGGGGCCATCTTCTTCAGAGCAGGTCAGCAGGCAGCAGTTGCACGAGTTGCAGAGGGTTCTGTGTCCAGACGTGACGTCGCGTGACGTTATGCTGCACACACCGCTGCAGGACTTCTTCCTGGCACTGGTGGTTCTATTGAGTCTTCTTGTGCACCTAAAAGCAATGGAAGACAGAGGAACATCAGTTCAGTTATACACCCCAAAAAATCGACAAAACACAGAAAAATGAGCACAATCCCATGCCATCCATGATGTTTACATTGAAGACACCCCACAGAAAGACTAGGGACATGCAAGTATGCAACACTCACTACCCCTGGGCATAAGGGATGAAAAGTAGGCAAAATAAGTGCAGGCCTCAGACACTGCCTCTCCTCAAAATGGCCCCCTTACACCCCAAGCACATGTTGCCTGTACCAGCCAGCACTCAAGATGGCCACCACCACCACCCACATGGCCAGTCCACATCAACAGTACACCCCCAAAAAACAGAAAAACTGCCAGAAATCACCACAATCCAATGCCATCCATGATGTTTACATCAAAAAGAGTGAGACAACACCACAGGCACACTCAGTCCATGCACCACCACCACCCCTGGGCAAGCAAAAGGTCACACCAGCAGCCCCCCAAAAACGACAAAAAACAATAAAATAAGCACAATCCCAGCCCATCCATGGCCTCAATTATGTTTAAATTCAAGAAGACACCCCACAGAAAGACTAGGCCCATGCAACACTCACCACCCCTGGGCAAAGGGCCACACCAGCAGGCCCAAAGAAACGACAAAAAACAATAAAATCTGCACAATCCCAGCCCATCCATGGCCTCAATGGTGTTTAAATTCAAGAAGACACCCCACAGAAAGACTAGGCCCATGCAACACTCACCACCCCTGGGCAAAGGGCCACACCAGCAGGCCCAAAAAAACGACAAAAAACAATAAAATCTGCACAATCCCAGCCCATCCATGGCCTCAATGGTGTTTAAATTCAAGAAGACACCCCTCAGAAACACTAGGCCCATGCAACACTCACTACCCCTGGGCATAAGGGATGAAAAGTAGGCAAAATAAGTGCAGGCCTCAGACACTGCCTCTCCTCAAAATGGCCCCCTTACACCCCAAGCACATGTTGCCTGTACCAGCCAGCACTCAAGATGGCCACCACCACCACCCACATGGCCAGTCCACATCAACAGTACACCCCCAAAAAACAGAAAAACAGCCAGAAATCACCACAATCCAATGCCATCCATGATGTTTACATCAAAGAGAGTGAGACAACACCACAGGCACACTCAGTCCATGCACCACCACCACCCCTGGGCAAGCAAAAGGCCACACCAGCAGCCCCCCAAAAACGACAAAAAACAATAAAATAAGCACAATCCCAGCCCATCCATGGCCTCAATTATGTTTAAATTCAAGAAGACACCCCACAGAAAGACTAGGCCCATGCAACACTCACCACCCCTGGGCAAAGGGCCACACCAGCAGGCCCAAAAAAACGACAAAAAACAATAAAATCTGCACAATCCCAGCCCATCCATGGCCTCAATGGTGTTTAAATTCAAGAAGACACCCACAGAAAGACTAGGCCCATGCAACACTCACCACCCCTGGGCAAAGGGCCACACCAGCAGGCCCAAAAAAACGACAAAAAACAATAAAATCTGCACAATCCCAGCCCATCCATGGCCTCAATGGTGTTTAAATTCAAGAAGACACCCCTCAGAAACACTAGGCCCATGCAACACTCACTACCCCTGGGCATAAGGGATGAAAAGTAGGCAAAATAAGTGCAGGCCTCAGACACTGCCTCTCCTCAAAATGGCCCCCTTACACCCCAAGCACATGTTGCCTGTACCAGCCAGCACTCAAGATGGCCACCACCACCACCCACATGGCCAGTCCACATCAACAGTACACCCCCAAAAAACAGAAAAACAGCCAGAAATCACCACAATCCAATGCCATCCATGATGTTTACATCAAAGAGAGTGAGACAACACCACAGGCACACTCAGTCCATGCACCACCACCACCCCTGGGCAAGCAAAAGGCCACACCAGCAGCCCCCCAAAAACGACAAAAAACAATAAAATAAGCACAATCCCAGCCCATCCATGGCCTCAATTATGTTTAAATTCAAGAAGACACCCCACAGAAAGACTAGGCCCATGCAACACTCACCACCCCTGGGCAAAGGGCCACACCAGCAGGCCCAAAAAAACGACAAAAAACAATAAAATCTGCACAATCCCAGCCCATCCATGGCCTCAATGGTGTTTAAATTCAAGAAGACACCCCACAGAAAGACTAGGCCCATGCAACACTCACCACCCCTGGGCAAAGGGCCACACCAGCAGGCCCAAAAAAACGACAAAAAACAATAAAATCTGCACAATCCCAGCCCATCCATGGCCTCAATGGTGTTTAAATTCAAGAAGACACCCCTCAGAAACACTAGGCCCATGCAACACTCACTACCCCTGGGCATAAGGGATGAAAAGTAGGCAAAATAAGTGCAGGCCTCAGACACTGCCTCTCCTCAAAATGGCCCCCTTACACCCCAAGCACATGTTGCCTGTACCAGCCAGCACTCAAGATGGCCACCACCACCACCCACATGGCCAGACCACATCAACAGTACACCCCCAAAAAACAGAAAAACAGCCAGAAATCACCACAATCCAATGCCATCCATGATGTTTACATCAAAGAGAGTGAGACAACACCACAGGCACACTCAGTCCATGCACCACCACCACCCCTGGGCAAGCAAAAGGCCACACCAGCAGCCCCCCAAAAACGACAAAAAACAATAAAATAAGCACAATCCCAGCCCATCCATGGCCTCAATTATGTTTAAATTCAAGAAGACACCCCACAGAAAGACTAGGCCCATGCAACACTCACCACCCCTGGGCAAAGGGCCACACCAGCAGGCCCAAAAAAACGACAAAAAACAATAAAATCTGCACAATCCCAGCCCATCCATGGCCTCAATGGTGTTTAAATTCAAGAAGACACCCCACAGAAAGACTAGGCCCATGCAACACTCACCACCCCTGGGCAAAGGGCCACACCAGCAGGCCCAAAAAAACGACAAAAAACAATAAAATCTGCACAATCCCAGCCCATCCATGGCCTCAATGGTGTTTAAATTCAACAAAACAGTTGTATCATGCACCCATAACCAACCCTGGTCCTACTGGATACTGTGGCTACCCACAATATAATTTATTTAATTTTCTGAAAAAGTTCCAAAATTGTACTTGCAGCAACTGTAATGCCCCAAACAAACTTACTTGTGAAAGTTGATTTCTAATCCAAAAGTGATCCAAAGACAGTCAAAAAGGCCTCAAATCCAAATATCCAGCAGCACCCACAAAAAGTAATCCTTCCAGCTCCAGATCCAAATGAAAGTGACCAGGAGATGGACAAAGCACTGGGAGGAGCCTGCTGGACAGGAACAGGAAGTTGGAGACTGTGGGGCACTTCCTTCCTCCCCCCCCCCCCCAAAATGGACTCCTTGCAAAAAAAAAGGCCATGCAAATGTCAACCTGAGGAGTGATTCTGATAAAAATCATAATTTTCTGAAGGTTTATCCTGTTTGCTGGTGATTTTCTTGTGCGAAATTGCAAAATCTCTATTTCGCAAGTGCGAGATTGTTCCTTTCCGCCGCAACTACATGTTCGCAATTGCGAACTCTCGCGAGGTGTGCTGTGCAAGGTGGCAAGCCGCGAGTACGTATTCGCGGGCGACAAACTCCCGCGGGAACACGCAGCAAGATCTAAAATGGCGCGTCACTCGCAAAGAAAAACAACTCGGCAAACGCTAAAATGACGGAAAGTGAACGCCATGCACCACGCCGCGCGCCGCAACCAAGCAAAAAATCCGCCGCGAGCGGATTCACGGATTTTCGACAAATTCGCGAGCGTTCGCGGATTGCGGATTTGCCGAAAATCCGAAAAATCCGCGAGCGGAGCGGATTTTACGCCCATGCTTAGAAATGCCCTTATTAAGGGTATGTATCCTCTTCTTGCCGAGGGCTTGCCGAAAGCAACCCCGGAAGCACCATGTAATTTTCCGCCGCCATTAGTTCCGATTAAGCTACGTCACAAACCGACCGCAGCTGATATTTTTCTCTCGTCCTATTTGGACGGCACAGTCCCAGAATATGCAAATCCTGTTCAGCCAGCTCCCGTAAATAATGTAATTCCTGTTCCTCCAGCCACCGGGGCACCCGTTGCAGCACCTGTTACGGTACCCCCGGTTCAGCCTACAGTACATGTACCCGCTACATCAGTCACTCTCCCAGCACGTACAATACCCGCCGACGATTCTAGTCTAGGAGCTGCGGGGGGAAGTCCTCCTGGAACCCCGCCTCAACACAGACGTGTGACATTACTCGAGCTACATGCACGAGCGTTACAGCGTTCGCCCAAACATCAGTCAGTTGCAGATATCAAGCGAGCTCTTACCGAATGCCGTTATGATCCAGTCCCAGGCGATGATGATATGGTCATATATTCATTGCGCGTAAGACGGGTGACCGAATATTTGGACACCCTACCGAATATGAAAGGTTATCTAGACAGAATATATCGTTTCATCCGTACAGGAGCAGATCCAGGAAGTATTGGCGAGGCCATGGCTCAAAGGAAAGTCGAGATTCAGCTCATGCTTTTAAAGTTTCTAATTAATTGTTTAATAAGGGAACAAGATTACCCGGATAAAGATCCGGAAGAAATGAAAGTCCTGACCAGGTGGAGTGACCATATAGCCGAGGGAAGACACAAGACACAGAACTGTATAGAGAGTATGTATAAGAAAATTCGTAGGGAAATAATAAAGTTACACGAGAAACGAGAAGCAGCACAAGTAACCGAGAAAGAAGACAACTCTTCTACTAAAGAGGTAGACGACGAGAATCCCTCCAGAATAGCGTATGTAGGTAGAACTAGACTTCCCGACCGACATTCACGCCTAGAACACAAGAAAGTTTTCCCTCTTCCAGCACCAGAACAAGGTTCTCTTGAGCAAGTATTTCAAGCTACCGACCACATTCTGAAATCACGAATCGGTTATAGTGAACTTAGTACCATGCATGAACAAGAACTAGCCCGATCGGCAGTCCGATGGACTACTGATTCTACCACTTTTCCAGACGAAATAGTGGCACAAATGTTTCTGAAACTGCCCCCAGCTGAGCAGCGACTGGTGGGTATGTATATGATCCAGCACCTCATTACACTGTATGAAGGACAGCATTCTGATCCAGGTCCGTTACATGATGTTCTGAACGAGTTACTCCAGTATAGATGGAGAGGTCTAGGTACTGATTTAATTAGTATCATTCTAGAACAGCGCCACAAATATCGAACGTTTTTGAACCCGCATTTTGTTCATGTCTCACCTCCAGAAGGTAAATCATTTTACATAGATAGACAGCATCCGTTACGAGAGGTACACCCAGTTAGGACAACGGGTGGTGATCTAGAACGAGTATTTGTTTACACCCCTATCACAAAGATGGAACTCTTAGAGATGAAAAAGTTAATTCCCTGTCACGACAAAGATCCAGCAGGGTTCCATCGAGAATTAAAAGACATGCTCCGTATGGGAGAATACACGTATCCTGATATCATTAAAATGTTAAAGGTCCTGTTGCCCGCAGGGGTATATGAAAAACTCAAGGAAAAAGAATGGGAGGTGGGAGAGAAAAAGATAGATTGGACAGCTCTAGAAGCTGAAGATACTTCACGAGTACCAGGTACCGGTCTTGGGGGTAAAGTTAAAGAATTGCCCGAGTTATTGATACAGGTTTTGCCAAGGTTACTAGCCACGAAAAAGGAAGATTGGGATGCAATCTCAGCTTGTAAACAGGATGAAGACACTAGTGATTTTTATTCTAGATTTGAAAAATGTTTTATTATTAACAGTGGTCTGAAAACGAGTAGTGAATCGTACCCTCATCTTTTTGTAACCAAACTAGTCGAGAATTCAAGTCCACAAGTTAAAAATCGAGTATTGAAAGTCGAAAGTAGTTGGCAAGCTAATACTCCGTCACAAATGCTACAGATGCTCCAGTATCACCAGAATAGAATCAGGGAAGAGCAAGAACATGAAAGGAGACGTATGAAAGACACGAAAATGAAAGTATTAGTTGCACAATCTGTTCCACAAGACAGTCAGAAGAGGGGTCCGAATCAAGCCAGTCATCCTGCAGCTCCCGTTAAAGGGACTTGCAATTATTGTAAACAGCCAGGTCATTTTATAAACGAGTGTGCAGTTCTGAAACACAACATAGCTACTGGTAAAACTAAAGAAAGACCACGTCCGCCTAGACAAGAACAAGTTTCACAGACTTCTCAATTACCACAGAATGCACAACAGACAGTTACAACACCGCAGCCTATCGCTGCAACACAGCATGTTACACAGCAGATGTACCAGTATGCTCAGTCCGAGTATCCAGAGTATCAGCAGTATTCATGAAACAGCCTAGAGAGGGAGGTAGGCTTGCCTCTCATCGAGATACCTGTAGATCAAGAGGGTCCCTATGTACACAGTCAAGTATTAGGGAAAGACAGAAAGTTTTTGATTGATACAGGGGCAAGTAGGACTACTATCAGTCATGACGAGGTTCCAGGGGCTCCGCTCTCAGGCTCTAAAAATGTTTCCCTTGGATTTTCAGGAAAGCCGATTGTTAATGAAATTTCGAAACCAGTTTCCCTAGAAGTTGGTCCATTGTCCCGAACTACTGATTTACTACTTACGAAATCATGTCCAGAAAATTTGTTAGGCATTAAAACATTAAAAGAATTAGGTGCAGTAATTTGCTGCTCTCCAGAAGGAGTCCGATTGTTTTTACGTGACTTTAAAGGTCACTATGTATTACGTGATTTTGATCCAAGATTATTGAATGTACCACAGCATTTGTGGGCGCAAGGTCCAACTGATGTAGGTTGTATGCACATCACACCCCATCGTGTGACTCTCAAACAAGGTATAGTTTTGCCACGAATCAGACAGTACAGATTGCCATCTGAGGCTGTAGCAGCCTTATCCAAAATTATTGACGAGCTTATTGTTCAAAGAGTGGTTGTAGAGACTGACTCCAATGTATGTAATTCTCCTATCATTCCGGTCCTGAAACGTACTGATCCAAATGCACCTCCAGTATATCGATTAGTGATTGACCTTCGAGAGCTTAATAAATGTATCATACCCCAGTACCCAGTAGTCCCAGATATTTCTTCCCTACTGACAGCCATTGATTCTGAAGCTACATTTTTCACAGTTATCGATCTCAAGAACGCATTTTTCAGTGTCCCCATTCATCCAGACAGCCAGTACCTTTTTGGTTTTTGTTTAAATGGAAGAAGCTATAAATTCACACGAGCTCCTCAAGGTTTCACAGAAAGCCCTAGTATTTACAGTCAAGCACTTAAGAGACAACTAGACAACATTCACATGCCAACTGACACTGCCCTGCTCCAGTATGTCGATGATCTACTGATCACAGCCCGTTCTGAACGTGACTGCGAGCATGCGTCACTTGCGGTTCTGTATTTTCTGGCCGAGCAGGGGCACAAGGTGTCCCCTTCCAAATTACAATTCTGTGTCCAGCAAGGGATCTATTTAGGCCACTTACTGTCCAAGTGGGGTAGGCAGTTGACACCAGACCGTATCCAGTTAATAGCGAGTCTTCCACAGCCCAAGACACAGAAGGAGGTACGAGCTTTTATTGGCCTTACTTCTTATTGCAGACAATGGATTCCTCAGTATGCATTTCTAGCCAAGCCACTGATACAGTTAACGACACAGGAGGCAGCCGTATCGACTGTCCTCCCTTGGACCCAGGAACATACACTTGTTTTCAATGAATTAAAGAAAGCCTTATGTCAAGCACCTGTTCTAGCAACACCGAACTACAGTAAGCCCTTTACACTGTTTGTCACAGAACGTGATGGTACTGCATTATCTGTTCTCACACAAGATCAAGCAGGACAGTACAAGCCCTGTGCTTATTTCTCGAGCACATTAGATCCAGTAGCCCAGGCTCTGCCTGCGTGCCTCAAGTCAGTTGCAGCCACAGCTCTAGCTATCAGACAAAGTGATTCCATAGTGTTAGGACATTCCCTGACAGTACAAGTTCCACACTCCGTGGAAGTTCTTTTAAACCGAACACAGACTCAGCACTTGACCATTGCACGTTTAACAGGTTATGAACTGACACTGTTCCAGCCACACATAGAAATCAGACGCTGCAACATTCTAAATCCTGCTACACTGTTACCGTTAGTTACGTCAAATCCTGCCACACATGACTGTGTGGAAATTGTCAACACTATGACAAAGCCAAGACAAGACCTGACAGACATTGCATTACCTAATCCCGACCTGACACTTTATGTGGATGGTTCATGTATGAGAACAAGTACAGGAGAACTAGTAGCCGCGTATGCAGTGACTACTGAAACTGAAGTTATAGAAACACATCGTATTGACACCCTGTCTGCTCAAGCAGCAGAGCTAGTTGCTCTGACCCAAGCCTGCATACGTGCCAAAAACCTGAAAGTAAACATATATACAGATTCACGTTACGCATTCGGAGTCGTACATGACTTTGGAGTGCTCTGGCAGGAGAGAGGTTTCATGACTTCTCATGGAACCAAGATTCAGCATGGTCTCCTCATTCAAGCTCTGTTAGATGCAATACATTTACCGACAGCTATCGCTATCATGAAGTGCAAGGCACATACGAAAGTTACTGACATCATTTCCCAAGGTAACGATCTAGCAGATCGAACAGCCAAGCTTACAGCTCAGACTCCAGACATTCCAGTTAACACGACACAGACACTCACTTCAGATCCGACTACCTGTATGACAGTCAAGGACCCTACACAAGATGTCATAGACATACAGTTACACGCCACTCCCGAAGAAATCAAGAAATGGTCCGAACAAGGAGGGGTCCAGACAGATCAAGGATGGTTGACGAAGGGAAAAGCCATATGGTTTCTCCCCGACTCTATGGTTCAAGTCATTATTAATACCGCACATAGTCCAGCACATCTAGGAGAAAAAGCTATGTTAGACAGTATTCAGAACCTTTGGTTCAACAAGCACTTACGAGCTGCAGCCAAGCAGAAAGTCCGTACCTGTATGATATGTTGTCAGTTCAATCCAGGTAAAAGTGTCCCGGTGGAACAAGGTGGATTCCAACCTCCTGACCACCCTTTTGAAGTCCTCCAGATGGATTATATTCAGATGGAGCGATGTCGAGGTTTCAAGTATGTCCTCGTAGTTGTATGCGCTTTGTCCAGGTGGACAGAAGCATATCCAGTTCCAGATTACACAGCCGCGACCACTGCCAGGCAGTTGGTTCGTGAATTCTTTCCCCGCTATGGACTCCCTAGGGTCGTGTATTCTGATAACGGCCAGCCATTCTCATCTGAACTTATGAAACATGTTTCCCTTCTGTTAGGGTACCAGTGGAAGTTCCATTGTGTGCGCCATCCTGAAGCAGCCGGTCTCGTAGAGAGACATAATCAGACCCTGAAAATCCGCATTGCCAAAATATGTAAGGAGAAAGGTGTAGACTGGCTAGTTGCCCTGCCAGTAGCTTTATTTTACATGAGGATGGTTGCACATTCCAGATCAGGTCTGTCCCCGTATGAGGTCGTATTCGGCCGCCCCCCAAATATGTGGGGTACACCTAGACCCCGCAGTATTACAGATGTTTCCAGTAATATGCTGACAGATTACCTAGCTTCCTTGATGTCTGCCCTACACTCTTGTCGTTCACAGGTTGCCGCCGCATTTCCAGACAACACCGAGGTGAAACCGCATGAAGTCATTCCAGGCGATCTGGTGATGGTGAGGAATTTTGATCGTTCAAGTCCGCTGGAGCCCCGCTGGAAGGAGCCCCGCCTCGTTTTACTAACAACAAGGACCGCCGTGAAGCTCGAGGGGAGAAAAGGATGGGTCCACCTGACCCACATAAAGAAGTTCCATGGACTACCAGACAAGACTTTTGCTAAGGACTGTCCTATTCCTAAAGACTGCCTAAAAACAGACTCTGAACTTGATTCTGAACTCAAAGTTCCCTTGTTAGAGAAAACTCCGCAACAGGAGTATAAACAGAAGCTCCGGTCTAGTAAAATAAGTCAGCCAGTTTAATTGTCTAAGTCCCTCTCGGGTGAAACGGTTAGACAGGTTCCTGACATGTATGAGATAGACCCCCACAGTGAGAGAGTTAGTCAAAACTCTAAAATATGTATTATTGTTCTAAGTTTTTTATTACTTTTGAGTCTAATGGTTACCTGCACAAGTTATGCTTTACATTTATGTTTTCCAATTTCACATGTAAAAATGAATTCTAATGCTACAGTAGAGCACACATTTAGTGATCTGCCTCCTCACGAGCTATCCTATCGTCTTGCTATGCGAAATAACACATTCATTAGAATGTTACACTATTCACACCAGACCAGCAATGCCACTAATTGTTGGGTGTGTGGTCGACTCCCCCCTTTCCAGACACCGAAGGGAGTTCTGCCACTCTTTCCTTATCCATTCTCACATAATGGTTCGTGTGGAGCATGGTCCACGTTAACATCATCCTCCAATGATATGTCCCTTCTGAATAGAACATGTTTTCCAGACAAGCGAGGTCTCTCCCATAGAACAGGGTTAGATCTAGAAAATGAAGTATATGATCTAGGTAATTATTCTTCGAATTTCATGGTCCTGAATGTTCAGTCTGATACCACTCCAGATTTGCCTGCTATTTCAGTACTACCAGTCAAAGGCGAATTATGTGTCAGACAGAATGGTTCCGCACATGTAGGACATAGTGATTGTACTACTACTGTCGAGTATGGTGACAGTGGGAAATCTATTTTCAAAGCTTCACGTCATTCTTATTTTGTTTGTGGTCAGACCGCATATGTTCGTCTGCCCCTCGATTGGGATGGAACATGTTACATTGCCTTCCTATTGCCACCAGTTTTTCTAGCTCCATCTGATTATCACAGAAACACACATCTAGTACACGTCAGACCTAGAAGGGAGATCGAGTCCCCAATTGTCGATCAAACTGAAACTACTCTAGAACAGTATCAAGACTTTAATAAAGGTTTCTTCTTCTTTATAGGACCTGTCCAGAATAGTAAGTTAATACGTAGGTTAACCAGAACCCTTGAAGCAGTAGTGAATGAGACTACTTCTGCTCTAGGTAACTTAACTGAAGAGCAATCTGCTATGAGATTTGTCGTGCTCCAAAATCGTCTCGTTCTTGACGTCATACTGGCCGATAGAGGAGGAGCATGTAGAGTCATCGGATCTAGTTGCTGCATTTTCATTCCTAATAACGCGCCGTCTGTTTATTCAGCTATAACCAGACTTCATAAAATTGCCCATCAGTTACACCAGAATCCAGGCACCTGGACATGGTCCGGTTGGCTCTGGAGTATTATATCTGCCTGGGGATGGAAAGTATTGTCATTCCTAGGTATTGCAGTAATGATAATATTCAGTTGCTGCCTCTGTATACAATGTGGCCCTGCGATTTGCGGCATGTGTGCTACCTCTTGTATTCTTAGTCCTAAATCCCATTCCAAAACAATTCGAGACGAGCAAATGATGCTATATGAAATGATAGATGGTATCATGAATATTGATGTTTCCTGATGGAAACGTAGGGCACAAGGAGGGAATGTGGAAAAGTAAATTTTGCCATGTTATATGTGCCTACGTGTTCCCCATTTTATGTTATATGTGCATGATCGATATGCATGTATTCCCCTCTGATCGATTAAAGACGCAATTACAGTTGTGTCCATCTCTAGTATGCCAGTTTCCAGTCTTCGTGAAAACAACGAATATTAGGCCTATGTAAACCTACGTTGCCACATTTTACAGTGTGCACGTTAATTCATTGAATTGTCCCCGTTTCTAGGCCTCAAAAGGGCCCGGACTCAGATTCAGCTCCTGTCTCCTGAACCCTCTCCGAGGAGCGATACAGCCCCCACCTGCATCCCTGACCCTTCGCTTACTTCTTGCCACGCAGTGCCCGGCCCGGCCTGGCTCTGCCTCCCAGTCTGCCAAGAGTATGTTATGTTTCTAGTTATCAGTCCAGCCCTCCTTCTCTGCATTCCTAAGCTACTGAATCGCATCAATAGTTTCCGTCATGGTCTAGCCTTTATGTCTCCATGTAAGAGAAATACTGTATTAATATTCATAGAATATTCTTCGCACACGCAATACATATAGAATTATGCATGCACTAGTCTTAGAGTCTATTAGCCTTTGCCCTGATAACTTTTGGATTCTATCAACATGTACTCTAAACACCAGATACCAGATATGCCTTAGGTACATGTCGCTCTGACACTCCAGACTTTAGTCTCCTCTTCTAGCGCAGAAGTCATAGCCCCCAGTTCCCTGGTAACACGTCATTGCCCGTTTGCGTGCACCACTAGGTTAGAGGTCCCAGCTGCTCAGGTAGCCCCCTCCATGTTTCCGCCCCGTTTATGACATATTCTGTTACGTTTACATCACATGTCTATGTATACGCCCTGTACACGCCTTCTTGTTACATCATTTTGCCCTTAACTTTCGCGACTGCTACGAGTCACGCCTACTGCTACGCCTACTGTATTGAATGTAATGCAATTGTTTTGATATATATACTGTGCACCCATATTAAAAATTACCCATTGCTAGCCAATTCCCAGATCCTGTCCCCGGCAGCTGCCTTCATTCCCTTTCCGTGCAGGCTGTCCTGTTCCTGTCCTTTATGCCTGATTAAAGCCTGTCGACTCAAGATACCTCGAATCCTGACTCTTATTTATTGAGCTACCTGTTTTATTGATTACATGAAAAATAGTACCGGTAATTAATTATTTATTTACCACAGATCGCAGACAGAAGTATCTTCAAGAGCTTCTTTGGAAGCATTTTCTATCGCTGCCCTATCACATTCATTACATTTTCTGTTTAATGCTTCAGTTTTTTTTAGCTTTGACCAGATCTGTTTAGCCTTTCCCTAACATTTTTGTTTTCTCAGTCTCCAGGTTAGTCCTCAGGTGATTGTCGAGCAATCGGAATTCATATATTGCCATAATTTGTTCACTTTTTGAATAATTCATTGATTGGGTACATTTGTTAAAGATGAAAACAAAGGGTTGTTCTTTATATCACAATTGATTAAATGCACCAGATAGTGCTAATTTGCACCAAGGGCTACTTAGAGCTAACAGAGGGAAGCGAAATGCCCTCTCTGGCGAAGGGAAGAACTCTTGAAGGCAACAACCCCGCAATCTATTAACACACATAAAAGGCATGAGAAAATGCTGGAACTGTGGGCAATGTGGCAATGTAATTACCGGTAACACCTTTCATCATCCCCACACTGGCAAAAACATCAGGCTTAAACACACCTCGGATTGCAATACAGAGTGAGTAATAAATGCTATATGTTGTCCTTGCAGACTAACATATGTCGGCAGAACTTCTCATAAAACAAAAACAAGAATAATTGAACACAAGAGTATGATACGTAACAGAAACAAGAATTCTCGTTTAGCCGCACATTGGATCGATACACCACACACCATTCCACAACTCAGATTAACCATTCTTGAAAAAATATGTGACCGTGCTGGTATAGAAACCATACCTTACTAGCCCAACAAGAAACTTTCTGGATAAAGTATCTTGGAACTTTTATCCCGAAAGGTCTTAACGATCATTACGAAATGTTATGTTTTCTGTAATAATTCAACAATTATGTTTTGGTACTGTTCTCATTTTGTGACATCATGAGTGTACATCTGTGCTTGCACCCACTATCACTACATTGAACTTACTATCATTACATGGTATTGGTTCATTTCACTCTTCTAGGTATTTTTATTTTTTATTGACAACAACAAAGATCTACATGTACACTTTACCTTCTTAATATCACTTCTTTACATTTGATCGATACATTTGCGCATTCACTAGTTCACATATGCCTTCACCACCATCATACTTCATCGTCTGAGTCACTCTCTTCTTCCGGAGGGGTGCAGTTGTCTCCCCTATATGTGTTCCATTTTCCCCAGATTCTTCCCCATTTTTTGGGGCATTTCCTATTAATAAATGTGGCCTTCTCCGCTACCATGGCGATATCCATATCGTTAGCCCACTGCATTACAGATGGTATATTCTCAATCCCCCACTTTTGCGCAATGTTCCTCTTGGCTATTATCATGCCTGTTGTTGCCCATTGTCATTTGGCGTGAGTAAGATCTGTAGGTCCCCACACATTAAGAAGACAGCATTTAGGCTCTGGTGGGACTTGTTTCCCTGTAACCTCTGTAATGGTTCTTACCACTGTCTCCCAGTATGGTACAAGTTTCGGGCTGCCCCATAAGGAGTGATAAAAGGTACCTATGTCACCACACTGCTGTAGGCACCTGGGTCAGGGGTCTTCCCCATTTTGTGTAAAACCACCCTTGTGTAATAGGTCCTGTGTAGTATTTTGAACTGCACTAGTCGTAGTCTAGAGGAGATTGCCACCTCCTACGGCGACGCTATGGCTTCTCCCCAGTCAGGGTCATCCATATCTCCAACCTCTGACTGCCAGGACTCCCTGAGCCGGACCAGTGGATCTGCCCGGTTATTGATGATTTTCTTATATGTTAGTATGTTCTTATATGTTAGTAGTATCGCATATACAGATAATCTGTGAGTAATCAGTCCTCTCGAGGTGAAGACTCCGGGAAAGTCTCGGCAGGAGGGAGGATCGCCTCTATGACATGTTTTATTTGCATATACCTGAACTGCTCTCTTGGGGCCATGATATACTGTTCTTGCAGGTAGGCGAAACTGACCACCTCTCCGTTACGCCAAAGATCCCCCTGCCAGGAGATACCAATTAGGTCCCATTTTCTAAACCCTTTGCTGTTGCCTAAAGTTCCTAGTCGGCCTCTGTCCCATAGGGGTGTGTGTTGTGTGAATCTGCCTGCCCACCCCAGGTGTCTGTTAACCGTATGCTAAATGCGGATAGTATGAAACTCTGGGCCCATGAAGTCACAGGCTTTTCGTTGGTTGTAGAGTGCTCTGTTAACCCCTCTGCTTCCCTGGGTCATTCTGTCTAAGTGGCATGTGGGGTCTGTGCCTGGTACATGCAGCCATTGGTTGATTATCGTGAGCTGCGAGGCCCAGTAAAACGCCTTTACTTCTGGCAGGGCTATCCCACCATCATACCAACTCCGCACCAGTTTATGCGCAGCCACTCTGGCTGGTTTGCTGTCCCATAGAAGGGCTGCAACCTCTGCGTTCACTGTTTTAAAATATGTGCCAGGGACTGGATACGGCGTATTATGCAGGGCATACAGAAATCTGGGCAGGGCCATCATTTTAAATAGGGCCGCCCTACTAAGCAGCGTGAGTGGCAGTGCCTTCTACTGTTTAATATCTTGTTTCAGTTTTTGCAAAGGGGGCTGTAAGTTAAGGGCAAAAAAGGAGTCTTGATCCGAGGTGACATGTATGCCCAGGTATTTAAAACTATTCATGACTACCTTAACCCTGCATCCTCTCGGCAGCCGTGGTGGTGTTCCATGTAGGACGTATAGTACTGATTTGTCCCAGTTAATGGCATATCCCGATACTGAGCCGAACACTGCGCAGATATTAAGTATTGAATGGAGGGATCGCGTGGGTGAGGTAGTATATAGTTATACATCATCAGCATAGAGGGAGAAACGATCCTCCCAGTCCTCCCTCAACTTTAGACCTCTGATCATTGGGTCCCACCTTATCCAGGCCGCCAATGGTTCTAGGACCAATGCAAATAGAAGGGGCGATAATGGGCAGCCCTGTCTCGTCCCTCTGCCAGGGTAATTTCCTTTGATATGTGACCATTAGCAACTACATGCGCTATGGGGTTGGTATAAAGTAAGCGTATCCATGAGCAGAACTCCGGACCGAATCCTAAATGCTGGAGGGCTGCGAATAGGAAGGCCCACTCCACCGAATCGAAGGCCATCTTCACATCCAGAGAGAGGACAGTGGCATCTTCCAGTATGGTGTATTTTCTGCCCAGCACTCCGTGTAGGCGTCTAAGATTTAGAGCAGTGTTTCTGCCAGGCATGAAACCGGATTGGTCTGGGTGAATCAGTTTGGTGAGATATGGCGCAAGCCGGAGCACCAGCGTTTTGGCCAATATTTTCCCTTCCACATTAATTAATGAAATCGGGCGATATGATGTGCATTCCTCCCCTGGTTTACCCGGCTTATGTATGGCCACAATAATAGCGAGCCGTTGATCTCTAGGGAGTGTCCCTATGTCCTGACTTGTTTCATCTTCTAAGTATTTTAAATGTAGTTTACACAATCTTTTCTAGATCATGCTATATCGCGAAACTGTCAGATTTCTTCAAACAGGGCACTTATTTTATTTATTTTTCCTATTTCTTTTATTTCTTAACTTTTCGGGTCCCTACGGGCATGATTTATTATGGTTTAAGTCACATGACATGTTTGTTCGTCGTGTTCGTGTCACTTCACAATCACTGTCCTCCATAAAGTTAGATTCGCTTTGAACTCACATTAACGCAGAGTGTACTGCGTTTAAGAACACAGACACATAGTCACGACTAACGAGATTATATAGCAACATGAATTTAGACCAGCGCAGAGAGTATACCTTTAAATGACGTGCAGTTACGAATCACGTTTTCACGGGGTCAGATGGCAAGGAATGACATCTCACATTAGACGCGAGTGAGTTTGTTCGCCTAGAACGCCACAGTAATGGGAGGTTTTAATTAAGAACGGGAGTTTAGCCGGTGGTCTTTCTATTCCAGATACCACACGCAAACCTTCTTACAAATTCACAAGGTAAGACTTATCACCTGTCAGTTGATAATGGGCCGACTATGCGCGTTTGTTCTCATATAGAACAGAGGGTAATTGAGGATTTTTACTTTTCTAGACTAAGGTTATTGTGCAACCGCAATAGGTACGATTTGCACTTTTGTAATTGGGTACGTTAGAGGCAGTCACAAGTGAGGATGTAGATCTTGCTCATGCTTTTCATTTCTTCACAGACCCGCTCTCATTCGAAGCCGGAAGTTCTTTTCAGTCCTTCTAGATTTACTTTTAGGAGTTTGGAGATAATAAATCTTCATTATGACCTGAGGTCACATTTCACTTTTCTTGCATGATCACACGGCATTTATCCGAGATCGGTTATCTAACAGGCATAATCACACACTTCGTTTTTAGGCATTTCGGAGACCATTACTTCTTTGGGAGACCACTGAGATGCATGTAGAGTGAAATTTGCACATTCACTGCACGATTTTTGCAATACGTTTTCTACAACCACAAACGTGCATAGTGGTTTCAAGCACAGATATCGTATAATGTCTTTATAACATTGTACTTCTGATCAACACTTATCTGTTGTTTTATTTCTTTTTTCCCACTGTTCCAGAAGGAGGCCACAGATTACCACGTCAGAATGAAACTTCATTAATTTTCCCCTGTAGAAGGATTCTACCGGAAATGCATTGTTTTTTTTTCCGTAAGTTGTTTAAATTGATGTTTTAAGTACATTGTTTCAAGCACTTTAAGTGTTCATCTTTGAACTTTGGACATTATCATTATTTTTTAGCTGAAAGTCTGTGTTCATAATTTTTTTTTACAAACAAACATTGAATGAAGAATTGTTTGCAATCACATTTATGTATCAAATTTTTGATCGTTTGAGACAAATGATGTAAATTGTTTACGTTACAATGTGAAACCGTAGGGACTTTTTCGCTGTGCGCTGTGTGTTAGGAATGGAGGTTCTCCGTTTCCTTCTCTGAACAGAAAGGAAGAATTGGGCAGAGCTGCCATTTTATTGAAGTACTTCAGTGACTAGAACCAAACAGCAAATAACTCACTAACTTTCAGCAGTAATACAAGGACTGGTTTGGGACTTCCAGTGCGCATCTGTAATGTGTACTATCAACCACAACCTCCTGCACAAGACAGTGCTAGTCTGGACCAGGATGTCAGAACTTCCCCATCCATTCTGATTTGCTTCATACGGCAAATCACAATGGAAACATAGAGACTAATTATTGCAGACAAAAGTTAGAATTGTCGGAACAGCCATCCATATCTATCAATTTTATTGGCTACTCTTCAACCAATCAGAAGTGGTCCCTGTGTACATGCTATACTGGTTCTCTGCTGGACAGCCAATACGGATAGCATAACTCTTATGCACCTCCCTGGAACCTTTGTGGTCCACAGAGCTACTGGCACACAAATAAGGACAGCTACCCAGCAGAGCAGGTGTTTACTGTGCAGGTATTCAACAATAAACAAACATTGCCAATCCCAATTGGTCACACATATTTTGACACATAAGCAAGACCTGTTGGCATTGTAAATGCTTGCTTATAGTAATCTGTAAAGATCAAAGTTGTTTCTTCCACATTTCTACTGCAATTTTTCTAGTGACCACTAGTTGACACTGAAACCCACCAATCAACCAGTGATTTGTAAAGCACAGCACTGTCACCTCTAAGGGTATTTGGGCGCTGACGGTGCTGTGTCTCCGTCGAAATACCAGGTCTTAAGTTTCTTCCTGAAGTCTGCCAGGGAGGGTGCAGTCTGGAGGTGGAGAGGCAAGTTGTTCCAGGTCTTGGAGGCAAATTAGGAGAAGTAGGGGCCACCGCTGCAGCTGTATTGCATGCAGGGGGTGTGGGCGAGGGAGAGTGAGGAGGAGTGCAGGTTCCTTAAGGGCTGTTGGAAGTTCAGTCAGTGGTTGATGTAGGATGGTCCTTGGTTGTGAAGAGCTTTGTAGGCGTGTGTGAGGATCTTGAACTGTCATGCCTTCAAGATGGGGAGCCAGTAGAGGTTTCAGAGGTGATGAGTGAGGTGGGTCCGTTTGGGGAGGTCCAGGATGAGTCTGGCTGTGGTGTTCTGTATGGTATGGAGGGTTCTGAGGATCTGGGTGAGTATTTCAGCTTAGAAAGCAATGCTGTAGTTGAGGCAGCTGGTGATGAGGGCCTGGGTGATGTTTTGTCTGGTGTTGATTGCGATCCATCTGAAGATTCTGCGGAGCATGCAGAGGCTTTGGAAGTGGGATGAGGTGACTGATTTGACTTTTCGTTTCATGGTCAGTTGAGGATGATGCTGAGGTTGCATGAGTGTTTGGTCAGTGTGGACGTGGGTCTGAGTTCTGTTGGTCACCAGCTGTTGGCCCAAATAAAGGTGTTCTTCCCGAAGATCAGTACTTGTATTTTGGCAGAGCTGAATTTGAGGCAGTTGTCTCTCATCCAATTGGCTACGTTGGTCAAGGCATTGCAGAAATTGGTTGTGGCGGTGGAGGGGTCCTCGGTGAGTGAGAGGATTAGCTGAGTGTCGTCTGCGTAGGAGATTATGTTGAGTCTGTGGGGTCGGATGGCATCTGCGAGGCGGATCATGTAGCTGTTGAACAAGGTGGGGCTGATGGATGATCCTTGTGGTATGTCACATATGATGTCATTGTGTGCAGAGGTGATTAGGGGCTGTCGGGTGCTCTGTGTGGGACTTGTAAGGATGGAGGCGATCCACCTGAGGGTTTTTTGCTGTATGCCGATTTTGTAGAGTCTGTCGATGAGTGTGTGGTGGGAGACAGTGTTGAATGCATCAGAGAGGTCCAGAAGGGTCAGAGCCACTGATTCTCCATGGTCAAGGAGAGTTTTGATGTCATCTGTGGCCGTGATCAGTGTGGTCTCGGCGCTGTGGTTGGCACTGAATCCATATTGTGAGGCATCGAGGAGGTGGTTGTATTTCAGGTATTCAGTAAGCAGTTGATTGATGGCTTTCTCAAGTACTTTGGCGGGGTAGGAGAGCAGAGAGATTCGCTGGTAGTGTTTGAGGTCACTTGAGTCGGCAGAGAGTTTCCTGAGGAAGGGTCTGACCTCTGCCTCTTTCCATCGTTCCAGGAAGGTCGCTGTGGAGGTGGAAGTATTGTGGATGCCGGTAAGCTCAGTGCTGATCGGGTTAGTTTCAAGGGTGAAGAGATGGTGGGGGCAGGGGTTAGTGGGCGCCATGGAGTGGATGGATGACATGATGACTGTGGTGGTCTGGGTGGTGAGTGGGTCCAGGTGGTGATTGTTCGGCTTGCATCTGCTGGGAGGTTGAAGTTGCTGAGGATTAGAAAGGTGGGTTGGGGTCGAAGTTGTAGTAGATGGTGATGATTTTGCTGTGAAAGTAGTCCAAGAGTGTGTTGCAGAGCACTTGGGAGGGGGGATGGTGATCTCTGTGGCTGACGGGTTGGAAAATTCCTTGACTATTTTGAAGAGCTCCTTCATGTGGTTGGCCATGGTATTGATGCAGGTGGTGATGGCTGCACTATTGGCTTTCTTGAGGCATAGGTGGTAGTTGCTGAGGGCTGCTTTGTCAGCAGCTCTGTCGAAGGGGTCCTTAGTGGTGTGCCATATCTTCTCGAGTCGTAAGCAGTTGTATTTGGTGGTTTTGAGCTCTGGATGTACCAATTTGTTTGTTTAGAGGTTTTGTTGGCTTTTGCTGAAAGGCAGACCAATGAAATAAAATGTGCCTCTGTTTGCAATGCTACGTTTGGGCCAAGAAGAATAACGAATCTATAGATAGCAAAACCAAAAAGATAAATGGGTCAAACACAGGGAAAAAAGCAACACATTTGAGCAATGCAACTTAGATTGACACAAAAATCATCCATAATAAGCAAGGATTGGTTCTTTGAAGTATGGTCTGCTATGCAGTCTCCCAACAGAAAGCTAGGGCTGTCGTCAGCGAGACTGTAAAAAGGCAGATTCTGCCATTTCTGTTTTGCAGAGGATATTTTTTCTCAGGACTAATAAGTAGAGTTTTTTGCCAGGTTAATGCTATTCTGCGTGATCAAAAATCAATATTTACATTTAATGAAAACAAACTAAAAACATTGATTTTTGCTGCCACAACACAGCACTGGTAGATGTAGTGTCACGGTAGGTGGATTCACAGGTAAGTGATCAGACAGACACATATACCTTTCTGGTCTATTTTTTATTAATTGCTCCTTTTCTACTCCTGCAGGAGAAGTTACTCTCCAACCCCATGAAGGCCCTGCAATGTCCCTCCATGCCTTTTGCTCTCTTCAGTTCCTGCCTTTCCCCAGTTACCCACTGTGAGTGGTGTCCAGTGTCCAGCATGCATCTTTGGAATCCCCATGGCATCCTCCTGACATGACAGTGACCACAAAACGAAATAGAACGATATAGTAAACCTTTACAACTAGGAATATGGCCTCAGTTGATAAATCAGATGATGGTAATTAAAATTACTACAACACAGCAGTTTATGTACTTCCGCTCCAAGGAAAGCCCACCTCACAAGATTCCTACACTTAGCTGCATTTTGAAATTAAAAACCATCAATAAGGAACCTTTTATCTTGGCATGTGTCACTAATGATGTGGCTATCACATAAACAATAGAATGTCTCCTTAAAATGCTGACTTACTATTGTATTTGGCAGTTTTTAGAACTAAATGGCAAGTGGGGGTATTTCTAGCAAATTGTATAGTGTACTTTTATATTGTAGTATAACCCTTTGTGTGCATTTTATGTTGACGGTTTGAAGGGAAAATAATTGAAAATACAATAATGAAGAGGTTTCCTGTTTGTGAAACACTGTGTTGATGAAAGGTGTTCCCCTCTGACCTAAAAGAAACACTGTATCACATTTTTTACTTTCAAAAAAGCGAACCTTAAAATGAACGTGTGTAGAAGAAGTTACATCATGTTCAGAAAATGTAAGACACAGTGGAACATTGATACTCAGATGAGGCTGCACAAAACAAATGTTAACAAAGGCAAAGAGAAAATATGTAAAACAGGAGAGAAAATGTAAAAAATAAAAACGAAAAACGTACAATAGATGTTTGGGAATTAATTGGAAAATTGTTGAATTAAAATTGGAACAATCTAAGCATGACAGAAGACGGAAGGTGTGGTGAAGAAGGTTTTGGATTGAAGAATGGAAAATGTGGCTGATTTAGTGCCATCAAGCTGGTTCAATACCAGTTGCAAAACATGCATCTAAGAGGAGACAAAAATGTATTTTCCTGGAAATAAACGAACCCCTGGCATATATTCACAAAGCAACAGCACAGCGGGCTCCTTTTTCAGAGAAAACATTCCTACCAGAAGATTTCTAAATTGAAACAAGGAGTGATTTGTATGATTTTCCATACACAACTGTCAGAGAAGCCACTCCAAGCTGTAAGTCTAAAATGGAAGGGCCGGGAGAAGCAAAACAAAGTGACGGCACACATTTAAACAATGAAATAACTATACAACTACTGTGGTAAAGTCACACATAATGGAAATGGTGAACAAGTAACTCTTTGCATACTAAAACTATCTGAAATACAAAGAAGTACACTTTATAAAAGAAAACAGACTTTGTGAATATAAATTGAGAAAGAACATTGTGATAATTACATTTTTATTTTTAAACAAATATATCGCAATATAGTGATATTCTTTTCAATTTCCTACTAGGCTATATTAACTACATCTAACTTGTCGAAAGGTAATAAAATCAGACACAGTAGGAGAAAGACTGGAGATGGTGTATGGTCACTGGTTAGAAGGAAATCATTGCCCATGATAACGACCATGCAGGAATCAGAATTACTGATGAAATACAACTGCTTTGATCACAGCACAAAGAGTCACATTTTGAGTTGAAGTTTTCTCAATAATCTTTGAATTAGAAATGATATGCATGCATTTTTAAATCTGTGTTTTTATGATCATTGTTATTATGACCGAATAAAGACTATTGAACTGAACTGAGGGTGCACAGTTGTTTTCTACTTTGTTGCTCACAGTAAATTGAGCCAAAAGGAATCAATATGGCTGACCGATTCAAAGCTGGCTTGAAACATCATTATCCAATTACAGCCTGCTCCTGGTAACTTACAGACGATGCAGATGGAGATGGCAGTAGTTTCATGAAGTTACAATCACTAAATGGTCATGGAACAGGGCTTACCTGCACACAGCTCCTAATACAGGAAAAACCTACATTATCCCAGCTCCTGTTGAAATACTGTCTGTACTAGGTCTTTTCTCGGTGCAAGTATGTGCTCACATGTTTTAGGAAAATCCTGCTCTCTGTAATTGTATTCCTAATGTAGTAGTGAGCCATGTATTATAAACAGTCGTAGAAATTACGAGGTGAGACTTTTATTGGCATATTAGCTCAAAAAAGTGCACTTCAGAGTAGACACTGATAATATATAAGTAGTACCAACTTACAAAAATTGGCCAACCATGGAAAATATGGATTAATTGAGAAAAATAGCCCAGTTGAAAATCTACAAATCAGCCAACTAAAATGGAGACAAAAACGCTTTGTGGTTAACGAGGGCAGACACCTGTTTTAAATATAACGAGTTACATAAAGATTATACCGCAATTCGCATTTTTAAGGAAATGGCTAAACTTGGCTTACATTGTGCCTAAGTCGGGAATCCCTCACTTTAACTACAGGCCCTGGGTGGGTTGGCAAAGCCATTTCTGAGTAATGGTTTTAACCTGCCGTTACTAACTAGATGCAGTATGTGTCTTACACAGAAAATAACAAAGTGTTTTGAAGTTACTATACACTATAGAAACTGAGTTGGCGCAGAGGAATCAAAATTGATTCTCGAAAAGGTGAATACGTATATTAGGGACTTGTTGATTAAGTTAAGTGGTAGCCCATATAAACCTGTCTGCATAAAACTTCAACCACAGGGCTGTAAAATTCTGCACAAAGAATGCCAATTTTTAAGAGGTGGAGAAAAAAGCATGTGTCATATATTTTCTTAAACACTTTAAACACTTATCTGCCATTACTCTTTTTTTACAAGATTTACTGGAACCTTTGGGCACTCGCAAGTAGCATACTTTGCACGTGCTTGCTAGTTAGGTCGCCATCTTCTCTTCCCAAAGACAACAACAGCCAGTCTCTGCCGCGCGACGGGCTAGCAGGTGGTCGAGGGCGCTAAAAGATGACGCTCTCCAGAACAGCAGTGTTCTAACCTCAAGTGCTCCCAGAGAAGCACAGCCGGCCACCTGACTCCTGTTGTTTTCTGCATTTGAAGAGCGAGGCTCGTGCGTTCTGAGGCAGGGAATCACTCAACTCTTACAAAAACCCTGATGTACAGAGAAAATGTCATTGGGGTGCATGTGCTTCGCATATGCACTACATAAGGTTGCATTCAAATTGTGGTGGGCCAGCATGCTCCTCCATCACGTCACAACGCTAAAAGTTAACTCTTTCATACCCTTCTGTCCTGGGGGTTTGTGTGGGGTTTGATGTATTTATTTAACAGCAGAAAGCAAATATGGCTCGGCTCTTTGCTGTCTGTTTGAGTTTTGTTGCTGCTACTTCCTTCATGGACCCAGATCAGTGCTTCAAATTGGAAGGTACTGATCAGTAATGAGTACCTGTACTTCCTTAATTTGAAGGGGAGAGTACCCACACTTCCCAGCACTTGCTGCAATGCATCTAATAGGAGAGCACTGCCACTTCTCAGGAGCAACTATGTAATCTGAGTAGAGGATACCAGCATGTCAGTATTCCTTTTTAAAGCACGACGCAGATTTTATGACATAGGCAAAGTGACAGGCATCCGGGCAAGTCTCAGCACCCCCAAATTAATTATTGACACCCCTAAATGCAAGAGACAGTGCTCAGTGCTAGCAGATCAAGAGAATGCTTTTAAGAAAATGTTTTCAAAACAGAAGCCTAGTTCTGTTAACAATTCCTTCACCTATGAATAGTTGAGAAAGCATGCACTGCATTATAAAACAAACTTGTAACTTCAAGCCATTTCTTTAATTTTCAAGCAATATTTGAAACTGCTTGTGCATGGTCATATACAAAAATTTGCGTGACGTGGGGAACAATCATGATAGTCTATGAGTTACTGTTGTATATGTATTGGTAAAATGAATGTTTTTTGTGTCCAGTCTCCCTTATTTGAAGTCTGTTACTTTCCCTCGGAGAAAAACGCTATATCACACTTTTTTAAGTTATCCTTCCAAAAACACATTGTAGGAGACTGGCTTAGTATATGGTGCACACTAATTTAAGTGATGCGCCTTGTACTAATCCAGGCAACCCTCATGGTAATTTTAGTGGTCTTTGATAACCATAGAGAGCTCTCAAAGTGGTAGCCATGGAGAGCAGCCTTCAGGCTTATCTTGAAGGCGTGTTAACCAGCTTGTTTTACAAGGTTCATCATGTAGTGTAGGTTAAATAAAAAAGAAGCACACAGTGCATATATAAAAATATGTATATTTATTACATAACACTCACTAACACATTGGTATATCTCCTACCAGGAGATTAAAACACAAATACACGATAATGCTTCAATTGCTATTAGGTAAGTAGCACAAAACACAGCAGTCTCCAGGGGGAGACCAAATCATATATTAAGAAAGTGGAATGTGAACTGCGACCGAAGTCAGGAGTTGGACCAGGAGACTCAGAGGAGCTGTGGACTCAAGGAACAACCCATGGTAAGTACCCAGGCATCTCGCAGAGGCTGTGTGCAGAGGGGAAACACAGCTGCATGTCCAATAGAAGTCAAAGGGGCAGTCGTGGTTGCAGTTTTTAAGAAGAAGGACCCTTCCCAGTGAACCCTGAAGAAATCCTGTGAAAGACAGTAGGTTGGAGAGTCACCCCATCCGTGTATACCCCAGGAACCAAGATACTTACACCAGGGAAGCAGGGTGCATAGGTGTGAAGTGACATTTCTTTAATTTTCAAGCAATACTTGAAATTGTCGTGCATGGTCATATACAAAAACTAGCATGATGCGGGGAACAATCATGATGGTCTATAAGTTACTGTTTCATGTGTAAAATAATTGTTTTTCTTGGCCAGTCTCCCTTATTTGAAGTCTTGTACTTTCTCTCGAAGAAAAACGCTATTTCACACTTTTTTAAGTTATCCTTCTAAAAACACATTGTAGGAGACTAGCATAGTATAGGGTGCACACTTATTTAAGTGATGCACCTTGTACTAATCCAGGCATCCCTTATGGCAATTTTAGTGGTCTTCGATAACCATAGAGAGCTCTCAAAGTGGTAGCCACAGAGAGCAGCCTTCAGGCTCATCTTGAAGGAGTGTTAACCAGCTTGTTTTACAAGGTTAATCATGTAGTGTAGGTTAAATAAAAAAGAACCACACAGTGCATATATAAAAATATGTATATTTATTACACAACTCTCACTAACACATTGGTATATCTCCTACCAGGAGATTAAAACACAAATACACAATAATGCTTCAATTGCAATAAGATAAGTAGCACAAAACACAGCAGTCTCCAGGGGGAGACCAAACCATATATTAAGAAAGTGGAATGTGATCTGCGACCGCAGTCATGAGTTGGACCAGGAGACTCAGAGGAGCTGGAGACCCAAGGAACCACCCGTGGTAAGTACCCAGGCATCCTGCGGAGGCTGTGTGCAGAGTGGAAACACAGCTGCATGCCCAATAGAAGTCAAAGGGGCAGTCGTGGTTGCAGTTTTTAAGAAGAAGGACCCTTCCCAGTGAACCCTGAAGAAATCCTGTGAAAGACAGTAGGTTGGAGAGTCACCCCACCCGTGGATACCCAAGAAACCAAGATACCTACACCCGGGAAGCTGGGTGCATAGGTGCGAAGTGACATCGGAAACTGAGGTAGACCACAATGGAGGACTTCAGTAAAGATGGCGCTGGAGGAGACTGTGAAAGAGGCCAGTAGAATCCAAGGATGGATTATTATTATTTTTTTTAAATATATTTATTCGGTTTTAAAGCCATTGCATTTTACCCCACAGCTCCCCCCACCCCCCACCCGCCAGGACAGACAGATACATGTACCATTATAACACAGGGAATACAATACAAAAAGCGGAATATATATATCACACAACCAAAGATTTTACAGAAATGGAAAGCATGGGATATACATTATGTAGTTTCGACATAACATAAAAGCTACAATAAAACATAAGAATAAAAAAAAGTAAAAATAAAAATGAAGATAAGAATACCAAGGGTCGCTTAATCCTGCTTTAAAATTATTTAATGATTCTTATAGGTGTGGTTCACTCTGAGAGACCAAGATTTTGGCGCCAAGTTATCAGGGGAGACCAAATTTTTAGACCATTTCTCCGTTGCATGTTACCCTTGCGATTATAAATGGCAATTTCAACATTGGCGATAGCAAGAAATCTTTCTAACCATTGTTGGAAGGATGGAGCATTGTTATCTCACCATGCAGAGGCAATACAAAGTCTGAAAACTGCCATTGCAATAAAAATGAGTTTCTGGCCGTTATTAAGGCTTTCGGGATCTGCAGCCCCAAGTAATATGTTCCTGTTAGATAGTGTAATTGTATTGTTTAAAATTGTAGAAAGGAATTTCTCTATTTCTTGTTTAATCGCTTTTAATTCTTCACAAGAAGAGAAAATATGTATGCAATCCGCACTATACAGTTTACACCTAGGGCAGTAAGTACTCGGGCCGAACCCCCATTACGCTATTCTATCCAGAGTATAATATAAAAAGAAGCATGTTTTATAAAATTGTGCCTGGAGTTTGGTAGACATCAAGACTGTTTGGGACATTTCATAGGCATAGTTAAACTCATTATTTGAAATGTCCGCTTTCTCTAGCCATTTCAGCGATACTTTTTCCAAATCATCAGGAAACATTGCCATAATTTATAGATAAATGCCCCCAATCTTATTCCCTGCGTCGGATATTAGTGTGTCTATTAAATGTATCTTACTCATGCCCCCCCTCCCACCCGTCTTTCGCTACAGGAAATCTCTGATTTGAAGGTATTTAAAAAAGTTTCGACACTCTAAACCAAATTTGTTTTTTATTAGTTCTTCAAAGGAGTATATCCCAGCGGGGGAGAAGAGACAGCTTATTTGACTAATCCCTGCTTCATGCCATGAAAGCATATAATTGTCATTAAAAATTGTCGGCAGATCAGGGTTGTTTTTTATAGGTGTGTAAAATGAGAATTTTCCTATCCCCAGCAGTTTCCTCATGGATTTCCAAACTTTGAGTCCACTAAGTAATGTTTTAAATTTAACTTTTTTGTGGTAGTTGTCATGTGTGTGTCTCCAGCAGTATCCAGCCAGCACACTCACTCCCTAGCAGTAATTGGAAAATAGATGGTGTGTGGGCCTCTGCTTCCCCTTTTTCCCCATTGTTCCCCAGTAGTTCTTTACTGTATAGCAGAACGGTAGCCCAGTAGTAAGCCTGTAAATTCAGGAGACCAAGCCCGCCACGGTCTTTCCGAAGGGTAAAGAGCTTCTGGGCACGCCATGGTTGTGAATACGCCCAGACAAAATTGGAAAACGTCCGATCAAGGGCTTTCAACCAGGGTGGATTCTTGAAGAAGAGAACCTGTAAGCAGAGGGGACAGAGTCTATGCCACTCGGAGGAGACAAGGAGGCAATGCCCACCAATGTCAGATGGTTCTGAAGTGTTAGCGGTGACCTTGTAGCTGCAGCTGTTAGGACCAGGTGACAATGTTGAAGACCAGTAGCCGTGCACGAGCTGATCCATGTTGGAAGACGAGGACCAGGGGATCGGTGTCTGGCGGGAGCACAAACTAGCCTTGGTAGCTGCATCTGTTGTGGAGAGCGAAGAAGGAGTAACGTTTTGGACTCACCACAAGCAGGAGAGTGAGAGCAGGCCCGAGCAAGCAGAGGAGCCCACTGGAGCAGAAGAAGACCCTCAGGAGGACCCATAGGCTGAAGGAACCAGAGTTGCAAGAGGACCTCTAGCAGCTCACCAAAAAGGTATGCCCAAGGTCCAGAGGATGAGATGAGGATGCTGTACTTGGCAAGAAGAGATACTGGAGGCTGGAGCTTCTTGTTTCCCAAAGATCTCTGGGGTGCAGAGCGAAAAAGTCTTGGCAAAAGCATGTTGACGCGATGCACAGGGGTTCAGTCCCAGTGGTTCCGACAAGGGATACTGGCCTCAAAATTGCAGAGAGGACAAGTCAGGCCTCGAGGGAGTTGCAGAACCACCACCTGTGTTGCTGAGCCTTTCAAGGTCTATGGGACATTAGCAGCAGCAAACCGGTCATTTTTGTTCTGGTGCCTGCAGATGCAGGGGAGTGACTCCTTCACTCCAAGGAAGATTACTTTGTGTGTCCTTGATGACCAAAGGTCTGTTGAAGATCCTGGAAGAAGCACAGACACAGACGACAAAGTAGACTTGCAGAACAGCAAGACCAGGAGCAGCAGGAGTCTTCCTTGTCTTGGTTCCAGGCGAAGTCCAAGTGTCCAGACGGTCAAAGAGTGACATGGTCTCAGTCTTGAGTCTTGTCCCACTGTGAATCTGAAGAGCCACTCACAGGTAAACCCTTAAGTACCCTACGGGAAGGGTTGGAACAACTCAAGGGTCCCTCCAAAAGGAGGGACTGGACAGAAGGCAGGATACTCCCATGCCCTTTGTCCAGTTTTGCACCAGAGTGGGAGCCATGGGCTCCCCTGAATTGGTTCAAACTGAAGTATGCAAGGAGGGGCACCAAACGAGCCCTTCAAAGCAGTCTGGTGGTGCTGACAAGCGACCCCCACCCCAGCCCAAAATACTAAGTCCTGTCTGGGAGTTGGTCACACCATCCTGCAACAGGAAACCTATTGTTCTACCTTTCCCTGCCCGAGCTTGGGTCAGCAGCAGGAGGGCAGAATTGTGTCTCTTCAAATAACATCACAGAACCCTGCACATGGAGAAACTTGGAAGTCTGTCCTCTAACTACAGGACGCCACCAACTGGAGTGGAACTATCAGTTTGAATACTACACATGATGACCTCTTTCACATCTTTTTAAATCAAGAATTGGTATAACAGCTATGTAGACTCACTTCACTTTGAGAGGACAAACAGCTGGCTCTACATGCAAACCACAAACAAAATGATTAATACAACTTTACCGTCTATCCAAATTGAGAAGAATTTTTCTTGGAGCCCTTAAGAAGTCCAAGATGACAAAACGCGTTGGCTACGGCTCTTAATCGAATGTGAAAAAGAAGATAAAAGAATAAAGGATCATGAATTGATCATGTTCAATTAATATTTTGTTTTGAGAAACATGTAATTTGTGTGCAGATTATTTGAAGGGTTTTGCTGAACTTCTACCTATTAAGTTATTCGATCTACATAATTATAGGTGTTGAACCATTGCATATTAATTGAGAAATCAGGGGATCTTTTCTCCTTTGGAAGTTTAGGGGAGTTGAACTTCCGGTTCTGTGTACTAAAACAAGTATATAACTGTTACTACAGTAGGATAAGTGTGGTCATTATTGCCCCATTTTCCTTGCAGTTGAATAGTTTTGCAGAATTGTGTCTGTGGTCGGCAGCAGCACTAGGTTGCTGTCAGACCCTGAAAGGCTATAACCAGGAGTACAGGGGAGTACCCCAAGGGAGCCCCCAGTACATGGGATCATGCTGCTAAGACTGGAATTAATGTTGGGGTATGATTCCAACATGTTTGATAGCAAACATGACTGGCTTTGGTGCAGTCACCATATAGCTAGACACCTTGTAATGACTGATGCCCACTATATGTATTAAAATGGCTGACCACACTTACAAAGCTTGAAGAATCCACTCCGGGGATTGCAGGGGTGTCTTGCTCATGCAAGGGCATCCTCACACATATAACCAAGCACCCTGCCTTCAGGGCTGAAAGGCCTGCCATAGGGGTGACACAGGTTTTAAGTCCAGTGACCTCAGATATAAGAAAACGTATATCCGTGGTGAGTGGTGCAAGCATCAACTCACACAGGCTGCAATTGCAGGCATGTATCACAGTTTGAGTGGTCTCTCATGGGTGGCAGAAAATAGTGAGACAGGCGTTTTCAATAAAAAGTTTATTGAACAGTGTTCTTTCTCATGCAAGAGAGGTGAACTGCTACAATCGTTAGACTGTATGCAAAGTATAATGCGTACAGCGTAAACAGTAATATGAAATAATACTGTAAGAGCATTGTATGGTGTCTAAGCAATATAAAAACGGTACAAAAGGGGGTGGTGATGGACGGAGCATCTGAATCAATCAAACACTCACACCCAGTCAAAAGATCTGGGTTTAATCCATCACCATTCTTTAGCCCACTCTGCCACCCCAGTTGAGACATGGATATATGCAAATCAGTCTGACCCTCTGCCTCATGGGAACAGTCCAGCCCGAACTGCCAAGCCATGTCTTCCCTGGACCGGAAACAAGCTTCCGAGGACCTTTGTCAGAACTGGGGTGGCAGAGTGGGCTAAAGAACTGTGGTAAATAAATAAATAATACCTCTATTTTTTGGATGAATAAATGAATAACAGATAGCTCAATAAATAAGAGTCAAGATTCGAGGTAGTAGGAGTTTTGCAGGTTTAATACAGCATAAGGACAGGAACAGGACAACCTGCATAGGAATAGGATGGCAGGGCCCAGCAGCTGCTGGGGCTGGATCTGGGATGAGCGCGCTAACATTTAATAACAATACACGATCATATATACTAAAACAGTTGCATTACAATACATACGATAGGCGGAGCAGTGGGTGTGATCAATAGCAGTCGCGAAAGATAAGGGTGAAAAGAGGTGTAACAGGGCGTATACATAGACATGTGATGCAAACGTAACAGAATATGTCATGAATGGGGCGGAAACCATGGAGGGGGCTACCTGAGGAGCCGGGACCTCTAACCTGATGGTGCGCGCAAACTGGCAATGACGTATCACTAGGAGAAGCTGGGGGCTATGAACTCTGTGCTAGGAGCAGAGACTGAAGTCTGGAGAGTCAGGGCGACATGTACCTAAGCAGTATCTAGTATCTGATGTTTAGAGAACATGTTGATATGAACTAAGAGTCAGGAGGGGAGAGGCTAACGGACTCTAAGACTGGAGCATGCATTATTCTACATGTAGTGCGTGATGAAGAATATTAAATGACCATTAAAATGCAGTATTTCTCTAACGTGGAGACGTAAAGGCTAGACAATGACGGAAACTATTGATGCGATTCAGTAGCTTAGGAATGCAGAGAAGGAGTACTGAACTGATAACTGGAATCATAACATACTCTTGGCAGACTCAGAGGCAGAGCCAGTCTGAACCGGGCACTGCGAGGCAGGAAGTAAGTGAAGGGTCGAGGATACAGGTGGGGGCTGTATCGTTCCTCAGCGAGGCTTCAGGAGACAGGAGACAGGAGCTGAATCTGGTGTCCAGGCCCTTCTGAGGCCTAGAAACGGGGACTTTACAATGGAATAACGTGCACACTGAGAAACGTGGCAACGTAACTTCACATGGGCCTGATATTCGTAGTATTCACGAGAACTGGAAACTGGCATACTAGAGGTGGACACAACTGTAATTGCGTCTTTAATCGAACATAGGGAATACATATGCATATTAATCATGCACAAATAACATATGATGGATGACGCATAGGGACACAGAACATGGCAAAATTTACTTTTCCACATTCCCTCCTTGTCACTACGTTTCCATCAGGAAACATCAATATTCATGATACCATCTATCATTTCATACAGTATCATTTGCTCGTCTCGAATTTTCTGGGAACGGGTTTTAGAACGGGGCTTGGGACTAGGAATACAAGAGGTAGCACAAATGCCGCAAATCGCAGGGCCACATTGTATACAGAGGCAGCAGCTGAATATGATCGCTACTGCAATACCTAGAAATGACAATACTTTCCATCCCCAGGCGGAAACTATGTTCCAGAACCAACCGGACCACGTCCAGGTGCCTGGATCTTGGTGTAACAGATGGGCAATTTTATGGAGTCTGGTTATAGCTGAATAAACAGACGGCGCGTTATTTGGAATGAAAATGCAGCAACTAGATCCGATGACTCTACAGGCCCCGCCCCTATCGGCCAATATGACGTCAAGGACAAGACGATTCTGTAAAACGACAAATCTCATAGCAGATTGCTCTTCAGTTAAGTTACCTAGAGCAGAGGCAGTCTCATTGACTACTACTTCAAGGGTTCTGGTTAACCTACGGATTAGCTTACTATTCTGGATAGGTCCTATAAAGAAGAAGAAACCTCTATTGAAATCTGTATACTGTTCTAGAGCAGTTTCAGTATAATCGACAATGGGGGACTCCCTTCTATGTCTAATGTGTACTAGATGTGTGTTTCTATGATAATCAGGTGGGGCTAGGAAAACCGGTGGCAGTAGGAAGGCAATGTAACAGGTTCCCTCCCAATCGAGGGGCAGACGAACATATGCGGTCTGACCACAAATAAAATAAGAATGGCGTGAAGCTTTGAAAATAGATTTCCCACTGTCACTATATTTGACAATAGTAGTACAATCACTATGTCCTACGTGTGTAGAACCATTATTCCGGACACATAATTCGCCTTTGACTGGTAGTACCGAAATTGCAGGTAAGTCTGGAGTAGTATCAGACTGAACATTCAGGACCATGAAATTCGAAGAATAATTACCTAAATTATACACTTCATTTTCTAGGTCTAACCCGGTTCTGTGGGGGAGACCTTGCTTGTCTGGAAAACACGTACTGTTAAGAAAAGACATATCTATTGAGGATGACGTTAACGTGGACCATGCTCCACACGAACCATTATGTGAAAATGGATAAGGAAAGAGTGGCAGAACTCCCTTCGGTATCTGGAAAGGGGGGAGTCGGCCACACACCCAACAATTAGTGGCATTGCTGGTCTGGTGTGAATAATGTAACATGCGGATGAAAGAGTTATTACGCATAGCGAGGCGGTAAGAGAGTTCATGAGGAGGCAGATCACTAAACGTGTGTTCTACTGTAGCATTAGCAGACTTATTTACATGAGAAACTGGAAAATACAGATAAAATGCATAACTGGTGCAGGAAATCATAATGCTGAGAAATAATATGAAACTTAGAAAAACGATACATCGGATTGAGTTTTGACTAACTCTCTCACTATGGGGGTCTATTTTATACATGTCAGAAACAGTCTAACCGTTTCACCTAGGGGAGGACTTAGACAATCAAACTGGCTGACTTATTTTACTAGACCGGAGTTTCAACTTATACTCCTGCTGTGGAGTTTTCTCTAACAGGGAGGGTGCAGTATCATTGTTCTTTGCGGGACAGTCCTTGAGAATAGTACTTTGGTAATCCTTCAAATCCTGAGAAATGTTCTTTGAGACCGGTTTCAGTCCATAAAACTTCTTTATATGTGAAAGATGCACCCAGCCTTTGCGGCCCTCCAACTTCACGGCTGTACGGGTGGCGAGGAGGACCTGTCGGGGCTCCTTCCAGCGTGGCTCCAGCGGACTTGAGCGGTCAAAATTGCGAACCAAGACCATGGATCCGGGAACGATTTCATGCGGTGCCACCTCGGTATTGTCTGGAAATGCGGCGGCAACCTGTGAACGACAAGAGTTGAGGGCAGACATCAAGGAAGCTAGGTAATCTGTCAGCATATTACTTGAAACATCGGTAATACTTCGGGGTCTGGGTGTACCCCACATGTTAGGGGGGCGGCCGAAAACGACCTCATACGGGGACAGACCTGATCTGGAATGTGCGACCATGCGCATATAGAACAAAGCGACTGGCAGAGCTACTAGCCAGTCCACACCTTTCTCTTTACATACTTTGGCGATGCGAATTTTCAGGGTCTGGTTATGTCTCTCTACGAGACCTGCTGCTTCAGGATGGCGTACACAATGGAACTTCCACTGGTACCCTAACAAAAGGGAAACATGCTTCATTAACTCTGAGGAGAATGGCTGGCCGTTATCAGAATATACGACCCTAGGGAGTCCATAACGGGGGAAGAACTCACGAACCAACTGCTTGGCAGTGGTCGCGGCTGTGTAATCTGGGACTGGATATGCTTCTGTCCACCTGGACAAAGCGCATACGACTACAAGGACATACTTGAAACCTCGACATCGCTCCATCTGAATATAATCCATCTGGAGGACTTCAAAAGGGTGGTCAGGGGGCTGGAATCCACCTTGTTCCACCGGGACACTTTTACATGGATTAAACTGACAACATATCATACAGGTACGGACTTTCTGCTTGGCTGCAGCTCGTAAATGCTTGTTGAACCAAATGTTCTGGATACTGTTTAACATAGCTTTTTCTCCTAAATGTGCTGGACTATGTGCGGTATTGATAATGACTTGAACCATAGAGTCGGGGAGAAACCAAGTGGCTTTTCCTTTCGTTAACCATCCTTGATCTGTCTGGACCCCTCCTTGTTCGGACCATTTCTTGATTTCTTCGGGAGTAGCATGTAACTGGATATCTATGACATCTTGAGTAGGGTCCTTAACTGTCATACATGTAGTCGGATCTAGGGTGTGTGTCATGTTAACTGGAATGTCTGGGGTCTGAGCTGTAAGCTTGGCTGTGCGATCTGCTAGATCATTACCTTGGGAAATAGTGTCAGTAACCTTCGTATGTGCTTTGCATTTCATGATAGCAATGGATGTCGGTAAATGTATTGCATCTAACAGAGCTTGAATAAGGAGACCATGCCGAATCTTGGTTCCATGAGAAGTCATGAAACCTCTCTCCTGCCAGAGCACTCCAAAGTCGTGTACGACTCCAAATGCGTAGCGTGAATCTGTGTAAACATTAACTTTCCGGTTCTTAGCGTGTATGCAGGCTTGTGTCAGAGCAACTAGCTCTGCTGCTTGAGCGGACAGGGTGTCAATACGGTGTGTCTTAATAACTTCAGTGTCAGTAGTCACTGCATACGCGGCTACTAGTTCTCCTGTACTAGTTCTCATGCATGAACCATCCACATAAAGTGTCAGGTCGGGATCTGGTAGTGGAATATCTGTCAGATCTTGTCTTGGCTTGGTCATAATGTTAACTACTTCCACACAGTCGTGTGTGGCAGAATTCGAAGTAATTGATGGTAACAATGTAGCAGGATTTAAAACGTTGCAGCGTCTGATTTCTATGTGTGGCTGGAACAGTGTCAATTCATAACCTGTTAAACGTGCAATTGTCAAGTGCTGAGTTTGTGTTCGGTTTAAAAGAACTTCCACGGAGTGTGGAACCTGTACTGTCAGGGAGTGTCCTAATACTATGGAATCACTTTGTCTGATAGCTAGTGCTGTGGCTGCAACTGACTTGAGGCACGCAGGCAGAGCCTGGGCTACAGGATCTAATGTGCTCGAAAAATAAGCACAGGGCTTGTATTGTCCTGCTTGATCTTGTGTGAGAACAGATAATGCTGTACCTTCGCGTTCTGTGACGAAAAGTGTAAAAGGCTTACTGTAGTTTGGTGTAGCTAGAACTGGAGCTTGACATAGGGCTTTCTTTAACTCATTGAAACTGAGTGTATGTTCAGATGTCCAAGGGAGGACAGTCGATACGGCTGCCTCCTGTGTCGTTAACTGTATCAGTGGCTTGGCTAGAAATGCATACTGAGGAATCCATTGTCGGCAATAAGAAGTGAGGCCGATAAAAGCACGTACCTCCTGCTGGGTCTTGGGCTGAGGAAGACTCGCTATTAACTGGATACGGTCAGGTGTCAACTGCCTACCCCTCTTGGACAGTAAGTGTCCTAAGTATACCACTTGCTGGACACAGAATTGAAGCTTCGAAGGGGACACCTTGTGCCCCATCTCGGCTAGGAAATACAGAACCGTCAGTGACGCTCGCTCGCAGTCACGTTCAGAACGGGCTGTGATCAGTAGATCATCGACATACTGGAGCAGGGCAGTGTCAGTTGGCATGTGAATGTTGTCTAGTTGTCTCTTAAGTGCTTGACTGTAAATACTAGGACTTTCTGTGAAACCTTGAGGAGCTCGTGTGAACATATAGCTCCTTCCATTTAAACAAAATCCGAAAAGGAACTGGCTGTCTGGATGAATGGGGACACTAAAAAATGCATTCTTGAGGTCTATGACTGTAAAAAATGAGGCTTCTGAATCAATGGCTGTCAATAGGGAAGAGATGTCTGGGACAACTGGGTACTGGGGAATAATACATTTATTAAGCTCTCGTAAGTCAATCACTAATCGATATACTGGGGGTGCATTTGGATCAGTACGTTTCATGACTGGAATGATCGGAGAATTGCATACATTGGAGTCAGTTTCTACAACCACTCCTTGAGCGATGAGCTCGTCAATAATTTTGGATAAGGCTGCTACAGCCTCCGGTGGCAATCTATACTGTCTGATTCGTGGTAACACTACACCTGGCTTGAGAGTCACACGATGGGGTGTGATTTGCATATAACCAACATCAGTTGGACCTTGCGCCCATAGATGCTGCGGAACATTGGACAATCTGGGATCAAAATCTCGTAATACATAGTGACCCTTAAAGTCACGCAGGAACAATCGTATTCCCTCTGGGGAACAGCATATAACTGCACCTAATTCTTTCAGTGTTTTAATGCCTAATAGATTTTCTGGACATGACTTAGTAAGTAACAGATCAGTAGTGCGGGACAATGGACCTACTTCTAGAGTAACTGGCTTTGATATTTCATTTACAATGGGTTTTCCTGAAAATCCAAGGGAAACATTTCTTGAGCCTGAGAGCGGAGCCCCTGGAACTTCGGCGTGGCTAATTGTGGTCCTACTTGCCCCTGTATCAATCAAAAACTTTCTGTCTTTCCCTAATACTTGACTGTGAACATAGGGACCTTCTTGATCTACAGGTATCTCGATGAGAGGCAAGCCTACCTCCCTCTCTAGGCTGTTTCATGAATACTGCTGGTACTCTGGATACTCAGACTGTGCATACTGGTACATCTGCTGTGTAACATGCTGTGTTGCAGCGATGGGCTGCGGTGCTGTAACTGTCTGTGGTGCATTCTGTGGCTGAGGAATCTGTGAAACTTGTTCTTGTCTAGGCGGACGTGGTCTTTCTTTAGTCTTACCAGTGGCTATGTTGTGTTTCAGAACTGCACACTCGTTTATAAAATGACCTGGCTGTTTACAATAATTGCAGTTCCCTTTAACGGGAGCTGCAGGATGACTGGCTTGATTCGGACCCCTCTTCTGACTGTCTTGAGGAACAGATTGTGCAACTAGTACTTTCATTTTCGTGTCTTTCATACGTTTTCTCTCGTGTTCTTGCTCTTCTCTGATTCTATTCTGGTGGTATTGGAGCATCTGTAACATCTGGGACGGGGTATTAGCTTGCCAGGTACTTTCGACTTTCAAAACTCGATTCTTAATTTGTGGACTTGAATTCTCGACTAATTTAGTAACAAAAAGATGAGGGTATGACTCGCTACTCGTCTTGAGGCCACTGTTGATGCTAAAACATTTCTCAAATCTAGAATAAAAATCACTAATGTCTTCGTCTTGTTTCTGTTTACAGGCTGAGATTGCATCCCAGTCTTCCTTTCTAGTTGTCAATAACCTGGGCAAAACTTGTATTAATAATTCTGGTAATTCTTTACATTTATCTCCAAGACCGGTACCCGGTACTCGTGCCTTGTCTTCAGCTTCTAGAACTGCCCAATCGATCTTTTTCTCTCCCACCTCCCATTCTTTTTCCTTGAGCTTTTCATACACCCCTGCGGGCAGCAGAACCTTTAACATTTTAATTATATCTGGATACGTGTATTCTCCCATACGGAGCATGTCTTTTAATTCTCGATGGAACCCTGCTGGATCTTTATCATGACAGGGGATTAATTTTTTCATTTCTAAGAGTTCCATCTTTGTGATCGGGGTGTAAACAAACACTCGTTCTAGTTCGCCACCCGTTCCTCTAACTGGGTGGACTTCTCGTAACGGATTCTGTCTCTCTATGTAAAATGGTTTACTTTCTGGGGGTGGGACATGAACAAAATGCGGGTTCAAAAACGTTCTATATTTGTGACGCTGTTCTAGAATGACACTGATTAAATTGGTACCTAAACCTTTCCATCTATACTGGAGTAACTCGTTCAGGATATCATGTAACGGGCCTGGATCAGAGTGCTGACCCTCATACAATGTAATGAGGTGCTGAATCATATACATACCCGCCAGTCGTTGCTCGGCTGGGGGCATTTTCAGAAACATTTGTGCCACTATTTCGTCTGGAAAAGTGGTAGAATCAGTAGTCCATCGGACTGCTGATCGGGCTAGTTCTTGTTCATGCATAGTACTTAACTCACTGTAACCGATTCGTGATTTCAGAATGTGATCGGTAGCTTGAAACACTTGTTCTAGAGAACCTTGTTCTGGTGCTGGATGATGGAAAGTTGACTTGTGTTCTAGGCATAAATGGCGATCTGGAAATCTAGATTTTCCTACATACGCTATTCTGGCGGGATTCTCGTCGTCTACCTCTTCAGTATCAGAGTTACTTTCTTTCTCGCTTACTTGTGCTGCTTTACGCTGTTCGTGTATCCTTATTATTTCTTTACGGATTTTCTTGTACATACTTTCCATAGCACTGATGGTCCTGTGCTTACCCTCGGCTATATTATCACTCCACTTTGTCAGGGTTCTCATTTCGGCTTGATCTTTGGACGGGTAATCTTGTTCTCTTATTAAACAATTAATCAAAAACTTTAGTATCATGAGCTGGATCTCGGCTTTCCTTTGAGACATGACTTCGCCAATGCTTTCTGGATCATCCCCTGTACGGATGAAACGATATATTCTGTCTAGATCTTCTTTCATATTCGGTAGGGTGACTAGATACTCGGCCACCTTTCTTACACGTAATGAATATAAAACCATATTATCCTCGCCTGGGACTGGATCATAGCCGCATTCATTAAGGGCTTTTCTTATTTCTGCTACAGACTGATGTCTGGGCGTACGCTGTGACGCTTGTGCATGTAATTCTGATACATAAAATGACCTGGACTGTCCCTAGGCGGGACAGGAACTGCTGCTTCTAGCAGACCTTTTCTAGTTCTCAACTGACGCAGTTTTGAAAAGAGCGGCATGACTGAACTATAATCTGGACACAATACGATACACAATAAACACGATAACTACTTCACACTCATTCCACGACATCAAGATACATGAAGAACATTCAAAATAACAGTTCGAACAGAATACTACCTGGAATACGGAAAACAGAATACATGAATTTTCTCGAGAACAGAACTGACTAGAACAGAAACTAGATGCACTGCTGAAACAGTACGAAACTTACCGGTCTCATACAGAGACACGTCAGGACCCGCATCCACCGAAGTGGACACTTCGTTTGTGGGACTGTGTACCACCAACCCACGGACCAGAGTCAATCAGATTGACCCTGTCTAGATACTACCCCAGCAACGGTACTCACCGGGCAGCAAGAACGGAAGGCCTCAGACTGGACGGGACTGCTTGGACGCCGGACGGACGAACTTCGGACTTCTGTTACGGGTGGGCCTCCGGATACCTCGGACCTTGGACTCTCGGCTTGGGCTCTGGTCGGGACTCGCCGCGTTCCTCCACCGTCTCGTCTGGATGCTGGACCGCCTCCTCCGTCTCCTCCGTGGGCCTGAGGGATACTTGAAGCAGAAATATCTGCCGGTGCGCAGAAGAGTTCCGTCACGACTGCAGAGGGTCAGGGGGTCGGTGTGGCTTCACCGACGCGTGGGGAAAGGGCAAGTCCCTGTTCGGGCGCCATTATGTGGTAAATAAATAAATAATACCTCTATTTTTTGGATGAATAAATGAATAACAGATAGCTCAATAAATAAGAGTCAAGATTCGAGGTAGTAGGAGTTTTGCAGGTTTAATACAGCATAAGGACAGGAACAGGACAACCTGCATAGGAATAGGATGGCAGGGCCCAGCAGCTGCTGGGGCTGGATCTGGGATGAGCGCGCTAACATTTAATAACAATACACGATCATATATACTAAAACAGTTGCATTACAATACATACGATAGGCGGAGCAGTGGGTGTGATCAATAGCAGTCGCGAAAGATAAGGGTGAAAAGAGGTGTAACAGGGCGTATACATAGACATGTGATGCAAACGTAACAGAATATGTCATGAATGGGGCGGAAACCATGGAGGGGGCTACCTGAGGAGCCGGGACCTCTAACCTGATGGTGCGCGCAAACTGGCAATGACGTATCACTAGGAGAAGCTGGGGGCTATGAACTCTGTGCTAGGAGCAGAGACTGAAGTCTGGAGAGTCAGGGCGACATGTACCTAAGCAGTATCTAGTATCTGATGTTTAGAGAACATGTTGATATGAACTAAGAGTCAGGAGGGGAGAGGCTAACGGACTCTAAGACTGGAGCATGCATTATTCTACATGTAGTGCGTGATGAAGAATATTAAATGACCATTAAAATGCAGTATTTCTCTAACGTGGAGACGTAAAGGCTAGACAATGACGGAAACTATTGATGCGATTCAGTAGCTTAGGAATGCAGAGAAGGAGTACTGAACTGATAACTGGAATCATAACATACTCTTGGCAGACTCAGAGGCAGAGCCAGTCTGAACCGGGCACTGCGAGGCAGGAAGTAAGTGAAGGGTCGAGGATACAGGTGGGGGCTGTATCGTTCCTCAGCGAGGCTTCAGGAGACAGGAGACAGGAGCTGAATCTGGTGTCCAGGCCCTTCTGAGGCCTAGAAACGGGGACTTTACAATGGAATAACGTGCACACTGAGAAACGTGGCAACGTAACTTCACATGGGCCTGATATTCGTAGTATTCACGAGAACTGGAAACTGGCATACTAGAGGTGGACACAACTGTAATTGCGTCTTTAATCGAACATAGGGAATACATATGCATATTAATCATGCACAAATAACATATGATGGATGACGCATAGGGACACAGAACATGGCAAAATTTACTTTTCCACAGAACGGTGATGGATTAAACCCAGATCTTTTGACTGGGTGTGAGTGTTTGATTGATTCAGATGCTCCGTCCATCACCTCCCCCTTTTGTACCGCTAAGCAATATAAAAATACATACATAAATAACATAGGCTTAAATACTCAACTGGTGCTTCTAAAATACGCCTACCCCAACGTACCTAAGTCTAGTACGAGGGAAGAAGTAAGTATTGTTTAGCAAAGGTTTTGTTTTTGACAAGAATCTACCAAAGGTTTCTCTAGGTTCTAATCAGCTCCATACCTTTTTAGAATGAAGGAGGTCTGGTATCTCTGTCTCGGCACTCGATTTCCCAATACCCCACAAGGGGAGCCGGAAACACTGGAGCTGGATTCTCAGCAGAGAAGGGCAGCTTCTTGTCAGTGCGTCAGCTGGAGAGTTGGCTTCCTTCGACACTTGCTGTAGCGAGCTGCGTCGGGCAAGTAGGTCTTCGAACTGCTCCGAACCACCGTATCTTGTTTTAGCAAGTGAAGGTATATTTATACCCTGAAGGTGTTTAGGAATGCCATAGTTGACATAAAGTCGGGCATATGAACTTCATGAATGAACCTCTGGGGAATAGTTGTGCATTGTAAAACTAACTGAGTTATTGGAGAAATCAATATTCAAGCAAGGGGAAGCCCTTAATGGCTTAAGCTGGTTTTCCAAGAAATCGTTGTGATGTTTGGTGAACGGATGGAAGTAGCCATGCCTGTTTTTGGGTAGCATGGGCTATGCCTAAATAAGGGCTTGATTTCTATGCCTATATAAGGGCAACGTGAATTGTACCTATATAAGGGCATGAATTAGGAAAATTCAATTGGAGCCTAAAACGCCACACAACACCCACTCCACTTTCTTATGTACGACATTACTAAGTTCTAAACACGTTAAACATATCTAAACATGATGTGTTAAAACCCACCCAAAACACATAAAATGCATTGGTACTGGTTGTACATGAAAAGTGCATTGGTGCTGTACGCATTTAAAGCAATGTTTCATTCCAAGCATATAGGTGATATTTTAAAAAAATGCTACCTGAATGAATCATGAAAATACATTTATGAAATGGCTCGTAAATATAGAAAAGAAAACCCGAAACCATTTCATGTCATCTATACTACTATTATAAAGAGAGAACACAAACCTTTGAGCCAGGTAAACTCAGGAACCACAGCGCCAATCCACACACCCAATACATCGTAGAAATTCTCAGGGTGTGCAGATGGACATAGGCTATAAAAAATAAAAATTAAACGTAAATTTAAAAATATAACTTAAAAAAAAAGTAGTCCCCTGAAAGAAGCGCCGGCCGCGACGTACCGCTGGCTGCGACGTGCGTGATGGCGAGGAGGAGCGGCGGGCATGGAGCGGCTGGTGATTGTAGCTGGTGAACACTGGTGAACACTGGCACTCACTTGGAGACTGGCACATATTTTTCGTTATCATGCTTTGTGCCAGAGAAAAACAGAAAGGTAGGGAAACAATAAAGAAGGAGGAAGGAAAAGATAAGAAGAGAGTGACAAAGGGAGAATCATGGACGAAAAAAGAGCCTTATACAGTTTGCTAAAGAGACAAGAAATGGACGGATGTGGAAGAAGGAGTCCTGAAATGGAAATAAGAATAAGCAGGCTCAGGCTCCGGGACACGGACAATGTCGGGGCGGGCGGGGGCCGGGGCGGGCGGGGTCCTGGGCGGGCGGTTGGCCCTGAAGCCTCATTGCCCCTGGACAACGTCGGGGCGGTCTGCTAGTATTACATATAACTGTTGGTATGAGGACTAGGTCAAATATTGTCAATGGAAGTTTTTCAAAGAATTCTAGTTCTCTATGAATAGTTCTACTTTAAGCAGATTACTTTGTGCCAAAATAATGAAAAATACAAATTTGGAAAAAGAAAAAGTTAATCATAGAAAAAAGGAGTCCCAAAGTTAGAACTTTGTTTTGAAAAAATGAAGGTCGAATTCAGTCTCTCAGAACACTGTGTGCCAAATCAAAAGTCAGTGTTATTGTTTGGAGAAAACATCAAATCTTCTAAGTCTGTAAAAAAGTCATCTACCATTGTTGGTGAGAGAGGGATTTCCTCGTTAAGAAGATCAACAGCACATAGATGTGAAGCATCGCCGTCAGCGTTGGTTGCATTAGAAATGTTCGTAGTGGATGATACCTGTGTGCCTGTTTCCTCTCAGACCTCAATGTCAGCATTTTGCGTCTATGAGATCTCAATGAATGCCGTCATCAGAATTGGTAGCCACTGGGAATAACACAGTGCATGGGCCATTACTGGTTCAAGCAAAGTATCAACATCCATTGGCATGACTGATGGGAGTGTGAGACAGATGTCTAACACGCATTCTTCTCCGCATAGCAGGCAGCATAGAACAGGTAAGATGCAATCTTGCCAAATTGGTCTGAATGACAGAAACCATGTGGTATTTAATTCTCTTAAACAAGTTAATCCCAAAAATTGGACGATGCGCTCACAACACTTCATTGTCAGTAGAGTTGTCTCCACGGTGAACTGGGTGTCGCTTGTGGATTGGCTTGCCATATCAAAGCAGTAGGAGCAAAAATAGTATCCCTGCAGCGAGTCCCAAAATGAGAGGCAATCCACCAAACACAGAGTGCACAAAGTTTGGAAATATTCCTAGGACTGCTTCAAAGGGTGCTAACAGTCCCGAAAAAACTGTCTTAAATACATGTACAATACCACTCGTATCAGACATGTTTAAGATACGACTTAACATTTCTGAGAAATGTATAGGGCAGTTTGTAGTTAAAAGGGCATGTATCTCTGCAGAAGTCCTTGCGACTTGCAGATTATAGGTCTCTTTGGCCGAGGTCAGTGGCACAGTTTTCTGTAAACGAAAGGCTTTCATTCTGCTTAAAGTATCAATTCGTATAGAAGAGATGTTCAGTGAAGGTCATAACGGTGACTCCCGGTCTGTCTTAGTTTTGGGAAACAATACTTGCATACAGCAAGTGACCCTGGCTAACACAGTTACGAGATAGGGTAAACCTGGCAACATGCCACAGCAGCTGTGATCGTTCAACATGAGGTAACTTCCATTACAAAGCTGTCCAAAAATTAAATTGGATCAATCACTGCAGCCGGTGAACCTTGCAGGTGGCAGGATAAGTTGTTAGAGAAACCATTGCAGGCCCCATGTAAATTAATACCCTGACAAAGGAGAGAACCACTTAGTGCATTTTCACAATTTTTACCACTACGAAACACTTCTTTCCCCCACTCCAACATCTGTGTGTGTATGGTAATTCCCAGGATGTCTTGATGTATTCTTTACCTAACCTTTCATATGTGCCTGCTGGTATATGTTTTAGGCAATATTGAAAATGGAAAATTGTAACAGGCAGAGTGATTGTTCCGTGTATAATCCATTGAAAGGCTGTTTTTTCAGCGACTGTAAGTGGCAATCTTTCAAGTTTTTCAATGCTCAGCACCGTATAGTCTGCTCCCCTCTTTGCCAGTTTGATTCGTTTATCAGTGAGATTGAATTCTGAATACAGTGACGTTGTATTGATTAAACGCCAAGGCACATAGCCTGAATGAAGGTTTTGTAACATCCAGCCTAAAAGCATGATAGAACGTAATTGCGACTGACCATGTTGCAGCATGACCAAGTCCTGTTCCATGATGTCTATGGCAGAGGATTCTATGCTGTCCAAAGAATTTATCCTGGATGACAGAGTCGTTAACCCATTATCAACTACAGAGAGAGTTTTCTCTAAATTAATACGATCAATTTCTCGTATAAGTTATGCAGTCTCTGCTTGCGTAATCTTCCATGCTTCATTATAAGCGGCATAGATACCGGCATATACAAAACGTTTATGACACGGTTTAATAGGTCCTTGCAAGAAGTCTCTTAGATCAGCGCCATCTTTAAGTAAAGATAAATGTTGCTTCACATCCTTGAGTGTAGATCTATGTAACCATTCGAAGCACAGTTTCCCTGCACTGTATGTTGTTACTATTCCTGGATGCTATCTCTGAACATATCTTGGGTCTGGCCTAGTGAATGTGAACACCCGTGTTTGATTCAGGAATCTATCCTGACAGGTGCTTGTGTCTGTGGGCCAGATTAACCATTTTTTCCAATCTGGATCTGTTCTGTTGTGATGCAAAATAGTATGTACGTCGACCTCCCCATCTGAGGTGTTACTGCTATCAGGTGTAGGTGTAGGTATGGAAGGATTGTTAAGGTCTTTTATCTTGGCTAACCCAAGACAAGATGTCTGTTGGACAGTGTCATTCAAAAACTTAATTTGCTCTGGGATAATGCAGGCTCTAAATAAAGCTTCTAATCCCTGCACTTGCCAGTCTTTTGTGCCCTAGGCAGTGTTTGTCTCAATGTTGTCTTTCCAAAAATCGAAACCTAGTGAAGACAGCCGAGCATAAAAGGCTGCAGAATAAATTTGCTTTGTATTTGTCAACATACTTTTCATTCCTGTCTTATTGACATTTTTAAGGTAAAATGATTCAGCATTGGATACATTGAACCCTGAAAAGAATGGAAATTTTCCCAAAAATGTTTTTGAGCTGCCCTTTGGTGGCGTAGGACAATGTTCCCATTGGTTATACATCAGTACATTTCTAGGATTTGCAGATTTGTGCAATAAATGATGACCATAGTGATTATAACAATACATTTTTTCATAATCTGATGGACCTTCTGAGTATTCATGATTTATAAATACAGCAGACATTTCTAAGTTTGACATCATATTATTAACAGTCTCGAAATCCCAATCATCAGAAAAGGTACTAGATGAAACAAAGTCATTCAAGGAAATCTTGAACTGGTGTAGAATCTTCAACAGCTCCGACGGGCCAATAATGTCATAAACATTTGTGTCCCAAGCTATACCACCAGGTATAGGAACGGCTGTGATGTTCACTGATGACAAGTCTCTTTGTTCACGATGAGAGGATTTGTGTAGCTTGAGTAGTAAGTTGATGTTCTTACTTGCTGTGTCCTTTTTAACATATCTTCCATTTATCAGCATTCCCAAAGTTATTACCAGAGTCAACCAGAGTAGAAGAAAAAGCACACACAACACAATACAAAGTTCAATCCATGGTGAAACCAGATATGTCTTTTCCAGGTGATGAAAAAAGTCATTTGCTTGTTCTTTGAAAGTTCTTTTTGCTGGTGTTGTGTCAGGTTCGCTGGGATCCTCGGAAAATGTATCAAAGTTAATGAAATAGCCAGAGGCAGTTCTGTCAATTGATGGGATTGCCTCAGGATTTAATGAAATCACTGGAACCACTTGATCACTTGTTACATTTGTATAGTTAGATGCTATGTCATTGTAGACAGGTGTTTCTTGACGAACTGTTATTTGGGTTTCAAGAGATACAAGTTCCATAACTTTATTGCATAGCCCTTCTTTTTGCACTGCAGATTCTTCAAAGGTGATGATTCTCTCAGTTTGAACCTCTTGGATAGTAGCCAGATTAGGGTGTCTGCTACATTGGTGGAGTCCTCTTGGCCTACTGCTTATGATCGGCCACATGATGTGGTTTAACCAGGTCGATGTACACAAGCCTGTTCTCCTTTTTACCAGCAAGGGGCGGCAGTAATACTGTTCTTGATCGGTGGATTGCTAGGACAGGTACTGGTTGTCTGTAAGAAGGCCCAAATTCCTTGTCCGCGATCTTCTCTCTGGCTAGATCCCTAAGCTTAGGAATCCAGACAGGCCTTTCTCTTCAGTGGTGGTTGGTATTCGGGAACACGTTACTTTGTTTCATTCTTATTTCATTTAAGTCCTGTAAAACAGCCAAACGGTCTTTGATATCAAAGGGTTTTTGGTCTACCACTCAAGTCTGACAATCGAGATCCGAACTTAACATTCTGGTCCCAAAAAGGACCTCATATGGAGTGATAGCCCCTAGAGAACTTCTTGGCAGATTGTTAAGACTATGTTGGACACTTATTAGATGTTTGACCCACCCATCACCCGAGCCTAATACCCTAGCTTTTATAGATTGCTTTATGTCCCGTTTTTTTCTCTCCACTACCGAATTTCCCTCAGGATGGAATGGACTAGAGTACCACAATGCAACGCCCAAACTGGCCAAGGACTCCTTGTAAGCTCGAGAGCTAATCGCAGGACCCTGGTCAGAATAGCGTGCCGACTGCGTATGTGCCGATAAAGACTCGCAAATTTTTTATGACAGTTTGAGTGTCAGCAGAGCGCTAACGCCACACCCAAATGAATCTTGTTTTAATATTTGTGGGACCGCATTTGTCCATAGGGACGTCTGCGTGTAGAAAGTCTAATGCTGTCTAACAATGGTGTCTGTACTGGGCTGGCCATACTGTAGTCAGGTATCTGGCGGCGTTCTCTGCTGCGATCTCTGTTGCAGTCATGGCAGTTAATTGCAAATGTGTGAATGTGAGCATTCATCCCCGGCCACCAGTATGTCTATTTTAATTCTAGTATTGATTTAGAGATCCCTTGATGTATCAGACCCTCTCCCAAATGTGCTTCGTGTATCAAAGATACTCTACGTTTCCTGTTTGGGATTACCCTATCCCCCACTCCAGGGCTTCGAGCAAAAGGAACTGAGTTTGCATCAATTATATATGAGTATTTGAGTGAAAACGTATTAGGTAACGCTGCACCACTGCCTTTGCTTGTGGCATTGACAGCTAGCATTATTTTGCCGTCTATTTTCATTTTTGAACGAGTGATTGCAGCTACGGAAGCCGTTTGCACAGCTGCCTTCGCGGCTTCATCAGCCAATTAATTCCCTGCAACGTGAACGCCATCACGTTGATGACTCAGTGTATGTATCACATGAGCATTTTGTATTCCTTGTCGTAACTGAACTACTTGTTCCCAAAGCAACTTATGCTTGATTGTGCCACCTTTTGCATCTTTGTAACCGGTTTGAATCTAGTTCTGCAAGTATTCATTGTAAGATTGAGCACAATAATACGAATCGCACATTATGAGTGTGGGGAATTCGCAGTCTGTATTCTCAAGCGCCATCTTGAATGCTTGTAGTTCAGCTCGCTGAGCTGTACAATCTCCTAGAGATTGAGTTTTAGTGACCATTGGTCGAAATTTGCCATCGCACTAACAACCTTTAACAATCACGCACGCAGCACTATAAGCTTGTTTACCCCCGTAGCGGGTTGAGCTGATCCGTCAGTATAAATTATACATTCATACTGCTCTAGAGGCAGAATTTCAGTAGGCAGAAGACATTCTTGTTCGTATTGTAGAAATGCTTGTGTTTTCAAATATGGATCAAAAACATATTCAACGTTTGTCACAGCAAGAGAATTAACCCATTGTATCCATCTCGGATGTAAAGCTTTAGCATTTGGAATGCTCGCTTTTGTTACTGCCTCTAAGGCAGGTACAGATGTAACTGCCATAATTCGTTTTCCCTGTGCCAGGGCTATTTCTTTTGCTACTGCAGTTTGAACAGCTGTCAGAATGTTTTCTGTTGAAGTAAATTTCATTTCTGCTTGTGTGTACAAGTGTGGTTTGTAAGCTATTGGTACTTTTTACCCTTCGTGAAAAGTTAGGTACGTGAATCCGCATTGTCCTGGAATGATTCAGATCACTAAGTTGCGTACGTTTACGCGTGTTTGAAAATGTTTTGTTGCTAACGTGTCTGTTTGCAATGAACGCAAAATTTCTGTGTGTTTTTGTGGCCAATTAACTGTTTTAAATCAGGTTTGATTACTTCTTAGAGAGGTTGAACCCTTTCTGTGTAATTTAGAATGTATGTTCTTCCGAAATTTAGGAAACCTAGAATCGGCTGTAAGTTTTTCAGCGTTTTTGGAGGTTGGCGCAGGGCACACTTTTCTAAAACGTTTGCTGCCAGTCTTTTGCTTTCACTTGAAAGTTCATATCTTAGAAAAAAGACATTAAGGTGGGCAATTCTTGATTTCTTAAAATTGAATTTATACCCTTCTAAGGCGAATCCCAATATAATGGTGTTTACCCTGTTCAAGTGCCTATCCAAGTCATCGTCTGTTAGATAGATGTCATCGACATATGATAATGCCTCATCATCATATGTTTGTAGTAACTCTGTTACTCTAGCTGAAAATAACCCGGGACTATTCTTGAATCCCTGTGGGAGACAACAGAATCGACGCTGTGTCCCAATAATTGAGAAAGCAGTCAAATACCTACTTTCAGGTGCAATGTTTTGACAGAAGAAACCGTTAGAAATATCTAATGTGGTTTTATATTTTTTACGCACAATGTTATTCATTAATGCTGCACTGTGTGCATTTTGTACTGCAAAAGTTTTGCAACAAGAGTTTAGATGTCTTTAATCCAATACTAGACAATATGTATTGTCTGGTTTGGAGGCAGGAAACAAAGGATTGTTCATTGACGAGGTACATGTTTCAATCACTCCTTGGTAATCAAGTTGATCTAATATCTCCCCGGCCTGTTTTTTAGCTTCTTGCTTAACTGAATACTGCCTTTGTGCAGTTGGTTGATTTTTAACTGGATTTTATGGTGAGGAGAATCCTCATCCCATCCTACATGATTTTTTGTATAATGCAGGAGCCTGGGACTTCATGCTTTCTTCCTTGTGTTCTGACTGTCCTCTTCTTTCGGATTTCTGTGACGAAGTCTGAAAGTACGAGAGGAACGTGTATCAGTATTTTGATATCTATCAAGTTTTCTCAAATTATCCCTATTCCTGAGGTTGTACCTCTTTTCAGAGGGCTCCTTTTGAAGAGACCTACCTTGGGATTGAGAATGCTTCTCTTTATAAGTTTGTTTAGTATTCTTCCACTTCTTTTGAGAAGGAATAGGAGCGTTTTTAGTAAAGACCTTTTAAGGACTTTCAGACAGTTGGGGTTTAACTGGTTTCCCACCCAAACTGTCTCTGCCTAATTCTTCATAGGGTTTTTCAATTATTCTGGCCAGTTCTTGTGGTTGCTCAGTCACATCAAATTGCCTTAACTTTGGGCGGTTCGCCACGGATGCTGCTTCACCTTTATTATTAGCTAATATTATTGTTGAGACCTGTTTGAAATCTTTCAGTAATTTCATATCTAGATTTAAAGCAGGCTCTGCCCCGTATTCACTTTGAATCTGTTTCAGGACGTCTGGTATTACCGCCATAAATGGAACACCATGCGTTTTAGTGTAAATTGCAGCAAAGACTGTACCCCAAGTGTTGCAGTCCTCCAGGTGTGGTGCGATCCCCATTGGTAAACAGATTGTTAAAATTCTGTGTTTCTCTTGAGGGGTAGTATTAGGAAATACTGCCTTGATTTGAGTAATTTTTGGAGCTATCCAGAATGGAATTTGTTCCCGTTTCGCGGGTAATTTACCAACGACTGAGTGTAAAGTCTGTGGTGTAATTTTATTTGTGTTCCCCTGGTGGGGGGGATGCTGTGGAATCATTATTGCAGGTTGGACTTTGAAAGTCCACATGACATATTGAACCATTGTCTATAGATTTTAATTAGCTCTTTTAGTTGAGCTCGTAGTTTCTTCATCCGTCATTACAATAATTTCAGGATGTGGAGTATAGCTGGCTAATACCGGCCATGCTGCTCCTGGTCTACCTAGTGGACCGAACCTGGTAATGTGATTTATATGTTTTAGGGCGCCTTTAAACCAGAGTGCATGCTCTTGGTAAGTTAGTGGAATTTCAATATCCTCGAAAGGAATGTATTCCTCTGGTGGTACATCTTCTTTGCAGAAGTGAAACACATGTGTTCTTGGATCTGCTTCAGGGAGACTATCCACGAATAGAATACCTCTGTCTGGTGATATTCATGTGCCTCTATCACAAAAACTGCCCTACCACCTCTTGCTGATAGGCCATTTTTTATACGTTTTATAGTGATGGCTTTCCTTAAATTTGGAGGAATGATTATATCATCCTCGTCGGTTTCTCGTAAACCTGTTATGTTAAAAGCTTGTACGTCGTCGTCGCCTGTAGCTCCATTTGTCCCAGGATTGTTATCCCTGTTCAGGGACATTTTGTTGACTGAAAGTTTGCAAAGCAAGTTTCAAGGAAACAAAGATGGGGTGCACAATATTTTGGAACACTGTATCCTTCAATGTTGAACAAACCAGAACTAATACATAGGATTTTTCGTCCTACTCAGCTATGGCGGATTTTAACCTTTTACCCACACCAGACGTCTATTGGAATATTACGGAAAAAGGGGTCTCTGAGAAAAGCACGACTGAGTTACTTTAGTATCTAGCGTTAAATTAGTGCCTTATCAAACGTTGGGCTCCATGTAGTGTAGTTCCTATATTCCCAATAGGCTCTGCGCATTGGAATAATATATCTGATAGACTTGACCTAGGACTTAAGTCAATAGGTCTCTATCGAATATACTAAACTTAATAGTGAGTTCCAGCTAGCTCAGAGGTCACTAGAAACTTTCTCTAATAAACAAGAAGGGATTCGTTTTCTGACAACCGCACAAACATGACAACTCTGTTTCCCAAGAATAAGAATATATCTCTTAGAGTCATGGAAACAATAGATAACTATTTTATTCAGTCAATAGTGCATGCTTAGTTTCTACAGAGTTGCAGAGAAAATAGTGAGCTGGGAGTTTTCAATAAAAGGTTTATTGAACAGTCTTCTTTCTCATGCAAGAGAGGTGAACTGCTTCAAGGGTTAGACAGAATGCAAAGTATAATGCGTACAGCGTAAACAGTAATATGAAATAATACTGTAAGAGCATTGCATGGTGTCTAAGCCATCTAAAAATACATACATAAATAACATTGACTAAAATACTCAACTGGTGCTTCTAAAATACGCCTACCCCAATGTACCTAACCTAAGTCTAGTACGAGGGAAGAAGTAAGTATTGTTTAGCATAGGTTTTGTTTTTGCCAAGAATTTTCCAAAAGTTTCTCTAGGTTCTAATCAGCTCCATACCTTTTTAGAATGAAGGAGGTCTGGTATCTCTGCCTCGGGACTCGATTTTCCAACATCCCGCAAGGGGAGCTGGAAACACTGGAGCTGGATTCTCGGCAGAGAAGGGCAGATTCTTGTCACTGCATCAGCTGGGGAGTCGACTTCCTTGGGCACTTGCTGTAGTGAGCCGCGTCGGGCAAGTAGGTCTTCGAACTGCTCTGAACTACCGTATCTTGCTATAGCAAGTGAAGGTATATTTATACCTAGAAGGTGTTTAGGGATGCCATGGTTGGCGTAAAGTCGGGCATATGAACGTCATGAATGAACCCCTGGGGAATAGTTGTGCATTGTAAAACTAACTGAGTTATTGGAGAAATCAAAATTCAAGCAAGGGGAAGTCCCTAACGACTTAAGCTGGTTTTCCAAGAAATCGTTGTGACGTTTGGTGAACGGATGGAAGTAGCCAAGTCTGTATTTGGGTAGCTGGGGCTATGCCTAAATAAGGGCTTGCTTTCTTTGCCTATATAAGGGCAACGTGAATTGTACCTATATAAGGGCATGAATCGGGAAAATTCAATCAGAGCCTAAAACGCCACACAACAGACCAGGTGATCCTCCCAAGTGGAACCGAAGACAGCAATATAATTTGGATATGCTGCACTATAAGCTTCCAAACCTGTTAGGACTTTGTTCACCAACCTTTGAAATGTGGCTGGTGCATTCTTCAAGCCAAAAGGCATCACAATAAATTGATATTGCCCACTAGGGCGTGAAAATACTGTTTTAGGTTTGGCATCCTCAGAGAGTCTGATTATTCAGTAACCAGCAGTCAGGTCAAATGTACTGAGATACTTGGAAGAGGCCAGAGTATCAATCAGCTTATCTGCCTGGTAATTGGATAGTATCAGTCCTAGTTACTGCATCGAGACCTCTATTGTCTACACAAAACCTCCTCTCTCTCTTATCATCTTGAGTGTGAGTTTTTGGCACAAAGACTACAGGACTAGCCCAAGGGCTATCCAAAAGTCCAATGTCCCCCAACCCCAGCATCTTTTGGACCTCTGTCCTGCTGCAATCTTTGACATGGTCAGCCTGTCTGCAGATTTTACTCTTCACAGGGAAGATTGTCACCTGTGTCCACTTCATGGGTACACCACGTAGTTTGACTGGGAGTCAGAGAAAAGAGATTGGGAAACAGATTGAGGACCTGCCTATAATCAGCTTGTTGTTTGTCAATGAGGCTTCCTGCCAAGGCTACTCCATCAACTGACCCATCCACAGGGTCCTGAGAGAGGAGATCAGGGAGAGGGGCTCTCTCTTCCTCCTGTTCCTTATGAGAGGCCATGAGCGAGCTTATGTCAGCCCTGTCAATAAAAGGGTTTAGGCTGTTCATATGAATTACTCTGTGAATACTTCTGGGAGTGCCTAGGTCAACCAAGTAGGTGACCTCACTAGTTTTCTCAAAGATAGTGTGGGGGCTATTCCACATGTACTGGAGAGATGCTGGGGCCACAGGCTCCAACAACAACACATTCTGTCCAGGCTGCTAAACTGTCAGTACAACCTTTTGGTCACACCAAGCTTTCTGAAGCTCCTGGATAGCCTCAAGGTTTTTGCCTACCTTCTTCATGTGCTCAGCCATATGTGAAAGCAACCCAAGGACATAGTCCACTATCACGCTTAGGGGGTTTGAGAGGCTGCTCCCAGCCCACCTTACCCAGACACAATGGACCCTTAACTGGATGTCCAAACAGAAGTTCAAATGGGCTGTAGCCCACCCCCTTCTGAGGAACCTCTATGTAGGCAAAGAGAAGGCAGGGTAGTAAGACATCCCATTTTCATCTAAGCTTTTCTGGGAGTCCCGGGGTCATAACCTTTAGGGTCTTATTGAATCTTTCAACACTCCCATTGCACTGTGGATGGTAGGGTGTGGTAAACGTGTTGTTTACACCACTCTCTTTCTACATAGCAGTGATGTAGCTAGGCATGGAGTTTGTATAGCTGGCTGAAAAGACCCCCTTAGGAAATCCCGCTCTAGAAAAGATTCCCAGAAGGGGCCTAGCCATCACAGGAGCTGTAGTGGTTCTAAGTGGAATAGCTTCTGGATACCTAGTGGCATGGTCCACCACCACTAGGACTGAACTATGTCCAGATGCTGTTGGAGTGTTTAAGGGACCAACAATGTCTATCCCTACCCTTTCAAAGGGAACCCCAACCACTGGAAGGGGAATGAAGGGGATCTTTGTAGTGCCACCCAACTTACCACTGACTTAGCAAGTGACACAGGAGCGACAAAACTCCTTGCTATGTTCAATTATGTGGGGGCAGTGAAAGTGGGGGATAAGTCTATCCCAAATCTTGCTTTGCGCACAATGTCCTACAAGGGGAATGTCATGTGCTAGGGATAAAAGAAAACCCCTGAATTTCTGACTTATGACCAACCTTCTCGTGGCACCAGGCTTGGGGTCTCTATTTTCAGAAAACAGTAGCCCATCTTCCCGATAGATCTTATGGGACCCACTGACATTCCCTGCCTCATCAGAAGCAACTTGCTATCTGAGATATTCAAGAGAGGGGCAGGATGTTTGCTCCAGACTCAAGTCTGCACTGGAAGGGACCCCTGCCCCCAAGAACTCAGCTGTGTCAGGCCCCAGTTCCTCTGGGCCAGTCCCTTCACAGGGACAGAGGTCATCTCCCTCAGGAAACTGATCCTCACTGGACCAGGAGTATAATCACTTACCCTTCCTGCTCCTTCTCTTAGGTGCTAGCTAGTCTATTCCTCCAGGGTCCAGAGCTCCCTCAGTGCTTAACTGTTTGACCTGAGCCCTGGTTGCAGCAAAGGCACTGGCAGAGATTCCCATCATCTTTGCGTGTGTCCTGAACTCCACTTCAGACCAGTCTAAAGTTTCTAGGTCACTGCACAGTCCACAGGTAGGTCTGGGGAAACCACAACTCTCTTAGGGCCAGTTACCCCTCCCCATCTTCGATTTACAACTTCCAGGGAATGATCAGTCCTAACATTGCTTGCATTGGTCACTTGGTAACTTTGACCAAGTATGATCTGTTTAGGAGACATGCATTTCTCTGTCACCATAGTGACACTGGCGCCAGTATCCCTGTTTGCCACAGCTTTTTGACCATTAATGAGGGGCTGCTGCTCATACTTGCCCAAGTTAGTGGGACTTACAAATAGAGTGGCAAGTTCCATGCCACTATCACAGACAAGGACAGCCTGGGTGGGTGTTCTGACTAGGCCAGAACCCACTTCATGACAGACCTGATAAAATAGGGGGAGGCCTTGAAATAATCTTTAATGAAGAACTGCAACTCGTCCATATTAACAGCACTGACTACTCTACCTTTGAATACTTGGGAGCCGAACTCAAAATTAAAAACGCCTCTTCGATTCGACTTCATAACATATACCATCCTCCGGGCGATCACCTCCCTTTTGCGGAAGAACTATCTCATCTTATCACTACTTAGTTACTTTGTTCCAACTCCAATGATATCTTCCTTGGAGATCTTAACCTCCACTGGGATGAACCCAGTTATCCTACAATAAACCTTCTCAACAACCTTCTGGAGATTAGTGACCTCAAACATATTTGCAATGCCCCCACCCACGCTAAAGGTGCTACTCTAGATGCCATCATCTCCAGGCCTGATCTAACATCCTTATCCAACATCATCCCCATTGATTGGTCGGACCCTCATCTAATCCTGTTCAATATCTCCCGCCTAGCACCACCCTCCACCAAGCAAAACACTAAGACTACAACTGTAAGCAGAAATCTTAGGCAAATCCCCCCTGGATTGTTAGAGCATGATCTCCAATCTCATCTCGGCCGCAACGCCCCTTCCTCCAATGCGAATGAACTCACCGAGCACTTTAATAAAATTATCTCAGAGGTTTCAGACAAGCTCGCCCCCATAAAATCGAAAACTCAACGAAATGTCCCCTCTAAACAATGATTCACCCTTGACCTTAATAAAGAAAGGCGTTCCCTGAGATTGGCTGAAAGAACGTGAAGACAACACCCTTCCCCTTCCCATCTTGCTCTCCTTAGAAAGGCCAGAACGTCCTACAAAAAACACATCTTTTCCGAGAAAGCCTCTATCTTTCGTCTTCAACTCTCCCGTGCCAAAAATCGACCCAGGGAACTGTTTAACATTATTAGAAATCAAACCTCCCCTGCACTGCCTAACCTGGTGGCCTCCATTAGTAAATGCGAAGAAATCGCTAAATTTTTCAGCGGAAAAATCGCCAAAATCGACCACGCTTTCCTCCACCCTCTACCCCCACCCACCCCACAACTCCCCCGGATTCTCACCCTCTATCCTCCTCTCCCTACAAACTCACCTCGGATTCCTCTACTCCCATCTCTCATCCTTCAGGATCCACTCTCCATTATCCCACCACCTAAAAATAATGCATCTTGGCACAATTTCCTCCCTGTCCCTGAATATGAAGTCTTCAACATCCTTACTAAACTCAAACCATCGTCCCACACTATAGACCCTCTCCCGTCCACACTCGTCCAAGATCTCAAACATGTTATTGTCCCCTACTGGACCAACATTATTAACACTTCCCTTGCTACAGGAAATGTTCCCACCTCTCTTCAACTTGGACAAATCACCCCCATCCCCAAAAACCCTAAAGCTGACTCCAATGACCCTAACAATCTCCGCCCTATCTCCAATCTCCCAATCCTCTCCAAAGCCTTTGAAAAATGCACCCTCCTCCATTTAGACAATCACATTGACACATTCAACCTTCTTGACCCCTTTAATCTGGCTTCGGCAAAGGCTGCAGCACCGAAACCGCATTGCTAAACATAGTAGACGACATTCACTTAGCCCTGGACAAAGGGGAGTGCTATCTACTTATTCTCCTCGACCTTACTGCTGCTTTCGACACAGTCTACCATCCTACCTTACTCAACACTCTCAAAGATCGCTTCGGCATTAATGGCACTGTCCTTTCCTGGTTCACTTCATACTTCCAGCACAGAACACAACAAATTAAAATTCAGAACAGCCTCTCTAAACCTACTCCTGTCTCCCTAGGTGTCCCTCAAGGATCCATCCTCTCCCCTGCCCTCTTCAACCTCTTTATGGAACCCCTCACCCTTATACTTAAACAAGCAATTATTAACTACCACCTTTACGCGGATGACTCTCAACTGTACTATAAAATGAAATCACATGCCGATATCCTTCACCTTAACTCTACAATAAACATAATCCAAACCTGGTTTCATAACAACCATCTTAAACTCAACCCTTACCAAACCGAGATCATCCTTTTCTCTCCCACAAACAACTCCCTCCCCATCCAAACATGGATCGCCGACCTCAGTGCCCTAAACTACCCTCTCTCCCTCACCAAGTCTGTCAAATCGCTCGGTATCACCATCACTAATAAACTCACACTCAACTCTCATGTAAAGAACTCATCTAAAAGTGCACTCTTCACTCTTCGCCACCTTAAAAAAGTCAAACCTTTCATCCCAGCCAATGACTTCAAACTAATTATCCAATTACTGGTCCTATCCAAAATTGATTACGGAAATGTCCTTCTGTTCGGTACTCCCAAAATCCACCTCACCCCCATCAAATCCGTTCGCAACCTTGCAGCTAGATTAACAACCAACAGTAAGCATTTTGACCACATCTCCCCTACCCTCAAGACCCTCAAATGGCTCCCCATCGAAGACAGATCTTCCTGCAAAAATTCCGTGTATCACACACAAAGCCCTCTATCGGAACTCTCCAACATATCTCTCATCAAAACTCAAAAAAGCTGGCAGCACCAGATCGCTGAGAAGCACTAACACCCTTCTGCTCATTCCACCTCTTCTAAAAAAAAGCGCATCTTAATCCCGATCCTTCTCAGGCAAGGCCCCTACCATTTGGAACGCCCTCCCCAAAGACCTCCGATGCAACCCCTCCTTTTACAGCTTCAAAAAAGACCTCATACTCCACCTCCTCACTAAATTCTTGGGTTAATTTGAACCTTGATCCCCCCGCTACATACCGTCGCCCCCCAGGAACCAGTATACCACGTCCTCCCTTCTACATTGTATAGCTTACCTTCCCCACTGACACACTGTTCATAATAACCTACCACCTATTACGACGTATGCATGACACTCAGTATGGTATTCTATTTTTGCCCTCTATTTCGTATGATATCTGTTGTATTTTACTCCATACTCTGCTTATTGTTATTTTACGTATGCCTTTACTTTAATAGTTATAATGTAATTTTCCTCATATACTGTTTATTGTTATTTTCGTCTCCCTATATTCAATGCTGATGTGAAGCGCTCTTATACCCTTGGGTGTAGCCAGCTCTATATAAAACCTTTCAAATAAAAAAATAAGGTTTACCCTACTATCCCATGGGAGCACTACTACTACTTGTACCGGTGCTAGGGGCATTGGTTGCTTTAGGAGCAGTAGTGGTAGTTTCCTCGGTGCCAGCTTTAGAGCAATTGGGTTTCTCTTGCTCTATGGCCATTTTCCTTACAAAGGTAATGCCAAGGTTTCTTGCCAGTCGAAGAAGAAGTTTGGGACCCAACCCCCGTGGAAGACTGTTGGGTACCTTGTGAAAACTCTTTTTTTGTCTTTTCCTTTTTTCCCTCTCTTCTCTTGGGTCTTAGAAGAATCTTGCTTCTTCTGGTCACCACCACCATGAGATTTCTGCTTGACTCCGGTGTGAACCCATTTGTCTGCCTTCTTTCCCAATTCTTGGGGGGAGTTCAGATCAGAAGTCCACCAAGTACTGGTGCAGTTGATGAGTTTGGCAATTATTAAGGATGTGCTCCCTCATCAATAAATTGTTCAGTCCCTCATAGTCATGTACATTACTTCCATAAAGCCAGCCTTCCAGAGCCTTAATAGCACTGCCTACAAAATTAACCCAGTCTTGGGTGTGTGTGCCTTCTGTGTGTCACTATAATTAACCCAATACTGTTCAGTGGTTAAACCGAACCCATCTATGAGGACATTCTTCAAGACTGAGTAGTTGTCAGCATCTTCCTCCCTGACAGTGAGAAGTTTGTCTCTACCTTTGTTAGCAAAGGAGAGCCACAGGATATCTGACTACTGCCCTTCAGGGGCCGTCTGAACTTTACAGGCCCTCTCCGAATCAGTGACCTATTTGTGGATATCATCCCCTGCCTGGTAAAGAGTGACTATCCTGCTCAGGTTCCCAGTATCAAATTATTGTTCCCTGATCCTAGGTTCGCTAGTGCTGCAAACATGGGACCCTAGTCTCAAATTCTTCCTAAATTTCTGCACTTCTTCTTACTAAGGATCAACTGCTTGAGCAGGAGGTATTCCCTTTCTAAGGAGTCACCCCTCTTGCTAGCGATAACAGCCCCTATGGAAGTGTTAGAAAAGGTTGAATTGACAGTGGAGGACCTAGACCTCTCCTGAACTCTTTTCAACCCCCCTCCCCCCCAGGAGGAACAAAGGGAAAACTTCTTCTGGGAACTTCCTCAAGGTCATCTAAACCATACACTGGGAGATCAGATTTTACCAGCGCTCGGTCTTCAGACTCCTCCTGGTCAGGCTCAGAAGTGGGGTCATTGGAGTGAGCCACCCCTGACCGTTCTACTTGGCCTACACCCAACCCAAAGTCTCCCTGCACTTCTGACCTTTCAGGGTTCTGAAGGTCACACTGCAGAAGCATCTCTATGAGTGTCTCTTTCTTAGGGTTACTAACTGTCTTGAGTTTTCTAGATGCAGCCAGGGTCCAGAGTTCCTGGAACCGCAGACCACTGTACCTAAAGGGCTGGGACCCACTGGCCTCCCCAGTTAAGACATAATAACTGGGTGTAGTGTAGTGTTGCACCTACCTACCCTAGTGAAAACTAAACTCCCAAAGGACCTAGGGGCAATTTGAGGCTGGCTGCGATGGAGTGCAGTCTGGATGCACCAACCAGTTTTGTCTTGGTCAAAGATTTTATCTTCTGACTTACGGTCCGATTTATATCTTGGCAGTAAGCATATTCTGCCCCAATGGCGACGGAATATGCTTACCACCAAGATAATGGTCTGATGCCTGATTTAGATGTGAACAGACCATAGGTCTAATCACGACGGAGACTTCTCTGGCTCGGCTGTGATTAAATCCCTTTGAGGGCCCTGTGGATTAAGGGGCTTTTAATACCGTCCACATGAATTAGATGTGCGGAATACGAGGTTTGGTTTCCCTGGCCGTCATTGCCAGGAAAAATTGTCGGCAAGGGGCAGTGAAAACTGCTAAATGCTGCTAGAGGACTCCCATGGTGAGCATTGTTTTTTTCATTTTTTTTTTTTAAAAAACGTTTTGGGATTTTCTTTTTGAAAATTAAAAAAGAAACAATTTGGTGCAGGGCTCTGTCATGTTGAAGGAGCCCTGTACCAAACAGCAAAATGCAATTACAGGAAACCCGGGGATGCAAGTTCTTGGCAATGCTTTATGAACGACTGCCAGCTTGACAGTCGTTTATAAATCTCGCAGGCGTCCCTCCGCCAGGGTTACGGAGTAATTTAATCAGTAGTCCTGATGGAACAACAGGCTGTCTGCCAGAAAATAAAGCTGGCCCTTAGTCCTTTAAGTCCAAATACCCCACATGAAATCCTTCGCAACATCAGGTGAGGCACTTACAGACTCATGGGAGGTCAGACATAAATGAACAGCAGGGTCCAGCCTTGGCCCAGTTACACTGGTCCGCTGGGCAGTTGCGGCTTTTGTAGTGTTTTTCATCCCTGTAGCTTGAACAGGGGTTCAGCATTATGACCTTTGGAGTCTGCATCTTTGTCTTGGGTATAAGAGTGAGCAGGTCTAGTTCTTCAGGGGGCCTCTCAGGTCACAGACAGCAGGTCTAGTCCTCTTCTGTTCTTCCTCGGGTCCAGGAGGGTTCCGACAAAGGTGCCTGGGCAGTTGCAGGAGGGGCTTCCTGTAGTTTGTTTCATCCCTGTAGCTTGAACAGGGGTTCAGCATTATGACCTTTGGAGTCTGCTTCTTTGTCCTGGATATAAGAGTGAGCAGGTGTAGTCCTTCAGGGGCCTTTCAGGTCACAGACAGCAGGTCTAGTCTTCATCTGTTCTTCCTCAAGCACAGGAGAGTTCTGAAGTGGGTGCCTGGAGATGCTATCTTTATGCAAGGTACACACTAGTTGGTGAAAATAACTCCTGAGCATGCCCTAAGAAATGAGGTAAAAATCTCTCGGCCAACCTTACCTTATTTTCAAGATGGTGAAAGTCTTTGGCCACACTAAACTTGGTCTCTGAGGGCTGAGTGTGTGTCTGAAGAATGTGCACTATGGCAATCCTAGTGTACTTCCACAAACTTTTTTTTTTAGCTTTATATAGCGCAAATTCAACCCAAGGGTATCAGAGCACTTTACATGAGCATCAGTTGAAACAAAGGGAAAACTACTTCTGGGAACTTCATCAAGGTCATCTAAACCAGACACATTCATTTTGTTAGGCACAGAGAGATTAAATGATTTGCCCAGAATTGCAGGGTGTTGAGCATCCCTATTGAGACTCGAAACCCGTTCTCCAGCTTCAAGGTCAAGGTCGACTGCTCTAGCCATTAGGCCACATCCTCTATCCTAACATTAACATCCAGTTTGAGACAGTCACTGTACCCACCATCAGTCCAAAGACGGAAGTCTGGTAGAACAGAGTAGTGGTTTCCAGTAACAGTCAGTGGATACATAAGAATTGTTTTGGCATCCTGTTTTACTTTCAAATGCGTACTCAGCATTATATGTAAACCCCAGAGACAGAAGCATGGTAGGACAAAGCCTTCAACAACCAGGCAGTGGATACATAAGAATTGTCTTGACATACTGTTCTGTGTCTTTTAAGTGTGCCCCAAAGTGTTATATGTAAACCCAGTTGACCTGACAAACTGGATTTGATACTCCAGGAGGATTGACACTGTAATGTAAAAAAGGATGCTCACAACCCTAACATTTCATATTCTATGAGATTCATAGGAATCACCACTGCCCATTCATGCAGCCTATTGTTTACTCCTGGAAGGCATTTCACACCTTTTTCACACCTATGTGCACCCACTGGTGTAGTTTAAATCTTGTCTGGTGGAATTGGCGGTGTGGATGTCTGGCAGCTGCTTGAAACTTAATGCCAATAAAACTAAGGTCCTTGTTGTTGGTATCTATTCTCTACTTCCATCTGGACCTCCGCTCGATGGCCAGATGTATTGGGTCAGATTCCTGACCCCAAATCGAAAGTTAATAATCTGGGTGTATGGTTTGACCCAAAGATGTCCATTGAGAGCCAGATAAGCAGTGTAGCTGGGAAATGCTTCGGTACCCTTAAAATCCTGAGAAAGATCTTGGAACTGCTCCCTATGACAGTAAGGAAAACCATGCACGGGTGACCTCAGAGTTAGACTAATGCAAGGTTCTTTATCTGAGAGGGGGCTTGAAAAAACTCCGCCAGGTGCAGAAGGCTGCAGCACGACTAGTATTAAATCTCTCCAGAAGGGCATCTGCCAGTGTGGCTAAACTTCACTGGCTCCCACTGGAGAAGAGAATCACTTTTAAATCCATGTGGTTCTGTCACAAAAGCTTTAATGTCAGGGACCCTAAATATCTGTTCTCATTGGTGCAGCCCTACCATCTGCTGCGCAACCTACGATCCATGGGTGCTAATTTAGTGTCTGTACTCCATGTTTTTAGAGCCTGGCTAGGGTTCCCCTCTTTCTGTTATCAAGCAGCTAAGATATGAAATTCCCTCCTGGTCCATCTAAGACAAATGTTTGTACCCGGCTCAAAGCCTGGCTGTTTAGGTTACCTTAGGGTAGATTCTGGGTGAACCATTGTTCCTTTTAGTAAACTGCTCCTACCTTGTTGTGTCTGGTCCTAGCGCGGAGACATACCGCATGGTGTAACCATAGCGGTTTAGAAGACGTATTATTTTTATTTCCTATTCAAATATTATTCCCTGGCTGGAAGAAGCTTGTGACCAAATGCAATTTAGCCTCTAGGATCTTCTGACAGAGAAAAGGTAACATTTCCTTAATATTTATTGAAAATCCGACTTCACCATTAAATTGGATCTTTAATATCTGTTAAAAATTCCTGAGACACAGTATTAGGCTTTTAATCTGTAGTCTGGGTTTCTTCATAGGACAGCTAAGCCTTTCACAGTGAAAAATAACTTTTGGGGGCCAGTCTCTGTAAGAACATGTTAACATTAAATTTCTACATGTCCGACTTTTAAATAGCCTGCACCCATCTTTGTGGACTACAAGGCCTACTTAGGAGTGAGTTATTAATATTGAAAAGGGAGGTTTTGTTCTATTACAATAGTTTCTTTTGACAGGTCGAATTGTAGTTTTTACACTGAACCAGTCAGGCTATAAACTCATCTTAATACGTCTGCGTGTGACTTCGTACTCAACATTCTAAACCAGCCTTGGTTACATTCCACTCTAACACTTATGTCACAATTCTAAGGAGTCCACCTAGAGCCAAAAATGTTCTGTCATTACTAACTCATAAGACACCACTTCTCCTCTCTGTTAAATGGAAAATTATTTTCTTTTACAAAATATACATATAGATAGATATCGACAAATTAGATCTCTTCAATGAATCTTTTTGGCTCTCTAATTATTCAATCAGATCTTGTTCTTGGAAACTGTCACTACCAATGTCTAGGATCTATGGCAATGGTGTAGAGGCAAGAGCAGGTCACTGATATTTCATACTCAGTCTCTCCTTCAACAGTTAGATCTGATGAACAATTAGTTAAATGCTGAAAATGAAGGAGTCTTTGGTAATAGACTTCCCAGGGCGCTAACAGTCACCATGTGCCCTTTGTTGGACACCACTTGAAAAGGTTCTGCATCAAATGAAGAACCAGATTTCTTTTCTGCAATTGTAGTGCAAGCACTATATCTCCGTTCTTAAAGACAATGTTCTTCGCAAGTCGTCTTTGGTCAGCAAATGCTTTCATCTTTTGTTTGGTAACCAAGTCCTTTTCATTAGTTGCTTTTTCATCATTCTTTCTCTGATTGGTCCATTGATGTAACTTGGTGTTCTTTGCTCTCCCAAACATCAATGTCGCAGGACTTTCACCTGTGCTGAGTGTGGTGTGAACAATAAGCTCTTAAGGCAGAGTTTAACATAGTTTTTAAATGAATCTACACAAGAGTAGCACGCTACACTGCTTTCTTTAGCGTACTCACAAAACGCTCAAAAAGTCAGTTGGCCTGCGGCCACAGTGGTGTGTATGTTCAAGTGCACCAAGAACTCTCTGAACTCTCGACTGTTGAAAGGCAGGGCATTGTCAGACTTCACTATGGCTAGAACACCCTATGTTGTAAAGATGTAATTTAGTCTTTCAACTACTTGTTCTTGAGTGGTAGATGAAAGATCTTCAATTAATGGAAATCGTGAGTATTCGTCCACAGTCACCATAAGCTGCTATCCATTGTTGAGTGGACCGAAAAAGTCAACGGCTATTCTCTCCCATGCATACTTCGGACGTGCTGACATGTTCAAGGTGTGTTGAGTAGTTTATGAAGAAAGGCAGTTACATAGATGACAGGCCTTTAATTCTTTTTCAACCTTGTCATCAAGATAAGGAAACCAGACTCGGTCTCGGAGAGCTCATTTGTGCCGATAATTCCATGATGTCCTTCATGGGACACTACAATAATTTTCTGTTGTAAACTCTCCGGAATCAGGATTCTTGACCCTCATAGTATAACGCCTTCTTGAGTTATGGACTGTTCATCTTTGACATTTGTGTATTTTTGATATTCACCATCACTGGTGAGAGGTTGAGTGTGTTGGTTCCCTGACTGTGTAATTATGTCTTTAAACTTTAACATGTGAACACAGAATGGTATTATCTGGATTAGTTCTAAACTGGTTCACTTCGTTCCTCCAAAACAGATCGCAACAATTCAAGGTCAACCACTACCTGTCCAAACCCATCCCAGTTACTTTAGGAATCCCATAAGAATCTTCACTATCTCCGACACTGTTCAATCTATCCATAGAACCACTCACTGAAATTCTCGACTCGTCTAACATACAATATCACATGTACACTGACAACACACAACTATACCTTAAGATCCATACTCTTTAAGAATCAAATCGCTCAACACAACCCTCGGAAAAACTCAGACCTGGCTGGCATAAAACCATCTGAAACTGAATACCCTCAATACCGAATTCCTGCTAATCTCTCCTCCCGCCCAAATACCCATAATGCAAAATTGGATCAAACACCTAACAGCATTCAACTGCCAACCTCTTATCGTTGACTCAGCGAAATCGCTGGGAATAACGCTAGACAGAAACCTCAATATGCAGAAGCACATCAGCAGCGCAACAAAATGAGCAAACTTTCAGATAAATACTTTGAGAAAACTGAAATCTTTCCTGCTGCCTGAAAAGGACTCCAAGATGGCAGTACAAGCTCTAGTCATCCCAAGAGTGGAATACGGGAGTGTCTCTCTCTGCGGCCTGTCCAGATCTTCAACGGCCCCTCTAAGGGCCCGATTCACAGAACTAACATAAGACAAAATCCTAAACTTACTACCATTTTGGTATTCACAGAAGGCTCTTACTCATTTTGGTATCCACAGAAGGCACTTACTCATTTCAGTATTCACAGAAGTTAGGAGTCATAACTATAGGACTCCTAAATGCCCTCTGTGAATACCGAAAGTCTTAAAGTTAGAATTTTTCTCAGTTTAGGGGTCCTACAGTTAGAAGTCCTAACTTTACTACTAAATTATTTCCCCAACCCAAGTCACTAGTTCCAAAGCAAGTGTATCAAATATACAAATATGAGGGGTAGATAATACATATACTGTATGTACAATGTCCAAACTCTAATTGAGAAATTACCCTTATCCCAAATTTATCAGCGGGTGTTTGGCTAATTCAGGCGTTTCTATGTTTCTGACCTAACATGGCAACCCCCAAATAGATTCTTGTTGTGTAGTTCAGACAATTAGTTTGAGATCTTAAGCTTGTAGCTTAGCCTGATCTTTATAAGCTATATGTGTTTCCATAATTCAAAGAATATTGGGTTAATACATTTGGACCTCTTCTTTAACTAGTTGTCCTTTAAGGGGGCTGTAAGATATTTGGGTAATTGTTCAGGGAGTGAGACTCCACCTCAAATAATAATAATCACAATCCTTGTGAGAGTGAATAATCAAAGTCGCTAAAACAATCTGTGCTTAACCCTCTAGTAGATTGGCACAAAGCAGTAAGGCTTAATTTAGAGGCACTTTTCTGACTCACCTCACTTTTTTGTTTAAACATTTGTCGAACATCACTGTGGGAAACTGGCCTGCTTTGGATTTTTTTTTAAAAAGACACACATGGGGGGGTGTATGATTAGATATCAATCCCTGTCCCACGAAGAAGAAATAGTGTAACATTTCCTTACAATGCTGACGTAGCAGTGTGTTATATAACTAGTGCTTTTTATTTTGATTAAGTAAAAATAGTACCAAAAAGCACAAAGTGCCAATAATTGTAAATTGTCATGGTAGAACAGGGCTTAGATGTAATTTCACAGGGACCGTGAGAAAGCACAGGTCAGATACACCAACCAGGTTTGCCCTGATCAAAGGTTTTACCTTCTGACATTAGTCCTTTTAAGTCCCAATACACCACAGGAGTACACTTCTAAAGCCCTTCTGTAACCTCACTGGAGGCACTTAAACTCACAACATGGAACATAGAGGCTACAGTAAGGTCCAGTCCTGATCATCTGGACAGTTGGAGGAAAAGGCCTCTTGCCGCTTGTTGTGTAATTTTATTAGGAGGTCAGACTTAAGACCCTTGCAGTACACTTCTTTGTCCTTGGTACAAGATGAAGAGTAGAACCAATCTTCAAGGCTCTTCTCAGTTCACAGACAGCAGGTCCAGTCCTCTTCTGTACAACCATAGGTCAAAAGTGATCTAATCTCAGATTCTGGTGCTGCCTCTTTTATGCCCAGTGCAAGCCTGTGGGAAGGGGGGGGGGTCAATATTTTGTCTACCTCCTAAACTGATCCTGCTAAGTTTCCCATCTCCACTGGGTTTGTCTTCAGCTTGGTTAGTGGAACAAACAAAGGGGCAGATCTAGTGTTAGGTTTTTCTATGCATCACAGTGCAGGCCCCATTGAGGTGTAATCAGAGCAGGGGCATAGCTACTCCCCAGCCATCATGTCAGGAAGACACCCGTTTCCATACTCAGTCCCTGTGTTCATTGTCTTGAACCAATACCCATCTCACCCCAAAGAGCCAGCAGGGGGTAAGAACTTGACACTAGCATTGAGGCAATTTTAGGCTTATGTAGGGGGCGTGGCCTAGCTCATGGCTGGGTGAGACGTACTGAGCGCGAGCTCCCGCCGGAATTCTGACCTAATTCTGCAGCATCCAGCGCAAATTTTGCTCCTAGAAGATGGCTCGAGAGGCAACCCACACATTGCCGATCGGTGGGGGCCCGTTGGCGCCTAAAAAAGCACGACGCGACATTGTCGGGGCTGAGGCCGATCGAGAGTGGTTCCGGCAAGATGGCGGACCGCAGTATTGAAACAGCATTGAGAGACTCCTTGCGTCGCTGAAGAGCCGACATAGCATGCAGCGACCGGCCGCTGGAGGTTGAGCCCTCCTGCCCCTTTGCTATGCGAGGCTTCTGGAGTCTAGCGGCAAAGCAAGGCTTGACTGGAGACCTGCCCCTCCTCCCCGAATGGCCCCGAGGTGAGACCCAGACATCGGAGGGGAGACCGGGACCAGGGGCTACGTCCTGTGACTTGCAGAGAGACTGGGGCCCTGCCACTGGTCAGCGGTGGTGCGGATGACTGCCTCGGGTGCCGAGCACCCCCCACAGTGAGGTACCTGCTGACGCACCCGACTGGGCCCAGGAGTGGTGGTGACGAGCTGCAAGGGCTGAGGCAGCAAAACCTGAGGCCGCGGCTCTGTCGCGGCTGAGACCGGCCTAGCTGCTGGTGCTTAATGACAGCTCCCCTCCACACTATATCCCCCGGGAGGGGCAGAGAGGACATCTGCGGGACTACTGTGACCCAGCACTGGGGTCTGAGGGGAGAAGCCCCGTTCGTGGCCTAGACTAGAGGTGAGACCCTGGAGGGCAACAGGATTTGGGTTTGCGGCCTAGTGGTCTATCTAGGTGCTGCAAGTTGAATGCCGACTGGGAATCTCTATGGACTAGCTCTCACCCCACCTTCTTTTTTCCTTTCTTTTTTGTTCTTTTATCTCTTTGTGCCCTATTCTTTCTGTTCATGTCCTTTCTTCGAAGAGTGCTGGGCCTCGAACAGCAGTCAGCCAGGACACCTGAGCAGCAAAAACTGTAAGAGTTGGGGATTTGGAGTTTATGATTGGGTGGGGAGCACCAACAGACCGACTGACTCAGGGCTGCTTCCAGAGATGGGGGGCATAAGGTTTAGGGGGGATGGAGTGAGGTGGGGTGGGGGGTCATGAGGGGTTTTGCACAGTTTGGTTCCAAATGTTTATACTTTTGTTGGTCAAGCACAAAGATTGCTAAATCAGGATTATCCTGCAAAAGGAGAGACATGGGGGAATTCCACCGCCACCACCCCCTCGTCTGTAAGACTATTGATGAAATGTCGCCAGAGGTAACATGACCAGACATCCCATTATGACTGGTATGACTTGGAACGTTAATGGACTGGGGGACAAGATTAAACGTGGATTAGTGTCACAGCATATTAAGCGACTCCACCCAGATGTGGCAATGTTACAAGAATGCATCTCTAGGGTACACAGTACGGTTTTATCACTCGAAGGCATACAGGGTCCTGGCACACTCGGGGTTCACCTCTGGGGCAAGGGGGGGTTCCTGATTAGGAAAAACATTCCTTTTCAAACCACACCCCTCTGGCACGATCCCTTGAGTAGATTTGTGGGAGCCCTGGGACTAAGGGAACGGACTTAGGTCCTCCTAATATGCGTCTACGCACCGCCAAGTTTGCAGGCTCCCACCATGACGAAAGTGATCGACATACTGATTGAGACACCCTCCACCATGTGTAGGAGGCAACTTAATTATGTAATGGATGCAGCTCTGGATTGCTTTCGAGAGGGGGTCAGACCCACATCGACCACATCACTATGGTGTTTCTCCACAACGATGGGATTGACGGATATTTGGAGGGACAAACATCCCCGAACAAGACAGTTCTCCTTTTACTCGGGGGCTCATGACACATTCCAGGCTGGACTACATATTTGTTCCCAGGGGGAAATATATGTTGCAGGGTGCGCTGACTAAACAGCCAGAGGCCTCTCAGACAACTCCCCACTCTTGGTAGAGATGGGCTTGAGGGAGCAGGACGGTGCCCATAGTTGGAGACTGTGCCCATGGGACCTGCAAAATGCAAAAATCTCAAGGGGAATTAGGGCAGACACTGAAGTCTATTTCTTAGAAAACAAGGACTCTGTCCCCTCTGGAGTGACGGCCTGGAAGCCCTATAAGATGGTACTACGGGATAGAGCCCAGAATCGTATAGCATGAATAAAAAGAAAAGGACAAGTGTCTGACAGAACTGGAACAAAACATAAATGACTTAGATAGACAGGCCACCCAGAGAAATGACAGTGAAAGGTCCCGTAAACTTGCATCCCTAAGACCGGAGTACAAGGAACTGGCCTCCGACAATGCCAGGAAATTGCACCTGGCGACACTACAATGCCTTTACGAGGTAGGCAACAAGGCTGGGAAGCTCCTAGCCTGGCGTAGCATGCGAGAGGTTCAAAATAGATTGGTGAAAGAAGTGATAGACCAAACAGTCTACGGACGAGGGTGTGGCCATGGCCTTCGCTGATTACTATAGGGACCTCTATTGGGCACGGGCACTAAAATTACAGGTCGAGATACAGGAGTATCTGGGAGCAATCCCCTCCCCAGTGTTAGGAGAGATGGAAACCCAGGCCCTGGATGAAGATCTGTCACTGACTGAGGTTCGAGGGGCGGTGGCAAAGTTGCGCCCCGGGAAGACCGCTGGCACCAAAGGGTTACCCGCGGAATTCTATAGGCGATACACAAATATTTTATGTCCCCACCTTCTCAGTTCTCCATAGATGCCCAAAAGGAGGGGACCCTCCCCCCGGACCTGCGGATGGCCACTATTGTGGTCATATACAAGGAAAGCCAGCAACATGATCAATGTGGGTCCTATAGACCCATCTCTGTGCTGAACTCAGAAGTTAAGATCTAGGCCACCATTTTAGCGACTCGCCTCCTGGGTGTGATCAAGGGTCTGTTCCACGAAGATCAGTCTGGATTTATGCCAGGCAGATCTATCCAGCTGAACCTAAGACGCACACACAACTGGCTTATAGAGGTGTGAAACTGGACGAGTCCGCAGGTGTTTTTATGATTGGATGCAGAAAAAGCATTCAACGGTGTCAACTGGCAGTTCTTCGACGCTACCCTGGCTAAATTTGGACTAGGACCGAAATTTCGAAGCTGGGTGCCACTCCTATATAAACAACTGATGACCGCAGTGCATGTCAATTGTCGGTGCTCTGCACCCTTCCCTATAGAGAGAGGGACGACACAGGGCTGCCCCCTGTCGCCTCTCCTCTTTGCGCTTACTCTAGAGTCACTGGCCTGTGACATTAGCATACACCCCTCGATACGGGGCTTCCATTTCACACCCACGTATACAGAGGAGGAGAAAATCTCTCTCTATGCTTACGATATTCTGATGTACATCACACACCCTGAAACGACCCTACCGGCCCTTTTCAACTTGATTACAGAATATGGACGATACTCGGGGTACAAAATGAACTGGAATAAATCTATACTGTACTGTCCGACTATCACACAACTAGACTGCTCTATGCCCGGTGAGCTGCGAGTAATGCAGAGGGGCTTTAAATATCTGGGTATTTTCGTCATGCCCCACGCAGAGGTGTGTAGACAGGAGAATTTGGGCAAAATCCTGAGCAACTTTAGGGCCAACATAGAGAGATGGAAAGATCTTCCTCTCACTCTGTGTGGTCGAGCGACTCTTTTTAAAATGATCACCCTGCCTCAACTCTTATATGCCCTCCAGAACTCGTACCATCCCCTACCCAGGGCCGTCTTCACAGAAATAAATAGCAAAAATGGATCACTAATATGGTAGGACGGGCACCCCAGAATTGCACTTCAGACACTGCAGCGCAACCCCTAATGGAGGGATTGCACTCTCTGACATAAAGGTTTATTATTGGGCGGCCCACCTGATTCCCATAAACAAATCGACACACAAACACAGATACCACCCACATACCATCTTGAGAGAGAGGCAATGAAACCCCATACACACCCCATTACCTCTATGAGGGGAAGGGTAGCACACATCTACTACCCACGACTCAAGTGATCTTGTTGGCATGGAAGAGGGCTAGCAAGACCTTGGGCTGGACAAAACGGATTACGTGGACCACACCGCTCTGGGAACGGACTTGGTTTAGGGAATTACATAAACTCACAGGGTTCGAGACCTGGGACCTTCTTGGGATCTACATGATATGGGACATTGTCAAAAAAGGAGAGCTTAAAACATGGGCAAAATTCAAGCAAGAATACAACATGAACGATTCCCAATTCCTTAAATACGCACAATTGCAACATGCGTAGCGGGCGGAAAACATCCCCAGTGAGCAACTTCTGCAATATGCACCCCTGGAGGGCAGGCTTCTGCAGGAGGAGCTGAGCAGTAAAGCAGTCTCCCTCACATTTAAAACCATCAATAACAATATCCCTAATGGGTTGCTAGGTCTCCAAGCAAGGTGGGAGAAGGATGTGGGTCCATGGAAGATATTTATTAGGAGGCGGCATTAATGCACCACAGGGAGATGGCCATAAAGGCACAATTTCGACTCATTCAACTCAAAATACTGCACCGAATGTACTATGATAGAGATAGGCTGCATAGGATGGGAAGGACAGTCACCACTTTGCCTGATGTGCACCTCTACTAAAAATTATTTTTACCATACGATGTGGGAGTGTCCCACACTCCTACCATACAGGACACTGGTGATTGGAACACTCCATGGGGGTAACGTTGCCAATGGCGCCCAAATTTGTGATACTGGGGATCCCAAGCAAGGTGGACATAACTAGAACGCAATTGATTTTTACCTCTATGGGGTTGGTGGTGGCCAAAAGGGACATTGTCAGGAGATGGAAAGTGGCTGACAAATCGACCATCCAGGAGTGGACGAAAGGATCTAATTTCATTAATACATGTGAGATAAGCACTATAGCAGAGTTGGAGGTCGTCCCCGACCCGGCGGTGGCGCTGCTGGGCTATTCCGAAAAACTGCCGAAGGCAGTGCGCAGGCTTGTGGACTTAGGCCTTCTGATGGCAAAACGCAGAGGGGCAATGTGCTGGTTGAGGAGTCCCTTGGCTACAGTGGCACAGTGAGCGCACGATGTCCTTTATTGTTGCACACAGTCTAAAAATGTCAGCGAACTACTCCCCTCACGGAGCAGACCAAAGAACTTCTGGAGGTTATACACTACATACTTGAAAGGTAAAGGAGAGGGCATAGCTAAAGAGACAACGACAGGAGCGGCAGAGGGATCTAACACCATGGGACTATAGAGTAAAGAGCTACTTTACGAACTAGGATAACACACTACACACACGTACCAATATTGAATCCTGACTAATAGATGAGACTGAAAAATTGGGTGGGACTTCGTAGCCATAGGCGATCACCGCAGGCAGGGAATACGGACGGATGGGTTCACGGGCAGGAGCCACATTGTCGAGCTTACACGCAAGTAGTATGAGTCCTTTGGCAGCAGATTGGGCTGACACCTTTTTGTTTGTTTGATATAAAAATTTTAGATCCATCTTGGTTTACTGTAGCACAGCAGACACACTTTGTATACCGTCAAGAATTGCATCCTTTAAGAAGAATGCTTCCCGGCCTCCGGGATGTGGGCTAATAAGCTGTGTGATGTGCCTTATGTGTATACGCCACCGGCCTCAGGGTTGTAGGCGAACAGCTGTGTATATCAGTGATACCTTGCATAATAAATCTGTTAAAAAAAAAGAATTATTTTGTGCTGATTGTTCGCATAAAATAAAAATTAAACATTCTAAATAAAAAAACATTTAGGCTTAGGTAGGACAATGAAAAAAAATCCTAAAAGTGTTATTTCCAGAATAGTAAGTTAAAATCCGACTTTACCATTACGTTGGATTTTTATTTACTATTGAAAGGAACCTTCAAAATATTTTTTTAGCTGCTCCCAAACTAAATGCCACCCTTATTAAATTTAATAGGGTAAACCAGTGTTAGTTTATGAGAGGCAAGCCTTGCAACAGTGAAAAGTAACTTTAGAGATGTTTAACTCCCAGGACATACAACATATTAAATATACAAGTCCTACTTATTAAATACACTGCAGCATGCCCTAAGAAAATGCAAAAAGAACAATTGATGGACAGAATGCAGAGCAATGTCATACATTCACCCTAGAACAGCAATCTGGGTCTAAATCCATCGTATTTTTGCTCACCATGCCATTCCAGTTTGGACCCACCCATATGAAAATCAGTCTTGACCCTGTGCCCAATGGGAACAGTCCAGCCCGAACTGCCAGGTCAGGTCCTCCCTTGATTGGAAACACACTCGGTGTGACAAATGGAAAAAGAACAATTGCTGGACAGAATGCAGAACAATGTCATACATTCACCCCAGTACAGAGATCTGGGCCTAAATCCATCGTTTTTTTCCTCACCATTCCATTCCAGTTTGGACCCACCCATATGCAAATCAGTCTTGACCCTACGACCAATGGGAAGAGTCCAGCCCAAACTGCCAGGCTAGGTCCTCCCTTGACTGGAAACAAGAATCCTAGCCTGGATTACTTGACTCCAGTGGCATGGAGAGCACTGGACCCACATCTGGGCATACCCGTCCCACTCGGGGAGATACAAGCAAAAAGAACAATTGATGGACATAATGCAGAACAATGTCATACATTCACCCCAGTACAGAGATCTGGGCCTAAATCCATTGTTTTTTGCTCACCATGTGTTAGGAACGGGTTAGGATGGTGCGGAGTGGGTAGGCCTAACTCGGAAGCATTCTGTAAAGTATCTGTGCAGCACACTCAAAGGCGAAACACCGGACACACTACAAAAGAGACTCCACACCAGGTGATGTGAAAATAACTTTTTGTATTAAGACAACACGTTTTAGAATGTAATCTCAGGTATAGATAAATTGCGCCAAGCGGCACCGGGGAGCAGTTCACAGGGGGACTATTTACAAGGCAGGGTCAATCGGGCCGCTGCCAGAACCATCACTAGCACATTTAGAATGAATGTAAGTCTCAGTAATAAACGTAAAGCAGCCAGAACCTCCTGGCAAGATCAGGCACTTAGCCAAAGTGCAACTAGCCTTAAGCATAAACATAAAGCATCACATGAGACATCTTCGTGAGCATAAATGCATGAAGCATGAGTCCTAGGCCCAGTATGCATAAAACCAGCAGGGCATTCCTGCAATCTCATGGGTATATCAGCATAACCCTAGGACTTAATAATCCTGTCCTTAGTTATACACATATGCCTTAGGCATCACAAGGCAGAAATGCATTAACCATAGATCGCATTAGCAGTAGGCCTGGAATGAAAAACATTAGGCACAGAACCAGTATACATGAATCACATTAGTATCAATCAGAGTAGGCCTTAACATATGCACGGGGTCTAGCACATTAGGCACATTAGGGCCTCAACAATTCCTTTATGCATATAAACACATTAACCTGTGGCATCTGGTTGGCCTGAATCCATTAAGCGTAACATATAAATTTCGTCTGCATCACATGAGGCCTACTCATAGTAGCTCGGCATAAGCCAAATTATCAGGTATCAGCACACTAGTATTAGGCCTCAGCAGACATGAATCTGAGGGGTAAATTCAATATCATTAGCATGAATGCAGTAAGCATGAAATATAAAACAGCTCCTACATAACATTAGGCACACATCCTGCGCCTGGGGCATAAAACATGTGAGCATAAATCACATTAGCATGAAAAAATAGGGATAAAGCGTGGGCAACACCTTAGGGCTAATCACATTACCATTAGTATTAATTCATACCATCAGCATAGGGCCTAATCACTTGAGCTGGTAGGCATCTTATTAGCACAAGTCCCATTACATAAACAATACTGCAGGCATAAATGTAGGCATGACAACCTCATCAGCCTAAACTAGATTATTACTTTACTTGTATAAAGGCCCTTACCAGAATGTTGGCAGGGCACCTTCTGTAAATACACCTGGGCATGAAATCATTAGCATGAAGCAATCCACATGAAATCAGCAGGACACACCACATGACCCCAAAAATGCACAAACTGGAGACCCCATTCCCGAGACTCTCATGCCGAGGAACGCCCAACTGTGGTAGCCGTCCACTGTCCAGCGGGACAGTTGTGGAAAATAAATGCAGAGCTGTCCATGAAATGCAGGACTAAGAGTCCTGGGGGCTGGATAACAGTTGTAACACTTCAAGACGCGCTAGACAGCAAGCAGAGCACAGTCAATGTGAATATAGCACTCAGGCAGCACAGCGCTGCAGGACCCACTCACCTTCTTCTCCTGGGCTGGAGGCAGCGCTCACGCGGCGCTAGATGGCTCACAGTCCCAGGGTCCCACCCGAGGGAGTAGCGCCCACGCACCTCACCTACTTGGAGTGCAGGCAACCAGAAGATAGCGCTCACGAGGCGCTAATGGCAGGAAAGTTCTTAGGGACTTGGATAGTGCTGCAGCCCTCACAAGGCGCTAGGCAGCAGGAAGAACCCAGTCACTCCAAATATAGCGCCTACGAGGTGCTAGGGGAACATGCAGGGGGATTCTCTCACCAGACGTCAGCTGCAGGAGCCACGCTCCTCCTCTCTTTGGGGATGGAGATATAGCGCTATGACAGCACCACGCTGCAGGCGTCAGCTCCTCCTCTGGCAATCAGGAAAGTAGTGCCTCCCAGGCGCTAGGGAGGTGGCGAGGATCCAGAGTCCCACACAAGGAAGTAGTGCCCACACTCCTCACCTCCTTGGAATACAGGCAGTCAAAGTATAGCGCTCCCAAGGCGCTAGGGCAGCAGAGCAGGCAGGCCAGGCTGGGCAAGATCAGCAGACAGTGGGCACTCATCAGTACAGGCAGCAGCTCCTAGAAGCAGTCATCTCCCATAAAGTGGGCTAAAGAACGGTGATGGATTAAACCCAGATCTTTTGGCTGGGTGTGAGTGTTCGATTGGTTCAGATGCTCCGTCCATCACCACCCCCTTTTGTACCGCTTTGTTCGCCATAAGTTGGCAGGGTATGCTCAGATGTGAGTCCCTTGCTCACTTTGCCACTGGATTCAAGCTAGCCTGGCTGAAGACGGCTGAAATGCCAGAAACCGGTCCTAGGAAGCTTGTTTCCGGTCCAGGGAAGGCATGGCTTGGCAGTTCGGGCTGGACTGTTCCTATGAGGCACAGTGTCAGACTGATTTGCATATGGCCATGTCTGAACTGGGGTGGCAGAGCTGGCTACAGAAAGGTGATTGATTAAACCCAGATCTTTTGACTGGGTGTGAGTGTTTGATTGGTTCAGATGCTCCGTCCATCACCACCCCCTTTTGTACCGCTTTGATCTCCTATAAAGTGGCACTCCTCCTGACACAGCAGTCTTCACTCCAGCATAGGCTCTGTGGACAGCAGAGGGGTACAGAAGGGCTCAGGGGCCAGCACACAGGCCCTTGCGGCGGTACCTCCTGGCAGAGGATCCCCTCTCATTCAAGTCCACTTTCAGTCTGAGCACATAGAGGCACAGCCCCCCTTCATATACACCTCTCACTCCACCTACCAGAAAGAGCCAGAAGCTTCTAGAAGGTCCATGGCAGTTCCAGTCTCAACTGTCACTGGGGGGGAGGTATAGAGCACCTTGTCACTTCAAACACTAGACCGCCAACCCACCTCAGGCTGGCGGCACATGTGCAGACAGGAATGGCGTCCATTTTAAAAGTAACATTTACACAATGGTCAAAATAAACCTGCATACACCATTGCGCAGTATTTAACATTTGCATTTCAAATACATCAACATGACATGTTTATTTCCACAAAAGCGAAAAATTCAGGGAAAAAGGGCCAAGTCCAACACCATGACATTCCAGTTTGGACCCAGCCATATGCAAATCAGTCTTGGCCATTCGCCCTTAGGGGTGGCTTATAAGTATGTAAAAGAAAGATTTAGGCCTGGCAAAATATTTATTTTCTCATAACAAACAGGGAAGGGAGGGTCACAGGGACATACTAATATTTAGAGACCACTCGTGGTTCAAGTCCCCAGCTAAATATCCGATACACAAACGGAACACACGGGGTCTAAAGCAACACTAAATGTGGCTGTCTAGGGGGCGTGGCCAAGGCGGCGAGCATGGCGGTCGCAGCCTGAGAGAGCTCCGTCCCGCCTATGAACTATCCGTGACAATTATCCTGCATGCCCCCGGCCTACTGTCTCCCAAACCAGACGCTTGGCTGCCGGTGGCAGAGGGGAGGCTCCGGTGGAGAGTTGGGCTCTCTCCGTGCCCGGGTTCCGGCGCGGCGATCCGGACGAGGTGGGGCCTACGCGGCGCCCAGCAGCCGGGACCTCGAGTTTCGAGAGGCCCGGCCGGAAGTGAGGTGGAGGCGGGGATAGTCGCGGGGCCTGTGCCGGCTCCCCGGACCTACGGATCTCCGGATCTCCGCTTGGGGCAAGGGGGCCCGAGGGGCCCACGGACATCGCGGAGCCACCCAGGAGCGGAGACCCTGGCAGCGGTGAGGTGAGCCGGCGGGGGGAGGCGAGCGCCACAAAGGAGGGGGAGAGCGCTCTTCGCCGCAGGCCGACCCATTCGGCAGTCGAGTCGGGCTGCCGGGGCCGGGGGTCTCCGGAGCGCTAAGGGGCTCTTGCCTTCGCCCCTGCTACCGGGGACACCTACACACTGGCGGATCTACCCCCCTCTCTCCCCTCCCCCTCCCCCCCTGGTGGCGACCTTGGCGACGACACAGTGGGCCGGCCCGGATTGGAGTGGGCTACTACTTGGGGCCGACGGCGAACTGTAGCTGGACAGGGGTGGCCCTCGGACAGTTGGTTTTCCCCCCCTGTTGGCCGGGGCTATAGACGATCCGGTGGCGCTGGGCCTCATTGGGGGTCTCCTGTCCCTGGCCTTGCGTACAGTCCTTGAAGTATACTCCAGTGGCTGCTGCAGAGGGGGGGTGGTGCTCTGCAGGGAGAAGGCCCCGCGACCTGATACATCGACACTCCGGGACAAGTGCCCATTTCTCCTCTCAGCTCCGGCCGCGGCCGGGAGCGACTCGCGGGGGTCCCTGACCGGGAGGGGAGCTGCCGGTGGCTGGAGGACACTTGGACGCCGGGCCCGCTCCTCGTCATGACGCGTGGCGGCAACAGTGGAGGAGCTACGAAGCAGGGCACTATAGATAAGTTTACGGGTCCGAGTGGCGGAGCAGGAGGGTCCGGGGGCCAGCCCGGCCCGGGCCCTGGCCCGGACAACGCGGCCCTGATGGCGGCGATCACGCAATCGAGGGATATGCTGGACGCCAAAATTGGGGCTGTTGGGGCAGATGTCACGCTGCTTCGCCAGGACCTACGAAATGCAGTGGCCAGAATCACGGAAACCGAAACCAGAATCACGGAGGTGGAGGATGATGTGGTCGTTCTTAAGAAGAAGGTGGCCACTCTGGAGGGGCTACAGAAGAACATGGCACTCAGAGTCGAGGATGCGGAAGGACGGGCCAGACGAAATAACCTGCGCTTCGTGGGTTTGCCGGAAGATTGCGAGAAAGGCAACATGGAGGCATTCCTGACAAAATGGCTGGAAGGGTGGCTCCCCCCGGACTCTCTCTCAAGGTGCTTCATCATTGAACGGGCACATCGGGCGCTTCTCCCGAAATCACCGTTGGGTGCACGCCCCCGCCCGGTCATCGCCAAACTACTTAACTACCACGACCGCGACACAATCCTCCGTCAGGCGCGAGCTAAGGAACCCCTGATGTACGAGAACCACAGAGTCCTGATCTTCCCAGACTACACAAAACTGGTGCAGCAACAGAGACAATCCTTCACTGCAGCGAAGGCTCGGCTACGTGAACTTAAAATCCAATACGCCCTGCTCTATCCGGCCCGCCTGCGAGTGGTGTTTCAATCCAAGACTCAGTTTTTCAACACGCCGGAGGAGGTCTTCGAATGGACAGATGAGACGGTCAGGGTGAAGGTACATACACCCCCGAGGCGCAACTCCGAGCCCTCCTCAGAGTCGAGGCCCCCGAGGACCCCCAGGAGATCGCGTAGCAGAAGCAACTGGAGGGCACGATCTCGGAAGGACCGACCTCCCACGGATGGTGTGTCGGGGGGCGATGATGCAGCGGAGGCCCCGGCTCCGGACCCATGACGATACTTACTGACTCAAGGCGCTCTACAGGATGCCACCACATGAGTTTCTGCACGACTGCGGTGTGGGACAAGCAGTGGGTCGGGGGATGCCCATACGTGGGCGGTCATTACCCCGAGGACTAACAGTAGTTAATCGGGTTACGGGTTAGTTGAAGTTGGGTGGGTGGTTGGTGGGGATCCATTGGTGTAGACGGTTGGGGGTCTCCCGTTGGAGGCTGATGACTGTCTCTACCGCGACAGGTACTTCAATGTTACTGAGGTATAGGGTTGGGGGGAGGGGGGGTGCACACAGTTGGGGATGTGGGGGGGACCGGGGAGTTAGTGGGGGTTCAGGGGATCAGGGGACCGGGTGGGGGAGGGGGCTTGTGGGAGATGGGATGGTTGTTTTCGGCACAGGGTATTTTCAAGGATTGTGGGCAGCGCTGGAGTTGGGATGGCCCCGAGGGCTCAGGACTTTGATCTATACACCTATTGATGGCGGGTGGTACACAGGAGTCTAGCCCCACGCGGGCAGTGTTTCGAGTGGTGAGTTGGAACGTCCGTGGGATGCTGGACAAAATTAAAAGGGGTGCAGTACTGCGGTTGGGGAAGAGAGAAAGGGCGGATGTGCTCCTTTTACAGGAAACTCACCTTCAGGGCAATAAAACGCTTAGTTTACAAAGATTTGGTTATCACCAAGTGTTCCACGCAGGCTTTGTGAGGGGGTCACGGGGAGTGGCGATTCTGATGCATCATCGCTTAGCCTACACACATGAGACGCAGTGGGTGGATGCTCAAGGAAGGTTTATATTTATTAAAGGAATGGTGGGCGACGAGCCAATGGTTTTTGGCAGTGTGTATGCCCCACCCCCGCTGCAGGAAGCACTCATTGAGAAATTGTTTGATGTCTGGGCTGACATGCCTACTGTGATGTCTGTTGTGGGCGGAGATTGGAACGATGTCATGGATGGATGCAAAGATAGATATAGATCAGATGGGGGGACTCTTTCGCACGTTCCTACTAAATTGAGTGGTATGGTACGAGGAATGGGGTGGATTGATGCATGGCGGTATCATCATCCTCATGGCCGAGAGTTTACCTATGTCTCAGCAGTACACAAATCCTTCTCCAGACTTGATTGCTTATTTGTTCCCAATGGGTGGATGGGGAGGGTTGCTTCTTCCTCTATACTCCCGCGTGGCCTGTCGGATCACTCTCCGGTCGCGGTTGAAGTATTTCTTGGTAAGACACGACAGCCATTTCGGTGGCGTTTGTCTACGTGGCAGCTCCAACAGGATGACTACAGGTCACGCCTGCGCGAAGCCATCTCTCTGTACTGGGACTGCAATGATCAGCCCGACATGGACGCTATAACCCTCTGGGAAGCCATGAAGCCCGTGCTCCGGGGGGTAGACATCGCTTGGTGCGCGGCGGCGCGCAGGGCCCGCAAGGGGGAGATTGCAGAGACTGCGCGGCGGGTTCGGGACCTTGAGGGTGAGAGTACTGCCGAGGGGTCTGTGGATGCCGTTGAGCGGTTTTTACTGATGCAACAGACGTACAACTCTCTCCTGATGGATGAGGCACGCCAGCTGTGGCTGGCTACACAGAGTAGGATCTATCAGTGGGGGGACAAATCCAGCTCTATGCTATACAGACTCTGCCAAGGGACTTTTCGTGCGCAGACCCTGCCGGGACTTTGCGACGAGGCGGGAGAGCCTATAACGGCCCCGGTGGAGCTGGCAGCCAGTTTCGCCCGCTACTATGGTGCCCAGTACGCCCCGCGAGAAACTATCTCTGGGGCGGACGTGGACAAATTTCTTGCTGACCTCCCGCCACGGGCCCTCTCTGACGAGGACCGAGACCTGCTGGACCACCCACTGTCTTTGGACGAATTGACCGCGGCACTCGGAGAACTGAATACTGGTAAGGCCCCCGGGCCTAATGGGTTCCCGTGTGAATTCCTTAAGACATTTCATGTTCAACTGGGTGCACGCTATAGACAGGCTCTGGAGGAGGCCAGAGACCGTGGTCGCCTGCCGGCTGACTGGCGCCACGCCGAGATTGTTGTCTTCTGTAAGCCGGGAAGGCCCCCGGAGCAGCACGCGTCGTACCGACCGATTTCGCTCCTGAATGTGGAAGCGAAAATACTGGCGAAAGCCCTGGCCAACCGCCTTCTCCCGTATATCACAGATCTCGTACACCCAGATCAGGCTGGCTTTATGCCCCATAGGGCGACTAGGCACAATATCCGGCGCGCACAGATGGTGATAGAGGCGGCCAAAGCCGCCGGGATCCCGACAGCGCTTCTCCTGGCTGACATTGATAGAGCCTTCGACTCGGTCAGCTGGGTCTATCTCCGTGCGCTTCTGACCCATCTGAATTTTGGGCCTCGTTTCCTTTCGTATCTACACCTACTATACACGGACCTGACGGCCTCGGTGAGGATAGCGGGTGCGACCTCGGCTCCCTTCCCCATAGGCCGGGGCACCCGACAGGGTTGCCCCCTGTCGCCATACCTGTTCGCTCTGGCCATGGAGCCGCTGGCGGCGTGGGTGAGAATTGACGCGCAGATGCGGGGACTCGAATGGGTGCGGGGACCGTCTGATCGTATTGCATTATATGCAGACGATGTGCTCTTCTTCCTCACAGACGTTAATAGATCTGGACCTAGAGTTCTGGAAATAATGCGAGTCTTTGGGGAGGTCTCTGGCCTGCACTTAAACACACGAAAATCCACGCTGTGGGTGCTGGGGGAGTGCGGACGACTCGGGCCCTGGGCTTCGACGCTACAGGAAGCGACAGGAGGCATCAAATATCTAGGTGTATTCCTTACGGACGTCCCGGGAATAGCCTGGGCCCGTAATGTGGTGCCGGTCTGGGATCGCGTACGGTCCGACATGAAGGTCTGGTCCAGGATGCCCCTGAACATATATGGCCGCTCCGCCATTTTTAAGATGGTAGCTCTCCCGCGCCTTCTATACCAACTACAAAATCACCCGTGCCCTATTGCGCCACACTGGTTTAGGCAGGTGAACTCCGCCCTGAGCCATTTTCTCTGGGCCGGTGGGGCGGTCAGAGTGGCGCTCCGCACCTGTTTCCTTTCCACGTATTGTGGGGGTCTGGCGACGTCGGATATCCTATCTTACTACCAAGCATCCCACCTTCTTATACTTAATGACTGGTGGTATGGAGACCGGGGCGACCCGGCCTATGCCCTTGAAAGATACCTGATGGACCCGGACACGCTCCACATCATCCTATATTCGGCGGGCAAACGGAAGAAACTCCCGGTGGTCACCCAAGTGGTGTTCCGAGTGTGGCGTGGTGCCCTGCGCCGCATGGGCTGGTGGAATGTCTTAACACGAGAAACGCCCCTGTGGCACAATGGACGTCTACCGGAGCTCGCGGCTCTTCCGGGGTTCCGGGGCTGGGACGACATAGGCATCTCGACGCTGGGCCATGTAATGCAGGGCACGACCCTTAAATCGTTCCAGGTTCTGCGAGAGGAATATGCTATGCCACAGACCCAATTTTATAAATATTTACAATTCCGACATGCTCTGTCCCCCTCGCTGATAGGACTGGACAAGCTGCCTGACTTTAGTCCCGTTGAAGCCAAGGTGTTTATGGGGGAACTGGGGGACAAGAAAATCTCCACCATATATCAAACTCTGGTCACACACTGCTCTGCCTCACTAGATAAGCTACGCAAGGTGTGGGAGGAGGATGTTGGTACCTTAGACGAGGATGACTGGAGGGAGGCCCTAGAGGCGCCACGAGGGGCGGCGGTTGCGGTGCGATTGAGATTTATTCAGCTTAAATACCTGCATCGTGCATACTATACCAGAGAACGGCTGTGGCGCGCTGGCCTGATTGCCTCCCCTGAATGTCTGCGATGTGGTGGCACGGTCGGAACGTTCTTTCATACAGTGTGGTCATGTGTACGGCTGGCGCGGTTCTGGTCGGGTGTGTGGGACTGCCTGTCTGAGGTGCTGGGCTGGGACCTCCCCCGCTCCCCTAAACTGGGTCTCCTACATGTAATGGAACAGGTGGGAGGGAATATCTACAAACGCCATCTACTACTCCTGGGCCTCACAATGGCTAAAAGAGACGTGGCTCGTGCCTGGAAGGACCCCAGGGCTCCTGTGCTAGAGGTGTGGAAGAGAGGGTTGGACTTTTCCATGGGACTGGAACGCCCGGTCTTTGAAGCCAGGGGATGCCCCCGTAAACACTTTAAAATCTGGAAGCGCTGGGCCGAATATAGGGGGCTCTGGCTGGAACCGCCAGAGCAGCGGGACTCCGATGTAGACCACTTGCCGATTGACTCTGGGTGAAGGGGCCAACACCTTGATTGTGACTCCAAGAACTACTGCTTTGAATTATACGAACACTGTGCCGGGGGGGAGGGATCCGGGAGGGGAGGGCCAGGGTGGGAGTTGGGGGAAGGGAGTTGGTGGGGATCCTTTCCTTTGAAAATGTTGATAGCACTGCTGTTGCTTATTGATCGTCTGCTTGTTCACTAAACCCCTGGTACATAGGGGATGGTGACCTGATTGTATGCTATTTCGACGAAATAAAATTTGTTCTGAAAAAAAAATGTGGCTGTCTATCCTACATTCAAATCTAGTATGTGAGGGGGTACCCTAGTTACCCTAAAAAAATATATATATGTTGGGTCAGTGTGCATGAAAAACGCGTACATACAGTACCACAGTACTCAATTTCATTTGCTCAAAAGTGGATAACCATCAAATATGAACTTAATGATCAGTCCTTTCATTTGGTTCTCCCATAGCAGGTGATCGGTCCCTTGATCATCGAGACCATTTGACCACAACTGTGCTAGTGGAGCAAGATTGAGTCCATAGGCACTTATGGATGACCATGCGACAGCCGATCAATGATGGTTGTAAATAAAATGTTGTTAAAGGTGCAGTGCAAAGCAAAATATGTGGTGATAGTAAAATAGAGTCAGATGTCCTGAAAAAAACTTTATTCGACAAAGGACACCTCCCCTAATTAAAAACAGAACAGTGCAGGCGACAGTGGAAACAAATATCTGTCGTTAAACAAGGCCAACATGTTTCTGCCTAACGGGGCATATAGTCCCCCGGCTTTCGTCAGGGCCTCTGTTCTAGATCTATTGCTACTGCTAGAATGTGATGTGAATGATAATATAACACAAAAAATATATCAAAAGGTTGGAACGAATACAACCTGTGACATGCTAGTCCTCCCAGCCAGTAAATGCTGACACGCATCTAGAAAGAGATGCAGAGAGACAATAACAGACTATAAACATTCATGTGATAATTCTCCTATATGTACAGTCTAATCATGCACCATTCCCATGTTACATTAGTAAAAAGTAAAGTTCTTTTGTCTTACCCAGCTTGACCGGGGACTGGACCTCACCTCACCTGGTCCGTACTCAGGTATACCGAGGCCCGCTCTAAAAATCAAGAGACAATAACCAGAGAGATACCGTGATGTACATACTCCTGACAGCATCAAAACCCCTCATTGTTATTCACATTTGTCCCTTGTCCGCAATCGAGTATGCCCGTATGGCGTCCCTCTCTCTACCCTAACACAGGTCCTTTGACATTTTGTATTCGCGAATATGCCAGCACTCAGCATATATCTAATTGTTAATAGTGAATGTGCGGTCCTTTCCTTTAGGATACACCACTACCGTCTCTCCCTCTCTAGTATGCCAGCAAGTCTATTGAGCTTCTTTTAACAGAGATCAAGTGCAGGACAAAACTCGCACACTCTGTCTAACTCCCAAGTTACTAGCTCAAAATTTTTGAAAAATCATATATAATATGAAGGGTTTTCAGTATCTTTTAAATTATATATCCCAAAACTATGTCCATCTCTATAATCCTACACGTGGAATATCTTTAGGCACCTACTCACTATCCCATACATCCCTGTCTTACCTGTCCGTCGGTGCCTCAAAACTCAAGCCTGAGTCTTTTGGGGGAGGCACCGATGAAAGGGGACGGGCTTATTTATGGTATCGAGTGAGAGGCACTACTTTGTTAACTAACGCGCAATTCACGCTCAAATTATGGAATGTAAAGGTAACTGGCCTGACCTGAGTAGATGTCGTCTCAGTTCACTGGCTCTTCAAGGGTGCTATCAATAACTAGTACCTCCATGTAGTTGCAATGCCCAGCGGACGCCATTAAGCCTGTGTGTTTCCTGCGGTCCGCTCGCGTATGGAACTACAAAATGACGTCATAGCGTCATTACAAGTAGTTCCGACGTGTTGCCTTCATTGCTATAAACGTTAGATTAATTAGCGCACGCATAGAACTACGAGATGACGTCACAGCGTAACAGTAAGTAGTTCGGAAGACTAATTTCTAACGCAAAGTAAGTCTAGTCCTTCGGAGATCTAAAACATTATCTAAATTTTACCGAAGTCCCGATGATTCAGTAAAAATGGCGCCTCTTATGTATGTCAATATCTTAGCGCCCACTTTGTGCATAGATGGCATAATGTGCCTATTATGTATGTCCATGTCCTTAGCGCCCACTTTGTGCATAGATAGCATAATTCACCCATATTATTATTTATAACTACTATGATGTAACTGATAGCAATGGGAAGTATTATATCGGCATCCCGCAATCATATTAAATGTAAAGTGACTGTGTTTGTTAGTTCATTATTTCGAATTAACACGTGTGGGACAGAAGTACCCACTCGTGTCAAACCTGTTATGTGTGTGTACACATAGAGTCAGGAAAGAATGACATACATTCTAAGCCAACTCGGATCATACACAAGTTGAGATTCAATGGACATTGTAAGGCCACTGTACACCTCCAGATCAGATTGCCGTTCCATTATCTATATGCATACTCATGCATTGATTATGCATTGATTATTTTGTGAGATGCAAGTGACAGTTAAGGATACAGGATTCACAGTGAGACCCATGGTATTTCATCGTTGAGTCCGTCTACGTTCGTTCGGAGCTTGTAAATCCATTTCTGTTCTTTCCTAAATAGATAACTGGAAACGTCGCTGATATGCGATGGGATCAGAGGTTTCTCTAATACTGTGCAATAAAATTAATCTTCTCGATGCTGTTTCTCCAAATAGTGTTTGGTCAGACTGGTTGACGATTTTCTACATCGAAACGAACTCTTGTGTTCCACCATCCGTATTCTCACTTTTCGCGTGGTCATGCCAACGTATCGGGTGGAGCACGGGCATGTCAGAAGATAGATGAGATTATCACTATTATAGTTTGTGAAATGAGTCTGTACCCAAGGACGGTTGGTACCAATGTCTATTTGGTTAGAGTGTTTTGTTTGAGGGCAAACAGAACAAATTCCACAGGGGTGATGCCCCACAACTGGTAGCAGATCCCATAGAGTCCCTACTGTCCTTACGGGGGATTCCCTCAGGCGAGTATGCACCAGGCCTTGCATACGACGACACTGTCTATCAGTCGATTTTAGACAGCATGCCTAGTATGCTTGAAGCACTCCCTATTGCGACTACGGGTACTCAGGATGAGTGGGCCAAGGTTTTACCCTTGAAGAAATCACACTCACGTACCTCAGTACAAGGTATATCGATGGCCGAATACCTTAGGGCTAGCTGTGCACCTCCCGGTTTGATTGTTACCAATGCCCCTCGCCTTTTCTTGCAGGATAAATCATTTTTAAAAGATTGGTCCCTCATAGCTTGGCGGTGCACAAGGGATTGGTTAATCCTTATTATTAGCACCGCTAAGAGGATAGCCGATAACATACTGATAAAAATCCAAGTTCTAGAAGCTTCAATCAGAACTACCATCACTGGGACAATCTTCAAAAAACAGCAAGACGAGTCAAATAAAACTACGAAAGAATTTAATGACTCAATCCTGCAAGCCAAGTTAGACAAGTTCAAGAAAGACCTGACAAGTTTAAGTACGAACCCGTGTACCCATATACCAGCGACACCTATACTCCACCTGATTTCAGAGGTAATGGGAAACGCTATGGGTCTAACTATTTGGGTTCCAGCTCAGATAGCAGTGACTCTGACCAAAATGGTACATCTCCATCATTCCCCAGAAGAGGGAGAGGACGATCGAACAGACCTTTCTTCCGGGGGAATTACCCACAAGGCCAAATCCAACAATGGTGGCCGCCAACACCATGGGGCTATCCTCAACATCAATTGGCCTATACACCACCACCAGGGCCATTCCAGGGGTTCCCTAATGAATTTCACAATCAGCCTTTTTTAGTGCATGGCCCCCACAGATTACGGGGCAGAAACCGCACAGGACAACAACCAAGGGTCCACTGGCAGGACCAGACAGGCCCTAACGCAGGGAACCAACCCTCGTAGTTAATCTTTCCACGAGAACCTTGAGTGAGATAGAACAACGGGTCCTCAATAAAGGTTTGGGGTTCGTAATGATCAATGATGGTGATCCCTTTCAATTCCAATGCGAGCTTAGTCAATTTTTCCGTAAACTACCCCTTCATTACTTCTTCAAAGACAAAGACAATGAACAGCCGGATGTCTCAGGAGAAAACACGGGATTGAGATTGAAATCCAAATTCCAGCCCCCTGTACACGCAACGCCTCCTCAGGTTCTGGATTTTGAACGAGCCGTCCAGGATGATGTCTCGAGGATATGGACAGCCCAGAAGAAATCATTTAAGAACCTCTCAAGAGATGAACATACAGCTTTGAATACTTTCTCTGATGACCCCTCCATTATCATTAAGCCATCAGATAAGGGGGGCTCAATAATTGTTCTTAACAGCAGCGACTACAATTTGCAGTGTCTGCGTCAACTTAATAACAGACAAGCATACAGGCCACTGAAGCAAGATCCAACTAATGATCTGGGGAAACAGATCCACAGTCTAGTGGAAGAAGGACTGGCGTAAGGTTGGAGAACCTCTAAAGAAGCTCAATTCCTTAAGACTACTAATCTGGTTATGCCGTACTTTTACACACTCCCAAAAGTCCATAAACAACAGAGGCCACCACCTGGAAGACCTATAATTTCAGGCATTGGATCGATCCTGGAACCACTATCAACTTTTGTGTACCACTTCTTGAGGTCGATTGTCCAAAAGATCCCGACATACCTCCAAGACACTAAGGACGTCCTTAGAGCATTGCTAGAAATTGATTTCGATCCAGAAAGAGACTTCTTGGTATCATTCGACGTAGAGTCTCTCTACACTTCCATCCCCCAGGATGAGACTCTGGAAGTGGTCACTTCCATTTTAGAAGGGTGCAATTTAGACACAATAACACCAGTACCCTTCAATATGGCTTTGGCTATATTGGCCATGAAGGATAACTTTTTTCGCTATGGGGAGACGATCTACCTACAAACGTCTGGCACAAGCATGGGCAGCGTTTTCGCGCCCAGCTTGGCATGCTTATATGTCCACCAATTTGAACAACAACATGTGCTCACCCCGGGCAATCCATTCCACTCATCTATCAGATGGTGGAAAAGATACATCAACGATTTATTAGTGGTGTGGAGAGGCGATAAGAACTCCATTGTGGCTTTCCATGAATGGCTCAACGGCAGGAACGAATTTTTGAAGTTTACATTCGAGTGCGACAAAGAAAGACTGTCCTTTCTAGAACTCTCAATATATGCCACCTCTGCAGGCTTGCAGAGTGAACTCTACAGTAAGCCAATGGCAAGGAACTCTTTACTCCTGTGTGATAGCCATCATCCCAAGGCCCTGCGAGACAATTTGCCCTACGGGCAGTTTCTAAGAGTACGGAACAAATTGCTTGAGTAGGGGGGATTTTGAGACACATGTCAGTAACTTAACTACACAACTGCTTGAGAGACACTATCCACGTACTCTGGTCAAGCGTTCACGGAAAAGAGCGAGTAACAGCAATCGAGATTCACTTCTGGAACCCCCGGTAGCGAAGGCCCTCTTAGAAAGATTAACATTGGTAAGCACATTCAATACCAGGAGTAACCAGATCCAAAAGATTATTCGCTACCACTGCCGTATTCTGAATCACACGAAAGAGAAGATTGCCCAACCATTATTCGCCTTCAAGAAATCAAGTAGCATCCGGGATCGCCTGGTGCATACTCGCCCGAGGGAATCCCCCATAAGGACAGTAGGGACTCTATGGGATCTGCCATCAGTTGTGGGGCATCACCCCTGTGGAATTTGTTCTGTTTACCCTCAAACAAAACACTCTAACCAAAAAGACATTGGTACCAACCGTCCTTGGGTACAGACTCATTTCACAATCTGTAATAGTGATAATCTCATCTATCTTCTGACATGCCCGTGCTCCACCCGATATGTTGGCATGACCACGCGAAAAGTGAGAATACGGATGGTGGAACACAAGAGTTCGTTTCGATGTAGAAAATCGTTAACCAGTCTGACCAAAGACTTTTTGGAGAAACAGCATCGAGAAGATGAATTTTATTGGACAGTATTAGAGAAACCTCTGATCCCATCGCATATCAGCGATGTTTCCAGTTATCTATTTAGGAAAGAACAGAAATGGATTTACAAGCTCCGAACAAACGTAGACGGACTCAACAATGAAATACCGTGGGTCTCACTGTGAATCCTGTATCCTTAACTGTCACTTGCATCTCACAAAATAATCAAGAATTTTCACCTGATGAGTATGCATATAGATAATGGAACGGCGATCTGATCTTGAGGTGTACAGTGGCCTTACAATGTCCATTGAATCTCAACTTGTGTATGATCCGAGTAGGCTTAGAATGTATATCATTCTTTCCTGACTCATTGGGGTCGATTCCGATCCATTAAAAATCACCGTCCGTACGACTCGCATCCGGAGCCGTTTTCGTACGACTCATAGAGACGCCGTACGACCTGACGATTACGATCCCGACCGGGGTACCAGGACGCGAGTCGTACGGTCCACGTCAGGTAAGGGCGATTCGTACGGAAAAGCGCACAATCACATACACACCGTACGGCGCGTACACCCCATGATCGCAGGGGTATGTGCCGTACCCCTGCGATCATGGGGGGTACGTGCCGTACACCCAGCGTACATGGGGTACGTGCCGTACACCCAGCATACATGGGGTACGGCACGTACCCCATGTACGCTGGGTGTATGGCACATACCCCCCATGATCGCAGGGGTACGGCGCGTACCCCTGCGATCATGGGGTGTACACGCCGTATCCGGGGGGGGCGTTCCGTACCTGTTTCGGGGCGAACTCTGATTTTACGGCAGTTTCCAGCTCCCGTAGAAAAAGGGTCGTACGGAGTGTACCCAACACGGATCGTACTTGCCGGGTCGTAAAAAGCAGCCGCGAACCGTACAAACGTCGTGTACAGCGGGTTCCGAGGGCGATTCGTACGGGAATTCTATTCGTACGGTCCCTAGTACGATTCGTACGGATAGCTGCATTGGGTGTGGATCGTACTACGTCGTTCGTACGGGGACGGTTACGGGTACGAACCGTACGGAAAAAAATGCTCTGTACGACGATTCGGAGCGCTTTTTACGGGATCGGAATCGACCACTATGTGTACACACACATAACAGGTTTGACACGAGTGGGTACTTCTGTCCCACACGTGTTGATTCGAAATAATGAACTAACAAACACAGTCACTTTACATTTAATATGATTGCAGGATGCCGATATAATACTTCCCATTGCTATCAGTTACATCATAGTAGTTATAAATAATAATATGGGTGCATTATGCTATCTATGCACAAAGTGGGCGCTAAGGACATGGACATACATAATAGGCGCATTATGCTATCTATGCACAAAGTGGGCGCTAAGATACTGACATACATAAGAGGTGCCATTTTTACTGAATCATCGGGACTACGGTAAAATTTAGATAATGTTTTAGACCTCCGAAGGACTAGACTTACTTTGCGTTAGAAATTAGTCTTCCAAACTACTTACTGTTACGCTGTGACGTCATCTCGTAGTTCTATGCGTGCGCTAATTAATCTAACGTTTATAGCAATGAAGGCATCACGTCGGAACTACTTGGAATGACGCTATGACGTCATTTTGTAGTTCCATACGCGAGCGGACCCCAGGAAACACACAGGCTTAATGGCGTCCGCTGGGCATTGCAACTACATGGAGGTACTAGTTATTGATAGCACCCTTGAAGAGCCAGTGAACTGAGACGACATCTACTCAGGTCAGGCCAGTTACCTTTACATTCCATAATTTGAGCGTGAATTGCGCGTTAGTTAACAAAGTAGTGCCTCTCACTCGATACCATAAATAAGCCCGTCCCCTTTCATCGGTGCCTCCCCCAAAAGACTCAGGCTTGAGCTTTGAGGCACCGACGGACAGGTAAGACAGGGATGTATGGGATAGTGAGTAGGTGCCTAAAGATATTCCACGTGTAGGATTATAGAGATGGACATAGTTTTGGGATATATTATTTAAAAGATACTGAAAACCCTTCATATTATATATGATTTTTCAACATTTTTGAGCTAGTAACTTGGGAGTTAGACAGAGTGTGCAAGTTTTGTCCTGCACTTGATCTCTGTTAAAAGAAGCTCAATAGACTTGCTGGCATACTAGAGAGGGAGAGACGGTAGTGGTGGAGCAGTGTGTTGCCGGTGGCAGAGGCAGCCCCCTTCACTTGGCGATATTAATTGCAGTTTCTGTGGGACACTGTGCGCGCTGTTGTAACGGCGAATGTTTTTAAATAGCAATTAGGCTTTAGTTTTAAAACGCTCAGTGTGGTGAATTCTTGTGTATTTACTTCCTGCATACTAACTCTCCCTCTCCCGCCCCGGTCCGCCGCGTCCAATCATGGACGATTGATGCGGAGGGCGAGGAGGAGCCTGTACATCCGGGCTCTGGGAGCTGAGCTCAGTGCTCTAGCGACGCTGAAACTAACAAGGGTATTTAAACAGCTGGGATACCGCGCTCGCTGTGGAGCAGTGTGTTGCCGGTGGCAGAGGCAGCCCCCTTCACTTGGCGATATTAATTGCAGTTTCTGTGGGACACTGTGCGCGCTGTTGTAACGGCGAATGTTTTTAAATAGCAATTAGGCTTTAGTTTTAAAACGCTCAGTGTGGTGAATTCTTGTGTATTTACTTCCTGCATACTAACTCTCCCTCTCCCGCCCCGGTCCGCCGCGTCCAATCATGGACGATTGATGCGGAGGGCGAGGAGGAGCCTGTACATCCGGGCTCTGGGAGCTGAGCTCAGTGCTCTAGCGACGCTGAAACTAACAAGGGTATTTAAACAGCTGGGATACCGCGCTCGCTGTGGAGCAGTGTGTTGCCGGTGGCAGAGGCAGCCCCCTTCACTTGGCGATATTAATTGCAGTTTCTGTGGGACACTGTGCGCGCTGTTGTAACGGCGAATGTTTTTAAATAGCAATTAGGCTTTAGTTTTAAAACGCTCAGTGTGGTGAATTCTTGTGTATTTACTTCCTGCATACTAACTCTCCCTCTCCCGCCCCGGTCCGCCGCGTCCAATCATGGACGATTGATGCGGAGGGCGAGGAGGAGCCTGTACATCCGGGCTCTGGGAGCTGAGCTCAGTGCTCTAGCGACCCCTCCCCCCTTTAGGATAAATGTGCTTCGGACAGCGTCCGCGCCGGAAGCGCGCCGAAGTCGAGCCAAGTCCAGCCCGTCTGCGCCCGTCCGCGGCCGGACGGGGCGCGGGGCTACGGACCCTGGCAGTTTGACACTAACCTCTATAAGGTATGATAGACATGCTTTATTAGCACTACAACCTGACACGTATGCTACCTGCAAGCACACCATGAGGGCCCAGTCACTCACAAAATGCAGGAGGTGTAGCTTCGATCCCCGCCCCCAAGTCCTAGATACTAGCTCCGGCCCTATCATTAAAGCAGCTCTACTGAACTGTAGATCGCTGCGTAAGCATGCGCTGGAAATCTACCACTTGATTGACGACCTGAAACTTGACATCCTTTTCTTAACGGAAACCTGGCTGGATGAATATTCGGATCCGGATATCATTCAGGCGTTACCTAACGGATATTCTATAGCCAGGTTAGATAGAAAGGACGGTAGAGGTGGTGGCATCGCCATTATTACTAAAGCACCTCTCGTCTGCTCCCTTGCACACACACAGGTTGATCATAGTGAAGCTGGCATCTTCAGTATCAACACTGGTCCTAACTACTCGATATCAGGTATTCTGATATATCGCCCACCGGGCAGATTATATGATTTCACTTCCACCCTCATGGAGGTGGTCACCCATCTTGCTTTAAGGAAATCAAAACTGTTAGTTCTGGGTGACCTTAATGTTCACTTTGATGATCCTTTAGACAAAGATGCAGCTGACATATGTATGGAACTGCAATCGGTTCAAGCTGACCTCAAAAATAAAGAACCCTCACACCAACTAGGGCATCTATTAGACCCCGTCTTTGGTAACTGGCTGGGAGTGTATACTACTGATCCCATACCCATACCCTGGTCGGATCATTATATCATTCCCATCTCAATCCAACTGGAAAAAACTGAGCTCTTTCGGCAGCAGTCTCTGCGGTATAAACGCAGGAAATGGAAAAGTTTTTCCTTAGACTCCTTCACTCAAATTGTCAAGGATGAAGGTCTTCCGAAAGGAGCTGACTGTGAGGCTGCCAATGAAAGCTTGAACAATATTGTTACAAAGGCTCTGGACATTACAGCCCCTAGCCGCACTATGTCCAATGCTAGAAGGTCTCAGAAAAGTGCTCCTTGGTTCGGACAAGATCTACAGACCATGAAAACGGCCTGCAAGAAACTTGAGAGAGCCTGGCGTTACAAATTCTGTGCAGACATAAAAACACAGTATAAAACTGCACAGAAAGAATATTACAAAACCGTCCGCCTGGCAAAAGCTGAGCACTATCACACTCGGATTACGGAAGCTGGCAACTCCTCTAGGGAATTATTCCAAATATATAAGGAGATATCCATAGTGGAGATGTCCTCCTCTATCCAAAATGACTCAGTGGAATCATGTAATAACATAGCTCAGTACTTTGCTGGTAAAATAAGTAAGATCTATACCAGTTTCTCTAAACAGGGAGCCCCGGCCGCAGATTTCGCTGAAAATGAGCAAAGTGTAAACACACCGGTCTGTCTCAAATCTTTTGAAGTCCCTCCCTATGAGATGCTGTCTAAGATGTGTAACAAGATCAAGTCGGGATCGCCCAGAGATCCGGCTCCTCCTAAAATATTGGCTGAAGCTTTCTCAGTTCTGGAACCTCACTTGAGACACTTGTTACTAACATCCTTTTCAACCGCTTGTCTCCCAGAGGAATGGAAACAGGCTATAGTGCTTCCTATTAAGAAAAAGCCCAACATCAGTGTGGACGTAATGGATAATCTACGACCCATATCCCTTTTACCGTATGTCGCCAAGTTGGCAGAAAAAATCGCTAACACCCAACTGATGGAACATCTGGAGACCCATAATGTCTTCCATAAATCCCAGTCGGGTTTTAGATCAGGGTTCTCAACGGAGACAGCCCTCCTAAGGGCCACCGAAACCCTACGTGAGGGAGCAGATGAGGGAAAGACAATGGCCCTCATCATGCTTGATCTCAGTGCCGCTTTTGACACTGTAGCACATTCCATCCTGCTACAGTGTCTAAATAAAGCTGGAATCACCAAAAAGGCACTGGGATGGCTGAAGGCTTTTTTGCTTGACAGAAGCTTTCAAGTCCAAAGGGGGAGCTTTCTCTCCGATAGGGTGAGGCTGGAGCAGGGGGTGCCCCAGGGCTCTGCCCTGAGCCCTACCCTGTTTAATCTATATATGGCCCCTCTGGCAGAGGTAGTGCAATCGTTCGGCGTGGAGCTTGTCTCCTACGCCGACGACACGCAGCTCCTTATTTCTCTGACCCAAGCCCCTTCCAAGGAAGCTGATAATTTCAATGTCTGCATGACTAAACTTGCCACTTGGATGAACGACCACTGTCTGAAACTGAACGGGACTAAGACGGAGGTCCTCATCATGGGAGGAAATGAGGCTAAATGGACGAAGGAGTGGTGGCCTAGCTGCCTTGGTCCTCTGCCCTCCCCATCCCGAGAGGCGAAGAACTTGGGTGTGTGGGTGGACAATAAACTGTCCTTTGACAGCCACATAAGAAAAACGGTGGGCAAATGCTTTGGGGTAATGAAAACTCTGAACCGTACCCTTGACTTGTTACCTATTAATTCCAGGCGTACCATGACGCAAGCACTGATAACGTCCCGTATTGATTACGGAAATGTGCTGCTCATGGGCACATCTGAGAAAAATATTAAAAAGCTTCAGGTGCTACAAAATTCGGCAGCTCGCCTGGTCTTAAGGCTCCCTCGGCGAGCTCCATCTCGCCCCTCTCTTGTAGCCCTCCATTGGCTGCCCATCAGGAAGAGGATTGATTTTAAAGCTATGCTGTGGTGCCATAAAATAATTCATCACAGAGCACCGGCCTACATGTCGGATTTGGCTACTGTCTATGAACCGAGCAGGTCGCTTAGGTCTAAAGGTATGGGTCTGCTCAGAACCACACGCCCCAAAAAGGCCAGAATGGGAGGCAAATCCTTCCGGACTTTGGCGGCCAGGAAATGGAACCTTCTTCCTGCGGATATCAGGATGGAGAATAATGAAATCCTGTTTAGGAAGAAACTAAAAACCTGCCTCTTCACTTGGTGATGGGTTTCCTCTATTCCTTCTCACACTCTCTCCACAGCGCGGGGACACGCCGGGAGGCGTCACCAGGCGCTCTACAAGCTCCTTTAAATTAAAATAAATTAAGTGGTGTATCCTAAAGGAAAGGACCGCACATTCACTATTAACAATTAGATATAGGCTGAGTGCTGGCATATTCGCGAATACAAAATGTCAAAGGACCTGTGTTAGGGTAGAGAGAGGGACGGCATATGGGCATACTCGATTGCGGACAAGGGACAAATGTGAATAACAATGAGGGGTTTTGATGCTGTCAGGAGTATGTACATCACGGTAAGACAGGGATGTATGGGATAGTGAGTAGGTGCCTAAAGATATTCCACGTGTAGGTGTATAGAGATGGACATAGTTTTGGGATATATAATTTAAAAGATACCGAACACCCTTCATATTATATATGATTCTTCAAAATTTTTGAGCTAGTAACTTGGGAGTTAGACAGAGTGTGCGAGTTTTGTCCTGCACTTGATCGCCGTTAAAAGAAGCTCAATAGACTTGCTGGCATATTCGCGAATACAAAATGTCAAAGGACCTGTGTTGGGGTAGAGAGAGGGACGCCATACGGGCGGACTCGGTTGTGGTCAAGGGACAAATGTGAATAACAATGAGGGGTTTTGATGCTGTCAGGAGTATGTACATCACGGTATCTCTCTGGTTATTGTCTCTTGATTTTTAGAGCGGGCCTCGGTATACCTGAGCACGGACCAGGTGAGGTGAGGTCCAGTCCCCGGTCAAGCTGGGTGAGACAAAAGAACTTTACTTTTTACTAATGTGACATGGGAATGGTGCATGATTAGACTGTACATATAGGAGAATTATCGCATGAATGTTTATAGTCTGTTATTGTCTCTCCGCATCTCTTTCTAGATGCGTGTCAGCATTTACTGGCTGGGAGGACTAGCATGTCACAGGTTGTATTCGTTCCAACCTTTTGATATATTTTTTGTGTTATATTATCATTCACATCACATTCTAGCAGTAGCAATAGATCTAGAACAGAGGCCCTGATGAAAGCCAGGGGCCTATATGCCCCGTTAGGCAGAAACATGTTGGCCTTGTTTAACAACAGATATTGTTTCCACTGTCGCCTGCACTGTTCTGTTTTTAATTAGGGGAGGTGTCCTTTGTCGAATAAAGTTTTTTTCAGGACATATGACTCTATTTTATTATCACCACATATTTTGCTTTGCACTGCACCTTTAAAAAAAAATTTTTTACAACCATCATTGATCGGCTGTCGCATGGTCGTCCATAAGTGCCTATGGACTCGATCTTGCTCCACTAGCACAGTTGTGGTCAAATGGTCTCGATGATCGAGGGACCGATCACCTGCTATGGGAGACCCAAATGATAGGACTGATCATTAAGTTCATATTTGATGGTTATCCACTTTTGAGCAACTGGGATTGAGTACTGTGGTACTGTATGTACGCGTTTTTCATGCACACTGACCCAACATATATATATTTTTTTGAGGGTAACTAGGGTACCCCCTCACATACTAGATTTGAATGTAGGATAGACAGCCACATTTAGTGTTGCTTCAGACCCCGTGTGTTCCGTTTGTGTATAAAATATTTATTTTGCCAGGTCAAAGTGACAGCGTTTCACTGCACTACAGGCTGAAGTGGCAGGCCTGAAACACGGTGTACAGTGCTACTTTAGGGGGTGGCAGAATGAGTGCTGCAGCCTACTTGTAGCATGTAATTTACGGGGAACAGCCTTTACAACGCAACTTTTACAACGCACTACCATTACAACGTAACTTTTACAACGCAAGTGCTTTTACAATGCATGTCTTTACAACGCATGCAATTTCAACGCAGATGTCATTACAACGCATGCCATTACAACGTAAGTATGTTTTAAGGTCATGTTTTTTTAATTAATTTTTATTCTTAATTACTTTATAAATAAAAATTATATTTGGAGAAATGAGTTAATGTAAATATATATATTTAAAATTAATACTCAAGAATTTTTTTAATTTAAGTTAATTTTCTAGTAATAATTAAATTATGAGTAATGAGTAAATGTAAAAAAAAATTACAAATTAATACTCATGTAAAAATTAAGTTATGAGTAATTATTAAAGGTTAAAAAAGACATTTAAATTAATACTCGGGTAATAATTAAATGATGAGTAATGAGTTATTTAATTTAAGTTAATTTTCTAGTAATAATTAAATTATGAGTAATGAGTAAATGTAAAAAAAAAATAATACTCATGTAATAATTAAATTATGAGTAATTATTAAAGGTAAAAACAAAATCCCATTAATACTCAAGTAATAATTAAATTATGAGTAATGAGTAAATGTAATAAATTATACAATCAATTAATACTAATTTTTAAAAAAAAGTAATGTGAAAAATAAAATAATTTTTAATAAAAATTATTAATTAAACAAAATCAAGTAATAAATACAAAAGAGTACTGAGTAAATTAAAAAAAATACTCTATTAATAATTAATTAAAGAGTACTGAGTAAATTATAAAAAAAATGTTTATTGCATGTAAGTATAGAAATACAATTACTCATTTTATTTTTAATTTTGATGGGAATTAATAAAATATATCTATAATGTTATTTTTATATGATGGAATTTAAATAATCCTGTAGTAATTTATTACAAAATTAAATATAAATAGGTCAAGAATTTTACTATTATTGAAGCATTCAAAAATGTGTTATTACATATTATTCAGAAAATATAAAAATTATTAAAATTAAAATAAATATCATATTTAAATTATTTAATAAATACATTTTATTTAGTAACGTCTTGTATAAAATAATTTATATTTATAAAATATATAAAAAATATTATAAGATAAGACAAATTAATAATATAATTTTAAAAATAATTTATTAAAATGTAAGTGATATATTTTAAAAAAATTAGAATAAAAAATATGGATAAATTAAAACTTGGAAAAATATTTATAAATGTAAAAAGAAAATTCTAAATTGTTATGAAATTTTTAAATGTAACAAATATTTTAATAAACATTATTGAAATAAATTTACGCACGCTTTACAATTGAATTCAATGGAGAGTTTTGTCCTTTATTTATTTCCATAGTTGAAGTTATGAGTAACGCAGAACTACTTTGCAAGCTGCTAGAAAGGTACTTGTGAGAAGTTTAGGATGGAAATGGCAGCAGTATAGAGGTAAGTAGAATTTAACATAATTTTCTATGTAATAACATGTAAATTAAATTTAAAATAACAATAATTACATTAATGAAAAGAGTGACTCGATTTTTTTCGTTTCTTTTTTTTATTTAAAAAATCATGTATTTTAAAATTAATTTTTAATCATTTACATACAATTTTTAAATAATGTTTATAATGTAAAGAAACAATTTTAAATAAATTATATTTCAATAAATATAAATAATAATAAATAGTCCTTTTTTCATCTTTGTTGCTCCGGATGACGTCGACGCGTAAACGTGTATTCAAGCGGCCATTTTGAAGAGCGTCGAGGCTGGAAGCTGCAGGAAGCTGATCTGCGCTCAGGTAGGAAACTCATTAAACTTTATTTATAAACATTAAAATGTAATTTAGGATATATATATTGTAAAGAAAGGATAAGGAGAGGTTGCATATGTTAATGTAATGTATACGATGTAATTTCAGCTAGTCGCCGATCATGTTACTGTACTATGCCTTTGTCGGGACGCTGTAAAAAATAGGGTATTGTAATATATAGATGTTTATTGTTTAAAAAAAGTAATAGAAAATTTTACATTAGAAAGTTAGACTTTATATTGCTTTTAAAAAGTTATAATGTGAAATGCATTGATTATACACATCTGAAAGTGCACGAACACATGTAAAGTGAAAAAGAAAAGATCGAGTTTGACACATAGCTGGTTTAGAGGATTTTAGATTAATTTAGTGTTGTTCTTGTTATAAATTTAATAAATTGTAATTGTGTATCATACTGCGGAAGGCAATGCGAAATGGATTATGTGGTCTATGATTTACTAATAGACACCACATGGATGTTTAAAAAATTAAAAAATGAATTTGGAATGTAAATGGAATTCGTGGTCCATGGATGCCTTTAGCATGTTTTTGAACTTTGACAAACCTTTGCAAAATGGTCTTTGTAAGAAAATGGATTTTGTGGACTTAAGATTACTATCAGGATGGATATGGATTAAACAATCCTTTCAAATTTTATTTGGAAAGAACATAGATTTCGTGGATTTAGGACTACTATCAGGATGCATATGGAGCAAAGAAACCTTTCAAGATGTACTTGTGAAAAAAAAGGTTTTCGTGGAGTTTGGATGGCTAAAAGCATGTACATGGTTGTTGAAAACCTTATTCAATGGTCTGTGAAAGAAAATGGATTTCGCAGTATTTGGATTATTTTTAGGATGTACATGGTCATTAAAAACCTTTCAAGATGGAATTGTGGAAAAAAAGGTTTTCGTGGATTATGGATTATTTTCTTAATGTATATGGACTTTGGAAACCAGATCAAATGGATTTGAATAGAACGTGGATTTCGTTGACTTTGGATTAGTTTCAGGATGGAGTTTAAAAAAATGTGTCTTTCGTGCACTTTGGATTATGAAAATGATGCATCTGGATCTTTGATACTTTTCAAGATTGACTTCGTAAAAATATGGATTTAGTGGAGTTTGGATTTTTGCATTTTTTGTTTGGGTGATTGTTTTTTGCCTCCAAATGGATTAATATTGGAGAAACAAGAGGAAGAAAAAAAATAGAAGACAACTAAAGGTAAGCTGACCCGACATTACATTTAAAAAAATAATTTAGAAAAATGTGAATGCCAATTGAATTTAATCTTTTATTTAATTTAGGTAAAAGCAGGAAAGTAAGGTGTAGATTAAAGTTAGAAATGTAGGATGTTAGCAACATTATCAAGGTAGTCTAAAGCCACACACAACGAAAACTGTTGTAGAATAGCCAATAGTCTCTCAGACATTTCTTTTGATTTTTTTTAAATTCGTGGGTTTAGACTACCAGTTAATGTTTGAGAGATTCTCATTTCTTGAAAACTTTGCTCCTTCTTCAAAGTTTCCAAAAATGAGTAGAAATTAGGGTGTGGTTTGCCAATTGTATGGTTGAAGGAGTTATGCCATCCCTCTATGGCATTGTTTGTTTTGCCTTCTCCTTCTAAGCAGCTCGTGTAGCAGTTCCACCACTCCACATGGAAACGTGGCTTCCTCCTGCGACCCGATCTGCTTAGATGTCCAATCCATGTGTCCTCAAAATAATTTAGTAAGGGTGCCAATTTGTCTTCGTTTTCATTAAAAAAATCAGATTCTGTAATAGCTGTGTAGTACTCGTCTACACTTTCAGGAGGGACAAAACAAAGAGCTGTACGTTTTTTTTAATTCAAACTGTAGTTGGCTATCAGTTGAGTACTCTGCAACCAGGGATGTTTTTTGTAGTTTACGCCAAAATGCCTGGGAAAAATGGAAAAACATCCCTGAATTTGGGTATCCGTGTACGTTTTAGTGATCACATTGATCATAGCCAATTCAAAATCAATAATTATCTTCCTAGGACTTTTATTGGATGTTTTGTTTTTAATCACTGATAAAAGCTCAGTGTAGGTTGCAGATTGCTTATCAGGTAGCAAACTATATACTAAGGGAATAACATTATGGTTAATCTTTGCGTGAATATTGTAAATTTGGGTGAAAGGATGGGGTGTACTTTTAAGCGTCCCATCCATCATCCAAATGTCACTATTTTCTAACTTAACAGGGTTGCGGGGTGTACTAAAGATAAGAATACATTTATGAGGGTTTTGGTTGTCGTGCAGGAGGAAAGGTTCATTAGAAAAAGAAATAGTGAGTTCATTAGGAATTTGAATGTCAGAAAAAGTATGTGGAGTTGAAGTTAGAGTATTACTTGCCTGCTTTTGTCTTTGTATAATTCTTCTCAAATTGGGAATGATAGGCATACTACTAGCAACATGACTAGGAACATGCTGTGCAACCTCTCGTAATATTGATCCAGTAGTGTCATTGGAGGTGCATGCAATTTCTTTCATTTCATTTAAGGTTTCCCTTACTTCAATCTCCATTGCAGAGGCAGAGTGGTTATGTTCTGTTGTTTTAATAATGATATCATCATGGGTAACCGCTCTGCCGCTGCAATGGGATGAGTAGTATTGCACACACCTCCAATGTCTACGTGGTGCACTTATCCTTTCTTTACAATATATATATCCTGCATGTTTTAATAAACGGTTTCCCCTATTTGATTTTATGTATGATGCAGTTTCCTGAGTGGACATTATCTGTGGGGAAAATAAAATTGCTTTAGTATGTGCATTTACTTATGTTACGTTTGTAAGCAATCCAACTCACACTTTCCCTGTTGCTTTACCTTCCTGGACTTACAATAGTAAATCGTGCCCCAAAACTATCCCACACTTTCCCTACTGCTGCACCTTCCTCGAGTAAGAATAGTAAGTATAACCCCTACATTATCCCACACTTTCCCTACTGTTGCACTTTCCAGGAGTTTGAATAGTAAGTCTTACTCCTTCACTATGCCAAATTTTCCCAACTGGTGCACTTTCTTGGAGTTAGAATAGTTAATTTTGCTCCTACATTATCCCACACTTTACTTATAACTGCATTTTCCTGGAGTTAGAATAGTAAATATTGCCCCTATACTATCCCACACTTTACCTACTGCTGCACCTTCCTGGAGTTAGAATAGTAAATTAAACCCCTACACTATCCAACACTTTCCCTACTGCTGCACCTTCCTGGAGTTAGAATAGTAAGTTATACCCCTACACTATCCATCACTTACCCTACTGCTGCACCTTCCTGGAGTTAGAATAGTAAATTAAACCCCTACACTATCCAACACTTTCCCTACTGCTACACCTTCCTGGAGTTAGAATAGTAAGTTATACCCCTACACTATCCAACACTTTCCCTACTGCAGCACCTTCCTGGGGTTAGAATAGTAAATTATACCCCTACACTATCCAACACTTTCCCTACTGCTGCACCTTCCTGGAGTTAGAATAGTAAATTAAACACCTACACTATCCATCACTTACCCTACTGCTGCACCTTCCTGGAGTTAGAATAGTAAATTAAACCCCTACACTATCCAACACTTTCCCTACTGCTGCACCTTCCTGGAGTTAGAATAGTAAGTTATACCCCTCCACTATCCAACACTTTCCCTACTGCTGCACCTTTCTGGAGTTAGAATAGTAAATTAAAACCCCTACACTATCTAACACTTTCCCTACTGCAGCACCTTCCTGGAGTTAGAATAGTAAATTAAACCCCTACACTATCCAACACTTTCCCTACTGCAGCACCTTCTTGGGGTTAGAATAGTAAATTATACCCCTACACTATCCAACACTTTCCCTACTGCAGCACCTTCCTGGGGTTAGAATAGTAAATTATACCCCTACACTATCCAACACTTTCCCTACTGCTGCACCTTCCTGGAGTTAGAATAGTAAATTAAACACCTACACTATCCATCACTTTCCTTACTGCTGCACCTTCCTGGAGTTAGAATAGTAAACTAAACCCCTACACTATCCAACACTTTCCCTACTGCTGCACCTTCCTGGAGTTAGAATAGTAAGTTATACCCCTACACTATCCAACACTTTCCCTACTGCTGCACCTTCCTGGAGTTAGAATAGTAAGTTATACCCCTACACTATCCAACACTTTCCCTACTGCTGCACCTTCCTGCAGTTAGAATAGTAAGTTATACCCCTACACTATCCAACACTTTCCCTACTGCTGCACCTTCCTGGAGTTAGAATAGTAAATTAAACCCCTACACTATCCAACACTTTCCCTACTGCTGCACCTTCCTGGAGTTAGAATAGTAAGTTATACCCCTACACTATCCATCACTTACCCTACTGCTGCACCTTCCTGGAGTTAGAATAGTAAATTAAACCCCTACACTATCCAACACTTTCCCTACTGCTGCACCTTCCTGGAGTTAGAATAGTAAGTTATACCCCTACACTATCCAACACTTTCCCTACTATTGCACCTTCCTGGAGTTAGAATAGTAAGTTATACCCCTACACTATCCAACACTTTCTCTACTGCTGCACCTTCCTGGAGTTAGAATAGTAAATTAAACCCCTACACTATCCAACACTTTCCCTACTGCCACACCTTCCTGGAGTTAGAATAGTAAGTTATACCCCTACACTATCTCTAACTTTCTCTACTGCTGTACCTTCCTGGACTTAGAATAAACATTTTATTTGTTTGGTATAACAGTGTTGCATTCTGATCTGATTTACCTTTTTTGTCTTGTCTTTTTTTCGTGTGGAATGTGTTGCAGATGTAGAGTTTTCTTTGCTTTTATTTGGTTGGGTCTTTGATATTCTGTTGAAAAAGAAATGATAACAATTTGTAATTGCTTTCGTAATTTTTTTTTTACAATATTTAACATGGCTGTTTTACTGTGCCTAAGCTTTTAATTTAGGGAATGTTGCATTTTCCTTGATTTACATTTGAATAAAGTTGCTTTTCATTAACCAATCTTTTCACAACTGCTGTATATTTCTGGAGTTAGAAAAGTAAATCTTCCATTTCTTTTTTTCAACACTTTTTCTACTGCTGCACCATCTTGGATTTAGAATATTAAAGATTGTTTTCCACCTTCTTGGACTTAGATTGCTAATTTCTAATTTACTCTATCTCTCACTTACACAAATGCTATAATGTCTTTGAGTAACAATATTCAAGTGTTGTTATTTGTTTGCTTAAATTCTGTTGTATTTTGATCTGGTTTACCTTTTAAGTCTTGTCTTTAATCCTTTGTTTGGGAAACTGTGTTTTTGGTGTTCGGTAGTCTTTGCTTTTATTTGGTTGGTTCAGAGAATTCCTGCAAATAATGACAACAGAAAATTGTATTATTGCTTGTTTAAATTATTTTTATAAAATTTCAGTTGATTGGTTTTCTGTGCAAAAGATTTTCAATTTTTTTCCTGCTGCCTCTTCATGGATTTTCAATTGAAAATGGTTTATTTATTTTATCACATTATTTCACCACTGTTGCAACTTTCAAGAATTTGAAAAATAAATTGTGTTTCTCACTGTTCTTCACTTTCTCTAATGTTTAACATTGTTTACGTTTGATTGGTAAATGTTGCACCTACAGCTGTTACACTATTTCCAATATTTTGCATGTTTTTGGATTATACATCTATATTTTAAATTTGGCAATATACTTTACTTACACCAATGCTGCAATTTACTTGAGTAACAATACTCAAGCTTTGTTATTTGTTTTGTTTACAAATGTAGTATTGAGATCTTATTTACCTTTTTAGTCTTGTCTATTTCTCTTTTCGTTGTATTGGGATCTTGCTGTTGACTTTCCTTTGGTTTTCGTTGCTTTGTTCGTTGATATTCTGCTAAAATTGAAAAAAATAGATTTTGATATTGATTGTTTCATTTAATTTATCAAAATTTCAAATGACGGTAATTCTGTGCTGAAGCTTTTAATTCAAGTACAGCTGTTTCTTCGTGGGTTTTCTATAGAAAATGGTAATCATCAGTACTCAACATTTTTCTTACTGCTGAACCATTCTGAGGATACAATAGTAAAGATAAACATCAATCTATTCTTCAGTTTCTCTTCAGCTGTACATTGCAAGAGTTAGAATACAAATTTTTGATGTACACTATTCCATAGTTTCTCCAATGTTGCTTCCTTTTGGAGTTAGAATAGAAAATCTTGTCTGTATATTATCCAACGTTATTTCTACTGCTGCACCTTCCTCGACTTTGAATACTAAATAATGGCCATACACTATCCCTTAATTTCCATTTCGGTTTACTTTTGTCAAAAAAAGTAGTAAACAATATTTACTTTTAAAAATTCTGTTCTTTGATTATTCAAAGAAGAAAGTCCTGTATTTTTTGCTTTCTTTATATAGGTCTGTAAAAATGGTAAAAAATGAGTTAGTTTCAGAAGGTTTTCTTTGTCTTTCATAATTTTTGAAATATAATCGAATAAATAAAATAACTACTTTGTTAACATAGTTTGAAGGGAGATTGGATCTTTTTTTAAAATCTTTATGGAATGTTTTTAATCCGTTTCAGAAATGTTAATAATATGCTGTTTTTATAAAAAAATGATATTTGATTAATTATTTAATTTATTAATTTCGAATGGCTCTTAACACACGCTTTTTTACTAAATTTATTTTTCATAATTAAATGAGTAACGCTGTGTTCGTTGACTTGTTACAAACTCTTTTTATTGATAAAATATATTGTTTATTGTGGCATTTTGTCTTTATTATTTATGTCCCTAATTTTTAACGAACATTTCTAGGTACTTACATATGTGTGAAGAATTGGTTGTCACATTGAAAAATACTTTCACGAAACTGACAATTTAGCTGTATCTGCAATATATTTAAAAAATAGTTTTAATACTAATTCGTAGTATGAAAGGTAAACACTAACTAGTTATGCTTTTTGTTTTAAAACTTACTTGTCAGTTCGAAAAAAACGGCTTTGCTATGTCTCTGGGTCGTCGCTAGGTGTATAGGTCAGAGAGGTCAGCTTTGGGCGTCTGTACACTCTGGGAGTTGATAATCAACTGAATTCAAAATGGTGTTCTGCTTGTATTTATAAGTTTTGGTCAGTGTGCACTTAGTTTTCGAAAACACAGCATTATTTATCTCTTTTAAAAACTGTTTAGTTCCCGTGGAAACATGTAATTAATAATTAAGCATAAAATAGTGTTATTTTACTTCGATGATATGTTTTGGCATCCATTTTGATGTCAGTGTTGTGGTGTTAGTTTAATGAAAAGAGTTGTAGGACAATTTTCGCAACTACACTTTTTAAAATGGCTGCTATGAGTTTGTAAATAGATCGTAATTACGGAAAATCATTTGTAATTCTGTTAAATTTTAATCAATGTAATTTATGAATAGTTATTATTCTCTTACATTTTTTTTAAGTTGCGTACTAATTTTAATACTCGAGTATTAATTTTAATACTCGAGTATTAATTTAGGGAAAAATGCTTTCATTACAGTAAATTTTACGGCCCAATTTTTACCCACGTTTTAATATACTTCCCCACCCAAAACCCCTATTTTCCCTGCATCCCGTGCCAGGTTTTATTGTACATATTTAAAAAAAAATACCATGTATTATGCGTTGTAAGGGTATGCGTAATAAATGTATTCGTTGTAATGGTACTTTTCAATTACTTTTACTATTTTGCGTTGTAATGGTATGCGTTGTAAAGTAATGCATTGTAATGTTTCTTGCGTTGTAAAAGCATGCGTTGTAAAAGTATGCGTTGTTATGTCATACATCCGTAATTTACAGGTCCTGGGTACATATAGTACAATATCCTTGGGGCCTATAAGGACATTAATTGTGCCAATAAGGAGCATGCCATTTTGCCTACGTTTAGAACGGCGAGCACAAGCATTTTACCTCTGTTTGGCAGGGGTAAAGTGCACCAAATCCTAGATCCAGCAAAAACTGGTCCAACAAAAAGAAGGCAAAAATCTGGACTGATCCTGCAGAAAGGGCAAATCTCCAACAGAGGCTATTGATACCCCATACCTTTTGTTAGACCCAGTGGTTTCCGGCTGGCAGGGATGCATCGAAGCCAGTCAGAATCCATTGCTCTAAGTAGGATGAGTGCTATACATGTGTCCGATAACCTGTGCTCAACCTTACATTGCTTGGCACCGAGCAGTCTTGCTCATCCACAGGGCCCAAGTGTAAAGTATTGTTACAACACCACCCTTGCAACAGACTGTGTACGCTATAAAAAGACTCAACATTTTACACATAACACACTTGTCTTTGTATTACACACACTGAAATCAAAACAAGATACACATTGTATATACGGTTATATGCAATTGTGGAACATTCCCATTCGCTTAAAGGCCACACAGTCACAGGTCGTTGACTACGCCTCGTGACTCAGCCCCTCTGTCATTCAACTACACCAGCCAATGAAACACATTGCCCCTGCTGGCGCCCTGTTCACTAGACAGTCAGAACCACCTAACACAGAAATAAACAGTTAATTAGTTTTGTCCATCCGCATTAGACCTCCAGTAGCCTGACAGCACCTGACAGCACCTGCAAGAGTGAAGGATCATGATTTGGGACCCAGAAGGCTGGCGTGCTTCTAAGTCTGGCAAAATGTTTCCCCTCAGACGGAGATGTGAACTGCTGTAACCCCTGACAGTCAGCTGCAGATGCCCACAAGGCACGCTTAACCCCTCAGGCTTCATCATCAAGTTTTCCACAACAGAGAGGGAGCTAATGACCTCGGATAGAGGCCGTGTTGCCAGACACTGTCGTCCTTCCGATCTGGAGGTCAAAGACAGACTCAGTTTCCGGCTCAGGTACCCCCAACACCCCTCAGACACCACAAGCTCTGAAGCGCAAGCTAGCAAAGGTCCCCTTGATTGTAAGAATGGGTCCCTCAGACCCTACAAACTTCCCCCGCACTCCACAAACTCCTCACGTCTCGGCACCTCAGGCGGCTGTTGATCTTTATGAGCATACTCATCTGCACAGTTTGATGATGTTGTGCATCACAACGGTCTTTGTCCCAACCAACAATCACTTCAACCTGTTTCCGTGACACCCAGTGCAGTCCTTACAATCTCATGGAAACAGTGAGATCCTTTGGGCCCCTGGGATCTCGTAGATAGGAGGCAAGATAACCGACCATGGAGAGTACTTCAGGACCCAGGTCATGACAGTTGGCACTTACCTGCAGGGCAGCAACATGCAGGCACAATTCACCAAGTGATAGTCCCCTTCCTGGAGCACGACAAGCCTCAGGCTGCCACAAGTCTGCGGATAATCCAGTTGAAGTCCCTCCTGCCCTAAAGATCCCTCGTGTTGATGTCTCAGCATCGAACCAGCGTAGCATGGTTCCAAATACAAAAGAGTCTCTAACTGCTGAGGCCAGAGCCCTAGTAGTTATACCAACAATGGCCTTTGAAGTTGCTGAGGTCGACGCTTTAATGAGAACGAGGTCCCGCCAAAGTAGGATTGAGGGTAACCGCTCCTTTACTATTTACCCGGTGGGAGCATTGCCCGTACAGATGCCTTAAGAGGACCAATCGTCCATTTGTGAAAGTGCTGACTATGCAGCCTGACTTTTTCCATAATCACCCTCCATACTGAGGGAATTTTGCCCTGTGCAGATGCCTTACGAGAACTATTTGTTTCATATGGGAGTGCTGACTCTGTGAGATGAATCTACACTAAAAACTGTTATGTAACGCGACTGCATACCTGCCTCTGAATAAGGGACCATCATTGGTTTTCTCAGCAGTCATAGATGCATCAAGCTTTGTCCTTGCTCTCTATTCGACTCACTTTTATTTATCCCTTTGCTTACAATCAAGATGGTTGCCGATATAAATACTTTGCGCCCTGAAGAAGGAGTTTGTGATGTACATGGGACCACCGAGATGCGCGTTGGCGCTTCTTCCTTTTCTACTTTAGCACTTGGTTATTGTGTCTTGTCTATTTTTTTTTAGTATTGTATCCTTTGTTGGGTTTGTTCATTTTTGGATTTATGTCTTCATGTGGTGGTTGGGGTGGTAACATGTATAGTTACAAATAGGCTTTCTGTTCTATTGTTGTGCTGGGCTTGTGCTTATAATTATTTCATTGATGTACTAATTTTCTATTAATCACATATAGAAAAATAATGAAAAATGAAATGTTTTAATAAACAAATCAAGTAAAAATCTTTTGTATAAAAAAACCTTTTTGGTTCTGTGGGTTCTATCAAATGTTGGACTAACTGCCAATGTAATATTTATGTGTGTGGGAAATCTTATGTACTTTTGTTGCTGTTTATTCCCTGGTTACTTCCCTCCCTCATTTGCTTATTTCAGGGTCCCTCTTCTGTTTAATGTTGATGTCTCAGCATCGAACCAGCGTAGTATGGTTCCAAATACAAAACTCTAACTGCTGAGGCCAGAGCCCCCGTAGATATACCAACAATGGCCTTTGAAGTTGCAATCAGCTAAAGAGGCCACCTTTAAAATGCACAGGCCCTCTCTAAATTCTGGCTTGTCTGCCATCCTACCCTGGTTGGTTAGGTCACTATCTTTAATGAGGCCAAGACCCTGACCCTTGGAATGCAGGTGCTAATTTCACCCCCAAGGAACCATCCCAGAAAGGTCCATAAGAGTCAGAGGTCCACAGTTTCCCTTGAGCATCTAGTTTATGGCCTTTAATCAGGAATGCACAGATGTAGCTGTCCCCTTAGCACCCAGATGTAAATTTAAGTCATGCCAACAGACACACAGAGCCACGAGCATCGAAACACCAACTTATCCAAAAGTGACATTTCCACACACGTAATATCGGATCCACTCGCACTTCCGGAGAGGATTCGCCATTACGAACTCATCAATATCAAACACAATAATGCTACCATTCTGCCCTTGGGAAATACTGCTTAGTAATCTTTATGTACATTCCCTCATGCTAATCCAATGCGAGAACCTGGCCCCGGTGCCATTCCAGACCCTTGCATGTAATGCAAGGGTCACCGCACCCTGTCCCCAAGGAGAACTCCGATAAAGCAAGAGACATGCAGAACCTTGGCACATAGCTTTTTAAATGCCAAACTGAGTAATAGTAACTTGTGCACACAGGCCCTAACGGAGCAAACCTGTGGTACAATCGATGAGCTACCTCCGTGGACACACAACCAGTGCTGTAGGCCCACAGAGGAGCATTCAAAATACATGCCCTGGGTATATGTCTTACCTCATTACAAGAGACTTACAGATAAATTGACTCAGCCAATCATGTATATGATGAGTCCAACATTTTGGCACTGAATGGCAGTGTCAAGCGTACTCAAAGCCCTAAGGCTAGCATCCAGATCAGTGTAAACTGTAAGGAGAATAGCAAAAAGTCAAGGGAAAGTACCCTGGAAAGGGCCATTTCTGACATCTTCCAACAAATAAATCTCATAAATTACTCTTTAAACCTTTCCCTTGCTGAATGCCAATACCAGTGCCAATACCAGTATCATTGGTATATTCAGGAGTCGATTCCGATTCGGGAAAAAAATGTCTGTACGATTTGTATCGGGAGCCCTCTCCATATGAATCGTACCCGTCCGTCCGAGTCGCGTAGTACGATCCGTATTCCGTGAATCCGTCCGAATCGTCGCGATCCGTACGTATTGCAAGGATACAACCGTGACCCGTGCGACTCGTACACATGCCGTATGACTCATACACATGCTGTACGACCCAACGAATACGATCCGGACCGGGGTATGAGGACGCGATTCGTACGGTCCACTTCAGGTAAGGGCGAGTCGTACGGAAAAGCGCACAAACACATACACACCGTACGGTCCGTACCCCCCATGATCGCAGGGGTACGCACCGTATCCCTGCGATCATGGGGTGTATGAGCCGTACCCCATGTACGATGGGTGTACGAGCCGTACCCCATGTACGATGGGTGTACGAGCCGTACCTCATGTACGATGGGTGTACGAGCCGTACCCCATGTACGATGGGTGTACGAGCCGTACCCCATGTACGATGGGTGTATGAGCCGTACCCCATCGTACATGGGGTACGGCTCGTACACCCATCGTACATGGGGTACGGCTCGTACACCCATCATACATGGGGTGCAGCTCGTACACCTATCATACATGGGGTACGGCTCGTACACCCATCATACATGGGGTCGGCTCGTACACCCCATGATCGCAGGGGTACGGTGCGTACCCCTGCGATCATGGGGTGTACGCACTGTACCCAGGGGGGCCGTTCTGTACCTGTTTCCACACAAACTCTGCTTTTATGGCTGTTTTCAGCTCCCGTAGAAAAAGGGTCGTACGTTGCGTACCCGACACGTATCGTACTTGCTGGGTCGTAAAAACCAGCCGCAAACCGTACAGATGTCGCGTACAGCGGGTTCCGAGGGAGAATCATACGGAGATTAGAGTCGTACGGTCTCTGTACGACTCGTACGGAGTACGGCTCCTGGTACAAATCGTACGTACGGGGGACGTTGCAGGGTACTATTCGTATGGGAAAAACGCTCCGAACAGCTATTCGAAGCAGTTTTTCCCGAATCGGAATCGGACCCTCAATGTTTATCTTTTTCATTTTCTCTATTATATTAGCCTTTCAATTTTGGTTGTCTCTCTGCCCTCCTATCCCTTTTTTACTAGATCCCATCTCTGATAAGAACATATCCTCTCTCAAACTGTGACATACCCGTGCGTGAGTCTTTGGCGACCCACAAAAACCATAGGGAAAAATCAGCCCATCTAAAGGTTTTGATGGGAATGAAACTGCAATTAGAAGATGCTACAACCTCACCGCCTGCCCCACATATCTCTGCCACCTAACTCTACTAGATCAAATGATTTGACTTCCAATCCTATCTGTAGACCCTACATGCATAAACCCTCTTTTAGTCTATGTCATTGGTGTGAGTTGCATTGTTCAGCTTAAAGGAGACATCTGTGTTATGCCCCCATAGCCTCACCAAATCACTATTCTCCCCTTCAGAGAGACAAAAAAGGTATGTTAATGTCTCAGTATTTTCAGTTTGGCTTGTTCTTGCAAATATACTTGAGCCCCAGTTGCTCTTAGAGGTTCAACCATTTTATGGAGCCGCCATCTCAATTCTACAGTCTCATGAGAAAAGTCAGAGTGGACAACAAAAGCAGTTGCACCTACCATAACAGTGTTATCAGACGGGCCTTTAAAGATGTTGCTTGTTGCAACAAAATATTTCCCTATGTAAATAAGGAATGGCCATGGTCTGATCTTAGTGGAAGGATTGGGTTGAGAATTGGAATTTATTGGAAGTTTATGGGCACGTTGAATTTGACAGTCAAAACCCCAGTCCGGTAACTCAGGAAAGGCTTTCTGAAACAAATTGCCAATGAACAATCTAATGTTAGTCCGCTCCGATCCCTCTGAAACCGCTAGCACTCGCAAATTATTGTGGGGGTGTTAATTTTTCAATTCTTCAACCCTCCCTTAAATAGCTTGAATTTGTTTTACGTGATCATGGACTGTGGTTGACATAAGAGCTGTCACTTCTTCAATATCAGCAATGTGTTTTACAAGCTCACTATCCTTTCTGTGAGAACATGGATATTACCAGCAACACCTGCAATAGACTGCTGCATTAAATGACCTGCCTTAACCACCCTATTGTGTGCTTATGCCTCATCCTTATGTATTGTTATCATTTAGAATATGTCATGGAAAGAATGTTCTCTCATCTGCATCTTCTCATTGCGGTTATCTAGACTCTCTTCCTCAGCCTGTTGGTTGAGCTTCAGAGCAGTGGCTACGCTATTTATCTCCCTATTATCTGAGGAAGGAAGATCATCGATGATCAAGGCTTGTACTGGGTCATGCCTCCTGAGTGTCATAAGTGCATTCTGGTCGTTCTTACATCTATTGTGCCTCTATGAACCAAATGGAGCTGTCCAGCACTGCTTTTTAAATCAACAATCATTGTTTTGCCACGCTTTCTTTTTTCTAAGTTTAATAGCCCGTTTTCCAATTGATTCAGTTTTAGCACGGGCACCAGATTTTGAATTTTCTTTTATCTTTGTTGATGAACCCCTTCTTCAATCCAATTCAGTCCCCTCCTTTTCTAAAGGGCTCCTATTTTTGGAAGATGATTCATGTCCTGAAATAATAGATGGCCCCTTAGTCTGGTCTTAGAGTACACAATCGCCAGGTTGATCAATTGCTGTAGTTGCACAAGTTGAGGGCCTAACTGCTAAGCTTTTAGGGCATTGATTAAGAGAGAGTGCCCCCTCAGGCCGGTTTTCCACCTGAAGTTGGCTCAACTACCGCCAATAATGAGGGAAAGCCAGGAAATCAAAAGAAAATATCACTGATAAGGAGTTGAATTCATGGTTCAGGTTGGGACTTACGCTTCTACTTTACCTCTAAATAAATACCCTTATGTTAAACAGATACTAATATATGCATGAACAGGTTTGACTCTAAAGCTACAGTTCCACTAGCAAATAGACTAGATCCTAGGTATAAAATTAATATTCTTCTATGACACTCACTGTGAATAGTGTAGGAAAGCTATGTCAGATGGGGTTATCGTGATCTGGTCTGAATGCTGTGAAAAAACATATGTTGAAAATAAGTGAAGATATGATTGATTTTCTTTTAGGACCACATCTTGTGAAAAGAAAGAGGTTCATAGGTACAATTAGTTATGCAACTATAGATAAACAAGCATATTCGGAGTGAGATGCAGCAGAAAGAATCAAGGAGGTGAACAGAGAAATGATGTCAAATACATTTAAAGTAATTGACAACTGTGTCAAAAGTTATCTAAGCACATCTGTAATATTTCTTCCATTGCTTCTTCTGGTTTAAATCTTTTACAAGAAGTTCTGAGTTTCTAAAGACATGGACAAGATTAAATGCATGAGTTACACCATTAGGTTAGGGATTATAAACACTCAAGTCACATAAAGTGCCTTGGTCTTTGGTTAACAAAACATCTATATTTCTTTCTTATAACCTCACTACAAGAAAGATAGTGCTTTATGTAAAGGAGGCATCTTAAAGCCTTCTCTCAGTCAAACAGATAGAGCATACATACCTGAGTGGTCCCTATTTAGGTATCCATGAGTGGTGTACCTTTTAACAAATGTGTCTCCAAAGGACATCACCCCCTTCTTGACCAGGATGCCAGTATCCTCTAAAATTTAGTTAGGATCCAGGTTATCCTTGTACAGCTCCAGGTAGGATTCACCTGGGTTTAAAAGGTAGATTACACTTTTGCAGCATTGTGTGTCAGCGACTAGTAGAGTCACAGTATTTAGTCTTAGGGATCCATTAGCCCTGAAGAATTTGTTTTGTCCAGTAGATTTTATTCAAGAACTCCCTCCTTCCGGTACACTCTTTGAGGAAGTCGAGTCCACCCTGGTGGCATTGTCTTACCAGGGTGGGGAGAGGATGCCAATGATGGAGCATGACACTATTATGTGTGTGAGGTTTCCTCTTCCATAAAGGGTGACTTTCCCTAGAAAGGAGGCAACTTTTCAATGACATCCATAATTGCTGATCCCTGTACTGGACCAGAACTCTGGAATTCAGTACACTACTTTCTTTACTCAAATTGGCACTGAACTCTTGTTTGTGATTGTCTATACATACCTTTTGTCATTTATGAGAATCCACAACTCATACTGCTCAGGTATGGAGTAATTTCTATACCTGTTGCTGTATTTTATTTAGACAGCTGTCAGAAATATACGGCTGTTGAATGTTATGAATTCTAACATTATGTATTTCTGCACCTCACTTGGACTTTCCATTTTAAATTTCATTGATGGGCCAATGGCTATCATGAATCATTCACAAATCTTCATATACTTATTCTTTAGGACACTCACTCCTTTGTGATGACACAACAATTCATGGTGCTTCTAACACTTTGAGGCCTCTTCTTGCATGCCAACTCCTTGTGACACCTACTTCTTTCATTTAATCCTACCACATTTTGTTAAATAGAGGTAGCTATGCTTTTCAAACAAACGATTCCATTGTGGTTAGTCAAAGGTGGCATCATGTATGTACTGACGTTTTCAGGAAGTAATGATTTGTTGCGAAATCACCCTCTATCCTTTATTAAAAGTCTCTGGTAGTATTTCATGACCAAAAATTGGCATAATAAATATGCACCTTGATAATAATAAGCTAATGTTTCTCCTAACTCAAAAATTGGTACCATTTTCCTATGTGGCAGAAGCATTTGCCCTTCAAACACCTCATCATGCTTCTCAGATTCAATGACTTCGGCAAACTCATTTTGCTGATCTATTGCATGCTATGTTCTAAACAGAACTGGCATTACACATTTTAGAACCTGGGGGCATATTATCAAGGGGGTTTATCTCCCTATTACCTAGCTGTTGCTAACGACAGTCAGCGACAGCTAGTAGGAGATAGCGACCATCTTGGGCCCCACTTTGCATGTCAGTGATATTTATCACTAATGACATGCAAAGTGGGCGTGCCAAGATGTTAGCGACTGGAAACAGTCGCTAACATCGCTATCTCCTATTACCAACTTTTGGAGATATTCGCGCTAAGCGCGAATATCTCCAAAAGCTAACACCTGCCCTGAGCAGTTCTTAGCCATGTTATCCAATGGGAGGTGGATAACATGGCTAAGAGCATTAGCTCGGTAATGCATGAATATCGCTGACTTTTCAGCGATATTCATGCATTGCGGCGGATTTTTAGGTTTATCTGTGATAACAATCGCCGCAGCTCAGCGGTAAATTTTTGTCTCTAACCAAGCAATAGCGATAATTATCGCTATTGCTTGGTAATATGCCCCCTGGTTTCCTGACTGGCTTTAATGTATTTTTTGGTGATTTCCTCCATTTTTCTTTCTTTGTTTTCAAGCCTGTTTGGCGGAGTATCAATGACAATTCTTATCATAGAATGTGCATTTTTCATTTTTGCTTTTCTAAAATTATTAAGATCATTATGAGCAGTAACACACCCTAGTCGACTAAATATCAATGCTGCAAAGCTATTGCTTTCAATCTGGGACGAGAACTACTTGCTAAACTGAGTGAACACTGGACTCTGTGTTTTCAAAAAGTCAACCTCCTTATGTGAAACCTATCTTTCAATACTTGAACTCTTTCAAAATGATCATCTTGAAAGTTTGGTTGGAACAGCAAGCTGTTCTTCCTGTTGATTGCTGTGAACTGATTTGAACAATCAGTCATCAATGCTGCTTTCTTTGAGACTTTGTTAGTGCTGCCACAAATGGGCTGCGACTGACATGTGATGAATTGCCAATCTCGCTATTTCCTGATATAGCCTGTGTAATTTCAGAGTGATCCAACTCTTGCAGTTGCACCTTCGACTGCCTTTGGTGCCACACTTGTCTGAAACTTCCACAGCTTCAATCTTCAATCACATTTTGGCATCACCATAATTTTCTAGTTGTCAAGTACCAGTATCACTGCAACTAGTTCCAACACCTCTGACTTCCCGATTTAATTGTGACTGGTTGAACATCATTGTCTCCACCTATGGATTCTATTTTGCAGATTTGAAAGTTTCATCTGTTTCAAAATTAAATTATTTCGGTAAAATAAGAGAAAGATGATCAGTAAATGCTGCTGTTTGTTTTGTAACTGTCTTAAGGCAGCTACTTGCTTTTTATCCCTATCGGGTTAATGTTTCAGTTTTGCACTATCCTTCATAATTTAATTAGGCAGCTGGCTTTTTGCCTAGATTTTTCATTCATCAATGTGCATGGACGTATATGCACATATATTCAGTAAAACTATTGAAAGAATGTGCTTTGTGTTTTCTGCTTATGAGCCCCAATTGCATTTCATATATTCATGTATGTGAGTGCATATTTTTTATTTATAAATGCATGTTTCATTTAGTATTAATTGCACGTATAAAACATTAAGGCTCTGGTTACAATGCTGGTCGGACGAGTGTCTGACCGGCATCGTGGTGGAATGGAAACCGACCGACTAGTAGTTGGCGGTTCCATCTGACGAATTAGGATGCAACCTCCTATGAGGCAGTCAGAAACATCAATTTTTCCATTGCGGCATGTGCAGTGGCCAGAAAAGGGCAGCAGCACAACCCGCATTGTAAAAATGGATGTTTGCAAACATCCATGCACTGTGTGCCATACACCATGTGGTGCCTTTCATGTGGGGTGCGGATGTTTGGGTGGAGCACCACAGGTGGCCCCCAGGCATCATAGCGGAGGATGCAGAGTGACAGGGACTAGGTTAGGGGCCCCCAAAGTCCCATCACGACAGACTTTTCAATGGCAGTTGGAAGTATGCCTGAAAGTGACATTGTAATCCTTACGGTGGTGCCTGAGCAGGCACTGCCCCATTGTAGGGGATTACTTTCCGACAGACGGCCGGGCGGGCTTCTTGAGTCTGTCTGAATCATCAGCCGGTCCCTCCACATGCTGCCTCCGACCGCTGCGCATCTTAATGCAGTAGTCGGACTGCAGCACTAGATGTCGGTGGGACCACAACCAACAGGCCGTCGGTTGCAGTCCGACTGACATCATATTGAGAGCTATTATGTTCACTTCATAGATAGCACATCAATTGCACATATGTAATTTTATTACTTTGATTTATAATGTGTAGGGTATTTTAGTGAAAGGGTACAGAATTGTTATTCTTGTTCTTGCATTTTACATCATTCATCACAAGGTGCAGCTTTTTAATAATAATCAGAAAAGGGTGCTTAATTCAGAGAGAGGCAGCTCCAGCTTTCCTAGGAGATTGTCTGACCTGTGCGCTGTAAACTTCTTCAGTGAAGGCCATCAGCTCCATGGAGCCAGGCCCTTTTCTACATATTTCTCAGGAAAGGAATCAAAGTCTTGAACAGTAAGGTCACCATACATTTACTCACCAATCTCCCAGAAGATGACAATGATGGCAATGATCAGACAATAGGAATAAAGGAAGCAAATAAAGGAGGTAACACAGTCATTCTCAACAAAGTATGTAACGTGAAAGAAAGAAATCTACAATTCAAGGACACCACATATTATGCCAAACTTAAAAATAACCCAACAAGGGACGGACCCACAATGGAAATTAGAGGAAAATCTTGACAGATGGCTCAACAAAGGTCCTATGGAAGAAAAACAATACTTATATGTCCAACATCCTGTTATGCCCACCTTGTACATTTTCTCAAATATACACAAACCTGGCATTCAACCAAAAGGTTGGACAATCATTGCTGGGATAGGCTTGGTGTTCCCGACTGAGGGAATTCATTGATGGCGAACTACAAATGTTCATAAAGGATCTACCTACCTACACAAGAAACCCGAAAGACATTCCTAAAAAGTTGGAGAACATTGACTGGCAACCTAACTATGTACTTGCCACCATAGACATAGTTAGTCTATACACATCTTTTAAACACAAAAATGGTCTAGAAGCTGTATGAAAGTCTTTGGTGTCGAGATCAGTACATTTCCTGGAAAGGAATATGATGACCAGGGAAATGCTCGAATTTTGCCTCAAAAGCATCTTTATTTTCCATGGTGACATCTGCAGCAACAGGGAACTGAGATGGTGGTATGATTCACTCCACCATATGACTGTCTCCCCTGGGAAACTCCAGGTTGCTGAAAACAGTTTTGTAGTGTAGTTCCTATTATCCCAATAGGCTCTACGCATTGGGATAATATCTTCAATAGTATAGACGTAGGACAGAGGTTAACTAGGTCTTCTATTGTCGATATTAGACTTAAAGTTTAATGTTTGCCAGCTAGCTCAGAGTTCACTAGAAACTTTCTCGAATAGACAAGGAGGAGTTTAACCTCCCTGGATAGACAAGAAGGGATTTAGTTTCTGACAACCATAGAACATGACAACTTTGCTCTCCCCTAATCAAGAGTGTATCTCTAGAGTCGTGTGAAAACAAAAGACAACTTATTTTACTCAGTCAGTTCAGTGCATTCTTAGTTTCACCAGATTGTAGAGAAAAGGAAGAGACGGGCGTGTTCAATAAAAAGATGTTATTTATTGATCAGTCTCTTTTCTCATACAAGAGAAATGAATCGCTATTATTGAAATACTTATAGTTAAGTAAAGTGCATACAGTAATAACAGAATTATAAAATAATACTGTAAAAGCATTGATATGGTTTCTTAGCCATATGATACTTAAAATGGATAAAATAGATACATACATATATACATTGACTAATCGTACTCAACTAGTGCTTCTAACTACGCCTACCCCAATGTACCTGACCTAAGCCTAATACGTGGGCGGGAGTAGATAAGTAGCAGTTTAAGTTAAGTTTGTTTTGCCAAGAGTCTGCTTCAAGAATTCTCTACAAAGGGTTATTCAGTTCAGTACCTGGGATTTAGAAGGCTGGAGGGTTGGTATCTCTATCTCAGGTCTTGATATTCCAGCTGCCTGCGAGGGCGGCTTGGAAGCGCCGGAGCTGGATTTCTCGGCAGGAGAAAAGGCAGCGTCTCTCTCTCAGCGTGTCAGAAAGGAGGGGCAGCGTCTGTGGGCTTCGCGGTCAGCTGGGCTCCTCGGCAAGTCTCGCTGCTCCAATCTTGTCACCACCTCGTGTGTTTGCTTAAGGCAATGTCGGTATTATTTATACCTGAAAGGTGCCGAGATTGACGTAAGGATGGACATAAATACTTCAATAAGGATGTCATACGAACTGGTCGTTCGCACATTCTTTACTGATGTTCTCGGCTAAATCAAAACAATGGCTGTGTGGATTTCCCAGGTCGTGGTAGGGTTGATTTGTTTTGAGAACACCGTATGCCTATTAGGGGGCTGGAGAAATAGTGCTTGCCTAATGAGATGGCATGCGCTATGACCTAATCAGATAACGGGCTTCTGTGCCGTTGTATGGCTAATCAGATAACGGGTTTCTGTGCAGTTGAATGGCTGCTAGTTAATTATTAACCAGACAAGGGTCAGAAATATGGGGATCGATACAGTACCCATAGTAAATACATCACACCCACTCCACGTAATCTATGTCCATATTTACAAATCTAGGCATAGTAAACAAAACTAGTAGTGCATGTGTATACCGAACCACCCCAAAATACAATCAAATGCATTCTGAAAATTGGAAATGCGAAATACACGAAAAGATGAGTATAGTTATTATATGCACTTCGAGCAGTATAATAATGCTAAATGTAATACGCATATTTTGAAATCAGCATGAACGAAATGCGGAAATTACACATGAAATGGCTCTTAATACGGAAGAAAAGGTCGAGACCATCTCATCACAAAATCATAATACTTGCTAACATGCTAGAGGGTAGCTAATGTCTCTAGAGTAGCTAAAAATAGAAATTTTGTTCTCTAGGAATAGTTTTACTTTAAGCAGAAGATAAGTGTCCCAAAAAATCGTAAATATTTTCGGAAATGGAAGGGGAAAAAAAAATGTCTCTCTCTGCGTAAAAACTGGTGAGAAAATTTCTTATTGCTTTATGTTCAAAGTTGAAGGCCAAATACAGGGTGTATGGAACGCCATGTGCTAGTTTGTTCAAAGTCATTCTTTCTGCTCTGGTGAAAACATCATATTGTTGAGACTTTCGAAAAAACTGTCAACTGCTTCTTGCGAAAGTTCCACTAACTCCGAAAAATTTTGTAACATGCATTCATGAGCATGATTGCCTTCATTGATGTTTCGATCAGCATAGCTGACAGAAGGTCGTACCTGATCGATGCTGCTTTCATCTTGTACTTCACAACTCTTCAATCGTAGTGGTGAAGTCTCCACGAATGCCGTCATCAGGATTGGTAGCCGCTGGGGACAGCACAATGCATGAGCCGTTACCGGACTCAATAAAGTCTCTGCGTCCATTGGCACATCCGATTGTAGTGTCAGACAGGTGTCCAACACGCATTCTTCGCCGCATAGCAAGCACCTTAATACAGGCATAACACAACTTTGCCACATCGGTCTAAATGAAAGAAACCAAGTCATGTTTAAATCTCGTAGCCGTGCTAGTCCAAGGACTTTAGTTATGCGGTCCCGGTAGCCAATAGCTCGGATTGTTTCTTCCATTATCGCTGGTGTCTTGTCTGTGACGTGGTTTGCCATAGCGAAGTAACAGGATCAAAAATAGGATGCCTGCCACTAGTCCCAAAAGGAGAGGAAGTCCGCCAAAGATGGAATGGACAAAAATCAGGAAAAATACCCAGGATGGCTTTGAATGGGGTTAAAGCTCCCGAAAACACTGTCTTAAATACACTCGCGATCCCACTTGTATCAGAAATATTTAAGATTTCGCTCAGTATTTCTGCGAAATGTATGGGGGAATTGGTTGATAACAGTGGACGTTAACATGGTTGGCGTCTGTAGGAGCACTGTCTTCATTCTGCTTAAAGTATCAATTCGAATAGAAGAAATTTTCAAACTGGGCCATAACCTTGCCTCCCTGTCTCGGGCATCGTTTGGGAACAATACTCGTTCACAGCACATGACCTTCGTAGTCACGGTTATGAGATAAGGTTTTCCGGGCAGCAGACTGCAACATCTGCGATCTACAATTAGAATGTAACTCCCGTTCGAGAATCTCCTAAAGAATGGTTCTATTTGTGTTGCAGGTGTGCCTAGCTGGTGACATGAAAGGTTATTTGAAGTCCCTTCACATGCTCCATGCAAACTAATACCCTGACACAGAAGTGTACCGCTTAGTGACCTTTCACAATTATTGCCACTAAGGAACACACTTTGTCCTTTATTACTAACACATGCGTGTGTATAGGGCAAGTTCCATGTTGACTTAATGTATCCTTTACCCAACCTTTCATACTGGCCTGCCTGTATATATTTTTGGCAGTATTGAAACTGGAAAGTTGTTATCGGGATAGTAATTATCCCATGTATTATCCATTCAATGACAGGTCGTTCTGACATTGTCAATGGTAATCTCTCAAGTTTTTCAATGCTCAGAATTGTATAGTCAGCACCCTTCTGTGCCAAACTGATTTGTCCAGTGAATATATTCTGGAGGACAGAGTCATTAAGCCATTGTCCACGACAGAAAGTGATTTTTCCAAATAATACGGTCAATTTCCCGTATTTTTTCTGCTGTCTCAATTTGAGTTACTTTCCAGGCTTCATTGTAAGCTGCATATATAGAGGCCGCTATGAAACGTTTTTGACGCTGTTTGCGTGGTCCCATAATGAAATCACGCAAGTCAGCACCCTCTTGAAGTAAAGTTAGGTGTTGCTTAATTTCTGCCAGTGTGGATGTTTGTAGCCATTGAAGGCAGAGCTTGCCCACACTGTAAGTAGTTACTATCCCTGGATGTTGTCTTTGGGAATATCTAGGGTCTGGCCTGGTCAATTTGAACCCCTGTATTTTGTTCAGGAATCTGTCTTGACAGTTATTTGTGTCTGTGGGCCAGATCAACCATTGTTTCCAATCAGGATGTGTTCTGTTTTGGTTTAAAATATGGTTCACGTCTATCTCAACATCTATAGAGCTATTACTGTTCGCTGTTGGCTTTGGAATAGACGGTTTGTTTAAGTCTTTGATTTTGGCTAAGCCAAGACAGGTAGTTTGTTGAATAGTGTCATTCAAAAATATAATTTGTTCTGGGATCATACAGGCTCTGAACAATGATTCTATACCTTGTACTTGCCAATCTTTTGTACCCCAAACAGTTTTTGTTTCAATGTTATTGTTCCAGAAATCAAAACCAAATGTATTCATTTGCTCAAAAAATGAATCTGAATATATCAATTTCGTGTTTGTAAGCATGGTCTTCATACCTGTCTTATTCGACAATTTGAAATAAAATGTTTCTGCATTACTTGTGTTGAACCCTGAAAAATATGAATATTTATCATAAAATGTTTTAGAACTACCCTTTGGAGGAGTAGCACAATGTTCCCATTGGTTATAATTAAAAACATTTCTAGGTTGTGCAGATTTATGTAGAAAATGGTTACCATAGTGGTTGTAGCAGAGCATTTGATCATAATTAGACGAACCCTGCAAATAATCATGTTCTGTAAATTTAGCAGACATTACTAGGTCAGACATCATATCATTTATACTTTCAAAGTCCCAATCATCAGCAAATGTGCTTGGTTTTACAAAGTCACTTAACGAGATCTTAAATTGATGTGGATACTTCAGGATTTCAACCGGGCCATAGATTTCATAATCAGTATTGTCCCATGCTACACCGCCTGGTATAGGATTGGCTGTGAAGTTCACTGAAGAAAGTTCTCTTTTCTTGACGTGTGAAGATGTGTGTGGTTTAAGGACCAAGTTGATTTTCTGGCTTGCTGTGTCCATTTTAGCATATTTTCCCTCAATGAAATGTCCCAAACATAGTACCATGATGAGCCAAAGTATGAGGATAAATGCACCTAATGTCACCCAAATTTCAATCCACGGAGAAGTCAGATAGGTTCCCTTTAGTTGATGAAAAAGTTCCTTTGCTTTGTCTTTAAAAGTTTTTGTTGATGTCTGTACTTCTGTTTCACTTGGATCTTCTGAAACCTCATCGAAGTTGATGAAGTAGCCGGATGCCGTTCTGTCAATTGTTCCAATTGCTTCTGGATTACTTTTTGTTTTTCGATTTTGCTTTATTTCATTAGCAAAGTCTGTAGTTACATCATCGTAGGTTGTTGTTCCTTGATGAAAAGTTTTTATTTGGGTTTTAAGAGGTTCAAGTTCCATTGCTTTGTTGCATAGTCCTTGTTGTTTCACTGTAGATTTTCCAAATGTGATCAGTCTTTGAGTTTGAACCTCTGTGGATGTAGAAAACTTTGGTGTTCTGCTACTTCTTGGGAGTCCACTTGGCCTACTATTTGTTATCGGCCACATGATTGTGGTTTAACCAGGTCGATGGATATGACTCGGTTCTCCTTTTTACCAGCAAGGGGCGGTAGTACTACTGATCTTGTCCCGTTGATAGACAAGACAGGAACTGCTTTTCTGTAAGAAGGCCCAAATTCCTTCTTTACCGCGATCTTCTCTCTGACCAGATCCCCGACTTTTGGAATCCAGACAGGCCTTGCTGGGACAGGTGGTTTTTCTTCAGTGGTTGCTAGCTGCTGTTTCAACTTTATGTTGCCCAGGTCTTTTCGTGTTTCATTTAAGTCCTGTAAAATAGCCAAGCGATCTTTGATATCAAAGCATTTTTCTTTAACCACTGAAGTCTGACTATCTAAGTCCTGGATTAACATTCTAGTCCCAAACAATAGTTCGTACGGACTGAGTCCTTTCAGAGAATTTCTTGGCAGGTTATTTAGACTACGTTGGACACTTATTAAATGTTTGACCCACCCAACTCCTGAACCTAATATCTTTGCTGTTATAGATTGCTTTATGCCTTGGTTTTTTCTTTACACCATCCCATTTCCCTCAGGAAGGAAGTGAGAAGAGTCCCGCAATGCAATGTTCATTCTGGCCAGTCACCCCCCATAAGCTGTTTTTAGAGCTAAAGGAAAGATTTCGGTCAGAACGTAACATGCTTCTAGCGTATATGCCATTCTAGACTCGCAAATCTTTGTATAACAGTTCCGACGTCAGCCGAAATTTGGGGTCTACATTATAAGTGAAGATAGTCTCTACATGTTAATACGACGCATTATTCATACTGTGTTTTTATAATTTTTTTGTTGATTTGATACATTCTGGAGTGAAACGCCATGGTAGTAAACCGTTTCTCTCGCCACTGTGATCTCTGTTGCAGTCTGGGCAGTTTTTCACAAAAATGTGATGATGCAGGCTCATGCCTGGCCACCAGTACACTGATTGTAATTCTTCCAGAGAATCTTTTAGCTTAAGGTGTCTGAGACCCTCACCCATATGTGCGTCTGCTATTAACAAGCCTCTCCTGTCCGTGTTTGGAATTACTCTATCCCCCACTCCAGGGATTCGAGCAAAAGGGACTGAGTTTGCATCGATTATGTATGTATAATTGAGTGGGTAATTGATCGGTAGCGCTGAGCAGTCGCCTTTTGATGACGTTTTCACTGCCAGCACAGTTTCTCCGTCAATGTATTTTACTGTATGCTTTTTTGTAGCTACGGAAGCCGATTTAGTTGCTACCGCTGTGGCTGTCTCAGCCAATGAATTCCCTGCAACGTGAACGCCATCACGCTGATGACTCAGTGAATGTATCACGTGGGTTTTTGGTAGTTCTTTCTGTAAAAGAACTACTTGTTCCCAAAGCACTTTTTGCTTTATTGTTGCACCTGTGTCATCTTTGTAACCGTTTTGAATCCATTTCTGTAAATCGTTATTGTATGATTTGACGCAGTAATACGAATCGCACACTATAAGTGTCGGGAATTCCCGATCGGCATTATCTAGCGCCATTTTTAACGCTATTATTTCAGTTTGTTGTTCTGAATTATTTTCTACTGAGTGTGTTTTTGTAAGTAGAGGTCTTAATTTACCTCCGCGCCACACTTCTTTTATAATTTCGCATGTGGCGTTGTAAGCCAGCTCTCCCCAAACTGAGGGTTGAGCATGACCGTCTGTATATATTACACAGGCGTACTGTCGTAAAGGCAGAATGTCGATTGGCAGAGGGTATTCTCTCTCATATTCTAGATATTTTAATTCTTTCATTTCTGGGTCAAAATAGTATTTTACTTTGTCTGTAGCAACAGAATTTACCCATTGTATCCATTCTGGATTCAGTGCCGTTGTCGGTAAATTACATGGTGTTGTTAATGCCTCAAAAGCTGATTCTGCTGTTCTGACTGTAACCTGTCTACCGTCGGCTTTGTATTTTTCTTTTGCTACAGCTGTTTGAACCGCATGAACAATGTTTTCCTTAATGCTGAACCTTTTTTCAGCTTCTGTGTACAAATGTGATTTGTATGCTATTGGTACCTGCTCTCCCTCATTAGAGGTCAGGTATGTGAATCCGCATCTTCCTGGGATGACTCGAATCACAAGGTTGCGTGTGTTGTCACGTGTTTGTAATTTTGTTTTAACTAACATATCTGTTTGTAAAGATCTCAAAATTTCTGTGTGTTTTTGAGTCCAATTGATTCTTTTAAAATCTGGTTTTATAAGATCATAGAGAGGTTTAACTCTCTCTGAATAATTTATAATGTAAGTTCTTCCGAAATTCAGGAAACCTAGAATTGATTGTAAGTTTTTTAGTGTTCTAGGTGCTTGGATTACAGCCCATTTCTCTAGGAAATTGTCAGCCAGGCTTTTGCCTTCACTTGATAGTTCATATCCTAAAAACAGGACAGTTAGATGGGCAATTCTTGACTTTTTAAAGTTGAATTTGTAACCCTCTGCTGCGAACCCAAGTATTATGGTGTTCACTCTCTTCAAGTGAGTATCCAAGTCATCATCTGTTAGATAGATGTCATCGACATAAGATAATGCCTCATCATCATATATTTGTAGTAACTCTGTTACTCTTGCTGAGAATAATCCTGGGCTGTTTTTAAACCCCTGGGGCAAACGACAGAATTTTTTTTGCACGCCATGTTATTCATTAGTGCAGAACTATGCGAGTTTTGTACTGCAAAGGTTTTGCAACATGAGTTAAGGTGTCTGTAGTCCAAAACAAGACAATATGAATTGTCTGGTTTGGAGACAGGAAACAAAGGATTGTTCATTTGTGAGGTGCAAGTTTCAATCACCCCCTGGTATTCAAGTTGATCTAGGATCTCTTTTACCCGTTTTTTTGCTTCTTGCTTAATTGGGTACTGCCTCTGAGCAGTAGGTTGTGATTTTAACTGGATTTTGTGAGGAGGAGAGTCCTCATCCCATCCCACATGGTTTTTATATAATGCAGGAGCTTGGGCTACTGCCCACTTTCTTGCAAGTGTATTTTTTTTATGAATTGGAATATGATTTGAGAAGGCAGGCATAATTATTTCTTCGCCATGAGGGCACTCCCTGACAAACTCTGGTGGCCAGTCTCTTTCAGCTAGAAGGATATCATAGCCCTTGGAGAGATTATCCCAAAAGAGACCCCTTATTTTCCTAGTCTTATCCCCCTCTATACGCAATGTTATTTCATATATTTTATGAGGTTTGCTAACTCTGGTATCTGCAGTTTCCAACTGAATGTATTCATTCGTGTCTACTGTCTCCAGATGATTCATAAGGATCTTGCGAGCTATGCTCACTTCTGCTGCGCTGTCTAGCATTGTCTGAGCCCATTCTCCGTTTTTCAGCTGTGTCCTCAGTATTCTCGGCATGGTTGATTACTTTAATGCTGGCTACCTTCTTTTTTGGAAACTGTAATTTTTTATTTTGATGAGCAGGTTCATTGTCTTTGGACTTGACGTGCTCTTCCCTGTGTTCTGATCGTCCTCTTCTTTCCGATTTCTGCAAGGAAGTCTGAAAAGATTGAGAGGGACGTGTATCAATATCTTGATATCTATCAGGTTTCTTCCGATTATCCCTATTTCTAAGGTTGTATTTTTTCTCAGAGGGCTCCCTCTGGGGAGACTTGTGTCCTTGGTCCGGAGATCTTTCTCTCCGCCGAGGAGACCTTTCTCTGGACTGGAATCTTTTTTCTTTGGGAGTGGATTGTTTATTTCCATCCCAGCTCTTTTTTTGAGTGTTTAGATTATTTTTAATAAATACCTTTTCAGGTTTTTCTATTAGTTGGGGTTTCACTGGTTTCCCACCCAAACTATCTCTTCCTAGTTCTTCATAGGATTTTTCTATGATTCTGGCAATTTCAAATGGTTGGTCTGCTATATCTGTCTCTTTCAACCTCTGGCGGATCGCCACATTTGCTGCTTCTCCCTTTATATTGGCTAATAATTTTGCCGAGACCTGCTTGAAGTCTTTTAGTAATTTCATACCAAGAGTTAAAGCAGGTTCTGGACAGTATTCATCTTGAATTTGTTTTAGCACATCTGGTATTACTGACATGGATGGAACACCATGTGTTTTTGTGTAAATGGAAGCAAAGACTGTACCCCAAGTGTCACAGTCCTCCACATGTGGTGCGATTCCCATTGGAAAACAGATAGTCAGAATCCTGTGTTTCTCAACCGGGGTGGTATCTGGAAATACCGCCTCTATTTGAGTGATTTTTTGTGCTAACCAGAATGGAATTTGTTCCCGTTTTGCGGGTACTTTACCTAGACAGGACTGTATGTTCTGTGGTGTAATTTTATTTGTGTTCCCCTGGTGAGGGATCAGCTGTGGAATTTTAATAGCTGGTTGGACTGTTGAAGTCCGCATTACATATTGGACTAATTGTCTGTGTATTTTAATTAGTTGTTTTAGCTGTGCTAAAAGTTCTGGTGCAGACATTTCTTCAATGTCTGGATGTGGTGTGTATCCGGATAGGACCGGCCACGTTGCTCCTGGTCTACCTAGTGGACCGAGCCTGGTGATGTGATTATTATGTTTTAGGGCGCCATTAAACCAGAGCAGGTGCTCTTGGTATTTGAGTGGTATTTCTACCTCCTCGAAAGGAGTGTACTCATTAGGAGGTTCCTCTATTTTGTAATAGTGGAAGTCCTTTGTTACAGCGTTTGCTGCTGGAAAGTTTATCCATGAATAGAATACCTCTGTCTGCCGATATTCGTGTGCCTCAATTACGAATATGACTGTACCACCTTTCGGTGTCAGCCCATTTTCTATAAGTTTTAAAGTTATAGATTTTCTTATGTTGACCGGGATGAGTATTGCATCCGGGTCTTGGTGTAGGAGACTATTGTCATCCGCTAGGAGTTGAGCTGCTATTCTAGCTGTCTCCCTTTCTTCTTCAGTTTCTGACATTCTACTGTCAAGAAGGTTATTTTGTTTATTTGCAGATCAGGTTTCTATGGAAACAAAGATTTGATGCACAATATTTTGGAACAGTGTATCCTTCAACGTTGAATAAACCAAGAACCATACATAGGAGTCTCCTCCTACTAAGTTTGGCGGATTTAACCTTTCACCCACTCCAGGCGTCTTTGGAGTATTATGGGGAAAAAGGGGTCTGTGTGAAAAAGCACGACTGAGTTACTCTAATGTCTTACGTTAGATTTATCGCCTATCCAAACAGTTGGGCGCCATGTAGTGTAGTTCCTATTATCCCAATAGGCTCTGCGCATTGGAATAATATCTTCAATAGTATAGACGTAGGACAGAGTTAAGTTTAATGTTTGCCAGCTAGCTCAGAGTTCACTAGAAACTTTCTCGAATAGACAAGGAGGAGTTTAACCTCCCTGGATAGACAAGAAGGGATTTAGTTTCTGACAACCATAGAACATGACAACTTTGCTCTCCCCTAATCAAGAGTGTATCTCTAGAGTCGTGTGAAAACAAAAGACAACTTATTTTACTCAGTCAGTTCAGTGCATTCTTAGTTTCACCAGATTGTAGAGAAAAGGAAGAGACGGGCGTGTTCAATAAAAAGATGTTATTTATTGATCAGTCTCTTTTCTCATACAAGAGAAATGAATCGCTATTATTGAAATACTTATAGTTAAGTAAAGTGCATACAGTAATAACAGAATTATAAAATAATACTGTAAAAGCATTGATATGGTTTCTTAGCCATATGATACTTAAAATGGATAAAATAGATACATACATATATACATTGACTAATCGTACTCAACTGGTGCTTCTAACTACGCCTACCCCAATGTACCTGACCTAAGCCTAATACGTGGGTGGGAGTAGATAAGTAGCAGTTTAAGTTAAGTTTGTTTTGCCAAGAGTCTGCTTCAAGAATTCTCTACAAAGGGTTATTCAGTTCAGTACCTGGGATTTAGAAGGCTGGAGGGTTGGTATCTCTATCTCAGGTCTTGATATTCCAGCTGCCTGCGAGGGCGGCTTGGAAGCGCCGGAGCTGGATTTCTCGGCAGGAGAAAAGGCAGCGTCTCTCTCTCAGCGCGTCAGAAAGGAGGGGCAGCGTCTGTGGGCTTCGCGGTCAGCTGGGCTCCTCGGCAAGTCTCGCTGCTCCAATCTTGTCACCACCTCGTGTGTTTGCTTAAGGCAATGTCGGTATTATTTATACCTGAAAGGTGCCGAGATTGACGTAAGGATGGACATAAATACGTCAATAAGGATGTCATACGAACTGGTCGTTCGCACATTCTTTACTGAAGTTCTCGGCTAAATCAAAACAATGGCTGTGGGGATTTCCCAGGTCGTGGTAGGTTTGATTTGTTTTGAGAACACCGTATGCCTATTAGGGGGCTGGAGAAATAGTGCTTGCCTAATGAGATGGCATGCGCTATGACCTAATCAGATAACGGGCTTCTGTGCCGTTGTATGGCTAATCAGATAACGGGTTTCTGTGCAGTTGAATGGCTGCTAGTTAATTATTAACCAGACAAGGGTCAGAAATAGGGGGATCGATACAGTACCCATAGTAAATACATCACAGTTTTGTGTGTAGACTATTAGCTGTTCCAAAATCTACTGCGAGTCTCATAGCACACATGAAACAGGGTTTAGGTTTTATTGAAGATCAAGTCAATATGGTTCCACTTCTTTTATGGTTAAAGATATGGAATTCCCCTAAGGCTAAATTTTCACAGCAGGTAATAGCCGATTATGTAAATCTAGAGAACATGATTGCCATTATTCTTTATGTAAAAAACTTTTCTTGTAACCTGGGTCTCAGCAACCTCTTTGACTACCCTGAGAATATTGGCTGCAGATCTGAAGAGATTGTTAAAGGGGCATTCAGATCACTCAAAGAAGACATCAGACTTGAGAAGCTGCTAGAGATGTCATCTGTCATCAAATATTTGCAAATCTCCATATCTATAGGCCCGAAGCCCTATCTCAGCTGGATAACTAAATCTGAACACAGATTGTATTTTACTAGGCTGACCCTGAATACCGTCCACTTTCTTCTTTTATTTTTTTATTTTACATTTTTTGTCCTCATTAGCCTCAGATTCACCTTCCACAGCACATTTGTCCGAATATCTTGCCCTTGTGCCAGGACACTGCCTTAACATCCAAAACCTGCCAAATGCACTTCAAAGCATTCTACCTTCCACTCAGCTCTCCCATTAGTACCAAATGGAAAAATACAGAGAAAGAAAGCAAAAAAGGGGGGCGTAGCATGTGCTTGTACTGAGTTCTGGTTAGGCATAATCATTGGACAGTCCCTTCCTGTTCCTTATCCCTCCCTTGCCAGCCAGTCTGCCACAGGAAGCCAAAATGCATATCTCTTCTTCTCTGGGGATACTGCATCCAACCTAAATATGTTTTCCTTTGATGCCCTCCACTCGTAATACATAGGGGGATTTGTGCTAGTTCACTTCCTGTACAATTGTCTCCGTGCCAGCAATACTGCATAGAAGATTAATGTTGGCTTCTCGTTATCTGACTCCCAAACATCCGTAGCCACACCAAAGAAGACAAAGAGAGGGCCTACCTGAAGCTGTATGTTCAGAATGTTCGCAATACACTTACTCACATTACCCCAGAATACCTGAATCATGGGACACTCCAAGAACATGTGCAAATCGTCAGCCATCCTCTGACCGCATTTAGGACATGCCACCACTCCTCTGTTTCCAAACCTCAATAGCTTCTGTCGCGTCCAGTATACCCTATGAATTAAGAAAAGATGGGTTCTTCTTAAAAAGGTAGGCTTAATCACTTGATAAAGCATAGAAAAAGATACTTGCCATAACTTCTCCAGCACTGCTTCCGGCAAGCATCTTTCCCACAGCTCTTGCTGCAGCGTTAACTTCCCATCCGTTTCTTTCTTTATCAGCCAGTACCAGTATGATATTTCTTTCTTCTTTGGTATATCAAAAATCAAACTTTCTTCAAAATCCTTCGAGCCCCCTATCTTTCTGTCCAACGACTGGAACCAGCTCTGGATTTGTAAATATTTAAACCTTGACACTTGATGGTTTGTTTTACGTTGAAGTTCCTCCCATGAGATCAGTTGTTCTCCCTCCAGTAGGTCCTCCCATCTCGCGATGCCAGCTTTCCGCAATGAAGCTGCCAATTTATCCTTAGTATAGTCCAGAGATCCTGGTGAATACCAGATAGGGGTGAGATTGCTGTAGTATGGCAGTTTCAGTTTCCTTTTAATCCTATACCAAGTTTCCGCAATGCTTTGGAGAATTTTTTGCCTCACCTTTTTAAAGTATCTTGGGTCTGTAAACTTCATCATAAAGCCAAGACTATCTCCTTCTACTCCTTTCAACATTCCTGAGAACAACCTGCCAATTTCAGAGCATGAGGGTCTGTCAAGCAGCATCCTGCCATTTTTAAGTAAAAAAGCTGCTCATAAAATTGCAAAACCGGAAGAGCTAACCCTCCTTTTTCTCTCCTCCTCCTCAGCTTCTTCCAGGAGATACGCTGCCCTTTTGCCGCCCAAATAAAGATACTAATCTTACTCTGTAATTTCATAAACCACCCTTCTTAAAACAGCAGGGGTATGGCATTGAAGAGAAAAAAAGTGAACTTCGGGAGTATGACTTGTTTCCGAGAGTTTCATAATGTCTTGTGTTACTCTAACTCTCAAATATCTCATCTCAGTTTTTATTCTCTCTGCACCCTCCTTCCGTGGTCCAAATCATAATCTCGGTCTTCCCCCTATTTATCTCATATCCTGAGACTTTCCCAAAGAGTCATTGAGGCCTGCAGATCCGCAGTATAGATCATCAGATCATCAGCATACAGTTCTAGTTTGTTCACCCAACCCTTGCATTGAATGGATGCAATCCTCTGTTTTGCCCTCAGTTTTTTCACCAGTGGTTTCCATATACAAATCAAACAACAGCGGAGACAAAGGGCATCCTTGTCTTGTCCCTCTAATGATCTTAAATGTTGGTGTCAATATGCCATTCACAAGGACTTTTGCCCATGGTGACTTATAGATTTCTGCTATTGTTTTGCAAAATCTGTCTCCTATATTGGCGGCTTTCAGCACTGATTGCAAAAGGCCCAGTTCACTCGATCAAAGGCTTTAGTCGCATCTAAAGCTATGGCTGCTAGGTGGACGTTTTTAGTCGTGGCCAAATCTATTGCCCCTAAAAGGGAGTAGGTAAGGTCATGCAGTGACCTCCCTTGTATAAAAACCTTCTGTATTCATGGACAAGATCCCTCATGGCACCACTGAGTCTCGCCACCAAGATTTTAGCGAAAAATCTTGTTTGTTTTTTTCCTTTTTTTTCTTTCCTTTTTTTTGTCCTCATATAAGCCACCAGAATTCTTATGCTCTAGATGGGTCTCACTGTTGCCTCTTATACTGTTGTTTTCGAGTCCGCCCTGGAGACAGTATCATAGCAGACAGAGATGTCCCAGAGGTAGGCTGCTTTCCTTATCCTACTCCTCCAGGCCTATTTTGGGCTCCCTAGGACTGGTGGAGGACAGGACCGACACAACCTCTGGCATAATCACAGGACCGCTCACCTATTTATCCAGACCACCAATTTAGACCAGACATTCTCAGTATTCTCGCTACAACCAACCAAATCCATTTTACATACTTCCATTATGTACTTCAAGCATACTGCAAATCTGGGAGGAGACGCTGACTTCCACTCCATGCAAATTTGTCTCCTTGCAGTGACTATTGTATAAAAAATGAACTGAGTATCCAAACTATTAATATTATAATCGTTCAATAAACCAAAGAAGACAAGTCTGCGAGAGCAAGAGATAGTTGTTGAAAGTACATCACTCAAAAAATCCATTATCGCTTTCCAATAGTCTTGAATAGCTGGACATTCCAAAAAGATATGAATATCGTCAGCTGCGCAGTGGTTACATCGGGGACAGTAATAGTTATTTCGTGTAATCTTGTGCAATTTGGCCGGAGTCCAATAGATTCTATAGGCCGTAAACAAGTGATTGCGTCTTAAATTGGCTGGTTTAATTAGCCTCTGTGAGAGAGAAAAGGAGTCTAACCATACTTTGCTGACTTCTTCAGGAGGATCAGATATACAGTTTCCCCATAATTTTTTCACCTCCAAATAAAGTATACTATCCTCTTCTTTAATCATCAAGTTGTACCAAAATGAAAGTTCTTTTAACCATTTCCCCCCTCTGCCAATTGCATCAAGAATGTCTGTATCTTTCTCCCTTTGCATATTTTGACTAGACCACCAGGCGGATAATTGATAGTATTTGAACCTAGTCAACTGGCCGTTAGTAAGTTGTGCTAAAGAGTTCCAATTCACTAGGCCCGAATCTGCCCAGAGATCTCCCCATTTTTTTAACCCAGCTGTTTTCAGAGGTTGTGACAGTTGATCCTGAAGGCATTGAGGTGTACCAGGAGAATCCCATGTTGGAGTGTGTGTGTGATAGTAAGGGATATCAAATGTCTTCCTGATAAACCCCCAATTTTTTAATGCAGTCTGTAAAATTTTGAGGCGAATTTTTTTGAAAAATTTCTGGTCTCCGAACTTAAATATAAAGAAATCATGGTCGTAGGGTAAATCATTTAATAAAGCTTGAAACAGGCGGCCCTGTGATGATGCATCTAACTTATTTGCAAGGAGCCTAAAATTTTTTAAATGAAATGCATGACAGTATAACATTAGACCAGGGAGGGCTAACCCTCCTATTTTTAAGCCCCTTCTCAATTTCTTCCATGCAATTCTTGTTGACTTGCAGGCCCAAATAAAAGATTCGATTTTACCCTGTAAAGTATTGATGTCTTTAGGCGAAAAAGATAAAGGGATACAGTTGAATAGAAAAGTCAATTTTGGAAGAATCGTCATTTTAATGAGGTTGACACGACCGTATATATTCAAAGGCAGGTTCCCCCATTTTATTAAAGTTTTATTGATATCTTTAGCCACCATTTGCCAGCTGAGTGATGTAATGTCTTTTAGTGATTGGGTTAAGTAAATTCCCAGGTACCTCATTTTCTGTTTTGCGCCCAATATATGTGTGTTATTATTCCATCCCATAATTTCCGTTTTCTCCTTATTTATCTGGTAACCTGACAGTTGACCAAATTCTTCCGATAAAAGAAACAACCTCAGTATTGCTATTGAATGATCAGAGGTATATAAAAGGAGGTCATCTGCGTACAATGCCACTTTCAAAGACAAATTGCCGAGCTGAAATGGTTGAATTATGTTGTCCTCTCTAATTCCACAAACAAAAGGCTCCATATAAATATCAAACAAAAGGGGAGATAAAGGACAGCCCTGCCTGGTACCTCGGGATATATCAAACCACTCAGATAAGATTCCGTTGACTAAAACCTTTGCCTTTGGATTGTGATATAGTAATCTAACCGCCTCTATAAAGATAAGAGGGAACCCAAATGCCTCCATTGTGGCCCATAGATACTTCCAATTGACCTGATCGAAGGCCTTAGCCGCGTCTATGGCGATCAGGGCCAGCGGGAGATTTTTAGCGCTGGCATAGTCTATGGCCCCTATTGCTTGAAATGTTAGTTCATTTAACTGTCTCCCTGGGATAAAGCCTCTCTGGTCATGGTGAATTATAGATTTTATGACCTTCGATAGTCTAGTGGCTAAGATTCCGGAGTAGATCTTCATATCAGTGTTTAGCAGTGAAATGGGTCTATAAGACTCTATTCTTTTTGAGTCTTTATTTGGTTTTAGTATGAGCGTTATAATGGCTTCTGCCCATGAGGGAGGTGTGGAATTGCCACGAATTAATAATAAGTTAAAGAGGTCCCTTAGTAAAGGTATTAATTGATCTTTGTTGTCCAGATAGATCTCCACTGGCAACCCATCTGAACCTGCAGCTTTCCCTCGTTTCATTTTCTTCAATTGACCCAGAATTTCCCCTTCTGTGATCTCACTTTCCAAGTAAACTTTATCCGTTTCAGATATTTGCGGCAAATGTTTTGTTACCAGCCAAGATTCTGAGTCCTCCCCCTTAGGATCTTTGTCTTCCCTATAAAGACTTCTCATAAAGGACCTAGCTTCTTCTCTAATCTCTGCGTCTGTTTCCATCAAGTCTCCTGTCTGCCTTTGTAATAGGGCTTTAATATTATTTCTTGTTCTCTCTTCTCTAGCTTTCCAGGCTAGGAGGGCTCCACACTTTTCTCCGTATTCGAAGTTTTTTAATCTACTAGACTCCCATTTTTCTTTAAGAATTTTCTCATCCGAAATTTTTAACTGAAGTTGTAAATCAATAAGTTCCTTCTCTAGCAAATGTACTCTACTGGAGTTCGTTAGAATACCATTTTGTAATTCAAGATCCTTTCTTGTTATTGCTGCCAAGTCTTCCCTTCTTTTTATTTTCATGCTCTTTCTCTTATGGTTCATTAGTGAGCTTAAGATTCCCCTCAAGTAGGCCTTATAAGTTTCCCATACTACTTGGGGGGAGGAAGTTCCTGAATTTATTATGAAGAATTCTAATGTTTTATCTTTAACTTCTACTTTTATTTGATTATCTAATAAAAGTGATCTCTCCAGTGTCCACCTTGGTTTTAGAAGAGTTATATTCAATTCAATTACCATTTCCAGAACAGCGTGGTCCGATAACCCTGTGGGCGTAAAGGAAAGGTAGTTGATATCCTTGAGAAGGTGTTGATCAATTAAAAAGTGGTCTATTCTAGAATAGTTCTTATATTTCTTACTGTAAAAAGTGAAGCCTGGTTGGGTTCTATACTTTTTTCTCCAAACATCTATTAGTGTAAAGTCTTTCATTAAGGCATCTAAAGTGGCAAGTGATTTTGAGGGAGCATGGTATTTAGCTCTAGAGGTTCTATCTAATTTTGGTCGAAGACCAAATTAAAATCGCCACCTAAAATTAAAGGGCCAGTTGTCGCTAGTAATGCTATTTCAAGTTTGGACAGCGGGCCCGGATTGTCCTCGTTTGGGCCATAATACACTGCAATTGAGTAAGGGATGTTTTGAATATATATTTCTGCAGCTAACCATCTTCCTGATTGATCTGTCTCAAAGCTTCTTAAAGTTATCCCTCTGTTCGCTCGAATTATAATAGAAACTCCCCTTGTGACTCCTGATTGCCTGGAGCTAATTATTTCTTGAACCCACCTTGACTTCTTAAAGAGAGAATTACATGGTGCTGCCTCTAAGTGTGTTTCTTGTAACATTATGATTTGAGCGTCTGAGTTTTTTAAAAATTCACAAATTCTATTCTGTTTTACTTTTTCCCCTATACCGTTAATGTTCCATGACAGGACCTTAAGCTTATATGGATTAATCATGAATCTAGTATCCACTCGTACCCATCCATGCCTCTGTAGAGAATACGTTTGTTTATATATGAGGATTTTTTTTTATTTTTCCCCCTAGCTCCCCCCACCCAAAGAACCCCTCCCCCCTGAGGAACCCCCCCAACATACCTGGCGATGACTTCGCCTTTCGGAGCAACCGGGTGGTGCCCGTGACCAATAAACTGTATTTTAGTGAGACAAATTAAATCACAAATAAATCATGCCCCCTGTTTTATCATACAGCATATTTATGCAATGACTTACTTTCTCAAATTCCCCCAACCATTTTTTATTTTTTTTTATTTTCCTCCCTCCTTGAAGTGATCACCAGAACTATCCAATGCTATTCCTCCTGCTCGCTTCTCATTCGGTCTAAAAGGTTGTCAACCTCTTCTGGCTGTGTGAAACTATAGGTCTTATTCTTCCACATAATCCTGAGCATAGCCGGGAATCTCATTTGCACATGTGCTCCCAATGACCTCAGATCCGGCATTCTAGTGCCCAGCTCCCATTGTCTTTGTGCGGTTCTTGCCCCGATATCAGACCTAATAAAATAAGGACTAGACTTGTAAAGGAGATCTGTTTTTGAAAGGGATCTCCTCAAGATGAGCTCCTTGACACTGTATATTTGGAAATTTACTAATATTTTTCTGGGTGCTTTCCTGTCTGTGCGTCTCTTGTAAGGGTCTCTATGCACCCTTTGGATTTCTGCCTCCAGATCTATATCCGGGCGATCTTTTAATACACCTTCTCTCAAGAGTTTGCAAACAAATCCCTTTATGTCCTCCAACTCCTCCCCTTCTGGTATTTTCAGGATCCTTAGGTTATTCCTCCGTGCTTGAGTCTCCAGCCGCTCAATGTCCATAACCAATGATCTGTTCTGGACTTTTAGATGATCTATGTCCTTTTGATTTCCATATACAGTTTTGTTCAGAGCTGCCGTTTCTGTTTCAAGGTTCCCTGTACGAAGAGTGATCTCCTCTAACTTAGATTCTAACACATCAAATCTGTCCTGTATTGTTTTTTGGTTAGTTTCTGATATCTCAAATTTCGACATCATATCACCTCTCAAAGATCGAAAAAGGTCCCCTAACCGGTCACTCTCTCGCTCACATAAGTCCTCAGAGCTTCTCCTTATTCCAGAAATTGTTTGAGCAGAATCTGATTGATTATCTTTACTTACGTCGTTTCTCCTTGTCCCACCTTCTAACTCCTTAGAGCTACTTTGTGCAGGTTTGGCTGCTCCAGACTGACTCTTGGGTCTCGTATCTTGCTTTCCTTGCACTTTGTCTACTGGGGTTACTTTATTTAGGTTAGCCGGAGTACTAATTGCGATTGCGCTTTCAGTCTCAGGAGGATTTATCTGAGCCTTATGCTGACCTAAGCTCGCTGAACCCAACATTACTGTTCCCTCATCAACATTTTCCATATTTCCCAAGTTTTCCAGAGCCCCGTAACGGTTTTTTAAAGGTATAGTGCCAATGTTGTCCTCCAACTGCACAGAAGTGCGCCTAGCCTGATCTAAGACCTTGAAAAAAGATTTGAGGGATGGGGTACTTTTCACCACCTGGCTCTCGAGGGATACTCCTTTAAATTTTTTAACTAAAATAGACTTTTTCTTTTTACTTTTGCAAGGGGTTAATGGCATAGGTCGCTCCCTCTCTTCAAATTCTAAAGCCCCTTTCTCTTTTAATTCTACCCTAGATCTCAGCTGGTACCTATTTCTTCTTATTGGGAGGATATTTCCTTTTTTTTCAGGGTTTGAACTTATCCCAACGTTAACAGACTCGATTGTCTCAGATATAGCAGCTTCCGATGGCTTTTGTCCTACTGACTCAGTACATTTCAACACTGCCGGCTCTTGTACTGGAGCTTTCCTTAAGTCAGCATAACTATCCTTGTAGGTTGGAAGGTCAATCTGCGTTTGATCCAAACAACAGCCCAGCCTCCCAGTGTTAAATCCGTGAGTCACTACCATTTTACTCCCCTTCTCCCCACACCTTACCGCAAGAGAGTAAAGCTTCTTTCTCTCAGACGCCGTTTTATGGGATTGTTGCTCAAATGTGTATGTCGCCAGGCCTCTAAGTTTAAGTTTAAATAATACGGAGCGAAATCTGCTCCATAGGCACCGTCGGCGTTCTTCCAGCGTGGATACAGGTAGGCGCCGGTCCGTGGAGGTCCTGGCGCCGTCTTTTTTTTCTGTAAGTGGTCAAGCCAGACGTAACCAACCAAGGCCATAGGGGTAAAAGTGTAGATATGCTGTTCTCCGAGTGGGGCGTTCTGAGTTGCCTCGCACACCTGTCCTCTGAGGCAGAGTTGAGTACTTGCAAAGCCCAGCCTAGCCCGTAAACTCAGCCGGCGATCTCCCGGTGGAAGTGTTTCTTCAAGCGGGTCCGGGTCCGGATGTGCGCTGGTCCTAGTGCCGCCTGCTGCAATCCCCACTCAGACGGCCGTTAACCTCGAAAAAAACAGACAGAGGAGCCGGCTTAGCCTAACATTGGACTGTTACGGGGGATAATACATCTGCCGCTTACCTAACAGGGGGAAGCTCACGACCTCTCGCTACTGCATGCCATTCATCTTAGTCATCGGAGAACACCTCGGCGCTGCCGCGACCGGCTCTCAGCCCGCCGCCATGTTCCTCGTGGGCGTGTCCCCCAGCGAAAAATCTTGTAATCGCAATTCAAAAGTGACACCAGCCTACATGAATCTCAACTTTCTTCACTCTTCCCTGGTTTTAAGAACAAAGAATTATAGCTTCTGACCAAGACTCTGGTTGATGTGCCCCATCCATTTCTCGTTGAACAGTTTGCTTAGAATCGGAGTCAAGGTACCCGATAATGCACTGTAAACTTTCAGTGGGAGACCATCTGGGCCGGGGGCTTTCCCCAGTTTGCTCTTCTTCAGAGTCTTCTCCACATCCCATATCTGGAGTTGTGCATTTAAAATCGAGGTTTTTTCTTCATTGAAAGAGCCTACTAAACCCTGAATCAACCAATTGCCCTTCTCTTCTTCTGAAGTCACCAGGTCCTCTTTATAAAGATTAATGAAGTAGCTGTAAAAGACTCCATCAACCTCTTTTCTGTTTTTTAACTCCATTCCGGTATTCTGGCATTTGATTTCCTTTATTTGATTCTTCACCTGATCTTTCTTGGTATGCGATTCTAATAGCTTCCCATAGTTCTCCCCATAATCAAAATGCGCAGGTTTGCTTTCTTCCCACCTCTCCCTGACTCTATTTTCGACTCTGGGAGTCAGGTTTCAAATCAAATAGACAGTCAAATAATCAGATAGTTCAGGCTGTCTAGACTCTCTCTGATTTGTACTTGCCATTTCTTCTTCTGCTAGTCTTATCTTTTCTTCTATCTTACTGACTTCTTCCCGAAAGACTCTCCTCTTAGCTGCCGAACAGCGCATTAGCTTCCCCCTCAAATAAGCTTTGTACGTGTCCCACACTACTCCGGCAGGGACAGAGCCCCAGTTGAAATAAAAAACTCAACAGTCTCCTCCTTCAATCTCTCCACTACTACCTGATCCAATAACAGAGTACGGTCCATAGTCCACCTAATCGATATACCATCCTCCGAAAGAGCTATTTCTAACAGAACCACTGAGTGGCCCGGTAAGTGAGCCCCGATATGTTTAATGGCTTGTACTCGATCTTTTAGTCCAGAGTCTCATAGAAAGTAATCTATCCTGGACTGATGACGGTACGTCCTATTGCAGTATGTGTTCCCTCTTTTGTCCCTATTCTCCATCTCCAGATATCACACAAACCCAGTTGTTCCATCATTAATTTGATCTGGGCCACCATCTTATAATTAACAATCGCTCTATTATCATAGTTCCCTGGATAGATTGTCGATCTATCCAGGGAACTATCTAGCACCACATTAAAATCACTGGCCAGAATAATCAGATCAGTAAATCAGGGTAACTCCACCAACAGCTCTTTTAGAGGTGTTATATAATATATGTTCGGCACGTAATACCCTGCCAGCATGAAGCCTTATCCCCCCGCTCTCAATTCCGCCATGACCCACCTGCCTCTGCTGTCAGTAATACTTTCTGTAATAGTGATCTTTGAGTCTCGCTTTATCAGAATCGCCAACCCTTTAGTTACCAGTGTGTGCTTAGTACACACCAGTTGCTGCACCCACCTTTGAGATTTAAATATCTCCTTACACTCTTTCTCTGTCAGGTGTGTCTCCTGTAAAATAAAGACCTGGGCAGGAGAATCTTTAATATATTGTAAACCCCGCTCCCTCCTTGCCCTCACCCTTAGCCCATTTACATTTCAGGGTAGAATCTTAAGATGTAACATCTACTCGTCACCCATACTCTGCCTTGCTGCATTTCACAGTCGGCAAATCGTCGGCTCCTGAGGATTTTTTTTCCATGAATGCTCCCCACCCAGTGACCCCCAAATCCCCCCCATGAAGAACCTACCCCTCATCCTAATGGCCTTAGCCTATGGGTGACCCTCCGATTGTGCTTTACTCAAAAACCTAATAAACGTCAGGAGGTCTATCCTTAAATTCTATATTCAAATCCTTTGTATTCATACTGCCTGTTTGCAAGACTCTATGAAGTTGTACACTTCACTTACTACTCTAAAGTTGTGCATCTTGCTGTTCATCATTACTTTTATCACCGCCGGAAACTTCATCTACACTGAGGTCCCTAACTTCTTCAATTGGTCCATTCTCTTCCACAATTCCCATTGCCTGTTAGACGTGCTATAGGAGATGTCCGACCGGATTTCGCAAGAAAGCCCATCTACTTTGACTGCTTTCAATTTCAGTGCTCAAGATAATACATTTTCTTTCATAGAGTAAGTGAGGAAATTTACCAGGATCTTCCTGGGTTTGCTTCTGTTTAAGTTAAGCCTAACAAGACCCCTTTGAACTCTCTGAATATCTCTGCCAATCTCCTGATCTGACTCTTCTAATTGTAGCCCTGTTTTAATCAGCTTAAGTACAAAGTCTTTCAGATCATCCCCATACATAGGATCCATAAATTAATTATGTCCCTGTTCTTTCAACTTTAAGGCTTTTATATTCTCTTTATTCATTTGACCTTGCCCTCAAGCTCCTCCACTGTTGCCTCTAGGACCGTCGTTCTCCTCACCAGGTCATCAATCTTTTTCTCTAAAGCATCACAAGCCACCTTGATCTCTTTCTGGTTCCCCTCCGAAACTTTGAACCTGCTCCTTATCTCTGAGGTGAGAGCTGTAATCAACTCCCCCAATGCTGCCCTCCCTGAACTCACTCTGTATCTCTTCCTCCCTCCCCTCCGAGATTGAGCTATGTACTAAGCCAGGCTTACCAGCCAGCCCAGCCAGAGAGGCCTCTCCCACCTCTAGATCAGGTTGATGGATTCTGCTGAAATCCACATTTTCAGGGCTCTCTAAAACACCTGGATCATCTATCTGCAGTGACTCGAACCTATTGGGGCTACAAACACTCCCCCAACCGGCCTGTGTCTCCTCTACTGGGTGGTCAAATTGTCTCTCCCCCCTTACTCCCTGTCCCCGCCTTCCCCGACATCCTTACCTCACTTAGTATTAGAGTCTTTGGTAGTACCTTGAAAAAAGTCCTTCACCTTCTGGGATATGTTCATACACTTCTTTACCAGCCCATCTAGCTTCTCTGACCTCTGTTTCTTTGCGACTGTTTTACTCGCTACTGTGGCTTTCCTTTCCACACTTCCTTCCTCTACCCTTCCACCTAAATCCGACCCCCCCACTAAACTCTGCTCGAACAGGACTTTCCCCCTCTTCGCACTCCTCAGCATGTACCTCCCCAAACCTGGCTGATTAACCTCACTTTTGTCCCTGATCCATAAGTCCACAGTCTTTCCTTGAGCCCCCTTCTGCTGCTTTTTCCCCTCTCGTCTAACCTTCAGTCCTTGCTCCTCTTCTTTCTGCCGTGCATCAGCTTCCTCAGTTTCCCCTGGGTCTGCCCTCGGTGATGCTCTGAGGCCGTCTCTGCCTCTTCTCACCCGGAAGGAAATCCTTGCTGCAGCCTGCCTCCTTCTCCTGACCCCCAGCATGGCTCTCGACCAGCTCTGCTCGCTGTCGTCAACACCCGCCATGGCTGCCACTTTCGATTCTCTCCGCCACTGCGGCTTCAAGATACCCTTGAGATTTCGGAGCCTCTAACTATGGTAAATGCCAAATGTACGGCGTCCTCCTCCACGCAACTCTCGGCTCAGAGACAAAACGTTGGGCAGCCTAAGGCAACCCCCACCAGCCGCGAGCACACCATGCAAAGCCTTCGCCTCAGTCTATGATTCGGAGTCAGACTCCAAATCAATTGCAGTGCTCTCCCTACCTTCCTTTTTTGATTAGATAACTTCCTCATCCATCCGCATAATCAATTTCGAGCATCCCGTAGTCCCTCTAGCTCGCACACTCGGAGGAGCGCCTGCGACTCCCCACTAGCCGGTCGCCATGTTCTCCGCCCAGGACCCTGTGTGCTGAATCTTTCTTGTGGCTTTTCCTATGAAATGCACTTGGCATGCATTTCTTCCATGTTGCCCATGTGACGCAGTCACTACCCAATCTACAGAGCACTTTATGATTTTTTACAGTTTGTACGAATCTCTTAGCCTACGTTTCATGCGCCCAATTTTCTTTAAATTTTTTTTATACTTTATAGCATGGGTACTCACAAACTTTCTCTCGGGGGCCAAATTTACAGTGCGGTTTGTGTCCGAGGGCCGCACCAGTGGGGGCGGGGTCAGTGGGGGAGGCGTTCAATCCAAAAAAAAAAACTGTGACCATGAGGTTGATCACAGATCCCTGCAGCAGACGCCTTCGTCCACTGAGCCACCAGACCCAGCAGACACACATCTCTGTGTCTCTCTCGTTCTTTTTCTCTCTGTCTCCCTCCCTCTCTCTCCCTCTCCATCCCTCTCTCTCTCTCCCTCTGACTGTCTTACTACCTCTCACTCCCTCTCTCCCTCTGTCTGACTCATTCTGACTGTCTCCCTCTCTCTCTCTCTGTTTTCCTCTCCCTCACTCTGTTTCCCTCTCCCTCACTCTGTCTCCCTCTATCTCCTTCCCTCTCCCTCCTTCCCTCTGTCTGTCTCTCTCTCTCTCTCTCTCTCCTTCCCTCACCCTCCTTCCCTCTCTCTCCTTCCGTCTCCCTCACTCTGAGGTCTCCCTCCCTCACTCTGTCTCCCTCTCTCTGTCTCTCCCTTTCTCTCCCTCTCCCTTTCTTCCTCTCCCTCTCCCTCCCTTTCCCTCCCTCCCTCTGTCTCCCTCCCTCCCTCCCTCTCCCTCTGTTTCCCTCTCCCACCTCCCTGTCCCCCTCTCCCTCCCTTTCCCTCGGTCTCCCTCTCCCGCTCTTTCCCTCCCTTTCCCTCCCTCTGTCTCCCTCTCCCTCCCTATCCCTCCCTCCATCCTCCCTCCTTTTCCCTCCCTCTGTCTCCCTCTCCCTCCCTATCCCTCCCTCCATCCGTCTCCCTCCCTACCTCTGTCTCCCTCTCCCTCCCTTTCCCTCCCTCCCTCGCTCTCCCTCCTTTTCCCTCCCTCTCCATCTGTCTCCCTCCCTTTCACTCCCTCCCTCTCCCTCTGTCTCCTTCTCCCTCTCTCCCAGTCTCCCTCCCTCTACCTCCCTCCCTCGCTCGCCCTCTGTCTGCCTCTGTCTACCTGGGACTAGGTACACTTCAGAAATATATTGCTAGAAAATGAAAGTGACATTCATCTTACCACTTCTGCTGCCAGCAGTATCTTGTGGGTGAAGGAAGACGGCACTGCTGATGCCCATGATAATACATACCAAAATTTGGGAACATGATAGTGGAAGCCTTTGAAAAGAAATCGTTGCAATTTATTATCCCACCGACTAACGAAGTAAGCAGAAGAAATTTAGCAACGCATAAATGGGTAAAGAACAGTGAGCCTGTCACCTGAATTGTTTGTTCAAGCATGTGTAGTTTTCCGTGAGGAAAGTATGCACTGGTGCTGCTGGTTTTGCGTGTCAAGGAAGCTTGCACTGTGTCCTCGTTCCCTTTTCTGCTTCCTATTTTGGAAACTTGCACTGTTCTGTTTCCTATTTTGCTGTCTGCGCTATCCCCAATGTGCACCTTGCACATTTCCTTTGAAAAGTGTCAATCATTTTTGCCTCCCGTGAAACTGCTTGCTGAAGCATCAGTAACAATTAAGCCACTCTTACACTGAAATTAAATCATTTTACTTTCTGTACAACTGAGAGATGTCCACCAAGCATTATTTACATGCAAACTTCTCTTACACCCAAGCTACAAAACCGGCGACGGCTGACACTTCACAGGTCTTTCAAAGACCATTCGAATGTTAATGAGGCTTTGTTAACCTCTTAGCTCCCCTGCAGCCCCACTGACTATGCCGGGAATCGCCCGGCCCCCAGATAGCAGCAGAGTCTCTGAAGTCTCTGAGTCACGCTGCCGCAGGGTTGTTTGCTGACATTCTTTAAAATAAAACACGGATGTCTCAAGGTCCGCGGGCCGCCAGGGGAGGCTTGCCGGGCCGCCAACGGCCCGCGGGCCGTACTATGAGTACCCCTGCTTTATAGGAAGTGGCTAATTTATTTGCAAAATGTATCTTCTGTTGAAATTTGTATTGCTGCCCTGTCAGGACTCACGGGAGGTTTCCTCCTTGTAACGCAGTTCTGGCTACCATCTCCCCTCCACAAGATTACTAAAAGTCAGTTAATCCTTTAAGCTGGATTGTATGTTGGCATCGTTGGAACTCCAAGATGGCTGCCAACATGCACATACTGCGACAGCACTTTGCTGTCAGCAGTCTAGTCTTTTAGGCTTCAGGACATCTGGTGAAGTGTGCTCCAACATTCTACTGCGCACTTCACTGAAGAGACTAGGAGAAGAGCATCTGAATTCCCTGCGTCGTGTTAGCCAGCTAGGGTAGTTTGCGGAATATGCGGGGTTATCTTCGCCGGTACCTAATATCCCCTACAGATTCAGGTTAGTGTATGATGAGGATAATTATAGAAAAATTCTATGTGAGCATAAAAATTGGTTGTCAAGTTCTCGAGCATTAAACTCATCTTTCACGTTATTTCTAAGCAGCAGAAAATAACAGCAACTAAAATAACCTTTCAGGAAACAGTGAACTGAAGTGAGGAGTTAGTTTCTTCAGTTGTCACTGTTATCGGTATTTATCCAGTCAGACTTGGGCGCATTAACTCAAGCGCCGCGTCTGTCAGGAAACCATTTAAATACAACATCGAGGCTGAATGTTGTAGAAGGACAAAGAATAACGCGGGCATAACTCTTCTTGCCTCGCGTTAAAACGAGCAATAATTTTACAGTTAAAGGCTCTGAAATCCATTAGACGCGGACGTGACCTTTTCACACGTCGGGTTGAGAAAAGGCTTCCCGGTTAACAGATTGAGAAAGGGTTTAGACGCGAGCAAGATTTCCAAATGCTTTGCGTCTAAACAAAATCATTTACCTGAAGTACAAGAATTATATCAGCATAATTAAGACTTCCACTAATAAATAAAAGGCGTTCAAGGCCTCAATGTGGCATAATTAAACTAGAGGGTGGAGAATACATTCCGCTAGAAAAGAATAGTGTTTAAAAGACATTTGCAGCTGAAACCTTAATTTGAAGGGCTTGAATAAAACTCCTTTAATACTCCACACCCCTCAATTATAAAAGGAGACAAGAGTGACATCAAGGCAGAACCCCCACTTTTATTCTTCACTCATCTCTCTTCACAGTAAGTCACAGGAAGGCAGATAAATAATTTTGAACAATAAAAGCACACAAACACTTACCTTATTTTTCTCTCTTGTATAAAGTGTTCAGAATGAATCCAGGATAGACCGAACCTAGAAATTAAAAAGAAGTGAGAAGAGTCAAGACTTCTCATTCATACGTTGCTGGTAAACAAATGAGAAGTAAGAAGAGGAGCAAGCCTCCAAAGACAGTCGGTAAGATAAGAAATTATAGTTACAGTAAAGAAAGAACAGTAAGTTATAAGTTACAGTGAATTCAAATTAAAATGTGAATTGTTGGCAGACCTGTAAGAAGAGGAAGAAGAAGAATTTAACGACAGAGCAGGCAGATTTTTGGAGCAGTCTCTTCTCTGTTGAATCCTCTTTCCCCCCTTAGAGCTTACCTGTGACGTAACCTTGAGACCTAACAGGAAGTGATCTGAGAAGGGCATTGGGACCTTGCATCATCCTGCTCCTGTGCAGTTTAAAAAGTTACAAGTACTTCCTGACAGAGTGAAGTGCCCACGTTGGTACAAGGACCTGAGCAGAATGGCTGAAGGTTTAGATTTCAAAAATCTAGGCGAGATTTTGAGTAATATACAGAGAGATTTGGAGGCAGTCATGGAGGAAAATAAAATCCTAAGCAAGAAATAATTACCTTTAAAACTGGAACATCTAACTTGGGGCCCAGTCAACGAATGGTGTCCTTCGATGCTCAGAGCCAAAACCCCAGTTCCACATCCTTTGCCCTAACACAAGTAATCTATTCACTATCCCCAGTAATACCCTTAGCCCCTCCTGAGTGATTCAATGGAGACACACAGAAGGCTCACATTTTTTTAACGCAATGCTCTTTACACTTTATGTGCCGACCAATGATCTTCCCTGATGCGCAACCCCGGGTGGCATTCATCCTGTCATACCTTAGTGGCGATTAAGCATGGGCGTAAAATCCGCTCCGCTCGCGGATTTTTCGGATTTTCGGCAAATTCGCAATCCGCGAACGCTCGCGAATTTGTCGAAAATCCGTGAATCCGCTCGCGGCGGATTTTTTGCTTGGTTGCGGCGCGCGGCGTGGTGCACGGCGTTCACTTTCCGTCATTTTAGCGTTTGCCGAGTTGTTTTTCTTTGCGAGTGACGCGCCATTTTAGATCTTGCTGCGTGTTCCCGCGGGAGTTTGTCGCCCGCGAATACGTACTCGCGGCTTGCCACCTTGCACAGCACACCTCGCGAGAGTTCGCAATTGCGAACACGTAGTTGCGGCGGAAAGGAACAATCTCGCACTTGCGAAATAGAGATTTTGCAATTTCGCACAAGAAAATCACCAGCAAACAGGATAAACCTTCAGAAAATTATGATTTTTATCAGAATCACTCCTCAGGTTGACATTTGCATGGCCTTTTTTTTTGCAAGGAGTCCATTTTGGGGGGGGGAGGAAGGAAGTGCCCCACAGTCTCCAACTTCCTGTTCCTGTCCAGCAGGCTCCTCCCAGTGCTTTGTCCATCTCCTGGTCACTTTCATTTGGATCTGGAGCTGGAAGGATTACTTTTTGTGGGTGCTGCTGGATATTTGGATTTGAGGCCTTTTTGACTGTCTTTGGATCACTTTTGGATTAGAAATCAACTTTCACAAGTAAGTTTGTTTGGGGCATTACAGTTGCTGCAAGTACAATTTTTGAACTTTTTCAGAAAATTAAATAAATTATATTGTGGGTAGCCACAGTATCCAGTAGGACCAGGGTTGGTTATGGGTGCATGATACAACTGTTTTGTTGAATTTAAACACCATTGAGGCCATGGATGGGCTGGGATTGTGCAGATTTTATTGTTTTTTGTCGTTTTTTTGGGCCTGCTGGTGTGGCCCTTTGCCCAGGGGTGGTGAGTGTTGCATGGGCCTAGTCTTTCTGTGGGGTGTCTTCTTGAATTTAAACATAATTGAGGCCATGGATGGGCTGGGATTGTGCTTATTTTATTGTTTTTTGTCGTTTTTGGGGGGCTGCTGGTGTGGCCTTTTGCTTGCCCAGGGGTGGTGGTGGTGCATGGACTGAGTGTGCCTGTGGTGTGGTCTCACTCTCTTTGATGTAAACATCATGGATGGCATTGGATTGTGGTGATTTCTGGCTGTTTTTCTGTTTTTTGGGGGTGTACTGTTGATGTGGACTGGCCATGTGGGTGGTGGTGGTGGCCATCTTGAGTGCTGGCTGGTACAGGCAACATGTGCTTGGGGTGTAAGGGGGCCATTTTGAGGAGAGGCAGTGTCTGAGGCCTGCACTTATTTTGCCTACTTTTCATCCCTTATGCCCAGGGGTAGTGAGTGTTGCATGGGCCTAGTGTTTCTGAGGGGTGTCTTCTTGAATTTAAACACCATTGAGGCCATGGATGGGCTGGGATTGTGCAGATTTTATTGTTTTTTGTCGTTTTTTTGGGCCTGCTGGTGTGGCCCTTTGCCCAGGGGTGGTGAGTGTTGCATGGGCCTAGTCTTTCTGTGGGGTGTCTTCTTGAATTTAAACATAATTGAGGCCATGGATGGGCTGGGATTGTGCTTATTTTATTGTTTTTTGTCGTTTTTGGGGGGCTGCTGGTGTGGCCTTTTGCTTGCCCAGGGGTGGTGGTGGTGCATGGACTGAGTGTGCCTGTGGTGTGGTCTCACTCTCTTTGATGTAAACATCATGGATGGCATTGGATTGTGGTGATTTCTGGCTGTTTTTCTGTTTTTTGGGGGTGTTCTGTTGATGTGGACTGGCCATGTGGGTGGTGGTGGTGGCCATCTTGAGTGCTGGCTGGTACAGGCAACATGTGCTTGGGGTGTAAGGGGGCCATTTTGAGGAGAGGCAGTGTCTGAGGCCTGCACTTATTTTGCCTACTTTTCATCCATTATGCCCAGGGGTAGTGAGTGTTGCATGGGCCTAGTGTTTCTGAGGGGTGTCTTCTTGAATTTAAACACCATTGAGGCCATGGATGGGCTGGGATTGTGCAGATTTTATTGTTTTTTGTCGTTTTTTTGGGCCTGCTGGTGTGGCCCTTTGCCCAGGGGTGGTGAGTGTTGCATGGGCCTAGTCTTTCTGTGGGGTGTCTTCTTGAATTTAAACATAATTGAGGCCATGGATGGGCTGGGATTGTGCTTATTTTATTGTTTTTTGTCGTTTTTGGGGGGCTGCTGGTGTGGCCTTTTGCTTGCCCAGGGGTGGTGGTGGTGCATGGACTGAGTGTGCCTGTGGTGTGGTCTCACTCTCTTTGATGTAAACATCATGGATGGCATTGGATTGTGGTGATTTCTGGCTGTTTTTCTGTTTTTTGGGGGTGTACTGTTGATGTGGACTGGCCATGTGGGTGGTGGTGGTGGCCATCTTGAGTGCTGGCTGGTACAGGCAACATGTGCTTGGGGTGTAAGGGGGCCATTTTGAGGAGAGGCAGTGTCTGAGGCCTGCACTTATTTTGCCTACTTTTCATCCCTTATGCCCAGGGGTAGTGAGTGTTGCATGGGCCTAGTGTTTCTGAGGGGTGTCTTCTTGAATTTAAACACCATTGAGGCCATGGATGGGCTGGGATTGTGCAGATTTTATTGTTTTTTGTCGTTTTTTTGGGCCTGCTGGTGTGGCCCTTTGCCCAGGGGTGGTGAGTGTTGCATGGGCCTAGTCTTTCTGTGGGGTGTCTTCTTGAATTTAAACATAATTGAGGCCATGGATGGGCTGGGATTGTGCTTATTTTATTGTTTTTTGTCGTTTTTGGGGGGCTGCTGGTGTGGCCTTTTGCTTGCCCAGGGGTGGTGGTGGTGCATGGACTGAGTGTGCCTGTGGTGTGGTCTCACTCTCTTTGATGTAAACATCATGGATGGCATTGGATTGTGGTGATTTCTGGCTGTTTTTCTGTTTTTTGGGGGTGTACTGTTGATGTGGACTGGCCATGTGGGTGGTGGTGGTGGCCATCTTGAGTGCTGGCTGGTACAGGCAACATGTGCTTGGGGTGTAAGGGGGCCATTTTGAGGAGAGGCAGTGTCTGAGGCCTGCACTTATTTTGCCTACTTTTCATCCCTTATGCCCAGGGGTAGTGAGTGTTGCATGGGCCTAGTGTTTCTGAGGGGTGTCTTCTTGAATTTAAACACCATTGAGGCCATGGATGGGCTGGGATTGTGCAGATTTTATTGTTTTTTGTCGTTTTTTTGGGCCTGCTGGTGTGGCCCTTTGCCCAGGGGTGGTGAGTGTTGCATGGGCCTAGTCTTTCTGTGGGGTGTCTTCTTGAATTTAAACATAATTGAGGCCATGGATGGGCTGGGATTGTGCTTATTTTATTGTTTTTTGTCGTTTTTGGGGGGCTGCTGGTGTGGCCTTTTGCTTGCCCAGGGGTGGTGGTGGTGCATGGACTGAGTGTGCCTGTGGTGTGGTCTCACTCTCTTTGATGTAAACATCATGGATGGCATTGGATTGTGGTGATTTCTGGCTGTTTTTCTGTTTTTTGGGGGTGTTCTGTTGATGTGGACTGGCCATGTGGGTGGTGGTGGTGGCCATCTTGAGTGCTGGCTAGTACAGGCAACATGTGCTTGGGGTGTAAGGGGCCATTTTGAGGAGAGGCAGTGTCTGAGGCCTGCACTTATTTTGCCTACTTTTCATCCATTATGCCCAGGGGTAGTGAGTGTTGCATGGGCCTAGTGTTTCTGAGGGGTGTCTTCTTGAATTTAAACACCATTGAGGCCATGGATGGCCTGGGATTGTGCTGATTTTATTGTTTTTTGTCGTTTTTTTGGGCCTGCTGGTGGGGCCCTTTGCCCAGGGGTGGTGAGTGTTGCATGGGCCTAGTCTTTCTGTGGGGTGTCTTCTTGAATTTAAACATAATTGAGGCCATGGATGGGCTGGGATTGTGCTTATTGTATTGTTTTTTGTCGTTTTTGGGGGGCTGCTGGTGTGGCCTTTTGCCCAGGGGTGGTGGTGCATGGACTGAGTGTGCCTGTGGTGTGGTCTCACTCTCTTTAATGTAAACATCATGGATGGCATTGGATTGTGGTGATTTCTGGCTGTTTTTCTGTTTTTTGGGGGTGTACTGTTGATGTGGACTGGCCATGTGGGTGGTGGTGGTGGCCATCTTGAGTGCTGGCTGGAACAGGCAACATGTGCTTGGGGTGTAAGGGGCCATTTTGAGGAGAGGCAGTGTCTGAGGCCTGCACTTATTTTGCCTACTTTTCATCCATTATGCCCAGGGGTAGTGAGTGTTGCATACTTGCATGTCCCTAGTCTTTCTGTGGGGTGTCTTCAATGTAAACATCATGGATGGCATGGGATTGTGCTCATTTTTCTGTGTTTTGTCGATTTTTTGGGGTGTATAACTGAACTGATGTTCCTCTGTCTTCCATTGCTTTTAGGTGCACAAGAAGACTCAAGAGAACCACCAGTGCCAGGAAGAAGTCCTGCAGCGGTGTGTGCAGCATAACGTCACGCGACGTCACGTCTGGACACAGAACCCTCTGCAACTCGTGCAACTGCTGACCTGCTCTGAAGAAGATGGCCCCAAAAAAAGTAACCCGTAGCTCCTCTAGCAAGAAAGGTGCCAGTAAGGAGCAGAAGAAGCAAGTTACCAAGGACACTGGTGTGCCGCCCGCCCCTTTTTTTGGGAGTAAAAAAAAAAGTATGCCTGCAGCAGCAGCAGCGGGATCTGCTGGGGACCAAGCTGGCAGCAGCACCCCCGCTCCATTGGGCTCAGTGCCACCACCACCACCACCATGCCAACTGAAGTCCAAGCCCTTGAGTGCTGCAGAGGCAGCCAGTATAGTTCTTCAATCACCATCGACCAGTGATGTTGGCTCATCGCAAGAAAGCAGCAGCAATGTCCCTCAATCAACACAGGTTGTTGTAGCTCATCTGACGAGTGTTGAACAACCACAGCCGCAACAACAATCACATGTGCAAGTACAAGCCCAAGTACATGTGGAAGGAGAGGCAGCGCAAGGAGATGCGCAAGCAGAGGTGCATGGAGGGTCACAAGTGCCCACAATAGTTGTTCCTCCCGAAGTAGGGGCACATCAGGAAATCGACAATCAAGGCGAGGTATCATTTGAGGAAGCCACTCCTCCTGATGATCCTTCATTGTCTTCCGCACCCCTAGCAAGGAAGAGATCAAGGGTGGTGTCTACATCCTCTTCAAGCACACCTCCTTCTGATGATACGGATCAAACTTGGGAACCAGCACCACAGCCGTCTGAGAGTGAGGCACACCATGATCCAACAAAGGTAGTTAAGCGTAAAAGGAAGCTCGTCCAAAGTCTCAGAGTTATGGAGTGTGATGAGGCTCAACAAGAAGTGGCGGATACTGCTGCTGATGAAGACTCTGCCAACGACGACCCAGTCATCATAAAGGTCACTGCAGCCCCAGCGGGCATGCAGCAAACAGACATTTTGACCCTAGCCCGAAGAGCTGCTCAGCGTGATGATGATGATGATGTTGTCGATGAGGAGGCAGTGGAAACACCACAATCATTGGAGTTAAGTAGTACACCAACTCGTCCCGCTTCCATATTTCTTTCTGGCAAGAAGAGACCTCCGTCAACCTCGACCTTAATTAGTGGCGGTGAAAGTGCAAAACGTACAAAAGTTGGGCAATCCAGATCCTCCACTTCATCTGGCATTAGCTTCATGACCACCACCACCAGTATCGCCGCCTCCTCCAGGTCCCACAGACACTTCAAGTCCCCAGTTTGGGACTTCTTTACTGTTTGTCCAAAAAATCCAAAGTTTGCCATTTGTACCCTTTGTAAGCTTGCAGTTAGTCGTGGTAAGTCAGGTACCAACTATGGTACCGGCGGCCAGAGAGGTCATCTTGAGAGAAAGCACACTGTCAGATGGTTTGCGCACCTAGATGCGATCAAGAAAGGGCAAATTCAAGGAAACGTTGATGTTTCATCTGATGATGACGAGGAGGAAGAAGACGTGTCAAAGACTTCCCTTACACCCAGTACCCCTGTCAGCAACACACCCAATGTGAGGCACACTAAGAGTGTTGGAGCGAGTGAGACACCAACGCACAAAAGTTCACCAGCGAGCAAAATTGGGTCAACGAAGTCATTATCAGCCCGTAAATGCTTGGTCCAGGGCAACATTAGAACAATGCTTACTTCAGACGTGCCATATGAACGCAACCACCCACTGACGCGTCTGTATAACACTAAGCTGGCTAAAATGCTAGCTGTGGACCTTCTACCTTTTTCTTTTGTAGAAGCGGTAGGTTTTCTTGAATTAGTGGCAACGCTCTGCCCTAAATGGAAGAGTGCTGTTCACACAATACATCTGACAACAGACATGTGGACCAGTGGCCCAGGCGATGATTACATGTGCATCACTGCACACTGGGTCTCTTTTTCAGGTGTTAAAGCAAAGCTAAACGCAGGTGTTGACCCGGACCAAGTTTTCAAAGCTGCTCGGAAACATGCAACACTAGCCATGTTTGGCTTGGAGAAAAGTCACACAGCAGAAAACCTTTTGGAAGAGTTTAACAAAAAGGTCTTGACAATGCTATCCCCCCTAAAACGCAAGATTGGTTATGTTTCCACGGATAATGGCGCCAATGTAGTTAAGGCCATGTTCATGGGTGACCATGTTAGAGTGCCGTGTTTGGCGCACTGTATCAACCTGGTAGTTCAAAAATTCTTGAGTGATAAACAGAGTCCAGCGTTCGAGGTAATGGCCACCTGCCGCAAAATGTGCAACCATTTCAGCCATTCTTTTAAGGCCCGGAAGCATCTGCGGAGACTGCTACTTCAACGTAGCATGCCAGTGAAAGCACTCATCCAGGAGGTGGCAACACGTTGGAACTCAACCTTCTACATGCTTGAGCGTCTGTATGAGCAGTATACGGTACTCGATCACTATTTCTTTACAGAGGCTACATCTCAGAAGGAGGACCTGCGGATGAGTGCGGCGCAATGGGACATAGTTAAAAGCCTGACAGACATGCTTCGTCCTTTTGAGTTCTTCACGCGTGCAGTCAGCCAGGAGGACTGTAATTTGGGAAAAGCTATCCCATTGTTGTGCATGCTGGAGCACCAACTGATGGCGGTGTCTTCTGAGTTTGAAAAAGATGAAAAAAAAAAAAAACATTTCATTTTGTCTGAGAAATTATTAGATCGCCTACGTGGTGATGAACGTCTTCAAAACATCAAGTCAGATCAGCATTACATTTGTGCTACTATTCTGGATCCACGCTACAAAAAGGCGCTGGCAGGCGAAGCATTCTTTCCTTTTGCTGATGCAGATGTTCAAAAGTACAAACATTGGTTAGCCTGGTCAGCCAAGAGGTTTGAAAAAGAACGGCAGGTTATTGAAGGAGAAGCCAGTACATCAGCATCAGCATCAGCAGGCCATCCGCAGTCACAAGAATCCACTTCTGCACCTGTGGCTGGGGCACAAGTGACCTCTCAGCCGTTAAAGACACCGGCAACTGGATCATCTGCACCACACACAATGACAACACTAGCAGTGGCTGCGGAGGAGGATTGGCTAAGTTTGATGGGGTATGGTTCTCGAAAAAATGTCACAGGCACAGCAAAAAGTAAGCAAAGTGGAGGAACAGTTGATGACCTTGAGTCGATGGTGCAGGACTATCTGAATGACTCAACAGAGGTCTTCCTTAATGATGAGCCATTGCAGTATTGGCATGGCAAAAAACAATTGTGGCCACAGCTCTTCAACCTGGCTATAAACTATTTGTCTTGCCCACTCGCAAGTGTGTCTTCTGAACGTGTTTTCAGTGCTGCTGGTGGCATTGTAACTCCCAAACGGAGCCGCCTCTCGCCCAAAAATGTGGAGCGGCTGACAATGATCAAGATGAATCAGCACCTCATACCACCAGATTACAAAGTACGAGAAAGCACGCCGCATGAAGACGAGGAGGACAGCAACGTAGATGAGGGGATTTTTTCTCTGTTCGGTGCCACTGACCTCATCCAGCCTGAATTCGCAGAGTATGATGACGAAATCTTGTTCTTATTCCCTGACACCGAGCCCTGAAAATGAGACAATCAATCAAGAACTTTCTTTTTCGTCCTTATTCACTTTTATTCCTGTGTGCTTTGTGTCTCTCTTTCTTTGTTTTGCACAGTTAATTTAATTCAAACTTTAATCACCTAATCCCAAAAACAAGACCATCATCAGAACTGTCTTCACTTGTTTGCTTATTGATTTGAAGGTGCCGCAGTCTACATTCCTCAGGTTCACAAGTTCTGAAGAACATGCTCCTCTATCCTCCTCCTCCAGACTGCGATTTCCCTCCAAGCAGAGTGCTGGATTACGCCCAATGAAGAAAGACTCAGCACTTGTGGGGGTGTTGTACTTCTTTGCGGGTGAGTTGACGGATTTGGGCCCATTGCTGTGAAGCTCTAATAATGGACAAAAGTGTTTTGGACCAAATATGAGGTGGAAATTTCTTGCCGTTTTTGCTGACTTGCTTGCCTTTGAGGTGCTCTTTGGCGGGGTTCCGGGGGTTTGTGGGTAATTTTTGGTGTCTGTCGAAGCACTGCTGCGACAGTCTAATCTTGATTGCATTTGCTTTTCAGGAAATCCGTGGTGGAAAACAGGAGTTATGATGATTGATGATGATGACCTAGCTGAACAGCGCCGCATTTGGAACGAAGGCCGAGAGATATTGTAAGTATGAGATTTAGCTTTTTCGCTGTTTGGGGGTGTTGTCGGGTGTTTTTTTGCGGGTGGGTTGGCGGGTCTTGCCTGGGGCATTCCTGGGAAGGTCTAATACCGGATAGAAGTGTTTTGGACAAAATCCATAAGGAACAGCCTTTTTTTTGCTATTTCTTCTGACATCTTGCTCAATGTAGCGTTTTGGGGGGCTTCCTGCTGTTCGTGGGTGGGTTGCGGCCGGGGTCTCTGTCGAAGCACTGCTGCGACAGTGTAATCTTGATTGCATTTGCTTTTCAGGAAATCCGTGGTGGAAAACAGGAGTTATGATGATTGATGATGATGATGACCTAGCTGCACAGCGCCGCGTTTGGACCGAAGGCCGAGAGACATTGTAAGTATGAGATTTAGCTTTTTCGCTGTTTGGGGGTGTTGTCGGGTGTTTTTTTGCGGGTGGGTTGGCGGGTCTTGCCTGGGGCATTCCTGGGAAGGTCTAATACCGGATAGAAGTGTTTTGGACAAAATCCATAAGGAACAGCCTTTTTTTTGCTATTTCTTCTGACATCTTGCTCAATGTAGCGTTTTGGGGGGCTTCCTGCTGTTCGTGGGTGGGTTGCGGCCGGGGTCTCTGTCGAAGCACTGCTGCGACAGTGTAATCTTGATTGCATTTGCTTTTCAGGAAATCCGTGGTGGAAAACAGGAGTTATGATGATTGATGATGATGATGACCTAGCTGCACAGCGCCGCGTTTGGACCGAAGGCCGAGAGACATTGTAAGTATGAGATTTAGCTTTTTCGCTGTTTGGGGGTGTTGTCGGGTGTTTTTTTGCGGGTGGGTTGGCGGGTCTTGCCTGGGGCATTCCTGGGAAGGTCTAATACCGGATAGAAGTGTTTTGGACAAAATCCATAAGGAACAGCCTTTTTTTTGCTATTTCTTCTGACATCTTGCTCAATGTAGCGTTTTGGGGGGCTTCCTGCTGTTCGTGGGTGGGTTGCGGCCGGGGTCTCTGTCGAAGCACTGCTGCGACAGTGTAATCTTGATTGCATTTGCTTTTCAGGAAATCCGTGGTGGAAAACAGGAGTTATGATGATTGATGATGATGATGACCTAGCTGCACAGCGCCGCGTTTGGACCGAAGGCCGAGAGACATTGTAAGTATGAGATTTAGCTTTTTCGCTGTTTGGGGGTGTTGTGTCGGGTGTTTTTTTGCGGGTGGGTTGGCGGGTCTTGCCTGGGGCATTCCTGGGAAGGTCTAATACCGTCTAGAAGTTTGTTGGACAAAATCCATAAGGAAACACCAGTTTTGGCACTTTTTGTAAGTTAGGGTTCGTTAGGGTTAGCCCTAGCAGCAGGATTGCATGTGTTTCGGGGGGTTCTATTGCAACGCGGTTCTGTTGTTGTAGAGCACTGTTGGAGCGATGCTGGCTATGGATACTTTTGCTTGCTTGCAAGTGGTTTGAATACAATCCACGGTCTGTATTTGGGCCTACTGTTACTTTCAAAGTACGTTTTGTAAACATTTTTCTGCTAGGCATCGTTTTTGGAGATATGATTGGGGTTCTTCTACATTTTTGCGACTGGCTTTAGTAAGGGTCTTGGTGGGAGCATTGCTGGGAAGGTCAAATTTTGTTCTAAAACACAGTAGTACACCTACCTTGAGGGGAAAGATCCGCTATAATATTTTGGCCATACTTATTGATCCTTAAAAAGGTGACTCAGACAGAGCACGCAATTTCAAAAATATTGTACTGTCTATTAGGGAAATCAAAGTGTGACTTTTTGCACCACACAGCGTACATACCTTTTATTTATTTATCAGTGGTATTGTAATAGCACTTCCTGTTTTCCGTTCAATAATTACAGGCCGGGTTTCAGTCAACATCCGCCAGGCAGGCAGTGGACAGGGTGTCTTCTGTCAGTGGTCACCACATTGATGGACGAAGCGTCAGCTGGAATGGAGGAGTGCCGCCAATAAGAGGAATTGTTTGCTGCATGCAACTTACTTACCAAATTCAACAGGACAACTCCAACAACATACGCAATACAGATACAGTATCCATTGTTGTCTTTTATTCTATGAGTGTGACTGCATGTGCTTACCTTTAGTTTGTAACCAAAGATTGTCTGTATCTTCAATTATTGTTTGTCCATGCTCTGCTTTTTTTTTCTTCTCTCAACAAAACCTACCCAAAAAGAAACCCCCATTCCCATCCATTTTACAAACCCTAACCCTCTTCCCCCGGGCTGTGTTGTTTTGCTTGATGTCTTACTAAAATGACATCAATAATTCCACACACTTGCTGGGGAGGATAAGGTCATAGCAGCAACAGGCTGGTGAAGGAATACGAGGATATCTTCTAGACTTACTCAGCTTCAGTACTATATCTTCTAGTAGTAGTAGCCAATGTCAAATAAATTCAACGCAAGTACTAGTTATACTTGCAAGCAAATACTTTACCATTTGTTAGGCTACATTATGGCACTGTTCTAGTGTACTGTCACCTGCTATTTTCTCGATCGTACCGTAACCGTTGTAATGCTACAGTAAGGAGGACAAACAAGGTTTCGTTTTCTTTTTTTCCATAGGCATGCAACTGCCACTGTGTCACACCACTAGTACCACCGCAATGAGGAAATGTCACCCGCCCAGGATTGACAACGTTAATCCCCATTTCACCTGGAGCCAGCCCTGGGCCTAGCCCTAATTTCTAACACAAATTACAGGTAAGATAAGCGTTTGGTGGGAGGTAGTATAATGGAGTATTATTTCGGAGTAGACAAGAGATTGACGGTTGTACTACTAAAGTCCTACGACTGTTCAGGAAAACAAAGTTACTGTTACACCCCCGCCCCCCACCCACCAGACTGAAAAGCAGTAAAAAACAGGTATGGTCAGATAAAGTTTAAAAATATATTTATTTAGCCCTAACAAAATAATCTCCCTCACCCACCCTAACCCCAACGATTGTCTTTGAAACGTCCCAAAACGATCCCAACTCCCAAATCCCACCCCCCAAAAGTATATAAAAAAAGGGCAAGGGACACTCCACTACTGGAGGGTGCTGGTGCTGGTGCATGATGCGGCATGGGCATCATACTCCTTGCGGAGGGTGGCAAGCTCGGAGCGGAGGCCCTTAACCAAGTTCTTATACTTTAGGACCTCCTGCTCCAGGTTGGACATGCGGACTCGTAGGCGGCGTTGGCGGTCCTTGCAGCTCCTGTGGGGGGCAGCTGGTATTTCGGTTGCTTGGCGGTGGCGGTCGTCTTTCTTAGCCCGGCTCGGTCCCGCTGGCTTAGTCACGGAGGAGGATGCAGTGGTCACAGTCGAGGATGTCGTTGTTGCCACGCTCGACTGCGTGTCCTCCTCCTCCTCCAGGGCCACCAGCCGCCGATATTCGGCGACTGTGGCCTCCAGCCTCCGTTGCCGGGCCAATCTAGCCTGCTCCCTCCTTGTTGTTGATTTGGAAGGAGCAACTATATGAAGAAAGAAAGACATAGTCTGTAACCAATGCTCCTTATTAATAACACAAAGTGATTGAGCCGAAAGTTGGGTCACAGAGTACAAGTAGCAAATTGAAAGCACAGTACATAACTATTGAGGACAGTATCTATGTAACCTCCCACTTCTGCATCCTTGCTCTAACATTAGTGGTAGTTTAATGAACAAATTCTACGACCACTATGGACTTCCATTACAGTCGACTATGACAGTACACCAGTCTTATTCTTCTTCTTCTCTCTTGTTTAGGGAAATTGGTACGTTATCTTATGCAAGCCGGCAGAATGACATGGACAGCACAGTGAACTTGCACCCGAGAAAAAAAGTTGCACACCATGATGAGTGAGACAGACTTGCGTTACTGTACCGGTCCAGTACATGCAGGTGGTGAAGCTATTACTTTTCTATTACGGGTGGCACTGAGAATACTCTGTTACAAGGGCTACTGCTTAATTAATTTACCTTTCACCCTACAGTGCAAATGAGTACTAGAAAAGGAAAATGAAGAAGCTAACTAATTTGATTATCTATCACTTCACATGGGACGTATTTAATGACAGATGAGATGACTTTAGGTGCTTTGCTTAATATTGAGTGAACAGTGATACACCCACACATGAATGACGTACTACAAGTAAACTAAAGTTATTAAGAGAGGTACGAAGTGTCCACCGTAATAACCAGATATATGCTGTGAATGCAAACGCAATACAAAGTACTGCTACTATTCATGGTAGTATTGGACACATTTACAATTTCTTTTCCTTGCCTTCCCTGCACTGGAACGGACGTGCGGGTGCGGTGGTACATGCTCTTCAAGGTAACACTTACTTCACCTGGCGACCATCTACTCTCTCTAGATACACATGTGCTATCTAAGAGTCAGAGAATACCATGCTCCAGGCATCCATTCAGTCAAAGTATACGCACACATACAGTTTCTGTTTCACCCACCCAGGCTGCTGTCCTTCCACCCATCCTTGCTTCATCATTGACCCAGCCATGCACCATACCATATTCTTTCCTTCCCAGCCACCTCGGGGGCCAAGCAAACACATATCGTTCTTCTTTGCCAGCCATCATACAAGTTCGCGTCCCACTTACTTACACCCTTCTTTCGCTTTTCGTTCATCCCATCCATCACGTTCGTCTAAGAACTTATTGGGATTCTTCTCACCAAAAACTTCACAGCTAAGTCGAAGTACATTTCGAGGAGGCTACTACCTGGTTGATTTGTAATTGTAATACACCCATGCAGAAAGCACACTATGCAGTCTTCAATCTCAATAAGTAAGGAATATATAGCTTACCTGTTTCCGCCACCACCGTTTGATCCCCCACAGGACCGTCCGCCGGCTCTTGCACCGCCTCCTCCCCAGAGGCCTCCGAGTCCTGGTCCAACACAGCCACCTCCGCGCTGGCCCCGTCACCAGATTTTACACCTACAAAGTACATTTAAGAATGTTAGAATACACCACTCACTACTATATAATATTTGGTCTAGGAGAAATGTTAAAAAAACAGAATACAATGTAATAATTTGTGACTGTCTACTCCATAGTAAAAATGTCCCATTTTCCAGGGAAGGCTGTTGTCTTGCTGCACTTTTATGCACAACTGATGAATGCTTGCTTCTGATTTTTAACACGCACCACTTTTTCTCCTAACAGACAGAAGCTTGACTCCTAAGAACACGACCAGGATCAAGTTCAAACCAGGTGAGAGCTCGGCTCGACCACAAGAAATGTGTCCAATTAATCGTCAGCACTAACCACTTTTCCGTTTTCAGTTAAATAGTTTTATGACAAAGTAGATTTTAATAAATGTGTTTACTTTTAATAAAGCTTTTAAACTTAAATAGACTCTGTGGTTTTTGTTCCTCTAGACTAGAGTGGATGAGCTAAAGGTTTTGGAATTTTTGCAAGCATGAGTGCCTCTGACACTTCTTGACTGTGCTGTGACTCCGTACTACTCTCTTGTCCTGCGTACGATAATCTAGAGATCATTGGGGATCTATAATCGGTGACTTCGGGAGCTGAATGACTCTGCCACACTATCTAGTCAGTAAGGAGACAGTGCATAGAGGTATTGCTGAATATAATGGGAGTCCAATGGAATTGCCAAATGTCCAATCTTAGTTAGCTACACAGACAGACTAATAAGAATAGTCTAGTAATACCACAGGGAGTCATATTCGAGGCAGGATAAGAATTTATATCCAGTCTACAAGAAGATCAAAGACGATTTAGAAAAAATCGAATGAGGAACGCTAGGACAAAATAGGTACCGTTTATTAAAATGTAAACTTACTGGGGCCAGCAAAGGAGCCCTCGCCTGCCCGATCCTGGCCTGCATCCTCAGCACCCTCCTCCTGTGTCCTCTTGCCCTTGGGGGGAGCTGATGTACAACATGAAAGAAAGAAAAACCAGAAAACATGGATGAGATTTTTCAACCAAATCAAACATTTCAAAAGAACAATAACAAAATATTTTGGAAAAATAGCAAATAGATAGACAACTATTCCACGGGATCTATCTCATGTGGTATACTACGTTATTCGTATTGCCTGATTTGCGGAACGTTGACTTAGAAAGTTCCTATGTAACTCAATAAACAGACTACTAAAGAGGTTTGCCTAGGCCTGGCACTGCAGGCAGCAGTGCGCAACACGCGAAGTGACAGACAAAGTCCATCCTGCTTGCAGATCAGTGAATACTCAAACTATCAATCCACCCGCCACCACCGCCACTATTTCTTCTTATAGCCATGTGTCTAAAGGAAGGACTGGACTTCAGTCTGTTGGGGCTGATTTAGAAGTCCCTTGCGGAAGTTGCGGCTCATTTTCCTCCATTGTTGCGTGCCTTTTGTGACGCAGCGGCAGAACAAAAGACTCGCCATGGTGTTGGTGCGTCGTATATATTAAAAAAAAACACATATGGGCATATGGGCGATGCATCACGTTGTAAAGCCCTGCGCCATCAGGGGGCGTTCCGGCGCAAGGGAGGGCGTACCTGCGCAGGAACGAATCCTAAAAGTGGCTGAGGGAAATCTACAAGATGTCAATCAGTCACTTTTAGGACAATGATGCATGACTCAAACCCTGCGCGCTTGAAGCCGACGTACGGCTTGATGCAGCATTGGGGAGATAGGGTACCCCAGAGCATTGCTGGAGCTGCGCCATCGTTGGCACGCAACTCCAGCAATGCGCTGCCTTTACGGCACAGATGCGTAAGGCTTCTGTGACGTTTTGGGCCAATGGGTGGTGGTGGCATGGCACACAATTACTGCCGCATCCCTGCTACTTTGCAGGGATGCGCCGGTAATTGAAAATATGACCCTTACTGTCTAGCATTACGCAGTTCTTTTCTTTACACTACACTCATACATAATTTCTCAGGCCAATGAAATGCTTCTGAACACAACATACAAAACAAAGAAGCATAGTAGCAAGCAAGGCTACTGAGAAGGAGAGCAGTGCACCTGAAATGCATAGAAGATTTTGAAATATAATTTACCTCAATGTAATCGGCAGCATTATTGCTCTTGGTAAAGAACAAAGATTTGCAAATAACAGAGCAGGATAAAACAGAGTAGTAAATGTACTACTACTACTACTCACCAAGCCCGGGGACCTCTACGCCGAGCGCGTCCAGCAAGTCCCGCTCCCGGTCCATGACATCGGTCCAGCGGTGGGTGGCCTGGTTATATGTGCGCCGGACCCCAGAGATCTTGTACATGGCCCGGCACACCTTCTCCCACCGCTTGCGACGCTCCCGGATGCCATAGCCAGTCGCGATCTTGCCGCCTCCCAGGATCGTCTTGGGGAGGCGGCGCTGGACATGGAAGATCAGTGCCGCCACTTCCTCCGCGCTGAAGATCTCCCTCGGGACCACTTGCTCCCCCCTTAAACGCCCGCACGGGAGCCGGGCACGGGGTGCGGGACCCTTCCCCTTCTCAGGGTGCTTCCCGGCTCCCTTTACCATGGTCTGGGCAGAAATAGAGTTAAATGATAAACAAGAAATAGAATAGTGAAGAAGAAAAGAAAAGAGTTTAAAAAAGTAGTTTAAAAGTAACTAAAAGCTGCAGAAAACACAAAAATATAGAGCTAGAAAAATAGAGGGATAGATAATAAGTAAAATTAGATCAAAAAAACTTCAAACAAGCAAAGGATGGCAGAGATTGAGAGAGGATAGAGAAAGCATGCCCAGAACCATAGCAATGAATGAGAAACAAGATGGCCGCGCCCGTTCACGACCGCGTGGGTAAGTTCGCGCGAGATTTTCCTTGCGAGTACGCGCGAAATTGTACTAGCGAGCAGCACACTTTGCGAGATTACACATAGCGGGCGGAAACGGAATTACGTCACGCCAACAAGATGGCCGCGCCCGTGTACGACCGATAGGGTAACTTGGCAAACGTAAAGCTAGAAGCGCCTCGCGAACACGCGCAAGATCACGCGAACATACACGTCGCAAAAAAAACAATTTTGGATTCGCACGTATTCGCGGCTTCCGAAATCGATCTCGCACGGATTCGCGCCCCAAAAAACGCGCGAAATTGCAGAAAAAAATGATTTTAGCTAAACTGAAAGCAATGAGCAGGTGCAAAAGTTCAAACTTAACATTAGTAACATTCAAGGTAGTGCTTCCTGATGGGCCCCTCCAGAGTTTGCAACTATTCTATGACCCTGCTATGACCCAAACAGCAGGCTCATAGAATAGCTACAAGTAGACCATAAAGGTCCTGTGAAAAAAAAATTTCACTGCAACAAAAAGCAAATTACAGATAAGGAAGGAAGCAGGTGCCAGCCAGACTGGAACTTTCAAAATTACTGACACATTAATGAAACACAAATTAATTGATGGCAGTTGAAGAAGGGCAGGTGTGCTTGCTTTTTTCAACCACCATAATCTACAGTGATAAATAAACCTAATGGGTGGCAGTGAGGATGTACCAGAGGGTGGCATGGGTGTCCCAGAGGGTGGCAGTGGTGAAACAGAGGGTGCTGTGAACCTGTGATGATAAACCAGACGTAGAAACAACATAGTCGCGGCCGTTGCGAGCCGAAAAGTAAGTTCGCAATTGCGAACTTGTCCCAAAATCGGCGCGAACGCACGCCAACACAAAAAACGGGAAAATCCGCAAATCCGCTAGAGTTCGCGGATCTTCGCGGATTGCGAATCCGTAAATCCGCAAGTTCGCGTACGCGAGATCCGCTAGATCCGCCCATGCTTAGTGGCGATGCCGCCTCTTGGTCCATGCCGTTGGTAACCAAAGATGACCCAATCTTATACAGTCTAGATGACTTCAAGAAGGAATTCCTCAGAATTTTTGACAGAAGAACAGCATCTCAAGCTTCCGACAACAAATTGTTGGAATTAAGACAAGGCACAGAGAACTTGTGGCTTATTTAGCCCAATTTAACAAGCTGGTGGTTGAGACCACTTGGCCTGAAGACAAAAGAGCAGCAGTATTTTACAGGGGGCTGCAAGAGGAACTAAAGGACGCGCTCTCTCAGATCCCTAATCGTTCCACCGACATCTTAGCTTTAGTGGATTTAACCTTAGAGATAGATTATCGACAAAGTGAGCGGAAAGGAGAATGGAGGAAGGAGTTCAGGCCAAGTGTTCCTCGTTTCGACCGTGTCAAGACAGAATCCACAAGATCAGTACAGAATCCCTCAGGAATTGAACCCATGCAAATTGGGGTGGTTTGAGGTCCACTTTCTAAAGAAGAAAAAGAAAAGAGAAGACTGAACAAACTGTGCTTATACTGTGAAGGAAGCGGACACTTTGTCAAGAACTATTTTAAGAGACCAAAGTTACCTACTAAGGAGAAGGAAAACTAGAGGCACCACGGGTTAGTGGAGTTGAACCTGTGGATGCGTAATAGAAAAATGACTCCAACAAATCACCATTTGGCAAACATGCTACAAGTGTCCTCTCCTCATTTAGTTATGATAGTGACTTTACGGTTTAGAGGTATAATTTTGACAGGAATAACCGTCATGGTGGATTCAGGGGCAACTGGTAATTTCAGTGACCTCAAATTTGCTAACCAGATCGGCCTATAAACCATCAAGAAGGAGAAAAGTGAGAAGGTCAGAGCAGTGGAGGGCCCATCACTAGTCATACAGAATTGGTACACATGAACACTGTTGAAGGACACCAAGAAACCTTGCACTTCAATTTGATAGACTCCCCTCAATTCCAACTGCTTTTAGGTTTACCATGGCTCACGGAACACAATCCTTTAATCAATTGGGGAGCTCGAACTATTCAATTGAATTCAGGGTATTGCGCAGAAAATTGCTTTGATGATTCCCCACATTCATCAATTACATGTGCAGCCACCCAACTGTCTGATAGTGGAGTTTCGGTATGCGTGATTCAAACTACCACGATACCAGAAGAATACCACGACTTTGCAGATGTCTTTGACGAAGTCAAGGTGGAATCCTTACCCCCCCCCATCAGGCCCTACGACTGCAAAATAGATTTAGAACCTGGGGCTAATTTACCTTGCAGCAGAGTTTATGCCTTGACTGAGAAGGAAAATGTCCATTTGAAGGCATACCTAGCAGAAAATTTGGAGAATGGATTTATCCGACCGTCACACTCCCCTGTCTCTTCCCCACTTTTTTTTGTACCGAAAAAAGACGGAGATCGCAGGACTTGTATCAACTTTAGAGCAAATAATAGGATAACTGTTAAGAATCGTTATCATTGCCTCTCATTTCGGTACTAATTGATCAAGTGAAGGAGGCCAAGATATACACTCGTCTAGATTTACGAGGAGCGTATCGCTTGATTAGACTTTGGGAAGGCGACGAGTGGAAGACTGCATTCAGGACGAAATTTGGCCTTTATGAGTATCTTGTGATGCCCTACGGTCTCTGTAACGCACTAGCGGCCTTCCAGAACTTCATCAACGATGTCTTAAGTGAATTAATTGATCGATGTGCTATAGTCTACATAGACGACATCCTGATTTATTCCAACACGGTTGAAGAACATCAAGACCAGGTCAGAGCCGTCTTACAATGATTACGAGAGAACTCGTTATATGTAAAATTGGAGAAATGCCTCTTCAACACTGATACTGTGGAATTCCTAGGTTTCATGCAATCCCCTGCTGGAGTTCGTATGGATGAGCAAAAACTAAAGGCAATTACAGACTGGAAATCTCCTACCAGTATTAAAGAAGTTCAAAGTTTTATTGGCTTTTCTAATTTTTACAGACACTTCATTCATGGATTCTCCCACAAGATACTTCCACTGACATGTCTTCTGTAGAAATAAGTTTTGTTCCAATGGTCCGAAGCAGCGGAAGAGGCTTTTCAATTAATGAAAAACAGTTTCACCTCAGCACCAGTGTTGCTGCATGCAGATTCCTCCGAACATTTCTATCTGGAGACAGACGCATCTGACCTAGCCATAGGAGGAATACTCTCTCAGCAGCACAAGGACACGGGACAACTACATCCGGTGGCATTTTGGTCCCGCAAACGTAACCCTGCGGAATGCAATTACACCATTACAGAAAAGGAACTCCTTGTGATCAAAGATGCATTCAAAGATTGGAGGCATAACTTAATGGGGGCGAAGCATACTGTGACGGTGTTTACGGACCACCGCAACTTAAAATTTCTTAGATCTGCTCGAACTCTCCCACCACATCAACTCCGTTGGTCTCTCTAATTCGCGGATTTTGATTTTGTCATCACTTTTCGTCCCGGAGCTAAGAATGGAAAGGCTGATGCCCTCTCTCGACTCGACACTGAAAATCAAACTTCGGTCGTGGAAAACCACCAAATCATCCCAGATGTAAAATTCATTAGCACTATTTCTTTAGATCCTTTTGAACAGCATGTTCGACATACGTTGACCGACTTTGAAATGGAGAACTGGGCTGCAGAAGATCCACAATGTCTCATTCGCAATGGCCTTCTTTATCTAGGCAATACCTTGTATTTACCCACCAAAGAACTTCAAAGTAAGGCTATGCCGGAGTGTCATGACAACCTTCTGACTGGACACAAGGGTATCTTAAAAACCGAAGAATTACTCAAACACAGTTTCTGGTGGCCACACATGTGTCGCGATGTCGGCCAATATGTTTTAAGTTGTGAAAATCGAGCACGGGGAAAATCAGACAGGCAGGCTCCTAAAGGTATTTTACAGCCCTTGCCAACTCCTCCATATACTTGTGTGCCATATCCTTGGCTCAAGAACGGTGATGGATTAAACCCAGATCTGTTGACTGGGTGTGAGTGTTTGATTGGTTCAGATGCTTCGTCCATCACCACCCCCTTTTGTACCACTTTGTTGGCCATAAGTTGGCAGGGTATGCTCAGACGTGAGTCCCTTGCTCACTTTGCCACTGGATTCAAGCAAGCCTGGCTGAAGACGGCTGTAATGCCAGGAACCGGTCCTAGGAAGCTTGTTTCCGGTCCAGGGAAGGCATGGCTTGGCAGTTCGGGCTGGACTGTTCCTATGAGGCACGGGTCAGACTGATTTGCATATAGCCATGTCTGAACTGGGATGGCAGAGTGGGATCAAGAACGGTGATGGATTAAACCCAGATCTGTTGACTGGGTGTGAGTGTTGATTGGTTCAGATGCTCCGTCCATCACCACCCCCTTTTGTACCGTACTGCAGGAGGAGGCCCTGGCTCTGTGTATTATATCATTCCATTCTTTTGTGAAGAATACTCGTTCGCACTATGACTCCCACCTGCGCTGCGCTGGGGTCTTGACTTGCTGTGGGGGTGCACAAAGAAACTAATATATATCTGAAAGCAAGCATTTGTCTGAATGTCTGGTCATGAACCATTTTTAGGTCTTGCCTACGCAGCGCACATGTGCTGCATAGGAAAAAGACTTTTAACAATAGTTTCACTTTTGCAGGCAAAAACGTGCACGCGTTGCATTGCTTTCAATGACAACGCGTGCACGTTTAGCGATTCCCTTGCAGGAGCGAGCTTTGGCACCACCTGTCAGCAATTATCGCACCTTGCTGCTCGCTCCCGCAAGGGAAACGCCCTCCCTCCGCCCGCACTCCGCTGTACATGTCTTTCCGCACTCCCCTCCCCCGCTAATGCTAATGCTTGCTTTCGGATGACTTTGGTCTCGCTTGTAGTCCAGGAGTTGCTCTGTTCATGTGCTGGGTGATCTGGGGAGGTCGTGGGAAAGGATATTACGCCTCTGTGTTGCATATACACAGGGGGTGTGTTGGAGCCTGTTCAGGCTGGGAACTCTTACACGGTTTCAAGTGAGGTTTCCTGGCTGACCACGCTTTGCTAATAAGACTTTGATGAGTTGCAAAAAAAGCTGAAATTCCCTTATTTGGCCTCAGCGTGTTTCCAGGTTCTCCGTTGTCAGGCACTTACGACTTGTCCATGCTCGCCTCCGCTCGTGTTTGTTCATTTGGCCTCAGCTTGTTTCCAGGTTCTCTGTTGTCAAGCACTGGTGGCTTGTCCATGCTCGCCTCCGCTCGTGTTTGTTCATTTCATTCTGGAACTTGTGGTCCTACAATTTCAGCAGATGAAACTACAAGTCCCAGATTGCAAAGAAAGAAACAGGGTAGGTAGAGGTGTCTACTCATGAAATGAATCAACTTGAGCACTGACATGCTATGCCACCCCATGCTCACTCCCATATCCCCTGTCGTACGTCATCCTCTGTCCCCTTGTGCTCTTCATCCTGCAACTCATGCTGCTGGTTACATGAGCCCTCCTCGCACACACATCCATGTGCTGTGACATACACACTGTCCCCTGCTCTAGAGTGGTGAACTAGCCTGCACTGCCCTGCTACAAACCACCCACTCACTGGCCCTTGATGAGCAAGATTACTTACATGTGTTGCCTTGTGTGCATGTATGTTTGTTGGTCCATGTGCAAGAAAGTTTATGTGTCTATGTGCATGTATGCATGTGGTTCTGTGTGCGAGGGGCTCACTACTTTATCTGTGTTATCGCTGGCATTTGCTTTCTTCTCATTGGTTAGTGTGAGTGCTTCACGTGCTCTTCTGTTTGCTCCTCCCCTGGAGTCCTTCTACTGGTCGAGTTTATTTTTACCTCTCAGCCATGAGCGTTTGCGCCCTCCATGTCGCTCTCTCACTGCTGTGCTTCTAGTCCCCACCCACACATGATGCCATCTCCAACCGTGCAGAGCATATTTGCAATTAGTGCTTTTGAACTTAAAAATCGGATTCAAACAGGAGCAGTGAAGCAGCAAGCACAGCAGGCCTCCGGGGAGTTTACAACACCCTGCCGACATACCATACCTCGCAAATCTGCTTTTTTTGTGCCCCAGCCCACTCACATGCAGTGTAAACAGGGAAAGCAAGGTGCCCTAGCACTGATGACCACACGTACCACAGAAACATCCCACAAGGCCCGTCTTCACTGAAGGCATGCGTTATGGCATTTTTTATGTTAATTCTTTTTTTTTAATACAGTCGTTCAATTATACAGAATATCTTCTTAATTATATATAAGGTAACACAAATTTGTATAACACTTACTTATTACACTTTGCAGCATGCTGTACAGAAACCACACTACTCTATAACACACATTAAACACATTAGCAAAGCCAAGAGCTATCGCTAAACACGAATAAGTCCCCAAAGGCGAGACCTATTGTCAATGCCAATGCTTGTTCAAATTTGATTAGAGAGCGGCTTGCATGCGTGCTGATTTGTGCTTGCGTAGCCCAATGTCGCAGGGCCAGGTATTGCCAATATATTGCTCTATGTAGGTCATAGTTGGCAGCTAATTGGGGAAGTCCAATATCCCTTCCTCTTCGAAGAGATTGCCCACCCTTTTACAGTTGGCCTCCAGCCATTTGAGGTAATCCTGCCCAGTCCGGACGGGAGGGAAATCCGGATGACCAATGAACGGGGTCAGAGGGGACGTAGGAGTAGATAGTCCCCGGTATACCTGAACCCTATACAGTCATTGTGGCTTGCAGGACCGGCGAGATGTAGACCCCAACAGGGCAGTGACGCAAAGGGGAGCCAGGGAACTTTCCACACATTTATGCCCGATATAGCGTGGTCGATAAAGCACTAATGCTTTTCCGACATTTACTTGTACCATTCAATCATGTACCGCAATTAGGCTGCTTGGTAGTACCGCTCTAAGTGTTGAACTCCCAGCCCCTCGTCCTCCTGTTTCAAATACGTTTGGTGGTGCGCCATCCAAGCCTTCTTTTCACCCCAAATAAAGTCTACCAGCAAGGACTGTTGTTTGGCCAGGACCTGGGGAGGGGGCTCCAGTGGCAGAGCCTGTATTACGTACAGTATATGGGGGAGTAGCGTCATCTTTATAGTTGCCATCTACTTAGCCAGGTCATTGTAAGCTATCTCCAGTTTTGAAACTCCGTTCGAATATTAGACAGTAGGATACCATAATTTTCGCATGCCGTGCGTTCAACCTTAGGATATATCTGCAGGCTCAGATAAGGAAGACTTGCTGTGGCCCACCTAAAGGGGAACTCTGCCTTTAAATGCCCTAGTTCAGCATGGGAGATGGTTAGGCTAAGCGCTTGCGTTTGTTATAAATTAATCTTGAAGCCAGAAATCAACCCAAACTCCTCAAGGGGACCCGGTCGAAGGCTTTCTAAGCGCCCACTGATAAAAGTAAGGTCAGCTTTTGGGAGCGCTGGGTCTTATCCAGTAGATGACACAATCGCCTGGTTCCATCACTGCAACTGCGTTTCCGGTATAAATCTGGACTGGTCCAGATCCACCAGGCCCTACATATAGGGTGCCAATTGAGCTGCTAATATGCTAGTAAAAATGTTAGATAAACTTTCAGCAGAGAAATAAGCTGATGGGAAGTGCATTTCATCAGATTCTTGCCTGCCTTGGGCAGGAACACCACCGAGGCCATACGCATGGAGGGCGATTTACCCAACGCAAGTCCCTGAATCGCCCACATCACCTCGTCTGGTTGGATGTCTGCATCCATTTTATCAAATCTCCCCAGCAGGGAGTGAAGTGACTGTTGCTCGGGAGACATACAATGTTGCTGCTTCCCCATCCAATATGTCAGCAGTATAGAGGGCTGTGTAAAAATGTTAAAATCCAAGAGCTATAAGATTGTGCGCTTGTACTTTCTCCCAGCAAACGATCTCAATTTCTGCAATTCAGTGCTTATTTATTTATTTGGGTCCGGGTTTGATGCACTAGAAGTTTCCCGGCCTTATTCCCCCCTTCATAATATTGCTGCTTCGTGCGTAAGAGAGAGTATTCGGCCGGTCTTGATCCAACGCCTTCTGTTGTTTACAAGCATTGGTAAGTTGGGGGCAGACTTGGATGAGGCCCGTGTGACGGTGTACCATTTGCAATTCCTTGACCTGACCCTCCAGTTGTTCCCGTTTATCCTTCCTATCCCGATTCAGCTTTGCCGATATTGCAAGAAATTGACCCCTAATGACAGTATCCGATAGTAAGTGAACAGGGGTAAGCTCATCATCCTTGATGTCCAAAAAGGTTTGGATTGCCCTCTGCACCTCCCTGATGTTTGCGCCATACGTAAGCAATTTGTGATGAAGTCTCCACACCATCTGTCTATGATGGTCTCCCTCCAGCTGCCAGGTGAGACTGATAGGGGAGTGGTCTGAAAGGGATGCAGTACCTACAGCGGCGTCTAGTATCCCTAAGGTAATGCGCGGGTTGTCAGAAAGAAATCCAAGCGAGCGTAGGACTTGTGTACCACCAAAAAGAAAGTGTACTCTCGAGCGGAGTGGTTGCGCCGTCGCCAGACATCCACAAGACCCAACTCCTCCTGCCACTGTTTCATAGGACCTGAAAGAGCCCCTGAGTGTCCCACTCTCTGAGGACAATTAAAGGAACTAATTTGAGATAAAACACTAAACTTACTACTTTTGGCATTCATAGAAGGCATTTAGTAGGACTCCTAACTTTACTACTACTAAACTGAGACAAAATCCTAACTGTCCGCCTTTCAATATTCACAAAAGGCATTCAGTAGTAGTAAAGTTAGGAGTCCTAACTTTACTACTACTAAATGCCTTCTGTGAATACCAAAAGTAGTAAGTTTAGAATTTTATCTCAGTTTAGTAGTAGTAAAGGTAGGAGTCCTAACTTTACTACTACTAAATGCCTTCTGTGAATACCAAAAGTAGTAAGTTTAGGATTTTATCTCAGATTAGTTCTGTGAATTGTCCCCTCTGCGTGGATCTGTCTAATACATAGTACTGTACTATATTGTAGTACCCCCCCCTATAAGGTTCTCGTTGGGAGTTTCCAGGATCGAGCTCAGTGCCTCCCTCAGAAAAGTCCCCATGCCTTCATTTAGGCCATATACAGATGCAAGTGGGTAGGTGTGCCCCTGATTACCACTCTCAATGTCAGTAGCCGCCCGGGTATCTCTGTGTGAGTGTGTAGTATCTTACTGGGGAAGTGTGTTGCAATTAGAATTGGCACCCCCGCCCTGGTATAGAGGAAAAAAACTGGCGATCGAACCATCTTGACCGGAGGCGTCTCCAGTTCGCGCGGTTTAGATGAATTTCCTGCAGGAAACATATATTACAGCTAGCGTCGTTAAGTTGAGTCAAGAGTGCGCATCGCTTTACTGGTGAGTTGAGACCTCAGGCGTTGAGGCTCAATATCACGGTGTTAAGGGGGGGTCATCTGAGTACCCTGGGTGTGAGCGCACCGTAGGGGGAACACCTCACCCTTCAAGAGTAAAAAACTGTTTCCTTCTGTTTTCCCCTTGGTGGTGGCTGCCACCTGGCCCCGTTATGCGAGGAAAGTTATGTACCCAACCCGGCTTAAGTGATGTCCTCCTCTGCGTGTTGCATAAAAAGGGAATAGGTCTAACACATATTTGCCTCGGTCCCCTATTTACCGCGGATTCCCCCTCCATCCTGCCATATGTCTCGCATGCTGTGGAAGTCTTGGAGCCAGGCCATAGGCAACATGTGCCCAAAGGTCCCACCTTTACCCCCCAGGGATCACAGCAATGTGGTTAATTCTCTCAGATCTTATATTGACAAAAAGCTCCCAATAACTCACATTCGTGTCTGGAAAGAAAGTGCGTCAGAGAGGTGCATGGAATAGAGAACATGAGGTAAGTGAACAAAAGAAAACTCAACAGCAAGAAAACTGCCCACAGGTGGGCAACAATAACACTGTAGCGTAAGGGTCCGTGTGGCAGGCGACAGTGTACATCTGTAATCAGGTACATTTGGTATAGGGTGGGCTTCGCCAGTGTTGGCCAATCTCACATTCGTTCCCGATATCTGCTGGCGACCGGCAAATACAGGCGGCACTTCCATCCACCTTCAGGGGCATAGTCAGTCTTTCAGGTGTTCTCCCCCACCATCTATATCCTGCAGCTTTTTAATGAGGTCCTCTCGCTCCTTTTGACTTTCCATCTCTGAAGGACGTGAGCATGAGTCCTTCCCAGTACGGCGTCTCCTTCTCGGCTTCGACATCAGCTCTGTCCCTCTGTCTCCCAAGTGTCGGTCCTGACTGGTCGCAGGGTTCTACACCTTTGGAGCATGAGTTGAGAGAGATCTTGATATATGCCCACTTGTAGGCCCTCAAATGGGATAGTCGCCTTGTCTCGAGTTGCTGCCATGATGATTTATTTTTGCCTGGTAGGAGTGGGGCACCTGGGTATGTCCTGGGGCTGGCCTGGGCTCGTCACCGGACGGCCAGCTCAATGTGAGAATAATTTCCCCATCTTCCAAAGCTGGGGCCGTGTGGCGAAAGAGCCGGGTCACGAAGTCCTCCAGTTTCCCAGCCTCCGCACGAAGTGGAACACCTTTGATGCGGATATTGAAATGTCGGGACCTGTTTTCCAAATCTTCTAGCCGCAGGCATAAGTCTTCATTGCGGTCTCGCAGTTCCAGCAGCTCCCGTGATTGAACACTAAGTTCCCCTTCCCTGCCATCCCCAGCCTTCTCCAATGCATCTACCCAGTCGCCCAGCTCACCAATATCCGCTCTGACTTGTTTTAGGTCAGTGGAGACCTCTTGTCGCAGTCCCGCAAAGTCCTCTATCGGGGTGCTGAACAGGTGTTCTAAGAATTGGCGGGTGACCGGCTCCTCCTTCTCTTGGTCAAGCAGGTCTGTGTCTCTCTCTCAGGTATAAGGGGGTGGCCAATCCATTGTGTGCCCATCTGCTCTTCTGCCCCCCGGTTTCTGCAGGAAGTCTCAGGTGTTCGCCTCCTTTTTGGAGGGTTTGAATGTTATTTGGCCAGGGTAGAGGGCCGCCAGGCACAACGTGTAAACTCCAGGACCCCAGTCAACTGAGGTGGCTCAGCCCATCCGTGCCCTCTACTATGCCTGCCTGCCTTGTCCCTCGCTGGGAGTTCAGATCCCGCGGCGCTGGATAAACCCTCACCACCAGCACTCCCTCTTCCCTGCAGCCTGGTTAGTGCAGGCCCTCATTAAGGCGGTCCTGTGGACCCGGCCCGTCCTGTGGGAGGTTGTCCCCATCTGAACGCTGCTCTAGGGGACGCCCCGAATGCTCCAGGAGTCCAGTCGCACCTCCCCCACGGCTCCTGGGGCTACACCCAAATAGTTACATCTGCGCCTAGGCGGGCCCCACTGACCACTGAGGTCCCGCTTCCCGCATTGTGCCTCCTGACAATTGCTGCTGCGCGGTCCTCCTGCCAGTGCCCACCCGCCTTTCCGGTGGCCTCACTTCGCTCCGGCGTTCACAAGGGCACTGCAGATGCTCCCACTGGTGCTCCAGTAACTTAGCAGGTCCTTCTCTGCATGCCGTCTGGTGGGCGTCTTCCGCCCAGTGGCACACTCCAGCAAAGCCTTCGATGGTTAGGAGAAGCCCAGGTCACCCTCGTGGGCCTGCCTCCGGCAGTGCTCCGCTGCGAGTCCGGCCTCAAGCCCTCAGCCGCCCATCTCCTTTGCGGCCACGCCGCACCTCACTGCTCGTCTGGGCCTTAGCGGCTGCTTTCTCCAAGCATCCGTCGCCACTCCGTCGGAGCCGAAGGCCGGCTATGCCTCTGCCGGCCGGGTGGGCACCACCAGACCTGCAAGGCGAATCCTCCGGTCCATGCCTCCACAGCAGGCCGCCAGCCGTCCGGGCAGCTGTGGAAACTGCTTTTTCCTGGTCTTCCCCGGCGGTGCTCCACGAGATGGCTGCTATTCCGCTGCCATCTTGACCATGCCCCCTTAGTTGGTTTTTAAAATATTTGATGTATTTTAATCTGATTGGGACTGTCTATGGTGATGATGATAGCCTTTTTAAAAATTCTGACACAATTTATCGATTTTAAATATTTTATTCTTGTTGTAAAATGTAGAATTCTTTTATTTTATGGTTTTATGGTCATGAGTATTGGCTGAACAAAGATATTTTGATTGATCGATGATTGATTGCCTGCCTCTTCATGGTAGAGGTGGAAAAATTTTGGCAATGGAGCAAAAAAATTGAATATCTCAGTAAGAACATAGGGGGATATTCACTACAAATGGCGATAATTATTGCTAAGCCCATTTACCGTAACTTTTATTATCGCTGTCTTACATCGGTAACTATTGCCTTGTTAGCGGCGTATTCACAAAACGTGCTAGCAGGCGTTAGTTTCCTGTACCGTGTCAAAAGTCAAGCCATAATATTAGCGTGACGGCTATAAACATTCTCACGCTAACGTGAAAAAAGTGGCGATGGTCCAATTAGCGATCCGAAACGGATCGCTAATCAGCGCCTGGCTTGTATTTCCCAAGGTACATGGAAAAAATCACTATAAAACGCCCGCTAAGCAGCCCAAACACCCCCTCAAAAAAAGAAAAGCTGGAAGTTCAGAGAGAAGCCATGCAGGAAGCTGGACCAAGCACAGAAACCAACACCAACCCCACAAACACCCAGGAGGAATAGCCAGAGACCCCCGGGAAGACCAAGGAGAAGTGGAAGAGGAAGACGCGGTTCAGTCAGCAGGAAAACCAGGTCCTGATTGCGGAGGTGACCGAACACCAACATCAACTATTTGTCACCTCCACTATGTCATTGGCAACAAAAAATGCAATATGGCAGTCCATCGTGTCCAAGGTGAATGCTGTAGGAGAGATGAGGAGGACAGTGGACGATTGCAAGAAGCGCTGGCATAATGTCAAGCGCAAAACCAAGTTGAAACTTGCAGCCAACCTGAAAGCAGCAATGCAGACTGGAGGTGAAAGTCTATCACCACAGGAGGAACTGGCAGGCGTGGTGCGTCCATTGGGGCGTTGGGGCGTAGCCCCTCTAAGAAAAAGGACGCACGCACGCTAAGCAGGCAAAATGCAATTGTATTTGCCAATGCTCCTTACCTTGACCTTCCGTCCTCAACTCCTTCCTCACCTCACGCGTCACGCTGCTGAAGCCTGGGGGTGGGGCGACACCGGCTGGGCTGCAGCAGCTTGTTTGAGTGGCACAGGGCTATAACCAGCCCGAGCATGCGCAGAGCACAGGCTTCCACCTTTACAAGGGACCCAAGGGTGCTGCTTCATGCCGCCAGGGCCGCGGCAGCCCCCGGGTCTAAATAGGCGATCAGGGTGAATACTAACTGTGCCCCCCCCAGGCGCAGTGCAGTCATGTCACCGGCGCACACAGTCACGCTAGACCTTGTGCTGGTGCGTGTATTGAGTTCAGTGACTGCCTGCTGAGTCTGACTGCTGGCTGGCTTCGTCACGTCGGCACTGTGACCACCTCAACTTTTCTATCTTGCAATAAACTTCACACTTGAAGCTATTCTATTTATGTTGTCCTTCATTGCAACACTCGCGCAGACTAATTGCCGGCTCGCACCTCTTATGATAAAACTCGTGTCAGCGCGAAACGAAACATTAGGAGGAGGCCTGGAAAACTGACTATGAGGCCTGCGAGACGAGTGCAGGGCCCCTTCTGGAAACGGGAAGAAAGGAAGGGAAGAGAAGGAGAGGAGAGCTGAGGAGGGGAGGGGACAGGATGGGAGGGAGGGAGGAGAAGGAGAGAAGAGAGAGAAGAGTAGAGAGAGGAGAATTGAGGGGAGGGGAGGAGAGGAGGGTAGTGGGAAGGGTAGAGAAGGGGAGGAGAGTACATGAAGGAAGTGGAGCTAAGGAGAGGAGGGGCGGGCTGGGCTGGGGAGGGTGACCGGCAGAGGAGGAGAGGAGAAGAGGGGTAGGGGATGGGAGAGGAGAGGAGAGGAGAGGAGAGGAGAGGAGAGGAGAGGAGAGGAGAGGAGAGGAAAGGAGGAAGGGAGAGAGAAGGTAGGATGGAAAGGCCAAGTACAGAAAGAAGGGCAGGTTGGGCAGAGAATGAAGGGAGAGATGGAGGAATTAAGGCACCCACTTCTACAGTCTTTAAATATTACCATTCTACATACTGTGGTAATTACTGTGCAATAATAGCTGTGTACCTGTCATTACAGATTTATGGCCAATCACTGTGTGACTTCAGTGAAGCCATGCAGTAGCGATTGGCCATGGCTGTGTGTGTGGTGACGTCCCAGGCGCAGCACAGCCCACGTCACCGGCGCACACAGTCACACTAGACCTAGTGCTGGTGCGTGTAGTGAGTTAGTGACTGTCTGCTGACTGCTGGCAATTGCTTTATTAACCTTCCTGCTTTCTCAAATTTGCTTGAAAGTGGACCATTTTTCTTCTCTTTTTTCAAAATTTTCTCTTATGGTGGTTCGGGCTCACGGCGCAGTATGCCAATCATTTTACGCCCTACCACTTTCAAATGTCACCAGCCGCCCCTGGGAACTGGATCTGTTGGAGGAACAGGTGTCCGCTGTCATCAGCGAGGAGACGGTGGTTGGAGTTCCGGGACAGGATACTGCTGAACAGGAGCAGCCACAACAGCAACAGGATGAGTACCAACCAGGGACTGGGGTAACGGGGGATATGGACCCAATGGCACCTATGCACAATTAAATATATTGCAGTGCACACCCACAATAAATGCGGAAGTTGTCCCAGATCCCCTAGGCCAAGATGGCATAGACACATAACACCCTACTCAACCAATAAATAGCAAGACACATATTGGTGGGCCCACAGACCTGGAACTGTGCTCTGAAAGTCGAAAAAATATAGTCCAAGTATCAATACACACCACACAATGAGGGGCAACGTGAAAGAGCAAAGGCACACATTTATTAAAGATGTGGCAGGCTGTCAAAAAGGCCCTCCTACCTCAACACCATGCAAATACATGTGCCCGTATGTTGGAGTTGTGTGTAAGATTGTGCATGTGCATCAAGGGTGACACAACTGCACATACACAATCTTGCACACAACCCAGACACATGTGTTAAATGCTGCATGTCTGCTGACATTGTTGGTGGCATGCCCACTCATGCACATGATCAGTCACACACACACACTGCATCCTCATGTTTAGTATCAGAGAGATGTGGCCCTTTGCAGACAATATGTATATGTGTGCTGATGAGGGAAGGGGGCCATGTAGACATCCTGCCACATCTCTAGTAAATGTGTCTGCCTGCTTGTCCATGAGATGCAGTCCTGGGTACACAGTGACGGCTCGCAGTGGGAGTGCTGCTGGGTGGTGGTGCGGGGCAGGGGAGGGTCCGGATCGGGGAAGGGGAGCCAGACACACGACAGGCTTGAGTTCGGTAAATCCATAAATAAATCTAACTAATTTCCTTGCGCTTGCTGCATTGTCAATGTGGCAATGCAGCAAGTGTAAGGTAACTAGTTATAATCATTTATTCACTAACCTAACTCCAGGCCTCATATATTTCCAAATCCACTACACCCCGTCCTTTCACTCCCCCTACCTGCGCCACTGCACCGCACCAACGCCTGACAGCACTCCCGCTGTGAGCCATCACTGCGTGTACACCACATGAGAAACCATCAATTGAGTCTGCATACCAGAAACACATGCAATGTCAAGATAAAATGATCACGTAGTCTACCGGCTCAAAGGTGCATATCCCACAATGCACACAAACAGCAGACTACACACAAAACATGATGTAATACAATGAGCAGGGTGGCAATGCCTACAACACCACAGTACAGGGGCAATGCCTATCGGGAATGTGTCAACAAAATATGTACTGCATTACTTGTCTGTGTGCTAGACTCACAGAACTACAATTTCCCTGTAAAGAAGTATGACAACCAAAGTATGACAACAAGCAGGGATAGCAAAGTTACAATTAATAATGACAACTAGCCAAATGGCGCACTCACCCCTTAGGTAGATTTGCACACCTACACTCTCAAGTGTACACATATGTCATACAGAAAACACCATTCAACAACAGTCCTGGTGTGAGTTGCACACGACAACATTATGTGCATGTAAACCTATCTGTTTGTTAAGTCAACGGTGTCAGTGACCAAATGTGTAGTCATGGTTGTCACCACCCACACACAAAGCCATGCTTTTCATATTCTGAGCCTGGACAACATATATCATCCATGTGAACAGCTGCATGGCACATATACCGAACACACATCACGCTGTCAGTTGAAACTCTTGACAGGCAGGTGGTTACAATGTCTGAGCACCACAAATACGCAATAGGAAATCCACATCCCCAAATCCTGGCCCACTTACACACTGCACGTGGTGTCACTGTTCACTGTAATGTGTGTTGACACTGTATGTCCATCCAGCAACAACAAAAGAAACTCATGCAGCACTATACTCACAATGGGTAAGCCAGCAGGAGTGCAGTAAGCAATGTACGCAAGACAAATCACAATAGACAAAGCGTCCTGGATGCACATGTGTACAGCATAGTGCAGCACACTTAAACAGCAAATAGGCCTTAGTAGCTAATGCGCATAAAGGGGGCCCTCCTCACCCATAACTACTCTCGCTACTAACACATGCACATGTGCACTACCCAGCAAAGGTGCGGGTCTGTGAGATACACTCACAAGGCAAGTGACAGTGCATGATGTATAGCATGCCCACCCCCCAAACGTTTCAACTTGGTGCAGGCCATGTCATTGAGGTGGTTGAGTGTGGACCACATCCTTAAAAGAGCAGGTCATACTCTGACACATCCTCGTGTACATACAACCCCTGATGTAAACAAGACATCTGCTGATAAAAAAATGCACAAGTGTCCCAACTCTGTCAACTACACATATATACCCCAGGTTGCTACATCTCAGCATTGTCAATGCACAGAAGTGAAGGCTCACTGCCTGAAAGGGATAAGGGGTATTATAAATGAAGCTGAATGTGCGAGTATCCCACAATGTAGCGCACACACATCTAAATCGGAGCTTGTCAAAATTGACCACAATGTGGGACAAATTGCATCACTTCCACAACTGAGCAGAGGACACAAGTGGTGCTGTTTGTGTGTGTAAACTTGCTAATCACATTTGTCATTGCTGTAAAATGTTAAATGACAATGTACATGTACAAGCTCTAATCCGTGACGTAGTGGAAAAAGTCTACAAGCCGCTTAAAATAGGTATCTCCTCCCAAACAGTCATAATGTACATTGTCATGCAGTCTGCCTGTACACACATCCAATGCATGATCACACATGAAACACACAGTTAAAATGCATCTCCTCTTTATATTGCAGAGGGATATACATCACCTCCTGAACAGCAGCTGTCCCACTCTTCAATGATGAAGAGGGGGAATTTGCCACCATCAACATGGACACCCTCCAACAGATGCTAGACTCCATCGGCACCCCATCTGCAGGAGCAGGGCAACCGAGCTGTATCGTGCAAACCCCACACCCTGCGCAAACTACACAGCAGCAAGCACCTACCACCACAGCTGTCTCCCCGGACCTCCAGGACCAACACCTGGCATTCCAATGGCGTGTGTTAGAAGTCCAGCAGGAGATGGTTCATCAGGTGGGGGTGGGGTTTGACAGCCTGGTGGCCAAAACTGATTTGACAATTGAGTTCCATCCGGGACCACCTCAAAAACATCACAAAACGTCTGCTTAATTCTCTTCAGCACTCTATGGCTGACATCGCTGGATTCCTGACTCAAAGACAGGAATGCCTGTCTAGTCAGAGTGGCTCCAGCAATGGCAGCCAAGAGTTGGCCCGCATGCGGAGGATAATGGAGAACATGGAGCGGATGCAGGCGGAACAAATCCAGCGAGATGTAGCTGCCATTTTTCATGCCCTGCAGATCATCATCACTGCATTACTGCAGCAAGTCTGGCGCAGTTGAATGCTGCTGCTTCTACATCCACATCTCCGCCCCCTGATGTGTTAGTGCCTCACAGTGCTGCAGCTAATATACCACCACCCACAAGTGAGAGACATGACACATCAGCGGACGAAGATGTGGATGATTCTGCCTTTTTGCAGAGAAGGAAGCTGTAACATTCGTCCATGCCAAATGGCCAGTTTCAACTTGGTTCTGGGCTCAGCATCATGCCCCTAATATCACCTTCCACTGTCCCCCGAAACACCCTGTGACAATCACATTGGACTGCAACATGGACTGACATATTATTTTCTGGTTACCAATGACACAGCAATCAGCCTGCTGACTGAACTCTTCCTCATCCTTTGGACTTCTCAACCCTAAAGGACTCTGTCTGGCCCTCCTCTGAGCATCAGTGTAATGTGGGGATTGCATGCCCAAGTACTGGTCCAGTCTCCAACCACATCGACGGACATTTGAATAAATATTCCGAAGTCACACAGTTGTCTGTCTTCCATGACCAATCCAATATAGCAGTCTGTCAAAATGTAGGTACAGCTAATCCAACTGTAAGTACACCCAGGGAAATGACACAAAAGTACAGTTTTCACTGTGATCCAGATGGGCAGTGAGATGAACATGTATGTGTGAACTAGCTGTGCCCCTATTGCTCCAATACAACAATCTATCAAGATCCCAACTTAGGCCAGCATCCATGAAGGCAATCGGAATGTGTGTAAATAATTCAAAGTCTGTTGCAGTACACAAGTAGTGTCCCCCGTTACTATTGCAAATAGAATATCTATTGGCATATCTGCTCACCTTCTACAGGCTGGACGAAGCCTGTTGTGATGGTACATTGCATGCCACATCCCAAGATGATGCACACCATATACACATTGATGAAGATACCTAAGGGCACATGTCTACCACCCAATACTTGAAACACAATGTCTGCCTCAGTGAAGTAGAGTTAGCTATAGGGACTCACACTAAAATGTAAGGTGTCTGTTAGCCCCTTCCTGTGTACATAAAATGCTTACTGACTTATTAACACTCACTTGCTGTGACCACTGTGAACGGATAGGGCAATATGACAATGGATGTGTGTTGTACTACACTGAGCATACAGTCTGGAGCAGAGCAAAATCTTCAAGGGTGGCATCCCTATGAGCCAATGCCAAAAGGTAACAGCTGGGAGAAGTGGTCACAACACTGGCACTAAAGGGAGCAATGCAACATTACCCCACCTTTGTGCAGCAGAATTGTCTGCAAGTATAACAAATATAACACTCCCTAAAGCATGTATTCATAATATTTGAGATTCCTCAAAGGCATTTATGGGAAGTAAAGTCAGTACATCTAATGGCAGTACTCCTCGATGCCAGTCGTGAGAACTTGAAAAGCCCAACTCATTACTTACTCTCAGATGACTTACGTGAATCATGCCCACTGTACTGCCATATGCACTTTTCAATTGACCCATGGAAATACTCATACAGGCTTGTCCTTGAGGATCAGCCTCCATGCACAGGAACATGTCAAGAAAATGAATCTGACACACTTGCACTACGCAGCAAGTGTGCCAAGGTCTGTGCAATGTAGATGGACTATGTGCACAGAGCATGTGAGATGCTGGGCAATGACGCAATCTGTGGAACCCTGCCCATACATCCATCTCCATGACGGATAACAGTAGCTATTACAATATCCTCTCAATGCCATGCCTCTACCTTGTGTTGTAAAAGGGCAACAATGTGCTGACCAAGTCCGTGAGTCACACTTAAGATGTAGAACTGCACAAACGACTGCCCCTAGACTAGGCCGTAATTCCTACTTGCCTCACTCTTACATATGCAAGTTTTATTTGCTCACATCCAAGGTATCCTATCACAAACAATCCTGCTAACTAACATGTCATGACCACACTTACACATTCAACAGAGAGTCCAGTTATGACATTAAATGCACACAATCCGATAATTAACACTCAACCATATTACCACTGACATAAGTGCAAGTAGAATTGCAAAATAGGGAACATTTATTAGAACATTAACAAAATCGTCTCTACTAAACTATCTATATTCATAACTACAACTAAGATGAAATAAACTAACTAGAACTAAGAGAAGATTTACCCAAACTATCTACCCTAACTAATCCTAAACACGCAAGACATATCAAAAACATCAACCCCCTCCCACCTTTAAGGCACATCACGAAAATGGACAAAGACATCTAAGCTATACATAAACTAACTACACATTTAAGCTAAACAAAGATATATTTTTTTATATTTCGTAGAAAAACATCAACCCCCCACCCAAAGGAAAAGGAAACTTACCCCCAAATACTATACTATAATAAAATCTAAAACTATCTTAAAATCTAACACTAACTATACTTAACTTAAAACTACACTACCTAACACTTAAAATACTTACCTAATACTAAATAAACTATGAGATAAAACTTTGGGGAAGGGAGAAGAGGTGGGTGGGGCACAATGTGGCCAGACACTATGGTATTGTGGTGGAGTGGGTGTAGCGGGCCGGAAAAGCAGGCGAGGAGGCCGTATGTAGTGGGCAATAGTTGGCTTTTATTACGGTTGCACAGTACAGATAGTTCCAAGAGGCGGAAGGTGTGGCTCCAGGCGATGGACTCTGGGTCGGTGCTTCTCTGCTACTCAGCGTCCACCAATGGTCCGGGGAAGGTTCCGGTGACGGGGAGGCTCCCAGGAGGACCGGAAGAGAGAAAAAACAAGGGACCGTTAGTCCTATCCAGCAAGTACCGAGACTCAACTGTTTACCGACACCCGGGTAGTGCAGGAAGGGGCGGAAAGCGACAGTGCGGGAAGGAAGGTACCGGGAGGACGGAATACAGGTCGGGAAAATAGAGAGGGTGCTGGGGTGGGGCGTGAGAGGAACGGAAGGGGTCTTCGAGTGAAGTGCTGTACACTTATAATACAGTGCAGGGGCGGTGAGACTATGGAGAGAGGGAATATGTACAGGGACTTTAACACGGACTCCTAATGAGTAGGGATAAAGGAGGAAAAAGGCACTCACGCGGTCCGCCGTAACTCTCCTCCGAGTTACGGCCGCTCTCCAGCCACCTCCAAGGGACTCCACCACTCCTCGGTCCACACTTCGTCCTCGCACGTCTGCTCTCCTTCTCCGTCTCCAGCCAGAGGGTCCTGCCACGAAACTCCGACGACGTGTTGTGTTGAATCCCTGTTTTTATCCTGTGCTGGCTCTGCCTTTGGGGCGGGACTTCCGGGGTCATCGTGATAAGGTTCCTCTGGCCCTGTCGTTCTGGTTGGCTCCTGTGGGAGAGAGAAGGGCGGGGTTTCGTTGGTGATGGCTGGTGTTCGGCTTCCTGCCTTGGTTGCGGCGTTTTCGTGACATGAAGACAGTCCCGGGGGTGCCGGACAAGGTACACGAGGGGGAGGGCGCCCTCCTGGTAGGGGTCTGTGGATCGTCGCCTCACATCCCCTTCCCCTAGCTGTCCTTCTGGTAGAGGAGGGAGAATGTGGGTACCGGGACAAAAAATCCGCATTACCTTGGTCGGAGCCCTTTCTATGTTTGGTTTGGAAATGAAAGGGCTGGAGGGACAAAAACCAACGTAGTACCCGGTCATTTTGCCCTTTGTTCCGAGCCATCCACTCCAGAGGGGCGTGGTCTGTGTAGAGGACAAAGTCTCTACCCTCTAAGTAGTACCTCAGGCTTTCCACAGCCCATTTGATGGCTAAGGCTTCTTTTTCTACAACTGCATATTGTTTTTCTCGGGGGAATAGTTTGCGAATAGTTTGGGACGTTCGTTCCCCAGGGCGTCTTTCTGGGATAACACGGCCCCTAACCCATAGTCTGACGCATCCGTTTGTAGGATGAAAGGGACCGAATAGTTTGGGGGTACCAACACAGGACCCGAGGTCAAGGCGCCTTTAAGGTCGGTAAATGCCCGCCAGGCTTCAGAGGAGGGATTCCGGAGCATTTCATCTGATCTGTTTGTTTTTTTAAGCAGGTCTGTAAGGGCTGCCGCTCTTTGGGAAAAATTGGACACAAAGCGCCTATAATACCCAAGGAGACCCAGGAAGGCTCGGAGATCTTTCTTTGTTTGGGGAAACGGAAGAGACCGGATGGCTGCAGTTTTGCTGTCTTGGGGTCTTATCAGGCCGTCCCCCAGAAGAAACCCCAGGTATTTTACCGTTTTCGCCGCCAATGTGGTTTTGGCTGGATTGATGGCGAATCCGTATGAACCTAAGGAGGTGATGACACTGGACAGGTGTCTTAAGTGTTGGGGCCAGCTGTCGCTAAAGATGACGATGTCATCTAGATAGGCGCCTGCGTAAGGGGTATGGGGCCTCAGGACGTGGTTCATAGCCCGTTGGAAAGTGGCGGGGGCGCCATGAAGTCCGAAGGGCATGACTAAGAATTGGTATAACCCATCAGGGGTAGAAAAGGCCGTCTTCTTTCTGTCTTGTTCCCGGAGGGGTATCTGCCAGTACCCCTTGCAGAGATCGAGTGTTGAAATGAATTTTGCCTGTCCTATTCTTTCAATCATTTCATCGACCCGGGGCAAGGGATAGGTGTCGAAGTTAGAGACCTTATTAACCTCCCGGAATTCGATGCAAAAACGGACCGAGCCGTCGGGTTTAGGTACCAAAACAATAGGGGAGTTCCACTCGCTGACTGAGGGCTCGATTATTCCCATTTGTTGCATGGCTTCTATTTCCTGACGGATAACATTCCTACGGGCTTCTGGTACTCTATAAGGCCTCAGGCGGACCACTTTCCCCGGTTCGGTTTCTATCTTGTGTTCAGTGACCGTGGTTCGACCGGGGGAGGAGGAGAAGACGTCTTTCAGGGGTTCCAAGGCATGTCGTATTTCCTGGATTTGTACGGAGTTTAGTTCTGGGTCAAGACAAGGGTCGAAAGAGAACAGGAGGTTTCTACTGGTTCCTGACAGCACCGGACGGGGTCCTTCCCATTTTTTTAGCAGGTTGACATGAAAGATTTGGGAGGTGCCCCGTGTGGGATCCAATTCCACCTCATATGTGACTGGGGTCACTTGCCGAAGGATGGGGTAGGGTCCTTGCCATTGTCCCAGTAATTTCTGGTCTGACGAGGGCATCATCAGGAGAACTAGGTCGTTAACAGAAAAGACCCGACTACGAGTGCCCTTATCATATTGTCTCTTTTGGTTAACCTGGGCGGTCTCTAGATTTTGTCTGACGATGTCACGGATCATAGACAGGTGAGTCTTTAGGTTTTCCACATATTCTGGGAGCGGACGGGTCCGGTCTGGTTCGGCTTCCCACGCTTCCTGGGCCATGTCCAGCAGGGTACGAGGGGGTCGTCCGTACAGTAATTCATATGGGGAGTATCCGGTGCTGCTCTGGGTTTTGCAACAAATCGCAAATAAGGCCAAAGGAAGCATATCTTCCCATCTCTTTGCTTCTAGGCCTATGAGTTTTTTCAGCGTCTGCTTTAATGTGGCGTTGTATCGTTCCACCAGCCCGTCTGTTTGCGGGTGATAAGCAGACGTCCGGATTTGTTTGATCCCCAACTCCGCACATACCCGTTTCATAAGGGCTGAAACAAACGGTGTGCCCTGGTCGGTGAGTATTTCCCGGGGGAAGCCAACCCTAGAAAACAAGGAGATCAGGGCTTTTGCTATAGCCTGGGTAGTAGGTTGACGGAGAGGTATGGCCTCCGGAAAGCGGGTGGCATAATCGACTATGACCAACGCATAGCGACACCCGCTACGGGAGGGCAAGAGGGGACCGATTATGTCCATCCCTATGCGGCTGAAGGGCACATCTATGATAGGGAGGGGTTGTAAAGGGACCCGGGGTGGCCTGTGTCGACTGATCTTTTGGCATACTATACATTCCCGACAGTAAGTCTTGATCCTTTGATACACCCCGGGCCAATAGAACTTCTCCAGGATGGCTTGGCTGGTTTTCTCGTCCCCGAAATGTCCTCCCAGAAGATGACTGTGTGCCAGGAATAGGACTTTGTCTTGGAAGGGGCCGGGGATAAGCAACTGTGCATTCTGTTGGGGCCCCCCTTTTCGGTATAACAACCCGTTTCTCTTAACGAAGTAAGGACCTACTTGTAAGGGGTCTTCGTGATCAAGTGCTTTTCCCCAGGCCTCCTGTAGGAGAGGATCTTCCTGCTGAGCGGCCCTGAATTCACGGTCGGTCTGCCAGGGGTGCTCTTCAATGATGGCGGGATAAGCGCTGACGTGCTCTTTCTTTTCTCTTCTTTTCTGACTCCTAGGTTTGTGGGGCTTAGGTTCGGGTACTTGATCGGGATATTCAGGATAGGGAGCATCTTTCCACCACTGGGTCAGAGAGTCGGAAGTCTTTTGTAAGAGCATTGGTAGTCCCGGATAATCGCTCCCTAGAATGGCTTGTTCTGGCAGGGCGGGGACAAGGCCCACGGTGAGAGAGGTGCCGGGGTCTTGGGAGTGCTGGACTCGTACCTGAGTCGTGGGGTATTGTTTGGTGTCCCCATGTACACACTGGATGGCTACCACCCCCGTGGGATTGCTGAGGGGTTGTGCGAGGTCTTGTGGTCGAAGAACACTCTGCCGACATCCGGTATCGGCGAGGGCCCTCAGTGGCTGTCCGTTGATGGATACTGGACAGTAGAACGGCGGCGGTGTATAACCAGGAGGGGTACACAGATAGTTTCTGACAAAGCCGACCTCCATCGGCTCCTCTTTCTGCGGGCACATCCGGGCGATGTGTCCGAACCCTCCACAGGAATAGCACTGGGGTCCAGGAGTGGGGGTTCGGAACACTACCGGAGAAGGAAAGAGGGGCGTGGGTTCAGGTCGGCGTCTCTGGGGAGGTCGGATCGGGCGAGTAGTTGCAGCTGGCAAGGGCCTGTGCGGGTGGTCGTCCTTACCCCGTTGGAGTTCCTGTGCCCGGCTGTAGGCAGACGCTATCTCTATGGCTGTCTCTAGCGTGAGTCTGGAGTGCTGCCTCACCCAGCGCTGGGTGGCCGGATGCAAGGAGTTAAGGAATTGTTCCAGATAGATTTTCTCTAGAATATTGTCCTTGCTGGAGGTTTCGGGGCGCAACCACCGGTTTGCGAGATCCCGGATCCGGAAGGAGAGAGCTCTGGGGTTCTCTTGGGGTTTTTCCCTGGCCTGGCGTAGTTTCACCCTGTAGGTATCGTCATCAATGCCAAGGCGTTCTAATATACACCTTTTAATGTCTGCATAGGGTGTGTTACCCTGGATGTTGGCCTGTTGGTAGGCGGCTTGGAGGTCACCGGTGAGGAGCGGACCCAGATACTGTCCCCAACGATCATCAGGCCAATTAGCGGCTTGGGCGATCCTCTCGAAGTTTGTGAAAAAGTAGTCCGGATCCTCTCCGGGGACATACTTTTGAAGAACCACAGAGGGGAGAGAGGTCATCGGTCTTTGTTGGCCCAGAGCGTCTGTTAACTTTGTCATGGTCTGTTCATGGGTCGCCCCCTGACCCTTCAGGACATCATGGAGCTGTCCTCTGTCGTCTTCGGCAGTCTTCCGGAACTGCTCCATGAGTTTCCCGAATTGTTCTTGGGATTCCACCATTTTCTTCACTACGGCCTCCATACCTCCAGCAAATCCCACTTCTGACACCAGGTGTGGTGGAGTGGGTGTAGCGGGCCGGAAAAGCAGGCGAGGAGGCCGTATGTAGTGGGCAATAGTTGGCTTTTATTACGGTTGCACAGTACAGATAGTTCCAAGAGGCGGAAGGTGTGGCTCCAGGCGATGGACTCTGGGTCGGTGCTTCTCTGCTACTAGGCGTCCACCGATGGTCCGGGGAAGGTTCCGGTGACGGGGAGGCTCCCAGGAGGACCGGAAGAGAGAAAAAACAAGGGACCGTTAGTCCTATCCAGCAAGTACCGAGACTCAACTGTTTACCGACACCCGGGTAGTGCAGGAAGGGGCGGAAAGCGACAGTGCGGGAAGGAAGGTACCGGGAGGACGGAATACAGGTCGGGAAAATAGAGAGGGTGCTGGGGTGGGGCGTGAGAGGAACGGAAGGGGTCTTCGAGTGAAGTGCTGTACACTTATAATACAGTGCAGGGGCGGTGAGACTATGGAGAGAGGGAATATGTACAGGGACTTTAACACGGACTCCTAATGAGTAGGGATAAAGGAGGAAAAAGGCACTCACGCGGTCCGCCGTAACTCTCCTCCGAGTTACGGCCGCTCTCCAGCCACCTCCAAGGGACTCCACCACTCCTCGGTCCACACTTCGTCCTCGCACGTCTGCTCTCCTTCTCCGTCTCCAGCCAGAGGGTCCTGCCACGAAACTCCGACGACGTGTTGTGTTGAATCCCTGTTTTTATCCTGTGCTGGCTCTGCCTTTGGGGCGGGACTTCCGGGGTCATCGTGATAAGGTTCCTCTGGCCCTGTCGTTCTGGTTGGCTCCTGTGGGAGAGAGAAGGGCGGGGTTTCGTTGGTGATGGCTGGTGTTCGGCTTCCTGCCTTGGTTGCGGCGTTTTCGTGACATGAAGACAGTCCCGGGGGTGCCGGACAAGGTACACGAGGGGGAGGGCGCCCTCCTGGTAGGGGTCTGTGGATCGTCGCCTCACAGGTATTCACAGGTGTTTTTTAATGTCCGAGAGTTGCCTTGTCTGCTCTGTCCTTTCCCTCCTCAACTCTGCCAGCATCATGTTATTGTCCATGATCAGTTTTCTATCACGTAGAGTAACCGGCATCACCTGTCCTGCTGGAGCAGGTGGGATTGTCCCTTGTGTGGGCGTAGTAGTAGGGGGATAGAACACAGACAGTACAGGCTGGGATCCACCACCAATGGAAAAGGGGCCTGGGTTGGGCTGTGTGCCACTGGGTTGGCCAAGTATGGAGACCCTGGACTACGCTTTCCATGTACCAGCCACACGTTCCTCCTGGTACCTATGCGCCATGTTGCGGTACACTTTGCTGACTTTCTTTATGTGTTGGTGCCGCTCCTTCCTCACCTGGAAGGCGTGTACCTCCGCTGGCGTCATGTTGTCTGTAAAATATGAACAATGTGAAATTGTGAGTCATTCATATTATGTCAATGTTCTCCATCCAAATACATGATACAAGATCACTTAAACATGGGTGCCTACACTCTAAAGTAACTATGTGAAGTCAGAGGGTGAGCATGACAACTAAAATGGGATCCTGGATCACTGACTACATGCTGGGGAAACTGACATAACAATGCATGGCATAGGACATGTACTGAATTAACAACAAGAGAGAAAGGGCATGAGCAGGCACTCCTATACCCCTATCAATATATTGTAAACAACTAAGGAGTGGCTAAGTGAGAAAAAATAAATAAAAGAATTAATACAAAAAGTTTTTTTTGTTATATTTTTATGGTTTTGTGCCCTATCTAATCAGTGAACCAGGAAAGGAAAGATCTCTCTCTTTTGAAGAAGGACCCTCACTCACCACTAGTTGGTGACATGCTTCATCATTGGGTCCCCGCTGGGGTGGCCGAATGCCTCCCCAGCGTGCTACAATGCCTGAGTTACATCGGAGCTGGATGGTGGTGAGTGCAACACTGTACAAGCAAAGTATGTGAAATTAACTGTGAGTGCAAGGTTAAAAATACAAGTTAAAGCCTATACAATTTTTTTTAATAAAGGCCAACCTGTAATAGATTAAAAACAGAATGAGCGGACAGACTAGGTTCTATATTAGGAAACCTGTGTCCTATGAATAAAACAAGTGGTCAACATGTTTCTGCTGTTCAATTTGCAATATTTGCTCAGCATTCGTCCGGACCTATAAAAAAATAGAAGATGGTCCTCCGGTGGTATGCGCGCGCTAAGGCACACCCTCCCGTGAGGCTCTAAGTGTAAAAAATACAATTGTTGTACGTTACTCACGGTTAGTACCCGTGGATGCTCACTGCAATTCACAGGAGCTAAAAAACCTGTGGAAAGGGAACAAAACACAGACAGCACATGAAGTGACACAAGTTTTCAATAGTTGCGAATTTTGTCAATAACGATGCAGAAGACTCGTTGTCAGGTATTAATAATGCCTCTATTTCTGTTATTTTTACCATTAAAACACACATCTCTATCTGTATCAGAGTAGACAGAGTTTTACCTGCCATTGATAATTTATCAACCAGGGGTCGCAAAAGTTGCTAATTTCAAAGCACTATACGAACATTGGCAAAGAGTGGCAGGAATTCCCTACTTAACACAACATCTATTTAGCCAACTGTGTTAATTAAAATTAAAGTAGCAATAGTGATTCGTATCAAGATGGACTCCTTATTGGTGTACTAGAAATAGTAAAGTACCAGGAAAAAATCCCCCTCTAGGATTCAGTGGTATTGTAAATAAAACAAGGGACTCACATTTCGAAAGAACATTACTCTCCCCTTGGGTCGAGACAAAACGGGAAATTTTCATGCGGTTCCGATCTTAAAAAAGGCAGGAGAGAATAGTGTTACCCCTCAGGCGGTAAATATTCCCACAGATTAACCGCTTGTCTGGATCTATGATTATCTCCTCACTTACTTGAGTAACCGCGACTCCCCGCCTAGTACCTACATTCGTGGTCGTTGTCCGCCCGAAAGTGAAAGGCACCAGCCATGATCGTGTATTTGAGTCCCTCCCCGAGCGTCCTAGGCGGGGAGTCACCTTTTTTAAGATCGGGACCGCGTGAAGATTTCCCGTTTTGTCTCGACCCAAGGGGAGAGTAATGTTCTCTCGAAATATGAGTCCCTTGTTTTATTTACAATACCACTGAATCCTAGAGGGGGATTTTTTCCTGGTACTTTACTATTTCTAGTACTATTTCTTGATACGAATCACTATTGCTACTTTGATTTTAATTAACACAGTTGGCTAAATAGATGCTGTGTTAAGTAGGGAATTCCTGCCACTCCCTGCCAATGTTCGTATAGTGCTTTGAAATTAGCAACTTTTGCGACCCCTGGTTGATAAATTATCAATGGCAGGTAAAAATCTGTCTACTCTGATACAGATAGAGATGTGTGTTTTAATGGTAAAAATAACAGAAATAGAGGCATTATGAATACCTGACAACGAGTCTTCTGCATCATTATTGACAAAATTCTCAACTATTGAAAACTTGTGTCCCTTCATGTGCTGTCTGTGTTTTGTTCCCTTTCCACAGGTTTTTTTAGCTCCTGTGAATTGCAGTGAGCATCCACGGGTACTAACCGTGAGTAACATACAACAATTGTATTTTTTACACTTAGAGCCTCACGGGAGGGTGCGCCTTAGCGCGTGCATACCACCGGAGGACCATCTTCTATTTTCTTAGGTCCTGACGAATGCTGAGCAAATATTGCAAATTGAACAGCAGAAACATGTTGACCACTTGTTTTATTCATAGGACACAGGTTTCCTAATATAGAACCTAGTTTATCCGCTCATTCTGTTTTTAATCTATTACAGGTTGGCCTTTATTAAAAAAGTTTGTATAGGCTTTAACTTGTATTTTTAACCTTGCACTCACAGTTAATTTCACATACTTTGTTTGTACACTGTTGCACTCACCACCATCCAGCTCCGCTGTAACTCAGGCGTTGTAGCACGCTGGGGAGGCATTCGGCCACCCCAGCGGGGACCCAATGATGAAGCATGTCACCAACTAGTGGTGAGTGAGGGTCCTTCTTCAAAAGAGAGAGATCTTTCCTTTCCTGGTTCACTGATTAGATAGGGCACAAAACCATAAAAATAGGACATGTACTGTCACAAACAATTTAGACTGACAGGGGGATATTCACTAGGAAGTAGCGGAGGGAGGCGTTAGGCTTTTTGGCTTAACGCCTCTTTCTGCCACTTTGTAAATGCAAGGCTGCACCATGTTCACAAGGATATTTTGCAGCCGTCTGTTTCCACCGCAGTTAGCACTAACTTTCACAACTTAGAGACAATGCAGGCACCATTGCACCAGAGTGCAAGGGTGTCTGCAAGCAGGGATGTAGGTTTATGCACAGTAGGCGTCCCTTCCTGCATATGTACTAACAGAAAATGCCAGTTTGGGTCTTACATATGTGCTGCTTCATGCAGCAGACATGGAAATACTTTGGGTAACAGAACACTGACTTGTACATGAGGTGCTGTACCTCGCTCCACCACTAATTCACAATCGGTGATGCAATGATGTTTGAAAGTGTGAAACATCCTGTACTCCAAATTGTCACTCATGCATGTCCTTGATCCGCTAATAGCACACTGTTAAATCAGAATACTCAGGCACTTATAACACAAACTGTTACAATACAATCACCATAGTGACAGTGTGGTAAATAAATAAATAATACCCTATTTTTGACTAGACTTATAGCATAACAGATAGCTCAATAAAATAAGAGTCAAGATTCGAGGTAGTAGGAGTTTCTGCAGGTTTATTACAGCATAAGGACAGGATCAGGACAACCTGCATAGGAACAGAAGTGACAGGGCCAAGCAGGACAACTGGGGCCCAGCAAGGGAAAAGAGGCCCAGCAGCTGCTGGGGCTAGGTCTGGGATGAGCGCGCTAACATTCAATAACAAAGCACAGGCATATATACATAGCGCGAACACATAGCATTACATTGCAGTAGGCGTAACAGTGGGTGGAGCAGAAGGCATGACGCGTAGCAGTCGCGAAAGATAACAGTAAAAAGAGGTGTAACTGGGAGTATACATAGACATGTGATGCAAACGTAACAGAATATGTCATGAATGGGCGGAAACATAGGAGGGGGCTACCTAAGGAGCCGGGACCTCTAACCTAATGGTGCGCGAAAACTGGCAATGACGTGTTACTGTGAGAAACTGGGGGCTACGAACTCTGTGCTAGGAGCAGAGACTAGAGTCTGGAGGGTCGGAGCGACATGTACCTAAACCCTATCTGGTATCTGATGTTTAGGGAACATGCTGATATAAACTAGAAGTCATGAGGGGAGAAGCTAACTTGATTCTAAGACTGGACCATGCATTATTCTACATGTAGTGCGTGATGAAGAATACTAAATGACCATTAAATACAGTATTTCTCTAACAGGGAGACGAGAAGGCTAGACAATGACGGAAACTATTGATGCAGTTCAGTAGCTTAGGAATGCAGAAGAGGAGGACTGAACTGATAGCTGGAATCATAACATACTTTTGGCAGACTCAGAGGCAGAGCCGGGCTGCACCGGGCACTGCGAGGCAGGGAGTAAGTGAAGGGTCGAGGATACAGGTGGGGGCTGTATCGCTCCTCAGCGAGGCTTTCAGGAGACAGGAGCCGAATCTGTGGTCCGGGCCCTGTTGAGGCCTGGAAACGGGGACTTTATAATGGAATAACGTGCACACTGGGAAACGTGGCAACATAACTTTACATAGGCCTGATATTCGTAGTATTCACGAGGACTGGAAACTGACATATCAGAGGTGGACACAACTGTAATTGCGTCATTAATCAGACATGGGGAATAACATATGCATATTGGTCATGCACACATAACATATGATGGATGAAGCGTAGGGACACAGAACATGGCAAAATTTACTTTTCCACATTCCCTCCTTGTCACTACGTTTCCATCAGGAAACATCAATTTTCATGATACCATCTATCATTTCATACAGTACCATTTGCTCGTCTCGAATTGTCTTGGAACGGGATTTAGAACGGGGCTTGGGACTAGGAATACAAGAGGTAGCACACATGCTGCAAATCGCAGGGCCACATTGTATACAGAGGCAGCAGCTAAATATGATCGCTACTGCTATACTTAGAAAGGACAGGACTTTCCATCCCCATGCGGAAATTATATTCCAGAACCAACCGGACCATGTCCAGGTGCCTGGATCTTGGTGTAACAGATGGGCAATTTTATGGAGTCTGGTTATAGCTGAATAAACAGACGGCGCGTTATTTGGAATGAAAATGCAGCAACTAGATCCGATGACTCTACAGGCCCCGCCCCTATCGGCCAGTATGACGTCAAGGACGAGACGATTTTGCAAAACGACAAATCTCATAGCAGATTGTTCTTCGGTTAGGTTACCTAGAGCAGAGGCAGTCTCATTTACTACAGCTTCAAGGGTTCTTGTTAACCTACGGATCAGTTTACTATTCTGGACAGGTCCTACAAAGAAGAAGAAACCTTTATTGAAATCTGTATACTGTTCTAGAGTAGTTTCAGTGTAATCGACAATTGGGGACTCCCTTCTATGTCTAATGTGTACTAGATGTGTGTTTCTGTGATAATCAGATGGGGCTAGGAAAACAGGTGGCAGTAGGAAGGCAATGTAACAGGTTCCCTCCCAATCGAGGGGCAGACGGACATATGCAGTTTGACCACAAATAAAATAAGAATGACGTGAAGCTTTGAAAACAGATTTCCCACTGTCACTATACTTGATAACAGTAGTACATTCACTATGACCTATGTGTACAGAACCATAACTACGGACACATAATTCGCCTTTGACTGGTAGTACTGAAATAGCAGGTAAGTCTGGAGTAGTATCAGACTGAACATTCAGGACCATGAAATTCGACGAATAATTACCTAAATTATATACTTCGTTTTCTAGATCTAAACCTGTTCTGTGGGGGAAACCTTGCTTGTCTGGAAAACATGTACTGTTAAGAAAAGACATATCTGTTGAGGATGACGTTAACGTGGACCATGCTCCACACGAACCATTGTGTGAGAATGGATAAGGGAAAAGTGGCAGAACTCCCTTCGGTGTCTGGAAAGGGGGGAGTCGACCACACACCCAACAATTAGTGGCATTGCTGGTCTGGTGTGAATAATGTAACATACGGATAAATGTGTTGTTACGCATAGCAAGGCGGTAAGAATATTCGTGAGGAGGCAGATCACTAAACGTGTGCTCTACTGTAGCATTAGTAGACATATTTACATGAGGAACTGGTAAATACAGGAAAAGTGCGTAGCTAGTGCAGGAAATCATAATGCTGAGAAACAATATGAAACTCAGAAAAATAATACATTGAAGTGAACTTCGACTGACTCTCTCACTATGGGGGTCTATTTTATACATGTCAGAAACAATCTAACCGTTTCACCTAGGGGAGGACTTATACAATCAAACTGACTGACTTATTTTACTAGACCTGAGCTTTAACTTATACTCCTGTTGCGGAGTTTTCTCTAACAAGGGAGGGGTTGTAATAATGTCTTGTGCGGGACAGTCCTTAAGAGCAATGTTCTGGTAATCTTTCGAATCCTGGAAATCCTTGGAAATGTTTTTAGAAATTGGTTTCAATCCATTGAAAAGTTTTACATGAGAAAGGTGGACCCACCCCTTCCTGCCTTCCAACTTGACGGCAGTTCGGGTGGTCAAGAGGACCTGGCGTGGCTCCTTCCAACGTGGTTCCAGCGGACTTGATCTGTCGAAATTCCGGACCATTACAAGGGAGCCTGGAACGATCTCGTGCGGTGCCACCTCGGTATTGTCTGGAAATGCGGCGGCAACCTGTGAACGACATGAGTTGAGGGCAGACATCAAGGAAGCTAGGTAATCTGTCAGCATATTACATGAAACATCGGTAATACTTCGGGGTCTAGGAGTACCCCACATGTTAGGGGGGCGGCCGAATACGACCTCATACGGGGACAGACCTGATCTGGAATGTGCGACCATGCGCATATAAAACAAAGCGACTGGCAGAGCTACTAACCAGTCCACACCTTTGTCCTTACAGACTTTTGCAATGCGGATTTTCAGAGTCTGATTATGTCTCTCTACGAGACCGGCTGCTTCAGGATGGCGTACACAATGGAACTTCCACTGGTACCCTAACAAAAGGGAAACGTGCTTCATGAGTTCGGATGAGAATGGCTGGCCGTTATCAGAATATACGACTCTAGGGAGTCCGTATCTAGGGAAAAATTCACGAACCAACTGCTTGGCAGTGGTCGCGGCTGTGTAATCTGGGACTGGATATGCCTCTGTCCACCTGGACAAAGCGCATACAACTACAAGGACATACTTGAAACCTCGACATCGCTCCATTTGAATATAATCCATCTGGAGGACCTCAAAAGGGTGGTCAGGGGGCTGGAAACCACCTTGTTCCACCGGGACACTTTTACCTGGATTAAACTGACAACATATCATACAGGTGCGGACTTTCTGCTTGGCTGCAGCTCGTAAATGCTTGTTGAACCAAATGTTCTGGATACTGTCTAACATAGCTTTTTCTCCTAAATGGGCTGGACTATGTGCGGTATTAATAATGACTTGAACCATAGAATCGGGGAGAAACCATGTGGCTCTACCCTTTGTTAACCATCCTTGATCTGTCTGGACCCCTCCTTGTTCGGACCATTTCTTGATTTCATCGGGAGTAGCATGTAACTGTATATCTATGACATCTTGTGTAGGGTCCTTAACTGTCATGCATGTAATCGGATCTGGAGTATGTGTCTGATTAACTGGAATGTCTGGAGTCTGTGCTGTAAGCTTGGCTGTGCGGTCTGCTAAATCATTACCTTGGGAAATAATGTCAGTAACTTTCGTATGTGCTTTGCATTTCATGATAGCAATAGATGTCGGTAAATGTATGGCATCTAACAGGGCTTGAATAAGGAGACCATGCTGAATCTTGGTTCCATGAGAAGTCATGAAACCTCTCTCCTGCCAGAGCACTCCGAAGTCGTGTACAACTCCGAATGCGTAACGTGAATCTGTGTAAACATTAACTTTCAGGTTCTTGGCATGTATACAGGCTTGTGTCAGAGCGACTAGCTCTGCTGCTTGAGAGGACAGGGTATCAATACGGTGTGTTTCAATAACTTCGGTGTCAGTAGTCACTGCATACGCGGCGACTAGTTCTCCTGTACTAGTTCTCATACATGAACCATCCACATAAAGTGTCAGGTCAGGATCTAGTAACGGAATGTCTGTCAGGTCTTGTCTTGGCTTTGTCGTAATGTTAACTACTTCCACACAATCATGTGGGTCTGGATTTGAATTAACTGATGGTAACAGTGTAGCAGGATTCAGAATGTTGCAGCGTCTAATTTCTATGTGTGGCTGGAACAGTGTCAATTCATAACCTGTTAAACGTGCAATTGTCAAGTGCTGTGTTTGTGTTCGGTTTAAAAGAACTTCTACTGAATGTGGGACTTGTACTGTCAGGGAATGTCCTAAAACTATGGAATCACTTTGTCTGATAGCTAGAGCTGTGGCTGCAACTGACTTGAGGCACGCAGGCAACGCCTGGGCGACTGGATCTAATGTGCTCGAAAAATAAGCACAGGGCTTGTATTGTCCTGCTTGATCTTGTGTGAGAACAGATAATGCTATACCTTCGCGTTCAGTAACAAAAAGTGTAAAAGGCTTACTGTAGTTTGGTGTAGCTAGAACTGGAGCTTGACATAGAGCTTTCTTTAACTCGTTGAAACTAAGTGTATGGTCAGATGTCCAAGGGAGGACAGTCGCTACGGCTGCCTCCTGTGTCGTTAACTGTATCAGTGGCTTGGCTAGAAATGCATACTGGGGAATCCATTGTCTACAATAAGAAGTAAGGCCGATAAAAGCACGTACCTCCTTCTGGGTTCTGGGCTGGGGAAGACTCGCTATTAACTGGATACGGTCGGGTGTCAACTGCCTACCCCTCTTGGACAGCAAGTGTCCTAAGTATACCACTTGCTGGACACAGAATTGAAGCTTCGAAGGTGACACCTTGTGCCCCATCTCGGCTAGAAAATACAGGACTGTAAGGGATGCTCGTTCGCAGTCACGTTCAGAACGGGCAGTGATCAGTAGATCATCGACATACTGGAGCAGGGCAGTGTCAGTTGGCATGTGAATATTGTCTAGTTGTCTCTTGAGTGCTTGACTGTAAATACTAGGACTTTCTGTGAAACCTTGAGGAGCGCGTGTGAACATATAGCTCCTTCCATTTAAACAGAATCCGAAAAGAAACTGGCTGTCTGGATGAATTGGAACACTAAAAAATGCATTCTTAAGGTCTATGACAGTGAAGAACATGGCTTCGGAATCAATGGCTGTTAACAGGGAAGAAATATCTGGGACAACTGGGTACTGTGGAATAATACATTTATTAAGCTCTCGTAAATCAATCACTAATCGATATACTGGGGGTGCATTTGGATCAGTACGTTTCATGACTGGAATGATCGGAGAATTGCATACATTGGAGTCAGTTTCTACAACTACTCCTTGAGCCATGAGCTCGTCAATAATTTTGGATAAGGCTGCTACAGCCTCAGGTGGCAATCTGTACTGTCTGATTCGGGGTAACACTACACCTGGTTTGAGAGTCACACGATGGGGTGTGATTTGCATATAACCTACATCAGTTGGACCTTGCGCCCATAAATGCTGCGGAACATTAGACAATCTTGAATCAAAATCTCGTAATACATAGTGACCCTTAAAGTCACGTAGGAACAGACGTATTCCCTCTGGGGAACAGCAAATAACTGCACCTAACTCTTTCAGTGTCCTAATGCCTAACAGATTTTCTGGACATGACTTAGTAAGTAACAGATCAGTAGTACGGGACAATGGACCTACTTCTAGAGTGACTGGCTTTGATATCTCGTTAACTATTGGTTTTCCTGAAAATCCAAGGGAAACATTTCTTGAGCCTGAGAGCGGAGCCCCTGGAACTTCGGCATGACTAATTGTGGTCCTACTTGCCCCTGTATCGATCAAAAATTTTCTGTCTTTCCCTAATACTTGACTATGAACATAAGGACCTTCTTGATCTACAGGTATCTCGATGAGAGGCAAGCCTACCTCCCTCTCTAGGCTGTTTCATGAATATGACTGGTACTCTGGATACTCGGACTGTGCATACTGGTACATCTGTGACGTAACATGCTGTGTTGCAGCAATAGGCTGCGGTACTGAAACTGTCTGTTGTGCATTCTGTGGCTGAGGAATCTGTGAAACTTGTTCTTGTCTAGGCGGACGTGGTCTTTCTTTAGTCTTACCAGTAGCTATGTTGTGTTTCAGAACTGCACACTCGTTTATAAAATGACCTGGCTGTTTACAATAATTGCAGTTCCCTTTAACGGGAGCTGCAGGATGACTGGCTTGATTGGCTTGATTTGGACCCCTCTTCTGACTGTCTTGAGGAACAGATTGTGCAACTAGTACTTTCATTTTCGTGTCTTTCATACGTTTTCTCTCGTGTTCTTGCTCTTCTCTGATTCTATTCTGGTGGTACTGGAGCATCTGAAGCATCTGGGACGGAGTATTTGCTTGCCAGGTGCTTTCGACTTTCAAAACTCGATTTTTAATTTGTGGGCTTGAATTCTCGACTAATTTAGTAACAAAAAGGTGAGGGTATGACTCACTACTTGTCTTGAGACCACTGTTAATACTAAAACATTTTTCAAACCTAGAATAAAAATCACTAATATCTTCGTCTTGTTTCTGTTTACAGGCTGAGATTGCATCCCAGTCTTCTTTTCTCGTTGTCAATAATCTGGGTAAAACTTGAATCAATAATTCTGGTAATTCTTTACATTTATCTCCAAGACCGGTACCTGGTACTCGTGCCTTGTCTTCAGCTTCTAGAGCTGCCCAATCGATCTTTTTCTCTCCCACCTCCCATTCTTTTTCCTTTAACTTTTCATACACCCCTGCGGGTAACAGGACCTTTAACATTTTAATGATATCTGGGTAAGTGTATTCTCCCATACGGAGCATGTCTTTTAATTCTCTATGGAACCCTGCTGGATCTTTGTCATGACAGGGAATTAATTTCTTCATTTCAAGAAGTTCCATCTTTGAAATCGGAGTGTATACGAACACTCGTTGCATTACGCCACCCGCCCCTTGGACTGGGTGGACTTCTCGTAACGGATTCTGTCTGTCTATGTAGAATGGTTTACTTTCTGGGGGTGAGACATGAACAAAATGCGGGTTCAGAAACGTTCTATATTTGTGGCGCTGTTCTAGAATGACACTAATTAAATCGGTACCTAGACCTCTCCATCTATACTGGAGTAACTCGTTCAGGATATCGTGTAACGGGCCTGGGTCAGAATGTTGACCCTCATACAGAGTAATGAGGTGCTGAATCATATACATACCCACCAGTCGTTGCTCGGCTGGGGGCAGTTTCAGAAACACTTGTGCCACTATTTCGTCTGGAAAAGTGGTAGAATCAGTAATCCATCGGACTGCTGATCGGGCTAGTTCTTGTTCATGCATGGTACTTAATTCACTGTAACCGACTCGTGATTTCAGAATGTGATCGGTAGCTTGAAATACTTGTTCTAGAGAACCTTGTTCTGGTGCTAGATGAAAAATAGACTTGGGTTCTAGACGTAAATGGCGATCTGGAAATCTGGATTTTCCTACATACGCTATTCTGGCGGGATTCTCGTTCTCTTCCTCTTCAGGATCAGAGATACTTTCTTTCTCGCTTACTTGTGCTGCTTTACGCTGGTCGTGTAACCTTATTATTTCTTTACGAATTTTCTTGTACATACTCTCCATGGCACTGACGGTCTTGTGCTTACCCTCGGCTATATTATCACTCCACCTTGTCAGGATTCTCATTTCGGCGGGATCTTTAGACGGGTAATCTTGTTCTCTTATTAGGCAATTGATCAAGAACTTTAATATCATGAGCTGAATCTCGGCTTTCCTTTGAGGCATAATCTCGCCAATACTTTCTGGATCATCCCCTGTACGGATGAAACGATATATTCTGTCTAGATCTTCTTTCATATTCGGTAAGGTGACTAGATACTCGGTCACCCTCCTTACACGTAAGGAATATAAAACCATAGTATATTCGCCTGGAACTGGATCATAGACACATTCGTTAAGGGCTTGTCTGATTTCTGTAACAGACTTATTACTTTTAGGAGTACGCTGTGATGCTTGAGCATGTAATTCGAGTGCTGATAAACGCTTGTGTGGCGGCGGGGTTTGAGGAGTAGCTCCTCCTGCGGTCCCTAGACTAGAATCGTCGACTGACATTCTTCGTCCTGGCAGGGTCGGTAATTGTACTTGTATGGCAGACTGGGCCGGGGGAGCTGTTAGGGGCACCCCGGTGTCTGGAGGAGCATGAATTACCTGGTTTACAGGGACTGGCGGAGCGCGAACAGGATTTGCATATTCGGGGACTGTGTCGTCCAGATAGGACGAAATAAAAATATCAGCTGCGGTCGGTTTATGACGTAGCTTGGTCGGAATTAATGGTGGCGGGAAATTACTGGGTGCCTCTGGGGTCGCTTTTGGCAAGCCTTCGGCAAGGAGAGGATACATACCCTTAATAAGGGCATGCCTCTGTCTGTCTGACTGTTCGGTTTTGACTTGTTCACCTATCTCGATTAATTCTCTTTCTTGGGCTCGTTCTTGGGATTCTCTACTTAACTCTGACTTTCTGACTTCCTTTTCCGTTCTTCTATGAGCTTCCTTACGCCATAACTCGATGGCATCTTTCTGTGACTGTCTGGCTTTCTTTTTCCATAATGCTTCTTCTACTCGCATGATACATTCGGCATCCCATGTACCCGATACGGGCCATCTATACTTTTCTTCTAACTGTTTGGTATACTCTACCCATAAGTCTAGATACATTATGGCGCTTATGCCATGTTTCTGATACATAAAGTGACCTGGACTGTCCCTAGGCGGGACAGGAACCGCTTCCTCTAACAGACCCTTTCTAGTTTTTAACTGTCGTAACTTGGAAAATATAGGCATGACTGAACTGTAATCTGGACACAATACAATACACAATAAAAACACGAAATCACATCGCACTCATACCACGATAGTAAAATACATGAAGAACATTTATAAATAACAGTTCGAACAGAATATTACCTGGAATACTGAGAACAGAAATACAAGAATTTTCTCGAGAACAGAACAGACTAGAGTTACTGGATGCACTGCTGTAACAGTACGGAACATACCGGTCCCAAAAAGGGACGCATCAGGACCCGTATCCACCTGGGTGAACACTTCGTTTGTGAGTCTGGGCACCACCAACCCACGGACCAGGAGTCAATTTAGATTGGTCCTGTCTAGATACTACCCCAGCAATGGTACTCACCGGGCAGCACGGAACGGAAGGCCTCGGACTGGACTGGACGACGGACGACGAACTTCGGACTTCGGACTTCAGTTACAGGTGGGCCTCCGGATACCTCGGACCTTGGACTCTTGGCTTGGGCTCTGGTCGGGACTCGCCGCGTTCCTCCACCGTCTCGTTTGGATGCTGGACCGCCTCCTCCGTCTCCTCCGTGGGCCTGAGGGATACTTGAGCAGAAATATCTGCCACTGCGCAGAAGAGTTCCGTCACGACTGCAGAGGGTCAGGGGGTCGGCGTGGCTTCACCGACGCGTGGGGAAAGGGCAAGTCCCTATTCGGGCGCCATTATGTGGTAAATAAATAAATAATACCCTATTTTTGACTAGACTTATAGCATAACAGATAGCTCAATAAAATAAGAGTCAAGATTCGAGGTAGTAGGAGTTTCTGCAGGTTTATTACAGCATAAGGACAGGATCAGGACAACCTGCATAGGAACAGAAGTGACAGGGCCCAGCAGGACAACTGGGGCCCAGCAAGGGAAAAGAGGCCCAGCAGCTGCTGGGGCTAGGTCTGGGATGAGCGCGCTAACATTCAATAACAAAACACAGGCATATATACATAGCGCGAACACATAGCATTACATTGCAGTAGGCGTAACAGTGGGTGGAGCAGAAGGCATGACGCGTAGCAGTCGCGAAAGATAACAGTAAAAAGAGGTGTAACTGGGAGTATACATAGACATGTGATGCAAACGTAACAGAATATGTCATGAATGGGCGGAAACATAGGAGGGGGCTACCTAAGGAGCCGGGACCTCTAACCTAATGGTGCGCGAAAACTGGCAATGACGTGTTACTGTGAGAAACTGGGGGCTACGAACTCTGTGCTAGGAGCAGAGACTAGAGTCTGGAGGGTCGGAGCGACATGTACCTAAACCCTATCTGGTATCTGATGTTTAGGGAACATGCTGATATAAACTAGAAGTCATGAGGGGAGAAGCTAACTTGATTCTAAGACTGGACCATGCATTATTCTACATGTAGTGCGTGATGAAGAATACTAAATGACCATTAAATACAGTATTTCTCTAACAGGGAGACGAGAAGGCTAGACAATGACGGAAACTATTGATGCAGTTCAGTAGCTTAGGAATGCAGAAGAGGAGGACTGAACTGATAGCTGGAATCATAACATACTTTTGGCAGACTCAGAGGCAGAGCCGGGCTGCACCGGGCACTGCGAGGCAGGGAGTAAGTGAAGGGTCGAGGATACAGGTGGGGGCTGTATCGCTCCTCAGCGAGGCTTTCAGGAGACAGGAGCCGAATCTGTGGTCCGGGCCCTGTTGAGGCCTGGAAACGGGGACTTTATAATGGAATAACGTGCACACTGGGAAACGTGGCAACATAACTTTACATAGGCCTGATATTCGTAGTATTCACGAGGACTGGAAACTGACATATCAGAGGTGGACACAACTGTAATTGCGTCATTAATCAGACATGGGGAATAACATATGCATATTGGTCATGCACACATAACATATGATGGATGAAGCGTAGGGACACAGAACATGGCAAAATTTACTTTTCCACAACAGCACCCTGGAGTCATGATGGTTATAGTGTTGTTATGTGTAATGTTTTCTCACAGAGAGCGTTCAAGAGGGATGAATTGTGAACATATTGGAGAACTGCAATACTCGCAGAGCTAAAGCATGCCAGCGAAATGCATGTGGAGTAATGTCACAAATTGAAACAGATGAGCTTGTACACCTGATCCAGAGTCTGACATGGAATGACCCCAAGGAGACAGTTTGACAACACCATTATAGTGGCCTAAAATGGCAATGAGATTCAGAGGGGCTTCTTAGCTAGGTGTTTGGTGAACATGCCATTGGTATGCTTGGTGCAAAGATCTAAAATGCCATTCATATGAAGCTGTTATACAACATACCTACTAAATCACAGTGCAGACCACGGAATACAAACCACTGCCTACTTGTGCGTGATCGTGCACACTTGCAATGTCATCTCACTCAAGGATGTACATGCATTCCATGTCTGATTTGTTTTATTTTTAAATTTGTTTATTGTTATTTCTTAAAATTTTTAAACAAAACATAACATAACAATCCGTATACATATTATGCATCCCCCATCTCAGAAGATCAGTACATATTATAGTGTATTTTTCAACAATGTACCATCTCAGTATTACCGTTATACATGCATTCCATGTGAGATGATACTGATCTGCAACACCTCTTACATGTCTCCTCTCCTATCAGTGTGCTCTGTAATCGTCATGCATGTGCTGTTGTGACCGAAACCATAGACCCAATCACCATGTGTATCATCGACTGGGCATGTGCAAATTTACAAGTGGGAGACAAATGCATAGCTCCACCTTCACTTACAGATTTGCACACACTTCTGTTTTCCACAATACATCACAACATGTGTATTTGTAAAGTGCACATTCACACCAAAGAAGTATCCTGACAATGAATAACAGATGTTTATTGTTACCCAACTCAATGCTTCTCATTTAATCAACTGCAGATGGATGAGAGGCTGAGTGGACCCACTGGGAGTTTAACCTGTGACCATGAGGTCAAACATAGGCCCCTGCAGTGGATTCTTTTATCCACTGAGCCACCAGACACTGCACTATAGTCATGGTACATGCGGTACACACCCATTCTGAAAACTACAACGTTGGTCATTTGACCCAGACAGTCATCACAAAGCACTGTGAAAATATATAATGTACAAACTCATCAGTGGTGTGTGGGTCCTTGAATATGTCTATGTCCTGCCGTGGGATGATCGGTCGTCCAGCTGTGAGACAACAAAAGTAAAATGTGTTGGTATCAGACATTAAATCACAAGGGTCATGTTCATCATACAAATCATCATCATAACATCACAAAACAAAACACAATAAAACACGTAAATACAGGGACACAACACTTCACAGGGACACAATCGACAGGACACAGCAACACTCTCCAACTCTCAGAACTGCAGCACACACCACCAAACACCTCCAACACTCTCCACAATCACCAACAAAGTGCTCAAAAGTGAAACAGGAACTGCACAGCACTCCTCCACGAGACAGGAAGCATGCTGACATCATTTCCTTTGTATTTGAGGCCCGTTTTTGACTTAACAATTAAATTCTTCACACAAATAGGGTTTTGGGTGACATTCCATATGGACCAATGTGTTTTGCGATGTATTTTACATCGATCACATGAAAAAAATGATCGCATTTTTGCAAAAGCTTGCAGTTTTGCTCACTAAGTGCACCTTCTTACACAGATGATTCTTATTTAATGTAATATCATTGTTAATTACAAATTCGAACATGTTAAAATATGATTTACGCCCAATTTACACCCTTTTGTTCATAATTGCCCACAAATGACACCCTAAAATTCATTCTTTCCCCAAATGACAACCTAACATTCATAATTTACCCCAAATGACACACTGATATTCATAAAGTACCCCAATTGACACCCTAATATTAATAATTTACCCCAAATGACAACCTAATGTTCATAATTTATCCTAAATGACACCCTAATATTCATAATTTACGCCCAAATGACACCCTAATGTCCATAATTTATCCCAAATGATACCCTAATATTCATAATTTACTCCCAAATGACACCCTAATATTCATAATTCACCCCAATGACACCGTATTATTCATTATTAACCCCAAATGACACCCTAATATTCATATTTATACCACTAATTTCACCCTAAAATTCAGAATCGACAAAAAAGGACACCATGATTATCATAGTTTAACATTGTTCAGATCCTATTTTTTAATAATTATCCACAATGTGACACTTCGTACATTTGAATTTCAGAATAGATTTGACACCCTAACATGTTTAGTTTATGACTTCTGTCACACTGATCAGCATATCTGTTCAGAGGTGACAGGTCCACCATCATTTGCTATTTGAGATGTTGGATGTACTCATGCAGATTAAAAACATGCACACAGGGGATGTGTGTAGCATTTTATTATTTATATACACTGTGCTTTGGTTCAATTTGAGGAGATATATGATTGGTAAGGACAGCCACGATGTGACGTGCTCATGTGAAGAAATTGTCTATGATTCGTCTCCTTCGGGCTGTTCCTGCTGCACTAGCTGTGGGGTGTGCTCCACTTGCCTCATCTTCCTCATCATCCGTGTCATCGTACGATACATCAGGCACTTGGATCCATGGGGCATTGGTGCTTAAACAAATATTGTGCAATACACAACATGCTATGATCATCTTGCAGACAATTTCTGGGCTGTACACCAGTCTTCCACCTGTGGTGTCAAGGCAACGTGACTTTAGCACGCTAAATGTGCGCTCCACAATGCCCCTGGTGTGTACATGGGCCAAATTATACTGCCTCTGGGCATGGGTGTTGGTGGCTCAGAGGGGTGTCATCATCCATGGGGTGAGTGCATATCCTTGATCAACTGTAACATGTAATGGAGAGATGTGTCCATTAGTAGTTATGCATGCTGTGTGGCCACTGTTAATATTTTAGTGGTGTGTGATTGTTGCTAGTTTGTGATTTATCTTTGCCCTGTGTGGCTTCTGGACAATTGAACAGCATCACTGCAAACTACGTTCTCTACCAGATGCTCTTACCTCCCCCCAAACATATTCACTTGTGTGTGCGGCACTGTTGCATTACTGCCACTCCAACAGTGCACCAATGTCAGGCCTGTCTGCACATGTCCACAAGACTGACACATGCACAAGCAGGCTCCCTGGCTCTCACACCATCTTGCCCTGCCACACATCCACACTACTCACAGTCAACACCAGGAGAATGTTTAGATGCCAATGGGTCACAACAGACATGCTCACGTTCTGTTGAGCCGCTGCCGCTGCCACTATACAATCCACAACGCCGCAAAGATGCTTTTTCAGGTACAGACATGTCACAAGGCAACAGTCTGCCACACCCTCATCTGCAGGGCACACAGAGGATGTGAATACTTAACATTCATCATCACCGTCATCACAACCCCAGTTCATCTACTCCATGGGCTACGTAGTCATCCATGATCATAGACTCCACCTCACATGCCACAAGTACTCAAAATCCATTTACCTCTACCCAATGCTTGCTGACATCGAACTGAGACAACTCTTTTCAACACTGATTCACAAGGCAGGGAACACCTTTGACACCATCTTCACATGTGGAAACTGCGTTCACTTCATCAACACCACTCAGTGCCCATGTTGTGACCAGCACAGCGTACAATTCCTCATCATGTAACGCCATGACACACAAACACACAGCAGGTGCCATGCAGACTTCCAGGAGCTGAGTCAACATAGATCTGTTACTTTACACCACCAACAGCAACAGCCACCCCGCTGGAGGCAACACCACCAGCGCAGTCAAGATTTTTGTAACATGTATGGACTAATACACATACACACTTGCCCCACTATGCAACTCCTACATACAGCGTGCTATGAATGCCACATCGTTTACATACAACATCGAAGCTGACCGATGCATCTGCAGACGCCTGGAGTAGAACTTTAGCTACAGGAAGGTGAACGTTGGACATTACCACCTACAAGGACACCTAGCTCATACTCGCCCTCAAGAAGGCATCCCCAAACACCAGACTGGTGTCGCAGCGAATATTGCTGCAAGTGAGGTTCTGTAATTCTCGAGTCTGACTCCATTTTGTTCTGTGCCACCATTTTGTGTTGCCCTCACGTAGGCCTGTAAAGGTAACCTGGCGAACGAAGTGGCCTGGCCTTCTTAGTTCATGTATACATTAACTAGGTTTCTTTTTGACTCTGAAATGAACTATAAGAAACTGACCTCTTCACCTGAAACTGACCTCGCAAAGCCAATTTCCCTGATCGATCTTTATCTGAGATTGCCAATCAATGTTCAGGACATTGTTAATTTTTTAGTTTCCTTGCACGTGCTTTATCTTGTTCAGCATCTGTTACTGTTTTTTTTAATGTTTCTTCATTACATGGGTTATGCTTTCAATTATAGGTTTGTCCGGCTTGTGGAGATTGAATTTGGGACATTCCTAATAATTAACTTTTGGGTTGGGAAACTGTAAATTGAGTTTTTGCTATGTGATACTTTGTTTGAAAATGTATCTTATTGGCTAGAATTTTGTGCAGTGGGTGTACATTTATAATGTGAATATTGGGTATAAAAGGAGATGTCTCGCCTTAGTAAAATGAGCAGTCTCCTGAGAATTTACACCGTGATGTATTTCTAGGATCACTGTTACTATCTGCAGCTAATAAACTTGGTCTCTGACGCCATCCAGAAGTATTACGTGTCTTTGAATACCAAGACAGGTGAACTCGAAGATCTTAGGCGTGTCCCTGATGCCGCTGGGTTAAACCCCGGTTCTTCAACTGGCTCCCAACGTGGGGCGACCTCAGCGGTACTGGTCCAAGCCCGAAGATTGTGAGGAGCCCCGTGGGGAAAATCTGGAGGACGGCTGCCACTTCATTGCCCCCTGCATGTCGACGTGGACCGAAGGTTTTTTCTGCGAGGCTTCCCCTTTCCGACGGCTGTGAAGGACTGCTGCCCTGACTGTCGCCCTGTCTTGGACCCTCTTGTGATGATTTGTAAGGCGAGACGTTAGACGGTCTTCTGGTGGCGTGACAGACATTTTGGTTAAGTATAAGTGGGTCGCTCCCACGACTTTGTTTTGTTTCTTGGTTTTGATTCGGCCATTGCAATAGTCGAAGCCGAGGGGTTTGTATATTTACGAGTGTATCATTTTTGATAACCCCTTGAAGTTTGCGGCAAGACTAGCGAGCTCAAGATGCCTGGTTTTGGCAAAATTAGGAAATGGTTTTGTTGTAGTTGTAATAAGGATTCCCGATTGGAGGACTCGTGTCCGATACCTCCGGTTGGAACTCCAACTTATGAGCTCTATTCAAAGCATGGTGTGGGTCCCATTACCTATAATGAAGTATGGGTCCGTTATACAAGGAAAGATGGTGTTTTACGATGGCCCCAACATGGTAGTTTTGAATCAGATGTTTTAGATAACCTAGAAGTTGCGCTATTTAAGAAGAAAGCCCGGCCGGCGATGTTTGACTCTTTCCGCCTTTGGCGTAAGGAAGCCAAACAGCGAGAAATTAAGCAAGCTTAGAGAGATAGGAAGGAAAGGAATATGTCGGTAATGCAAGCTGCTAGGCAGTTTAAGGAAGATGAAGAAGATCGTGCGATTGAAGTATCAGATAGACAACATTGCATGGCCATTGACAAATGTTACCCGGCTTTGCCACCTCCCCTTTCAAATGTGACTGAAGACCTTGAAAAGGATCCTTTGATGTCACATTTACTGAGATTACCACCCCCTTATGTGCAGGGTGCTACTGCACCTCTGTTACCTCCAGTTGTTGCACCCCTTGTTGTCGTTCAACCCCCTGTTGTTGTTCCGCCACCTGTTGCTTCACAGGTGGTTCTTCCTTCCATGGCGCAGCCCCCTCCAGGGCCGCCAGCTTTGTCACCAGCCTTGCCCCAAACTCCTTTGCCTTACACTCCTTTATCTTCCACTTCTCTTATTTCTGTCCCTACGTCTCTTATGCCTCAAAACACTTTGTCTCCTGTCCTCATGTCAACTTCTTCTCCTTCTGCTCGGCAACGAATGACTGAGACTGTCACTAGTCTTTTGTCTCCTCTCTTTGGGTCACTAAATATGACCCCTGTTTCTGAACGTAAGCAGAGACGTAGTCAGCTTCCTGGTCCCGAAGAGCGGGCAGTGTTAGATCTCCTTGCTCGTAGATGGGTTTCGAATGCCTCCAAGTACGGTCCACAAGTGGTTATGGATATCTTTCTACAGTGGGAGGTACCAAAACAAAGGTATGTTTTTGATGTCATGTGTACCTTCCTTCGTCAGGAGTGGGAAGATAATGAGTTGGGTTCAATTCCATTGGAATTGATTAATGTTCAGTCTGAATTTGCTAAAGGAACGATAGTGGGTTCCGATGTTGAGGAAGCGGTAGAGACACTACTCACTTTTAGGTCTAGACTTCCACCTCAGTCATTGTTCGAACCTGACCCTTCTGTTTGGAGAAAAGTGAAGCAGTATCCTATGAGAGAGGTTCCCCCTGTATGGAGAGAAGAAGTTTTGGCTGATGCCGCTCATGGTATTGCGGCTGCACCGGCTCATTTTCAGCGAGTGTGGGTGCATGTCCCTTGGAAGAGAGCTGAGGTCCTGGCTCTTAAGCAGACCTTGCCTGACCCCCATAAAAATCCTGCTGGTTATTACAAGGAGTTGTCTCAGACAGTTGATGCATGTGTTATGAATTTAGCTGACATAGATATGTTGATGGGTAATGTAGTTCATCAACCCTTGTGGGCGAAGATCCGTCATGAGGATCACGCGCCGGAGTTAGGAGATACGTGGGTTAATATTACTGCTGCAGATGGTCGGCAGGTAGGAGGTGCCAAACCTGAACCCTTAGTTGCAGAACTACCTGGTAGAATTATTAACTTAATGAAAACTATGATGCCTCCTTTGCGGGTGAATTGGGACAAGTTAGCAGCATGCAAACAAAAGAAAGATGAGAGTGTGTCTGATTTCTTCACTAGGTTTGAGGAAACATTCATTGATCATAGTGGTCAGGACATGAGTACAGAAGGTGGTCAGAGGTTGTTTGTAGATACGTTGTTTTTAATTTACTTCCTGAACTTTCTAATAAGTTAAAGGACTCTGAGAGTTCATGGGCTGTTTCTTCTTCAGCCCAGATATTGGCTACTGCACAATACTATGAGAATAGAGATAAAGATGAGAAGGATAAAGTAGAGAAGAAGACTAGAGAATTAAAAACGAAAGTTCTTCTGCAGCAGGCTTATCCGCCTCGCCCTAATCAGCGTCAGTTTCACCAACCCCCACAGTTTCAGAAACTGTTGCAGAAACCTGAGTCTTTTGCTTCGCGACTCCCGCTAGGCCCTAATCAGTGTGCTTATTGTAAAGAGGAAGGTCACTTCAAGAATAGTTGCCCGATCTTGCTACAGCGTGCAAATGGTATGTCTGGTTTGAGAGGTCGTGGTTGTTTCCAACAAGTACCTAGGGGTAGGGGACGTGGTACGTTTCCCCAGAATGAACGTTCCTTTTCCCCTCAGAATTCTATAAATTATTTTGACCAACAGAATGTTCCGACCGTTCAGTCCACTCAGTACTACACTGATGATTATTATGGTGGAAGTGAGAGTGCTGGTTTTAATGATAGTTAGGACAGCCATGGAGAAAGGGAGGGAGTAGTGTCAGTTCCAGTAGACCAGAGTGGACCTTATGTTGAAGTGATTACATCAGGTGTGGCAGAACCTTTTCTTTTGGATACTGGTGCAGCAAAGAGTTCTTTCATGCACTCTAAACTCCCTGGCGCACCCTTGTCTGGCTTGACTAATGTTTCGGTAGGATTTTCTGGCGCCCTAGTTCGTAACCCAGTTTCTTGTCCTTTGCCCCTTTCTATTGGTCCTTGTGAATTGGAGGCTCCCCTTATTCTAACGACTGGCTGTGGCGAGAATTTGTTGGGTTTGGACTTATTGAAAAGATTGCATGCGACATTACATTGTTCTCCTTTGGGAGTACATCTTACAGTGGGTAAGAAAGTGATTTCTCCGATGTATCTGTCTAAGGATCACCTTCCACTGGAACTGCGTTCTCTCCTTGATACACTTTGGGCTACAGGTCCAAATGATGTTGGTCTCTTGTAGATTCCACCTTACGTTGTTACCCTTAAGTCGAATGCTAAATTACCTCGCATTCCTCAGTACAAAATTTCCAGTGATGGCGAAAGAGCTCTTTTAGCGATTATCTATGACTTGGTTGAGAAAGGTGTGGTTGAAGAAACGAGAGGCAATGTGTGTAATAGTCTTATTCTGCCTGTCCTTAAGCGTACTGACTCTTCTCAGCCACCTGTGTATCGGTTTGTGATTGACCTTCGAGAGGTCAATAAGATTGTTGTACCATTGTTTCCTGTTGTCCCAGACATTACTGCTTTATTGACTATGATTCCTGCCTCAGCTGCTTGGTTTTCTGTAATTGATCTGAAGAACGCTTTCTTCAGTATTCCGATTGCTGACGAAAGTAGGGATATTTTTGGCTTCTCTTTAGGAGGCCACAGTTTCCGGTTTAAACGCGCTCCTCAAGGTTATTGTGAGAGTCCCTCCATTTATAGTCAAACTTTGAAAACTCAGCTTGATACTTTTGCATTGCCTTCTGGTGCTACTCTTATCCAGTATGTTGATGATCTGTTGGTTGCTGCTGATGATGAAGGGATTTGTAAAGAGGTTACTCTTTCTTTGTTGCGACACCTGTCTGACCTTCATCATAAAGTGTCACCATCGAAGTTGCAGTATTGCCGACAAGAAGTGACCTACTTAGGTCATCTCTTGTCAAAGGAGGGAAGACGATTGACCCCAGAACGTATTCAAGCGATTGCCCAAATGACTGTGCCATGCACACAGAGAGAGGTGTGTGCCTTCTTAGGTATCACCTCGTATTGTAGACAGTGGATTCCGAATTTTTCTTTGTTAGCGAAACCTTTGTTGGCACTTACTTTTAAGGACACACCACACCCTCTTCCTTGGTCTGACGAATGTCAGAAGAGTTTTTCTGAATTGCGTGATGCATTGTGTTCTGCTCCGGTGTTGGGTACCCCCGACTATAGTAAACCTTTTACACTTTATGTACACGAGAGAGAAGGTTGTGCGTTGTCAGTGTTGACGCAACAATTTGGAGACAAGCAGCGCCCATGTGCGTATTTTTCAGCCTCTTTAGATCCGGTAGCTAGGGCATTGCCTAGTTGTCTAAGAGCTACAGCGACAGCGGCTGTTTCTATTTGACAGTCTGCTGGTTTGGTATTGGATAATACATTGATTGTGATGGTTCCACATGCAGTGGATACCCTATTGAACAGAACAAAGACTCAACATCTTACCAGTGCACGTTTGTCAGGTTATGAGTTGACGCTTTTGGCTAGTCATGTGCACATCAGGCGGTGCAACACATTGAATCCAGCTACATTGTTGCCAATTTTTGAAGAGACAGATGCTCAGGAACAGCATGACTGTTTTCTCCGGACAGAGGAGGAAACGAAGGGTAGAGTTGATCTGAAAGATACTCCTCTTTCGAATCCTGATGGTACCCTATGGGTAGATGGTTCATGCTTTAAGCTTCCGAATGGAGAGACGACTGCAGCATATGCTGTCACAACTTTGCACACGATTGTTGAAACAGCACGTATTGCACAAAATTCAGCACAGGCAGCGGAGTTGATAGCATTGACTAGAGCGTGTGTGTTGTCAAAAGGAAAGAGAGTGAATGTTTTTACTGATAGCCAATATGCATTTGGCGTGGCTCACAGCTTTGGTCGTTTGTGGAAAGAGAGAGGATATTTTACTTCCCATGGTACGAAAATTCAGCATGGACAATTAGTGAGTGAACTTCTTGAATCACTCACTTTGCCGACCCAAATTGCGATAGTAAAGTGTAGTGCGCTGTGAGAAGTTGGCCTGGTATATCAGTCCAAACAATCCCTTATGGTGGGGGTTGTAAGTCAGCCTTATAGACAAGCTATCCTAGGGGTAGCATGGACTAAGCAGCCTTAAAGGCTTAACTCCAAAGGACATGTGAAGCCAGCTGTTTTACCATATACAATCCTGTAATATCAAATGAAAGGACACCACACAAGTTATATATTATCAAAATATATGTATTTATTCTTAGAATAATCCCCACTACTCTTAATGAGCAATGAAGCACAAGCGTTTAAATAAAAGCACAGTATAACATAGACAAGTTGCACGTTTTTGGATGAGGCCGGTGGCCACTCAAACCATATATCAAAAAAATGGTATAACAATCACTAATTGATCGGGGGTAAGGCCTAGGGCCTTGTGAATCGCTGGGACTACACTGGACTAACAGCAGTTAGGACGGGAGTAGCCAGCGGGATTCGGGTGCAGTGCGGGAAGCACGGCTTGCACCAATGTAAAGTCAATGGTGCGTAAAAGTTACAAAGTTATTGCAAAAGGAGTCTTCCGACTGGACTAGGACTACCAAACTTTAGACTTAGGCACTAGAGGTGTGTACCAGTGTGGGAACACCGGCGCTAGTAAGTTACCTCACCCACAGGAAGCGGGTGCATAGGTGCCAAAGTGTGTCGGGTTTCGTCACGCAGTTCGATGGTGCCTGAGATGAAGATGCTGCAGGCGTCCAGGAGAGAAGTGTCCGGTGTGATACAAGGGTGGATCGAAGTTGAGGGGTACCTGAAAGCAGAGGGGACAGAGTCTGGGTCACTAGCCAGTGACCAGGAAGCAACCAGGAAGGAACCAGGCGATGTCGGGCGCAATCAGGTTGATGACGGGTGCCTTGTCTCCGCTGCCACGTGGACTCTGGGGCACCGAGGATGTCCTGGAGTGGATCACGAGCTGTCCCACAAAGGCTCTCACTGTCAGCCGTGTCGGCTTCCAGATCGGAGTCAACAAGCCTTGGCAAGGGCAACCCACGCAGGATTCGAAGAAGGCTTAACACTCGGACCAGCAAGGTCAGAGCGGGTGCTACTTTTCAGGGGAGTGAGGGCCAGTCTGGAGCCACCAGACCAGCTGTGTGAATTCAAGGTTTCGTTGGTACTGGGGCCACTAGCCAACGGGCAAGTGACCGGACCAACCCGTCGAGCAGGAAAATGCAAAAGGGCCCCACGCAGCACTCGTCGAGTGTGGAGGGGTGAACTTCAGTGCACAAGCTGCTCGGGGCTGGAGCTTCTCAGACTCTAATGCACAGCTTCGAGGGGGCCTCGGATGCTGCACGGTCAGCGCTTCGGTGTTTCTCCAAGATGGCTGCTCCCACGCTTCAGGTCGCCTCCACGGGTCTCAGCTCTGCAGGGACTGTGGATCCGGCTGTTAGAAGGCAGGCACGCTGAGTCTTGTCGATCTCTGTCGCTCGAGTTCCGGCGGGAACTGCAACAAAGCAAACGTCGAGGTGCTGGATGGTGCCTGTTTGCACAGGGTGGTCACTCCTTGACCACAAGGGAGATTCTTCAGTCTTCCACGTCGAGTGGGATGTCGAAGGGTCCAGAGTTTCGTTTCATAAGTTTCAGTCAGGATAATCTGATGTGCATTGGCACTGCTCCCACCTATATTCCAAATCTGGGGGCTGGATTACCTGCTAGGTCCCTCCTATGGGTGGGACCCAGGAAGGGGGTGGTTACACCCCTTTCCTTTGTCCAGTTTGCCGCCAAGACTGGGACTGGAGTGCCCCAGAACCGGTTTGACTGGAATCTGCCCATTGACACCTTGTGTGCCCCAGGCAGTGTCTAGTTTCTTTCAACCCTCCCTGCTACAATCCACTATCTCCTGTCTGGGGTGGTGTGACACCTCCCTGTGACAGGAAACCCTTTGTCCAGGCGTCCTCTGCCAAGTTTCGGTCAGCAGCAGGAGGTCAGACATGTGTCTGTGGCAGCAGCATCCATTTTGTGATGCTGGGGCTCTGGTTAGGATTAACCGCGTTTTCAGTAAAGTAACATGTCTTCTCCCTCTAGAAGGGTGGAATGCTACCCCCGTCGCCAGAACTGGCGAGGGGGTAGTATTCCAAAGTGTATGACACCAAACACGACATGTTTTGATAAAGCCAAACCAAAGGTAGCATTAACCGCGAGGATTATAATGCACTTAAGAGTATATGGTATGGCAGTATCACTGGAACAGCAGTAAGGAAATGGTTCCGAACACTGCAGACAGGCTCAGCTCATGCTAGAGCACCATCTCACATAAAATCAAGCACTCTGCCTCCAGGATTGTAAAGGCCTGCCATAGGAGTGACTGATAGGTATATATGTGTCCAGATATAGGTTTAGATATAGGTATACTATATCTAAGCAAGGGGTGATTACACCACCTTGCCCCAGCTGTGTGAACAGCCAGTTGTGTCAATTTAAGGACCAGCCAGGGGTGGCAAAAGATATGCTGCAGCCCCTGGTAGGCATTGGATGCACCTATGCCCTGGGCACCTATAGTGCCATGTACAGGGGCTGATAAGGTGTCCAGTACCAAATTGGTGATGTACCTATAGTACATGGAGTCCATTTAGAGAGAGAGCAGATAGCCTGGGACCCTGATTAGCAGGATCCCAGGCCAACTAAGTCGAAAACCAGCTAAACACAAGGCAAAAAATCTGGGGTAACCATAGACAGGTATCCACCTTCCTACATGCGCATAAGAAGGTTACGGATGATGTGGGTCGAGGGAATGCATTTGCAGATGAAGTAGCGAGAGAAACAGCGAAAGATGTGACGAGTCGGATGTATGTTGCAGGTCCTGCCAGATGGGTTGTGGAAGGAGGAATGTGTGAAGATACAACAGAAAGTGTCAAGATGATTCAGGCGGAAGCTACTGAGAAAGAATTGAGTATGTGGAGAGAGAGTACTGGAATGTTGGATTCAACAGGCTGTTAGGTTGAGTTGTCAGAGCACCGGCGATGGTTGTTGCCGGATTTATATTTGCTCCCGGTGGTTACTATGGCTCATGGGCTAGCTCACATTAGTTCAAAAGGGATATGTAAGTTGTTGGCTCCGGTATGGCAGAATGGTGGAATTCCTAAGTGTGCTGAGAATTTGGTTAAACACTGCATGATTTGCTTGATGCATAATCCTGGAAAGGGAACCCCAACTCCAGCGGGTCATTTTGCTCCTCCAACGTATCCGTTCGAGGTGCTGCAGATAGACTACATTCATATGGAAAGATGCAATAACTTGAAGTATGTCCTTGTGGTTGTTTGTGCCTTTTCCAGATGGATAGAGGCCTACCCCCTAAAGGATAATACTGCCTTGTCTACAGCCAAGGTTTTGCTCAAAGATTTTTTTCCCAGATATGGCTTGCCGAGGATGCTATGGAGTGATAATGGAAGGGAATTTGTGGGGCAGATTATGAAGAAAGTATGTGCGGGTCTGGGTATTAAACAGAAATTTCACGCTGCAAATCACCCCCAGTCAGCAGGCCTGGTCGAGTGCTATACTGGCACTCTGAAGCTGAAGTTGGCCAAAGTGCAAGCGAGCTCTGGTCTTACATGGCCCGATGCCTTACCATTGGCACTTTTGTCCACGAGGACGACAGTACATTCTCGCGTGGGACTTAGCCCATACGCGATTGTTTTTGGACGCCCGGCGAATGTCTGGGGTGTGCCGAGGCCTAAGAAGTACAGTGATATCGAGTACCCTATGTTGGTTAACTATTTACATGATTTGACTGCTAAATTGCGTGTTCTGCACCAACAGGTCCATGACACTTTGCCTTCAGTTTCCGTAGACGCAGGCCACACGATTCAACCACCTGGCGACTGGATTCTAGCCAGGAATTTTCAGAGGTCAAAGAACTTGGAACCAAGATGGACCGGTCCATACCAAGTCCTGTTATCAACTCGGACTGCTATTAAGGTGTTCGGCAAGAAAAACTGGGTACATGGAACCCATTGCAAGAAAATACCTTTGCCCTTACCATACGATAAGTGGGTCCGGGAAGGTGTTGCCGATTCCGAGAGTGAAAGGGTTCCAAGCTTTGTACCTTTTAGCGATGCACATCTGGAATGGACTCAGTCAGAACGTGCGGATAATGAAGTCTTGCAAGAAGCTGTGCCGCCGTGTTTGAGACTTGATACTATGTATCCAGAGACACTCTTTCAGGATCAAACTGTGCCTGGTAAAGAACGCTACAACTTAAGGTCTAAAAAGGACAAATAAAATCTGATTTTTTTTGTGAATTACACTCTTTCAGACAAGATACTATTTTTCTTTTTCTTTTTTGAACCACCATCCGGGTTCAGCTTCAGGGTCGCGGTATAAGACTTAAGGGGTGGCCCGCGTATTGACGAAAGGTCTGCGGTTCTAGGGACGTCTAGGACGCCTGGACGCACACTTGAGTGAAGAAGGAAAATTGCCGCGAGCAGCACGTTAGAGGATGGGGTCTATTGTAACTGAAAGAAATGTTGAGAGAATAGATCTTAAGACAAGATTTTGTACATTGATATGTAGCAAATGTTTTATAATATTGTGCTTTTTGATGTTTTTAAGTATCAAATTAGCTTGTGTGGGTTGGATTGTCTATGTTACACAACAGACCTCTGCACCCACCTCCCAACCTATGCTTTCTTTTGTCGTGTATTCCTATAGGTTCTGAATCGATCCCCCTATTCCTGACCCTATTCTGGTTAAACTAACTATCAAGTTAACTAACAGTCAGCCCATGAGGCAAGAACAGCCCCCATGATGCAGATACCGTTATCTGACGCAGTCACACTACGGCACAGGAACGTGTTATCTGATTAGGTCATAACGCTTGAGATCTAATTAGACAAGCGACATTCCTCCAGCCCCTGATAAGGCATACGACGTTCTCATAACAAATCAAACCTATGACAACCTGGAAAATCCGTGCGGCCATTGTTTTGATTTCACAGAGAACTTCAGTAAAAGAATGTGCTAACGAGCAAGTCGTATGACATCTTTATTGACGTATCTATGTCCATCTTTACGTCAATCTCGGCACCTTTAAGGTATAAATATTGCCGATCTTGCCCTATGCAAACACACGCGTGGTGACAAGACGGAGCAGCCATACTTGCCGAAGCCGAGAGCAGAAGCAGACCCCGCTGGCAGCAGCCCCGCCTTCCTGACGCGCTGAGAGACGCGCTGCTATCTCAAGCCGAGAGACCCAGCACCGGCGCTTCTGGGCAGCCCTCGCAGGCAGCCTGGAATATCGAGAGCAGAGAAAGAGATACCATTCCTCATTCATCCTAACTTCCAGGTACAGAACTGAATAACCCCTCACAGAGAATTCTTTAGTTATTCACTTGGCAAAAAACAAACTTAACTTAAACTGTAACTTTCTATTCCCGCCCACGCATTAGACTTAGGTCAGGTACACGGGGTAGGCGTATTTAGAAACACCAGTTGAGTACGTTTAGTCAAATGTATATGTGTATGTAAATATATTTTAATCATTTCAAACATCATATGGCTCAGAAACCATATCAATGTTTTTACAGTATTATTTTATACTATTGCTTTTAATGTATGCACTTTACTTAACTATAAGTATTGCAATAATATCGATCCATTTCTCATGTATGAGAAAAGAGACTGATCAATAAATAACACCTTTTTATTGAACACGCCCGTCTCTTCCTTTTCTCTACATTCTGATGAGACTAAGAATGCACGTACTGACTGAGTAAAATAATTGCCTTGTGCTCACACGACTCTCGAGATTGACTCTTGATTAGGGGAGAGCAAAGTTGTCATGTTCTATGGTTGTCAGAAACTAAATCCCTTCTTGTCTAATCAGGGAAGTTAATTCCTCCTTGAACATTCGAGAAAGTTTCTAGCGAACTCTGAGCTACGCTGGCAAACCCAAAAATTAAGTCTAGTATCGACAGTAGTAGACCTAGTTAACGTCTGGTCTAGGCCTTTACTGCTGTAGGTATTATTCCAATGCGCAGAGCCTATTGGGAAAATAGGAGCTACACTACATGGCGCCCAACGCGTTTGGAAAGGGCGATAAAACTAACGTAAGACATTTAGAGTAACTCAGTCGTGCTTTCTCACTCAGACCCCTTTTTCCATTACACTCCAAAGACGTCTGGAGTGGGTGAAAGGTAATATCCTCCAAAACCTCGCAGGAGGGAACTCCTATGTATGGTTCTTGGTATAGTCAACGTTGAAGGATAAAAACATTCCCAAAATATTGTGCATCTAATCTCTGTTTCCATAAAGAAACCTGATCTGCAAACAAACATAATACCATCCTGTCTGTAAAATGGCAGAGAGTGATGATGAAAGAGAGGCAGTTAGATTAGCAACTGAACTCGCAGATGCTGATGCTACCATGCAAGCAGCAGACCCGAATATAACACTCATTCCGGTCATTAAAAGGAGATCTATAACCTTAAAACTTATAGAAAATGGACTGACACCTAGAGGTGGCACAGTCATATTCGTAATCGAGGCACACGAATATCGGCAGACAGAGGTATACTATTCATGGATACATTTTCCAGCAGCAAATGCTGTAACAAAGTACTTCCACTATTACAAAGTAGAGGAACCTCCTGAAACGTACACTCCTTTCGAGGAGGTGGAAGTACCACTCAAATTCCAAGAGCATTTGCTCTTATTTGATGGTGCCCTAAAACATAACAATCACATTACAAGGCTCGGTCCTTTAGGAAGACCAGGAGCAACGTGGCCGGTCTTAGCCGGATACACACCACATCCAGACATCGAAAGAATGCCAGCAGCAGAGCTGTTAATACAGCTAAAACAACTACTAAAAATTCATAGACAATTAGTTCAGTATGTAATGCGGACTTCAACAATTCAGCCAGCGATTAAACTTCCACAGCTGACCCCTCACCAGGGGAACACAAATAAAATTACACCACAGAACATCCAATCCTGCCTAGGTAAAGTTCCAGCTAAACGGGAACAGATACCATTCTGGTTGGCACAGAAAATTACCCAAATAGAGGCGGTGTTTCCTGACACCACCCCATTAGAAAAACACAGGATTCTGACTATATGTCTCCCAATGGGAATCGCACCACACATTGAGGACTGTGACACTTGGGGTACAGTCTTTGCTTCCATCTACACAAAAACGCACGGTGTTCCATCCATTTCGGTAATACCAGATGTGCTAAAACAAATTCAAGATGAATACGGTCCAGAACCTGCTTTAACTCTTGGTATGAAATTACTAAAAGACTTCAAGCAGGTCTCGGCTATATTATTAGCCAACATAAAAGGTGAGGCAGCAAACGTGGCGATCCGCCAGAGGTTAAAAGAGACAGATATAGCAGACCAACCAGCTTAAATTGCCAGAATCATAGAAAAATCCTATGAAGAACTAGGCAGAGATAGTCTAGGTGGAATACCAGTAAAACCGCAACTGACTACAAGTCCAGAAAAAATATTTTTTAATAATAATTCACCAAAAAAGAACTGGGATGGAAACAAACAATCCAATCCTAAAGAAAAGAAATTCCAGTCCCGAGGGAGGTCTCCCAGGCGAAGAGAGAAATCTCCAAACCTAAGACAAAGGTCACCGCAGAGTGACCCCTCTGGGAATAGATATAACCTTAGAAATAGGGATAATATTAAAAAACCTGATAGATATCAAGACATTGATACACGTCCCTCTCAATCTTTTCAGACTTCCTCGCAGAAATCGGAAAGAAGAGGACGATCAGAAGAGCACGCCAAGTCCAAAGACAAGGAACCTGCTCAGCTAAAAAAGAAATTACAATTTCCAAAAAAGAAGGTAGCCAGTATCAAGGTAGTTAAAAATGCCGAGAATACTGAGGACACAACTGAAAAACGGAGAGTGGGCTCAGACAATGCTAGACAGCGCAGCAGAGGTGAGCATAGCTCGCAAAGTCCTTATGAATCATCTGGAGACAGTGGACACGAATGAATACCTTCAAGTGGAAACTGCAGACACCAGAGTTAGCAAGCCCCACAAGATATACGAGATAACATTACGTATAGAGGGAGATAAGACTAGGAAAATAAGGGGACTATTTTGGGATAACCTCTCAAAGGGTTATGACATCCTTCTAGCTGAAAAAGACTGGCCACCAGAGTTTGTCAGGGAGTGCCCTCATGGCGAAGAAGTAATTATGCCTGCCTTCTCGAATCAAATCCCGATTCATAAAAAATACACACTTGCTAGAAAGTGGGCAGTGGCCTTAGCACCTGCTTTATATAAAAATCATGTAGGATGGGATGAGGACTCCCCTCCTCACAAAATCCAGTTAAAATCACAACCTACTGCACAAAGGCAGTACCCAATTAAGCAAGAAGCTAAAAAACAAGTAAATGAAATACTAGATCAGCTAGAATACCAGGGGGTGATTGAAACTTGCACCTCACAAATGAACAATCCTTTGTTTCTGGTCTCCAAACCAGACAATTCATATCGTCTAGTTTTGGATTACCGACACCTTAACACATGTTGCAAAACCTTTGCAGTGCAAAACTCACACAGTGCTGCACTAATGAATAACATAGTGCGCAAAAAATACAAAACAACCTTGGACATCTCCAATGGATTCTTTTGTCAAAACATAGCACCAGAGAGCAGATATTTAACTGCATTCTCAGTAAATGGCACTCAAAAACAATTCTGTCGGTTAGCCCAGGGGTACAAGAACAGCCCGGGGGTATTCTCAGCGAGAGTAACAGAATTACTACAACTATATGATGATGAAGCATTATCCTATGTCGATGACATTTACTTAACAGATGATGACTTGGAGACTCACTTGAAAAGGGTGAACACCATAATACTTGGGTTCGCTGCAGAGGGTTACAAATTCAACTTTAAAAAGTCCAGAATTGCCCATCTGACGGTCCTATTCTTAGGATATGAGTTATCAAGTGAAGGCAAAAGCCTGGCTGACAATTTCCTAGAGAAATGTGCCGTAATCCAAGCTCCTAAAACACTAAAAAACCTACAGTCAATTCTAGGTTTCCTAAATTTCGGAAGAACATACATTGCAAATTACGCAGAAAGGGTCAAACCCCTTTATGATCTAATTAAACCAGACTTTAAAAGATCCAGTTGGACTCAAACACACACAGAAATTTTGAGATCCTTACAAACAGACATGCTAATTAAAACAAAATTAGAAACACGTGATAACACACGCAATCTTGTGATTCGAGTCATCCCAGGGAGATGCGGATTCACATACCTGACTTCTAATGAAGGAGAAAAGGTATCAATTGCATTCAAATCACACTTGTACACAGAAGCTGAACAGAAATTCAGTAATACAGAAAAAATCATTCGGGCAGTTCAAACCGCAATAGCTAGAGAAAAAGACATAGCTGACGGTAGACACATCACAGTCAGAACAGCAGAATCAGCCTTTGAGGCACTAACAACACCTTGTAATTTACCAACAACAACATTGAATCCGGAATGGATACAATGGGTGAATTCAATCACAACAGACAAAGTATACTACTACTTTGATCCAGAACTAGAAGAATTAAAAAATCTAAAATATGAAAAGACGTATCCTCTGCCAATCGACATTCTGCCTCTACGACATTACGCCTGTGTAATCTATACAGACGGACATGCTCAACCCTCCGTTTGGGGAGAACAAGCATACAACCCCACATGTGAGATTACAAAAGAAGTGTGGCGGGGAGGTAAACTAAGACCTCTATTAACAAAATCACACTCAGTAGAAACTAATTCAGAACAACAAACTGAAATAATCGCATTGAAAATGGCGCTAGATAATGCGGATCGCGAATTCCCGACACTTATAGTGTCAGATTCATATTACTGCGTCAAATCATATAACAGCGATTTGCAGACATGGATTCAGAACGGTTACAAAGATGACACAGATGCACCAATAAAGCAGAGACTGCTCTGGGAACAAATAGCTCTTTTACAAAAAGAACTACCAAAGACTCACGTGACTCACTCACTGAGTCATCAACGTGATGGCGTTCACGTTGTAGGGAATTCATTGGCTGAAACAGCCGCAGCGACAGCCACTAAATCGGCTCCCGTAGTTCGAAAAAAGCGTACATTAAAATACATTGACGGTGAAACATTGCTGGCGGTGAAAACGTCATCAAAAGGCGACTGCTCAGCGTTACCGATCAACTATCCACTCAATTATACATACATAATCGATGCAAACTCCGTCCCTTTTGCTCGAATCCCTGGAGTGGGGGATAGAGTGATTCCAAACATGGACAGGAGACACTTGTTAATCGCAGACGCACATATGGGTGAGGGTCTTGGACACCTCAAACTGAAAGATTCTCTGGAAGATTTACAATCACGGTACTGGTGGCCAGGCATGAGCCTACATCATACCATGTTTGTAAAAAACTGCCCAAACTGCAACAGAAATCGCAGTGGGGAGAGAAAAAATATAATACGGTGGAATCTGACTGCAGATAATATCACCAGTAAAAAGAATGGCTTGCGATTAACATATACAGGCTAGTTTCCACTTATAATGTAGATCCTCAGCACTCGGCTGACGTCCGGACTGTTATACAAAGATTTGCGAGTCTAAATGGCATATACGCTAAGAGCATGCTACGTTCGACCATTGTTTTCACTCAGGCACACCAGCCTGGGGGGAAACATGGCCAAATGAGCACAGCCCAGCGGGAATCTTCTCACTTCCTTCCTGAGGGTACGGGATGGTGTAAAGAAAAAACCAAGGCAGAAAGCAATCTATAATAGAAAGGATATTAGGTTCGGGAGCTGGGTGGGTCAAACATCTAATAAGTGTCCAACGTAGTCTAAATAACTTGCCAAGAAATTCTCTGAAGGGATTCAGTCCGTACGAATTATTATTTGGAACTAGGATGTTGATCTCTGACCTTGATAGTCAGACTTCAGTGGTTAAAGAAAAAAGCTTTGATGTCAAAGACCGTTTGGCTATTTTGCAGGACTTAAACAAAACAAGAAAAGACCTGAGCAACATACAGTTGAAACAACAGCCAACGACCACTGAAGAATCACCACCTGTCCCAGCAAGACCTGTCTGGATTCCAAAAGTCGGGGATCTAGTCAGGGAAAAGATCGCGGTAAAGAAGGAATTTGGGCCTTCTTACAGAAAAGCAGTTCCTGTCTTGTCTGTCAACGGGACAAGATCAGTTGTACTACCGCCACTTGCTGGTAAAAAGGAGAACCGAGTTGTATCCATCGACCTGGTAAAACCACAACATGTGGCCGATAACAAACAGTAGGCCAAGTGGACTCCCAATAAGTAGCAGAACACCAAAGTTTGCTACCAGCACAGAGGTCCTAACAAAAAGGCTCATCACATTCGAAACGCCTAAAAAAGAACAAGAAGGACTATGCAACAATGCAATAGAACTCAGACCTCTGAAAACCCAAATAAAGACATTTAGCAGAGACACACCAATCTATACTGAAGTACCAAGTGAAAATGCAAAAAACAAAAATCCTGAACCAATTGGAACAATTGACAGAACTGCATCCGGTTACTTCATCAACTTCGATGATTCCTCTGACGGCTTCAGTGAATCAAAGACACAGCCATCATCAAAATCCTTTAAAGACAAAGCGAAGGAACTTTTGAAACATCTGAAAGAAACATATCTGGTTCCTCCATGGATTGAATTTTGGGTGGGTTTTGGTGCATTTATCCTCATACTTTGGCTCATCATGGTGTTTACTTTGGGACGCTTCATTGAGGGAAAATATGCTAAAATGGACACAGCAAGTCAGAACATCAACTTGGTCCTCAAACCACACACATCTTCACACGTCGAGAAAAGAGAACTTTCTTCAGCCAACTTCACAGCCAATCCTATACCTGGTGGGGTAGCCTGGGACAACACTGACTATGAAATTTATGGTCCGGTCGAGATCCTGAAATATCCACACCAAATCAAGATCTCCTTGAGTGACTTTGCAAAACCAAACTCATTTGCTGATGATTGGGACTTCGAAAGTATTAACAACATGATGTCTGACTTAGTATTGTCTGCTAAATTTACAAAACATGATTATTTGCAAGGTTCTACAAATTATGATAGTATGTATTGCTATAACCATTATGGTAACCATTTTTTACATAAATCTGCACAACCTAGAAATGTTTTAAGTTATAATCAATGGGAACATTGTGCAACACCTCCAAAAGGGAGCTCAAGAACTGTTTACGACAAATATTCATATTTTTCAGGTTTTAACACCAGTAATGCTGAAACATTTTATTATAAATTGTCAAACAAGACAGGGATGAAAACCATGATAACCAACACAAAATTGATATATTCAGATTCATTCTTTGAAAAAATGAATACATTTGGATTTGATTATTGGGACAAAAATGTTGATTTGAAAAGTGTTTGGGGTACAAAAGAATGGCAAGTACAGGGTATAGAAGCTTTGTTTAGAGCCTGCATGATCCCAGAACAAATGATATTTTTAAATGACACTGTTCAACAAACCACCTGTCTTGGCTTAGCCAAAATCAAAGATTTAATTAAACCGTCTATTCCAAAGCCAACAATGTTTAGCAATAGCTCTGATACAGATGAAGAGATAGACGTAAACCATATACTAAACCAAAACAGAACACATCCTGATTGGAAACAATGGTTGATCCGGCCCACAGATACAAATAACTGTCAAGATAGATTCCTGAATAAAACACAGGGTTTCAAAATGACCAGGCCAGACCCTAGATATCCCCAAAGACATCACCCAGGGATAATAACAACCTACAGTGTGGGCAAATTATGCCTTCAATGGCTACAAACTTCCACACTGCCTGAAATTAAGCAACACCTAACTTTACTTACTGATGGTGCTGACTTACGTGATTTCATAATGGGACCACGCAAACAGCGTCAAAAGTGTTTCATAGCAGCCTCTGTATATGCAGCATACAATGAGGCCTGGAAGGTTACTCAAATTGAAACAGCTGAAAGAATACGGGAAATTGACCGTATTAATTTGGAAAAATCACTATCTGTAGTGGACAATGGGTTAATGACTCTGTCCTCCAGAATTTTTTCATTGGACAGCATTGTGTCTTCAGCAATCGATATATTATCGCAAGACTTACTGTTATTACAACATGGTCAGTCACAATTGCGTTCTATTGTACAGCTTGGCTGGACGTTACAAAATCTGCGTTCAGGCTATGTGCCTTGGCGTTTAATCAACACAACGTCACTATTCCAAATCTTTAACCTTACTGATAGACAAATCGGTATGGCGCAAAAGGGTGCTGATTATACAATCTTGAGCATTGAAAAACTAGAAAGATTACCAATGACAATGTCAGAACGACCTGTCAGTGAATGGATAATCCACGGAATCATAAATATTCCAATCTCAACCTTCAGGTTTCAATACTGCCGAAAATATATACAGGCTGGCATGTACGAGAAATTGGGAAAGGGGTACCTTAAAACAACTTGGAACCTGCCCTATTCACATGCATGTGTCAGTAATAAAGGACAGAAAGTGTTTCTTAGTGGCAACAATTGTGCTATGTCACTAAGCGGCACGCTTCTGTGTAACGGTATTAGTTTGCACGGAGCCTGTGAAGGGAATTCATACAACCTTTCATGTCACCAGCAAGGCGCACCTGCAACTGAAATAGAACCATTCTTTCAAAGACTCTATAATGGGAGTTACATTCTTATTGTAGACCGCAGATGTTGTAGTCTTATGCCCGGGACTCCTTATCTAGTCACTACGACGGCGAAGGTCAAGTGCTGTGGACATTCTTTGTTCCCCAGCTCCTTTCCAGACAGGGAGGCAAGGGCATGGCCCAGTTTGAAAATTACTTCTATTCGAATAGATACTTTAAGCAGAATGAAAACAGTGCTTCTTCAGACGCCTACAAGGCTCACGTCATCAAAAGAAACGTATGATCTACAAGTCGCAAGGACGACTGCAGAGATACATACATTATTATCAACTAATTCCCCCGTACATTTCGCGGAAATCCTGAGCGAAATCTTAAATATTTCTGATACCAATGGGATCTCAGGGGTATTTAAGACAGTATTTTCGATGGCATTAACACCATTCAAAGCCATACTGGGTATTTTTCCAGATTTCGTCCATTCGATTTTTGGCGGACTTCCCCTGATCCTGGGACTAATTGCAGGAATCCTATTCTTAGTCCTTATTTTTCGTTATGGCAACCCATGTCACAGATCAAACTCTTGCGACAATGGAAGATACGATCCTAGCCATTGGATACCGGGACCAGATATCAAAAATCCTGGGACTCTCCCGGCTTAGAGACCTAAACATGACCTGGTTTCTATCATTTCGACCAATGTGGCAAAGGTGTGTTTTACCTGTACTAAGGTGTCTGCTATGCGGAGAAGAATGCGTGTTAGACACCTGTCTGACGCTACAATCGGATGCGCCAGTGGATGCAGATACACTGTTGGTTCCTACCAAGGTTCACGCTTTGTGCTGCCCTCAAAGGCTGCCAATCCTGATGACGGCATTCCTGGAATCTTCACCACTGCGATTGAAGAGTAGTGAAGTTCAAGATGAAAGCAGCATCGAACAGGTACGACCTTCTGTCAGCAATGCGAATCAGAATGTCAATGCAGATAATCATGCGCACGAATGCATGGTTACCCCTATTTCCGACTTAGTGGAACTTTCCCATGAAGCTGTTGACAGTTTTTTTCGAAAGCCTGAATGATATGATGTTCTCTCCAGAACAGAAATAGAGACTTTTGAGCAAGCTCGCACACGGCGTTCCCTGAATTCGGCCTTCAACTTTAAAAATAAAGTCACATGAACAATTCTTCCCACCAGTTCACGGACAACAATTTTTTAGCAGCCCCAAATTATTTTTCACAAATTTTTCGGGACACTTATCTTCTGCTTAAAGTAAGAAACTATTCCTAGAGAACTAAGATTTCTATTTTTAGATACTTTATAAACTTTAGTTGCCCGCTGGGATGTTCACAAATATTTTATTATGTGATGAGATGGTCTCGAACTTCCTTTCTGTATAGCTATATTAAGAGCCATTTCATGTGTATTTCTCAAATACCAAATTAGCAATAATGCATACAAATGCGTGTTTACTTTTGCATTTAATTCATAGCTTAAGTGCATACAATATATATGACTGCAATTTTTCAGTATATTTGAAAATTTCAAAATGCATTTATGTATTTTGGGGTGGTAAGGTATACACTATTCTCTATAGTATGTTGTACTATGTTATACTATGCATAGATTAGTAAATATGACCATAGTTAGCGTGGAGTGGGTGTCGTGTATTCCTATAGGTTCTGAATCGATCCCCCTATTCCTGACCCTATTCTGGTTAAACTAACTATCAAGTTAACTAACAGTCAGCCCATGAGGCAAGAACAGCCCCCATGATGCAGATACCGTTATCTGACGCAGTCACACTACGGCACAGGAACGTGTTATCTGATTAGGTCATAACGCTTGAGATCTAATTAGACAAGCGACATTCCTCCAGCCCCTGATAAGGCATACGACGTTCTCATAACAAATCAAACCTATGACAACCTGGAAAATCCGTGCGGCCATTGTTTTGATTTCACAGAGAACTTCAGTAAAAGAATGTGCTAACGAGCAAGTCGTATGACATCTTTATTGACGTATCTATGTCCATCTTTACGTCAATCTCGGCACCTTTAAGGTATAAATATTGCCGATCTTGCCCTATGCAAACACACGCGTGGTGACAAGACGGAGCAGCCATACTTGCCGAAGCCGAGAGCAGAAGCAGACCCCGCTGGCAGCAGCCCCGCCTTCCTGACGCGCTGAGAGACGCGCTGCTATCTCAAGCCGAGAGACCCAGCACCGGCGCTTCTGGGCAGCCCTCGCAGGCAGCCTGGAATATCGAGAGCAGAGAAAGAGATACCATTCCTCATTCATCCTAACTTCCAGGTACAGAACTGAATAACCCCTCACAGAGAATTCTTTAGTTATTCACTTGGCAAAAAACAAACTTAACTTAAACTGTAACTTTCTATTCCCGCCCACGCATTAGACTTAGGTCAGGTACACGGGGTAGGCGTATTTAGAAACACCAGTTGAGTACGTTTAGTCAAATGTATATGTGTATGTAAATATATTTTAATCATTTCAAACATCATATGGCTCAGAAACCATATCAATGTTTTTACAGTATTATTTTATACTATTGCTTTTAATGTATGCACTTTACTTAACTATAAGTATTGCAATAATATCGATCCATTTCTCATGTATGAGAAAAGAGACTGATCAATAAATAACACCTTTTTATTGAACACGCCCGTCTCTTCCTTTTCTCTACATTCTGATGAGACTAAGAATGCACGTACTGACTGAGTAAAATAATTGCCTTGTGCTCACACGACTCTCGAGATTGACTCTTGATTAGGGGAGAGCAAAGTTGTCATGTTCTATGGTTGTCAGAAACTAAATCCCTTCTTGTCTAATCAGGGAAGTTAATTACTCCTTGAACATTCGAGAAAGTTTCTAGCGAACTCTGAGCTACGCTGGCAAACCCAAAAATTAAGTCTAGTATCGACAGTAGTAGACCTAGTTAACGTCTGGTCTAGGCCTTTACTGCTGTAGGTATTATTCCAATGCGCAGAGCCTATTGGGAAAATAGGAGCTACACTACACTTTCACTACTGTTTCTTTGCATCAGTTTTATACGTTGCCTGAACATGAGCAAACAAGGAGATCAGAATTTGTCAACAACTCGTTCATACAGTTGTTGCATCAGCATCAGTTAGTAGTAAATACCACTAATTGTTGGGTTTGTGGTCTTATGCCTCATACGACAGATAAAGGAATGCCATATTTGGTTTTGCCTTTTTCTTTAAATGGGCCTGTGTGGGCTTTACAGACCATGTTTATCTATGCAAATGAGGTACGGCCCTTACGTTCCCTTAAAGATAACTCCAGCAATAATGCTTTAATAAGGGGAATGCGGTACAAAAGGGTGTGGTGATGGACGGAGCATCTGAATCAATCAAACACTCACACCCAGTCAAAAGATCTAGGTTTAATCCATCACCGTTCTTTAGCCCACTCTGCCACCCCAGTTCTGACATGGCTATATGCAAATCAGTCTGACCCTGTGCCTCATGGGAACAGTCCAGCCCGAACTGCCAAGCTATGTCTTCCCTGGACCGGAAACAAGCTTCCGAGGACCGGTTTCTGGCATTCCAGCCGTCTTCAGCCCGGCCTGCTTGAATCCAGTGGCAAAGTGAGCAAGGGACTCACGTCTGAGCATACCCTGCAACACGTATGGCGGCCAAAAGCGGTACAAAAGGGGGTGGTGATGGACGGAGCATCTGAATCATTCAAACACTCACACCCAGTTAAAAGATCTAGGTTTAATCCATCACCGTTCTTTAGCCCACTCTGCCACCCCAGTTCTGACATGGCTATATGCAAATCAGTCTGACCCTGTGCCTCATGGGAACAGTCCAGCCCGAACTGCCAAGTCATGTCTAACCTGGACCGGAAACAAGCTTCCGAGGACCGGTTTCTGGCATTCCAGCCGTCTTCAGCCCGGCTTGCTTGAATCCGGTGGCAAAGTGAGCAAGGGACTCACGTCTGAGCATACCCTGCCACACTTATGGTGGCCAAAAGCGGTACAAAAGGGGGTGGTGATGGACGGAGCATCTGAATCAATCAAACACTCACACCCAGTCAAAAGATCTAGGTTTAATCCATCACCGTTCTTTAGCCCACTCTGCCACCCGGTTCTGACATGGCTATATGCAAATCAGTCTGACCCTGTGCCTCATGGGAACAGTCCAGCCCGAACTGCCAAGCCATGTATTCCCTTGACCGGAAACAAGCTTCCGAGGACCGGTTTCTGGCATTCCAGCCGTCTTCAGCCCGGCTTGCTTGAATCCAGTGGCAAAGTGAGCAAGGGACTCACGTCTGAGCATACCCTGCCACACTTATGGCGGCCAAAAGCCGTACAAAAGGGGGTGGTGATAGACGGAGCATCTGAATCAATCAAACACTCACACCCAGTCAAAAGATCTAGGTTTAATCCATCACCGTTCTTTAGCCCTCTCTGCCACCCCAGTTCTGACATGGCTATATGCAAATCAGTCTGACCCTGTGCCTCATGGGAACAGTCCAGTCCGAACTGCCAAGCCATGTCTTCCCTGGACCGGAAACAAGCTTCCGAGGACCGGTTTCTGGCATTCCAGCCGTCTTCCGCCCGGCTTGCTTGAATCCAGTGGCAAAGTGAACAAGGGACTCACGTCTGAGCATACCCTGCCACACTTATGGCGGCCAAAAGCGGTACAAAAGGGGGTGGTGATGGACGGAGCATCTGAATCAATCAAACACTCACACCCAGTCAAAAGATCTAGGTTTAATCCATCACCGTTCTTTAGCCCACTCTGCCACCCCAGTTCTGACATGGCTATATGCAAATCAGTCTGACCCTGTGCCTCATGGGAACAGTCCAATCCGAACTGCCAAGCCATGTCTTCCCTGGACCGGAAACAAGCTTCCGAGGACCGGTTTCTGGCATTCCAGCCGTCTTCAGCCCGGCTTGCTTGAATCCAGCGGCCAAGTGAGCAAGGGACTCACGTCTGAGCATACCCTGCCACACTTATGGCGGCCAAAAGCGGTACAAAAGGGGGTGGTGATGGACGGAGCATCTGAATCAATCAAACACTCACACCCAGTCAAAAGATCTAGGTTTAATCCATCACCGTTCTTTAGCCCACTCTGCCACCCCAGTTCTGACATGGCTATTGCTTACTTGAATCCAGTGGCAAAGTGAGCAAGGGACTCACGTCTGTGTTTTTTGCAATTTTCACCCCGAGTGGGCTGGGTATGCTCAGACGTGAGTCCCAGGCTCTCCACACCACTGAGTAAAAAAAAAAGAAAAATCTTTATTGTGTAGTTAATAAAAACCATTACAATGTAAGATGCAACATTGATTTAAGATGGATCAGAGAAAGCACGTTCTTATAGAATAATAAAACAGACATTGATTTAAAAGGTAAACATATTAGTACTGGTATAAAAAAAATTGTAAATGCTAATTCAAATTCTATAAAATACAGGTTAAAAAGTTCAGGAAAATCAAATTTGTAATAGGTCTTGACACAATTTCTGGTTTTTTTCAAAATTGATAACATATTTAATTGTTCGACAGATAAATTGAGGGTCCGCTGAGTCCAACACTTGGACTATGGCTGAGCGCCATGTGCGGATTCCTAGTTTGTTAAATTTTGCCTTGAGCAGGTGCCGACGTTCACTGTCTAGTTGCGGGAAAATGCAGATCAGATTAATGAGCTCTTGTACCGCAGCGCCACATAAATTACACTCATTTGAGCCTGGTGTCCTCCAGCCCGGTTGGTCAGCATTTGTGGGCAAATTACCCATTCGTAGGGTTAGGTATTTGGATTTCAGATGTGAGGAAAAGGCTAGCCCTAGATAGGGTGCCGGGGCCAGCTTCTTATATGATTGGATTATCATCCAGGAGTGTGAGCGTTGTCTCAGGATTGTTTTATCGTCAATCAACGAGTGCCAATTAGCTGCCTTTTTGTAGCCTGTTTGAATGAAGACACGGGTAACTGCTTTTGCCACAAAGACGCCAGCGCTGTGGTTTTTAGGGATGATTTTAAATACTTTACATGCTGGGAGTTTGGGTTGCTTTGCATGGCTTCCCAGAGAGCAAGGTTAATTTGTATCTCACGGTTTCGCCACACATTGTACCAGAATCTAACTGTGTCATATTTTTTTTGCAATGTTTGACACTTCAATCCAAATTCAAGCCGAACCTGGGCGGGTGAGGCGTCACATGGCAATCTGAATATGCGTTTATACACCCTTGTTTGGATTTTGTCCAAGAGCGGCGCGCTCTTTCCACAATGAACCACACTGCCATAAGCTATTGTTGGAAGTAGCTTGGCTTTGATGACTGTTAAAAGGGGGGTGAACAGGGGGCCCTTAAGTGATTTAGATAAACTGCTGAATGCATGGAGTAGCGCTGTCCCTTTCTTCTCGATGTCATTGAAGTGCGTGGAGAAGGTGAACCGTGTATCCAAGTATATTCCCAAGTACTTATAATTGTCCACTACTTCCAATTTGTTATTGTCAATTATATAATTTGGTACTTTTATGCGACGATGAGTTATAATCATGACCTTTGTTTTCGTGGTGTTTATTTGTAGAATATTCTGTTTGGTGTATTCAGCCAGTTCGTTTATGAGACGTTGCAATCCTATTTTCGTCTGACTAAGGAGAACAACGTCATCAGCGTAGGAGAGATGCGTTAAGGGCATTATTCCTAAGCGTGGAGGGTGTGCATTGGTCCCATCAAGCCTTGGTGTCAAGTCAGCCATGAATAAGTTAAACAGATGGGGGGCCAGGACACAGCCTTGTTTTAGACCATCACAGGTGCTGATCTTCCTCGTGAGCCGATTGCCGTTATCAATCTTTACCTGCATCCAGGTGTTGGTGTATAGGTCCATTATTGGGTTTAAGATCGCGTCTGGCAGGCCCTGCTGCTTTAATTTTGCCCAGAGTAATTGTCGGCTGACACGGTCAAAAGCCGTCTTAAAATCCACGAAGCATAAGTGTAGTACTTGATGATTTTGAAGGCTTTTTTCTGCAATCAGGCTTATCGCTACGGCGTTTGCCATGGTACCAATGCCACGGCGGAACCCTGACTGGTTTACAGGTATTTTGTTGTTACTGTCAGACCATTTTGTAAGGTCGGCTAATACCAATGAGGCATAGTACTTTGCCTCAGCGTCAATGAGCGCTATCAGGCGGTAATTTACAGGATTTTTTCGGTCACCACCTTTGTAGATTGGGTTGATGATCGCCCCTCGCCAGCTTTCCAGGATCCGACCACCGATGTTTATTATCCGAAACAATTTGTAAAAGTTGCTGGCCCAGAAGTGAGGATCCTCCTTGTAAATTGCCTGAGGAACGCCGTTCGGTCCTGGAGCACTATCTTTCCTGCTTTTCTTTATTATTTGTAGTATGTCTGTTTCCTCATGTGGTTCAGGATCTTGCTGATTGATGTTAATAAGATCAAGCGCTATTGTATCAGCATTAGATCTTTGAAATGCTGAAATTTCTGTTAGCGGAGGAGATTTCATAGGGTTTATTGAGAAGGTATCAACTAGATGCTGTGTCCATGCCTTTTCAGTAATGCAGGTCATGCATATAGGGCTAGATGATCTGTTAAGTGCGTTTACTTGAGACCAAAATGCTCTAGAATCAGATATTTTTGCATTATGTATTATTTTTGTCCAAAAATCAGTGACCTTGTGTTTTTTTCGATCCAAATTTGTTTCTTATAAAGTTTCTTTATGTAACGTACGTCCTGCCATGCCTTGGATTGCGGACTGTGACATTGTGCTCTCCTCACGGTCTGTCGCAAGCGCCTTCTTAGAGAGCATATTGCATGGCTGAAATGGCTAATGTTCTTTGCCTTATGCCTTGTGTTGACATGGAGTTTGGTCTTTGGTAATTTATCCACAAAGGCAACCCACGTTTCAATGGCTAGTTCATTTTCTAGGGTAAGCTTATGCAGCAAATTTTTTGCATCTTGAGCTATTTGCGGGAGTGTGGCACTTGTCCACTTTAACCGTTTCAAGTTTATCGTTGAAGTGTCCCCTGCTAATTTTGGTGCATTTAGATGCTTTGAAGGTGTTAGTTTAATTTCAATGTGCTGGGCCAAATGATCACTATCTGGAGAGCATATAATTTGGAACTTTTTAATTAATCCCAAGAGTAGAAGGGAGACAACGGTGTAATCCAGAATTGTCGATGAGCTAGGGCCAATGTAGGTGCTGTTCGGGGGTCTGTCCTGGCTTATTCTCCCATTTAACACTCGTAGTCCTTGTTGTTCTAACTCCCACAACAACTGTCGTCCCGTTTTATCCAATCTCTTCGCGTGCGGGATTTCCTGTGTTTCGACAGCCCAGAGTTCATTAGCTGTGATGATATTTTCTTCATCCTCATGAGGGTGTAGTAAATTGGCATTGAAATCGCCTGTGAGTATTATTTCCCATGTTGGCTCTTCTAGGCGGAATTTTGTTATTACCCCACTGAGTTTCTTGAATAACTCTTGTTTAACCTTAGATTTTGGGTGGGCATAGATATTAATAAGAATAACAGTTCCGATACCAACCGGGGATCCCATTTCTAGTTTAATTATTTGCATATCTGCAGTGGATGCTGGTATCTGGGAGGACTTGATGTTTAGTGCTGTGGAGATATAGACTGAAAGACCCCCCTTTGCTCGGCCGTAGTTTTGGGTTCGAATGGCACTAACATGGAATCCTATCCTGCCCGGGACATCAACTATAGATGTTAGCCATGTTTCCTGTAGTGCAATGATGTCATAAGTGTCCCAGGAGTCCGTTTTATTTTTATCACTTACGATGTTTTTTGCTCCCACGATATTCCAGGATAGAATTTTTACTAGGTTTTGATCCAAGTGGGTACCCTGAGTATTATTTCAGGCCTCTCGTGTTCCATGGATTAATCGGAATTGAACTTCGGGCTTCCGATTTTCAGCGCCCCTGGCACCTTGCAGTACCGAGTATGTGATTCTTTTTGCCACTGGACTATTTGCTCTTGTACGGTGTTTCATCAAGAGAGGGGACGGGTAACCTGGTGTTACCTCTGCTTTCAGGGTGATCCCCCACTCATCAAATGTTGTGGTTTCGTTGAGTAATTTCGTGACCGTTTCGCTATTCCTCCAGACTGTTAAGGTGCAGTCCTGCATTGAGTAGTTATCTGAGTTTACAAATTCTATTGATAGTAAATCATCAGTTGTTAGATGACTGAGACTCGGAATTACAGATGTCAAGTGTAGGATGTTTCCTCTATTTAGGTAGTCTTGTGGGCCTTGTGGTTTATAATTTGGAATGAAGAGGATCCTTCCATTTATGTTCGTTGTTTTCCCTTGCATTAGCGCATTTAGCCCTTGTCTCGATGTGTTCTTTCTGTCTTTATCTTTTTCTTCGTTTGGTGAATTATTCGTATTGTGCTTGTTACCCTCCCTCCCTGTGTATATGGGGGGGTCGGTTGCCTGTGTAGATAAATTAGGTGCTTCTTTTACCGGGCAATGCAACCCATGGATTGATGCATGCTCATTGATGGTGGTTGCTTGCAGTGATCCCGTCCTTATTCCTGAATCCGGCCCACCATCTGGTTGGGGTCTATCTAGGTCTGTTGTTACTCTGAGTGGTAGATATTCTTGCAGACTTTTGTCAGCTATCAATGTGACTTGCCTCTGTGTTTTAACGTCCCTTCTGGAGGTTGTTGTTACAGGACTTAATATTGTGTGCAGGGTGAGGGATACTTTTTGTGTGTTTTTGTCAGCTTTAACAATAGCCTCCCTTGTGTGCCCCTTCTTCGCCATTGCACTTGAGGTCTGATCCTGGACTCTTATGTTCTGTACCTTGTCTGGTTGAGATATATCGACTGGTGGTTTTAATTTTGTCCCACTGTTTTTAAGGTGACCCTTTGGGCTCCGCATGATTCTGTTCAATTGAGTGGGTTCAGTGACCACACTCTCTAGGCTCCAGTCTGCACGACTTTTTTCCATAGAGGGGGTTGAAAGTTCATCATCGTCGCATTCCTCTATGGACATTAGTGCATTTGATGCCGGCACCTGGGGACTTGCATTACAGTTGGGTACCTGTACAGTTGGCTGTTGTACTTCATTTCTTGAGGTCTTGCTCGTAGTATTTGACTTATATTCTCCCTTATATGTTTTAGTTTCAAAATTCGTTAGGACTTTGGGGAGATTAAAGATTGGATAATTGATCCAGGTCTGCTTATTGGCGGGTCTACTGCTCAGTTGTTGGTTTCTGATTTTTCTTGCACGTTTTTTTTGTCTTTTAGTTAAAACTTGTTCCTGATTATTTGTGACGTTTATCTTGTCTGCTTTTGTTTGTTCTTTTGCTGTCGGATATTGACGATTGTTAATCTGGTCCTGGGATATGTTCTGTTCTTCCGATGGGTCTCCGGATTTTGTTTTTGTTACTTTACTCTGCTGAGCGTTTGTATCTGCCACTTGTTGTAAAGTTTCTATTTCTATCAAGGTGTTTTCACTCCTCGCATCTGAGTTAAGTGTGGCGTGATTGGGTATGGTTTTATGCTGGTCTCTTTCTTCAAATAGGTGGTTGGAGCCAAGATTTGTACGTCTGCATTCCTGCAAGATGCTTTTGAGGATTGACGGGAGGTCCCTTAGTTTTTCAAGTATGGGACTATATGTACAGTTTGGGGAAAGAACCTGTTGGATGTTACGGTTCTGAAGAGATTCAAATGTGGTTGCCATGGCATCGAGCTTTTTATTGATATCAAAAATATACTCAGCGATTATGCTCATGAGATTGATTTGGATGTCGAGTTTATCCGACTGCATGTTCCGCGTTTTAATTGATGTTTCTAGTATTTTTCCTAGGGCTCCATGGAGTTTTATTATGGATTCCAGGTTTTGATTGGTGCCGAGCTTTCTGGCTTGTTGACTCTGATTATCCTGGTAATTTGATTTATACGCTAGGTAGTTGGGATGTTCCTCGACATTTTCCTCTGCCATGGTGACTCGTTCTTCCGTGCCCACATTAGCCAGGGAAGATACTTTATCTGTCGGAATTCGGTGTTTAGAGCCGGACAATTCCCAGACGCTCGATATATCTATTATTGTTGCATCCTGGGGGGGATACTTGGTTTGTTTTTTTCGATTGATCCAAGGGTGGGTATGCTTCCTCTTCCGACCCACTGGTTATCTCAATTAGGTTTTCCTTTGTTGGATGTTGAAGCAGTTGGTAGCTTGCATGGCAGCCAACCTGGGCTTTTACTTGCACATCCTTGGCTGTAATTTCAAGTTTATTGATTGGTTTCATTTTTTCCAGATCGGATTCCCTAATGTTTTTGATTTGCTTGTCATTGACATTGTTTGTATATTGACCTTTTAGTGATTCCTTATTGTCGAGGAGAATTTTGGGTTCCGACCAGGAGTTACACACCACATCCTTTTCGGGGAAAACAAACTTTGTATGATTTAGACATGACTCATGTCTAGGTGTCGAGTGCTTGGTTGGTTGGTCTTTATATGCCTCATCTAAATTGCTGGGGTTAATGCATCCCTGGTCATTATGTATGAATGGATTAGTGCCAGCCCCTAGTTGGTCTAAATTTGTGTCGCTAATTGTTAACGCTGGGGACGTGTTTGTCCTTACTGAGCTCTTTTGGCTTATATGCATTATGCTATTTTCTAGGGCATCTTCCATGGTGTTGTCTGAGATCCTATCAGTGGGGCCTTGCGGTGTGATGAATTTTGTTTTGAGTTGCACCTGGTCATGGCCACCATTTTCCGTGTGCACTTGAGCTTGTGTTTGAATTGTGCACTTGTTAATCTCCAGACCTGTTGGCCTGTACGCCTCCAGGGTTGATGCCATATTCCTGCCTGGATCCTCTGTGTCGATACCATTTGTTATATTGATGATTGTATCAGGTATGGTAGTGGATGTTACTGGTAACTGCATGCTTGGTTTACTCGGTGTCAACGGTTTTTGAAGTCCATTTAGGGTTGCTGGCATTGTATAAATGGCTGTTACTGGGTCTTTCGAAAATGTGAATTTACTTGTAGGGGTTATTGCGCCGAAAATCGAATACATTGGTGGTATTAATGAAGTTTTAAGGGTGCTAACTTCTTTATTCTCAGAGTTAATGGTTACTGTTTTGTTTTTGTTTTTAGATTTCCGTTTCTTGCATTGCGGTGGGTTCCCTCTTGTCCGCCCGACCTCATTGCTCAGTTTTTTTTTTTTTGGGGCAGGGGCAGAGGGCAATGGGCCATGTTGGTTTGTTGTCCCGCGCGAGCGGAGCACACGGGGGGCCGCCGGCCGCGCCTGGCCTAGACAGGTCGCCTCTGCGAGCCACCCCCGGCTCTTACTTTGCGGCTACCGCTAATGGCAGTCGCGCTCGCTGCTCCTTGGCAAACGCTACTCCCACCTGTATCACCTATACCAGGGGGAAGTGTCCGAACGGGGTTACCAGCTATGATGTGGATTTTTGGGTGGCTTTAGAGTCAGAGTCCAAGGCGGTAGATTGCTTAAGGGGGCTACTCAGCCGCTATTGCCTCCTTCCTGCGCTGCCTACGATGCCTGTGCTCACCTGCAGCCGTGATTTTTCTGCCTCCCGCTCCTGCTTGCACCAACACCACGCCAGCTCCGCATCGAGGTCTCTGACGCCTCTGACGTTTTCTGATGCCTTCCACAGCAGCTGTGCTGCACTCGTGAACCCCGCAGCCCCGCAGCCACCGTCACTAAAGCTGAAATTTTGCAGTCGGCGGCGGCCAGCGGCCCCCAGCACCCGGCACCCGCCACTCGAAGCCCGGCAGTTCCACGTAGGTCCGGTAACTCCGAGAAAGTTAGCGGTCGCGGTCGCGGCTCCGCAGCGGCTCCTCTGATCGCGTCTCACGTGATGGGGCGGGTCTTCGCGAACAGCAGACTAGGCACAGATTCACACCGCTGGAGTCAAGCTATCCAGGCTGATGAAGGCTGATAGCCAGAAACCGGTCCTTGGATGCTTGATTCCATTCTGGGAAAGACATGGCTTGGCAGTTCGGACTGGACTGTTCCCATGAGGCACAGGGTCAGAACTGATTTGCATATAGCCAGTGTCTAACCCAGGGTGGTGTGGAGTGCAAAAAAACGATGGATTTAGGCCCAGATCTTTGTACTGGGGTGAATGTATGACATTGTTCTTCATTCTGTCCATCAACTGTGTTTTTTGCAATTAATAAGGGGAATAGTAGCTATGATCCGAGATATTGATGCATATAATACTATCCCTAAGGATGAGGTGCAGGCTTATGTTGGTTGGAAGATGACTGGATATAGTACCAGTTTGACAGAGAAGGAGAGACAAAAAAGGTCTCCCCCTATTTGGATTGTACCCCACCGAGGCCATTTTTGTTTGCAAGGTACTGGTCGGAATCCGAAAGCTCAGCTAGGTAAGAGTGTGTGTGCTCAAACTTATGTCTATTCATCCCGGACTTCTCCACCGTTTGTGCCAGCTAAAGGCACATATTTTGTTTGTCATGACAGAGCCTACACATGGTTGCCACCTGATTTTTCAGGAACAGGTTATGTGGCGTTTTTGCTTCCCCCTACATATACTACTGCTTCAGACTATCATAGAACGAGATATGGTAGAGGTGTCTTCAATCAGGAAGATACTGCAGCACATGACGTAGGAGATTTCTTCAAGGGCTTTCTGCCCTTTGGGGTCCTTTGATCAATAGTAGGCATATTCGACAGCTTGTCCGCGTTGTTGAAGCTACTATTAATGAGACAGCAGGTGCTCTTAGTAATGTTACAACTGAGCTTCAAGCGGACCGCCTTATGACTTTGCAGAATCGTATGGTATTAGACATCATACTTGCAGATCGAGGAGGAGTATGTAAATTGATTGGATCCAGTTGCTGTGTTTTCATACCAGATAAAGCCCCTACAGTATACCGAGCCATCTCTAGGTTGCATAAGATCTCTGAGTCTATCCATGTAGACAAAGGAGACTGGTCATTGACGGGATGGTTTTGGGGACTGCTGTCTAAGTGGGGATGGAAGATTCTGACATTCCTTGGTATGGTTTTAGCCATCCTTTTCTCTTGTTTTCTTTTTATCCACTGTGGTCCCGCCATTTGTAGTCTTTGTTCTACTATGTGTGTTCGGAGATCTGTCCCGAGAGAAGTAGAGAATAATAAAATGATGCTACAGCAACACTTTGATGACCTAATGAATATTGATATAGACCTAGATTCAGATTAACATGAGTATTAGGTAATTGCCTACGTAATGGCAAAAGGAGGGTCTGAGGTTCTGTAATTCTCGAGTCTGACTCCATTTTGTTCTGTGCCACCATTTTGTGTTGCCCTCACGTAGGCCTGTAAAGGTAACCTGGCGAACGAAGTGGCCTGGCCTTCTTAGTTCATGTATACATTAACTAAGTTTCTTTTTGACTCTGAAATGAACTATAAGAAACTGACCTCTTCACCTGAAACTGACCTCGCAAAGCCAATTTCCCTGATCGATCTTTATCTGAGATTGCCAATCAATGTTCAGGACATCGTTAACTTTTTAGTTTCCTTGCACGTGCTTTATTTTGTTCAGCATCTGTTACTGTTTTTTTATGTTTCTTCATTACATGGGTTATGCTTTCAATTATAGGTTTGTCCGGCTTGTGGAGATCGAATTTGGGACATTCCTAATAATTAACTTTTGGGTTGGGAAACTGTAAATTGAATTTTTGCTATGTGATACTTTGTTTGAAAATGTATCTTATTGGCTAGAATTTTGTGCAGTGGGTGTACATTTATAATGTGAATATTGGGTATAAAAGGAGACGTCTCGCCGTAGTAAAATGAGCAGTCTCCTGAGAATTTACACCGTGATGTATTTCTAGGATCACTGTTACTAGCTGCAGCTAATAAACTTGGTCTCTGACGCCATCCAGAAGTATTCCGTGTCTTTGAATACCAAGACAGGTGAACTCGAAGATCTTAGGCGTGTCCCTGACGCCGTTGGGTTAAACCCCGGTTCTTCACAAGCTGCTACATGGATCTTCAACAGATGGTTGGGGCTCTACGAAGAGGGGACATTAGTCCTCATAATCCTATCCACACCATCGGCATGTGGCAACACCGGGTGGGCCAGCGTCTTTGCCAGCTAAACCCACAACAACTCTAGATACACAGGCATCGTACTTGACACATCCCTCTTCATGTACAAACAATTCTACGCAGTGGCCTCAGCCGCGTAGCTAGGGGGGGGCGAGGGGGGCGGTCAGCCCCGGGCGGCACTATTCTGGGGGTGGCAGCCGCGTGGCCCGTTGCAGTGGTCTTTTTAAAAGTTAAATCATTAAGAGAGTCCCGAGTTCAGCTTCCCTGATTTCAGCCCTGGGTCCTGGTAGTTTAAAATACTGAAAGTCCCTGACCTGACATCTGATGACGCACTGCAGCGTCGCTGATTGCAAGCGCAGCCTGGGTGCTTAAGCAGAAGCCCTGGGTTTCCAAGGCTGCTTGTCAATCAGCGAGGGTACACCTCCATAACCCCACCCCATCCTGGGAAGAGCTGCTGTGCACCCGAGGCTGCCTACGAGTACGACCGGGCCTGATCTGCAGCACACGTGCTTTTTGTAAAAACAAGCAGCAGACTTGCTCGGATCCGACGAGGCTGGCAGTTCGTATCAGAGCAGAGGCAAGTTTAATTTAATTATTCTACAGCACATTTGCGTTCTCTAAAGCAGCATGTTTGCATCAAAATACATAGGTGGACATGGAGACACCCATGCCGCACTCATAAAGCGTCTCCCTGATGCATAGTAATGCAGGCAGCACTATGCACTGCCTCACGTTTCTCTATGGTGAAAGTCCCACACAAAGTCTCGCAAATCTTGATTTTTGTGGCGCAAAATCCAACAATGATTTTGCACTGGGGCTGCACCACAGAGGGGGGAATCTGATGCGAACTCTCAATGAATCTGGACCTCGAGCCCTGCTGAAGTGTGACACACAAAATGTGTAACGCGCCTGTCAGAGGACTCGTGACGCGGATCCTATGCACAGCGCATGTACCAGGCCGAGCAGAAAGGTGCTAATGTGCACACTTTGCACGTCTCTTCATACATTCACGAAGCGCTTTACTTGTTTCTTGATTCATTTATTCATGCCATAATTGACATGTTCACCCATTCATGCCATGCTTTACTTGTCTCTTCATTTATTCACATAACGCTTACGTGTCTCTTCATTCATTCACTTATGCCACACTTCACATGCCCAGTTATTCATGCCATGCTTTATGCCTCTTCATTCATTCAAGACGCGCTGTACGTGATTCTTCATTCATTCACTCATGCCACATTTTCATGTCCAGTTATTCATGCAGAGCTTTACACATCTTGTCATTCATTCATAACATACTTTAGATGTTTCTTCATTCATTCACTTATGCCACACATTATGTGTCCATGTATTCATGCCATGCTTTACACGTCTCATTATTCATTCACTTATGCTACACTTCACATGTGCTCTTTGTTCATGCCATGCTTTACACATCTCTTCATACATCCACGAAGCGCTTTACCTGTTTCTTCATTGATCCATTTATGCTGGAATCAGGGACATTTTTGCCCAGTCGAGGTCACTGTAATTTGGCACAGCATTAGGTGAATCCGTAAACCACATAAGCTCCTGATGCCAGCACTCTTGCTAGGGCTTGGTCATGCTGATGGATCAGTGTTCAACTTCTCCCCTGGGGTTAGTGCCTACCACTTGCACAAATCTGTCAGCAGCAGGCACTTAACACACACCGCTATCTTTCGACAGCAGCATGCACTACGTACTGTGCCCGCCTTGTGCTACAGGCGTCACTGACACTGCAGCAAAAGCTGCTTCAGGCTCTGTTGACAGAGCAATTTGAACCAATCAAATGTGCAGCGCTGCGATATTTGAATTGATGTTTCTTTTCCGTGCTGTTATCACCAGGAACAACAAACTATAGTGCCTTCTTTCTGTGACATACATTTATAAAAAGTAATTGGTTAAAATATGGCATTTATTCATTACTAGTGTTCACTCTAAATTTAAATTGAATTATGACGTAAGCAAAACTAACTGCCTCCTGGCTCCGGTTAGCTCCTCTCAAAAGTGCTTTCATTTCAAGGACGACGACACGAGTACACCCTACTTTATGTAAAAAAATAAAAAGCAGCAGACTTGCTCGGATTAGAGGAGGCTGGCAGTTTGTATCACATGCAAGTTTAATTTAATGATTCTACAGCACCTTTGTGTTCTGTAAATCTGCATGCATTGCCCACTCGAGGTCGCCGCATTGGCACAGCATTTGGTGAATTGGTAAACTACATAACCTCCTGATGCCGGTAAATAATGCGTAGGACCATGGGTGACGTAACTGGTGCTCTAGCAAAGCACTCAGAGACAAATGGGATACTCTCATAATACGATGTATGTCTGTTTGCCAAAGAAAGAGCCCCACGTGTTCTAGAAATTTATATGGATTTACAAAGAGCATGACACTGTATCACAGCATTACTGTGAAAGGATATGGGGCCTAAGTTAAAGGTTCATTCAGTTTTATTACAATGGCACATAGTGCTCTTTGGGCTTGATATGTACCCAATATGATTTAATTTCAAAATCTTCCCGCAGCCTGCTTCAGTGAAAGGAAATGTTTTGCTCAAGATGTAATATGCTCATTTGGATGGTACTTTGTTTTGATACTCTTCTCATGGCCATGTTGTTTCAGTAGGGGGGACCAGCTGCCCAATATCTGGTATTGTATCATGTCAATTGATAAGTTTCAAAGTAACAGGTGGTTATGCGTGCCTGGCCCCCCTTTAATCACAAGTACAGTTAATTTCCTTGCATTTAATGCATCACATTATATCTCCTTGGTGTTAATGGTGCACAGAATGCGTTCAAGATTTTCCTATTATTTTCTCAGGGCTTGCACTAGATCTGGAAGGGCAGGATTTAACAGACGGCCCTGGGCGGTGGGAGCTCATGCAAGCTGACCATGGGTATGGGGGCAGGAATGATTATGTATTATGTTATTGCTCAATAATTGACCCATGTAGCCTGCACTAAACAGAGTGGGGGCCAGTCCTGCCACATTGTGTAGCCATTCGCAATGTCATGAGCTGAGCAAGCAGGCAGGTTGATTTAAAAGTACTATTACTGCTCAACTCATTATCTTTTAGCATATACAAAATTATGAAAGGGCATGTTGTTGTAACCAGAGACACACGAACCACTGACTGTCAAGTTGAGCATCAGGCGCATGAACCGCGTGAGCTTTCTTTCACAACACTCGATGTCACTGTTGCTCTTCATGCTAAATTGACCTCAAATATATTTTGCTCATGGATTTTTGAGCTATCCCTCAGGTGCTAGCTCTCCTGGCTGTTTGATAAGAGTGTACCTCCTGAGTTTACCGTTAGTTTACATTTGACGGAATTGTCGGTTAGTTACAAGAGAGCTGCTAATATCTGTGTGTGGTGTGAACGTCACGACTTTGAACCCCTGCGCGGCAAACAGGGCCGTTCAGCCTGATGACATCCAGAAAATGAGGTTTATTAAAAAGAGAGAACATAGCGCCTATTTCCAGGGCTTATAAAAACATTATATCCACAGCGTTAAGTGGCATATAATCTAGTGTTTAGAGCATTATTGAAAGTGGACAAAAGATCATGGAATATTTGAGTTTCTATAATTGGAGAGGCAGACACTGAGTGCAAACAACAACTGCACGTCATGTTGAATTAAACCAAGCAAAGATAGCTTAGAGTGTTTTTACTTTTATTTCCTGGGGAAAATATCACACTTTACAGCAATTTTACTGTAAAAATGTGCATGGGGACAAGGGGCCTGCATGTTACTAGTGACAGAGAGGGGGCATCCATCCTAAGTGATCGCAAAAGAGAGACAGGGTTTTACACATTACTCATGAGACTTTCATGTGAGGTGAGGTCTTCAGTGTATCCTCGTTCCAGTAAACCAGTAATAATAGCAAGTGTCTTCTTGTGATCACCCAGACACATTTAATAGTGATGTAGGTGTGTGGCATCGGTGCACAGGGGCATCAAGGGCTGCTGAAACCCTGAGTATTGCTTGACTTTGCTATGCATACACCAGGCAGGGGCCCCAGTTTTCCTGACTGCACAAGGTTAATTGCTTCCTTGTCATCTCTTTCGTTCACCTCTCGACCTTTTAGCGATATTTTAATTATTATTGCTCTTTACTGTTTATTTATCTACCTATGCTTGGACCATAGGTATCTCGTCGTTCTTGTTAGTTCCTGTATTCCCCTAACAGTTCTGGTGGAGTTACGAATTCAGTGTGGATGCAGCCTATGCAAGGGTGAGGCTGACAGTGCTCCAGGAAGCATTTGACTTATGCCCTTGGATTAGATCTATGCACAGGGGCTTAGAAGCCTATAGGTATCCACCAAGCACCCTCAGAGATAACTGTCCAGAGCAGCTCTTAATGCGCTCATAGGTAATGTGAATAATGAGGTCTAGAACACGCAACAGGGATACCATCCTGGGGGCCAGTGTGCTACAAAGAGGATCTGTAACGTGGTCATATCCCAGTCTTACTTTTTAAATTGCACCGCTTTTTAACTGTTGCTGTCTGCCAGCCACAGAGTCTTTGGCTCAGTCTGTCGAAGGGGACCCCGGAAGCTTCAAGCAGTGAATGCTCACACTTTTCTGTCTCAGCCTGACTTGGCAGAAGTCTTCATCTAAGTCTGTGCCTGCTCCCCCACTGAGCGCAGGGCAGGATGCTCGCATCCACACACCGACCTGATTGATATGTAAAACATAAGTGTGTCATAGGAGCTAAATACCTTGACACTAATGTACAGGACACAGCGAGTTGGAGCACCACCACTGTATGGGCCAGAGCTGAGCCACATGGCTGCTCCCGGGTATGGATTTGTGCCGTATTCTCAAGAAGTATAACTGCAGGCACTCTCTCACGCATAATTTTTCACCTGCGTTTACAACTGTGTAGCCTTGAACTGTGTCATGTATGTGCATGTAACTTGCACGATCGGGTTAAACTATTAGCAACGATACTAAGTGTCTCTCGGACCTCTTTCAAGTGCTTGCTGTCCTTTTTCCCCAGCACACCTCCCCTAGGGGCGGCAATCTGAGGGATAGCCCCGGGCGCCACAAGCTCTAGCTACGCCCCTGAGTGGCCTGCAGATGCTTCAATAGGCTCTGCATCATCCATGCTGCCTTCACATGCTTCACACCCCATGTCAGGTAGGACAGTCAACAACACTGTCTTTGCCATCAGGCTGGACAACGGTAACACAATATATTCCCACTAAGACATGTCTGTACTCTGCACAATTGAGACTATCCAGCACTCCACTGCCACACTTGGCCTTGTGCACATTATTAGTTTATAGGTCGATTGCCTACATTGCACATACTTGGTTGTCACCTCTCACCAAATTTGCTGATGTGTGGCAGATGGGCTAAGCCTTTGGTGATGGTTTGTCTACATGGCTGGCCCCAGTTTCCACAGTTACTTGTGTTGTCGTGTCTGTTAGGTGGGCATGTAAATTGGCATGTTGTGTGTGAGCTTTGTATGTGTGCATTTACACAGTTATGTGTACTATGATTGTGTAGTTGAGGTGTGTGTTCAGTTAGTACTTACCAGCGAGAAGTGCATTGCCATATGTGCCATCCTCAAAGCGCTGATTGATTATGGACTGGCAGAATCTGTAGGAATCATGCACACTGCCTGGGAACTTGGCTACAACATTGGTGAACATTCCCCGGTGATCCACTCTTGCCTGCACATTGATGGACTGTGTGTGCTTTCTGTTGAGGTATATGTGTGCAGTGTCAGCTGGAGGCAGAAGTAGGACATGTGTGCAGTCAATTTCCCCCAACACATGCGGGAAGCCAGCAATGGTGTAGAACCCTTGCTTGAGCTCCAACTGTTCCTGCACAGTATTGGGGAAGTGAAGGTGTTGTGGTATCAGGCTGTTGAAGCTGTCCAATACAGTTGTGAGGAACTTTGATAGGGATAGCTGTGAGACTCCTCTGACCCCGGAAGTTGTTGGTTGGAATGTGCCAGAGGCCAACAGGTGCAGCAGAGCCAGCAGCTTTGTTTGTGGAGGGATGTTGGTTATCTGCTGTGTTGGTGCCATCAACCTGTTGGCTATCGACTTCAGGATGTGGAGGATGGCTGTCCTTTTGAGCCTGTAGTGGGCAATGATATCCTCTAGCATTAGATCTGTGAGGCTGATGCAAACCTTGATTGACACGCTGTCTTATTCTGTGCAGCCTCAGCGGTGGTCCGAGGGGGGGGTGGCAGTGGCAGTGGTTGTTTTGGCCCTCTTGGTGCTCCAATCTGCATGATTAGTACCTCCATGGCATCAGTGGGTGATCCAATGAGGCTCTGGGATAGTTTCCTTTATATACAGCTAATTTTCACTCCTGTTAAGACCTGATTTTTTCAGGTCTTAAGTTCCTGCAGCTAACGTGCCTTAGCAACAGTTTTTTTATTGCATCGCCGGTCAGGACCATCGTTGTGAATTGGGTGATGTGGTGTTAGCATGACTTTTAGCAAGGGAATGCTTACATTGCATATCATTAGCGATAAATATCGCTAAGGTGTTATGCAATGTTGAAATTGGTTGCTAACGCGACAAATTTGTCACTAATGGCTGTTTTCGGCAGCTTGTGAATAGTGTGATAAAAATATTGCATCTTTATCGGCAAAAAAGTGCAGCTAAAATGGCGATGCTGGCTTGTGAAAATGCCCCCTAGTCTTCTGGGGCATGTAGGCTGTTTTCTGAAATGCCAATAACGCGAAACATACAATGGAATATGTTATGACTTAAGGAATGATGTTCTTAACTTATAAATTGAAATTTGAAGAGGACGAATAAAGGAAAATGAAAAGAATCATATCAAGGATATGATATATCTGTCTTTCGTTTCATGTGGCAGAACTATCTGTATAACTACAGAAATTGAATGACTATTGGGTAGATACACTAAGGGGCTTATTTACAAGTCCCTTGCGCCACTTTGGGAAAAGTGACGTACAGGTGGGGCAAGGGGCTTGTAAATAAGCCCCTAATTTTTTACCTACATGTTCTAACATATAGGATGTGTTTTGTACTTTGCTACCACCTAGCTCACTGTTCCTTGTTTCCTGTTCTGCAAGGTAGACTGGTGGCAACCTCAAAGTTGCTCTACGGTGTTCATCGATAGGATAATAGATATTACCCAGAGACTGGCTAATGATGCAGTTTTTCAACGGGAATCTAGAGACTGAAGAAAATCTCAGTCCTCAGCCCAATCTCCCACAGAAGCAAAGATTAACCTTTTAATAGGCTACATGCTTCTTTATTAATACACATTATAAGCCTCATTTGGACACTGTTGTTAAGGATACAAACAGGTGAAACAATTTTTTTGCTAATTTTCTCATGAGCACCAAATGTTACTTTGCACGCATGTCCATCAATTGCAAATTTGATATTTGCCCAGTTTAATATCTGTTTAGCATGAGATGCTCAATTTGGTTTCCGCACTGGCATAATTGGTAATACTACAGAGAGGAACAACCACATAATCTTGCCTCTTAAGCTAAATGAGACTCTGTGTGTTCTCCAAAATGGGCAATCCGTCTCTCAACACACTTATGCTAGTCTGGTAGAACTACTCTACTTTCATTGCTCCACAATACAAATTGCAGCTTTTGCCACCATTAGAAACTGTTGATCTTATGTTCCATCTTGTATGTATACTGCTGGTGCAACAATCTGCTTTTAAGCAAGGAAGAGAAATGTCACAATAGTTTTTATGCGGAATGGCAGAAGCCAAGAGCTTTCAGTTTTAGTATCTATCTAACCACCTAATACGCACATTTATATATATATGCACCAGTAGATAGTTATAGTTAGTACCAGAGTTTCCATAGGAATTTTTTTTTTTGTTTTGCCAATAATTTTGACACCGTTTGATGAATCTCTATGAAATTTTCACACAACTTTCCTTTTTTGGTTCAGCTGCTGTTTTGGAAGATTCAAGGTGATCCGACAAGCGGATTCTATTAAAATTTCATTGGCTGCCAAAATTTAAACCGGGAAGTGTTGGCAGCCATCTTGGGACTTGCCTTGAAGCTGAGTCCCAGAAAAAGAAAGAAAATACAGAAATGGGGGCAGGGTAGGAATACCCTGACCACTCAGATATGGTGGGGGGAATTCCACAGGGACTCCGCCAGGGTTGTAAAACTGATTTTTTTTATTTGTCCGAGCACTCATAGGTGGATCAACGAAGCCGCTGCAACATTTTTTTTAAAAAGACGCAGGGCTCCCCTGTTTTTTTGTCTAAAGCCCCTGGGTTGGCCAAATCCCATGGGCATGCGGGTAATCAAGGAGGGGGCTCATGGCGCCCCCTCCTAGGCTTTTGTGAAGCCCTGGGAACCGCCACCTTCCAGAGGCACATGCATTATTTAATTAAAAACCCAATTGCGAGAGAGGCCCTATGGCCCCCCTCAGTCTCAGTGATTGCCACCTCCTGCATAGCCCCTGCAACCCCGGGAACCGCCGCCTCCCCGGGGACAACCACCTCCCTGGGGCTATTGAATGAAATGTATGTGTGGAGGCCCTTAAGGCCTTCCCCGCAGCCCCGGGGACCAATAATAGTTAATTTAGCCCCAGGAAGTAGGCCGTCCCCATGGCTAAATGCGACAAATGTGGGAGGCCATGCGCCCCCCCATGCATCCCCAGGGACACCCACCTCCCCAGGGCTAAATGAACTATTAATGTGTGAAGTGGCTCTGGCCCGGCCCCCTACACAGCCCCCGGGACTGCCACCTACCCGGGGCAACTCTTTAAAATTAAATATGGGGGCTGTGCAGCCCCCTCAGACCAGGTAACCACCACCTTCCAGGAGCTTAATTAACATTGGAGGGGGGGCTGCAGGGCCACAACGTGGAGCCCTAGATGGCCCTGGGGACTGCCACCCCCAGGGCTGGCTTCAGCAATATCCCGGGTGCCCAGCCCGGAATATTGCAGTTTGCTATGGCCTAGCGGGAGCACTGCTCCCACCAAGCCATAGCAAACTCAGCTGTGCTTTCAGCAAGGGAGAGCAGAAAATGCTGTCAAGCAAGCAGGGAAACAGACACATTGTTTTAAGAACTAGGGAGCTGCATGTTAGCAGCTCCCGGGGTCTCAAAGCAATGCTGGCTCCTGCAGGAAGTAGGGAGCCGGCAGGGACTGTGGGGGCTTTGAGGCCCCCCCGCGGTCCCCAAAGTTTAAATTGTGGGTGCTCTGGGTGGGACCAGGGTACCCACACTACAGGCCAGGTTCGGAGGGATAGGGTCCCGGGGCCAAAATTGACCCGGAAGGAGGGCACTCGGCCCCCTCCCTTTAAATTAAAAAAAATCTAAAAAGAAAGACTGGGTCCTGGGCGATGGGTTCCCCAAGCCGAAAATGGCCCATGGCAGAGGGGCAAAAAAAGTAATGGCAGGCCCCAGAGGTTGGGGTCCCAGGGGCTGATTTTGGTTTGGGGAGGGGGGTCACACAGCCCTCCTCCCCATTCTTAATATGCCTGGCCCGGGGTATGGGGTCCCGTGGGGCAAAATCAGCCCAGGGAACGGGTGCTACACAGACCCCTTTCCCTTTGCTTTGAAAAAGAAAAGCCTGGAACTCACCGGAGGCTCCTCCCCCTTTCTCCACCACTCTTCAAACGTGCCTCCTGGTGTGCTGCTGGTGGGCAAATGAATTCCCCTTGGCTGCTGAGGATTCTTGGGGGCCAACAAGACCTCCTGTTACCTCCAGTGAGCCCTACACAGTGGGATTGCTGAGAGGTGGTAGGAGGCCACGCCCCCTTTCTCCACCAATCTGCAAACGCTCCTCTCAGCACACTGCTGGTGGGGGGATGAGGTCCGCTTGCCTCCTGAGGGCCTCAGGACTAAAGTGGACTTCCTCCCCAAAGCAGCAGTGCACCAGAAGGTGCATTTGCAGAGTGGAGGAGAAAGGGGGTGTACCCTCTAACGACCTCTCAGCAATCCAGTTGTGTGGGTCTTACTGGCAGTAACAGGAGAGCTAGTTGGCCCCCAGGGACCCTCAAGTGCCGCCATAAACCTCTCAGCAAACCCACTGAATGGGACTTGCTAGAGATAACAGGACAGATAGTTGGCCCCCATGGACCCTCAATAGCCAAGGGGACTTCATCCCCCTACTAGTGGTGTTGGGAAATGTAAAATATGATTCTCTCGTTTTTTGATTAAGCTGTGCCTCATCCATTTTCCACCCCAGCCCTGCTTTCAGCCTGGCTCTCTCCTTGACATCGCACCTGCATAAATATTGGCTTCTAGATTGGGGCATTGTGGGCTGTGTATACATGCAGACTCAGTGCAAAAGAACAGCTGGCGTCTATACGGGTCTTATTAAACAATGGTAATTAGATAAAGTTTACACAGATAGCTTATCTTGTTGTGCAGCTTCAGGACACGACAGTTACACAAGGCACCAAAGCTGTTGATTCTTACCGATTGTTTCATTTGTGTGTTCTTCCCAAAGCTCTATTTACCTTGGGCGCCCCTTGCTTGTGATCTTTGCTATAAAAACCTATGTAACCATCGTTCAGTGTGCTCTCTTCTTGAGTATCTCCATGGTGCTTGTCGAAAGAGGCCTCCATTCATGAATGCTAATAAATTACCTATGGTTAGTATTTTGCTACAGTGTTGATTCCTCCTTACTTGTTAAGAACCTGTGGACGAAGTGGTGACCCTGCACCAGTGGGTTTGTGGTAAATATTTTAGTAATTTACCTTGATCTGAATTTCTAGACAATATCAATAAGTTCAAAGTATGAAGAGCAGAGTCCGTGGTGGTTCGAATTCAGGGTCTTTATTCAGTAACTCGAGTTAAGGGAGAGCTCCGTCACCTGAGGAGGATCGGAAGAATCTCTAACTTTATTAACTGAACACACAGTATTTATAGCAGAAAAAGAGGAAGGAGCTTCCCTTCAATGCATGCCCGGATCATACGTTAACATAAAACAGAAGTCATGTAGGCCCGGATCATATGTTGCAATAGAACAGAAGTCATGACCATAAAAGGAGGCAGCGTCATGAAAGAGTGAAGACATGGTAGAGGAGATAAGGCTGCGTCATGATTTAGAATGAGGAAGCACAAGAGAGGCGAAGGTGTGGAGAAATAACACTAGGCTGGTTCCTTAGATAAGGGAGAGGTGGTCGTGACAGGATGTCTGTTTGTCGTGTTTCAGCATTCGGGGGCTCTTCTTCTCGGAATTGGTTGTCGTGGTTTAACGAAATGGGGCCCATTCCTCGGAATTGGCCTGATTATAGGGAAATGGTTACAGATGGGGGGGTCTTGTTCTCGGCATCGGCTTAACCACAGTAATGCACGGTTTGAGTGAGGCAGTTGGTTCTCGGAATCGCTTTGACCATAAGGATAAGCGTGTGACTTTTTTGGGAAGGAAAGCGCATGTGTGACTACATGAGGCGTATGATCAGCGCTTGGTCGGTTCGTGCTCGTGTTCTCGTGTGCTCGTGTTTTCGTGTGCTCGTGTTTTGGCATGATGGGCTCGGGGACGTGACGGAAGAGGGTGTATGATGGGACATAACTGTACGATAAATAATCATTTTCCTCATTCCCTCCTTGTCCCATAATATACCCTTCTTAAAATTCTTTGCTTTTTCTAGTCCACCTCTATACTCATTAGGTCGTTTACTTGTTCCTGTAACATGATTCTTTCTCTTTCTTTCTTTCTGGTCTGGGTTTTGGGAATGCCGGTAGTGATACAGAAACTACAGAGTGCTGGACCGCACTGAATACAGAGGCAGCAAGTGAAGAGAATAGCTAGAGCAAGACCTAGGACTGTAAGCACCTTCCATCCCCATGAGGACAGGAGGCTCCAGAGCCAACCCGTCAGGGACCAGGCACCAGTGTCTGCATCTAGTTTTCTGGAAAGTATATGAAGGCGGGAAATAGCGGCATACACCGAGGGTGCATTATCTGGGATAAATATACAGCAGCTGAACCCGATCAGTTCACATACACCACCACGGTCAGCCAATATGATGTCTAGGACCATACGGTTTTGTAACGTCATGAGTCTGTCGGCAGCCATCTCAGAGGTGATGTTACTTAATGCACCGGCTGTTTCGTTTATGGCTCCCTGGACTACACGAGTCAGTTGTCTTATGTGGCGGCTGTTGATCATAGGCCCCCAGAATGGGATGACTCCTTTAAAGAAATCACCAGCCTCTTGGCCCGCTGTATCTTCAGCATCTATGGCCCCCCTTCGCCGTCTATTAATTACGGTCGGGGGGTCACTGAGATGATAATCTGCTGGGGCGGTGTAGGTAGGGGGGAGGAGAAATGCAATGTAGCATTTTCCAGACCAGCCTTGAGGTAACCAAGTGCGCGCGTTTGGTCCACAGATAAAGTAGGTGTTGGGGGCAGTGGCCATCGTTGGGAAATTTGGATCAGGTAGGGTGTAGGTCTTGTTACATTCACTATCTCCCATTTTCTGACCCTTGCCCTTTCCTCTTACGTAGAATAGGCCCTGGTGGGGCACGGCCCATCCTCCCTGGTCTGTCTGTCTTTTCTGGACTGAAAATGTCTCCCTAAAGGAGGTGGTGTCATTAAAGAGGGAGTAACTGGTGTTTTCACTAATGTCTGCTCGTCCCCATGTTGCTGTGAAAGTTACCATCCTTGCGACAGCTCTTACTGTTTTTGCTTTTATCTCATTCCAGGTACTAGCGTTTTTGATCGGGGTCTCAGGAATGTTCCTAACAGAGGCGGAAAATATCATAGAGAGTGCATAGGTAGATCCAGCATAGCCAAAAGGGAGAGGAATAAAAGGCATTCCTCCGTGCACAGAATGTGGCATTAAACCACAGACCCAACAATTTGTTTTGTTAATCACCAATTGATGTTGGTGGAGTGTGGAGATGAATGTGTTATTGAAGAACTCTTTTCTTCTGTTCATGAGATGTGGAGGAAGATCTACGTGTGAATGCATAGCAGTATTGTTCAAGGGCGCGGGGAAAGACGGTGGGAAAGCTAGATGAAGGAACCAACCTAGACAAGCCATGATGCAGAAAATAAGAATCATGATAGAAAGGAAAAGGTGGACTTTGTCATGTAACAGTTTTGCACAATGAGTCTTTATCTTCATAATCTCGGCTGCTTAATCTTTGAGAGAAAAAAATGCACCAGTAACCGGACTCTTCCCAGCAACCGCTTCACCAAGCGTCCGTCTTGGGCTTAAATAGCCACTGGCAGGCCGGATTCAGATGCAAATGTCTCAAGTTTGTTTGGGGTAGGATCGCAGCCGCGATTTGTACTCTTCTTGGGGTAAAAGTTCTGGGAGGGGTGAAATAAAGTCTGTCGTTTCAGTGTCTTTAAAGTCTGTTTTTTCAGTGTCTCTGGTCTCAGGATCAGCAACAGTGTCCGGAGTTGGTCCGTAGAAGGGTTTGCAGTGCGACACGTGCAACCACCCTTTCCGTCCCTCGACCTTGATGGCGGTCCTCGTCGTCAGCAGCACCAGCTTGGGGGACGTCCACCTTTTCTCCAGAGGGCTGGTTCGATCAAAATTTCTGACGAGCACCCATTGACCAGGCTGAAGGGGGTGCTCATCGGGCCCGGTCTTGTCTGGGAAGGCTGCAGCCACCTGTGAACGGCAAGAGTGTAGTGCAGACATCAAAGAAGCCAAGTAATCTGTCAGTACATTTGCATCAATGTCAATTAGCTTTTTAGGAGATGGGACACCCCAGATATTCGGAGGCCTCCCAAATGTAATTTCATAGGGGGACAGACCCGTCCGGGAATGTGCCACCATTCTCATATAGAAGAGGGCAACTGGAAGAGCTGTAACCCAATCTATTTGTTTGTCAGCGCATATTTTTGCTAATTTTGTTTTTAATGTCTAGTTATGTCGTTCGACTAGGCCTGCTGCTTGGGGATGCCTAACACAGTGAAACTTCCAGGTGTATCCTAGCAGTAAGGAGACAGCTTCCATCAATTTAGAGGAGAATGGTTGTCCGTTGTCAGAGTAAATGACTCTTGGCAACCCGTAGCGAGGGAAGAATTCCCTCACCAATTGCTTGGCAGTCATCTGGGCACCATAGTCTGGGACGGGGTATGCTTCAGTCCATCGAGTTAAGGTACAGACTACTACGAGGACATACTTATATCCCCGACATCTCTCCATCTGTATGTAGTCCATTTGTAGGACTTCGAAGGGGTGATCTGGAGGATGGAACCCTCCTTGTTCAACGGATACACTTTTCCCTGGATTGAACTGACAGCAAATCATACAGGTTCGTACTTTTTGTTTGGCTGCTGCACGCAGATGCTTGTTGTGCCATATCAGATTCAGACAGTCTAACATTCCTTTCTCTCCTAGATGTGCGGGACCATGAGCAGTTTCTATCATTATGGGAACCATTAGGTCAGGGAGAAACCATTTGGACTTGTCCTGTGTTACCCAACCTTGATCTGTGTGTGAACCTCCCTCCTCTTTCCATTTTCTCTTTTCGGTTTCTGTGGCTTGATTTTGGATGTCTACTACATCCTTGGTCGGATCGATAACTGGACAGATAGTACTAATGGTGGTTTCGGTGTTTAGTGTTTCTGTCTGAGCAGCATGTTTAGCTGTGGCGTCAGCCAGAGCATTACCTCTGGTGATAGAGTCTACAACTTTGGTGTGTGCTTTACATTTTAGTATGGCTATTTCTGCGGGTTTGTGTATTGACTCTAGTAGCTGGAGGACAAGGTCTCCATGTTGGATCTTGGTTCCATGAGAGGTCAGGAAACCTCTCTCTTTCCAAAGGATGCCGAAATTATGAACTACCCCGAATGCATATTGTGAGTCGGTGTAGATGTTGACTCGCTTTCCTTTGGACCATTCACATGCTTGGGTGAGAGCTATTAGTTCTGCTGCTTGTGCAGAATGTACGGGTATTCTGGCTGCTAGAAGGACGGTGTTTTCTGTAGTGACAGCATAGGCTGCTGAGAGTTCGCCTGATTGGAGACGCATACAGGAACCGTCTACAAACAGCGTGTGTTCTGGCGTACTTAGAGGGACATCTGTAAGATCAGACCGGGGTTTTGTGACTAGTTCGACCACCTCTAAGCAGTCATGAACCTGGTTGTCAACTGGAACAGTAGGCAGTAGCGTAGCTGGGTTGAGGATATTGCACCTTTTGATGATAATATGGGGTTGGAACAGAGTGACTTCGTAACCTGTGAGGCGAGCTATGGTTAGGTGTTGTGTCTGTGTCCTATTCAAAAGCAATTCTACTGCATGTGGAACTTGTACTTCAAGGGAGTGTCCTAGTACTATGGAATCACTTTGTCGTATTGCTAGAGCTGTAGCTGCAACAGATTTCAGGCAGGCCGTCAAACCTTGTGCAACAGGGTCAAGAGTGCTAGAAAAATAAGCACAGGGACGGTGTTTGTTAGCTTGTGTTTGTGTGAGTACTGACAAGGCTGTACCTTCCCGTTCTGTGACAAAGAGGACAAAAGGTTTGGCATAATCAGGTGTAGCTAGGACAGGTGCAGAGCATAATGCCTGTTTGAGGATGTCAAAAGCAAAAGTGTGCTCAGGTGTCCATGGCAATGGGGAAGAGGTTGTGCTTGTTAGCTGTATCAGGGGTTTGGCCAAGTATGCAAACTGGGGAATCCACTGTCTACAGTAAGACGTGAGACCAACAAAAGCACGGACTTCTTTCTGTGTCTTGGGTACAGGAATGTTAAAAATGAGTTTAATTCTTTCAGGTGTGAGTGCCCTACCCTCCTTTGACAGCAGGTGTCCTAGGTAGGCCACCTGCTGTAAACATAATTGTAATTTCGAGGGTGACACCTTGTGGCCATGTTGTGCAAGGAACATTAGGACAATTCGTGAAGCTTGTTCACATTCTGGTTCGGAGCGTGCGGTGACCAGTAAGTCATCGACATGTTGTACCAATGTCGTGTTGGCGGGCAGAACAATGTCATCTAGCTGTCTTTTAAGTGCCTGACTGTAGATACTGGGACTTTCTGTATATCCTTGGGGAGCTCTTGTGAAACAGAAGCTACGTCCTCGTAGGGAAAATCCGAATAGGTACTGACTGTCTTGGTGGATGGGTACACTGAAGAAAGCATTCTTCAGGTCTATTACAGTGAAATGTGTAGCCTCAGGATCTATGGCTGTTAACAGAGTACTGATATCCGAGACCACAGGGTATTGTGGTACTACCCATTTATTGAGTTCACGTAAGTCAACCACGAGTCTGTAGACTGGCGGCGCACCATCATCAGTTTTCTTTCTGACTGGCAGGACTGGTGAGTTACATGTGTTGGAAGGTATTTCTCTGACTACTCCTTTTGTTATCAAATCATCGATAATATGAATAAGGGCTTGTTCTGCATCTGGAGGTAATTTGTATTGACGGATACGAGGTAGGACAACGCCTTCTTTCAGTGTCACTAAGTGTGGTGTAATATCCATGAATCCTACATCTGTTGGATCAGTAGCCCATAGTGTAACAGGAATGTCTCTTAGTCTGACATCTAGTTCTCGTGTGGTGAAATGACCTTTAAAATCTCTGAGGAATAGTCGGACTCCTTCTGGGGAACAACATATTATAGCACCTAGTTCTTTTAGTGTCTGGATGCCAAGGAGATTTTCGGGACAGGACTTTGTAAGCACTAAATCGGTGGAAGTTGTAAGAGGACCAACTTTAAGTGAAATTGGTTTAGAAACTTTGTTGATGACAGGTGTACCAGAAAAACCCAAGGAAATACTATTTGAGCCGGAGAGGGGTACCTTGGGAACTTCGTTGTGCTGCACTGTCGTCCTACTAGCCCCGGTGTCGATCAGAAATTTTGCTTCCTTACCTAGGAGTTTAGCATGTACATAGGGACCCTCTTGGTCAACCGGGACCGGTATTAGTGGACGATTATCGTGTTCCTCCCAGCTGTTTCATGAGATCATGGGGAATTCAGGATAGGATGACACTGGGTACTGATAGAGTTGGGTGGTAAGTTTAGCATCAGTTGGAGGAGCAGAAGGACGAGGGGGATAGTTACGAGGTTGTGTCTTCCCAGTGGCAATATTATGTTGTAATACTGGACAGTCACGCACGAAATGTCCTGGCTTTTTACAGTAATTACAAGTAACTTTTTCTTGTGATACTTGGGGTTGTTTAGGGGTCTGTTGGATCGTATTAGTTTGTGCTACTAATACCTTCATTTTAGTATCTTTTGTTCTCTTCTTTTCTTGTTCTTGTTCGTCCCTAATTCTATTTTGGTGATATTGGAGCATCTGAAGTGCTTGTGAGGGGGAGCTTGCTTGCCAAGTACTTTCTACCTTCAGTACTCTATTTTTGATCGTGGGCAAGGCATTTTCTACAAGTTTGGAAACAAATAATCGACTATAGGCATCTCCACTGGAGGAGAGGCCGCTGTTGATGAGAAAGCATTTCTCTAACCTGGAATAATAGTCCCCTATATCCTCATCTGGTTTCTGTTTACATGCAGAGATAGCATCCCAATATTCTTTCTTAGTGGTCAGCAACTGGGACAGTATTTTAGGGAGACAGCGAGGGAGTTCCTGAACTAGAGGTCCCAACCTTGTCTGGGATTACGAGTGGCATCTTCTTTCTCTAAGTCTGCCCATGTTACATTTTTCTCTTCAATCTCCCAATCTTTTCCCTTTAGCTTGTCGTACGTTCCTTGAGGTAACAGGATTTTAAGGAGAATATTAAGGTCTTTATAAGTAAAGGAACCCATTTGAAGAATGTCCTTGAGTTCCCTATGGAAACCCGAAGGGTCTTTTTCTTCGGAAGGGACCATTTTCTTCATCTCAAGTATTTCTAGTTTTGTCAAAGGAGTGTACACAAATGTTTGTTGCAACTTTCCATCGGAATCTGTAACGGGGTGTACTTCTCGGAGGGGGAACTGTCCTTGGTCATAGGGATGGGGATTTGTATCATAACTGTCTGTAAAACATTGGATATATCGCTGTCGTAGTTCAAGGAAGATATTAAGGAATTCTTGTCCCCTAGCCACCCACCTCCCTTCTAAACAGTCTCGTAAGAGAGGATGTAATCTTTTTGGTGAGCAACCAGTATCTTCGTACATTGTAATGAGGTGTTGAACCATATAGATGCTAGCTAGTCTTTGAGAGGCTAGAGGGATAGATAAAAACATTTGAGCAACTATATCAGAGCCATATATGGAGTATTGAGATACCCAATGGGTGCTTGATCTAGCGAGTTCTTTTTCTTGTGTGGTGAGTGGAGGCTCGTCGTCCATCCAATCATCTAGAGCTTCTTGTGTTCGTTGGAACAACCTATCTGTGGGGGCTGACAATTTCTTAGTTCTAAGTTTGAATTGTCCGTTATTCTGAGAACGAGGGATACGGGAACGTACTTCACCCTGAAAAACAGTTCCTTCGTCTCTATCCTCGCTCGTACTCTCATTCTCAGTTCCCTGGGTAGGGGCATCTTTTCGATGGGAATCGGAAACCTTGCTTATGAAGAGTGGAATAAAAAGATCTATTTCCTTTATTTTATTGTAATTTCCTGCGACTACTGCTTGGTCTAGTTGTAGTAAATCATCAGGAACTCTTTTTCCTGCACTAGCTATAATTCTAATAAAACAAGTGATCATGAATCGTGAGAGGCATTTTCTATGTGCTATGGGTCTATTTTTTATAGCCTCCTGTAGTGTTTCTAAATTTTCTCCTGTTCGAAGCGCTTCATAAATTTTGTTTAGGCAATTTGTGATATTCGGTACCTCTCGTGTACCTTCTAGAGCTTCTCGTAAGCGAAGGGAAATATCTGCTTGTGAACCTTCCCCTGGGGTCGGATCGTAATCACATTCTAACAGAGGTAGAACACCACCCGAAGTGTCAGGGATGGGTTCCGTCTGAGTAACTACTCGTCTGGCTGTTACCTGATTCGTATAAGCAGGAGGAGGCTCCATCAAGTAAGTAGTAATAAAATTGTCGGGTACAGAAGGAACCTTAGGGCGTGGAGGTGCCGTAGGGGTACTAGAATCTGAATTAATCTCGGACCCTGTTTTTGGTGAGAGGACAGGATATATACCCGTTACTGAGGCTGATACCTCCCTTTTCTTTTGTTCAGAACAAATATCATCATCCTGATCCTGTAACTTTTTCATCTTACTTTCTTCCGACATTCTTTTTGCTTTCTCAACTTTCCCTTGCTCTTTCTGTTCCCTTCGATGTGCTTCTTTTCGCCATATATCAACACTCTCTAACATTGAAGGTCTCGCTTTCTTTTCCCAACATCTTTTCTCAACCGCCATGATACAATTCAAATCCCATGTACCACTCTTTGGCCATCTGATCGCGATGTCTAAATCTTTAGTATAGCTTTCCCAAAGATCCAAATACAAGATGGCACCAATCCCATACTTTGTGTACATAAAATAACCAGGAGTATTCTTCGGGGGGACTGGTACAGACTGTTCCAGTAACCCCTTCTGGGTACCCAGTTTACACAGCTTAGAGAACAAAGGCATTGTATCAGATACAGATAAAACTTTACACTTGAAAAACTCGATATATTCTGAGTATCAGAATACAAACATACCGTTTTCTAGAAACCTAGAACCCGTCTTTACCGTGCTCTGAATAACTCAGAACCCGTCTTTACCGTGCTCTGAATAACTCAGAACCCGTCTTTACCGTGCTCTGAATAACTCAGAACCCGTCTTTACCGTGCTCTGAATAACTCAGAACCTTTCTTTACCGTGCTCTGAAAATTCAGAACCCGTCTTTATACACTCCCAGCAGTACTCACCGAGGTGCAGAGAACTTGAAGACCTTGAAGATCTGGACACTTGATTACGCAGCGCTCGTGGACAGGGACTGGTCGGGTTTCAGACGACCTCGGACTCGGCAATCTTCACAGGTTTCGGGCTCTGGGTCGGAACTTCCGCTGTCGTCCTCACCGCCTCGTATGGATGGCTAGGCCGTGGCTCGGCCCCTCTTCGACACAAAGGAGTTCATGCAGGAACACCCTGCAGCGTGCACGTAGAGAAGTCCGTCGATGTCTTGAAGAGACCGGTCTAGGTCCGCATCACCGGCGTGTGGGGAGAAAGGGAAGTCCCTATTAGGGCGCCAATTTGCTGTGGTAAATATTTTAGTAATTTACCTTGATCTGAATTTCTAGACAATATCAATAAGTTCAAAGTATGAAGAGCAGAGTCCGTGGTGGTTCGAATTCAGGGTCTTTATTCAGTAACTCGAGTTAAGGGGAGCTCCGTCACCTGAGGAGGATCGGAAGAATCTCTAACTTTATTATCTGAACACACAGTATTTATAGCAGAAAAAGAGGAAGGAGCTTCCCTTCAATGCATGCCCGGATCATACGTTAACATAAAACAGAAGTCATGTAGGCCCGGATCATATGTTGCAATAGAACAGAAGTCATGACCATAAAAGGAGGCAGCGTCATGAAAGAGTGAAGACATGGTAGAGGAGATAAGGCTGCGTCATGATTTAGAATGAGGAAGCACAAGAGAGGCGAAGGTGTGGAGAAATAACACTAGGCTGGTTCCTTAGATAAGGGAGAGGTGGTCGTGACAGGATGTCTGTTTGTCGTGTTTCAGTATTCGGGGGCTCTTCTTCTCGGAATTGGTTGTCGTGGTTTAACGGAATGGGGCCCATTTCTCGGAATTGGCCTGATTATAGGGAAATGGTTACAGATGGGGGGGGTCTTGTTCTCGGCATTGGCTTAACCACAGTAATGCACGGTTTGAGTGAGGCAGTTGGTTCTCGGAATCGCTTTGACCATAAGGATAAGCGTTTGACTTTTTGGGGAAGGAGAGCGCGTGTGTGACTACATGAGGCGCATGATCAGCGCTTGGTCGGTTCGTGCTCGTGTTCTCGTGTGCTCGTGTTTTCGTGTGCTCGTGATTTGGCATGATGGGCTCGGGGACGTGACGGAAGAGGGTGTATGATGGGACATAACTGTACGATAAATAATCATTTTCCTCAGGTTATTAATAATCCGCTCCACAGTAGGGCACCAGGAGGTGTGTTTGCAGAGTGGTGGAGAGGTGTCAGGAATACCTCTGTGTGGGACTTACTGGAGGTAACAGGATATGTAGTTGCCCCTGTAGGATGTCCTTGGAGGCCAACTACTGCACCTTTTACCTCCAGTAAACCCCACACAGTGGGATTGCTAGGAGATCTTCAGAAGCCACGCCCTATTTCTCCACCATTCTACAAATGCAGGTTTGGGGGAGGATTTCCACTATACTCCTGTGGGACCTTGGGGGCCAAGAAGCCCTCCAGGGGAGCTCCTGAAAGTCTTACACAGCTGGATTCCTGAGAGCTAGGCAGAGGCCCCACCCCCTTTCTCCACCTTTCTATATGCTCAAGTACCACTTAAAAAAACTGAAATTCACTGAAAAAAAACAAAGGTTACAGGGACGTTATAGTTAGGAATTAGCATTTAAAAACCTTAGAAATTCACTGAAAAAAAAGGTTACAGGGGCGTTATAGTTTGGAAATGTGCTTGCCTTGCTCTTCTAGTAACATCCTTACTCATGAACAAAAGTTCACCCTGTTGATGTTTTTCCTTTTGATTCAATGCAAGACACCAATGAATCATCTCATCCAATTTCAGTTTTAACTTTCCAACATCAACCAAATTCACTTCTAATGTGGATTGTAGAGTTCCCGGATTCACTTATGGGCTCCCATTAGATGTGGCATTAAGAACTTTCAAAAGATCTTCCAATTCCCGGACCTTAAGACCAGAATGTTTATCCAGGAGTTTAGATACCACCTTAGGTGTGCTATTCTGTAGGTTTAAAAGAAGTTGCCAAATAAGTAAACTGAAGTATGGTAACACAGGGAAGGACTTTAAAGGTGCAAATCCACCCTGATGTACAGCTGGATCTGCACTAGCGGCATAAGGATAACTCACATCAATTGGGTCTAAAGGTACAAATGTTCCAACTCTTTGTCTCACAGGCGCAAACTCTGGAGTTTGTTGTTGAGTAGAGGTAACTGAATTATCTGTCTTGTCTCCTTCTGAACCAGATTTATATATTGAAACCACAGGTCCAATTGTAACAGGAAATGTAAGTGCATCTGTAAAAACACAACCTGTGGAGGTCTCGGGAGTGCAAGTCCCTGAGTTTTCTCCCATCCTTCTTTGAGTTATTGTAACATTTCCTCTCACACTCAGTTCTTTCTGATCAGGAGAAACCCCTATGAACGTGTACTCACTGGTACAGAGGTCAATCCCGTATTTACTCTGACAACATCTCCCTGACCTTCTCCAGTTCGAGTTTCATTATACGGAGGTGGTCGTTCAGATATCAATACATCTAAAAGGCTATCACTAGTGTCACTATTACTATCTTCAGCTTTTTCCACCGCTTTGTTAGTATTGTTTTTCTTCTTTTTTCCAGTCCCTTCTCCACCTTCTAATAGTGGCTATAATTACACTCCTGCTGTCATGTCCAACCTCCAGCGTTTCTGCTCTACATCCCACATTGCGTCCGCATAAGTGCGTACTGCCTTTCCGATGCGACCCTCATATTTTTTCCTTTCTCTCGTATGGGTTACACATTCCCAAGCGTTAGGCGCTTCAAATTGTATAGGTCTAGGTTGTGGTTTTATTTCATATAATATTCTCCTTACATTTTCAATGATCCTCACATTAAATGTACCATATTTTGGAAAAGCTAAGGCACTTTCTTTCTCAGAGATCTAGTGCCATTTATCAAGCCAAAAACATGTATGTAACCCTGCATTTATTGCCATGTAATGACCAGCGGTAACTTCCGGTGGGGCCTCTTCCCCCCCTCTGAGAGGTATCTGCACATCTTCTGTAAACACATCTTGTACAACTTTAAAGCATTTCATTTTCAAACAAGCATAAAATTATTTCTCAACCCAAATGCAATGTTTTGCTCCCAAATCTCACTTAAGATTGTTAACCAATAGCAGCGTAGCACCTTGTGACATATACAACCAATAACGGCGTGGCTCCACACCAACCTACCTATCCCAGCGCAGCACACTATGAAGACATTACACAAGAGCGATCAGCACACACAATTTTTCTTTGATGTCAGTATTGCAGTAGGGGCCCGTGGAGGGAGTTCCGTGGGGCATAGAGGCGGGGGAGGGGCATGGTGGGGGGTAGTAAACACAAGAATATGGATGAACGGAGGTAAGTAAACATCTAAATAAATAAAACAAATGTTGTTGCGCGCGCTGCATCGCTAAATGCAATGCAGCACGCTTAACGAAATTAGTTTTATTTATTTAATTGTTTACTTACCTAAGTTCATCCATATTCCGGTGTTTACTAGCACCCACCCTGCCCTTCCACCGCCCCGCCTCACCACCCCACGGAACTCCCTCCACGGGGGGCTACTGAAGTATTGTATAAAATTTGTTGTAGTTTGGGCTGCACAAAATTCATCCACAAGTTCCTTGTTTCATTAGAAAAATTATTTGTTCATATTTTCATAAAATCAAAAATATTTTCAGTAGCCTTAGTCTCTTTATTTGTAAATCACACACTCTCACGACAGTCTCACTGCTCTCAGCAGCTTACCCTCCTTTCCAAATTCATGCACACCCTCTCTCATCAACTTACTTACAGTGAAATATAATGCAACATCAGCAAAAAACAACTGTCTACTTCACTAAAAGAAATCAACAGAACGCAATCACACAAGAAAGACCAGAACAATACTTCCCAATCTATGCCAACACACATATGAATGAAACCTCAACTAGTGGGGTGTCACCCTGATCAGTGTAGCTTTCCTCTGGGCATGGGGCTGCCACAATAATCATACCTCACTGCTATACCACAAAAAATGCCCCTATCTTGTTTGGACTTGTTGACAACGTCTCACAACAAACCCCACAAAGCTTCACCAGACGAATGCAATACAGTGTCTCTTACACCTTTGTATCATCCAGGGATCTTAGGCCACATTGGACCCGAAAGCAACTTTACCAGAATGAACACTATACTCACTGCACCAACCAAACATGACATGCAATCTCTGCAAGACACCACAGAATTCCCACGACGGCGCAAGCTAAGCATTTATACACAACCTTTTTGATGCTCACTCCTCCGCTGTGATAATTCGTCCTCGAACATCTGGAACATCACCGATTCTTCAGGTCAATGGACAGACATCTAAGGCCAATTGAAACTAAACTACTCTAAATGGGACAATTCTTGACCCCTCTACCTCAGGTACAAACCATGCTCTGCTAAAGCTCTGGGGCAACCTTTAAAAAGAATTAAGTCAATGGACCTTTGTTGTAGCCTGAGAAGAGAAGGGGTTACTGACACGTTTAGATCCATAAACTGTGTGACCAAATGTGATCACATTTGGTCACAAACCCCTGCCTAGCACACCAGCCCCTCACGTTACGCATCCACCCCACACCACCCCCCAGACACACAGTCCCCCCTTTGCTTCCTGTGCTCATCCCAAAACCCCATGAAAACAAAGACACAACCCTGTCCACCACCTCAGCCCACTCTCTAGAAACACCCCCGACGAAGTACATCCCCCCCATAGCCCCAGCGAACTACAAAGCCAGACCGAAGTCTCTCCATACCGGACCCACACCCTCCCTCAAGAATAACCGCCCTCCGCAACCAAATCACCATACCCCCCCGCCCCAGCCCGCGTCCCAAGCAGACACCTCATCCCTCTGTGACGTCCTAACTAACCACAATCCCCAACACAAGCACAACATCTCCGTGAAACAACCCCCCCAGCCGCAGGAGGTCCCCCTCGACCGCCTCACCCGCATCGAAAACCAAATCAACACTATAATACAAGGCCTGAATCTCATCCTCACCAACCTCTCGACTCCCCACAACCCACACCCTGAATCCCAACTCTCCCTCCCGCACACTCCCTCCCCCCCAGACCAACTAACCCACCACCCCTCACCGCCCCCCCAGACCAACCAACCCACCACCCCTCACCAAACCACACCCCCAAATGTACACTCCCGCCCCCCCAGACCAAATAACCCACCACCCCTCACCGCCCCCCCAGACCAACTAACCCACCACCCCTCACCAAACCACACCCCCCCCCACCATCCCAGGGCTGGAGACCCAAAAGAGCGGCGAAAGCCATATCCTGGGAAGAGGCGCTCGAACTGGCCACCTCCTACTCTACCCCCGCCACCCTCCCCTCCCAGTCATCTATACAGGTAATCACCAGCCTCAGAAACGAGCATCCCGTACGCAAACCCCCCCGACCCCCGATCACTCTTATCACCATCCCCACCGAACCTAGAATAAAGGAGTCCCCCCAGACCAAATGCATGCTCATAAATTGCAGGTCTGCCACCAAACACTCCACTGAGCTAGCAGAGACCATTCTCAACCATAATATTGATATAGCATTCATAACTGAGACCTGGCTAGACGACTCCTCCCCACCTATCCTAGATACGCTTGTCCCCCCAGGCTTTTCCATCATCAACAAAGATAGAAAGGACCAAAAAAAAGGAGGAGGTGTGGCAATTATCCACAACAACAACCTCTCAGTGGCAGAATTCGACTCATTCAACTACAACTCCTTCGAATGCCTTACATCCAACATCAAAACCACTGACAACAATCTACTACAATGCCACCTAATATACCATCCCCCAGGCAACAACACCATGTTCACAGAACAACTATCAAACCTGATCGCCAACTGCTCCCTCAAACAGACCAACACCCTCATTTTAGGGGATCTTAATCTGCACTGGAACAAGGAAAACAATGCCACAATAAAATCCCTAAACAAACTTCTTCACTCGAACAATCTTTCCCAACACTGCTTAAAAGAGACCCACAACAAAGGCGCAACCCTGGACGCCATCATCGCCAGAGACGATACAATCTCTATTGAACACATCCTCCCGGTAGATTGGCCAGACCATCACCTAACCCTATTCCACCAACTCAACAGGTCAAGTCTCACCCCCCCATCGCAGCCCCCCCCCCACCGCAGCCCCCCCCCACGTGGTCCAGGAATCTAGCACAAGTCAACTCAAAGGAACTAGAAGAAATAATAGCCTCCTCAATGCCAAGCTCCACAGAAGGCCTCTCAACCACTGAACTTATCTCACACTACAACACCACCACGTCCGCCATACTGGACCAACTGGCGCCCCTAAAACCAAAAAAACCAAGGAAAATCCCATCGAGAACCTGGTTTAACAAGGATATCAACGAGGAAAGAAGACTCCTCAGAGCCACAGAACGACACTGGAGAAAAAAAGCCTCATTCAGCCGCCGCGAGGAACTCAGAGAAATGAGAAGAAGGTACAAGAATCACATCAACAATGAAAAACAAACTTCTTCTGCAATGCGCTAGACAAGGCAAAAAACAGACCAAGAGAACTCTTTGACATCATCAAAAAACAAACCTCCAAGCCATCCACTGTCCACGCCTAACCCTCCAAAACCCTATGTGACAACTTTGTCTCCTTCTTCAATGAAAAAATAGCCAAGATCGAACTATCCCTAGACATCAACTCTACTACGACCGACAACAGCATCCTAACCTCAACAGTCACCACTTCGGGAGATCCAACCTCTATCGTATGGTCCTCTTTCGACCTCGTCCATGAAACCGAGATCCTCAATATAATCTCATCCTCCAAACCCTCCTCTCACAACCTTGATCCCATCCCAGCCCAAATGGCCAAAGACCTCAAACTCACCCTTGCACCACTTTGGTGTAAAATCATCAACAGCTCTCTAAAAACTGGCATCATCCCGGACTGCCTTAAAGTTGGCCAGGTTACTCCCCTCCTGAAGAAACCAGGTCTAGACTCAAATGACCTAAACAATTTCAGACCAGTCTCAAGTCTTCCCTTCCTAGCCAAAATCCTAGAAAAATGCGTATTACCCCAACTCAACAACCAGCTCGACAGCATCAATCTTCTTGACCATAACCAATCAGGCTTCAGAAAAGGCTACAGCACCGAAACCGCAATCCTGAACATAGTAGACGACATCCGCAACTCCCTTGACTCAGACCAGTGCTGCCTACTCATCCTCCTAGACCTGTCAGCGGCTTTTGACACGGTTGACCACAAGCTCCTCATCAAAGCCCTCAAAGAAAGAGTAGGTGCGGACGACGTGGTCCTGAAATGGTTCGACTCCTTCTTCCAGAACCGCTTCCAAAGAGTCAAAATAAAATCCTTCGCATCCGACCCTCTACCTGTGACCAGAGGGGTCCCCCAAGGATCCGTTCTTTCCCCTCAACTGTTCAACATATACATGATAGCCCTCACCATCATACTGAAGAAAGCCAACATCCCCCTTCCATCTATACGCGGACGACACACAGATCTACATAGAAACCACCTCCCCCAACGACATTCTAAGACTCAATAACACCCTAAAAGAAATCCAAAACTGGCTAGGGGTGAATCACCTCAAACTAAACCAAGGAAAAACAGAGATCCTCCTCATCTCCAACAAAGACGACAACCCGCAAATCACTGAATGGGTGAAAACCATTGACGCTCTCAAAGGAAATCTCACCCTGACCAACTCAGTAAAATCACTTGGAATCACACTTGATCGCAAACTTACAATGACAAACCACATCAAGAACTCCGCAAAAAGCGCCTTCCTCAATCTGAAGCTCCTCAACAAAATCAAGCCACACATCCCGCAGAGGGATCTCCAACAAGCCACCCAAGCACTGGTCCTGTCCAGACTGGACTATGGAATCGCAACCCTAACCGGCACAGCCCTCTCACACCTGGCACCACTAAAAACAACCCTCAATGCAGCAGCCAGAATGGTCTCAGGCGCAAGGAAATTCGACCACATATCCCCCGCACACGAAGATCTAAAATGGCTCCCAGTGGAAATGCGAGCAAACTTCAAAACGGCCTGTCTCACACACAAAGCCCTGCACACAGGGAAACCGGAATATCTAGCCTCCAAACTCAAGAAGGCGGGCCAATCCAGAAATCTCAGAAGCTCAAACTCCCTATTACTCATCCCCCTGAAAACACGGAAACAAAAAACCGCCAGCCGCTCTTTCGCCGGCAACGCACCAAAAATTTGGAACTGCATCCCAGTGGACATCAGAACTACCCCTTCCTTTCCCGAATTCAAGAGCTGTCTAAAAACCCTCTACCTCAACCGTGCATTCCCGAACTCTACCTCAATAGCCCACCATGGAACTATGACTACCTCAAAAACACTACCTCAAAACCGCCCCTTAGGCGGCAAACAACTTTGTTAAGAACCGAACTTGGATGTATCTTGTTTATTGTTTGCTGTACTGCTCCGCACTTATTTCACCCAGACCGACTGTAAAGCGCTCCGATACCCCTGGGTCTGACCAGCGCTATAGAAAACTCCAAAAATAAAATAAATGATCACACGTTAAGAGTTAGAGTCCATATCTAATAGTTGAAAAATTATTAAATTTAAACTCAAAGCCAAAGTAATATAAATCAGATGCAAATACATTCTGTAAATTTATAGAATTATTAAAGGAAGACCAAATGGTCATACAATATTGGTCCTTAACAGCAAAGAACAAATCAAGATTTCCGCAATTGCAATGCAAAAGATTAAGAGCAAAGTCTGATGAGTAGACAAATGCTTTTGATCCTTCGCCCCATAAATGGGAAAGAATTTCAGTACCTAGCTATCTTTACACTAAACTAAGAGTTAAGGGAACCTATTAATCCAGAACCATGAAAATGTGTCAACATCAAGCAAAAGATCGTGTATAGCATAAAGCCACACAATAAGAAGTAAGGAGAGATCTGTACCTTTTGAAGTATAAAAGACATCTCTCTGACTACAAAGTAAGTTCACTAATAAGAAACACACAGAAAATTTGAGACACATGACCTCACATTATTCAACCTCATTATTTCCATTTCCTATGAAGGGTTCCAGTGCCTGATATAATATTCACATTTTCCAGTCTTTGCTTCTGAGGCATCCTTAAATTCGTCCCTTCTACAGATATCGCCAACTGGTAGCACTCCCTTGTTCTTCTCATTAAATTTAATCGACCTTGCCAGTTCTTCCTCGCCTCACTATCTTAAAATACAATGTTCTTTCACTAACTGAGAATGTTTCGGTCTGCTCCGGCAAAAGGGAACAATATATTGCAATCAACTTTCACATTTAATGTTAAAGGTCCCAACTGTAAGCTTAAGGCCCAACGTCACGCTAACTTAGCAAATTACTTTCAAAAGCATAGAACTGTGCAACACACATACAATACTGTAAATACATTGATACATTGAGGTTATTCATCTATATTGCACTTTCACACATGAATACACTTTTATTTATTAGCACAACTACGGACCATGTTATAGGCACAACACCAACACTCTCACGATTCATTCTTTCCTAACCAATGGAGAATGCACTGCATCAAATGCCTTTTAGAGCAACCCCAGTACAATCTTAGCCTATAGAGGAATTTTGTCAACGGTCCAGCTGTTCCTAAAAGGAAAAAAGTTAATGCACATACTCATTCAGAGCACTCCATTACTGCACTTTCCATATTAGTGCACTACGTATATTAATTATAAATGTATTATGCAAATATATGAGACCAAAAGCATGCACATATGTGGCCTCATCAGGATAAAAGAGAGGAGCAAAATTATGCTACTCCACTCTCAGGCTGGTGTCTCCTACACACTATGTAGCTGCCCACGGCTAGGGCAGTGAGCCACCTAAATGGGCGGCCACCTTAGTGCCACTTAGGCACACCAACACCCCCTCTAGTTTTGGACCCTGGGGTGGAGTCCCACAGCCCGACGCGCAGGCCGCGTTATTTCTGGCGCACAGAGGGTTCGGGGAAGGTATTTTACCTGTCCCCGTCTTTCGGGCACCCTCTTTGCTGCCGGACATGCCGTCTCCCTCCCTACCGCATACCCAGCGTGTTGGCTGGGTAGCACAGTTAGGTAGGACTATTTATTGTTCTAGTTTGTGTTGCAGCCGGAGTTACAGGGCGATCCGGAGGTGGAAGGGTACAGATGGGTACCCCTTCAGTAGCACAATAGGGGTGCCTTTGCCCTACCCCAGGAGTCTTTACTGCAGGACCCTTGAGAAAGAATCGCCGGCGCCCCGCTAGTCCTTTGGGTGGTTGGGAGCCTTGGCAACCGGGGGCTTGCCTTGCAACGCTCTGCCCTAAAAATTGCTTGAGTAAAATGGTGGACCAGTGGTTCACTTTATTCAAGGGGGGAATCCCCTCATAACTGATAGCACCGATTGGATTGGCCCCCGTGCAATTTGGCTCTTCAGGCAGGCAGGGCAGCTTAGGGCAGTCACCACTGCCTGCCCTTGGATCGCTGGTAAGTTAACCCACCATGTTGCATACTTTTGTATGGAATAAACCTGCAGCAATCTTTTCCCAACAAAGAATTGTATTGTGTATTTATTTATTCCGTTGTGCATGCTAACTTTGCAAAGGGTGGGGAGTGTTGACTATATAGGCACTATGGACTATGACTTTGGTGGGCGTGAGGTGTGTCTGCCCAGCCCTTGCTCGGGTACACAGTTCTCCTATTTTTATACACTTCAACCTCTGCACACAAATACATATGCACAGTGTCCCAGAGCCCCACACTCACAAACACCCCATCCCCACAGCGAGGTGCACGCAGTACCACACGCGCACTCTGCTGCCACAGCAGTAAACAGTACCACGCACACACAACCCCATGGCCCTTCTTCGCCCCTCAGAGTGCTGCAGTCTCCTTCAGCCTTACTCTCTCCCTCCTCCGAGCTCCTCAGCAGCGGGTTGAGCCGGTGACGTGGGCGGCGGGGGGCGCGGCCCAGGGCGCTTAAGAGACCCTGGTGGCGGGCCGGCCGGCAGAGCAGAGACAGCTCCCTCCGAGCAACAGGAGTCACCGACGACTCTTACCGCCCACCCCAGCCCCGAGTAGCGACTAAAGTAACTTCCACAAAAGTCCATGAGCCCCCCCAACCCTCTAACAAAAGGAATCGACGAATGTTTATTTGACTTTAAATAAGAAAAATAAACAGGAGCTAGTTTAGTGTAGATGCTTGACCCCTGCTGAGATCTGCCAGCCGGGATCCGTTCTGCTGCTGAGGAAGCAGAGGGCACCGCGGCGGGCGCTGCCAGGCGAGGAGCCGGCTCGGAGTGTGGGCTGCGGCTGAGCAGGGGAGCCCTCTGTGCCCCTTGGTGGCTCCGGTTGGTGCTGGGCGCTGTCTGGACGCGGGATGCTTCTGCTGTCACTCTGCTGCGCCGTGCTGGCATCAGCCCTGCTGGAGCTCGGGACATCAGCTCAGCTGGTAAGTGGCATCTCTCCTGTGGCACGCGCGCTGCCAGCGGGCCACGCAGCCCAGCACGACTCGTGTGTGCACTACCACCTCGAGTGCGCTGCCCACCGCGTGTGCACGCCCACCCCGGGGTAAACCCTTATATAATGCCGGCATGTCCCATGTGTCTACCTACCGCCCTCCTGTCTTATAACCAACCTTACCTAACCCCATGTGCACGCACCCAACACATATACCCATGTATTGCAGTATTATACCTCTACTGGTACTTTGTACGCTTTTGTAACTTGCACACGTCACTTTTTTTCCTCCTGTAATGCACCGTTTGCTACCTCTTGTATTGTGTTTGCTCACAATTGTCACTTTTGCCTCACGTAATTTACGTTTGCTTTTGTAATGTGTTCACTTGTAATTTTTTCCTCATGTATCATTACTGTTCCTATTGTGAAGCGCTCTGACACCTTCGGGTAAAGTCCGCGCTATATAAAAACGCATAAATAAATAAATAAATAAACCTCACCCCCATGTACGTAGCCACTCGGGGCTCCGCCATTCCATGCACTCATGCACTGCTACCCCAAGACACACCTACAAGTACTGTCACCCTGAGGCATACCCCTCCCTGGCTACTACCATGCCCACGGTCTTGTCAATCCTCGTTGTCATATACATGGAATTTCTTGACAACCCACATCCCCCACACATATGCATGAACTGCCACCACACGGCGAGCCCTGGGGTACTCTGCCTGCCTCCAGACAACCAGAGCCCATATCCTCCAAAACGCACCCCTCCCTTTACCAAGTGTGCGCTGACGCCACGCATCCAAGTCCCTGCCTCTATGTGGGCATCAGCCCCTTCAAAATACCACGCATTAAAGGGAACGGTCCCTCCCATGACATTCCCACACCTCCAGGTGTGCTGTTACCACTCACCGACCGCACAAGTCGCAGTGCGTGTTCACACTCAGAAATGCACCGCCCGGTGTATACTCTCATCATTAAGATGGGATCTGCTTTCTCCCATATTGTCCTCGCGGCGCCCTCTCGGGATCCGCTCTCCCACGCCAGTGCAGATGGATTCGCCGGGGGGACCCTTCACCGTTCACACGTGGATGTCCTGTATGTGGTGAGAGGCCACGCCGCCTGCGCGCTGCCCTTCCGCTCTTCTAGGAAAGAGCAGCCGAGCAGAGCTGCCAAGCTTTCAGTTTGCTCATTTGCCACATTTCCATGTGTAGATTGTGTGTATGTGTGACGGTTCTAGGCCTTTTGTGTGAGACTTTGAGTGAGAGTAAAAAACAGACAGTTGCGGTCATGTCAAGAGACAATGGTAAAGAAGAATTACACATTTTCTCATATCCAATGGTTTAAAAGGGACCTTAAAAGCCACATCAGCCTGAAACCACTAAGCACAAGCAACGTGGATAGCTGAAACTGAGAGCCGGTTCAGTTGCATCCTAGTCTGTGAAGCTTCAAGCATAGGGCGAGAGTCCAGAGGCTGCATAGAGCAGCAGGGCCCAACATGTTGGCTCCTGGGCCACCAGTGACTTAACTGACAGGTTATATTGAAAGCACACAGGTGGTATTAATATTATGGTCTAGGAATTCCAACCTCGTCATATCTCCATCAAATGTAGTCTCTTCTTAAAAAGAATTGGGGTGTTCTCCGTTGGCTACTACCTCTAACTCAAATCTTCACACTGATAGAGCACAAGGAAGCCAAATGAGTCTGTTTGAGGCGCTATCCTCTCTTTCCTTTTTACAGACCAGGACACTCATAGTACTCTTTCCCTTGCCTCCCCTCTCCATCCTTTGCTTTGCTTTCACACTTCTCTACCTCAATGTCTCTTCCCTGCTCTCTGCTTTTGCTTCCATCCACCCCTTCGGTATCCTGCTTTCATCTCCCCCTCCTACTGTCTCAATCGCATTTCTCCTCAACCTTTTTAACTTTCTATCCTTTCTTTATCCTCCATCTTCTCCCTCGTTTCAGCACTCTCCTTGTATCTTTCACCTCTGCCTTCGTTCCACCTTCATCTTTCTGTTTCGCTAGCTCTTTTCCTTACTTCTTTTTCCTTCTTCTCTCCCTCTCTCCCTCTCACCCTTGTAATCCTTTTTGGATTTTCTCTCACCTCACTCTTTCCTGCTCTCAAGCCCCTCCTTACTCTACCCCCTCCCCCTCTCTCCCTGCATCTGTCAACCTCTTCCCCTCATTCAGTTTTCCCCACTCATTTCGTCTCTTCTTTCCCATCAATCCAATTTTCTCTACTTTCTTCCTTCTAACTCTTTCTGCAGCTATCTAATCCACTACAACTCTTCTTAGACCACGCAGTCTCTTCTCACCTCTCTCCCAACAACACCTTTTTCTCTCTTTGGTTACTCCTAGTCCCTCCTCATCTCTCATTCTTTCTTTTGCCCCCTCTCACAACTTGTATCCTTCTTTGCCTCTCTCTCTTGCCTGCACGCTCCCAAGTCTTGGTGACTCCTATTCATAGTTGGCGCTACTGCTTCTGAGGTGAGGTTGTGGGTGGGTGAGAGGCGGCTTGGATTCCGGTAATCACATAGCATTGTATGCAAAAAAAAACTAGGCACAAGGGGGCCATTTTCAGCTTAAGGAGTTTGGTGGTTATTGTGTTGTGTGACAGAACAGGTTAGATTAGAGTGCTTGTCATGTTATGTTAGTTGGCTTTTGGTATAGCGCACCGACTCGACCCTGAAGGGGCATCTCGGCGCTCTGCCAGGCAGGAGGCAGCGCTTCCTGCTGCTGATGAGGTGCCTACTTTGAGACGTGCAGACAGGTTAGTGTGAGTCCAGGTGCGCGTGGGCATCAGGCTTCTGTGTTCATTAGAAGTTTCAAGGGAGCTCGGTTTGTTTGGCTGCTCAGAGTGTTAAATGAAGACATAAAATGGAATCTATATCCTTGTTTTTATGTATGCCTGACATTAAAGTGATGAAACGTACATGATAATATACACAATAATGCGTAGTTTCTTAAAGCATCCTCGTCACTATAATTTGCGATCTAGGTGGAGGAGAGGGGCAGTTGCTATGTCTGATATGATATATGTACTGCATGTCTGTGATTGCATAGCTATGAAGACTGGATGTACATTGCAAAACACATTTGTACCTATGGCTGTATAAAACCCTTCTGCACTCCCTTATAAAAACACAAGAAGTAAATTAAAAAAATAAAATAGACTCCATTATATCTGTGCATTTATTTTGCTGACACACCTTCATTGTTTTGTCTTTTTTGCTGCCTGGAGTGTGTTATAAAGTTCTGTGAGGGAGAGCAAGGGCTACTGCCCACTGCTCTACTGTGTCCAACTGAGGGGAACAAGGGGTCAGGGAGGACACATTAGGCTAGAGATCAGGGGAAGTGTGATGGGGCTGGAGAAGAAAAGGGGGCATTGGTGAGAGAAACTGAGAGAGGGGAGGATATTCAGGAAAGAAATGGAACCCTCTTATTCAATTGGCTTTTGGTCTTCCTTGCCGACAAACAGGCTCAACTTGGTGAATGATAAGCCCTCTACTCATCTTTAAAAACCAACCTCTGACGCACTGCTTGGTAATTCTTGTCCAGATAGGAAGTGTGTGTAGACAGACCACATGGTACGCTGGTATTGATACAGCCCAGCCGCGGAAGAGCCGAATGTAAATGCACTTCAGGGCTTATTTACATGCCCTGTGTGCTGCCAGAGAGGCACTTATTTGACGGTCCGGTGGTGCAGAGTGCAGACCCATATTCACGAGGCCACATAAGGACAATACGTGGCTTTACATGGCCGCGTAGTTATGGTTTAAGGTAACGCAGCGCAAGTCGCTACGTTGCCTCACACTGCGTCAGGGAGGCGTGGCATGGGCGTTGTGGTGGGTGTTCCCAAGCAATGTCCATGGATTTTGGCACATTCCCATATTTACAACATAGCGTAAATCTGGGAAGGAGTAAAAGACGTGCGCTTCCCCAGGAATGGCGTAACAAGGTTATTTCTCCCAGTTATGTCCTCTTTCTATGTGTGCTGCATTTTGCAGCACACATAGAAAGAGGAAAACACTTCCATGTGTTGTTTTTGTGCAGGAAGGTGTCCCTTCCTGCACATAAAAAACATTCCTACAACGTGGAAACCCTTTCACCATGGTTCAAGGGTGCCTGAGTTGGCGCAAGGCAGACATTTGTGTGCCAGTGAAAGAGGACAGGAACGTGCCATACCTCATAGATACGGCACATTTCTGTGATTTTCTTTTGACGCAGTGCAGCAAAGTGACATGCAGCAATGCCCGGCATCAACAACTTGTAAATGAGGCTGCTAGTATTCTGTGACCTTTATACACAACTTGTAAATGAGGCTGCTAGTATTCTGTGACCTTTATACATTGTTTAATATTGGTTTGTGAATAATTCAAGGTGTATTTCGACTCTAGCAGACTCAGGCAGCACTGTGTGCACTTAGTCACAGTAGCGGCCCGCGGTGGGAGTGCTGCCGGGCGCTGACGTGGGGTGGGGGAGAGGCAGGGTGGGGGTAGTAAACTCCGGAATACTGCCGCACAGAGGTAAGTACACAAACAAATACATAAAACTAATTTAGTTGTGTGCGCTGCAATGCCAAATACAATGCAGCGCTGCAGCGTCAAATGTGATGCAGCGTACGCAGCGAAATTCATTTTATTTATTTGTTTGTGTACTTACCTCTGTGCGGTCGTATCTTGGACTTTACTACTCCCACCCTGCCCCCTCCCCCGCCCCTGGTCAGCGCCCGGCAGCACTCCCACCACAGGCTGCTTAATCTTAGTCACCTGTCAGCAGTGCTCTTGCTGCTAATACAGCTCCTCGGTGTGTGTGCCTCGAGGGAATAAGTGCAGCACTATAAATGCGTAACTAGCGCATTTTAGTGCGGTGATGTGGACACCACACTAAAATGCGTTAGTCCAATCCCTGATGCGTGGTACTTGGTAGGGCTGGCCGGGAAAAGCATACACGTGTACACATTTCCATTTCTGGATGTGGGAATGCCACCAGACTTCTCCAGGAAAAGAGTCTTGTGGAATGAGCAAACCCCACGCGCGCTAGGAAGCTGAACGCGTGAAGAGAGGGGTCCAATTCTGCACAGCGGAAAGGAAAGAGGTTTCGAAAGTTCATGGTGAAGGACGTCGCGTCTGCTCGCCAGAGGAGAGCGAGGCTGCCTGAAAAAGCGCCTCCTTGCTGAGAAGCCGGGGCCTGGGAGGCTGTGGGTAGGTCTGGGATTGGCACACTGGCCTCCCCGGGCCCTCCCACCGCACCGCCCCTCCTGAAATCTGGAACTCATTCCTCGAAATCCGTCGGGCTCCGAGAGAGCCTCCTGCTACTGCATCAGGGCAGCCTGCAGCGCCGCCGCTGCCCTCCGGGGCCACAGGGGACGTTGTGGTCTCTGTGCGTCTATGTTTGCCTAAGTGCGTGCGTTTGTGTGTTTTCGTGTATGTCTGCACGTGTGTGTCCCTGTAAATGCCTATGTGGCTGTGAAAGTGTGTAAGTCTGAGTTGTGTGTTTGTATGCTTGTGGGTGAATTGATCTTAGTGTCATTGTGTGTGTTTTGTCTGTTGCAGCGCGAGTGCATGTCTGTGTCTGTGTGAGTGCCTGCGTATTTACTCTTTATGAGGGCGTGTGTGTTTATGTCTGCATCAGTTTGTGTGTCTGTGGAGTGGAACTGAAATTGTGTCTACATATGTCAGAGTGTGTCCATGTCAGTTTGTGTCTGTTTTTGTGACTATACGTGTGGCTGTATCAGCGTGTGTGTTGTGTGACAGTTGTGTGTCTATGTGAATGAATGTTGTTGGCATTGGTGTGGGTCATTCAAGGCCTGTACGAGTGCTGTCATCTTTGTGCGGGGTTTGGATGTGAACATTTTTTTGGGTGTGTTTAGGTAGTCTTTTTATGTCGGTTGCATGTGTGATGGCTGGGGGAACATCCTTGCCAGCGCCCGCAGTGCTAAATGCTGGATATTAGAACAACGCATCAGTGAGATGTCTCAGTCCATTGGCACGCACAAATGGGTGCTTTTTTAATTAGGTACCCAGAGGGCACACTAATCAGGCAAATAAGACGTCTCTCGCGGCAAAAAGGTACCTCTCGAGTATAGACTTGCTAGCAAGGTAGGGTGACCGGAAATTCAGAATCCAAAACCGTGAGGGGGAGACACAGAAACACGACTAAATCATGTTTACACCATATATCTATAATGAAAGATAAACTTCTCCCCAGCCCTATTGGTGTCAAGAACTCCAGGGTCACATTGTTCATAAGCCCGACCGTGGTTCCAGGGCTCTGTAGACGTCATTCACCCCTCATTAAATCCGCCTGTGTTGCGTGAATGAGGCGAGGCGGCACAGCAGGTGACTGTAAAAGTCAAGTTGTGTCCTGGTGTGATAAGAGGGCCGGGTGAAACGTGAGCCTGCACACGTCTGTGATTAATGTGCACGCTCATTCCACGCGCTCCCACAAAACGGGGCATGTCTTTGTTTAGCCAGAAAGACTCAGGACACCGGGGCAGTCCTTAAAAACCCTATAGCAGGGCCATCAAGTGATGGCATACAGCCCATATTTAGAGCATGAACTTTAAGCAAGTTTTCCGCTGCCAACCAGTGGCCCTATTATACAAAGGGTGCACCTGCCCTGTTTGTGCCCGTCGTACCTTAAAACAGGTGTGCCAGACGCAAACAGGGAAAGTGCGTCCTATTATATGGAATGCACTGCCCCCAGGGCAGCCACAAACTCAAAGCTGCCCCTAGGGCAGTACATTCCTGTGACAAACAGAGTGGCTGCTTTGAAACCCCTCATGTGTTCACTGTGCAGGTGGCACCTGCCTGTCCTTTCAGAGGGGATGTCTGGGAGGGTCCATCGGATCCCCTTTACCCTCTGCAGAGGGCTGTTCTCAGGGGGCGCCCTGGCAATGGGCCATCTTTTAGGTGATGCACTGTCAGTACACTTCCTGTGCGCCCGCGTCTGTAATATGGCATGGGTGCAGAGGCAAAGGGATCACCTCATTTGCAGGGGGGCATGCCCCCTGCAGATAGCGCTGGCGCTTTATGTGCACCAGTGCTATTGGTAAGACAGAAGGAGTCTGTGGCTCCTTCTGTAATACCAAAGTACCCTGGGGGCACACAAAGTTGGCGCGAATGCCCATTGCGCCCCCGGGTCACTCTCTGTAATACAGCCCCTAGGGTTTGGATGCAGACAGACAGGAAGAGTTAACTGGAATCCAGAAGACCTCACTTAGCTGCCTTAGCTGCCTCCCTTAACACACCCCTCCTCACTTTATTGTTTTTTCGCGCAAGCACTGTAGCATTCTTCCTCTTAATCAAAGAGGTTTGACGTCCTGAGAGAGGTTACCACCTGTCTCAACTTGCCTCAGACTGTCCTGATTTTTTGGGAAAAACTGGACAGTTGTGTCTGCCTTTTGCATGCGTTTTAACCCCATACCTACACGTAACAACATTTGAGACTTTTTCTACAGCATACCCTTTTTGCAAATGGTCATCAAAGTCACAATTTACTTGACACTGCTTCAAGAATATAGCTTGATGTTACGTAGCATGCAAAGTCTGAGGTCACTGCTCCAACACTCACTGGTCCATACTCCGAAGACAGCTGCAGTCACTTTAAATGTAAACCATCAACCCATCAAAGAGGTGCAAGATCGGTTGTGGCCTTCATTTACATTAAAACAAAAAAAAAATATATATATATATTCACTGAAAAAAACAAAGATTAAAGTATCATTATAGTTAGGTGAAACGTTCAGTAGTAACACCGTAACATTTTAAACTCTCCAAACCACAAAAATTCACCAGTTAGAGTTATCTCAAGTAACTATAACTCATGTCCTAAGGTAACTATTACTCACGCCCCGCCATGCACAGTTTTCTCATCAATAATTTAATTGCAAATGTTGCAGTGATGTTATCAATTATGTAATAGAACATGTTCAACTGGTCACTTTTCTGGTGCTAATTACTATATATTGGTGTTAAACTGGTGCTAATAAGGTGCAACCAATGCCCAGACAGTGTTAACAAGTGCAAAAGTGACAAAATAAAGAAGAAAACTATCATAAAATGTGTCGCATTACACCGCATAATTTAGCTAGTCTCACCAAATAATTTACTGAACTCTGCCACATAATTTTGGTCTCCTCTGCCACCTAATTCCAGTGGCCCTGACTATAACGTTACTTTAACCTTTGCTTTATTCAGTGCATTTCCAGTTCTTTTTTAAAAGAGAATGTCATATTTTATTACATTACATAAATCATACCTTAAACCATGTGTGGCGGAGGGTTGGCTGCATGCCAGGCCTAAGGGCAACCCCTGAATGCAGCCAATCCCATGCTGCTCACAGCCTTTAGTTGCGCGCGGTTGGGATTAAGTTCAGGCCTTGGTCTATTGCCAGGTCCTATGTCCAATCCCTCCAAAGGCAGCAAACTCCATGCCATGGACATCCTTTGACAACGCGGTGTAGGGTTTGCCTTTGTGCTCTTAGGACCTCACTCCCTGGGCCAAAACATATAGATTAAGGGGAGGGTTCATATAGCCCCTCTCCTTAAACTTATTATATTTTATTTATTTTAGGAGTTTTATATAGCACTAGCTGGACCCGAGGGTATCAGAGCGCTTTACATTAAGTAAATTATGTGCAAATAGGCAGTACAGAGTATAGTCAAACATGGGGATCGAGCCGGGTATAGAGCGAACAAAGGTGCAGTCGTGCGGACGGGCATGGAGGGTGCAGTTCAAACAAGACTGGCCACCAAAAAGTTTCTTTGTTCACACAGGACGAGTGTACTGAAAGTTTTCTTGATCCGAGTCAGTGTCACTGGTCAAAAATTAAAGTTAGAAAGAGTGCAGGCTAGGGTGCATCCTTGGCTCCTATCGGTTCGTTCGAGAGTGGTAGAGGAAGAGGATTTTGAGCAGATTATTGAATTTAGGAAATGAGGGGATCGTTCTGATGTGGGGGGGCTGGAGTTCCAGATTTTGGGGGTGTTTTTTTGCTTGCGAGATTTCAGCGGGATGAGTAGCAGAGTGTTGGAGCTCCTGAGGTTTCTGGACTGGCCGGCCCTTTTGAGTTTGGGAGCCCGGTATTCCGGTTTGCCTGTGTGCAGGGCTTTGTGGGTGATGCAGGCTGTTTTGAAGCTGGCTCTCAACTCAATTGGGAGCCATTTGAGTTCTTTGAGTGCAGGGGAGATGTGATTAAATTTCTTAGTTCCGGTGACCATTCTAGCTGCTGCATTCAAGGTTGTTTTTTGGGGGCGAGGTGGGATTTTGCTGTCCCATTCAGGGCTGCAATCCCAGAATCAATTCTGGAGAGCACCAGTGCTTGGGCCTCAACAGGCCCTGGGGACCCCACCCCCTGGGGCCAAATTCAACAAAAAGGGGAGGTGGCCTGTGCAACCCTACTCCAGAGCCTGAAAAGGTCCTGGACCCTATCCCCAAGGCCAAATTCTAAGGGGAGGGGAGTGTGCAGCCCCTCTTGCCAATCATAATCATGCCCTGGGCACCCTATCTCCTGGGGCCCTAGCCAATAAAAATGGGTAGGGGGTTAGCTACCCCCTTCCTTGATCCTAATTAGGCCCCAGGGACCCCAACCCCTGGGGCTCACATGCAAATAAAAGGGATGGGGGCCACTCGACCCCCCTCCCCAAGGCTTTATAGGTCCTTGGGACTTATCCCCCGGGACCATAACTGTTTTAAAATGGGAGGGTGTTCATGCGTCATCCCCCTTCCCAAGACTATTATGGAGCTGGGGACCCCATCCCCTGGGTCCTGCATCAGTTATGGTTGGGTGCGGAAGCCGTCATTGCTCCCAGTGGTAGGAATGAGCTACATTTAAGCTGCTCTCGCTGGGCGGGAACAAAATGTGTTCTGTTTCCCTTCTCACATCAGTGCAGGCAGGGAAATAGAACACCAGTCTGCTCCCAGATAGTGGGAGCATTTTTAAATCTCCCACCCACTGGGAATCTACTTAGTTTTTAGTCCCATTTGGTGGGAGATTTAAAAATGCTCCCAGCGGATGAGAGCAAACACACATTTCCCTGCTCATGCTGGTGTGGGCAGGGAATCTACTATGTCCTGGGGTGGGCTCTCTGGGACACAGTAAGTGAGACAGTTCCAGGGGCCAATAAAGGCTCATGGAGGGGGATCCCCTCTCTTCTGTTTTAACCTAGGGCACTTGGGGATGGGGTCCCTAGGGGCGTTATAAGGCTCAAGGAGGGAAGCCTCTCTGCCCCCTCCCATTTATTTTACGTCGGCCCTGGGGGTTCGAGATCCCCAGGGCCTAAGTAGGCTCTGGGAGGGGGGCCACGCGCCCCCACCCTATATGAAATTGCTTTGCCCTAGGGGCGGGGTTGATGGGCCTTTCTAGGCTCAGAAATGGAGAGCGCAAAGCAAAAATGCTGTTCATCAAATCCTGGGATTTGATGAACCATGTCTGAGAGAAAACAGTTTTCTGAGATTTCATTAAATAGATTATGGTAGTTACAATCAGAAAACATTTTCGAAATTCTCAATATCCTGGTCTGCTATGTGAAAATAAAGTCTGATATTCTTAGTAAAATGTACTTCCAGCAGCAGCCTGTCTGTTGATGCCACAGTGTTTTACAGCAATGTTACACAGTGTTTTACTGAACAACTAGAGTTCTAACATTCTGCATTATGACAAAAGTGTGGCACACATGAAGCCATCTTGATGGATTCAAAGCTGTCAAATGTAAAGCATTTCTTTTAGAAATTAACAAAACGAGGGGATTCTTTTTGTCATTGAAATTATGGCGTGTGCTCCAGAAAACTAAAATGAGAAACCTTTCCTTGAGTTCTCAAATATTTTCCTCATCCACTTCAGTAACACATTCTGAAATACAGAGAGATACATGCCCTTCCAACACAAGCAGCAGGCTGTAAGTTAACTCTCTAGGAATTAACTTCAGCGTCACCACAGAGTTTTAATGAACAACCAGAGAATTAACATTTTTATTCAGGACAAAAGCGATGCACTCCTGAACACCATTTTGTTGGAATAGGGGCTGTTGAGTTTAAAGTCTTCCTTGAAGAGGAGGCTGAAGTTGGCTCAGCATCCTGTGATTCTGGGCAAATCATGTAATCGACACACACTAACCTCAGACCTTGCTGTGGATGGGAAATAGAGGCACGGGGCCTAGAGACTAGCCAGCCTCCAATCTAATATGTATACACAAAAATGGGCTGTCCCTAGTGTGGGTTCCTACAGTTTCCGACAGAGTCATATTGAGGTGCAGCATCAGTGGGGGCATCTCATAAAAAGTTTCGGACTGGCCTCTCACACCGCCCGGTGTTATGCTTCATCATCGGCTGTCCTCGCCCTCTAAAAACTTCGTTTGATAGAGGGCGGGCATACACCTGCAGACAGGGATGCACTTCTAAAGCTAAGTGGTGGCCGTGTGAAAGTGAAAGGTGATCTAAAAACCATTACATTTGTGACTAGACTGTGTTTATTCAATGTGCAAAGGTATGGTATTAAAATAGGCGAACGGTGATCTAGGACGCTATTCTCCCTTCACTGTGTTAAGTGTGATCAACATGTCCCTGCATTCGTGTCCCCGAAGGGTACGTAGCATTCGTCAGGACCAAAAGGTTTCTAACTATGGGCACTGCCTTTTGCATCTAGTGCAAGAAAGACCTGTCCCTCAAGGGCCGGGGGCTAGTGGAGTCAAGCTACCCGTTTGGTGTAGTACCAATGTAAGTGATTCTGTAGGAAAAAAGGAAACAAAAAAAGGACATACAAACCAAACATGTAAGTATATTTACAAGTGGCAAACTTTGTCATCCAAGCCAAGTTACACCTATTGCGTGCGTGGTGTGGTCTTTATGAGGCACGTGGCAAGTATACGTTTAATCACACAACCAATGAAATGATGGCAATCCATTTCTTACCCTAGAATACTATCCTATTTACTCCATGGGAGGGCGAGGGTGGAAGGGCCTACTGTGACTTTCTGTAAAAGGAGAGGTACAGAGGGTTAGGGTCTATTTGTGTATCCACAAGGCTGTGATACAACTGGCCAACAAACAGTATAATGCAGTAAAAAAGTTGTATGCCCAGTGTGGGCAAGATACACACAACCTTTCAACAGAAGGGGAAACAAAACTTTCACTTTCACAACCATACAGACACTCATACTCTTACTGTTTGAATTCAGCACTTCCAGCCATTGTCTCTAAAGGCGTCCTATCGGTCTCCCAGTCGCTGGAGAATGATGAAAAACCGGAGGGTTTAAATACTATGGTCAAGTGATTAATTAATTGCCAAGTACGCGCTAATAGGAAGCATGTGGGGTACATCCTGTGTCCCGTTCGGGCCGGGTCTGGACACCTGTGTGGGCGTGCCTAATCCACTCGCTCACATTGGGTGAAAAAGGAGTTATTTCCGCCCAGTACCTAGTGAACCCAAGGTGCGCACGCGCTACTAAGTGTAAAGCACACTTGGACGGATCGTCGTGACCACAGGGTTTTGAAAAAGTGGCTACTCTCTAAGAGTTAGCATCACACACTAGGAGCATAACTCATCGATGCGGGCTATGCGCTGCAGTCAATATCCAGGCTGTTCGCACGTGTGTCGCTCTCTCTATGATTAAAGTCACATTAGTAAATGTGAATGCATCACTATTATGTCTCACTGACTGTGCATGAGTGTGATGGATTACTGCTCTAGCGTTGTGTTGGTGTATAATCGTGGAGTATATCCATCCATCGGTCACTTCCTTGACAGTTTTGTGGTTAAAGGAGGGGGCCTGGGTGTACTGCTCTATAGTTTAAGTTGCATGTCCCGTGCTTGAGCCAGTGTCCTTGATCTGCGAGGTTACCACAGTACAACATTTCTAGCCCAATACTAATATGGTGAGCACCATCCCGAGTGTTTAGATAATATAATGGTAGTTGTTATCTACCCCGTGGTAATACCTTAACCTATATTTGAATGGAGTGCCCACGTGTGGCCTTTTTCTGTCATGGTCCCAGAGCCCCTACTGTACTGGTATACAACTGCATGAGTCACTGATGGGTATGTACATTGGGTGAGGCCTGGTCACCTTGCCATCTGTAACCATGGTATTTCATCATGTTCCCGGATGTGTAGTTGTCTGCCAATGTCGGTTTTTAGTTTTTTCATGACCTCTAGAATGACCCACTGTAGATAGGAATTACTATGGCTTTTTTCTGTGAAGTGTTTCGTCAGTTTTGTATTTGTTTTCCTGCACTGGATGGTGCTACGGTGTTCGCTGATCCTTGTTTTCACCTTTCTTGTCGCCTTTCCGACGTACTTCAAATTGCATGGACAGGTCAGTATATAGACTACATTTTCCGTATTGCATTTACTGAAGTCTTTTAGTCTCCAGGGGTTGTCCGTGCCAATGTCAACTTCCTTAGTAGTGGTAGTCAGGCGGCAGCACACACAGTTGCCGCACGGATAGTGGCCTGTTGGTTGCGGTTGGCTCCATAGGGTCATCTGGTTGTCATTGTCATTGTTGAGGATCTTCGAGTGTACCAGGTCATCCCTCAAGTTTCTACTCCGTTTGAACGTGAAGAGTGGGGGTTTCCACTTCCGATTTCCGCTGTTCAAGGTTGCCTACTTCTTCTTAATAATGTTCTGCACTCTATTTGAAATGGGAGTGTACGTAGTTACGCATACCAAACGGTCCGTTTGTTCCTTTGGTATGGTCTCCAGAAGGGCTTATAGATGATTATTGTTCTTCGCCCTCTTCTTCGCTCGTTTGATCATTCGACTCGGGTAGTATCTTTCCAGGAGCTTGCTTTCTAGTTGTTCTGCCTGTGCCTGAAAAGTGTCCACCTCCGAGCAGTTCCTCCGTACTCTGAGAAATTGTCCGACTGACAGATTTTCACGTAGTGGTAGATCGCATAGAGGAGAAGACTCTTTCTGTCTGTTGGTTTAAAGTGTACTTTGGTGGATATTCCTTCCGTCGTCAAGGTTATGTCCAGATCCAGAAAAACTGCATGTTTTTTTTCAAAGGTGTGAGTAAATCTTAAGTTGGGGTCTATACTGTTGACCCACTCCACAAACTGTATGGCTTCATCTGTTGTGCCCTTCCCGATGATCAGGACATCATCTATATACCGCTTCCATGTTCTCATCTGAGTTGTAAAAGGATTGGCGGAATTGAAAATATAGTCCTCTTCTAATTGGTGGACATACAGGCACACCATGCTCGGCACAGTCAGTGAGACATAATAGTGATGCATTCACATTTACTAATGTGACTTTAACCATAGAGAGAGCGATGCGCGTGGGCACAGCCTGGATATTGACTACAGCGCATATCCCACATCGATGAGTTATGCTCCTAGTGTGTGATGTTAACTCTTAGAGACAAGCGCGCAAGCGCGAAGCAGGAACATCTACCCTCGCGCATGTGCAGCCACTTTTTCAAAACCCCGTGGTGGCGACGATACGTCCAAGTCTGCTTTACACTTAGTAGCGCGTGCGCACCTTGTGTTCACTAGCTACTGGGCGGAAATAATTCCTTTTTTACCCAATGTGAGCGAGTGGAATTAGACATGCCCCACACCAGGCGTCCAGACCTGGCCCGAACAGGACACAGGATGTACTCCACGCGCTTCCAATTAGCGCGTACTTGGCAATTAATTAACCACTTGACCATAGTATTTAAACCCTCTGGTTTTTCACCATTCTCCAACGATGGGGAGACGGAGAGGACGCCTTTAGAGACAACGGCTGGAAGTGTTGAATTCAGACAGTAAGAGTATGAGTGCCTGTAATGTTGTGAAAGTTAAAGTTTTGTTTCACCTTCTGTTGAAATGTTTTGTGTATCTTGCCCACACTGGGCATACAATGTTTTTACTGCATTATACTGTTTGTAGGCCAGTTGTATCACAGCCTCGTGGATACACAAATAGACCCTAACCCTCTGTACCTCTCCTTTTACAGAAAGTCACAGTAGGCCCTTCCACCCTCGCCCTCCCTTGGAGTAAATAGGATTGTAGTCTAGGGTAAGAAATGGATTGCCATCATTTCATTGGTTGTGTGATGACACGTATACTTGCCACGTGTCTCATAAAGACCACACCACACACGCAATAGGTGTGACTTGGCTTGAATGGCAAAGTTTGCCACTTGTAATTATACTTACACGTTTGGTTTGTATGTCCTTTTTTGTTTCCTTCTTTCCTACAGATTCATTTACATTGGTACTACACCAAACGGGTAGCTTGACTCCACTTGCCCCAGTCCCTTGAGGGGCAGGTCCCTCTTGCACTAGATGCAAAAAGGCAGCGCCCATAGTTAAAAACCTTTTGGTCCTGACGAATGCTACGTACCCTTCGGGGACACGAATGCAGAAACATGTTGACCACACTTAACACGGTGAAGGGAGAATAGCGTCCCAGATCACTGTTCACCTATTTTAATACCATGCATTTGCACATTGAATAAACATAGTCTTGTGACAAATGTAATGGTTTTTAGATCACCTTTCACTTTCACACGACCACCACTTAGCTTTAGAAGTGCATCCCTGTCTCCAGGTGTATGCCCGCCCTCTATCAAACGAAGTTTTTAGAGGGCGAGGACAGCCGATGATGAAGCAAGACACCGGGCGGTGTGAGAGGCCAGTCTGAAACTTTTTATGAGATGTCCTCACTGGTGCTGCACCTCAATATAACTCTGTAGGAAACTGTAGGAACCCACACTAGGGACAGCCCATTTTTGTGTATACAAATCATGTAATTGCCCTGTGCCTACAAAAAATCTTAGTGTACTTGTGTAACATTACAGGTGCTGATGTAAAGCGCTCCAATACCTTCGGTACAAGTTTGCACTAAATAAATCTGCAAAGAAAAATCTATCAAGCAAGAGTTGAGAAAAAAAGTGAGTCCCAAAACGGAATTTCCCTATGCAATTTTCCATAGGAAAATTGAACACTGATACCGTGAAAATGGCTCACCAAATTTGCCAGACAGCTACCTCTCAGTCCAGAAATCATGCTTTATGTGTTTTGGTATAAATCCGCGAATTCGTTTTTGAGATATTAAGATTCAAACGTTTTTTAAATATCTGTACAATTGAATTTACATGAATCTCGCGAGAGCCCAGCATTCACACAACTTCAAATAATAGAGAAATATAATTGGCCGAATGGGCAAATTTTTCCTGTAGGCCATTTTGCACTATCATTGTCTGGCCACAACAGAAATGTTACAGCGACCATTTCACTGCATGGGTACTCAGTCCTCGTATTCTGAATATAAATCTGACTTCAGGGGGCCAAATAGTGGTACCCGGGTCTCTGCACCTTTTGGTGCGGTGCCAGAGGGGCCCCTACTGGGATTGAATTCTTAAAAAAAAAAGAATTGGGGTGGTGTCCGTGATCCTGCATGTGTCCCACTGGAGCCAGCCAGGTCCCCTGGACTCCTGCGATGGTCCCACGGAAGTGCAAGTTCTTCACTGGCTCTCGCTAGAGTCTAATGGAATTGGTAAACAGTTTTTTTTAAAAAGGGGCAGGTCCTGAGGGCCTGTGGTTGTTAGACCTCTGGTTAACCCATGCTGCGGACAGGCAAAGGTCGTGCATGACAGGTAGTGGGTGCCCGACGGGGACTGGCTTCAGGTCAAGCACTGTGGCTAACTCCATGCCGTGCATGGCCTAAGGCCTTGTGCAGTGAGGGGTTGCCACCCACATGGGGTTGGGCGTGGTGCCTGGCCAGAGGATAGGCTCTGTCGCCGACCGCACAATGCGCACAGTCGAAGGCCATGTGCGGCTGGTATTAGCATATTTAAATATGGTAATAAAATATTACTTTACATTTAAAAAACACCTAGAAATTCACTGAGAAACCCAAGATGTGGGTCAAAAACTTGTAACGTCTTCTTGTTATGGCACATAAAGAATTAAAGAAACTTGCAGCAATTACTAGGTGCCCTGCTGATATTTCTCTTTCGATGTGGAGATGTTTCTTGCAAGATATAAGAAGATGGCTAGCAATTCTGCAAGCAGGCACTCTGAGTGGTTAGTGTTTACAAGCCGGGATTCTGAAGCATTTATATATATTCATATATTTTTAAATATATATATATATATATATATATATATATATATATATATATATATATATATATATATATATATATATATCCCACACAGAACCCACTTCCTAAATCACGAGAGGGCTCCGACACAACTCAATGTAATTCTGCGGAGGTGTCAGGCCATAAATGCAGACTCAAATGGTCTCACTTTCAAATGTAATATTACATCATGCAGACGCGTTTCGCCTTTCAGCTTTTCTCAATGCTGGTTAAATGAGTGAGTGTCAGGTTCAAATCCTTAAAAATCCAATAAACAACTCCTATTGGAGGGATCACCTAATGACAGAAAGAGGACTGTCACAGTTGCTGAATGGAATAATTACACCACATTTGGAAGAAATTAGATCTTTACCCCAAAACTGTGCTTTTGTAATTTGGTGTAAATCTGTTCAGTAGTTTTTGAGAAATTAAGGTTCAAAACATATATATAACAGGATAGTTGGGTTCGCAAGACTCTTACAGGTGTCCCGTGGGCACACAATTTCAAATAATAGAGCCATATCATTTGCCAAGGAGGCTTGTTTTCCCATCAGCCAGAAGCTCGCACTCTAATTGGGTGGCCTTCATTACAGGGTTTGGGGATTCTGTCCCTGCACCCTGATAATTAAATGAAAATAAGTTATAAGGGGGCATGGTAGGGTACTTTGACCTCCTGGTCCTTTTGAGGGGGCACCTGAGGGACCTCCACTGGGTGAAAAAAAAAGTTTTGTTTTTCACGTTTCATGACTGTGCAAGCTATTGCAGTCCTGTATACTCTTGCAGGAGTCTACTGGAGGGTTGTGGTGGACCCCTTGCTCCTGCAAAAGTCTTGTCAAATTTAAAAAAAGAGCGGGTTGTGTCTGTTTTGGGCGGGGGTTTTGTCAGAACTTGGGGGAGGGTTGTGAGCAGGGCCTGGCTGCAAATCAAGCGTTGCAGCTGTTTTCACGCCACAAAAGGATGTCGGTCGAGTTCAGCAGGGTGTTGATCAGCCTCTGGGGGTGGGTGCGAGCTGCAAGGCTGAAGGCAGTGTCCAGGGGGTGGTTTGCACAGTAATGCATGGTAATAACATTTTACTTTATGCTAAAAAAAAAACCCTAGCGATTCAGTGAAAAAAATCAAAGGTTTAAGTGACGTTATAGTTAGGAATGTTTGTAATATCTTACTTTGATTTGAAAACCTCAGAAACTCACTGAAAATAAACAAAGGTTAAAGTGACATTATAGTGAAAATATTAGTTTAAATATAACATATTAAATTTAGAAAGACACTGAAATTCACAAGTTACAGGTAACTCAAGAAACCGTAGCTCGCACCTTCATCATGCACAGTGATGTCATTTCAGTTATTATCAGTGATGTTATCACTGATGTCATAGAAAATTTCATGAGTGCATGGCAATAGTGCAATAGCGTGAGTTACAGTTCATTGAGTTAACTATAACTGGTGAATTTCTGTGCTGTAAACTGACATTTTCGCCTAACTGTAAAACTGTAACGCCACATATATATATATATATATATATATATATATATATATATATATATATATATATATATATATATATATATATTCAGTTTCACAGTTGCCCATATGCAGGATGCACTCTCTGTGAGCAAACTCCAGTTTGGGGAAGAGACCCATGTTCCCAGCATCAGCAGAGCCTGACGCGTTTCAGGATAACTCCCTTTCTCAAAGGCTTTCTGCAATTGAAATGACTGCCAGCTACGCGAACATCAGCGTTTGTCCCTCTTTTATTTTGATGACACAATACTACTCAGGTGAGTTATACATCATTGCTGCATTCTGGGGCTGATAGTTCGTAATAATAGAACCCAAGTGGGCTGCATGCAGTCCTTTCAATCCAATCTTTAAAATCACAGGAGCACAGGCAGAGTTCGTCCCCGTTCAAATTCCTTGCTGAACAGACCTGCTCCGCTGATGCAGCGCACCAGCAGCGGGACCGCTAGTTTTGCGGCGGTGCAACCTTCGACCGGGTCGGCCGATACAAATTCAGTTTCACAGTTGCCCATATGCAGGATGCACTCTCTGTGAGCAAACTCCAGTTTGCGGAAGAGACCCATGTTCCCAGCATCAGCAGAGCCTGACGCGTTTCAGGATAACTCCCTTTCTCAAAGGCTTTCTGCAATTGAAATGACTGCCAGCTACGCGAACATCAGCGTTTGTCCCTCTTTTATTTTGATGACACAATACTACTCAGGTGAGTTATACATCATTCCTGCATTCTGGGGCTGATAGTTCGTAATAATAGAACCCAAGTGGGCTGCATGCAGTCCTTTCAATCCAATCTTTAAAATCACAGGAGCACAGGCAGAGTTCGTCCCCGTTCAAATTCCTTGCTGAACAGACCTGCTCCGCTGATGCAGCGCACCAGCAGCGGGACCGCTAGTTTTGCGGCGGTGCAACCTTCGACCGGGTCGGCCGATACAAATTCAGTTTCACAGTTGCCCATATGCAGGATGCACTCTCTGTGAGCAAACTCCAGTTTGGGGAAGAGACCCATGTTCCCAGCATCAGCAGAGCCTGACGCGTTTCAGGATAACTCCCTTTCTCAAAGGCTTTCTGCAATTGAAATGACTGCCAGCTACGCGAACATCAGCGTTTGTCCCTCTTTTATTTTGATGACACAATACTACTCAGGTGAGTTATACATCATTGCTGCATTCTGGGGCTGATAGTTCGTAATAATAGAACCCAAGTGGGCTGCATGCAGTCCTTTCAATCCAATCTTTAAAATCACAGGAGCACAGGCATGTGACTGCTGGATACCAGGCTATCCTTCATTGACCTAGCTTTACGATATGCTATACTAGGAAATTTTGGAATCACTGGGCCCAAGATAGGATCCTCAGATAGTAGGGACCAATTCTCTTTAATGATTTTATAGATGCTATTATGCTGGTTGCTATAACCCATAATCATCCTTGTTACCCCTTGTGGATCTTTTGCCTGTACTTTTGACTTCGTCACTCCTGAGCCCAGGAGTGACAGCCTGTCCATTCTGTTAGCCTTTAGAATTGCCATATTAATGGCTTCAGATTTATAGCCTCTAAGAAGGAAACACGATTTACAATGGAGTTGTGCCAGCCGGCACTCCTCCTCACTGCTGCAAATCCTCCTGACACGGAGCATTTCCCCGTAAGGTATGCTCCGTATCAGGTGTGCAGGATGATGACTCCCCGCATGCAGCAGTGTGTTGCCCGCAGTGGGCTTTCGATGCAATCTTGTTTGAAGGCTGCCTGTCTGAACATAAATCTCAACATCTAGGAACACAATTGAAGTCGCACTGATGTTGCTGGTAAAACGGATGTTAAGGTCATTATCATTCAGTTTATCAATGAAATCAATCACCTCCGTCTCAGTGCCCTCCCAAATAAAGATCAAATCATCAATATATCTTGACCAGAGTTTCACCTTGGTATTCATAATGGCCAAATTTTCTTGCCATAGGACCTGCTCCTCCCAGTACCCCATATGCAAACAGGCATAACTGGGAGAGAAGCAGGCCCCCATAGCCACTCCCCTGGTCTGAAGAAAAAGCTGTTTGGCAAACAAAAACATATTGTTCTCTAAGCAGATTGCAATCATGTCCATCAGCATTTTAGAATGGTCTTGGAAACAGGATGGTCTTTTCCCAAGAAAATGCTGTATATGTATATATCAAAACAAAACAATTTCAGGCATAGAGTGATGCATAAATTATGCAAAAAAGAAGGAGAGAACTCTGGGTAGTTCTCAAGTTTAGGTTCAAAGCAGCTCCTGTTAGAGCACTCTCAACACCAGCGACACTCTAGATCTGCTCACCTCAAATGTCTGTTTTTCTATCAAAGTCTTTAATCATAGGATTAGCACAGTGCCATCCACGCCGAGATAGATCTAGAGTGTTGCTGGTGTTGAGAGTGCTCCAACAGGAGCTGCTTTCCACCTAAACATGAGAACTACCCAGAGTTCTCTCCTTCTTTTTGTGTGTGTGTATATATATATATATATATATATATATATATATATATGCACACAGAACTCCTTCTCCAAGAAAAAGAGGGGCAGAATCCCAGGAGGAACAGGTAGGAAACGCTTCTTTATTGGCAACTTGGCGAATGCATTTCGGCAGCACAACTGCCTTCCTCAGCGCTCAAAGCGTCCCGTGGGTTGAGTGTCACGCTGCCTGTGAGTCCTCATTGATGTTCTTGCTGGTGCAAGCTAGCTCCGCCCTTCTGGTGAAGTCCTCGCACCTGTGGCAGTCCCGAGTGTGGCGCAGGACTACAGGCCCCAGAATGCAACTTAATAGGTGATTGGGACCAAGGTGCAGGGGAACGACTGGAGTGGAACAAAGTCATTGCGAGCTGGCCGGGGAACAGCGTGGACCCGGTGGGAGACTGCGGTGTCAGTCCCGCTTTGATGTGCCAACTGGAAAGCGCCTCCTCCGGTCCCCCAATACCATCGCAGCCACGTCGACCTTAGAGTCCAAAAAGCAGGGGATGGGCTACAATGAGTCCTACCCAGCATGGGATGGAATATCCCAAAACTGCCAGCCTTCCTCCTTAGTTTCAATGGCGGGCTCCCAGCCTTTCCAACTAACGCTGGTAAAGTACATGGACTGCAAGAGTCCACAAGTTTTCCCAGTGAGGCTGGTACTCCCAAAGCGCGATGGGGGTCTCTGCAAAAGCGCCCCTGGGTGGCGCGATAATGATGCACACAGAACTCCTTCTCCAAGAAAAAGAGGGGCAGAATCCCAGGAGGAACAGGTAGGAAACGCTTCTTTATTGGCAACTTGGCGAATGCATTTCGGCAGCACAACTGCCTTCCTCAGCGCTCAAAGCGTCCCGTGGGTTGAGTGTCACGCTGCCTGTGAGTCCCTCATTGATGTTCTTGCTGGTGCAAGCTAGCTCCGCCCTTCTGGTGAAGTCCTCGCACCTGTGGCAGTCCCGAGTGTGGCGCAGGACTACAGGCCCCAGAATGCAACTTAATAGGTGATTGGGACCAAGGTGCAGGGGAACGACTGGAGTGGAACAAAGTCATTGCGGGCTGGTCGGGGAACAGCGTGGACCCGGTGGGAGACTGCGGTGTCAGTCCCGCTTTGATGTGCCAACTGGAAAGCGCCTCCTCCGGTCCCCCAATACCATCGCAGCCACGTCGACCTTAGAGTCCAAAAAGCAGGGGATGGGCTACAATGAGTCCTACCCAGCATGGGATGGAATATCCCAAAACTGCCAGCCTTCCTCCTTAGTTTCAATGGCGGGCTCCCAGCCTTTCCAACTAACGCTGGTAAAGTACATGGACTGCAAGAGTCCACAAGTTTTCCCAGTGAGGCTGTTACTCCCAAAGCGCGATGGGGGTCTCTGCAAAAGCGCCCCTGGGTGGCGCGATAATGATGCACACAGAACTCCTTCTCCAAGAAAAAGAGGGGCAGAATCCCAGGAGGAACAGGTAGGAAACGCTTCTTTATTGGCAACTTGGCGAATGCATTTCGGCAGCACAACTGCCTTCCTCAGCGCTCAAAGCGTCCCGTGGGTTGAGTGTCACGCTGCCTGTGAGTCCCTCATTGATGTTCTTGCTGGTGCAAGCTAGCTCCGCCCTTCTGGTGAAGTCCTCGCACCTGTGGCAGTCCCGAGTGTGGCGCAGGACTACAGGCCCCAGAATGCAACTTAATAGGTGATTGGGACCAAGGTGCAGGGGAACGACTGGAGTGGAACAAAGTCATTGCGGGCTAGTCAGGGAACAGCGTGGACCCGGTGGGAGACTGCGGTGTCAGTCCCGCTTTGATGTGCCAACTGGAAAGCGCCTCCTCCGGTCCCCCAATACCATCGCAGCCACGTCTGCCTTAGAGTCCAAAAAGCAGGGGATGGGCTACAATGAGTCCTACCCAGCATGGGATGGAATATCCCAAAACTGCCAGCCTTCCTCCTTAGTTTCAATGGCGGGCTCCCAGCCTTTCCAACTAACGCTGGTAAAGTACATGGACTGCAAGAGTCCACAAGTTTTCCCAGTGAGGCTGGTACTCCCAAAGCGCGATGGGGGTCTCTGCAAAAGCGCCCCTGGGTGGCGCGATAATGATGCACACAGAACTCCTTCTCCAAGAAAAAGAGGGGCAGAATCCCAGGAGGAACAGGTAGGAAACGCTTCTTTATTGGCAACTTGGCGAATGCATTTCGGCAGCACAACTGCCTTCCTCAGCGCTCAAAGCGTCCCGTGGGTTGAGTGTCACGCTGCCTGTGAGTCCCTCATTGATGTTCTTGCTGGTGCAAGCTAGCTCCGCCCTTCTGGTGAAGTCCTCGCACCTGTGGCAGTCCCGAGTGTGGCGCAGGACTACAGGCCCCAGAATGCAACTTAATAGGTGATTGGGACCAAGGTGCAGGGGAACGACTGGAGTGGAACAAAGTCATTGCGGGCTGGTCGGGGAACAGCGTGGACCCGGTGGGAGACTGCGGTGTCAGTCCCGCTTTGATGTGCCAACTGGAAAGCGCCTCCTCCGGTCCCCCGTTTCACTAAGTAAAAAATAAAACTAGAAATTCACTGAACAAAACAAAGGATAAAGTAACATTATAGTTAAGTCTCAGTCTCATTAAAATATCTGTTTTTTTAAACTTAGAAATTCCCTGAAAAAAACAAAGTTTAAAGTAACGTTATAGTTAGGTGAATTTGTCAGTAACAACATTATCGTTCTGAACTAAAAAAAAAAACATAGAAATTCACCAGTTATAGTTAGCATCGCTGACTATAACTTGGTCCTCTGCCATGCACTTCTTATGACCTCACATATTACATTACTCATGGCATGTTCTATGATATAATTTATGACATCACTGATGACATCTCAAATGATGTCATTGCAGCCAGTCCCTGCGGCCAACACCACACCTGCAGCCAACCCCATGCTGTATGCTCAGCTAAGCCCAATGGCCAACCCCGAAAAGGCAGCCAACCCACACCGCACAGGGCCTTCGGTCGTGGACAGCAGGGGGGGATTGGCCATAAGGCCTGGCCTGCAGCCAACCCAACACTGTGCACAAACTTTGGCAGGGCGCAGTGGGGTGTTGACCACAAGGTCAGGCCTGTGGCCATGCCACAGGGCAAACCATCCAAAAGCAGTCAGCCCCACACTGCACACAGCCTTTGGCTGAGGGGTTGTCTACAAGGCCTGGCCCTGGGTACCCCATGCCCCAGGGATTTTTTATTTTTTGATGGGAGGGGGGTGCATGACCTCCCCTGCCACGAGTCTCATTAGGCCCTGGGAATCCCATCCCCCAGGGCATTTTTTTTTTATGGAAGGTGGCTGCGAGCCTCCCCCCCCAATCCTCATCATCCCTTTTGAACCTCACCCCCCAGGGCTGTTTTTTTTCATTAAAGGGGTAGTGTGACTGCATGGCTCTCCACCCCAAAGCTTGTTAGGGCCTTCGACCCAAATCTCTCAGGATGACTCTCTTAAATAAAGGCGAGGGGGAGAGTGTGGCACTCCTCCTCAGGCCGATTGTGGCCCTGGGAACCCCATCCTCATGGCCCGGAATGATTTTCAAGAGAACGGGGCACTTGGCACGACTCCCTGGGCTTATTTTGGCCCCAGGGTCCCCAGCTCACAGGGCCTGTGTCTTTTTTTCTGGGGAAGGTGGGCACGCAGCTCCTCTCCCCATGCTGATTTCGGCCCCAGAGACCCCATATCCCGGGACCGGTGTCATTTTCAAAGGGGGGGCACACATCCCCCCTTCGAATTCAGTCTGAGGATGCCAGCCCCTCGGGCCCAGTGTCATTTTTAGAGGATGATTTTATGTATATGCACTCTGGGTTTTGTGGTTTTTGCTGGAGTGCATCCTAATCGCCGGTGGTGCAGGAAAGAGGCATACCACAAACACCTCTTTAAAATGCAAAACATTCTTCCCTCCATCTAGAGAGAATCTTTATTTATTCCCCAGCAGCACTTGCATTTTAAAATCGGAACGCGTTTCGGCTGTAGACACAGCCTTTGTCAACCATGCATTGTTGGTTGACAAAGGCTGTGTCTACAGCCGAAACGCGTTCCAGTTTTTAATGCAAGTGCTGTTGGTGAATAAAAAAGTGAACCCCAGGATTTGAGTGCGTAGTTTCTCTAGATGGAGGGAAGAATGTTCTGTGTATATATATATATATATATATATATATATATATATATTGGTTGTATGTCAATGACAGGTATACTGTATCATGCCCTGCATAGATGCTGTGCGGTGTTCTTCTGACATGTTCTCCCTGTCTGCAGCTGCCATGCCAACCCGTTGCAGCTCTCCAGCCCTGCCCTGGTGGGGAGCAGGTCTCTTACCACAGTCTCCACTGCAGCAATACATACATTGGTAGAGAGTAAGCTTTCTGGATATAGCCGAATTTTTCCAGTAGGAGTCTGCGGCAGTTCCCCTCAGGAATCGTCGCTTAATTAATTTTTAGTGCCTTTGGCTACCGGGCCTAGTTGGCACTGCGTCAGTGACTTTATAGAAGAGTTCATTCACAGTTAGAATGTCTTGAGCATGCTCTATTTATGTTAAGCATATTACGAAGTCTGCAGGCATATAGGTGGCAACAGCTGCTTATTCATTTATGGAAAATCCCCAGCAGTAAACTGGAAGGCCCTTGAAGCTGTTCTATTACAATGCAGGCCTAGTTCGGTAATACCTTGATTTCAAAAGTGTTCAAAGCGAACACCTTCACGAAACTCACAGTAATCGTTTTCTTTTTTCTTTCAGGCTGGCGCTGATGAACTGATCCACGAAGGTAAGAAATATAATTTATAAAACCACCAATACGTAACACCAAAAATACAAATGTATTCATAATCAGCATAGGCTCTGTTTAAAAAGGGAGGGTTTACTCTCTCTGGCAAATTAGGAGCTGTCCGGAGTGGTATATCTGGATGGGATACCTCTATGCTCGATTTTAATTGGTCCGTTGTTTCCCACCCGATTTTCCTGCTGTGGGAATACCAGGCCCAATTTTAACAAACTGAAAAATCGCTGTGGGATTGAGTTGTTAAGAAACATGTAATGATGGCCCCTGCCAGGCCACACCCACCCTTCCCTTGCTCCATCACCACCTCCCTCCATCCTCCCCCACCTTGAACCAGCACCCCACCGCCCCACCCCCACCGCCACTATTGAAATGCGTAACACCTGTGCAGAACAGGTGTACATTAGGGCATTAACCTGCATGGAATTGGGAAGTCTGTACAGAAGTTCCTCTAAAAACTTGGGTTCTCAAAGTAATTCCCCATTCTGCAGGGATTAACTAACACCTGACTATGTCTTCAGTTAGTTAATCCCTGCAGATGTGTTCATTTCAGCCACCCGGTATGTTCACAACAAACTATACTACCCTGTAATTGGGTGTATGTGACTCTTGTACCTTAAGAATGCCATCTTGCAACACATGCAAAAGGAACAAAATATCCTGAATAGTGAACAATGCAAATACAAAAACAACAGTTTAAATGAGGGTCTAAGGGCAAGTTTAATGACCATCAAATAGACTCAGGCCCCTAGGGATACTCTATAATAACAAAAAGTGTATAAGGGTCAAAAAATAGCTCAACTATGTAAACCGTCCGAGACACAACTAATAGAAAGACCAAGGAGTGACAGGGGAGAGTGGTGCACCAATGTGTCCTAAAAGGCGCAACATGGTAACTCTAGGGTATAAAAAAGTACCCATCAGTTTCCGCTCGTTACCGCCCTTGTCATCATTTGGGTTCTTCTTATACCCAGGAGAATACGCTGAAAGCGGTCTTTCTATTAGTTGTGTCTCGGACGGTTTACATAGTTGAGCTCTTTTTTGACCCTTAGACACTTTTTGTTATTATAGAACAATGCAAATATTCACCCCCCCAGTCACAAAGATCTGGGTTTAATCCATCGTTCTTTTGCTCACCACCCCACCCCAGTTTGGACAAGAGCAGCACAAGTAGAGTCCAACTCTACAGCCACATTACTTGCACTTTGTCCCAGCACAGCATTCTGAAAGGTATCAAGTCCTTAGAAAATTATATAAGGTACTTTTCGAGGGGAGTATAAGATATAACATGATTGGCTGCGTACACGATTTATTCTTGTGTTTCCGTTGGCAGTTATAGGATGCCTACGCACTCTTTCCGCCTCAAACCTGAACATTTACATATTGTCTATCCTGCCTCCTCTACCCGCCATCTGACTAGCACGTTTGTCCATCTTCTTTTCCCCTCATAGTTACACCATTTCCCTTTCAACCCATGCCTTGCATGTTATATTTGATTACTTTCTGTCTATTTTTCAGCATATCTGGTCACGGAGAGCTTCATCTTTAAAACCTCTGCAAATATTCCCTCTTTCACAACATTCAATTTCCATGCTATTCTTGCTCTTAACTTTTCCCATCTTGACTATTGCTTGCCCCATCTTGTCTGCCTTGTTGTATATCAGAATAGCGACAACTAAGATATTGTGCTACCAAAGTATTGTGAACCGAATATTGAATATCAAAATACCTTAATATCACCTAGGTACATTGTCTTGTTTCATATATGTGGAGGTAAGTGTAGTGAATTTATACTTCTTTATATACTCATCTTCACAATATTTAGGTCACTGATAATCTGGCTATAATATTGGGGGAGAACGATATTTAAAAAAGTCAATATTCTGATAGTTTCGCTCCAGCTTCAGTGGTGGCTGCGATGTACCGAGGGCGGTGGGTGCAAAAAAAATAATAATAATAAAACACACTTACCTTGAGATGCAACACAATGCCCTCCTCCACTGGTTGTCCCCACAGGTGGGACCTAGCCAACTTCCCTAACCAATCCTGGCGCTGCTCTCACCAGCATGAGAGCAGCACCTGGATTGGGCGGAGCTCAGCACTCTCAAGAGCACTGGAGGCCTGCACTTTCTCTAACCCAGCTGTCTAAGACAGCTGGGTTAGAGAAGTTTAAAATGCGCATGTCTGGCTGGCCTTCGCAAAACTGCAGGCCAAAGAGACATGCACATCTTAATCTAAGCTCACACTCAGTAGCTCTGGCCCCTCCCGTCCTGTCAATCAGATCAGGACGGGTCAGTTGCTGAAAAATATAAAGGTAATAAATACACTTTATTACCATTTTATTTTTCAGCTCTGTCCTGGGGATTTTCTTAGTGGGGCGTCGCTCCTCAGCTCAAACGTTGGAGCCGCCACTCAGTATACTCCGTGATTTCGTTTGTTTCTAAATTTAACATTTTTTGTGCATTCTGTCTTTCTGCTTCCTTTCACTGTTCCCACTATTCCCTCTTGATTTCCGTGGGCTAACCCCTTTTCCCCTTCCTTTTCCCATTCCAAACCCAAATCACTTTTCTACACATTGTCTTCAAGTGTATCAGTGGCCCATCTTGTCCCTATCTGTCACCTCCGTGCAATGTTTATGTCTCGATTCATCTCCACTCCTCCCAGATTCCCTAGCTAGTGATCCCGGTGTCTCCTCTCGATTTAGCTAGTTTTGTGTCCATGCTCCAAAAATATGGAGTTTCTTCCCCGCTCTTCGTGCTTTTTTTCCCTTTGGAGATCTTTAACTTGTTAAAACACATCTTCCAGTCACTTTTCCAGGGAAATTTGGTTTTCTTATTACTTTTCTATACTTCGAGATATAGCACTTTCTGTCCTTATAAAACAAATAAATAAATAACACACTAATAGTTCTGGGGATGCAACTCCAATTGACTAGCAGCACTTCTGCTTCTTCAGTACTGACATGAACCACACAGCTCTGCTAATCCGCATCCCTCCTGCTGTGCAACCCCATGCTCTTCTGGTTTAAGATCCCATGCAGAGTTCCGCTTATGCACCTCATGCCTGATGCTTACCACCAGGGGCGGCTCCTCCGTCGCACCACTTAAATGCCTCCGAGATGAAAAATAAAATGGTAATTCATTAGTGACAGGACGGGGTTGGGCCTGCTGAGTGACAGCAGCAGGAAGGAGGGTGGGCTGTCTATGCACTGTTTAAATTGCGCATGTCTCTTTGGCCGACTGTCTTGCAACGGCCAGCCACAATTGCGCACTTTAAAGATCTCCAACCCAGCTGTCTTAAGAAAGCTGGGTTAGAGCATGGGCAGGCCTCCAAAGCTCTGTGGAGAGCTGAATGAGGCCACTCCCCCCAATCAGGGCGCTGCTCCCATGCTGGTGAGCAGCGCCACAATTGGTCAAGGGAGTTTCCTGGAGGCAGGGCTACCGTCACAATAAGGACGTCTGGAGCAAGGAGGTCCTGTTGAGTTCAGCAATTGGTTTTAAAAAAAATTAATTTGCGTTCGGACGCCTGCCCACCCCCTTCCCCACAGATGCCAGCTGCCACTGCTTACCACCTTTTGCTACTCCGATATAGTAATCTACAGAAAGGTCTCACATGTGAGGCGCAAAGACACACAGACAACCAATACATTTTAATCCTGCTCTGCAATACTTTGTTATATTCCAGTACAGAGACCTACAAGCTGCTCTACCAATGTACCCAAGCCTGATCATGATTTGCAATATAAATGCTATTCATACCTTAGCATATTGGAGAGTAATAACCGCAGTTTGCGTCCAATTCCCGCCATGAAACTGCAGACAAAATGTAAGTTTGTGCAATCATGGAATTTCACAATTTTCATTTAAACGTCTGCAATTTCGCCCACCCCTGGTTGTGAGTGCCATCCAATAATCTGCCAGTAGAGGGAGCAGAAGCACACAAGGCAAATGAATTTAAGAAGACCTGAGATTCTGTATATGGTATCTTTTTTGGATCCATTCCACATACCAGTAACTTAACGATGTTAAAAATAAATATGAGGTTTCGGTTCCACAGAGGACCCTTATTTGGGTTGGAGCTCACTGAACTGATGGACCATGGGAGTTTTGTTTCAATGGAGGTAAAGTATCAAGGGGCGCGGAGTGGTACTAAAAAAGCAAGTAACCATATCCAGCCTCTGTGGTGAGAGTAGAGAGGGGAGTGGACAGAATCCCTCAGCTTGGAGCTCCACATAAGGACTTCAAATTCAAAGTTTGGTTGTTACTTTCCAAAGGTGCAAGTTCTGTTAGAATCATCTTTTAAGATCATATGATTCGTACTGCGATTCGTGTTTTGATATGATTCATATTTCGACAGGCTAGTGTCTATGTTTACTATATTAGACTTCATATAGTATAACCAATAACCATCCCAATTTTTATGCCGCTTTATTTCATAGCATTCTGAAGTGGCAGAAAGCCAGCAAGTTTGCTTAAAAGTAAACAGTGAAATAAATACACTTTAATGTACTTTAATCGTTCACTATGCGCACCCAGGCTTTAATGCTTATCTTTGGCCATTCATGATTTATGCAGATAACACCAGAGCCTAATTTGATCAGGTGGGTATAGGTGGGGCCCACCGACACTCATTTTTAGGGACCAACACTTATTTTTCCTCATCAGACTTTGACAGAAAAAAACATAAAAGGGGGAAAGAAGGAGGAAGAGAAAGATGGAAAAACAGTGTCATAGAAAGAAAACAAGGATGAAAAAGAACTTGGAAGAGTGAGATAAAGGAAAAAGTGAGTATCAGGTGGTGGATAAAAGAGGCATGAGGTGAATTCAAGACTATGTAACCTGGATATTTACAGGCGCGGCCAGCACAGGTAAGAGCAGTGGGGCGGGGTGGGAGTCAACAGGCAAAGGGATAGGTAAAATAAAATTTAAAAATGCACTTACCTTGCACTCGCCGCATCGCCGAGTGTGGAAGCACAAGGTAAGTGTTTTCATTTTTTTTGTAAATTTCATTTCACCTATCCCGTCGTCTGTTGACTCCCCTCCACCCCGCTCTGCCCACCGCACTTTCCTGTGCCAGCCGCACCTGGATATTTGGCACCTTTGACACTCAGTAGCGTCGGCTGGAGGCTTTGACTAGAATTTTGGGCACTGGCCAATTATTTTGTTTTTATAAATTAAGCACTGGATAACACGCAACTGCCAGTTGCTCACCTGCAGCTTACACCCAAATAGAACCCTCGCTTTAGTGCAAAGAAATTGGTAAATGGATATGCGTGAATAAATTGAAGCTCAGTCTCATCAAAATGGAAGTACATGCATCAGGGGTGTCCTGCTTCATCAAGAATCCTTCTTTCTGTTTTGCTCTTTGTTCATAATCAGCAATAGTGGTTAAAACCTCAACTTTCAACTTTTCAATTCAAATGTTTATTGTTGCTATACAGGCTTTTAGGCTGTATAATATAACACAGCAAGTAACGATTACAAAATTTAAATTCATTTCACATATTTAGCAAAATGGTGTGGACTTTTATGAATTCTTACTTTGCTGCTAAAACATAAAAAGCTGCATCAATTGCTATATGTAGAGTTGCCAACTGTGGTAGCAAACTCATGGTCGCTGATGTTCTTTCTGAAAGGCGAAGGTGTATGTAACTGCTACGTTCATAGCTCCAATTTAACTTCTGCAGCTGATGAAAAGGATCTTTGCTAGCTCAGGCTACTTCAACTGGTCTCAGCAAGCAAATCCTTTGGCACTGGTGTGGTAGGTCTGTGCTAACTAATGTGGTACCAGAACATAATAGTCAGAGTATCTTCAGACAAAATCATCATGCCCTAAGTATTGTCTTTAACAAATATTGCCCCATTAGAGTTAATTATCCAAATCCTTTACCAGTGATATTCTGTCATACAACCATGATCCAGATATAGATCCTGGATCTAGAATGTGACAGGCCCCTTCTGATCGGTCTCGGCCACTTTGATCATGTTTAATCAGCCATTTGCAGCCCTCTTTGGCTTCCATTGCATCAGCAGATTGATGAGAATGGTCGGTGCTCAGGTATGAGGGGGGCACTCATGATTTTCTATTTGGCTCGGCAGTGCCTCAACCCACCAAACGTCATTGATCTAAGTTTTGCCCATGAGCAGCAGCCTTGCCAGCAGCGGGTCGGTGTCTTGCCTCGATCTGAGGCTTTGGGACTCCACCTCTATACCGCGATTCAATCCATGATCACCTTTGGTTTCGAAAGCAGGTGAAGATTTATCGCTTTCCAGAGTAACAGAAGTTATGTCAAGCACCGGTTGCAAGCTAGTCCCATGAGGAAGTTACTGGTGAACATGTCTTTGTAAGTGAGGTGACATAACATTGGTTAACAGAGTAGAACATGAAATGTATATAGATGAGTAGAGTAACTGTCTGCAAAAAATTGAATGGGAGTAAATGAAAAATCTAGTCAATTTGAATGATAAAAATATATAGATGGCTATAGATGGCTTGGCCTTGGTTTTAAATACATAGATGGCTTGGCCTTGGTTTTTAACCAATGATAGAAGAGACCTCATATCTTGCGCAGGTAAACAGTAATATAGATTTTGGTGTCACTGTTTGAAGCTATTCTTTTCTAGGCATGAGGTCAAAAGTACGGTTGTGTGAAATTTATCTAAACTTTTTTCATGAAACATGCATAGATTCAATACAATTTTGCCAATTGCACATTAAATCATTGGCTGACCTTGGAATTGAAAATTGCATAAGAGGGCATACCTCAAATATAGAGAGGTACGAGAAGAAAAGATCTCGTGCCAAGCAATTTCTTCTCAAGACAGCCTCCTGCAAGAGAAAATGTTTTAAAAAATGCATGTTACGTGAAATTGCAAAAATGTTGCACATTTATTGAAATCAACGGATCCATGACCCTAGGTTGAAGAATATTTGGACTTTACTCTTCAAAAATCGCCACATTTTATTGCAGCAAAATGCTGATCTGACCCCTACAAAAAAGTTTTTGAAAACAAGGCAAGGCCTAGAGCCAAGTTGTGGTATTTTGCTACTCCCAAGGTCAATGCAAGAGCAACAGAAACTATCTGCATTTATGTAGCAGCGTTTATGCAAACATCCTACAGCGCTGTGCACACATCAAAAGGTACCAACAAGCTGACCGCTTGGGCCAGAATGCCAAACCAAACAAAAAAAGTTCAAGTTTCGGTTCTATGCCGGGCACTGCCAGGGGCAAGGCAGCATGCTGAGATCTGCATCATAGGTTCTTGTACTGAAGAGCCGAAGCTTTGTTTTGTGTTTGATTGGACAGTCCCCAGCCAATCACCCAAGAAGTCATTGATAACAACTAAGATAAAAGTTGGCCAACCATCATGCCGTTTCAGTTCAACTTGTTTGTTTTAAAAAGAGTAATTGTTGAAATTTCTGGCCATTGTTCATTTGTGCTACAAAATATAAGATTTTATGCAATTTCGTGCTAACAGAAAGAAAATGTATCCTGTTTTGATCAAATTGTATTAGATCAATTTTGAGAGGAATGAAGTGGCAGAAATTGACAAGTGCATTTTCCCAAAAATTTTCTTCAGTTTTCAGTGTCCTTATCCACATCGATGACCCTAGGCTGCCATATTTGCCACATTGTTGGTAACATGGTTGCCCGCATTGCTTGCACTGTGACATCTGGTAAGGCAGCAGCTTAGTTGCACCAGTCCAAGACCACAGACTCCTTGAATACATAGGAACTACAAAAACAACGTACTATACACTAACTCAGCTCTGTCCTTTGTCTCCTTATGGACTACTATTCAATGGGCTTGGGGTTTCCCATTCCTAAGGATATCTGAACACTCAAATTCTACCCATTGCTCAAGGACGGGCACCTTCTGGGACATCTACCCCTTTCTCTCCCTACGCAGTTTAGTGCTGCAGTCCCTTAACTGCACACATACCATGTTTCCCAACCCCCTCTTGACTGGGAGAGTCAGTAAAGCTGGGGCAGGTTCCAACCACTTCCGTTGGTGTGATTTTCAACTTCCTGGGGGTACGGGAGGGGTCGGGAGGGATGCGGGGGAGGACTTTAAATATCAGCCACCAACTACTTTCCTTTTCTTTGGTGGTTTTTGAAACTCAAGTGGGGTTGATCCCTTTCCTAAGATGTTGGGACCAACAACCAAGACAAGTGGTGCCACCGTTTGCATAATGGTTGAAGCTGGCTACTTAGCATTGTGTCTTCTGATTCAATGGCTAGGTTGACAGTCATGTGAGAAGTTTGCAACAATGGCTTTAACCAGCCTTTTCGAATTAAAAAAGAAGCAGGTAAAAATGCTGACACAGGTTATGTGGGAGAATTACTCAACAAAATTTGAAACCTCACCGAAAACCTGGGAGCGATTTATTTAATCTACATACACAGTTTAGCAAAAATTGAAAATTATTCCTCTTTGTGAAGTTGTAATGTTTGTAACGTTTGCAAAACTCTGCGGCTGGAAGAATATTTTCACACATGGCCAGCTTTAGAGCTGGTGGAGCCTAGTGGGACAATCTTTATTGTCAACCCCACCCACCCCTGCAGAAACCTCCTTCTACATGAATTCCCTGACTGCCATGCTCCACTAGTGACCCTCATCTCTCCATAGCCCCTCTCTAACATGCATTTTATTTTTTTCGTGTTTTATAGTGCTACTCATACCAGTGTACGGTGTCAGAGCATTTTTACACTATACAGACATCATAGAAAGCAATACATCATATGTGTTTAAACCAGTCTATAGGAAATGTTACATAGGACAATGAGAATTACAAGGTGTAGTCATCCATACTAGTAGACAGTATATTTTTAGAGTGTTTGGCCTGCGAAAGTACAAACTCAGAATTTAAAACGTACAATAGTGTTTGGCTTTACTAATAAGAATGTATTTTTTCTACCCAAATTAATCCTTTTTATCAACATTAGGATAATGAAAGACTGGGGAAAAAGTATAATGTTCTAGCCTATACTTTGCAGTTTACATGCAGCTTTTTGATGTCAGTTCATAGCTCACTCTGCTATATTTAGATTGTAACTTAGTAACAAAAGGATCTCCGTGACAAAAGTAGTAACCTTCCAAACGATCCACATAAAATCCAGTTAGGTCATTTGCGTGGCACACGTTCTTTGCAGGAGATATATTAATCCTCTGCGCTTCTTTATCGTCAGTGGAAACTGACACTAGACACAACTAGTTCTCTGCTCAGCAGGAAAAGAAATCTCCAGCGTTATAGTGACATGTTTATGTTTATGGTTGCCTGAAAACTGCTGGACACGCAAGGAACTCTGCAGCATGTGCTTTATAAACCCACGTTATTTCTAAACACGGCACCCCCGTGGTCAGTGCCAGGTGCAGCTGCATCGGTCGCACCGCCTTAGAGCTGGCCCTGCATTCACATACTCATACGCATGTTTTGTGTTTGCTTGCCTTTCCATCTTTGGAGGCAGAAGGGTAGCCACATCCTAGCAGTTCTCTTTGGGTTTCACTAGGAGTGCCCTGGGTTTGGCCTTGGTAATTCCAGCCCCTGGAGTTACCAGTGTCAAGAGATTCTGGGTATTCCAAAGTGAACCCTGAGACACCACAGGAGAATTTGGAATTTTGTATTCAATTCCGACGTTAAGCACTCTTTATCCCATGGAGTTTCCACCTTCTAATTTATTCCAGGGTGTATCTAGAAAAAGCATGTCATAAAGCACTGTAAGCATAATTCTTTTTATCATGCAGAAAATTAACATTTTACATTGATTGTAACAAAATAGTGAGCCATACAATGCGCAGAGTAAAATTGGTACAAACTGTTTTAGCCCTTGAATCATCGCAACTCTGCTAAGGGAACCTTGACGATTGTTTTTTAACTCAACTTACGGATTCAAGCCATGAAGGGTCTATTACTGGGCCATTTGGTAGCAATGGTACAGAAGTCCACGGGAGGTCTAACGCGGACAGATTTAGGGCTGGACACGAGTAGACGGCAATAATGGGTTCATCCACAAGGTGTGCTACATGACCGGTTAAAGGAACTAAAGGTGGGCAGATGGGGCAAATTTTGTTTACATTGCTTTGTCTTTGTATGAAAAATGAGGTCAGAGTTTCATGTTTTACATTAATATTTTCGAGCATCCACCACCAGCCAGGGCATAAGTCCTAAGAAACAGAAGTGGGGGGACTAACCTAGTTAAGCAGTATCCAGGTGACATCACAGTGTGTGACATCATGGCACGTAACATCGCATGTGGCAGCACAGGAATGAACATCACAGGAAGTGGCTTCACAAATCATGACTTTACAGGAAGTTACATCACAAGAAGTGACATTAGATATTAAGTCCTCACACATATGTTTAGAGGGTCTATCACAAGTACATTTGAGTGCATTATGAGTTTACATTATGAGTATACATGCAAATCCTCCAGATTTAGACAGAAGGATCATACTTTGTAAGGTACACATAAAACAATGTTGACTTCTTTTCAGCTTAAAGCTTCCGTTACCCACAGATTCAACACACTAACTCCACTGCCCCCCTACTCAACCAGGCATAATATTCCATCTGCAGGACATTTCTAGGTAGATATGATTGCTTTAGCTGCCTGACTCTGCCTGCAGAGGTGAGGCTGCTCTCATGTGTGAGAATGCAGCACACATAGAAAAAGGAAAAACAAAGAGAAATAAAGTTATTTCTCCTCGTTGCATCTCCCTTACACCTCTCCTGGGAAGGCATAGGAATCTGACGCCTTGCTAGGTTTGCAAAACCTTGTAAATCTGGGAAAGCATCAGGTTCCATGGATGTTGCGCGGGAACACCCACAGCGACACCCATGGAAAGCCCCGTTCACGCAGAGTAATGCGAGAAAAGGGGCCATATTTACAAGGCCATGAAAACCCATGCAGGGTGGCTCTATGTGGTTTTGTAAGTATGGGCAGGCACACTAGGATGCCAGTGAGTAAAAAAAATTGACGCACCAACTGCAAAATGGGCTTGTAAATAACCCCAAGTTGTGTACCTTTGGTTGCCCTTCACTGCATTTGCATCTAGGGTGAGGCTCAAGACAGCTTCCAGCCAGTAGACTCCAATAAAAGGAGGCCCGATGGCCCCTTAAATTAGGCCTTTGTTATGGGCTCACCTGGAGTCTGAAATAAGAAAGACACCTCACATCACAATGTGACTCGGATCCAAAGCAGACAACCCGCATGCTCCACCTAGAGCAGCATTTCTGCAACGTATGAGAGTATTTTACATCTAAAAAGTTCACTGAAGAATCACATATTAAATTATGTATCTCGTGCATCCCTTGGAATTCTTTTTTGTTGCAGTTCACTTCATCTATATTTTGAGTTAACATTTTAGTCAGGAATTGTGTGTGAGCTGCACACATATGGACACATATATGTTAGTCAACACAAACATATACATACAGACATGGACACACAAAAGGATGCAAAATCCAAGTGCTTAATCCAGTGCGGCAACAAATATACCCAGCCATGCACAAATGCAGTTTTCAACATTAGCACATTAAAGCCGGGACTATTGGCTTTGCCCTTGCTAGCTCAGATAGTACTTCTGCACCTATCCCCGTTTGGCGAAAGACGATACATTCTCACTTTGATTCTAGATTAGTGTTTAAAGTTTACATTGAGCTTTTAATCAAATTATGGCCTTATATTGAGGATCAAGGATACACCTCCAGACCCTAAGGCCCATGCTTACATTACGCATATACTGTTATATGTTAAATGTATATCCATTGCATTGCACGTACTGCTCACACAGTGTGTACAACATATACACCTGGGGCCTTATTTATGAACGCCTTGCGCTACCGGTGCGTCACTTTTTCCCATTTTAAAAGTGACGCACCGGCGGCGCAAGTCCTTCATAAATAAGGCCCCTGATCTTTATAACTAGTGCACAGATGTGTTATGGTCTTTAGCTAATAGCTTGGTGTATTTGTGTGTCTTCGGTTTCAGCAAAACGATGAATTTTTAAATCTGTCTGTCTGTCCGTCCATCCGTCCGTCTGCCCACCTGCCTGCCTGTTGTTCTGGTTTTCTATCCACTTGTCTACCTGTCCATAGACCAACCTATTTACCCACTGAACCACCCTCCCATGTAAACCTCAGAACTACGAGCCCTTCATCCATCCAGGAACACATAATATCATATTCACCAGCCCCTTGCAATGCCTGATCCATGAAACAACCCTTTGTTCTTCCATCCATCACACCAATTTACCAATGCTCCTTCAGACACACTGCTCATTCAACCACTAGTTGGTCACCAATCACCCATCCATAACTCCTTTCCTCCATCCTATCCTCCCGAACCTATATAAGCATCAACCCCATAATCCACATGAATGCACTCACACATTCACATGTCTTTCTGTCCATTTGTCTATCATCCATAGGTCTAGCCACTCAGCTACTTAATGTCTCTACCTTTCTGTTCATGCTGTTTCTGCCTTTGCCTCAGCCCTACCACCCATGCCTGGTCCTCCCATTGGTGCTCAGTCCTGAAGGGACCACATGCATCTCTGTGGCAGTCATTAGAATGTCACCACCTATCAATTGTTACACTATGGCAAGCCAGAAGTGTCTTGTACAAGATTTTTGTTCTTAATGTGCATCGACCATTACAAATTTCAATATGATGACACACACGGATCAACTAATAACTATGTGAACTTCTGCATAAATGACACATAATGTGTAGAAATATCATATACTAATCTGTTTGGTAATTGTTTGCACCTTGCATTGTTTGGTCTAGGATTTCACTCCAAGCATGGGCACGCTTATTTAGTTAATAGCATGGGCACTCTTATTTAGGTAATAGTTCTCATGCATGAAAGTTGATTGTCGCTGCTGTTTGCTGGTGTGAAGCGCCACCTTGCGTCACGCAAGCCCCCACGCTAATATATTGGAAACGTGGGTCTCATTCTCCGTTACCTTCATGCAGGATTAGCATCAGAGCTCCCACTGTTGGAAGTTGCATACTTGGGGGCATATTTACTAAAAATTGTCGCAATACAGCACAGCAGATGAAGTTGCATGAGAGGGAGGGAGGAGCAGTAAAGCACCATCTACTAAGATATGACACTGTCCTGCTCTCTTCCTAGCACTGCCACCCTGCCTCGCACCACTAACACACCTTTGCACCATAGTGCAAGGATGTGTACGTGACATCTAGTGTAAGCTTTGCACAGGAAGTCTACCCTCCCAGTAGAAACATACTATGCCTAGATAACCTTTCAAACTTTTCCAACTTTGGAGGTGGGCTCTGCAGTGCAGCAGACATGCAGAGTCTGAAACGTTGAATGCCACTCTCAAAAAAGTGTTATAGTTTGGCTCAACAACCCTGTCTACTGATGGTAGAGAGAGCTGTGTGTCAAAAGCCATGTGTGGTTGCATGGGAATGACCATGTACCGCCCACTGAACGCCCCTCTGATGTAAAGAAAAGCACAGCAGCGCAAGGTGCTATTTTGGGTCACTTTCAACTAACTTTACTGTGAAAGTAAATTCAAAATAAATATTTTGTGCTGAATCAAACCCCAAAATGTAAGTAAATCTGCCCCTTGGTCTTGCTGCCAGTGAAAGTGTGAGTAGTGAATCATTTTTGGTCACTTCATGTGTGGGCCACGATGCACTGGTGCACCTTCGTGTTTGTAAATCCCAGCCCTGCTCAGGGCAGGCAGCGATGGCTTTACTGATTATATTTCCTTGTCACTCTTCTAAAGAAGGATCAGATCTACTTTGTCATAAGCTGCAAGACTATTCTCCTAGCTGACTGCGATTACTTCCTGTCTGGGGCTTCCTGAGGGCGAAATGCAGCATTTCCAGACTAGGAGTCTTGCGACTGAACTGCATCTCAGCTCTGTGCAGCCACACACACAAACCTCTAAATTCAACAAATCACTTTATTTCCAATCAGCAAATCCTTTAATGCTTTTGGTAACTGCAAAACCTGCATTCCAATAGATTCAGGGCCTCATTTACAATATTTTGCCATAGGGCAGCGCCGCAAACCTTCCTTCTGCACTGCCCTACGGCAAAAGAAAAGGGCAGGAATGCGCCGTATCTATCAGATCTATCTACTGTATCTTTCTCTGCGTTGGCCCTCAATTGGCTGCCATGCGCCTATGCAGGATCCCTTGCACCATTGTGCAAGGGTGCCAGAGTTGTGGGAATGATGGTTTTTGTGCATGAAGGGAATACTTCCTGCACAAAAATAAACAATGGAAGCAATTTCCTCCTTCTATGTGTGCTGTTGAATGCAGCAAACATAGTAAGAGGAAAAAACTAGGACAGCTAAAGTTATTTCTCCCTATTGCTCCTCCTTTACGCCTCCCCTGGGGAGGATTAGGCTTTTGATGCATTCCAGGTTTGCAGAACATTGTAAATCTGGGAATGTGTCAAATGCCATGGGTGTTACATGGGGACACCCACCGTGACGCACATGGCACGCCTCCCCATCGCAGTGTGAGGCAACGCAGTGACTTGTGCTGCATTGCCTCCCGCCATATCTACAAGGCCATAAAAAGCTGTGCAGGGTGGCTTGAAGCGGTCTTGTAGTTATGACACTGCAATGTGTGCAGCTGGAGCATCATTAAAAGTGACGTTCCGGCGGCGCAGGGGCTTTGTAAATTTGGCCCTGAGTCTGTGGTTAGACGAGCTGTAAGGAGCTAAAGTGCGTTTTGCAGACATGACTTGTACCAACAACAGAACAAGCCATGTCTCCCCAGACGTGTAAGTGTGCTAGGCTTTACTGTGAAAATAACATTGCAAAAACAGAGAGGAAGGAAACGAACCTGAAAATGGATTGTGGACCTCTGGCCATCCTCACAGCAGTTGAAAAAGTATGCATTCTAATGTGACAAGGAGCTGGCTGCAAAGCTTCGAGGCAGTTGACGCAGACCTATGCAAAGCACCATTTCAGCATGCATGACGAAACCACTGACCTTGTGATTCTATCAGGCCTAGAGTGACAAAATGGCTCCGTGAGATTGGAACGCCATCTTTCCACTCCTGGACCTTGCTTATTCATATCATTGTCATCAGCTATGTGGGGTCAGTTGACTCAATCAAAATAAATCAAGACTACAAATTCCAAAATGCACTGGTATGTGTAACCAAAGTCCAGGGATGTAAAGGTGGTGTCCCGGTGACATGGAGCCATCTGGTCAACCTGTTCAGGCTGCAACAATGAAAGAGAGTTTTCAGTCCCAACGAGGCTCCTTACTATGAGTATTTTATGAGGAAAGGCCTAGACTGTAATCGTGTAGTGACAGACTCACAAATGGCAGTAGTTGAACCTCATAATTTCATTAAAAAAATGAGTGCACAAGGCCAAGGTTTCTCTTAGGAGACCACCACCACTGCTGCTGAATACCAGTGCTGCTGAATGCTGGGGTTGCCGAATATTTGGCCTGCACAGCAGTGCTTAATTTGTGCCGGTGGTTTCCGGTGCTTAGCACCGGCCCTTAATTTTCAACACCGGCTCTTGTGACAGTCTGCCACATGGGGGTCTGTCTGTCTAATTTAGAGATATATATCAAAATTATCATCACCTGTCACCGAAGCCATTCTTTCTGTTTTGGGAGCCTTGAATAGTCTGAACTACCTCACTTGTAGGCAGTGATTGTTAGTAGTTGTGTTGGCAGTGTCACTGGCCGTGCGGGCAGGTGCAATGTGTCGTGCAAGCTGTAGTGGCCTCCTGGCTAGGGCCCTGGCACTTATTATGTTACAAATTAAGCACTGCTGCACAGTCTTGATTGTACCTCTTGCCTTTTTCTTTCACCGCCCTCTGTACACTTCCTGTCTCTTTAATTCATTTTTTCTTTTCCATCCCTGTTTGATCCCTTAGTCACTGATTTCTTTTCTGTCTCTTCCTCCTTATTTCTCTGTTTTCGGGATTTCTGACTCTTGATCTTTATCAAAGAGGCTGATGAAAAATAAGTCTTTCCCTCAAAAATATGAGTACTAGTAGCCTCCAACAGTGCAAATTAAGCACTGTTTTTCGAGCATCAAACTGTCACATTCGCATGTGTTCAGTAGCGGCTCCTCCGCTTAGGTGGAGGAGCGTCGGCCCAATACTTTGCAGCAGTAAAATAAAGGCAAAATAAAATAATAATAACTCAATGATATTATAATTTTATGTTTACCTGCTGCAGCCGCTTTGCGGGCAGGAATGTGACGGGCTGCTCACACAGGAGCAGAGGGAGAAGTGCTTTGCCCACTCCAAGTGCGCATAAATGTTTTGCTGACTGTCTCTGGCTAGCCAAACATGCATGCGCACTTTGCATGTTCTCCACCCAGGCTGCATTACAGCCTGGGTGGAGAACATGCCCAGGCTCCCATTGCCTGCCTGAGTGCTGAACCAAGGCGCTAAGACCAATCACAACGCTGCATTGCAGTGTTGTGATTGGCTACGAGAAGCCTGGTGCTTCCTGCTTTCTGTTCTGCCCGGGAGAGATAACGGAGGAGAAACGCGGCAATCGAGTATTTTTTTTTTTTTTTTACACCTCTTCACCCCCACCCCACCTGCCCCGATCAGTACCGGCCGCAACTGTATGTGTCATGAAACCATTAAGGAAATGGGGTAACCCAACAATCTAGGACCTGGGTAAGTAACGATATTATAAAACAATGGTCCAAAGACTATTATTCCAAGGTATCACAATTAGTCAACAATTTCAACATTCATTGGTAGAGTATAAGAAAGGAAACTTTTGTCTTGTAGGGTCATCCGTTGGTGTATGGTTGCCCGTTACTGTCCTGATGAAGACTCGCAAGGCCCAGGTTTAAACCACCGGGAGGCCAGAAGCCGAGTGGAAACGTCGACATCCATCTAATATTTACCTGGACCTAGATACTGTCACTCCCCCATGCATTACAAACACCAATATAGGTTTCAGAATGACCTTATAATTAACGTTTGACTTATGGAAGGCCAGGTCCTAGTGTAGGGATAACTAAGGATCCCTGTGTATAATATAATCAATTGTTTTTATGTCACTTATCTTTGCAATTCCTTTCCTTTCTTATCACAAAACTTTATCACTTCTTTCTATGTTTGCACGCTCCGCTTGGGGCAACCTACATGACCCAGATGTATTCTAAATAATTATTTACATCATTCAAAAGTGGTAGAAAAATAAATGAATCACCACTGAATACTTGTTTTGCTGTTGCGTTGTTATCTAATCTATTGATTAAGAGTAGATTATTATACTCTACCAATGAATGTTGAAATTGTTGACTAATTGTGACACCTTGGAATAATAGTCTTTGGACCATTGTTTTATAATATCGTATGTGTCATGAAGGCACCTTAAAGTTCCTCTTCTCTAACTCATTGATAAGGTAGATCATGGGGTTACTGCGCAATTTGAAGAATACTGCATGACTCCTAGCAGGTCCATTTAAAGCTAGAAAATGCAAATGTACTGATGCATAACATTTGCACACGGTACGCTTGCAACATTTCCAAATGAGTAAATACTTAGGGCCTGATTACGAGGTTGGTGATCTTGGAGCGGGCCGCCACGCCAGCGCCCGCTCCAACCCATTGTTAGTCTGCCCGTTGGTTTACGTGTTGTAATCCTGGTGTGCAGCCCTATAGCAATGTTCCCATGGCGGTGCCGGAGAGCCTTTGAGAGGCACCTCTGTAGGAGCGCCGCAGCCTGCTCCTGCACGGACAGAAATGCACAATGCTGTGCATTTCTGTCCGTGCAGAAACAGGGCATGCAAAAACACAGAGGGCACAACTTGTGCCCCCCTGCATGCACCCCCATGCACAGAGGCAACAGGGGGCCCTATAGCGTCCCCTTAGTGTTCTCACCTTCACCCTTTTCATGGCAGGCTCACCACCATGAAAATGGTTGCAGTGAGGAAACTGGTAATATGGTTGGCGGTGCTGCAGCAATACCTTCAGAATATCACAGCCTCACACCGCTGCACTACATCGCGGGATCAGGGATCCTCGGTGGTTGCAGTGATCCTGTGGCAGTCCCACTGCCGTTGTTGTAATACAGTAGGTGGACCGCCAATCTTTCGGTCCAGGGATGGCCACCACGGGTTCAGCGGTCACATGGACCGCCAAACTCGAAATTAGGACCTAACACATTAGAGTTGCAGGTTGCCAGAAATATTATTTCCGGATTTTAAAAAAGTCGAAAATCTACTCCTAGGGTCGTTAAAAAAATAAAGGAATACATTTGTGAGACTCAGACCCATAGATTTTACATTTATGCAAACTGCGCCTGAATTATCCATTCCAATCAGTGAAGGTTACCAACTTCCCATCCAAGCTTGCTTTATCTTCACAAATGACTGGTAACCTAGAAAGCAGCCCATCAAAGTATTTCAGGCTACCTGACGGATGTTACTCACCGTTTATGCGGCGAGTGCCTTTTGCGTCTAGGTTTCCAAAAATTCAGAAAGCTGTTCCCCATACATAATTCCGTTTCTCGTGGCACTCTCAGAACCAGCAACTCACTGACACCTGATCTGGGATTAGTCAAAAAGTTTTCACACTTTACAAAAGTGCTCAAGACATTCTTTTACAGTAAGTATTTCCCCTTATAAAGCTGATGCTATAAAATTTCTGGAAGAAGAAAGAATAACAACAAGACTAATATGTCCCTATCTGGTATATCAAGGACATTGGGCTTCAATGCTAGAGGCATGGTCTAGAACCCAGTAATTCTGCACCCCAGAGTGTGTGATACAAGGCATACCAATCGGTCCATGGCTGTGAGTTACTGAGTGTTAAAAGGGGGATCATCAGGGTCCGCGAGACATGTGGAATTACTGAGGGAATTGATCATTCAGATTCACTTGGTGATTCTTTTTTCAAAATCTTTAGAGTGAAATGCACCTGATCTGCAGATTTAGCATGAATCTTATGATTCCTGTGGGGCTTTTTTTCTGATTATCAGCCCCATCAAGATCAAGCAAGCCTGAGGGGATGCCAGAGAGCTGGTGCACAAGATGGCCACACACTTGTGAGGCTCTCATGCTTGAAGGATATTATCCAACAAAATCAGCACTCCTTGATATGCTGGGTGTCATTCTGGAGGCACATTGTGTCACGGATGCTATTGTTGGTCCCACTGGGACGAGAGACTGCCAACATGCTGACTAAAAACACTACCTGCTGGATTATGCGGCAGAGCAAGTGGCGCTGCTCCTCTACGGTGGCGGGCCCTGCGGCCTAGCTTGTGAACTTGGAGCCCCGAGTGGACTGGGTTGCTGGGTCCACACCCACTGGAGGTGAGGTCATGTGATGAGGGACCTGTTCTGGCGGTTTCCGGGAGGACGTGCAGGGCGCTAGAGACGGCTGGGTTCGGGCAAGGACATGGCAGCGGAGACGTTGATTGGGCCGTGACCTTTGGGGTGGCAAGAATGGGAGCACACGCTGCAGTGAGACCAGAGAGGACAGAGGTGCTGCGCTGAATCATACCCCTCCATTGCTACCGAGACACTGGTGTGAAGTGGGACTACTGTAGTGGCGGCCTGCACTCATACTGCATATTAGAGAACAACTCCCTCACAATCTCTGGCAGCTTGAAGTTGGTGCTTCACTGCATTTGGAGCGGCTCCTATTACTGTGATAAGGCATCTTACTAGAGAATGGTCTGCTTGTACCCCACCCTTCTAAGGTGACGGCATTGATACTGAGAGGGGGTGAGGCAGGACCATCCCGTGGGTCATGCAGCGGCCCCTGAATCTAACACCTAGGACAATCATGAACCGCATTCACTCTGAAGCCTTGTGGTAGGTTGGAGCCTAAAGTAGGGGTACCACCCAGTGATGACACATCTGGCATACCTATCACTGAGCAGTGGGGCCACCCCGCTTTCTGCTTGTGCCCCATCACTCCCAGATTACAGAGACCGCGTATGTGAGGGAGTGAGGCAGGACCATCCCGCTTGCCACTAGGACACTATCATTGTAGAAGACCTCCCACCATTCCTGGTGTCCTGGACATCTCTTGCTTCTTAGATAACAGTGGGCCTCACCACTAGGGAACTGTGTTGCTGCCTGGGTCATCTTGTGCTGCATGCTGGTGCGAACCACGGAGAAGAGCAAGCCAGAACTGGGGAAGGTAGACTGTAAGCAGCCAAACCTGTGGTTTGAGTTGTGCAAGAGCCAGCGTGCGACAGGTGTTTGAATCTGCTACATCTATGGACCAGGCCATTATGCAGGACTATGTAGGAGATAATGAGGCGGATGTAAAAACTCTCCTATTCATGATGCAGGGCAGCCTGGCATCAATAGAATCCAAGATGGATGCGCTGGGCTCTAGAATAGACACGATATCCCAATCACTGGAAAGGCACGACACCTGGCTGCAGGAAGCTGTGCAGTGTAAATCCAACACAGAAGATGAGATTGCAGCAAAGGGTGAGTCTCTTCTTCATATGAAAAAGTACTAACAGTGATAGTTGCAAAAAATGAAGACTTAGAGGCCAGATCGCACCAAAACATCATTCGCATACTGGTGGTACCACAATCAACAAACACAGGCAAAATAGAAAAGTATGTGAAAAAGGTGCTGATTACTCTGTTCGGCACATGTCTTCTCCCTGCTCCTGGTGGTGGAATGAGCACATAGATCTTTGGCCAGTAGACCACCGCCTGGTGCACCCGCCAGACCCATCATTACCTTACTACTAAACGTTTGTGATCGCGAGAGTGCCCTCCATATAGCTAGCGAGAAAAGTACATTATATTTTGATGGGAACACGATGTTCCTCTTCCCTTACTTAACTATTGCAGTACAAGAGGTGAGATCGATATTCACTGCTGTCAAACGGTAACTTCAACAAGCCAACATACGTTATGCAATGCTATACCCGGCTCGGCTTCATGTCATGCACTGTGGGAAATAAATAATATTTCAAACCCCACAGACCATTTGGGTATAAGCGTCACAGAGCCCGCTTGCTGGCTGAGTCCCAGCCTCATCCCCATTGACCGATCTGGATTAAGCATGGCTAACATATGGTTACTTGTAGTGGAGCAGAGGGTAAGGATCCTGCCCAGTTTGCTTGATGTCGTGTAGGGCTCACCTGACTGCTGTATTGAACCGGTCTAATGCCCTATTAGAAATATTCCTGCCCTCTAGGGTGAGAGAAGATAGAGACATACTGCAATGGGATTCCTGAGATGCTGTCCAGCGGATTTGGTGTATGCTCGGCATTAAAGTCTCGAGAGGCAGCCCTGTAGGCATTCATGGTGCAGCATGGGGACTCAGGAGACTCTCTAGATACCTCCGACACCCCTGACATGGATTTGGGGTGGTTTACCTGCTAATTAGTCTCCCCACACTATGGTTACAGTGTGTGTTCCAAAGTCAAGATTACGTCTTATATGTAGGCTGCATGATTGGTTAGGAATGGAGTGTGAGATTTGTCCTTGTGGGATTAGACTGCTAGTCTGGGTGGGGGAGGTTGGGGTTTAGGGGAAGGCCTAAAGAAGGGTAAAATTTATTGATCAAAGATATTTTGCTTTATGGCACTTACTTGGGGTGGAGGACATGTAAAAAGATCATCAGAGGCAAAGACACCCTACAGCTCATACTATACATTTACACAAACAAATGTTCTCCTAGGCCACTGAAGTGTATAAACTGGAACTTTAGGGGACTGAATAATCCCTTTAAAATTAGGCACCTACTATCATACTTAGATAGGTACCAGGTACAGATTGAACGTCTTCAATAGACACACTAGGCACCTGGCACAGTGAATGACGTTGCTACTAAATGGGCATCATATAGACAGTTTTCATCATACTCCCGGGGGTGGCAATAATAATCAAGCAAGGGATCACATACCGGGAACTTGGATCCCTCGTAGATGACCCGGGGCGCTATGCTGTAATTTGGGCTAGGTTAGGGGCATGGAGTGTGATGATTGTCACTTGCTATGGCCCAGATGGAGATAACCTGGGTTTCTTTAGGACAGTTTATGGGGAACATTTCTCTCCACTGACTTACACTCATTGATCTGGGGTCGGAGGGGGACTTTAACTCTGTGCTCCATGAAGGTCTTGATCGATTTCACATCCCCCCTAGTTAATGTAGCTTAGCATCCAGGCATTTAAGAGAGAATATAAAACAGCACCACTTGTGCAATATTTGGCGGTTTAGGCACCCCACTGTCGGTGACGGCAGATATTACTCTTGGGTACACTAGGGTTGTCTTGTTTTGACTATTAGTTAATAATGGGGGAGATAGCCACTTAGTTGAGTGGCGTACATCATGCTCTCTGACCATTCACCTGTGTTGTTGAGCTTGGAGGTCCTGGGTGTACCCCAAATGTGGCAGTAGTGAAGCCTCACCTCAGAGGTCCTACTATACCCGGTCTTTGCAGATGTAAATAGTGGATTTCTTTGAACAAAATGAAGAAACAGTTGCCTTCCATGGCATGGTCTGGGAGGCTTTCAAGGCTACCATTCGGGTACCTGTATAGCTGAACACAGCGGGATCCTCCATGCCCTTCCTAGACACCTCACGCAGCAGGAGGAGGATGAGCTAAAGAAACTCGAGAGGGCACTGGAGGAGGATGGACGGGTGACACACTAGAGCAAATCAAAACTAAAATCGCTGAATGAGAAAGCTGAACAAGAATGTACATTTACAGGCAAATATGAGCAAGCTAGGAGGTATGTTGAGGGAGAGACGCCAGGTAGATCATTGGCCACCTTGATAAGGTGCCCAAGAGCCGCTAATGACATAACAGAAATACTGAATGAGAGGGGTGAGTTCTTTCAGGACCCTATCAGAATTTGAGATGCCTTTTTACAATACCATGAAACAAACATATACTTTCGCAGGGAGCTCCAGTGAGGAGCACCTGCTGTGCTGCATTGATGAAGGAGCTCTGGGCTGGTTCAGTAGCGAACTCAGGCTCTTTCTGGAACAACCTTTCATGCTAGATGGAATATTGGTAGTCATAGGCGCCTTGCTCACTTGTAGGACGCCGGGCCTAGATGGCCTGCCGGTGGGATTTTGTAGGCGCTACAGTAGGCTATTGGGTTCCAGGCTCTTGTTGGTCTTTGATGAGTCCCGGCAGAGGGGCTCCCTCCTTGAAACTATGCAGGAAGTTGTGATTATTGCGCTATTGACACCCAAAAAAGACTCAACCCTATGTGCCTCGTATAGGCCATTATCGCTTCTTGATAGTGATGCTAAAACATTATCTAAATTAGTTGCCAACTGACCAACACTGCTCATGACTCACTTGGTCAAACCAGATCAGACTTGATTCATACCAGGGGGTTGCACAGCATATAATTTGCGCGCCCTGTTTACAATTCTGCAGACAGTCGATCTGGACATAGATGCAGCATCAATATTTCTTGATTCTAATAAGGCATTTGACTCCCTTGAGTGGAATAATCATTTCTGCATCCTTGGGAGAATGGGACTCTCTTTCCCCTTACAGGGATGGATACGCCTCCCATACACAAAATCACTAGCACAGGCCAGGATCAAAGGGGAGTTGCCAAGACCATTTTCACTGAAGTGCTGCACCAAACAAGGGTGCCATCTCACCGCCTCCTGTTTGAGCTAGCTGTGGAGCCACTGATGGCTAGGGTCCACCAGTTATATGCAGAACATGCTCTTCACTATAGACAGACATTTATTGATATCTTTCTATGTAGAGTATATCACCCTTTATGTGCACAAGCCAAACACAAGTCTTAATTTCATACTGCATGAATTAAGACTAACCTGTGCTCACCCCCTTGGTAGCCTTTCAAGAGCAGTCAGGCTTATCCCCAGAGTCAATGTGTTAAGTATTTGTGCACACACACACACACACACACACACACACACACACACACACACACACACACACACACACACACACAAATACACACAGAATCACAGTGAAAACACAACAAAAGTACTCCACACCAGTTTACAAAAATAGTCAATATTTAACTGAGTAAAATAAGATGAAAACAACAAAAATAATCTAACATACACAAATCTAAATATGGGTTTGCCAAGATTAGATCAAGTATGACTTTTAGAAACACAATATCTCCAATGGGGCTATCTTGCCGTGCTTGGCATTGACGTCTCCACAAAGTCAGTCCTTCCTTAGGAAACAGGGTCCGGCGTCGGGGGCCACACAGACCCCTGTACAGTACCTTGTAGTCACCCGATATCAAAGAGGGTGTAATACGCAGGGGAGGTGAGACATTGGGGAGGCAAGTAAGGCGTTGGTTCCTTACTACTATGCAGGTCGTTAGCACATCGCCACTCGGGGACAGTATGTTGCATGAAGGAGGTGAGGCACTAAAGAGCAAGTGAGGTTTCGGTTCTGGTGGCGGTGCAGAGTCGGGGAGTCACTGATGCTCGGGGATGTTGCAGGTTGCAGGGGAGTTGATGCCGGGGTTGCCAAAATGACCCCGGTTCTTTACTGCTGTGTGGGGTCAATGATGAAGCTGGTGGTCAAGCCACAAGGTTTCAGGCATACAGAATAGAGGCTGAACCACTGGGCTACAGCTGTGGCACTGGAGTTGGAGCGGTGCATCACGGACACCGCTGGCATGGTGCTTGAGACTCCTACAGTGCCGGTCCTTCGGAGGCGCTGCGTCGTCGTTGGAGCCTTCATATAAGTTGTGGGTAGCGGGATGGTGTCAAAGTTGCAGACAGGCATCGGGTCCGATGTCGCTTTCTTCTGTCAGTTTCCTCTTAAAGCACGGGCACTTACTTCCAAGGGCCCAGCTGGATTTGGCACCATCTGTCAAGGAGGACGCACAGTAGAGGAGTCAGGTACTCCAGGTAAGTCTTTGATGGCCCTCAGTCTTCCAACAAGAGGCAAGCTCAACTGAAGCCTTTGGAGAACCTTTGAAAAGCAGGATGTAGAGAGCATATCCAGCCCTCTTACTCCCAGGACATAAGCAGCAGGCAGCAGGCCAACACATAATAAACAAGCAGCAAATTGGCAGTCCCTCCTGGCAGCACAACAGCCCTTCTTCCTGGCAGAATGTCCTCAGTCCAGAAGTGTTCTGAGTGTATGGTGTCAGAGATCCAGTACTTATACCCATTTTGGCTTTTGAAGTAGGGAAATTCCAAAGAAAGGCCTTTGTCGTGCACAAGACCCTACCCTTCCTTACCCTGGCTCCAGACAGACTACATGGAGTGGTGACCTCTTTGTGTAAGGACAGGCAAGACCCTATTCAGGTGCAAGTGTCAGCTCTTCCCATCACTCTAGCTCAGGGAGCCTCAGCAAACTGGTGATGGGCCAGGGCACACCTCAGCTCCCATTGTTGGCGACTTTCTAGAGAGAAATCACAAAGCCCAACTGTCATTTAACCCAGATATGTGTTCTAGGGTCAGGCAGAGGCATTGAATACTTAAGTAAGTAAATGCCAACTTTCTCAAAGTGACATTTTCAGACCAGCAATTTAAAAACCAACTTGACTAAAAGATGTGCTATTAAATTCTGAGTCGGAGACACCAAACTCCAATTTTCTATCTGCTCCCGATTGGTAGATACGCTTGTAAGATGTTACAAGGCAACTCCAATGCTAACCGATGGGAGAGATAGGCCCATGCGTACATGTTCTACCTATTAAATTCACTGCACCTTGCCCATGGGGCCACTGAGGGCCTACCGTGGGGGTGCCTCAGATGTAATAAAAGAGAAGGCTTGTGCCTGGCAAGTTGGTGGACTTGCCAAGTCGACATGGCAGTTTAAAACCATCCATACAGGCTCTGATCTGGTAGACCTGACACATGTTTAAAGAGCTACTTATGTGGGTGGCACATTCCATGCTGCAGCCCACTAGTAGCATTTGAATTTCAGGCCCCGGACGTACGTAGTGCAGTGCAGTAGGGACTTACTAGTAAATCAAATCCGCCAATCATGGAGAAAACAAATGCCATTCCATTTTAGACACAGAGCACATGCACTTTAGCACTAATCGCAAAAAGGAATTTTGGAAAAAGGAGGAACAAATAACAAAATATTTAACAAATAGGTGACTGTTAATTCTCCTATTTAGGTGGCCTTAGTCCACTGTTACTACTGTTTATTTCACAAAGCCATCACTAGACATAGAGGACGTGATAACAAGTATTATTTACTGTAATCACCAACCGGTAATTTTTCCGCAAGTACTTTGTTTTTCTTTATCAAAAATGTTTTTCACACTATACACAATTATACATACCTATATACACAATAATGTACAACTATATATATACAAAACCACACCACAGTTTAGACACAGAACAATGTACAAGGATTGTCTTGTTCACCCAACAAAAAATACAGTTTTAGTGTCCTCCTATTCAATCTAGAAGATACACTTGGAGGTAGTCAGACACAAGTGGTTCTAAGAGAAAATTATACAGAACCTACAATGGGATCGTGTCCCATGGATACAAATTCCAAAACAAAATAACATAAAGACTCCTCCGAAATGAAAGTGTCGACGCGGTCGCTTTTCGGCCTTCCAACCAATCTGGCCTCCTCAGGACTGGGTGATTAGATACCTAAAAAAATATATGTATGACAATATGTACACAACAAATCACCAAACTGTCATGATCTCTGTGCCCCATACCAACTGGATCCAAATCCGTCACCCGGAAAAGCAAAAAGTGCCTGAAACAAATACTCAGAAACGGTGTGACAAGCCAAAGTACAGCATCTCTAAACCACCACTATTTCCAAAGATTGTGTCCCAAAGTGTGCACTGAGCATAAAGGGAAGAAGGGAAGAAACAAAAATAAATTTACAAAAAAGGACCAGAAAGACACAGTCCCATCACCTAAAAACAAAATATATGTAAGCCACACTTACTCCTATCTCTACTCCAATGGCAACCTATGACTATGCCTCACAATCTTGATCAAACCTACAATTAAAAATAAATACAATTGAAAAGAACAACACCAGCAGGTCGGCATGGTATTACATAAGCCAACCCTCAATTACATGATAAAGAATCCCACTCTAAATCAATAACCACCCATATCTCATACCTTAACTAACAAGTATCTTTGTTATTCCAAGCAAATTTATGGTTTAGGTGTGGGAGGAAAATTGGAAAGTCCTCACAGGGTTCATGCTCCTCAATCGCGAGTAAATAATGACCCTCACGAATCACATCTGAAAGGAAACCACACAACCCTTCTTAGTTACAGCGTACATCGGGATATAGTCAAAAGGTTAACAGAGAAGAGCCGTGAGGGCTTGATTCCCAGCCCAACGAGGTCTTCATCTGAGAACAACCGTGAATAATCACGACGCTGTCTTACCTTTTCTTACTCCATTATTGATGTGTCTCGCCTTCAAACCACAAACTGGCACCATTCAGGTAAACCAATTACCGTTTAATCTAAGGCAGCCCGCATTCACTCTAAAAGAAGACACCAATGACGTATCACGTGACCACCCCACGCAATGTGCATTCATGCACATGAAAAGAGGACTTCTCTACTACCCTTCATACAGGGAATCGGAAACACCCTGTCATCTGGAAAACATGAACGGTAGCGTTCGTATGTTGTGGAAATTACAAAAAAGTGTCGCCTCACCAAAAAGGGATGATATAAAAGGAGGCAAACTAAAATACAGGCTTCCTTGTGTTACTGGAGAACCACTCTACATGGTGAGAAGTCGACCGAAATATCAGAGTTTCCCAAAGGTGAACCTAAGCACCAACACTTTCCCACGGTAGACAAAAAAGAATCCAGTGGTACCCCGGGTCGCACAGAGAAGGACGTACAGTCTAAAACAAAAGAATCCTACATCACACTCAACATACCAGGCATTAAATAATATAGAGCAAAGAAGAAATATAGGTACAATATATATACAATACATTTATGTACAAAATGGAAAAAATAACATATTAACATCATCATGTAGTGTACAGCGGGGGGAGGAAGGGAAAGAACAAGTGGGGGATCAAAAGATCAACTAGCATCCAATAGATTTACCTTTCAAAAGAAGAGTTACCTAATTAATGCCCAGATTTCATCCCGGTCATTCAAACCAGACCTTGCTGTTTCATATTTCTCAATCATGCGTGCTTCCAATTTGTTCAATGCCAGTGGTAAATTCCCTTTTCTTTGAGCTTTTATGACCAGCAGGACTGACCACTTTATATCGTTTTCATTGTGATTGCATTCCATAAAATGGTGCACCAAAGGGGCTCCCAGAGTTTTACACCTAATTCTTGACTGATGTTGGATGATTCGCATTTTAACATTCTGGGTGGTTTGTCCTATATAGGTTTTATTGCACGGACATGTGATGCAATACACCACATTTTTGGTGTTACAATTAGAAAATCCCAGTTGGGTGTGTGTTTGACCATTTATTAACACAGATTTAGAGTTGGTGGTCAATGTACATACCACACATCCATTACACTTAAAGTGTCCCACTACTGGAGGTAGACTCAACATACTCCTCAGGTTCACCTTCTCTGGGGGTAACCTAGTTGCTTTGACCAAATGTTGTCTGTAATTTTTACCTTTGCGGAATGCAAAAAGGGGTTTAGGGATATCAAACTGTTCGATTAATCTCCAGTTTTTTAAGATGATCTGCTTGATCTTATTAGCATTAGGGTTGTAAGTAAGGACACACGTCATCTTGTCTGTATCTTGTTTCTCTTTAGGGCTTAGCAGAGTCTCACGTGGGGTAAACCATGCCCTTTTAAGCGCTGCTCTTACCAACTTTTTTAGATACCCCATATTACACAATTTTGTTTGCAATTTCTCGGCATTATCAAAATAGTCAGTTTTATTGGTACAGTTGCGTCTAATCCTCAAGAACTGCTCATAGGGCAAGTTCTCCTTGAGGGTTCTGGGATGTCCACTGCCAAAATTAAGAAGTGTGTTGCGATCTGTGGTTTTGGAGTAAAGACAAACCTCCAATTTCCCTTCTTTATGGCCCACACAGAGATCAAGGAAATTAATGGACAAACTGCTATGAGAGATAGAAAAATTCAAATCAACAGAGCGTGCATTGAGCCACTAATCAGCAGTGGTAAAGTGCCCAGAGTCCTAAAGCCAGCAAAAACTCAAAGTTCAGCACATAGTCATAAACAGGAGGTCAGAAGCAAAAATGACAGGGGAAACAACACCAAAAGATGCTATGTCTAACATTTGCTAAAAGACGACACACCAGAATTTGTCCCGTATTATCCACGGTGTTGTTGCGCAGAGGAGCTCAAATACTTGGGGATTTCGATACATTGTGACCGAGAGGTGGTGGTACAGATGAACTACGGGAACGTTCTTCAGACTATAGCTGCCTAAGTCTTGCAGTGTATTCCGCACTCTCTCTGCCTGGTCGCATACGATGGTTGCTCTATCTATTCATCAACTTACCCCTCCCAATGACCACTGCTTTATGATTTTTAAAACACAGCAGCTCCTCCTGCTCCTCCTGTAATATTTAAAATAAATTAAATATGATGGTATGTATATTCTTTGACAATATCCTGGTCTGTAACATTCGTTTCAATATTGATATTTTGCTTTCAAATATTTTGTCATAATATTTGTGTATTACAATATTTATTTTCCAATATTTTGGGATAGAAGCATCGACACCACCCTTTGCCCCTTCAACACATCAAACCTCCCACTGCTTGGTTCTAATATCCCTTGTGCCTATGCCAAATTATCTCCATGATATTGTTTTTTAATTTAACAGCCAAATGGTATCTTACTTCCATTTGCCGTATTTTTCCTTCCTCTGCCTCATCGCCACAACCCCTCCTTGGGACAGGGCTCTCATGTCTCATCATTTATTCCTCTATAATATAATATAAATATAACCCTTTTTCCAGGTGATTTAAGATTTTGCAGAAGACGTTTGTGATACCCTCACCCTAACCTGCCTTTACAGAAACACAGCAAAGGGAAGCATTTGTCTTACCAACGTGCTGCATGGACAATGGTGTTTCACTCTGTGGCTACTAATAATGCAACCTTAACACAGAGGCAGTCACACTGATATGAGTCACTAGTTGGTGCCTACCGCAGGATGCCTTTAGCTCTCTTCTCTTGCCCCCTGACGAAAAGTTGCTTGGGGCTAAAGTCACGGTAATTTAATGAGTATCCTTAGACATTGTATTATATATTAAATTCACTTATACAGTACTTACTACACCTCACGTAGCGTTGACACACTTTGCAATGAGTAGCGTGCTACTCCCAAAAACAAGGTCACTGGATATTCCAGTGGTTTTGATTATTGTTGGTTAATGGTATTAGTCTTGTGTCCTCAAAGAAACCATTCCATCCATTTACTTGACTTCTTTGGTAGTAGAGTACATTAATAAGTGTATGGAGAAGAGGATATGAGTTTGTGCAGATTGTTGATGGGTTGAATAGATGTTGCTATATATGTTACCTTTTAATTTAAATTTCTGCATTATTTCAAGCTATGGAGCAGTCACTGTTTAGGTGCTAAGCAGAGGTGTTTATGACTTGTAAAGGAACACATCTGGTAGTTCAATGTATCCAAGCACAACCAATCACAATTATGCATGAGTTTGGATTACCAATGTACAGAATGGCAAAGGTGCACAAACCCTTAATTGCAAAGAGCATGTACAGCGCTTGAGTGTTCAACACATTGTTTATCTAGGCATGCCAGGGCCTATAAGGTGAATGTTCCTGGCAGAAAGACAGTGTAGTTTTAATGCAAGCAGTGACACAGTGTAAATATAACACATACAGCGGAAAGTAATGCAGTAGTGATTAGGTGTTTGTAATTTTATGTACAGCTTTGCTTCAGATGCCAAAGAAAGTGTTTGGTACACATGACCTACACTGGAGATGTATGTCAACAATGTCTCCGTCTTCTTATTATTCATGAAGGGTTCATGAGGACAAGTACAGTTAATAAATTCTTTAAGAGCTGTTCCTCACTGGTGGCTTGACACTCCAGATATTAATTTAAGATCCAATCATGTAAAGGTGTCTTGAGTCTCAGTTGAGGGTACAACAGTTTTTTGGAACCAGCATGGGAATCCTTTCATCCACAGGAATGTCTTGTTATGATAACACATTTTAAGAAATAATTACGGCAAAACTGCTTCTTGCAGTTAATTTCCTTTCCTGCTAGCCTTGCAGATCTGTTGATGGGCCTTGGTCTTGCACAGCACTGTTGTATACATTGAGAGCCTTGCTTCTATACAAAACTTTATAAATAAATAGAATATTTAATTTAGAGAGCAGGAGACATTTTCAAAAGGTTGAGAACAAATGGTAGGTACAGTGGGTATGTATCAGAGGAAACAGCAAAGTCATGGGTGCGATACATTTTAGGAATTTGCAAGAGAATGGAAGGTGTGATGGATTTTATGTAGGGTGAGTAACAGATTCTTCAGTACTGTAATCAATGACATTTCAATGGATGACTTGTTCAAAAGCAGGTCACATAAATTTGTATTGATTGATACATGTCAAAAATTTACAGAGAGCCTGAAATAATATTTTCCCCAAAGAGTTATTAAACATGATCACATATGTCTATATTGTTTTTATTTTTGTGGAGTAATTTCAACTCTATCCTAGATCATAATCCGACATCTCAAGGTAAGATGTAACTACCATGTCTAATATGATCAGTATATGATTGTTTAGTGACTGTATAATGTTTTCATTACAGTCAGAGACTAATTTAGAAATACAGGAGAAACAAAAAATCGACCTCTGTGTAAATCACTTGATTGGTTGAAGGCTAGCCAGGCAACCACCCACCTCCAGATCATGTTTAGCAGCTTTCTCTTGTCTGACCGTCTTCAATGGTTATATAGTTTATAATCAATGTCTGGTTGATATATTTGACCTTTCCTGCTATTTTATGGGTAGAGAGAAGAAAATACTTATCTTCCGGAGATTTTCTGTGAAGAACTCGAAATGGGTACAGAGACACAATTGTATTTACCTAGCAATGTCTCAGATGAACCTACTAGAATTATTGCACAGTAATTGGTGGCTGGGTTGTCAGAAGGAGACAAAATAACAGGTGGATAAGTGGCCTATCTAAGAAAAATCAGCATGCAAGTCCACTTGAAGTTTGAACACATTTATTAAGCAAAAATACGCAGTGTTACTGCAATGCAAAGCAACAATGACTGCACTTAATAGTAGTGAACATCTATTGCTAAACCTCTCCCCAGTACGCAGAGAGGCATATGTACAAGGGGATTGCACCACCGGAACATCACTTTTTTTGACGTTCCAGTGGCACATTACCCTGCACCATATTTACATAGTGGCGTTAAACCACCTTTTTGTGGCTTAATGCCACTTTGAAAATATGGTACTCTTTCATGCAGGTATCTGCGTGAAAGGGGCGTGCAACAGGTGTTGCTGTGTGTGCTCCATCACAACACCCATTGCTTGTTTATGCTGCCCCAGAATTAAAAGGAGGTGTAAATCCGAGGCTGCAACAAAAACTAACGCCATGCAATAACATGCTTTAGAATGTTGCAACGAGGAGACATTTTTCTATGTGTGCCGCAAAATGAAACACACATAGAAAGAGCAAAATTTCATTAATTAATATTTATGTGCAGGAAGGAGTCTCTTCTTGCACATAAACAATCATTAAAAAAAATGGCGATTTGCTGCTTCTATCTATTGCCATTATTAATTCTTTATGTGCAGGAAGGGACACCTTCCTGCACAAAAAAGATCATTCCCTGCAACACAGGCACCATTGCATTATGGCGCAAAGATGTCTGTGTTGTCGCCTGGCAGCTATTTTTAGAGCCAGTGCTAGGGAAAACACAAGGGTGTGCCGTATTGTTGTATATACAGCGCATCCCTGCGTTTTGGAAATGGCAGACCTTGGTGCTGCAAAATTTGCCACAGCTCAGTGCTCCGTCATTTCCTTGTAGATATGCCCCAGAGTTTTTATCGAATTTTCTCTACAGGCACCTATGGAATACACAATTCAAAGATAAAGCTCAGTTACCATTCCAGGTGTACAGTATCCTTGGAGGAGAGGGGCAAAAGGCCTTGAGAAGAGATCAAATAATATAAACCTGAAGATGCTGAGATGGCAACTTAAACATTCTTGCTTAGTGCTACCAGGCAGGAGGAAGAGGCTAAATGGTCAGGAAAGGTTTAGCTTGTACCACTATAGGTAACATAGGCAATCAAGATGGCATTAGCTAAAAGAGCATGGCAATCGCTATCACGATAATATTCTGGTAAATTTCTCAATCCCTCTATTTTGCACCAGTTTATGTGCAACATTCAAAGTCATTTCATGGACTACAGTCTATTGACCTAGGGCCAGATGTAGGTAGGCATTTACCGGTCGCCGTTACCGACCGGTAAATGGAATTTGAGATGTAGGGGGCATATTGTTACAGAATCGGTAAATTTACCGATCGGTAAATTTACCGATTCTGTAAAATACCGAATCGGTATTTTTACCGATTCGGTAAATTTGATATGTAGGTGGGACTCTTCTGAGTCCCACAAGCCTTACCGAATCGGTATTTTACCATCAAATTCAATTTGATGGTAAAATACCGATTCCGGTGTGCATGCACATTTGTGCATGCACACCTGTGCCATATGACAGGCAGACCTGCCCTTAGGGCAGGTATGCCTGCCACATGGCACCCAAACCTGTTTTGGGGGTGCTAGAGGGTGTAAAAGTGACACCCCCTGCACCCTTGTGAAATTCGGTATTTACCGATTCGGTAAATACCGAATCGGTAATGCCCATTCATTCCTATGGGCTTCAAAGCCCATAGGAATAAATGGGCATTACCGGTCGGTATTTACCGAATCGGTAAATACCGACTTTTACAGATTCGGTAAATCCACATCTGGATTTACCTACATCTCCCTCCTTATATTTTACTGATTCATAAATACCGAATCGGTAAAATTCGGTATTAATGAGTCGGTAAAATATATTTACCTACATCTGGCCCTAAATTGCTTATTTCCTTTTCTGTATAATATTTCTCAACACCCTTTTACCGTTCTGTCTGACCCATGCTTGTTTCTCAGCTTCAAGCGCCCACTCCTGCAATACAGACAAATCTTTAAGTATGGGTTTTGGGAAGTTTATCTATTCACACAATATATATAGTTCCTTTTGTATCTGTGGAACAAGTTTCTGGTGTCAAAACTAATTTTTTCTAGGCACTTCATCTTGGATAGACTAATGAGCAGTTCATTTAGCAATAGCCACTGCACATGGTAACATGAATGAGAGCATACAAGTTTTTTTACATAAGTGCCTTTTTAGTTTTTAGCCATTAAAGTCCAAAATCATGGGGGACACCAAATGCCTATTTAGAAACAGAGAATAATGTGACAATCTTTTATGTGGCAAGGATACATGCTTGGGAAAAGGTGATGAGATCCGAGATGAGTGAACCTGGGGCAAGTGGCGACTGTCAGTGATTTCATACAATGTACATACAGTGTAACCTGCTACAAGGGTTCCAACATTAGCCAACTATGTAGTATATAGGGCTGCTGTTGGGCATTGTACATATGACAGATACCTTTGAAGCTCGTTTAAGAGAGCTGTGACTGTCGGGCAATCGTGAGTGTCTACATCTTGTGCTGTGGGCTCTAGGGAGGCAAGATTCATCCCAGGAAGTGGGTTTAAGTAATGTGGGAAGTGGACAAGAGGATCTCATAATGGGACAGTCTGGCTGTGGATAAATGTTGGTGTGTTGTGGTGAGTGATAAGGCACACATGGAACGAGGCTCAGCCACTAGGAAGGTAGAGCCCAGGGCAATGTTCTACTTGGTGGGCAGCAGCTGCCACAGATCACAAATGGGGCAGGAAAACTACAGCCACGGGGTCAAGAGTGTACCCTTCTCATTCAAGACAGAGTTTGACAGGTTTATAGTAATCAGACAATCACTGTACAAGACCTGAGAACAGTGCCTGTTTTACACTGACACCTCCCTAGTACTTAGGTGTCTTTTTTAATATAGTCTTGGAGGTGTTTTAGTAGTGCAGAAAATACCAATATCCACTGTCTGCAGCAAACTGCTATTCCTCAGAAAGTCCATACCTGAGACACTGTGACTGGGCAAAGTAACTTATGAAAAGCTTTAATCTTATCAGATGCAGAAATGTAATAACGTACGTGTTGAACATGTAGAGGCAAAATTACAAATTTACTCATAAATCCTAATGCCTCTTTTTAGCCAATTGAGTAAGAAGGTACAGTAAGCCAACCTTGCACTGGGCTGGGTTGCAGATACAAGTAACACATCATCCACATATTGAACCAAAGACTAGGGTGTCTAGATTTTATCAAGGGCTTAAGAAAAGATGGAGAGGTGCCTCCGTGGACCAACGCAGTGCCGGACTGGCTACCGGGCAGTTGTGTGTGCTGCTGTGCTGGGGGCTAATTTCGTTGATGGGGACCTGCGTGTGCAAAACGAAATTCGTTTTGCTTTTTGTATCTCAAATCGCACGCAGGTCCCCAGCAACGAAATAAGCCCCCACCAAAGAGAAATTAGCCCCTAGCTCGGCAGCACACACAACTGCCCGGTAGCCAGTCCGGCCCTGGACCAACGGGAGAGCCACTGCTACGAAACTGGCTTTCCTTGTGGATGGGAATGGAGAATAAGACAGAACAAAGATGAACAACTGTAAATCATTTGACAGTGGTGTTGACACATGACAATGCAGTGGCAGGATTGGACACCACCAGGAAACCTGATAATGCAACATTATTAACCATCTGGAAATCTTGGACAAAAGGCTAAGTTTTCTTTCACTCATTTTTGATAGGTAAAATGGGAGTATTGCACACTCTTACAGTGGGAACTAGGAACTTTTGCTTAATTATTTAATACTGGAATTACTGATTGCATTACAGCTTCTGTTTCTTGTTTCGGCTATACTATGGGATGCAAAGTAACTTCTCAATAGGTTTGGTCTTAATCTTGACAGGCTGAGCTGAGAGAATACACCTGAATCATTTGCTTGTTCAACCAATAAAATTGCAGGGACCTGATTAAGAATTTTATCAAAAGATTCAATTTTTCCAAGAGGACTCTCAATTTTCTCATTCTGTTTATCAGATTTACATAAAATTGTAAACACTTTGTTCTCATTTCTCTTGGCCAGATTCAAAACAAGACCATCATTAGTACAACACACAGTATAATTCACTAAGCATAATAAATCTCTCCTTAAAAAATTTGAAGGTGAAGTAGAGCTTAGCAGGAAGGTATGGTGATTAGTTATGTGATACGAACACACGGGAACCGCATTTCGGTTCCCAACTAGCTGCACAACCTATTTTGAAACAAATCCAATGAATTAAATCCATGTATTGCTTAATCCTTCATTTTATCCTTTCATTTTTATCACTTGTATTCTTCTTTTTTATGTTCAATTCATTTTACTCGTTTCTTTGTATCTCCTCATTCTTCAAACAGGCACAAGAACACATCATGTTTCCACATGTCACGTTTTATTCCATAAAAAACCCAATGCATTTCGGGCAACATTTGCCCTTCTTCGGGGGTATCTAAAAAAGTGAAAAATATACACATATCATCAATCCGATCAGTTGTAATCCTTATGCTGCAATTTACAAACTTTACACACGAAATTGAAACTCCGCTATTGCCCTCTTTTAAGCGTTTCATATATGTGTGTGTGAATACTGCCAACAAGATAAACATTGTTTACCGCTAGAACCCAGAACCCGATATACTCAATCTGCACAACAGAGCTCAATGCCATATTTTATATCCTCTTTCAGCCCTGGAAGTGTATTAGTTTAACCCATTTGGAGCTCCCTGCTTACCGTGACACGTCTTCCTTTCACTTAAACAAAAAACATTTGTCACCAACTTCCATGTTATTCGAGACGTTCAACTCCCTTCTAAATTGCGGCCAAACACCGCAGCATGTTCACGCTTCATCCGTCTGTGTCAATCAACTCGCCTAACTGCAACTGTTCCCCACTTTAACGTGTCCTGCTTTCCCCAGCTGCACTGATCACGTGTTAAAGCTACGCCCTGTTAGCCTCACCCACTCGTAAGCTGACTTAAAGACTCTCAGTGTATCAGGACTCGATTGCCCCGAATGCAACCCTCCCGCTACTGCCTCAAGTTTTCATGAAGGATTAAGCAATGCGGTTCCCGTGTGTTCGTATCTTATTTGCAGTGCAAGAGGACAGAGCGCGAAGACTGCTAGCACGCCGAGAAGGTTAATCAAAGGAGTACACGAAATAAAGTTTAAATTGAAGATTACAAAGGTGTGCAACTCACCACTCAGTATCCATGATTAGTTATGTGACCCAGAATAACTGATATTGGATTCCTAATTTAATGGGGTATCCTAGTATTGTAAATGCCAATTGTATCGATGGGCAAGCCAGAGAGAGGTAAAGAAGGGAGTTGGGAGGTTTGTAGGGCTGATCGACTTGCACTGGTGTCAATAAGATATGAGGTTGGTTTACCATTGATCATACATTTCATATAATGACCGTTCTGATCGATTAGGATTAATGCCTTTACAGTGGACACTTCACGTCCTTTCCTAATAACTGGAATACTGTACTTTGGGTTATCTGGGGAAATCTGGTTAGTCAACTTGGGTCAGTGCACTTCAGTTTCCATTGAAGTAATCTCTTTTCTAATATCCTATTTGTCCACAAATTAAACATGATCAACCCATTCCTTATTTCCCATCCTGAACTCTGATCCACTCACCCTCTCCTTGACACATCCCTCTCTGCTTTTGTTCATCATCCCCCTAATCCTCCCATTTACTGTCTGTTGGACTGATTGCACCTGTGACAACATCAACATTCAACTCCTTTTTTCCTTTCTTGCGCTGTCATGCAGTGATTGGCAACAGTGACAATCTCAACCAAACTCTTTGTTTGCCACCCAATACAGGTGGTGTGCAATTGTTTCTGGATGTTCTGTAGCAGTCCATGAGCAAAAGTAGCACCCATTGCCTCCTGAGCCTATTATGTAAGTGGACTGATGCCTGAATACCTCTAAAACATGTATTTTAACCAATTCAAATAATCTGCAAAAGACTCCATTTTGTTGTTTGCAAGTTGTAATTCGGGTCCAGTCAGTCTTGACTGGACGTATCTCAATTACCGCTTCAAAAACCCATCCTTTGCTGCAGTCAGAGCAGCCTTATCTGGTGGAATCTGATGCGACCAACCACTCTTTTCCTCTAAGTGATTTCTCACCTCTTTGTGCACCGCCAAACATAACAGTTGATTCACATTCGCCTAAGTAGATTTATAGTTTTCTAATATGGTTTGAAGTTCGTCATAGAATTTCTGGGGGTTCTTGCGAATGTTGGAAAAGTGTTTCTTAAAGTTGACTAGATCAGCCAGGAACCAGAGGATATGAACATTTCTTATTCCTCCTGGCCCAGGGTATTCCCTAAAGGCAGGAACCCATCGGGATGACCCTCACTATCCTCCTTCCTTGAAAATGGTGTATGTTGGTCATCCAGAGGATTTATTTCTAATTTTCTAGCCCGCTTGCTTGTATTCCATCTCAGGCTTTCCTGCATTATTTTCAGACTACATGCCCTAATATGTTGGCGCCTAACATCAGTCCAACAAGGAGGAAAATGGGCCACGATTTAGGAAGAGTATGCTTTGTTCTTGAGTCCGCCTCTCATCACACGCACCTTGCACTGCCTTGTAGTCCAGCACCACCATCAACGTTATCAATCAAATGCCTCCTTGCGCCTGCTGCACTCCCTTGCATGTTCACTTGTACATTTATTGATGTCCCCCAATGCCAGCTAGACAGCAGGTGCCTTCCAATTTCTTCTGGTGCACCTCTGACATCAGCAAACTTAGGACATCTAGGTCATCCTCCCCCTGTTTTTCATGATCAAGCTTCTCTAAACTGATTGGTGGAAATAAGTAAGGAGAAACTGTGGCAGTAGTGGGACAAGCTCTCATCCTTTTCCTCAAATGACTCATTTGTCATTGGTGTTTCTCATGGGTTTGGTTCATTCATCGCACTTGTGACTTGTGCTTTCATTTATTTGTTTCCTCCTACCAATTCAGGAAAAAAGGCAACTGGTCTACATTTTTTTTGGGGGGGGGGGTCTTTTATTCTCCTTCTCAAATTGTTTAAGCACCTGAATCAAAGGCACGTTCTGCCAAGTGGGACTTTGTCCCATCCGCATTAGTGAGTGCCACCCACTATTTTAGATATCTGCCCATGCTCTTCTCATACTGGTGGTACATCCCATGGGCAGTAGTCTTTTTCACTGGGGGCGCTTCTTCTTTTGACTACTTCACCTCCATCTTTGGATTCTCTCTCTCATTCCCTTATACAAAAACCTGTGCTGCAACTCATTCCATAGAGGGAGGTAGGGCAAACAAATACAAAGGAAATGGAGAAACTTACAGTTGCGTCTTTCTAACTGCCCTCGCGAAGGGAGGTAGTAAAGTATCTTTTGTTCACACACACTGATCCCCTTGCGTTCAGAATCTTCCAGTCTCAGCTGTAAAGCTCACATGTGGTCCCGGGCAGTTAGACACACAGAAAATTCCACACACACATTCATCCTTCTATGGTCTGTGATAGGGTCCTGGCACGCCTGTGTATCTTCCCTTTTCCACACTCCATCTGGAGCCCACTTGATCTATGACGTGGATTACATTCATGTAATGTATGTAACTGGCAACAATGTCTCAACAGGTAGGATTAGAAGGCAGTTGGATTGCATTCATACTCCTAACTCCTGGGGTTGGCATTTAATCTCTACAGGCAGTTGTAGTAGTAATAGTTATAACTTCAGTTCTGTTAAAAATATATAACCATAAAAGCACAGTAAAAATGTCAGAATTAAAAATACAAGCGAAAACAACATTTGTCTTACAATGTCAAATGTCCAGCAGTTATATATAGTGACAGCATCGACATTGGAATAAAGGAAGAATCATATGCTTATTCGCACGGGTGCAGAAAAGTTAAAAGTTACATAAACAACATACATTGCAAGCGTAAGTTTCAGGGTGCAGTAATCATGGCTATAAAAAGCTGACACAGTATCAAATGGTAGACAGACTCTATTAAAACAATACAATGAACATACCATTGTTTTAAAATGACACATGCAACAGCCTTTTGCAATAGTCAGTTCTGCTGGGCCCTGCAGTTTCCCTCTATTATGACCTTCAGCATCAAAAACCTACATGGGCCCTTTCAGGACATTCTAATTGGTAATTCTAGACCTTATATGCCAAGCCCAATTTAAGAACCTCAATAATGCGAAAACAAATGGTTCATTTGTGTCATATTTAAGTAAACACAAGTTACAACGCCTCAACACAATGTCTGACACCCGCATAAGAGCAAAGTGGAATAGTCCACTTAGAGCATGGCATGTAATACCTAGGGCAAACGAATAGAAAGTGCTCTTCTGTTTCCAGAGTGCCCAGGGCAGAAGGGGCATGCCCCTGGTGCATCATCACTCCTGTTCCATTTAGCTGTGAGCACTTTAAAGGTAGCGTACCAATTCTAAAGCACATTTAAAGAGATCTGGCCTTGGAGGGAGTGATCCTGTCTAAGAATATTTCAAATCTAGGAGAACATTTATGGGAGAGAAGCTCATCACCATGCCATCGGATCGTGGTTCGCACCACACTTCTGAGAGAATGTGATCCCAGTATAAGCCCTTGATCTGAATAAAGGTGTTTCTTCCCAGTTTAGCAGTCTCATTCCAAACGTCCTCCATTTTTAAATTGCCACAGAGCTCTTTTACTGCCGTTAACCAGGGCGTGGAACAGTTCCAATGTAATGCTATTAGCTCCTTTAGGCCCATTCTATAGGGCCCAATTCTGGTGTTGCCTACATTCTGGCACAATAGTTTAGAATTCTTAGGCAGACAATATGATCTATTCTTAATGATTGATTGATTGAAGGCTTTATTTCAATATAAAAATATCATAAAAGCATAATACAATGAATTTAAAAAGCAGTATTTAAACAAGCACATACTATTTACACAAATAAAACATTGTATGAGCAGTTAAGACAAGCATTAAATTGACAAAGAAAGCCATTTTGTGCGAATTAACCAAGACCATTTTAGGAACTTGGACACACCGCAGACAAACAAATACGTGTATCGGACATTAAAATGCGTAATGCCACATTATGCTGCCGAGTGCCTAACTGTCTACAAAGTGGTTTGAGCCAGCACCGCCTCGGCGCTAAATAAGCCGGACATTCGAAGAAAATGTGGGCAACCGACTCAACTCGTGTTAGGCATGTCGCACAGAAAGGGGATCGCTGATGGGAAGTTTTCCAGCGGGCGGTCAATTCACTTACAGGTAACGTCCCTATTCTAAATTTAAAATACAAAGCACGGTCTATGGGGTTAGATATAATGTCAAGGTACAGTTCATAGGCCACCAAATCCTTGATCTTCATAAAGTCAGTAGTGGATTTGCAATGTTTTGAATCAGTAGAGATTTTACAGGAGATCCAGTTCCAGTACAGCTTCTTTAAAACGGCTTTATGGGGGGCGGTCCTGGATTCCCATTCATCGCCAAGGCCTAGATCCCCTAAAAGCCGTTTCACATCCCTCAACCACTTAATCTTGGACCAGTCCTCCATTAACATAACCTCTAACAAACCATCTGCATATGAGGCCAGCTCGGGCACTCGCCACAGGCGCGCCCAAAGTAGCAAGGGGCGTATTTGGGCTTGGTCCTTAATCGATCTACAACCCAGATCCAATAATACAGGTACTGTTGGGGTGCTCTGCGGGAGGGCCATCAAGTCCTTCAGAAATTTACTCTCTGATCTAGCTAGTACTTCAAGGTTGCACATGCCCCACAGTTCTGCCCCATACAAAGCAGCACTAACCCCTCTTGCTTTGTATATCTCCATGACTGGGGCAATGGGCTTGGTTGTAGAGGAGCGTTGCTTCTTAAGGAGGGCACCACCCACCCTTTTATGACCAAGTAACATCTTTTGGATATGTGAATTCCAATGCATTCAGCCGTGAGGCGGATGCCTAAGTAATCAAATTCGGCCACCCTCTCCAAGGGCGCGGAATTCAGCAACGGGGGACGGCCCCGTTTTGTGGGCGAGTTCAAAACCAGGTATTTAGTTTTAATGGTGTTAATAATCAGGCCCCTGTGTGAGCAGAACTCCTGAAAACTATTTAAGAGGCTCTGCAAGCCCATGGGAGTCTTGGAAATAAGGAGGGTGTTGTCAGCGAAAAGTAATGTGGAGATGTGCTTACCCTCCAGGGACGGTGCATCTGAAAGATTACTAAGCAGGTGCTCAGCCACTCCGTTCACATAAAGAGAGAACAGAGTGGGAGCAAGCACACATCCCTGGCGGACGCCCCTTTCCACTGGGATCCTGTCAGTTTTCTCGCCGTGCATGCCCCACCGCACCTGCGCAAAGTTGTCAGCGTGGAGCCTCACCAGTAGGGACAGAATGTACGGGGGCAACCCCATCTCAGACAAAACCTTCCACAGCCCCTCCCTCGGTACTAGGTCAAAGGCAGTCTTCAGGTCTATAAAGGCCAGATAAAGACTGCCTTTGCCCAGCACCACCACCTTCCAATACAGAAGGACCAGTCTGAAGGCCTGTTCTATAGTCCCTGTACCGGGGCGAAAGCCGGCTTGGTAGTCCGATAGAATGTTATTATCGTCTACCCACTGGAGCACCCTCCCCAGGATCACTTTCCCCGCCACCTTTTGTGTTGTTGAGTCAATAAGGCTTATAGGCCTATAGTTGGCGGGGTCGTCCCAACACCCCTTTTTAAATATAGGGACGACCTCCGCCCCTTGGCAGGATTTGGGAACAGGTGCACCGTTGTAATAGCATTAAGCAGAGATGAGACCAACTTCCCCCACTCATTATGGTTAGCGCGCAACAGATCACCCGGTAACCCATCAGGTCCAGCAGCTTTGAGGGGAGCAGCAGAGTATGGAACACCGGGGAATGGTGTACACTCGGATTGATGGAGAAGGCAGGCTCATCAGCATTTATAATGCCTGGGGCACACACAAATCAAGACAGGCCGGAAAAAGAGGGTTTTACCCACATGAGTGGCCAGGTACTGTGTGGGCTTTTCAGACCTGCACAAAGGGCTTATCAAGTTAAGCAGCATTTAAGACTGGGAAGGTCAAAGTCGTTTGCATGTTTTGTTTATATTTTTACCTGTAGGAGGGAAATGGTAATTAACAGATTAGAATATTAAAATCATTTATCCAGCAAAGCAACACAGAACTGAGTAGTCTGCCCTCATGGGACCCTCAAATGCAATGGAATGCTTAGCTTTTTGGGAGAGAGGGGACACTGGAAGCTGCAGAGGCTGACAGATTACGCAGACGGGATGCACAGCAACATCTGGCTCCACCATGCTGTAACATACATGGTGCAGGGTAAGATGGGGATTGAAGTTTCAGTGGAATGTGGAGACAGCTCAGGAGTTGCAGGACTGGGATCTGGCCAGGTAGGAATGCAGTCAGAGATGAACATGAGATGATTACGACTCATTCTTTGCTCAACTTCAGGAACTCGGTCATGGTGTCACATTCAATGGCATTCTTGAACATTTCGAAATCCCCACAATAGTGGTCTCCATTGAAGATCTGGGGAGGGACAGCTTTCGGGTTCCCCGATTTGGTCCTCATTTCTTCAAGGAAGCTGTTTTCCTGGGAGATATCAACATACTCATATTGAATCCCTTTTGACTCCAGAATACGGGTCATTTCTGCCTGCTGGGACGTGATCTCCCTTGAGGCCGTCACGGACGTGCAAAACACTTTCAGACTCATGTTCTTCGCTCCTGTACCGGATCTATTCTTAATGGTAACAAGAGTGTGCTATTCGGAAGATTAAATAGGGATCCCAAAAATGTGTTTCGGTCCGGGTTATCTGACTAGCGTCTCCATAGTTCGGACCCGTAAAAAGCCTCACCCAGGGCCTATAGAAATCGAGGACGGGGGAGACAGTCCTACTTGATGTTTGCTTGCACTTTTTCAGGGTAGCTGTTGATATGTGCTGCAGAGTGGTTTTACTTTTGTCAAGCTGGGCCTCCCAGGATAAATTGTCCTATTGGCTGACTCCCAAGTAGTCAAAACTCATGATTCACTCAGTTGGGGACCAATCTGCCTCCATTTTATTTTTGAACCAGCGATGGGGCTTTAGAGCCATAAACTTAGATCTTTCAGCATTTATTACAAGTCCCCTATTTTTATAAACACAACACATTTACCTAGTATTTGCTGTAGTCCCATAAAGGTGCGTGGCAGCAACAAAGGGGCACATGCATCATTGTAAATTGCATTCGCAAATGGTGCGAATCGCAAAATTCGTCCGTTTGCGAATGCAGTTTCAACTTTTGGGATGCATCATCATTTTTGTACTTTTCTCAAATTAAGAAATCGCTAAATTGCGATTTCTTAAATTGCAAATGCATTTAAGGAACCTCAAATTGAGATTCCTTATATGCAATGCATCAAACTTAAAAAATTCACGATTTCGCTAATAAGGGGAGCAAATTACCATGAAGTTGACCTTCATGGTAATTTGCGAAAACTTTGAAAAATGCACTAAAGTGCATTTTCAAAGTTCCATTTTACACACACACATGCCCTTGGGGCATGTGTGTGTGCAAGATGTACTTATAGGCAGATTTCAGGGGTGCAACAGGGTGTGCTTTGGACACCCCTGCACCCTTGAAATTGCATTCTCAATTTGCGAATCGCAAATTGAGAATGTCTTCCCATTCATTCCTATGGGCCTCTAGGCCCATAGGAATGAATGGGGAGGTGTTCCTTAATCGCAATTAAGGAATTTTAAGAAATTGCTATTTTTTTTAGCGATTTCTTGATGCATTGCAGTTTGCAATTCCTTAATTGCGATTCCTTATTTTTCGCAATTAAGGAATCGCAAAAAGCAATATTGATGCATGTGCCCCAAAATGTAATCGGCAAACAGTTGCACTGCGATGCTGACATTTGCTGACATTTGCTATCTTTGGGGCGTCACGCTGACAGTTGTTGAACCACGCCGTTAATGTACAGGTGAAACAATGTGGGTGCCAAGACGCACCGTTGTCTCAGCCCACATTTTATGGGGATACTGTTGGCCAGATCCCCTTGGCTATTCCACCCTACTTGTGCATAATTGTCTGTATGCAATTTGACCACAATGTGCAAGAGCTCTTCTGCGATAGTGGACTGCATAAACACTTCCCACAGACATTCATTCCCTAGAAACGAAATCAAACGAGGGCCTCAGATCCATGAAGGCCATGTATAAATGGTCTTTTCTTACGGTATTGTACTTCCAGCAGATAAGTGAGAACCAAAACACCAGGTCGATGGTGCTTATTTCTCACAGCACTCAGCCTGAAAGTCAACAGGATCTGATGGTCCCTCATCAAGCCCTGAAGCAAGGAAAGAACTTGCTAACGAACATTTATTTGGGTGTTCTTGATGAGACTGATAGGCCAGTAATTTGCTGAATTATCTTCTGCCCCTTTCTTATGAATGGGGACAATAATGGCCTGACCCCAAGTCTTTGGAGAGATCCTCTCCACCGGCTATTGCGTTGCTAAGGATGTTCAGATAGGGGATCAAAACAACAGGCTCAGAAAGGAACAGATCACCGGGTATGCTATCAGGGATGGGTTTTTTTCCCCGATGCATCAGTTGGATAGTTGACTCAGTTTCTTAGAGTGAGAATATGCATGTGGACGGTTCAGGGCCAGCTAATTGTGTCCCCTGCAATGTTAGGTTATGCTCATTGCCATCAGGTATGCTTGAAATGCAGCTACATGCAGTTGTATATTACTGATGGGCAGTGCTCTTAAAACAACATTTTCTTATGGTCAGCTATCTGTATTCTTTAAAAAAGATCATCACAATTGAGACGGAATAACGCTGCTAGATAGAGTTCCACTCTAATCGGGCGTGCTTTCTTCAGCTTGTGGCAAAGCCCTTTCTTCAGTTCATCCAAGTTCTTCTCTTTTATCTTTACCACAGATACATTTGCCAACTAACTTAAAAGTAGACTTCACCATAATGCTCCATTTTTAATACTGATTGTTCTCAGGGGTGGAAAAAGATAGCCTGACTGTCACATCTCATGAGACCTTCATTTATTTATTTATTTATTTATTTATTCAAAGTTTTATATAGCGCGAACAAGATCCTTACAGATATCAGAGCGCTTCACAAACACAGGGGTAGGGGCAGTGGGAGTGAACAGAGATAATGGGATTATACTATTATAATAGTATAATAGTCACTAACATGATAGGATAATAGTAACATACATAAAGCATATCAATATACACTCAGGTAAACAAGTAATATAAGACGGTACAAGTCATTGATCTCAACACAGAGGTGTTCAGGTGCACCTTGGGTGTGTGGATGGCTTATATCAAAGCCTTAGTGTAGAGAGAACACTGAGTGAGGGTATCAGGAGAGTGAATCAGTAATCCAACGTGTATCATATATTGGTAGTGACACCAACAAGTTAGAAGTATAGTGCCAGAGGACAGGTGAACAGTGATACAAAGCAATGCAGAGTCTCCGATCCAGCACCAATAGTGTTCAGGAGATCTTGGCCAGAAGGATGGTTTTCACCTCTTTCTTGAAGAGTGCAGCGGAGGAGATCAGCCTGGTTTCAGGTGGGAGCGCATTCCAGATCCTGGGTGCCATTCCAGAGAAGGAGCGCTTGTATGTTTTCTCTTTCCGGAATCTACGAGATTTCAGGAGTAAGTTTTTTGAACTTCTATTGGATCTCGAACCTCCTGATATAGACAACTTTTGAGCGAGGTAGTTGGGTGCATTGTGGTGCACGGCCGAGTGTGTCATAACTGCAATTTTTAACTGTATTCTGGCTTCAAAAGGTAGCCATTTTAGAGCCTTTAAGTCTGGGGATATATGCGAATGCTTTCTTGAGCCAGTTATGAGTCTCGCTGCAGCGTTCAGGGAGGCTCTTAAGGGTGCAGTTGTGGATAGCGGGAGTCCGCTGAGGGCCACGAGTCCGTAGTCTATTCGAGGGATGACTAAAGCTTGTACCGCATTTTGGAAGTCTTCAGCAGGGAGGAAGGGTTTAATTTTCCTCAATGTGTTGATTTGGAAATTAGCTGCTTTTGTGGCTTTGCTAACGTGCTGCTGCATGTTGAGCTTGGCATCGAGTGTGATGCCTAGGGATTTCGCCGAATCCACGATGGTAGGTTGGACATTGAGTGCTGTTAGGTTATTGAGCCATGTTTGGGTGGTGGAAATTTTTGCCGGGGGTGAGAGGTCATTGGACCTCTTCCTTAAACAATGTTCAACATCATGTCAAAATTCCCTTGCAGGTCTAAGGTCCTTTTTTTCTGTGAGTTTTAGAGCCCTTGAGGTCCCCTATTACAATAAGACCAACATTAGAAAGTAGTGTAAATTCCATTAATGTAATTTCATAGAATACTCCATCTAACTGCGAAGGAGAAAGGTGTGAAGGTTGTACAGTACCTTTGATAGGTTTACTTGCACCTCTCACTGATCTTTACAGAATGTATTATGCTCAACTCTTATTGGAACCTCCAGCCCACTGGCTCCACGCGCTTAAGGGAACCTCCTTGAATGTTTTTCTTTTTGTCAGACATAGGGTGAAAAGTGAGGTCAGAATATTTATCAATTACTGACCTCTGTTGCATTGCACAGGTCCTCCATGGCTCAACTTGATTCCTCCATTTTCACATCGAAGCACACCAATGCATCTCCTTGCCACGGGTGTGCTTCACAGGTCTGATAGCAGGACATGGATCCTTTGAGGACTGCAGGGGCAAATTGCTGCTATTCACCAGAAGATCAATGGGAAAGGAACTAGAGTCCCAATCCTTGGTGTAGGATATCATCTGTGCCATAAACTGAACATCTTAAATCTCTATAGATTATTAAGGAGTCACCTCTCCTGCCAGTAAAACATGTCCTCTTGTTTTAGTTTTCCATTGTCATTGTACCGCAAACTCTTTGATGAGCTATAGGTAATAGAAAAATGGAAACTTGAATATATATCTCATTATAAAAAAGCAGTAGTGATGTGCTAAGCTAGTAGAAGGCTGTCTCTTCAGACTATGTAAGAGCGAAGTGGAGATTTGAAACACTATTCAATGATTCTCTTAACCAACTGTTTACAAGTAGGTTTGAATAAGCATGCAAAGTAACAGGATTTTTATGCACCCTTTGATTTTGGGATTATGGACTTTGTTGACTTTGAGGAATTATGTTTCATTGGACTATTGCAGGGTCTCCAACCTTTTCTGTAATACGAGCCACTTACATCCAATGAAACTCATCAGGAGCCACTAGTGTTACTGGTGACAGTGTCCACATCAGACAATGTTACATCAGTGGCCACCATTTGCAAGGTTACTGCCAGCGATCACCTCAGTGCATCAGGCATGGTTGCTAGGCTTTGTCAATATGGAATGCCTCTACTTGGGTACTACATAACAGCCATAGCAGCAACGCCGCTGGTGCTAAGGGAATAACATTTGTAAAGTACTTCAATAACACATTATTTATCACTCAAATATCAGTTGTAAGTATATTTTGGAAACTGAGCCATTTTCTTTCAAATATCAGTTAATGAGTTCTAAAAATAAACTCATCCTAATCTCTCATACACACACTCAATTTTGGTTTATGTGTATTATTTTAACCAAGCAATAGTTTCTAATTGTGTAGTCTGGGCTGCACACAGTAGAGCTACTTACAGGTAGCTGGAGAGCTACCAGTAGCTCACAAGCTACTCGTTGGAGAAGCCAAACTGGCCTGTGCGGGCATCTACTGTATTGTGAAATTATATGGGGCTTCATACTCCTGATGAAGTTATGAATTGCTTTCAATGTGATGCGAGTCCCTGCAAGACGTTCCGTTTGGACTTTAGAACTTGTGGTCATAAACTAGGCCATGAGTGCCCAGGTCTGGGCCAGCTTCCATTACATGTACTGTGCTTCTAATTCTCTAGCTTCCTCGCCTTGGACCGGTGCTCTTTTGAGGAAGTCATGGATTCAATGTAATGATCTTACCGCGCCTGAGAGAACCGAGCAGCTCTCAGGTTCCCATTCAATGCAGACATTCAACTGAAGAATGGGGGAGTCCTGCCTCTGGAAAAACTCTCCAGATCAGGGTGGAACATAGGCAGCTGCAGCGCCTGCAGTGCTGGTTAGGAGGGGCCACTCTTAAGCCGGACATATATTCAACCCAAGATAAATAAATATCTGCGCAATATGGCAGTCTTCGGGGACCATCTTCACATTCAACAGGGGATCCCCCATCAGTTTGCATTATGCCTTAGATCGCACTTGATTTGTGTATGCAATGACTGGAGCGATTCTGAGCTGACTGCATAGACAGTAGATACTTGGGGAACAAAAACAGCAGTGGAGGGGTTGGTATGGAGCTGTAATTGAAATGATTGGCTTGTTTTCTAATTACTGTGAAAGATCTGAACAGTGCGCACAGGGTGAAGCCGGTAGAGTAGGTGGCTATGTTTCAGCTGGGCAAGTGCAGAGCTAAGACAGAATTAATTCTCTAGAGACCCCCTCCTGTGTAAGGGTCGAAACGTCGATGCCTTTTTGGAATAAGCCTGGATTAGTATTCAAATCTACTGGTGGGACAATTGTTACTGATCACCTTTGTCCCCATGAGATGAATCCAACACAATTTTTACACATTAGAAAGGCTTTTAGATAATTAATTGGACTCAGTATAAGATAAAAACTTTTTCTTTCTCTATCCCCATATTCTCATGAGCACCTTTTCACATTAATACGATGCCATGGTAGGCTTGAAGCGCAGATTGTTTGTCCTTGATTTTTATATTTGATATACGTAACTACTTATGATTGATGCAATTGCAACTAAAAGTTGAAAGCAACAATTTTTTGTGATGTTTCCCATGTGTGTCTGTTGTCTTCTCCTTTTTTCAGATTTATTCAGGATATATTGCATTTATTGTTCATATGTACCTAATCCATAAAGTGCTTTGGAGAAAGTAGTTGTATGACTTTCCTGTTGTAATTGTTTCCCCCAATTGGACCATTGTTTTTTGCATCATACATTACTCAGGTCCTTTAGGCTTAACTATTGGGTCACCCCATTGTTTGTAATTGAGCTACGACAGGTCACACTTCCTCAGAAATGGTTTAACATTTTCAGGCACAACCAATTACAGAGACGATTACAACAAGGTGCGCGCTTTAGTAAAGATGGATTTGCCATGCCGGATATAGGGCCTTATTTAGAGTTTGGTGGACTGGGATGCTCTATCAGCACGTGATGGATATCCTGTCTGCTGTATTACAAGTGCCATAGGTTAAAATGCAGTTGTAATAACGCTGGCAGGACAAGGTCCCTAATCACAAAAGTTTTCAGATTGGACTCCAGAGAGTTAAGCAAAAAGGCCAAAATGAGCCAAATTAGTCAATCTTTTCCAAAAGTGACTGGATACATTCCAATTTAATGAACATGCCCCCCCAAAACCTATCATAGAATCCAGTAGCAAACTGCCACAAAAGACACTAATACCTTAATCATATTGGTACACTTCAAAATTAAGCTACATAAAAAGTTAATTTAGAAGCTATTTCCACTACAAACACCCACAATGGGAGTGACAATGAAAAAGCACAAAAACTTGTTTGTAAATTTCATTAAGGGCAGAGGAAACACAAATAGCAAACATGCCAAATAAACACACATTGAAAGAATGGAAGAGCATATATCAAATAGGGCACAGAGCTACAAAATAGAGATACCTTCAGAATAATAATCATTGCGCAATAGGTGATCGAATGGCATAAGCACCATAAAGTCACAGGGTCAATGATCAGACACCACCACAACACTTCAACTCATACTAATGCAGACAAACTATGAGAAGACCTCATTGGAGGAGAAGGTGAGCACACATGAAAAGGAGGTGAAGAAAATGGTAACACTTTAGCGTGCATCAGACTAGGAACACATGCCATGGTGACGCATCTTGTTCATAATGTACCACATCATACTAAAGAAAAACACACCTCACACCATAACCCCCAAACAAAGCTCCAAGGCACATTAGGTTACTATGTTATTGGGTTTCTGCAGTGATTTGCCATAGAAATATTTTCACAACAATTTAATTGGAGAGAATGTACGGCAAATCACCAACATACTCAAGCATCATATGGCACACACTGTCATCTTTTACCTCACGCACCAAAAGCTACAAGCAAAGAGGTGTATTTATGACATTAGTGGCCTTGGGACACATGCATAACAATCATCATGTTCCACAGTCATCTCTTAGTCTACTTCATCTCCATAGGATACACCATTCAAAACATCCATTTGGAATGTCATGCTAATCTATACATCATGACCTACTCTAGATACTTCTGGGGTTTAGGACATGATGCAGCCATCTTGGGCAGCAGTCAAATTTAGGCCATACACTTTGCAGCATCGATTAGGCCACTAGGGAGCTCAAACAATGTTTATTTTTATTTTTATTATTATTATTTCACAAAATCAACATCAGTGAAGCCACGGAAAATGCACTTAGTCTGAAATTGTGCTCTCATTATACATAGTCATAGTAGACACAGTACCAATACAGGGGAAATAAAGTAGTAGGCACAAACAAAGTCATGTGAGTGATACATAAGTTCTTGTGAGATGTAGGGGGGTAAGGATCACTCATCGGGTAGTGTGTGAGGGGAACAAGAAGGATCAAGACAGGTGGGTGATGCACATTAATCTACGCAATGATAGGGGTGAGGCATGTTTCCCAGGGTCCCAGATTTGCTTCCTGTGTCAGGCATTCACTAGGGTTCTGCTTTGAGAGGGAACCATGGTTCCGATGTGTGACCTTCATTTTTCCATCGCTTCACGGTCATCGAATGTCCCCCTAATGTTCACAATGTAGGTATCCCTGTTCCCACCTTCCACTCTTGTCATACCTCTATCACTGAAGGAACGTAATACACTTGCTTTTGCAGTTGCCCATTGCATTATTGTGTTGAGCCATTTAGTCGTTTCCGGTGTTGCGGGTGCTTTCCACTGCATTGCAATTTGTCATTTGAATAACACAAATGCAAGGTTGATAAACCTGTGCAGATGTTTATCCCCTGTAGCTTTGGGGCGGAGTCAAAGGAGGCAGGACTCAAGGGTGGTGGTCAACGCATGGCCAGCCAGTTCAGCGGTGGTGGCCATAATCTCTATCCACCTCTGTTGTAGCGGAGGACGGTGCAAACCATAAGCTAGAACCCTGCTTCTACAAGCTTACATCGCAGGCACTAAGGTGGAGATGTAGGGAACATACGCTTGATGTGTTGGGGGGAAATATATGCTCGGTGTATGTCATTAAATTAGGTGAAACAGAATCTGAGATTTCTCAACACCTCTTTCACATGGTGGAGAGCCCGTGTCCAAGTCTTAACCATCAATGGTTGTGGAAGAACGTCATTTCAGCGAGCCAGTGCTTTCACCACGTCCGCCAGGTCGTGTGCCGATAATGCCTCATATAACATTCGGGGCTCATCCACCCAACTCCAAAGTCCCTCTTCTAGGTCCCCATCAAGCCCTAGATATGTTCTCTTGACTTCTGGATGTACAATAAAACAAGCCCCATCTGCCATTAGAACCTTTTGTCCTCTTTTGTAGTCCTAAAGCCAGTTTTGACTTTTGTTGCTCCCGTCCATCTGCCCCTTCAGGAATATTTACCCAGGGTGAAGGACACTTGCTGACTATAGAACTTGAAATTAACCCAACTAAGCCTTCAGCAATCCAAATGTTCAGCAATCTCCCACGCATTGAAATGTTCTGGTAAGCCAACAGCCCCTCCTTCCACTTCTCCACTGACAGCCTCCCGTGTCCAGATAGCATCTTGATCATACCGTGGACTCTCTCAGCCTGAAAGAACTGTAAATCTGGGCTGACACAACATGTCTCTTACATACCATGGCATGCCATAAAAAAACAACGCAAACCTACACGTTAAAGAAAATGGCATTCCCTGCAATCACGATGTCACCACACATTGGTGCGGTAATTCCGTGTGTTCTATTTTCCAGTCCTCCCATTGGGCTGCCAGTCTGGTCGGATGGGGGAGAGCTGTAAAACAGCAACCACCAACAGCAGGACACTTGTTCCTTGGTGCACCAACACGCAGGCGGTCACTGCACTCCTGTACTGAAGATCAACTCTTTATGGTTGGGTGGTGGGCAGTCAAATAAATGCACCTTATGTGGCGAGCGACAGGCAGTAGCATACGGCTGTGTACATTTCTGTTGGAAACATCAATTTTGAAGACCATATATTTGTGGCTTTAATATTGGCGGTTTCTTAACATTTTGCTAATTTACTTGCAGAGCAATAGGATAATTTCTTTAAACATTACGTTCCTCTCCTGGTTCAGTGTCTTGGCAAACAGCATTTGGAAAATTAGAATCCCTTCCCTGAAGTTAACTTGTTTCCGTACTTCAGGGAAGCTACTGTAAAAGCAATTCTTCGAAAACACGAATAGAAGAAACAGGACAAATTGAGAGTGTACATATTCATGGCTTACGTTTTCTCCATTTTATTTGCCACATTTGCATGAGTTTTCTAACTAAGGCATGGCTGATTTTTAAGGGCACAAACCTCCTTTTGGAATAAGCCTGGATTAGTATTCAAATCTACTGGTGGGACAATTGTTACTGATCACCTTTGTCCCCATGAGATGAATCCAACACAATTTTTACACATTAGAAAGGCTTTTAGATAATTAATTGGACTCAGTATAAGATAAAAACTTTTTCTTTCTCTATCCCCATATTCTCATGAGCACCTTTTCACATTAATACGATGCCATGGTAGGCTTGAAGCGCAGATTGTTTGTCCTTGATTTTTATATTTGATATACGTAACTACTTATGATTGATGCAATTGCAACTAAAAGTTGAAAGCAACAATTTTTTGTGATGTTTCCCATGTGTGTCTGTTGTCTTCTCCTTTTTTCAGATTTATTCAGGATATATTGCATTTATTGTTCATATGTACCTAATCCATAAAGTGCTTTGGAGAAAGTAGTTGTATGACTTTCCTGTTGTAATTGTTTCCCCCAATTGGACCATTGTTTTTTGCATCATACATTACTCAGGTCCTTTAGGCTTAACTATTGGGTCACCCCATTGTTTGTAATTGAGCTACGACAGGTCACACTTCCTCAGAAATGGTTTAACATTTTCAGGCACAACCAATTACAGAGACGATTACAACAAGGTGCGCGCTTTAGTAAAGATGGATTTGCCATGCCGGATATAGGGCCTTATTTAGAGTTTGGTGGACTGGGATGCTCTATCAGCACGTGATGGATATCCTGTCTGCTGTATTACAAGTGCCATAGGTTAAAATGCAGTTGTAATAACGCTGGCAGGACAAGGTCCCTAATCACAAAAGTTTTCAGATTGGACTCCAGAGAGTTAAGCAAAAAGGCCAAAATGAGCCAAATTAGTCAATCTTTTCCAAAAGTGACTGGATACATTCCAATTTAATGAACATGCCCCCCCAAAACCTATCATAGAATCCAGTAGCAAACTGCCACAAAAGACACTAATACCTTAATCATATTGGTACACTTCAAAATTAAGCTACATAAAAAGTTAATTTAGAAGCTATTTCCACTACAAACACCCACAATGGGAGTGACAATGAAAAAGCACAAAAACTTGTTTGTAAATTTCATTAAGGGCAGAGGAAACACAAATAGCAAACATGCCAAATAAACACACATTGAAAGAATGGAAGAGCATATATCAAATAGGGCACAGAGCTACAAAATAGAGATACCTTCAGAATAATAATCATTGCGCAATAGGTGATCGAATGGCATAAGCACCATAAAGTCACAGGGTCAATGATCAGACACCACCACAACACTTCAACTCATACTAATGCAGACAAACTATGAGAAGACCTCATTGGAGGAGAAGGTGAGCACACATGAAAAGGAGGTGAAGAAAATGGTAACACTTTAGCGTGCATCAGACCAGGAACACATGCCATGGTGACGCATCTTGTTCATAATGTACCACATCATACTAAAGAAAAACACACCTCACACCATAACCCCCAAACAAAGCTCCAAGGCACATTAGGTTACTATGTTATTGGGTTTCTGCAGTGATTTGCCATAGAAATATTTTCACAACAATTTAATTGGAGAGAATGTACGGCAAATCACCAACATACTCAAGCATCATATGGCACACACTGTCATCTTTTACCTCACGCACCAAAAGCTACAAGCAAAGAGGTGTATTTATGACATTAGTGGCCTTGGGACACATGCATAACAATCATCATGTTCCACAGTCATCTCTTAGTCTACTTCATCTCCATAGGATACACCATTCAAAACATCCATTTGGAATGTCATGCTAATCTATACATCATGACCTACTCTAGATACTTCTGGGGTTTAGGACATGATGCAGCCATCTTGGGCAGCAGTCAAATTTAGGCCATACACTTTGCAGCATCGATTAGGCCACTAGGGAGCTCAAACAATGTTTATTTTTATTTTTATTATTATTATTTCACAAAATCAACATCAGTGAAGCCACGGAAAATGCACTTAGTCTGAAATTGTGCTCTCATTATACATAGTCATAGTAGACACAGTACCAATACAGGGGAAATAAAGTAGTAGGCACAAACAAAGTCATGTGAGTGATACATAAGTTCTTGTGAGATGTAGGGGGGTAAGGATCACTCATCGGGTAGTGTGTGAGGGGAACAAGAAGGATCAAGACAGGTGGGTGATGCACATTAATCTACGCAATGATAGGGGTGAGGCATGTTTCCCAGGGTCCCAGATTTGCTTCCTGTGTCAGGCATTCACTAGGGTTCTGCTTTGAGAGGGAACCATGGTTCCGATGTGTGACCTTCATTTTTCCATCGCTTCACGGTCATCGAATGTCCCCCTAATGTTCACAATGTAGGTATCCCTGTTCCCACCTTCCACTCTTGTCATACCTCTATCACTGAAGGAACGTAATACACTTGCTTTTGCAGTTGCCCATTGCATTATTGTGTTGAGCCATTTAGTCGTTTCCGGTGTTGCGGGTGCTTTCCACTGCATTGCAATTTGTCATTTGAATAACACAAATGCAAGGTTGATAAACCTGTGCAGATGTTTATCCCCTGTAGCTTTGGGGCGGAGTCAAAGGAGGCAGGACTCAAGGGTGGTGGTCAACGCATGGCCAGCCAGTTCAGCGGTGGTGGCCATAATCTCTATCCACCTCTGTTGTAGCGGAGGACGGTGCAAACCATAAGCTAGAACCCTGCTTCTACAAGCTTACATCGCAGGCACTAAGGTGGAGATGTAGGGAACATACGCTTGATGTGTTGGGGGGAAATATATGCTCGGTGTATGTCATTAAATTAGGTGAAACAGAATCTGAGATTTCTCAACACCTCTTTCACATGGTGGAGAGCCCGTGTCCAAGTCTTAACCATCAATGGTTGTGGAAGAACGTCATTTCAGCGAGCCAGTGCTTTCACCACGTCCGCCAGGTCGTGTGCCGATAATGCCTCATATAACATTCGGGGCTCATCCACCCAACTCCAAAGTCCCTCTTCTAGGTCCCCATCAAGCCCTAGATATGTTCTCTTGACTTCTGGATGTACAATAAAACAAGCCCCATCTGCCATTAGAACCTTTTGTCCTCTTTTGTAGTCCTAAAGCCAGTTTTGACTTTTGTTGCTCCCGTCCATCTGCCCCTTCAGGAATATTTACCCAGGGTGAAGGACACTTGCTGACTATAGAACTTGAAATTAACCCAACTAAGCCTTCAGCAATCCAAATGTTCAGCAATCTCCCACGCATTGAAATGTTCTGGTAAGCCAACAGCCCCTCCTTCCACTTCTCCACTGACAGCCTCCCGTGTCCAGATAGCATCTTGATCATACCGTGGACTCTCTCAGCCTGAAAGAACTGTAAATCTGGGCTGACACAACATGTCTCTTACATACCATGGCATGCCATAAAAAAACAACGCAAACCTACACGTTAAAGAAAATGGCATTCCCTGCAATCACGATGTCACCACACATTGGTGCGGTAATTCCGTGTGTTCTATTTTCCAGTCCTCCCATTGGGCTGCCAGTCTGGTCGGATGGGGGAGAGCTGTAAAACAGCAACCACCAACAGCAGGACACTTGTTCCTTGGTGCACCAACACGCAGGCGGTCACTGCACTCCTGTACTGAAGATCAACTCTTTATGGTTGGGTGGTGGGCAGTCAAATAAATGCACCTTATGTGGCGAGCGACAGGCAGTAGCATACGGCTGTGTACATTTCTGTTGGAAACATCAATTTTGAAGACCATATATTTGTGGCTTTAATATTGGCGGTTTCTTAACATTTTGCTAATTTACTTGCAGAGCAATAGGATAATTTCTTTAAACATTACGTTCCTCTCCTGGTTCAGTGTCTTGGCAAACAGCATTTGGAAAATTAGAATCCCTTCCCTGAAGTTAACTTGTTTCCGTACTTCAGGGAAGCTACTGTAAAAGCAATTCTTCGAAAACACGAATAGAAGAAACAGGACAAATTGAGAGTGTACATATTCATGGCTTACGTTTTCTCCATTTTATTTGCCACATTTGCATGAGTTTTCTAACTAAGGCATGGCTGATTTTTAAGGGCACAAACCTCCTTTTGGAATAAGCCTGGATTAGTATTCAAATCTACTGGTGGGACAATTGTTACTGATCACCTTTGTCCCCATGAGATGAATCCAACACAATTTTTACACATTAGAAAGGCTTTTAGATAATTAATTGGACTCAGTATAAGATAAAAACTTTTTCTTTCTCTATCCCCATATTCTCATGAGCACCTTTTCACATTAATACGATGCCATGGTAGGCTTGAAGCGCAGATTGTTTGTCCTTGATTTTTATATTTGATATACGTAACTACTTATGATTGATGCAATTGCAACTAAAAGTTGAAAGCAACAATTTTTTGTGATGTTTCCCATGTGTGTCTGTTGTCTTCTCCTTTTTTCAGATTTATTCAGGATATATTGCATTTATTGTTCATATGTACCTAATCCATAAAGTGCTTTGGAGAAAGTAGTTGTATGACTTTCCTGTTGTAATTGTTTCCCCCAATTGGACCATTGTTTTTTGCATCATACATTACTCAGGTCCTTTAGGCTTAACTATTGGGTCACCCCATTGTTTGTAATTGAGCTACGACAGGTCACACTTCCTCAGAAATGGATTAACATTTTCAGGCACAACCAATTACAGAGACGATTACAACAAGGTGCGCGCTTTAGTAAAGATGGATTTGCCATGCCGGATATAGGGCCTTATTTAGAGTTTGGTGGACTGGGATGCTCTATCAGCACGTGATGGATATCCTGTCTGCTGTATTACAAGTGCCATAGGTTAAAATGCAGTTGTAATAACGCTGGCAGGACAAGGTCCCTAATCACAAAAGTTTTCAGATTGGACTCCAGAGAGTTAAGCAAAAAGGCCAAAATGAGCCAAATTAGTCAATCTTTTCCAAAAGTGACTGGATACATTCCAATTTAATGAACATGCCCCCCCAAAACCTATCATAGAATCCAGTAGCAAACTGCCACAAAAGACACTAATACCTTAATCATATTGGTACACTTCAAAATTAAGCTACATAAAAAGTTAATTTAGAAGCTATTTCCACTACAAACACCCACAATGGGAGTGACAATGAAAAAGCACAAAAACTTGTTTGTAAATTTCATTAAGGGCAGAGGAAACACAAATAGCAAACATGCCAAATAAACACACATTGAAAGAATGGAAGAGCATATATCAAATAGGGCACAGAGCTACAAAATAGAGATACCTTCAGAATAATAATCATTGCGCAATAGGTGATCGAATGGCATAAGCACCATAAAGTCACAGGGTCAATGATCAGACACCACCACAACACTTCAACTCATACTAATGCAGACAAACTATGAGAAGACCTCATTGGAGGAGAAGGTGAGCACACATGAAAAGGAGGTGAAGAAAATGGTAACACTTTAGCGTGCATCAGACTAGGAACACATGCCATGGTGACGCATCTTGTTCATAATGTACCACATCATACTAAAGAAAAACACACCTCACACCATAACCCCCAAACAAAGCTCCAAGGCACATTAGGTTACTATGTTATTGGGTTTCTGCAGTGATTTGCCATAGAAATATTTTCACAACAATTTAATTGGAGAGAATGTACGGCAAATCACCAACATACTCAAGCATCATATGGCACACACTGTCATCTTTTACCTCACGCACCAAAAGCTACAAGCAAAGAGGTGTATTTATGACATTAGTGGCCTTGGGACACATACATAACAATCATCATGTTCCACAGTCATCTCTTAGTCTACTTCATCTCCATAGGATACACCATTCAAAACATCCATTTGGAATGTCATGCTAATCTATACATCATGACCTACTCTAGATACTTCTGGGGTTTAGGACATGATGCAGCCATCTTGGGCAGCAGTCAAATTTAGGCCATACACTTTGCAGCATCGATTAGGCCACTAGGGAGCTCAAACAATGTTTATTTTTATTTTTATTATTATTATTTCACAAAATCAACATCAGTGAAGCCACGGAAAATGCACTTAGTCTGAAATTGTGCTCTCATTATACATAGTCATAGTAGACACAGTACCAATACAGGGGAAATAAAGTAGTAGGCACAAACAAAGTCATGTGAGTGATACATAAGTTCTTGTGAGATGTAGGGGGGTAAGGATCACTCATCGGGTAGTGTGTGAGGGGAACAAGAAGGATCAAGACAGGTGGGTGATGCACATTAATCTACGCAATGATAGGGGTGAGGCATGTTTCCCAGGGTCCCAGATTTGCTTCCTGTGTCAGGCATTCACTAGGGTTCTGCTTTGAGAGGGAACCATGGTTCCGATGTGTGACCTTCATTTTTCCATCGCTTCACGGTCATCGAATGTCCCCCTAATGTTCACAATGTAGGTATCCCTGTTCCCACCTTCCACTCTTGTCATACCTCTATCACTGAAGGAACGTAATACACTTGCTTTTGCAGTTGCCCATTGCATTATTGTGTTGAGCCATTTAGTCGTTTCCGGTGTTGCGGGTGCTTTCCACTGCATTGCAATTTGTCATTTGAATAACACAAATGCAAGGTTGATAAACCTGTGCAGATGTTTATCCCCTGTAGCTTTGGGGCGGAGTCAAAGGAGGCAGGACTCAAGGGTGGTGGTCAACGCATGGCCAGCCAGTTCAGCGGTGGTGGCCATAATCTCTATCCACCTCTGTTGTAGCGGAGGACGGTGCAAACCATAAGCTAGAACCCTGCTTCTACAAGCTTACATCGCAGGCACTAAGGTGGAGATGTAGGGAACATACGCTTGATGTGTTGGGGGGAAATATATGCTCGGTGTATGTCATTAAATTAGGTGAAACAGAATCTGAGATTTCTCAACACCTCTTTCACATGGTGGAGAGCCCGTGTCCAAGTCTTAACCATCAATGGTTGTGGAAGAACGTCATTTCAGCGAGCCAGTGCTTTCACCACGTCCGCCAGGTCGTGTGCCGATAATGCCTCATATAACATTCGGGGCTCATCCACCCAACTCCAAAGTCCCTCTTCTAGGTCCCCATCAAGCCCTAGATATGTTCTCTTGACTTCTGGATGTACAATAAAACAAGCCCCATCTGCCATTAGAACCTTTTGTCCTCTTTTGTAGTCCTAAAGCCAGTTTTGACTTTTGTTGCTCCCGTCCATCTGCCCCTTCAGGAATATTTACCCAGGGTGAAGGACACTTGCTGACTATAGAACTTGAAATTAACCCAACTAAGCCTTCAGCAATCCAAATGTTCAGCAATCTCCCACGCATTGAAATGTTCTGGTAAGCCAACAGCCCCTCCTTCCACTTCTCCACTGACAGCCTCCCGTGTCCAGATAGCATCTTGATCATACCGTGGACTCTCTCAGCCTGAAAGAACTGTAAATCTGGGCTGACACAACATGTCTCTTACATACCATGGCATGCCATAAAAAAACAACGCAAACCTACACGTTAAAGAAAATGGCATTCCCTGCAATCACGATGTCACCACACATTGGTGCGGTAATTCCGTGTGTTCTATTTTCCAGTCCTCCCATTGGGCTGCCAGTCTGGTCGGATGGGGGAGAGCTGTAAAACAGCAACCACCAACAGCAGGACACTTGTTCCTTGGTGCACCAACACGCAGGCGGTCACTGCACTCCTGTACTGAAGATCAACTCTTTATGGTTGGGTGGTGGGCAGTCAAATAAATGCACCTTATGTGGCGAGCGACAGGCAGTAGCATACGGCTGTGTACATTTCTGTTGGAAACATCAATTTTGAAGACCATATATTTGTGGCTTTAATATTGGCGGTTTCTTAACATTTTGCTAATTTACTTGCAGAGCAATAGGATAATTTCTTTAAACATTACGTTCCTCTCCTGGTTCAGTGTCTTGGCAAACAGCATTTGGAAAATTAGAATCCCTTCCCTGAAGTTAACTTGTTTCCGTACTTCAGGGAAGCTACTGTAAAAGCAATTCTTCGAAAACACGAATAGAAGAAACAGGACAAATTGAGAGTGTACATATTCATGGCTTACGTTTTCTCCATTTTATTTGCCACATTTGCATGAGTTTTCTAACTAAGGCATGGCTGATTTTTAAGGGCACAAACCTCCTTAACTAATATAGGGAAAATTTTGCACAATGCCTATACTTTTAATCTTATGGAAACAACATTGACACTCATTAAAAAGGAGCACTGAGTCAAGTTACTTCTCATTCTTCTGTATTTCTCAGCTGATTCTAAAGGACATTGAATCTAAATTCATCTATTTTCCAATTAAGATGCTAATGCATTTTAAAACTGAAACCCTTCCTTTTTCATTTAAAATTGTATTGGACATTGGACTAAAACTCTTCCTTTTTCAATTAAGGTACTAGTGGACTTTGGACCGAAACCCTTCTCTTTTCAGGTAGTACATGTCGTCCCATTAGCAATGAAGAGGTTGTAATGATGCTTTTGGAAGAACTTGCTACTGTCCATAAACACATACTTTTGGAAGATACTGACATTGGCCCTGGTTGTGGAAAGTGATGTGCTTTTCCCCCCACCTGTGGGAGGTGGAATCAAAATAACTTATTTACCTGCAGTGTTGATTTTCCTAAATTATTTATTTTTCTCTAAATTGGCTGCCGATATTAGGAAATGCTAAATTCTGTGCCCCGCTCCCGTCATCTAGGTACATTGGCTCCAAATTGGAATCGTCCTGTAGCAATGAGGGCTTACATGAATTTACCACTTTCTGTTCAATTAACCTTATTCGTTAATACAAATATTTCATGTCATCTCCTTTTTCCTCTCCATGCATTTGTTTCATTCTCAAATGTGGCTGTTTTTTCCTCCATCTTGTAGTGTTCCACCACATTTTCAGTCTTTCGCCAAAATTCTCCTAAATATTAGAATAATTAGGCTGATGCTGTATACTCGGCTCCTACTGTGCCTATGTTATTGTCTGGTTTGACAGCGGAGCTGTCACCAGACAATTATGTAAGAATCACTAGGAGAAGGGCTTTGGCTCCATGCACATGTTGGGAGCCAGGAGGACATGTTTTGATTGGACAGAAGTTGCATGCTTCCACGGAAAAGTGTTTGCCCTCCAACCAGTTGTAATAATTTTGTTAATTTATCCAGCTACCTGAGCTTTAATGTTATGGGGCACACATATGATATTGTAAAGCTATTACATTGTCTTAGTTAAATAGATAATTGACAGTACAAAGATCACCTGACCTTTTAACCTACGCCAATATTATGTTCAGTTCTTTGCTCCCACACAACTATATATCCATCTCCATGCTATCTGCTTGTAAAGCTTCACTTTACCATACAGCATTCATTTAAAGCCATGCCTATGGGCATTGCCAATGCTTGTTGTGATAGGAGCCTATCTACTATCCAAGACTTTTGAGATCTGTTTCCCTTACTTTAACTCCAGTTTTATTTCCTCTAAACAAATTTTCAAATTTAAAATGTTGATTATTGTACTGGGATCATTAATGCACCAGTGAAAGCAATACACAAATACAATAAAATAAAATAAACGGGAAAACTGATTTTGCTGTGACTATTGTCGTAATTTCTGCTGAGAATACACATATTTGTGGTGATAATAACTAATTGCACTTAAAATTATTGTTCAAACATTTTCTCAGAAAGTAACAAAAACTTCAAAGACAAGTATGACCACAATGATAACAAATGAAGGGCCCGATTCACAAAGGCAATCTGAGACAAAAAGTTTAACTTTAAAACTTTTTATATTCACAGAGGTCATTTACGAGTCGTATCCTTACGTTCGCTTCTGGGCCGGAATCTCTGGCTTTGGCCGTACTCTCCACACACGGGCCGTACTCTCTGGCTCGGGCGGTATTCTCCGGCTCAGGCCGTTTGAAGTGTAATCAATGGGCGGGAATGCATTTTTTACAAAAAGGAACATTAGAAACTTGTGATAAACGGTGGAGGAGGTCATGAAAATCAGTTCTCCTAACCAGCCCTGGGATAGGAGCTGGCGGGGCCTCAATCTTTGGCAAAATTGTTTGGTCCCGGTGGGACCGGGGCACTCAACTTAAATAAATAAATAAATAACCATGCAGAGCATATTTTACATTCACTGCTCACACCGGGGAGAACCCCATATTGCCCTGTATGGGCTTTTTCTAGGGACCTTATGATTCTTTTGGTAGCTCTAGAAGGGGCAGAGGCATCACTAAGCATTATTTTAAATGTTGTGGGGAACTTCGGTGAGTACAGCACCGCCGTCAAAAAAACATTATTTTAAAACTTGCAATAAGTCTCCTGGATCATTGAATGCATGACCCCAGTAGAGCTTACCATCATTTCCAAAGCACTCCAAGCTGGAGCTATATGCTCTTCAGCTGTACTGCTGGAGCCCCTTGTGGTTTGTCTTATGAATGCATTTTGTGGCCGGTTTAGAGTTTTAAAAAACAACTCATATTTGTGTTTGTTTTCAAATAGAATGCTTTATTTAAAATATTTGTGACAATTATTATTATGCATTGTGATGTGTGTTGGATTATGGTTATTAGTAAATACTTGTGGTGACTTTTTGATACAGCCAATAGGTCTGCCATTTATATTTTGGTTTTTGGACTCTTTGACAAAGGCAGTAGGTCTGCCTCACTTAAAATGAAACCCCTTTATATTATAACTTTACGTTAAAAAAAACCTCAGAAAATCACTGATAAAACCAAAGGTTAAAGAGACTTTATAGTTAGGTCTGGTAATAATATCTTATTTACAAAAATAAATACCTTAGAAATTCACAGAAAAAAACAAAGTTAAAGTTACGTCATAGTTAGGTGAAAACTCCAAAAAGCACTGAAATTAACTTTTTTTATAGGTATCTGAAGTAAATATAACTCACACCTTCGCCATGCACTGCTAATGACCTCACGTATTCCATTACTCATGAAAAGTTCTATGACATTACTATTGACTTTTGAAGTTACATAATTGATGACAATACTGTGGTACGTGGCTAGGATGCGAGTTATAGTTACTTCGGTTAACTATAGCTAGTGCCATAGATAGATAGATAGATAGATAGATAGATAGATAGATAGATAGATAGATAGATTTTAACCAGTACACTTCATTTATTGGCCTGTTATTGCCTCATTCACATATTTTTTCCGACGGTCTACCGCATATGTTGGGCAGTAGGCTAGCCAACTTCAGCTACTGGCTAACTTCACTGTGAGCTGTGACTTTCTGTTCATTCACAACGAGCGCTTCCGCTCACAAAGTAGTTCCCTTCAGTTCCAGGAACTATTATGAAATGTGCTCTTTTTGAAAAAAAAACATATTTTTACTTTTAGCCAACTTTAAAAAAAAATATTTATATGGTGGGGCGGGTCTACAAGTCAGCCAACAATCAAGTCAAAATAAAACAACCATTGGTAACGCCACAAATGTTTCTGCCAGCCCCAGACCTATTTCCTTTGCCAAGCTTGTCTTATCATGGTAATGACAAGCGTTCAGTGGTTCTAGGCACTTTCTGGCGATGTAAACACCGCACTGCCAGTCACTAAGCCGACAGTATTCATTTTTTCCCCACAGAGCCAAGCATGCCCTTAGCAGACACAAACATTTCTTATCTGGAGACGCAGCTCTCCACTCCAGACTCGTCTGTAGACGTCACAGCTGCCGCCACCCATCCTCGGGTTCTCAGGGATGTCGAATGTCTCTGTTTTCTGCTGGGGTCAAGCGGGAGGCCGCAAATCCCGTGGCACCTTTGAGCCAGGCCTCTCCAGTGTCACGCCCGGGGTCAGAGGCCATATTCCCTGACAAACCTGAGAAAGCGCCGCTCTTAATCTTGTTGTCCAGCAGTGAAACAGAACGTGTGATCTTGTCTCAACAAGCCCGTGATAGGCGTTAACGAGAAAATACTTCGGCCATGTCTTCTTTTCCTGTTTGGAAGATAGATTGCGATGGCGCGTCAATGTTAGGAACGGGGGCTCCCCAGATCACCAAACCTGAAGGAAACAAAACAAAACAAAAAAAAGAGGCATTTTAATTGCTGCTGTTGGAGACAAAAAAAGCGGAATTCCCATTGCTTCCCTTGTATTCTTGAATCGCAGAGCTTGGAAACACATTTTTCTGTCCGCAGATATCTAGCGGCACAAACAAATGATAACAAAAGTGTCTGATGCTCCATTTATGGTGCTTTCTAATGATAAACAGAGCAAACATCGGGCTACATCCCATTAACATTGTAGAAATAAAGTCACACACTGATGTTTTGCAGCTATAGGCCCTTCTCAAGATGCAGCGCACACTGGGTCTGTGGGCCTTTGTGATGGTTAGCAGATTGAAGCTGTGCTCCTCGCACTGTTTTAGTAAATAATGATCTTAGGGCATGTATGCATCAAGCTAAACACCGCTCGCAAAGGGGCAGATTCTCAGAATCTGCCCCTTTGCAACCGGTATTTTTGTATTTGGGATGCATCATCCCAAATGCAAAAATCGCAATTTAAGAAATCGCAAAATTGCGATTACTTAAATTGCGATTGCATTTAAGGAATCTCAAATTGAGATTCCTTAAATGCAATGCATTAAAGTTAAAAAATTAGCGATTTCGTTAATAGGGGGAGCAAATTACCATGAAGTTGAACTTCAGGGTAATTTGCTAAAACTTTGAAAAATGCACTAAAGTGCATTTTTCAGAGTTGCATTTTACATACAAACATGCCCTTAGGGCATGTGTGTGTGCAAGATGTACCCATATGCAGATTTCAGGGGTGCAACAGGGTGTCCTTTTGACACCCTGGCACCCTTAAAATTGCAATCTCAATTTGCGATTCTCTAATTTAGAATCGCAAAATTGAGATTGTCTTCCCATTCATTCCTATGGGCCTCTAGGCCCATAGGAATGAATTGGGAGGTATTCCTCAATTGCGACTCGCAATTTGCGAGTCGCAATTAAGGAATTTTAAGAAATCGTTATTTTTTAAGCGAGTTCTTCATGCATAGTCTTTTGCTATTCCATATTAGCGAATCCTTATTTTTCGCTAATAAGGAATCGCAAATTGGATGCTTGATAAATCTATGGGTTAGTTGTTTATCTTATATGCTGGAACTTGCCTCAACAAAGTGTTACGTAGCACATTTGGACAGTAGAGCTCAATTATTTTGCACAAGCATCCAGAAAAAGTGCACATGGATTTTTCCATGTATTGTGGTCGTAGAAATCTGTACGTAATATGGCCCCCAGCTTCTTTTTGTTGTTCTCCTTACTTCTTAATGGTGGCCTTATCCTTCAGAGTTCATAAGCATCGTAACATAGGAGGCAGTATGCATAGTTCTGGGGCCCATGCCAATACTGCAGCCCAAAGAGCCGCTATCAAGAGGAAAACCATTTGATTGAAGTGCGCAAACTAATTTTGCCAACGCAACTGCGACAACTAGGCAGCACAGCTGTTTTAAGTTCCTTCTGTACATGTACTTTGATGGTGTCATGCCACAAAACTCATGGAGGTGACAATGCATGTTCTTTGACTCTTTGGTGAGGGTAATCACATCCCTCTTGGTCTTTACCCACACTCTTTCCAACCCTGGATTTTTTTGTGATAGCCTAATGCATTCTGGGTGTAGTCTTTGTTTCCTAACACATCTTAAATCAATAATCTATAAGTGAAAAGTTCAGGACTGAAAACAGTGTTGATAATGCACTTGACTTAGTCACCCTATTCACTTATGACATCTCAGGTAGTGACATTCAATCAACCTTTACCGCGATAGGAGCTCAAGACGTGGTACTAGAATTGTTGACCTTGGTGAAGTAATTGAAAGTGGATAACCAACATACTACAATAAATGTAGAACACACATAGCTTCAAAACCTCACTTTGGCCAATATAAAGTTGACATAGGAGTCAGTCACAGTTTGAGGCTCAGGTGCGCAATCATTTCTGTCTCATTGCTTAGTGTGTGAAAGAGCCCAAGAAGACAGTTAGACTAAAAACTGAGGGGCCGAGAGCACAGCTGGTTGCAGCTGCAACTGCAACCACTGGCAACCCCAACTTACGTCTATTTGTTTAAACTGTTCTAAAACTATTAATGCTTTAGTACAGACTCTTTTGGGTATCACTTCTAATAAACATCACAGCTTCTACAGTCAATGGTCAACAGGCCCTCTGTGGAATTTTAGGAAGTCTCCATCGAGACTAAGGTGGATGCGCTGTCAACCTCCTGCATAAAAGGATATCCCCTGAAGAGTGCTGTCTTAATGCATGGGTATGCTGGACAGTTGTCCAGGAGCCCCACAAGCATAGGGGTCCCATGCAGACCAGAATTGAACACTCATTTTCTGTTAAATATTTGTATTCCCGTGAGTGGTTGTGTAGGCAGGGCCCAGGGGCCTATAATGCTGTTAAGAAGGCCCTGCCCCATAACCATCAGAATCTATCTGGTGCCCTAATACATAAAGTACTCAGTGGGCGCAACAGGCTTTTGCTTCCACTTTGTGTGGCCCCGGAGCACTTTGGTATTACAGAAGAGGCCGTAGACGCTTGGGCGGCCTCTTCTGTATTATTGATAGCACTGGCGCACTTAATGCGCTAACGCTATCTTCAGTGGGCGTTCCCTCATTTACATGGAGGCGTGGCCCATGCAAATGAGGGAATCCCTTTGCCACTGCACCCGCGCCGCATTACCGACACTGGCGCAGAGACAAAGAAGCCCTAAGGAGGGGCACTGATTGCACCCACCTGCAGGGGGAACTCTAATTACCTTTGAAAGTGCAGACGGGTTGCTGCCTTTACAGTGAAATACGAAGCTGCGTTAAAGCAGCTGCTCCATATTTCGCATGAATGCGCTGCCCCTAGGGCAGCACGAGTTCGCGGCTGTCCTGGGGGCAGCGCATTTCCCATAATGCAGTGCATTTTCCTTCATCGTACCGGGCGCACATTTGTAAAGTTGCGCCCGGTGCCATGAAGGAAAATGCGCCACATGGCTGGTTGAATAGCCAGATGTTTCAGGCAGGCCACCTCAGGTGTTTGGTTGGCTTGTAAGAACAAATAACTCCAGGGAGTTAATCTGAAGAATTTTCTTCTAGTACTTATTTACTGTACACAATACGCTCAATTCTTAAACATTATTTAGTACCACTCCCTAAGTACTACTTCACATATGCATAAATGCAGTACACAGAGGTAGAAGCGTAGATCTATACCAGAGCCTGTCTGATACCTCCTCAGCGGAATTCCCCATCAACAGTACAAATACACACACATATATCTACATTTTACATGTATACCTGTGAGTGGCAAGGGAGGTTGGATAGAAAATCGGAAATATCTACCACAAAAAGGAAGTAGGAACAGGAAAACTAAGTAGGGGCACAGTGAGATACGGTCAAATAAAAAACACACCTATAAAAGGGTAAGTCAGTTGCATTTCAGTAAGGATATGTCAACATGCCCTCCAAAAGTACTGTGGCCTAAAAAGGACCACAACCACTGCAGCCAAGCCCTTTAGTGAGTTACACACCACATATGGCTACAGGACACATGACCATTCATCAGTACTACAAGGGACTTACCTCGAAATCTTTGAAGGCAGGCAAAAACACTAAGATCACAAAGACTAATATCTAAAAAAAAGGTCATATAATCCAACATTGCATTCACACAAAGATATTGTAAAAATATTAAAGAATTACAAGTAAAAGAAATAAAAGATAATAATATTAAAAAATAATCATATAAATGTAGACATTGCATGTACATTGCGTAGAACAAATGTAAACAAATAAAAAATACAACACATACAAAATAAAAAATACAATTGAAAACAATAATCATATGACCTTAAAAACTGCAGAGAGGTACACCAATCACATTATAAAAATATAAACGTAAAAGATGCACATACAAAGACAACAATTACAAATATGCAAATTGTTAATGAATTATAAAAAATAAAACAAAATCATCTCACATCTAACACTACTCTATGCATAGTTAAAGACACAACATAACACATTGCATCTGCCAAATACACCCAAACACATATACACACACTTTTAAATGAACGCAGCACAAGAGAGAGGGCAGGGCCCAGGTGTGGGCTCTTTCTATGTGCTTCATCCGTGATGATCATCAGATGGTTCTTATTTTTCTCAGGTGTTTCAATTTGTACACCTGCTTAGCATAGGTGATGATCTCCACCAGCAGTAACTTGTAAATCTTTAGTTAGACATTTGAGGAATAAACTACAGTTAATATTGCAGAATGTGGAGGGGATGTGTAATTGCATTACATGTAAGCCTCACCATTATGTTAATGTATTGACAAAATTGCAAAAAACAAATGTTTAAAAAAAAATAAAAATAGAAAAAAGCCTCACCATCTTTCTTCAAGAAAACTAGTTCAGGAGGAGAGTTTCATTAGTTGTCCCTGTAGAGAATAATGCATTCTACGGGACATACTTACTAAGGGCCCGATTATGAGTTTGGTGGTGCGGGGTGGGGCGGCACGCCACTGCCTCGCTCCCATACCGCCAAACTCTACTGCTGGCCACCTGCCAAACTACAAGTTTCTTCATAGTCTGGTGGGAGGTCGTTTGGTGTTCCCATGGTGGTGCCTTTCACAAAGGCATTGCAATTGGAGCGTCAAATCATGTTCCTGCACGGCATGGCATTGACTGTGAAGAACATGCTGTGCAGGAAAGGTGGGTGCATGCACAACGGGGGGGGGGCACAACATAGGCCCCCCTGCATGCATTTCATGTGCCTGAGGCACAAGGGGGCCCTGTACCCCACTGCCACCCTTTCAAATGCGGTCTCACTCCATGGTTCGAGCCGCAGCGAGGAAACTTGTAATATGCTTGGTGCCGCAGTGGTACGGACAAGCATATTGCGGCCTCAAGACTGCCTCGCCAGGGATTGTGGATCCCTGGCTACTACAGGGGTCATCTCACGGTCCGACTGCTGTCCTCGCAATACAGCAGCAATACCCTTGGGTGGAGACCCCGACTGTCACCGCACCCCTCTGCATGTTTAGTGGTCCAATGGACTGCCAAACTTGTAATTAGGCCCTATATTCTCACTCAACGCAGTGCAGCAGCTAAACATGCTATGCTGTGCTGTGTTGTGTAGAAGTAGAGAGCAGGAGAGCTCCATATCTACAGAGATATAGCTCTCTCCTACCTTCTCCCTAGCAACAGTGCAGAATTTTGCTGTGGAAAGTCATACCCACACCTTTGCTCCATAGTGCGAGGGTGTGTGCATGAGTCTAGCATCGGTTTTGTACTGGAAGGTTTGCCTTCCAGTACAAAATACTCGGCCTAGACAACTTTAAAACTGTACCTACTGTACAGTGCAGCACACATGCAAAGTTGGAAAAGAAAGGAGGAATGAAAATATTTTTCCTTTTAGTGCGTACTTTCAAGTGGCATTAATTTTGACTAACCCTGGGCGGAACACTACATTACTCTAGTATGCGTAGTTTGTGCAACTACGTGCTACGTGAATTGCACGTAGCACAGTGCAAAAACGTGTAGCATTGCATTTTTTGCTCGCTCGCAATCCCCAACGTTAAGTTGGCGACCGCGAGCATGCAAAATCACCATCCCGGCGAGACTTTTTCCTCGTTTGCGATCAGCAACATCAAGTTGCTGATCGTGAGCGTGGAAAATAAACCTCCCGGCGAGATTCTCAACGCGGAGAGGTCAGGTTTCTCATTGCGAGTGGTCGTGTATGCTCGCGACCGCTCGCAATGAGAAACTATCAGTCCGCATTGAGAAAGCTGCCGCTCGAGTACAAATCTACTTGAGCTGCAGAAAACGATCGCTTGCACTGTGCAAGATGCCGTTTGCAATGATTGCACAGTTCTGACAAGCATCCGGCACTGTGCAAACAGCATTTTCCCCACCGCACTACGCAGTTTGCGTAGCTAAGTGGAGCTTGCGTAGTGCGAAGTTCACTTTGCGTAGCTACGCGTAGTGCTACTACGCGAACTACGCCCAGGGTTTGATGCAAAGACATGTCTCAAATTTTTGACAGATAGGGCTTTGCTTCAAAAAGCATGAGAACGCCCTCATACCACACATGTAACACCGCCTTGACGCTAAGTAACGCAAAGCAGCGCCTAGCACTGCTTTGTGTTACTTTTAGGCACCTTTCCAGTGAAAAACAGGTAAATAACAAAACATTTTGCGCTCGTTTGAGTCACTTTTGTGTCCCAAACACAACACAAAATGTTTGTAAATTTGTCCCGAAGTGTAGTGTTCAGCAGGTTGCGAAATTGACAGGAAAAAGTTTGTTCCTGCAGTTGTGGACAGTGGGCAAGGGGAACGTGAGTGAAGAAATGTCGCCTTAGGTCCAAAGCTGCAGAATTTAGAATAGGGAACCAGGTTCGAGTCTCGGGCTCGGCTCAACATCCTGTGATTCAGGACAAATCACTTACCCTCCACTCCACATGCTTAAAAGTGTGTAAGGTAATGCGGCTCTCTTGCAAAGCGCGCTAATGCCCTTGGTCCAAGTTCGCACTATATAAACATTTGCACAAAATATTAACTCAGCTCAAAGTCATGCGTTTTCTTGTGGCTTCTTCTTCCAAAGGTTGGACAAACGTAGGTCGATTAGATTATGGTACACGGAGTGGATCATTAAGTTTGTAGCTACATTACGTCACTAGGGGACTTATTAAGCGGTCGGTTCTTCCTTGGTTACTGTTTGGTTGTGCAATTGTCGTACGTCGTAAACAATTATCATAGTTAATGCTGACGAGCCACCACCATCGCTCGTGGGTTGCACACCTCTGAAGACACATCGAGCCCACCTACAGGTCAGAGGTTAACTGACATATTTTTTTATGTTACCGAGGCCAAGGCAATGAGTAACTTTTCTGAGGAATATTGACACCTATTGAATAAACATCAATTTAGAATTCCGTTTGTGACCAGCACCATATATACGTGTTGGATTTTGATATATGATTTATTTAACAACTAATGTGTCCTAGAATCACACATGGCGCGTGTTTACCTAAACACATCCCGGTGAACGTGTGACTTTTATTTTTAGCGCCCTGTATGTTTGTTGTGAAGAGAAGTGAAAATGCGAAATAAAAGGACGCCGTAGAAGATGCCCCGAGGCCCTGGGGCAGCTCACTGCTTCCTCGCCGGAGGCCCTTTCCTGGCACCCCTGGGCGCGCACCTCGCCCCTGGGCCCGCCCCGAGCCCTCGCCTGTTTTTACAGTGCCTCCCTATGATGTCAAAGCTCGCCTCCCGGAGCAGCCATGAAGCGGCCGGGCTGTTTCCGAGGGGGCTGAGTGCCCGCAGTGTCCTGCGCCCGGCTGAATGGGCGCTCTGTTGGGAGATGTGCACCAAGGTAGTCACACGCGGCCGCACAGACGCTCCTGTTTGCAACAGTAGCACAAATGCGGGCTGTGTTGCTTTGGGCAGCGCCTGCGTGTGCTGAGGCAACATTGTGGTAGCAGCAAAACAAAACGGCTTCAGGCTAAAACAATTAAAGGGTCAGAGCAGGCAAGTTAGGGAGAGCCGAGCCAAGGGTCAGCTCAGATTCTTATTATTGATGAAGCAACGTTATAGGCTATTACATCACACGCAAGAACGATTTTGGTACAGTGAACAGCCTAAATTCATGTATGACAAGTCTAAACTCATGTATGAACTGCCTAAACTCATGCGCTCATAAATGGAAACGAAGAATAAGGAGACTTGGAGAAATAAAGTATTTGCCTAGGATCAGACAATTTGGTCACACGGAGAAGCAGCCCAGATTTTCAGGCCACTAGATGAGTATATGTTTCTGATGTAAAAGGTTAGTGCTTATTCCTTTTTCTTTGAGGATGAGATTCGAGCGTAAGTGACAAATTCCGCATTTTATTTATGGCACTTTTACCTAGCCCAAACCACGCTCAAGAAAGTGAGAGCCCCTCACCACAGATATGAAACTACATTACACACTTTTTTTCCCGCACACAGAATGCTCAGCTGAGGCTGGGATTCGAACCTAGGGGCCGATTACGGTTGCGGTGAATCCACATCCTTCGGGCCGGCGGAAGCCACCGCCGGCCCGGAGGATGCGGATTCACCGCTGCGATGACTGAAAAGACCCCCCGCCACATTAGGTTGGCTGGGGGGTCCGCGGCGGACGGCAAGACCGTCTGCCGCTTTTCTGCCGGTCTCCTTCGCGACCGGCGGACATAGTGCATACATATGGTGGCGGTGTCTGCGAGACACCGCCAGCCATATTATGATGCCCGCGGTCCCATGCCTTTCCACGGCGGCATTGCCGCCGTGGAAAGGCATACGGTCTTTCCTTTGGGGGCCCGTTGCCGGTCCCCAGGGTGAAGGGGGGGTGGGGGATGCACATGGGGGGTACCTATGGTACACCCTGCATGTGCATGCACAAAGCGGCAGGCACCGCGCGGTGCCTGCCGCTTTGTGCATGCATATGCAAAACATGCATTTTTAACCTTGCGGCGGGTGCTGCTTCAAGCAATTCCCGCCACAATGTTAAATATAAAGGATGTGACCGCCAGGGTGGCGGTCACATCCTAATTCCGACGGAGGGACCGCCGCTGCCCCTGCGGACGGTCCCTCCACCTCGGGGGTGGCGGACGGACGCGGGTCCGTCCGCCATCATAATAGGCCCCCTAGTTCCCCATTTTCATGGTCGGAGGCTGTAACCACTAGGGATCTGTTCTGAATCTTCCCCTGGTCTGGTCACAAGCAGTCTCAGCGAGGAGATACCCCGATCAGGGTGATTCGGGCGCTTTACAAATCCCATAAATAAATAAATAAATAAATAAACTTGAGCTCCAGTGAAAGCTTGGCTCGTTTTGGGCTCAAAACATACTGTATCATTGTAAAAATAAATAGTAGTGGCTCCGGCAAACTCTCACAGTCCAAGCCACCCTGCTAGTCTGTTGAAGAAAAGCACTTTTCCAGAAGCTGAAAGGGGTGTGACTTGTTAACAATTTTTTGTGTGGGTGTAGGACTGACGGTAAAAGAAGACGCAACAACAAAGTAACAGAAGCGCCTATCTTCCCAAAAAAATTAACTCATGGCACTTGCGATCCATAACACCATGAATAAGTGCAAAATACATACATATGGAAGAATATATTGTTTTAGTGGTCAAAGAATTGAAGAAACACTCCTTGGAACATGCATCCGTCAGATATTTCCAAGAGTTTTTCACAAACATGTCAATGTCATCATATTGATAGTTTATCCTTGAGCGCGTCTGCACTTGTAAAGTTTTTGCATTTCTTCTAAGGGAAGCTGTTTTTTTCCCTGTAGAGGAGTTCCTTCACCTACTGCTCCACCAATTTTATGGGTGTACCCACTTTAAACCCTCTGAAAATTTATTTAGTCCTGCCTTTGGGAGTAATACTGTGCCCATGAGTACAGCCATAAACTGTAATATGGCTGTAGGTGTATTGACATGGAATTTCTTTACAAAAACTGACGAGTTACAAGTCAGAAATAAACACATTGTGGGTACGGTGGACCTCAGAATATATGGTTCATTGCCAAAGACATCCGTGGGTAAGATGCATGCAGCAGGGGAACATCAAAGTGGTGAGAAAATGAGATGTTTAGCACCCTCTTCACCAGCTGTAGAACAGCATCTGGCGAAGGTGGTGCCTTCCACTAGAAAGTGACAGAAGGTACCCTCTTCATCAGCCGGTCCCATACACTACTATTGAGGAGAAGCTGCACCCTAACAAGTATGTGAAAAGCAATAATGACTTATTTTTATATGGTCCTGATCATATGCCTATTGTTGCCCCTAAAAATAACTCTACCCCAATGCATTGACCCAAAACAATGAACCTAAGCTTAATGCAAACATTTTTCTTGAAAATATGGAAATTTGAGCACCTTTTCCACATAAAACATTTTAAAATGAAAATATGTGAACTTATCACATATTTTCCTAGTCCCAAGGTGATGGGAGGCCCGGCTAAGAACCTCGGAATTTGGTTAGGAGAAGACCTCAGATTTGAGGACCATATCAAGAAGCTGTCAGGGACCTGTTTTGCTACGCTAAGGGCTTTAAGAAAATTCTTCCCTCTGCTGCCCTGAGAAGCTAGGGAAACGGTTGAGCGTGCCCTCATCTTGTCCAGATTGGACTATGCTAATGCATTGTTTTGTGGTATCCCGGCTTATCTGGTCAAACGACTGCAGGTTGTCCAGAACGCCGCGGTCCGCCTTTTGTTTAGCATTCCGAAATGGCAGAGCGCTCGGTTACATATGCTCGCGCTCCACTGGCTCCCTGTAGCTCAGAGAATTATATTCAAATCTCTCGTGCTGTCATTTAGAGCTGTCCATGACCTAGGCCCCGGCTACCTGAGGAAGCGCTTCTCCTTCTACACTCCTTCTCGCTGTCTCAGGTCAGCCTCGATGGCCAAACTGACTCTTCCCCGCTATAAGCGGGCTAGGCTGGGCGGCCAATCTATTTCTGTGGTAACTGCGAAGGCTTGGAATGCTCTCCCTCTTCATTTGCGTACCGCCCAGTGTCTATCCAAGTTTAAAAAGGATCTCAAGACCCATCTGTTTGTTTGTCAGGCCTAGGCTGTCTCTCTGTGTTATGTTTGGTCACCTCCGCAACGCGCCAGGATACTCCCCAGTAGCAGAGCGCGCTACAAAACTACCTATAACATAACATAACATCATGTTAGTTTATTTTTGTTTTATTTTTATTGTTTTATCTTTTATGAGCACCTATCGATATTGCCCCTTGCATTCCTGTGCTACGTGAACAAGTTTTACATCCTTTATTTTCTCTGGGAACAGACACGCATGCATAAAACTAGTTATGTAGTCAGAGGCTCATTGGCTAGCTGCACCTTTACCAGAGCAATAACATGGAATGTTTGTGGATAAACAAATCTACATTGTGGCACATATAGTTTGTAGCAAAACAATTTATTTATTTATTTATTTTGAAAGTTTTATATAGCGCGAACAAGATCCTTGCAGATATCAGAGCGCTTTACAAGTACATGGTATAAGAAAAAGGAGCGAGTGATTAACAAAGTTATCGTGCACGGAGTAGCTAGAGGTTATCAAATCAGAGCAAATAAAACAGGGAAACAAGGAAAACATAGTAGATCAGACAAAACATGTGATAAGAGGACAGGCGAAGGGTCTCAATAGATCCAAGGTAAATGTTCAGGTGAATTTGGCCATGAGGATCGCTTTTACTTCTTTTTTGAAGAATGCAGTGGAGGAGATAAGTCTGGTTTCTGGAGGGAGGGCATTCCAGATCCTGGGTGCCATTCCTGAGAAGGAGCGTTTATAAGTTTTTTCCTTCCGGAATCTTTGAGGTTTCAGAAGAAGATTTTTAGTGCTTCTAGTGGCTCTTGAGCCCCCTGAGATTGTGAGCTTCTGGGTGAGGTAGTTAGGCGAGTTGTGGTGTACAGCCCTGTGAGTCATGCAGGCGATTTTCAGGTGGATTCTAGCTTCGTAAGGCAGCCAGTTCAGGGATTTTAAGTCAGGGGAAATGTGCGAGCGGTTTTTTGATCCAGTGATAAGTCTCGCTGCAGCGTTCATAGAGGCTCTTAGTGGTGCGGTAGCTGAAAGGGGGAGACCACAGAGGGCGACGCTTCCATAGTCTAACCGAGGAATGACTAGCGCTTGTACTGCGGTTTGGATGGATGTTCTCGATGAATATTGATTTTATTTTATCTGCTCCACAGTCATATATTGCAGATACAGAAGAAACCTAATCTTTTTACCTATTTACCCTTTCATACTGATAGCAATTCTAGTCACTTAATTGTAAGTTCCTAAGTATATAATACCTGCTGTATTGGTTGGATATACCTAGGACCTGTTTCATTGATTGTTATTGTTTTTCAACTCTACCTATTATGTTAAAAATGTACTTGTTTATCTGTCAGTTGAGTATCTATCCTCATATGGTCCTTCTTTGATGAAATATTTTTTTCTCATGAAATCTCTTGTTTATTTGATAACAGGTTTGTATAAGTCATGCTATAATTAATTACTCTGAAATATGGCTGTAACCAATTTCCTAGGTAAATGAGAGCCGATACGGCAAGTGTTTTCTGCTGCAGGGAAGATATCTAATTATTTTATCTTCAGCTTCTCGGAAATCAATTGCAATAGCATGAGATTACATTGGCTTATAATGGTTTGCTTACACGATAGACGAGGATGCAAGGTTCCACTTCACAGATCATTGTTGCATTTTCAAGAGCCTTAATGAAACATTGTGCCAACTTGTATGATAAGAACAAGCATTTGCAATGCAATAGGTCTAGCATGTTTTTAGAGTAAAAGCTATAGGCAATGTAATGGAAATGTTTTCTGTGATGGGAGGGACAGAATTGCAGGCCCGAAGATATGCAGGAGTCCCCTGTCCCTAGAAGTGGGTATTGGAGGGCTGTGGCACTCGACAATAGCATACACTAGGGATCTTGCTGCCTTATAAGCAGCAACGGGCGGGTCGGTGAAGCGGGCGCCTCAGATGAAAAACATGCGCATTTTTTTGAAGACGCAGTGACCTCGGAGGGGTGGTATGGGTGGGCATGCACTGGTGTGGGAGGGTTGATGTGGTGTGTGGAATGGCATGGGGAGATGATGAGCCACACAGCAGGCACCAAAACTAACAAGCATTGGCATAGCCAATAGGTCTCGCCTCTGGGACCTTATAAGTGTTTAGTTATCCGGCAAAATATCCTTGGTGCAACAACATCAAGTGTTGCATGGCTAAACACTTATAAGGTCCCAAAGGTGAGACCTATTGGCTATGTCAATGCTTGTTTTGAGTGAGTGGCTCGTGCAGGTATGACACTGTGAGGTAGAGACTCTGCGAGTGCTTTTATAGGAGCCCCTGTGACATTGCGCCTCTTAAAAATGTATCTTGGGTCTGGTATAATACTTCTAGCCCCTATTCCTGTCTTCTTGCACCCAATGCATCCTTTAATGTCAAATGTACAGCCGGGGTTGACACTCCTATTATCCCTGCCCTCCAGTGACACTTTACCTGTCACAGGTCGTCGTCGTAGTGGTGGTGGTGGGCGTGGTGGTGGTAGTGGACGTGGTGGTGGACGTGGTGGTGGACTTGGTGGTGGTTTTAATGGTGGACGTGGTGGATGTGGTGGACGTGGTGGTGGTGGATGTGGTGGTGGTGGTGGTGGCGGACGTGGTGGTGGATGTGATGGTGGCCATGGTGGTGGTGCACATGGTGGATGTGGTGGTGGTGGTGGATGTCGTGGTGATGGCCGTGGTGGTAGTGGATGTGGTGGTGGATATGGTGCTGGTGGATGGGGTGGTGGTGGATGTGTTAGTGGTGGTGGACGTGGTGGTGGATGTGGTGGTGTTGGTGGATGTGGTGGTGTTGGTGGATGTGGTGGTGGTGGACGTGGTGGTGGTGGACGTGGTGAAGGTGGTGGATGTGGTGGTGGACATGGTGGTGGACATGGACGTGGTGGTGGATGTGGACATTGTGGTGGATGTGGTGGTGGTGCTGGATGTGATGGACGTGGTAGTGGTGGATGTGGTGGTGGTTGATGTGGTGGTGGACGTGGTGGATGTGGTGGATGTGGTGGTGGTGGACGTGGTGGTGGTGGACATGGTGGTGGTGGATGTAGTGGTGGAGGATGTGGTGGACATGGTTGTGGTGGATGTGGTGGTGGTGGTGGATGTGGTGGTGGTTGTGGATGTACAGGGAATGTGTCGGTGGTGGATGTGGTGGATGTGGTGGTGGTGGCCATGGTGGTGGACGTGGTGGTGGACATGGTGGTGGTGGATGTGGTGTTGGTGGATGTGGTGGTGGTGGATGTGGTGGTGGTGGACATGGTTGTGGTGGACGTGGTGTTGGTGGATGTGGTGGATGTGGTGGAGGATGTGGTGGATGTGGTGGTAGTGGACATGGTGGTGGTGGATGTGGTGGTGGTGTAGGACATGGCGGACGTGCTTGTGGTGGATGTGGCGGTGGTGGATGTGGTGGTGGACGAGATTGAGGTGGATGTGGTGGTGGACATGGTGGTGGTGGACGTGGTGGTGGTGGGTCTGGTGGTGGTGGATGTGGTGGTGGATGTAGTGGTGGACATGGTGGTGGATGTGGTGGTGGATGTGGTAGTGGACGTGGTGATGGTGGACATGGTGGTGGATGTGCTGGTGGTGGACATGCTTGTGGTGGATGTAGTGGTGGTGGACGTGGCGGTGGTGGATGTGGTGGTGGTGCTGGTGGTGGACGTGGTGGTGGATGTGATGGTGGTGAACGTGGTGATGGACGTGGTGGTGGTGGATGTGGTGGTAGTGGACGTGGTGGTGGACATGGTGTTGGTGGTGGTAGAAGTGATAGTGAATGTGGTGGTGGTGGTGGACATGGTGGTAGTGGTGGATGGTGGTGGTGGATGTGGTGGTGGTGAGTGTGGTGATGGTGGTGGTAGATGTGGTGGCGGATGTGGTGGTGGTGGACATGATGGTGGACATGGGGGTGGTGGTGGTGGACGTGGTGGTGGTGGACATGGTGGTGGTGGATGTGGTGGTGGACATAGTGGTGGACTTGGTGGTGGTAGACATGGTGGTGGACATGGTGGACGTGGTGGTGGTGGATGGGGTGGTCGTGGTGGATGTGGTGGTGGACATAGTGGTGGACTTGGTGGTGGTGGACATGGTGGTGGTGGACATGGTGGGGGATGTAGTGGTGGTGGACATGGTGGTGGTGATGGATGTGGTGGTGGTGGACATGGAGGTGGTGGACATGGTGGTGGTGGACATGGTGGTGGTGGTGGACGTGGTGGTGGTGGTGAACGTGGTGGTGGTGGACATGGTGGTGGTAGTGGATGTGGTGGACGTGGTGGATGTGTTGGTGGATGTGGTGGACGTGGGGGTGGTTGACGTGGGTGGAGGATGTGGTGGTGGTGGATGTGGTGGTGAGTGTAGTGGTGGTGGTAGATGTGGTGGTGGTGGATGTGGTGGTGGACATGGTGGTGGACGTGGTGGTGGTGGATGTGGTGGTGGTGGACGTGGTGGTGGTGGACATGGTGGTGGTGGTAGTGGATGTGGTGGAGGTGGTGGATGTGGTGGTGGACATGAGTGGAGGATGTGGTGGTGGTGGTAGAAGTGGTGGTGGTGGATGTGGTGGTGGACGTGGTGGTGGTGGATGTGGTGGTGGTGGATGTGGTGGTGGTGGTGGACATGTTGGTGAATGTGGTGTTGGTGGATGTAGTGGTGGTGGTGGACGTTGTGGTGGTGGACGTGGTGGTGGTAGTGGATGTGGTGGACGTGGTGCTGGTAGATGTGGTGGTGGATGTGGTGGACATGGTGGTGGTGGACATGGTGGTGGTGGAGGACATTGTGGTGGTGGATGTGGTGGTGGTAGTGGATGTGGTGGTGGTGACATGGTGGTGGACATGGTGGTGGTGGTGGACGTGGTGGACCTGGTGGTGGACGTGGTGGTGGTGGATGTGGTGGTGGTGGATGTGGTGGTGGTGGTGATGGACATGGTGGTGGATGTAGTGGTGGTGGATGTGGTGGTGGTGGACAAGGTGGTGGTGGACATGGTGATGGTGGTGAACATGGTGGTGGTGGATGTGGTGGTGGACGTGGTGGTGGTGGACATGGGGGTGGATGTGGTAGTGGTTTGACATGGTGTGGGTGGACATGGTGGTGGTGGTGGATGTGGTGGTGGACGACGTGGTGGTGGTGGAGGAGGTGGTGGTGGACATGGTGGTGGTGGTGGACATGGTGGTGGTGGACATGGTGGTGGCGGATGTGGTGGTGTTGGTGGATGTGGTGGTGGATGTGGTGGTGTTGGTGGATGTGGTGGTGGTGGACGTGGTGGATGTGGTGAAGGTGGTGGATGTGGTGGTGGACATGTTGGTGGATGTGTTCGTGGTGGACGTGGTGGTGGTGGACATGGTGTTGGTGGACATGATGGTGATGGTGGACATAGTGGTGGACATGCTGGTGGTGGACGATATGGTGGTGGTGGACATGGTGATGGATGTGGTATTGGTGGTGGATGTGGTAGTGGTGGACGTGGTGGTGGCGGATGTGGTGGTATTGGTGGATGTGGTGGTGGATGTGGTGGACGTGGTGGTGGATGTTGGTGGGCATGGTGGTGGTGGTGGACGTGGTGGATGTGGTGGTGGTAGTGGATGTGGTGGACGTGGTGCTGGTAGATGTGGTGGATGTGGTGGACATGGTGGTGGTGGACGTGGTGGTGGTGGAGGACGTTGTGGTGGTGGATGTGGTGGTGGTAGTGGATGTGGTGGTGATGACATGGTGGTGGATGTGGTGGTGGTGGACATGGTGGACCTGGTGGTGGACGTGGTGGTGGTGGATGTGGTGGTGGTGGATGTGGTGGTGGTGGTGGACATGGTGGTGGATGTAGTGGTGGTGGATGTGGTGGTGGTGGACAAGGTGGTGGTGGACATGGTGATGGTGGTGAACATGGTGGTGGTGGATGTGGTGGTGGACATGGGGGTGGATGTGGTAGTGGTTTGACATGATGTGGGTGGACATGGTGGTGGTGGTGGATGTGGTGGTGGACGATGTGGTGGTGGTTAACATGGTGGTGGTGGACATGGTGGTGGTGGTGGTGGTGGTGGTGGTGGACATGGTGGAGGTGGACGTGGTGGTGGTGGATGTGGTGGTGTTGGTGGATGTGGTGGAGGATGTGGTGGACAGGTGGTCCTGGACTTGGTGGTGGTGGATGTGGTGATGGTGGATGTGGTGGTGGTGGATGTGGTGGTGGACATGTTGGTGGATGTGGTGGTGGTGGACGTGGTGGTGGTGGACATGGTGTTGGTGGACATGATGGTGATGGTGGACAGAGTGGTGGACACGCTGGTGGTGGACGATATGGTGGTGGTGGACATGGTGGTGGATGTGGTGGTGGTGGTGGATGTGGTAGTGGTGGATGTGGTGGTGGCGGATGTGGTGGTATTGGTGGATGTGGTGGACGTGGTGGTGGATGTTGGTGGACATGGTGGAGGTGGTGGACGTGGTGAAAGTGTTGGTGTTGGTGGACGTGGTGGTGGTGGATGTGGTGGTGGACATGGTGGTGATGGACATGGTGATGGTGGATGTGGTGGTGGAAGTGGAGGTGGATGTGGTAGTGGTGGTGGATGTGGTGGTGGTGGATGTGGTGGTGGACATGGTGGTGGATGTTGTGGTGATGGATGTGGTCGTGGTGGACATGGTGTTGGTGGACATGGTGGTGGTGGTGGACATGCTGGTGGTGGATGTGGTAGTGGTGGATGTGGTGGTGTTGGTGGATGTGGTGGTGGTGGACGTGGTGGTGGTGGACATGGTGGTGGATGTGGTGGATGTGGTGGTGGACGTGGTGGTGGACGTGGTGATGGTGGATGTGGTGGTGGTGTACATGGTGGTGGTGGACGTGGTGATGGTTGTGGTGGAGGTGGTGGTGGTGGTGGATGTGGTGGAGGACATGGTGGTGGTGGACGTGGTGGTGGTGGATGTGGTGGTGGTGGATGTGGTGGTGGTGGACGTGGTGGTGGTGGATATGGTGGTGTTGGTGGACGTGGTGGTGGTGGACGTGGTGATGGTGGACGTGGTGATGGATGTGGTGGTGGTGGACATGGTGGTGGTGGACGTGGTGGTGGTGGACATGGTGGTGGTGGACGTGGTGGATGTGGTGGTAGTGGACATGGTGGCAGACGTGGTGGTTGTGGACGTGGTGGATGTGGTGGTAGTGGACATGGTGGCGGACATGGTGGTGGTGGACGTGGTGGTGGTTGATGTGGTGGTGGTGGACTTGGAGGTGGATGTGGTGGTGATGGATGTGATGGTGGACATGGTGGTGATGGTGGATGTGGTGGTGGTGGACGTGGTGGTGGTGGATGTGGTTGTGGACGTGGTGGTGGATGTGGTGATGGTGGACGTGGTGGTGGTGGACGTGGTGGTGGTGGACGTGGTGGTGATGGAGGTGGTGGTGGGCGTGGTGGTGGTGGACGTGGTGGTGGATGTGTTGGTGGACATAGTGGTGCTGGTGGATGTGGTGATGGACGTGGTTGTGGACGTGGTGGTGGTGGACGTGGTGGTGGTGGACGTTGTGGTGGACATGGTGGTGGTGGATGTGTTGGTGGTGGATGTGGTGGTGGATGTGGTGGGGTGGTGGTGGATGTGGTGGTGGACGTGGTGGTGGATGTTGTGATGGTGGACATGGTGGACGTGGTGGTGGTGGACGTGGTTGTGGTGGACATGGTGGTGATGGAGGTGGTGGTGGACGTGGTGGTGGTGGACGTGGTGGTGGATGTGTTGGTGGACATAGTGGTGCTGGTGGATGTGGTGATGGACGTGGTGGTGGACGTGGTGGTGGTGGACGTGGTGGTGGTGGACGTTGAGGTGGACATGGTGGTGGTGGATGTGTTGGTGGTGGATGTGTTGTTGGTGGATGTGGTGGTGGATGTGGTGGTGGTGGACGTGGTGGTGGATGTGGTGGTGGATGTGGTGGTGGACATGGTGGTGGATATGGTGGTGGTGGACGTGGTGGTGGTGTACATGGTGGTGGATGTGGTGGACATGGTTGTGGTGGTGGACGTGGTGGATGTGGTGGTAGTGGACATGGTGGAGGACGTGGTGGTGGTGGATGTGGTGGTGGATGATGTGGTGGTGGTGGACGTGGTGGTGGATGTGGTGGTGATGGATGTGATGGTGGACATGGGTGATGTGGTGGTGGTGGACGTGGTGGTGGTGGATGTGGTGGTGGACGTGGTGGTGGATGTGGTGATGGTGGACATGGTGGACCTGGTGGTGGCGGACGTGGTGGTGGTGAACGTGGTGGTGATGGAGGTGGTGGTGGACGTGGTGGTGGTGTACATGGTGGTGGATGTGTTGGTGGACGTTGTGGTGCTGGTGGATGTGGTGATGGACGTGGTGGTGGACATGGTGGTTGTGGACGTGGTGGTGGAGGACGTGGTGGTGGACATGGTGGTGGTGGTAGTGGATGTGTTGGTGGTGGATGTGGTGGTGGTGGTGGACGTGGTGGTGGATGTGGTGGTGGTGGACGTGCTGGTTGTGGATGTGGTGGTAGACGGTGTGGTGGACAAGGTGGTAGTGGATGTGGTGGTAGTGGACGTAGTGGTGGACATGGTGGTGGTGGTGGATGTGTTGGTGGTGGACATGGTTGTGGATTTGGTGGATGTGGTGGACGTGGTGGACGTGGTGGTGGCAGTGGAAGTGGTGGCGGTGGACGTGGTGGTGCTGGTGGATGTGGTCGTGGAGGTGTGGTCGTAAAAAAAAAAAACTTGTCCTGCCTGCAGTGAGGTACGCGAAAGTGAAAGCGACCACGTTTGGAGCTGAAAGTGCACGCTGTGCTTAAGGAGCCATGACGAGGGAGGAAAGCCGCTTGGTCGCTCCCGCAGAGCCTAGACCAGGGCAGAGAGAAGGCGGGACATGCACCTGCCTTTGGCCAATTGTGTGCTGTCTTTCTTAGACAGACGCATGCAAAGGCCAATAGCGGGTGAAGAAAAGAAAAGCACATGCACAAGCGTGTGTTCCGAAGTTTAAAGCCCTTACTAAATGTCTCGCAGAGTAGCGCATGCGCGCTGGCTCAGATGAGACCTAAAAAGCACCGCCTTCAGTAGGAAAAAGCAATAACTTCAGAGGTGTGATGGGACGGGCATGCACTATTGTGGGAGGAGTGAGGTGGTGTGTGGAACGGCATGGGGAGATTAAGAGCGGCACAGCGAGCGGCAAAGCTGAATAAGCACAGACGAACAAGCAGTGACCTTGGAGGGATGGTGGGGGCGGGTATGCACTGTTGTGGGACGGGTGAGGTGGAGTAGGAATGGCACAGGGAGATTAAGTGATGGGCCTAGCTGAAAAATTAAGTGGCTAATAAGGTTTCATGGCAGCAACATGAGCAGAGGCAGGGCAACTAAAAAACAGTGGGAATAACATGCAGCGTATAAGCACATGTAACAGGGGCACTCCTCATGGGAGGATACGAAAGCCCAAAAGGAGGGACTAGTAAGCCTATCTATGAATCAAAAGCGAGCATTTACAAAGGCCAGTCAGAGAAGGCAATTGAAAACATGGGAGGTGCCTATGCTCTAGTGCAACATGCCTCACAGAGCTACACATGCGCTGCACAGGCTAGACCTAAAAACTACTAATATTATTGTTTACATTTCCTTCACATTTTCCACTTGAACTTTATGTCATTCAAGAAAATATAAGATCAATGTTTTACATGTAACAAGAATGAGTTATTGAAGTAGAAGGAAATTCATGGTTCTAAGTAGGCCAGGGCATTGAACTCTGCTTCGTTCATGGAGTTTGCGGAACTCTACAGAGAGTTTTTTGTCAATTTGCAGAGTTCCGTGTAGTGGAACTCAGCGAACTCTGCCCAGTCCTGGATCTAAGTGGGAGGACATTTTTGATTTATTCATGGGCACATTGGCCTCCCCTCCATTTTATTCATTTCAAGAGGAATTTGCTAGTCATTTTAGGTCAGTCTCTTCCAAACCTGGTATATTTCACATTTTGGTAATATTTCACAATAATAAAATGTTCTTGGCCCTGCCCAAAATATTTCTAAACCACCAGGGGAACTATCATATATACAGCATATTTTCCTTGTTGCACCGGGTGCACCTTTTAAAAGTTGAGCCCCGTGCAAACAAGGAAAATGCGCCTTAGGATGTATGTGCTGGCCCCGGGCAGCCATGAACTCACGCTGCCCTGGGGGCTGCGCATTCATGTGAAAAACAGATCAGCTGTTTGAAGCTGCTCCGTGTTTCACTGTGCCGACAGCCACCCGCATTCACTTTAAAGAGGGATTAGAGATTTCCTTGCAGGCAAGTGTAGTGAGTGACTAGACCTGTCTGCAAGGGAAAGTCTGGGGGGTCCATGGTACCCCCTTTCCACCCCTCCAGAGGGCTGCCCTCAGGGTACTCATTCACAGTGCACCACCTGACAGCTTCTTTACTTCTGGGCCCGCATCTGTAATATGGCACGGAAGCAGAGGCAAAAGGATTCCCTCATATTTATGGCACCACGCCCCCATGCAAATGAGGGAACACTCTCTAATGATAGCGCTGGCGCTTTATGTGCACCAGCGCGATCAGTTTTACCGATGGGGATGCAGAAGCGTCTGCGGCCCCTTCTGTAATACCAAAGTGCCCCGGGGGCACGCAAAGCCGGCGCAAATTCCCATTGCACTTCTGTAATATGGCACCAGGTTTGAAATCGAAGATATTTATTTGTAAATTTTTACTGTAAGGCCAAAAATGTCAATCCATCACATGCAGATCTCTCCTTGCCCATTTTTGAAACCTTATTCATCCTGTCTGTAGCAGGCACAAGTAACAAAGAGTGATAAATGAATTAACTGGATATGCAAAAAGGAAAGCTGATATAGATGGATTATTAAGTTTCAAAAAGGGGAAAATAAAAGAATGGGTTTCAAAAAGAAAAAAAGCAACAGGACATAGGAAAGGCAATATGATGCAATGTAAAGTAAAGCAAATCGAGCAACCTTCGCGTACATGGGTAGGGGGGGGGGCACTCAAAGAGAAAAAATATTTTTAGATCCTGGGAGCGGAGACTCATCTCTGAAGTGGCACCTTTCTCCTTGACAACCATTAAGCCAGCTTGGCAAGCCCTTCTTTTATCCCAAGTGATATATATCAGTAGCAGTTCCTGTTCACCCACGCTGTGCAAGTGCCACATTTTTGCTTGCATGACACTACACAGCCAGGAGAATCCCAGGAGAGGCCCATCCTGGTGCCTATGGTTAGCAGTTCAGTATATTTAAAACAAAGGTCCTAGAGAGGTCACTCGAAGCCAGTGGTAGGTTGAATGTAATAGTTTACTCTTTCTAGTTCAATTGCTATTTAAATTAATCCATTCTGTACCTTTTCTGTACCCATTAGAAATGTATTAGAAAAATAGGCTGCCGATTCACAATCTCTTTCTAAATATATTTTAAAATCAATCCACAGAAGAGTGTTGTTTTCAAATCAATTTTAAGCTGTAATATTGTACTGTGCAATAGTTCTGCACTCATTACTGCTCTCATAGTTGTGGTCTGAAAAGCATTCCCAGTCTACTCCTGTTTGGTTCTGTTTTTTGGGAAATCAGACTGACTTTCTATTTATTGTGTACACTTCACCAAAATGAAATACATTTAGACATTTATGATTATTTAAAAAGCACTTTGTGTTCTGCATAAAGAAGTTAAACTCTCAGGACTATGCTTAATGGCTTAATATAAAAAATGTAAACTCCGTATGTAGCCTGCCCTTGCAGATAGGGCTGTTGTTGCCTGCTTTGCTTAATGAATCGAAAGAAATATACTTTTTTTTTTCAACAAACACACGTGAGAGTTTCCTCTAGTGATCCTTCGCTTGAGTTCAATTTTCACCAAGTGTTGTTAAGATTATTGAATTCCAATTTCATTTGGGTCTCTTCTTATACTCACTTCTTCAACTTGTAAATTGATCTAAATTGAATTAATGACAAGCTGCTACATTATGTCTTATATATTTTCTTTCTCTTTTACAATATAGATTTACCCAACACCAGACCAAGAGAATACAGGATAGTGACTCCCATCAGCACGGATGCAGAGGGGCAGTTTGTTTCCACCTTGCTCTCGTCCAGCCATAAAAGAAGGTCACCCAGGGATGTGTCGCAAATCCCAGTCAACCAACTCTTCTATAACCTCACTGTTTTTGGGAGACAATTCCATGTCAGGCTCAGGCCCAATAATCACCTGTTGGCTCCAGGAGCAGTGGTAGAATGGTTTGAAGATGGAAGTAAAGATGAAGATGTGAATCAGGCGGAAAGTGGAACAGACACACCGTGGAAGAAAGAGGCATTGCAGACTAACTGTGCCTATGTTGGAGACATACCTGATGTCCCAGGAGCCTCTGTTGCCCTTAGCAACTGTGATGGTCTGGTAAGAGCTATCCCACTTTATTTTTGTGTGTTGTGCGGATGTTAGTTTTCAGAAATATAATTGGACCTATATGACCTGTCTGCAATATGTTGAATGGGCAGAAAACTATGTGCACATTTGTTTATTTATTTGAGATGGTATAAAACACAAAGAAGACCCAGTTTGTCAGCAGAACACATCATATAAGTGGTAGCAAACACACATCATGAATTTCACACAACATATTTGGAAATATTGACTATAAAGTTTTACTAATTAGCACATGATAAAAAAATATTTATCAATAAACATAAAATAATTCAAACATATAAAAAATAATAATAGTCTATAGAAGACTAAAATAAATTGATGTAGAATCTTCAGTCCATAAAGTAGTCTCATAAGGAGGTGAATATTAGTAGTGGCGTGGCTTCGAAAGAGCAAACATTAAAGTTCTCCGTTTTAAAGATAGCCTTTGAGGGAAATGTTCGTGTCAGGGATGAAATTACAAACTTTAAATTCAGTCTCATAGAACAATTTGCTCTATAATTTTGCTTTCTGAATGACAATGTTTCCAGAAGAGTGTTTTGACACTAGTGGGTGAAAGCCTCCCAAGCTTATAAATTCTTGAGTTTGGAGTTTGCAGCCCCAGTGTGAATATTTGTTAGAACTATTCTGGCCAGCTTGAATAGGCTACTGGCTTCATGATCAGAACTGAGGTGATATGTCCTGATAATTTCTTTCCTAATACTCGCCAAGCAGCAATAGCACGCAAGATGTTTTTAGGTGGCACCAGGGGCATAACTAAGGCCCCTGCAGCCCCTGTGGTGCAGGGGCCCCTCAACCCTCCAGGAGGCCACTTTACTCTTCAGGGGAGCACCATTCAACCCAAGGCCAATGAGCATCTGTAATATATGGGAGACTCTGGGGCTCCCTTCACAATCTGTTGGGGAGAGGGGCATTATTTTGCGTTACACAACTGGGGGCGACACATTGTGGATTTCACTCAAGCGAATAATTAAGGAGCTGTGTAATCTAACCTAGAGAGGTCTGGAGAACAAACATATTTGAGGAGAACCACTAGTAAACAAGCATTTGCAATGCAATAGGTCTCGCATTAGGAAAGTGTGAGCTATTGGTATTGTAAATGACACATTTTTTAAATATGTGTTGGCTTTGAAAATATATAAATTAATAGCATCATTATTCACAAAGCTAAAAGCTTACACTTTCCTAATGCGAGTCCTATTGGCTATGGCAATGCTTGTTGGTAGCAAGCAAGGACAGAGCTGTTGTGGTGCTGAGTGATGATGTAGTTGGGCTGAGTGATGTGGTGGTGTATTAGAGTGATGTGGTGGTGTGTTAAAGTGATGTGGTGGTGTCCCCGAGTGATATGGTGGTGTCCCCGAGTGAGGTGGTGGTGTCCCTGAGTGATGTGGTGGTGTCCTCGCGTGATGTGGTGGTGTTCCCGAGTGATGTGGTGGTGTTCCTGAGTGATGTGGTGGTGTCCCTGGGTGATGTGGTGGTGTCCTTGAGTAATGTGGTGGTGCCCCTGAGTGGCGCCCCTGAGTGATGTGGTGGTGCCCCTGAGTGATGTGGTGGTGTCCCTGAGTGATGATGGAGGGTGGAGTTGGAGGGTGGAGTTGGAGGGTGGAGTTGGAGTTGGAGGGTGGAGTTGGAGGGTGGAGTTGGAGTTGGAGGGTGGAGTTGGAGGGTGGAGTTGGAGGGTGGAGTTGGAGTTGGAGGGTGGAGTTGAAGTTGGAGGGTGGAGTTGAAGTTGGAGTTGGAGGGTGGAGTTGGAGTTGGAGGGTGGAGATGGAGTTGGAGCGTGGGTGCGAGAGCGAGAAAGAGACGTGAGGAGAGGAGCTTTTAGTGAGGGGCAAAAGGCCCACTGGCGAGCTTTAGCTAATGCATGGCGAGTGTAGGGCTAAAAGAACAAGATAGCGGGGAGTGCATTCCTTTGAAGTCTGATGGGGGGGGGAGCGGCAGCCTTTGAAGTCTGATTGGGGGGGCGGGGGAGCAATTGGTGAGGCACATGCACTGGCCATAATCCGCATTCCAAAGCCCTCTGGCAAAAAAGGAAGGGTGGGAGGGAACGAGCATATGGGGTGTGAGCGATAACGAAAGTAAGAGGGGGAGCGGGAAGTGAGGCCAAGCGCGCACTGGCAAAAGCAGTCCAGATGCCAGTTTCGTGCTTGAATGCCTCACATGCACTGGCCATAATCCGCATTCCAAAGCCCTCTTGTTGTTACTGGAGCCCCTACATAATTTCTCGCAGAAGCAATGCGCAAGCGCATTGGCTACAGCGAGACCTAAAAAACATCTTCTTGGATACGTGTTTTATTTTCTGAAGGAATCTGTTTTGTTATTGTGCTCCTCTAGCCAAATAATTCACGTGGGCACATAGATTCCATATTTTTGTCTGAGATTAAACTCACGGATTTAGAGCATTGCATGATGGATGGCTTACAGAGAATCACGGCAGGATGTAAGTTACAATAGGTAATGATGGGGGATAGTTAAAATCTGTTTCCAAATTTCTTAGAAAGCGCTTAGGAATGTATGCCACTTATTTAAGACGATTTCTCCTTTCCTATGTCTACAACGGTGTGGTTTCTAGCTAACTTAGTGCAATTCAGCTAGGGATGCTGCATGTGGCCATGAGTTTTGAACAACTTCGAATCTGCATGATGCTTCAATTATCATTTTACAATGATTATGAAGCTGGTAAATAAATGGCATTTGACAAATTATGGTTCATTGATTCATATTCAATCAACAGTTAGTGAAATGTTTCACATTTTAGAAGTTCAATATGAAGAGTCAATGTGTTCACTATTTTGATTTACTGTCATTGATTATGCATAAATTATGTACCTGCTATTTTCCTGAAACATGTCAGTCTTACCTAAATAATAGCCTCCATATGTTGTTGAAGAGGTGGCGGCAAGAGGGATTCTCCTAAAGTGAGCCACTTTTGTGCCCACGTATGATCATAGAAAAGAAAATCATTCTTCTGGGGTATGTAGATAGTCAGACAACTGTCTGGGAATTCTTTGTATGTTTCTTTTAACATACATTCTTTATCTTTCAAGTTTGAGGGCTCTCTTTCGATTGGAGGCTAGAGGCATGAGATCATGCACTCAAGCATGAATGTCAAGTTTGGTTGCATATTTCCATTTGATTGAGATTGCATTTTTCTCTATCGTGATGGTTTTTGCGATTAACTGTGTCGAGCCTTCTTTGTAGCTCAGTTATGTCAATTTCTCATGACATGATTAACCTGTTATGAGCAGAACTTTGATTAATGATATTGTTAGTTATTATGTTCTCGTGATGAAGCTCAGTATTTGGCGAATGTAAATGATGCATTTTCCAGATATGCTCATTGCTTTCAAAGTAATGCTGTATTAATGCGTGTTGAAATGGATCCAGAAACTGGGATGGTCCTAACGCGTGGCACAAGAGGTATGCAGATCATCAGAGGAGGCTGCTCAGTTCCCGAGAGTCGTTGCGCAATCTTTGAAAAAAATGGTCCCAGCTTGTTGGATTGGTTGTTAGCATTCAGAAAGTTCTCCATGACTATTTGTTGTGAGGGATTTACATTTTTGGCCCAGCAACACTAACAGAAAGAGGTTGATGAGCACTAGTTCATTATACCTGTTATATTATACCTGTGCAGAGGAGTTAACGGAGTTCATGGCAGAGAGCTGCAGCTGGTGCTTCATGGAAATCCCAGACACTATTATGTGGTCAAGTTTGTCATAAATTTGTCGCAGTATTTGAAGAGGCCTCAGATATTCTCTTCTTATTGTGGATTGTACTTAGTAGGTTTACAAGGTTCACTGGATGAGGGAAATATACGTTTGCTCAGAGAAACACTGCACTTAATTTTGAAACATTGTAAATACTCAACAGAGTCTCCTTAAACTTTGATGGTATAAATGTTCCACCCCAAAACCATCACTTGGTAATGCCAGCCTTACATAATCTCTGCTCCCACTGGCAACACACCTGAAGCTTCAACCCCAAATTGTTTATTTATTTTCTTTGCTTTCAGTCCATCTCATTAGTCTGGGGGATTAGATCTAGCATTCCTACTTTGGTCTGGTAAAGGAATTATCTAAGCTGAAAACAAGGCAGAGTGGGGCATTTTTTCAGCAGGTGGAGAAAACAATAGGTGCTGTGGCTGGGGTAAAGATATACAATGGAAAAATATCTGCAACTGTATTATTTTATGGGGGAGGTGTATGTAGTCAGGAGACTTAAGGCAATGTTGTCATCATAAAATTATACTATCTGAAGTATTAGCGAGCGGTATGACATACGGAGGTTTGGAACTGAAGTGAGGCCTTAATCCTTCGCCCATCAGCCCCAGAACCTACTCCCTGGATCAAGGCAAAACATGGAAACCAATCATTGGGCACCAGATAATGGCTGCCAAGTCTTTTCAGTCAGACATTCCACTGACCGACTTTGACAGGTCTAAGTGTGTAAGGGGCAGCCCAATGATTTCAAATCACCTCACAACTATCCCAAATATCTTCACTTTACATATCATTACAGAGATGAACCTCACACCTAGTAAGTCACACCACATAATAGTGCATAGACCATAGCGCCCTATAAATAAAATCACCCGAACTTTCAGACTCTGGTTTGCGATTGAATATTGGAATTGCATAGGCCCTTGGTAATCAGGGCCGGACTGAGAACCAAAATCATCCCTGGTAAAGATGTCGGCCACCCTCGGGCTGCTAGTGGAAAGCTTTGTGCCGCTTTTGTGTGCTGCAAAACAGGCCCCCAGTAAAAAAAGGCCCCCCCAGGGGTCTAAAAACGGCCCAACACTGGGAAATGCCCGATGACTGCTACGGCCAGTCCAGCCCTGCTGGTAATTGACAGCAGCAAAAGAGTGTAATAATAGCAGGCTATGTTCTAGCCCAATGGTAAAAACATAACATTATAACATAACAGTGCAATAAGCAGCTTTCAAATGGAAAATACACACCTGTCCTTCTTTTCTTTCTTTTATCAACTTGAATGCCACGAGCCTGCTCCTTGCTTTAGTTTTCTTCCAGTGTCTATCCCCTGTTTCTTAAGCCTCTGAAAGAACCTGTGGTTGAACCCGTGCACGGTTATAGTAGTCTCTCTCCGAACTGGCTCTCGTCTGCCTCTGCCCCACTAGAAATATGGCCTCCAGCCTGTGTATTGAACACTTTTGTTGTAACCTTAATAATGATGTGGACAAAAGACTCATCCCCTATTTTTCTCCTAGATGTGCTGTTCTTATCTCTTATGGTATTCTTACATTTCTTAGCAATGTTGACTTCACCACTTGTGATAACTGTAACATCCCTCTCCTGATTCATGGTGTTTAAGATCACAACTCATTGGCGGGGGCATGGGGGAAGCAAAATCAAATAGAATTAAAAAGTAGAAGCGGGTACAGGGAATACTTGACATTGCATTTTGTTCTGTCTGGAAGATCACTCCCATGCTGTGTCAGGTGACCTAAAACTTTGGGGTGGGGCCAAAACTGATTTGGTGCTTGTTTGTAATAGCACAGCGAATACCAAAATGATGGAGTGTAGTATGAAACACACTAATTTAAAGCACCTGAGATTAATTCAGGCATTTCATCCATCACTTTTTTTGTTTTCAAAATTAGAAAAGTCCTATAGAGAAGTCTTTTTGTTGGAGTCAAAATACAATCTGTTATTTTAATGGTCAGGGAGAACAATGTATTTGCAATGAATGCCTTTACTTTACTGTTAGGCCTTCTAATGAGAGATGATATCTTTCACAGGCAATCCTCTCACATTCATGTCAAATATGCATGTCTTTGACCAGTATTAGGTGACACCTAGCAACAAATAAAAAAACATACTCTTAGTATTGAGACAAAACAGACCTTCCTAAGCAGAAAACAATTATGGGCATGAGCTGCAATCGAAAAGTCCCAAATGCACCCTCATTTTCTGCAGTAGAATGATTTTAGATGTAAGAGGACTAACATGGGCATAGGTTACCCTGCAGGACACTTTGGCTATTTTTCCATGCTCTATTTCTGTGCAGAGGCTGGAGCAGACAAGTATTTACTGTGCTCCCCCAGTGGTCAACCAAGGTAAACATTTGGCAATCCCGAATACACACTGCTTGTAGACCACATACACTGGGTACACAAATCCAAACAGTTTACAAAAAGCCTAATAACAGGGGCGCGTGGCTACGCACTGCGACACGCGCTGAGAGCTCCATCTATTTCCTTTACGTAGGCTGGGATGTAACCACCAAAGAGTAGGCGCATAGTTTCAGGTATATATATATATGGCTGCAACCTTTCTGCAACCTTTCTTGGAAGCACCTATTTCTTCATTCGAATGAGAGCGCAAGCAGGAGAGCCATTAATGCCCATTTTTTGCCCATTCTTTTTCGGGTGCCCATGCCAACTGCTATTTAAAGAATGAGAAATCTGCAACAATAGCATAGAAGTTCATATCCGCCCTTCTAACCTCAGGCCCTCTTGGGTTCTATAGTCCATTAATATTGCTACCATGCTCATTTAGTCAAAAGAATGCTCTCATAAGTTCCAATTATTGTAAAGGCATCCAAGGGAAATTTGGCACCTATATTTATATAAGCTGCACACATTGCATCAGCAGTTTTGTGCTTTTTCACTGACAATTACACCACGTTGCACAAGCAAGTATTACATTTGCATTGAATGGCTTGTTAAACTATTTTATTAGCCCAAATGTTCATGGAATTTGATAGGTTTGTACCAGCACATTCTATTTATTCTGAAATATCAGAGCAAAATTGCACCAAAGCCCGTGCAATCTTTGAATCCATTATCCACCATCTTCCAGCATCTTCTTAGCATCTGAGACACAGAGTCAACAAGACATCTCAGACAGGAGAAGCACCTTCGGGGTAAGGTGAAGATTACTGATGGAGGCCAGAAACTTGAAGGGGTTTGAACAAGTTGTTTGGCCTGGTCTGCTGGGCACACCTGCTTAACCAATGGCAGGGCTCACAAACAGTGAACTGCCTAAGTAATATAAGATAGGTTGCTCTGCGACTCACTGACACTGGTATAAAACGAGGCAGGATAGGCAAAGGACTGCGAGGATGAATGAGGGTTCCCAAGAGGATCACAGCAGGCCAAATGGACAAAAGGAGGAGCATAGGTGATATGATAGAATAAGTTAGCTTTAAAATGGATGGAGGGAATTGGAATAGCCATATCTAAACAAGTATTTGCAATGCAAATGGTCCTGCATTTACACAAGTTTAAGCTATTGGCATTGTAAATGACAATGCCTATTATTTTTGTTTTGTTTTTTAAAACATAAATAAAAGGCTTTGTCATTTTCAATGCCAATAGCTTAAACTCGCATAAATGCGAGACCTATTGCATTTCAAATGGTTGTTTAAGTTTAAAACTGAGCTCTGCGCCACTTCAAGGCCACCGCGCTCAGTTCCTTTTTTTTTGGTTTTTAACTTTAACAGTCAGCGCATTTTCCTTAAAGCGGGCGCCGAGCTCACTATGGGCCCGATTCACAGAACTAACTTAAGACAAAATCCTACATTTACTACCATTTTGGTATTCACAGAAGGCACTTACTCATTTCGGTATTCACAGAAGTTAGGACTCCTAACTTTAGGACTCCTAAACTGGGAAAATCCTAACTTTAAGACTTTCGGTATTCACAAAAGGCATTTAGGAGTCCTAAAGTTAGGACTCCTAACTTCTGTGAATACCAAAATGAGTAAGTGCCTTCTGTGAATACCGAAATGAGTAAGTGCCTTCTGTGAATACCAAAATTGTAGTAAGTTTAGGATTTTGTCTTAAGTTAGTTCTGTGAATCAGACCCATAGAAAGTTAAAAAACAAACAAAATTAAACAGAGCGCCGTGTCCCAGAAGTGGACGCTGTGCTCAACATGACAGTTAAATACAATTAAAATATAAAATGATCGCAGTGTCCCTAAAGCGGGAAAATCATGTCCTTCTTTTTCTCTCATGCCATGTTTTCACCTATTTATCACAATTCAATAGGCCCCTAGGTGTAGCGAATTTCAGACAGCATCATTCTATTTGATAGAACATCTACACGTCATCCTTAAATATGCTTATTCTATATCTGGTCTGGTTTCATACAACCGCTTTCCTTTTTTAGGTCAAGTATTCAAGACCTCTTGTATATACTTTAGTATATACTTACAAGTGTATGTACTTTGTGGGCTCTGGAGATTAGCCCTAGGACTTGTCTGCTTCCGCTTAGGGACTTTTTTCTGTTCAACTGCCTCTATTTAACTGTCTTAATAGAAAACAACCAGCAGAGGTCAGTAAAATACCAGAATTGCTTTCTGCTTAGGGACTTTCTTTTTTAATTTTTCTGGCAACTGCCTCTATTTAACTGTCTTAATAGAAAACGACCAGCAGAGGTCAGTAAAATTCCAGAATCACTTTAGCATTCTCTAGATTCCAGTCCATAAAAATTGTCTTCCATGAGCACCCGTAGACAATAATATTTTTTTTCAAATCTTGTATTTTCAGTGATATGACCTGACCTTATATTAAAAAACAGAGCTTTGGACTATACCATTTCCCGCTGAAAGGCAATCTTTTTCTCCGTGTGTTCCCATACCTGGCATGTCTCGCAGTTTGGTGCTTATTTTCCCTCCATGTTAAAGAACAGTAGATGTTTCAGCACCCAGGCTAATGTGCTGCGTAGATAGATAAATATAAGTTCCCAAAGGCGAGACCGATTGCATTGCAAATACTTGTTCTCAAAAGAAACCACTTAATTACTGCAAAGTGTAGGAAATCAGGTTCATTATTACGGAACAGAGAACTTGTACACATGTAGTCGCAACTCAGGCTGCTAAATTCCAGGGACTGACCTATTTCCATATGACTACAGATTAGTGACTCAGATCTTCTTGGTAACGACTTAGGTCTTACACAACTGAATCCCAAACCTGGACTGACCTTGTGCGGGAATTTGCTCTTGCATCAAACCAATTTTCCCTTAATATCAAGATTCCTTCCAATTTTTTTTTTTTTTCTGGCCAACACCGACTTCACTGTTACCAGCATTAGTGTGGGAAGCTGACAAATACAACTAAACCCATCTCTGAAACCAACTTCCCTCACAAAACATCCAGGACTGTGGACATCTTTGAGAGGAAACACTAATTTTTGACAGTCTTGCTCAAATAAGACCACGTTATCCGCAAGAATTTCCAATACATTATTCAACTGCACGAGAGATCACACCCTTGCTTGAACTGGTTGCATACATCCAGTCCACACAAAGAAACGTACAATACAATGCACGTGGCCTCTCTCCAACAACTTGTTGCTCCCTGGGGTCAGTACCTACAAGTAAAATTACAGCTTTGTAGGTACTGTTTTCAGAATAAAACAATGCAAAAAAACTAGACAAGCCAAGTATCTCTGTATTAACAAAGAGAAATGTTGGTGTAGGAGAGTATTTGTAAGACATAACTCTATTTAAGGAGTATGAATTCCACAGTTCTGGCATGTAGTGCTCTCTGAATATGGGTACCTTCAGATCCTTCCTTCACATCAGAAAGGATAATCTGTGACTGTTCCTATTGTGATTATCTACTAGATCGCTAAGCAGTTAAATTCAGTGGGGTACACCCAATAATCACGAATATCCATGTCTCCCATGAAGATATAGCCTTTACATAAATGATATGGGTCGAGTAATGGGCAGGGCAGCATTGGTATCAGGGTTCTTATAGAACATTGCAGCCTGTAATCATTGGGGGTAAGTGTTCATCAGCAGAAAACAAAAGTAGCCACTGATATTAAGACACAAAATCCTCCACCCAACCATTGGCTGCCCTGACAGCTACGTGGAAATGGATACCTAAAGTACACAACTAAAGAATTGCTCTGCATAACAAACTGTTTGATTTTAGAGAATATCACAACTTCACAAAATATACGAAACCAACTTAAAAGGATTTACAAATAAACCGGCACATCACCTCAGCTGGCATATGTCGGTAAAACGCATTAAAACGTGATACAAATGTCAATATGAAATAAAACCAAAACGACACGTTTGTAAACAATGCAACTTTATTGGTTATCCGGCCTCTACGAAGTAATTAGGGCCTTGGCATCAATTTAAACTAGAGAATAAATAGAATTCTGCCAGGATGACTCTCACTTAAGACAGCAGGCTCCGCCATTTCCAACACATTGTCCAGTCCTCACACTTCCGTGTTTAAGAAGTTCGAGGTTGTGTCCCAGGACAGGCGACTGATCACAAATATTAAAGTCGAATGCTTAAATGCGCCAAGGATGAAGTTAATGTTTGGCTTGTTGACACACTTGCACTTTCCTAGCAGGGCTGTGGTCACTGAGCCTGCCTGGATATTTACAAATGTGTTGGCAAGTCTGAGAACTTTCAGCAGCTGAGAAGGAACCAGAAAACCCTTACAGCAAAGAAACAGTACAACAACAGCAGACAATATGTGAAACAACAAGACAGTTTTTGGTCCAAATAACTGAAAGAATGGACACAACGGAGACGTTTCATCTCCCACATCACATTATCCCGCATAAAACAACCGTGTGGACACTTCGGACTGGGCGGTCCATTAGTCTTCGAAGGATACCTAACAGTGGAAGTATCTATTTTTTATGACACTTTGTTATTTTAGGAGGAACAAGACTTGAGGAATTAACGGGGAACACCGATTTGAGAGGCCATGGAGGCAGTATCGAGCTCCACTTGAAAGGCATGAAAGATCGCAAAACATAAACCACCGTCGCCATGAGATAGAAATACACGGGCAACATCGGATTAACTAACAAAGAGCCCACATTTTTAAATATCATTGCCACCCTTGGAAGTAGTGGCAGAATAATAGGGGCTACCAGCAAAACTTAAATTGAGGGGGAAGCATTCGGACTCAACTCAACAAAGAGGAGGCGACGAACTGCTCCGCAAATCGGCCAACTCAAACCCAGGTGATAAACAAACCATGCTCACCTTCCAACACCAGATCACTTCGCACCACTATCTAAGCAATAGCGTCTGCCTTTTATGTAGGTGGCGGGTAACGCGGACGTAGTTTTCACGTGAGGTCGCCCCTACCCTTCCATGTGCAGTATATTTTACTCAGGCAGATCCTCTCTCTGGCAACCGTCATAGATAACAGAAAACGCAAAAACAAAATAAAAATAATAAAATAAACCAAGCGAGATGTCCCTGAAGCAGGCGCCGCGCTCGGTATTAAATAAAGAAATAATAATATTAAACTGAGTGTGGTGTCTCTGAAGCGGGTGTCGCGCTCCGTATTAAAGTTTAAAAAAAATTAAAACGAAATGTAAATTAGGTTAGGAAGCGGTTATCATTACCGAAGCTGGCACCCCGTGCATGCTGTGTCCCTTAATTAAGTAAGTAAATAGTTCTCGTAACTGGTAATGAAAGCTCCAGAGTTAGGACACAGTAAAAGATAGAGTTCATGGAGGGTACCAAATAGAGACAGGGCGGTAACAAGGAGGGACTAACAAACCTCATGTTGAATCGGAAGCCAGCATTCACCAAGGACAATGACAGCAGCCAAAGAAATGTATGGGCGGAGAGTGGGCGAGGCTTACAAAGCATACTCAACTACTGACTGCCTCGCAGAGCGAGCAGTGCATGCGCGCTGCTGCTGGGCTCGACCTAAAAACATACAAAGGAGAGGGAAGGGGGTGAAGAAGGAGAGTGGGTAAAGGAATGGGGCAGTAAAAAAAGAAGCGGAAATAGGGAGGAGTGAGTCAAGGGTTAACTCGAAAAATAGTAAACAAAAGTGAAGAATCTTTCAGTGATGAGATGTTGAAATAGAAAGGGGAAAATGATGTTTGAAAACTTTTTCCAAAAACTAACAGCAAGTACCCATTTTCACAATTAATGACATTTACATCTCTAACAAGAAAGCATGTCAACTACAATTTAGGAAAGAAAAATATGGAATCAACGGTTTTCTACTAAACCCTGAATGCTATTCATCATGAAAATTCTGATTATACTGATTAGTTGAAATGGTTTCTCAATAATAGTATTCCATGAAGTTGGTTTTCTATGAAGTCAAATACAACCATGCATGAGAGGGGGTTTGGCAAGCAGAAAACTGAACCCCATTTTGCAACTAGGTGTGATAGGGAAGGGATATACCCCAGCTGTGAAAATTAGATTGAAGGATGGTACTGCGTTCTTTGGGCATGGTAGCCTATAGTTATCTCCTGTTTAACAATCATACTTTGAATCTGTGTGGAAAAAGAATTCCATTCTACTTTCGTATGAGGGGAGATTGTATGTTGCAGAGCAGGCTGTACATATCAGCTTTAATCTCCCTAGAATGGGAAGGACCTGAGTAAACCGACCCATTAAAACGCAGTTCAACAAGTTATTCTCCATTTTAGGGCGTCTAACTCATAATTGTCATTAACTCGTGGAGAGATACCTGCTGAAATTGCTAATTTCAGCCCAGCATTTTTCTGTGCAGTTAACAGGTAAGTTAAAAAGGGGGACTTAGCTTCAACATCAATGGGGAGAGGATGTGGCCTAAGGGCTAGGACGGTCGACCTCAAATCTGGGAAACCGGGTTCGAGTCTCTGCAATGACGCTCAAGTTCCTGTGATTCTGAGAAAATCACTTAATCTTCCTGTGCCTAAAATGAATGTGTCCTTATGTAATGCAACTGGTGCTTGTGTAAAGCACTCTGATACCTTCGTGACAAGTTCACTCTATATAAAACTCCGAAAAAAAACACCAGTATATCAGAGCTCAAGTTGATTGCTTTGTGGATGTCTCTCACTAATATGATCAAATATGCCTTTATGTACACAGACAACGTCAACGTATGTCACCCCCTCACTCAACTTCCACACTGATAGCATGACACAGCAAGCCTAAGGTCATTGTTGGCAACCTGTAGTATCTCCCAAATGTCAAAATATAGCTTTTTGGTTGCTTGAAAACAGCTTTAGAAAATTAAGACTATGATCCTTTGAAAAAACCTTGAGACTTCCTCATGTCTTTATTCAAAGATAGTAGCGTAGACTTCAGCTAATGTCCCATGCTAACATCCACAATATTATCAAGTATACGAAAGATGTTGGAGAGAGTAAATTTAATCTTGGGGCATGGTTAAGAGTTGCGTGACATTCGGAAACCCCTCAATTTGCGAATGAACTCCTAAATTCTCCACGGGAAGATTCCAGTGATAATAAATCCGGTTGGTTTACCTGAGCCATACTATGCAAGTATTTAAATTGAGATGTTAGCACTTTCTGCATTACTGCAAGGATTTTTCATTATCATCTAACTCAAAATCCTTCCTTGGTGTGGAAATGGCTCTCCCAGAGGCTTGGGTTTTCTTTATCAATTGAATGATAAGAGGTTTGTAAGCATATATTATCCTATGTTTAAACTACGTTCTGTGTATTTGATCCATATTTAGAAAATGGCACCACTGAGGAAGAGCTTTGTGCAAGTTTTGTACAAATAAGTATGGCTGATGGTTGCATGGGCCCAAGTTGACATGCCATGTGGGTAATAGTCAGTGGTGAGAATGACACGCTGAGTATGCTTTGCTCTTTCCTTGAATCGATGTATGTGAAAACAACTTGGCTTATTTACCTAAAGCTTAATAATTCCATCAGGATTGCTCTTTTCTCCCAACAGCTTCCTCACTTCCACTCAAGCCCTTGGCCTATGCCACATTGACAAAGTCAACACTCTTGGCCTACTGCACGTAATCATGGCCCAGAATGAAATTCACCCTGCACACTGCTGCCCTTCCTATTACAGACCATAGGGAATTTTACTGCAATCAGTTTCCCTATCTTCTCTTGCGAGGCTGCATCGCATTAAAATCATATTGTGTGTCCATTGCCTTGCACTCATATAATCCGGATATCTGAATGCCAACATTGATATGTCTGGAGACTGCTGTTCGCTTCACAGCTGTTTTCTCATAAGGCTACAAAACATTTGCATGGCAAGAAACGAAAAAAGAGGTGTGAACAAGACTGCTCTGTAAACGGCCCAAGATCCTGCTATAAACTCACCCCATCCAGCTAGAGAGTCGCCTATTTCTATACCAGCACCTAGTTGTCCAATATGTCAATTTCCCAATCTCAGTGTATTCTCTTAACTATGGATATGGCTAAGGTTGCAAATTCATTTGCTTGGATTGTTGTACTGTATACCTGTCATTGTGTAAAGTGCTCCACTACCCGTTTGCCCTTTGGGTAAGACCTGTGCTGTAAACTAGCTCCAAAAATAAACTAAAAATATATATTTTTTAAATGATGAAGAAGAAAGCAAGATCTGCGAATGTTGATGTTTGTAAGTGGGGCCTACATTCTGTCTGTGTGGCAATGCTGCTGCTAATTCAAGTTCAATTAAGTTAACAAAGATTAGCGAAGTCAGTATGTCTAGATTTGGCTACCAGACTTTTAGATTTTGTGAATACGTGGTTTGTTTTTGGAAATACTTATCATTGGGGGACCTGCCAGACCCTCATTAATATAGAACAAGCATTGGCAAAACCCAATACATTTTCCCTATGCGGGATCTATTGGCTTTGTCAGTTTTGTTAGACATACTGTTCAGCAGTGCGGGCTGTTCTGCAACTTGGCTTAAATTAAAGAAAAAAAGCACTATAATGTGACCAGCATTAATTGGGTTTTATCGCACATTTTTTTTCTTTGAGACATGTTGCGCAGCAGCCTGTGCTGCTGTACGTTATGTCTAAAATAACATGGGGGGCAAGCAACAAGAGGGAGGCGTGGGAGAGGAGAGAGGGAGCAGTAACACTATGTACAGCGGGAGGAGTTAGGTTGGGAAAAGAGCTGTGATGATGGGCAGAGGGAGGGAGACGGGAGGGGGGTGATCTTCAGACACATGCACTCTTATAGATTGAATGGTAAAAGGTTTTAAAAAAAGTTTATGCAGGAGTGCATTGCCAGTGGGAAGACACTGACTGCAGACAGGAAACTGTACTTGGTCCATGCTCCATGGCATAGAAAAGCACTGCAAGTGCCTGGGGGAAGCGGGGGGGGGGTGAGCAGGAAGCACTGATCACTAAGAAGTACGTAATGGGTGGGCATTAAGCCCATTTTAATCTTTTTTTGGTTCTCAAAAGATTTTTCCATATGTGCTGTCTCAAGCAAAATCTAAAAAAGGATTTGTTGAAATGAAAAATATTTTGTTTTTGGGTCTCAAAAACTACATGATGCCATAGTAGCCAATTCTTGACTGTTATAGATGGCTGATGTGTTTAGGCATCAGATCATAAAAGAGACCGATTAGGTTACACATGTTTCGGGGACACAAGGAAAGTACGTGATTTGCACAGCTACACAAGATATTAAGCTGAGGTCACAATGTGAGATTGTTTCTACAAGTACAATGTCGGTCAATCTAGCAGCTAGGCTACATTATTGTCCCTGCAGACAGCATTCAAAAGTATTAAAGGCATACAGTTTTCACATAAAACTGTGCAAGAGAGCAAAACATAACAAATAATTTAATAGGAATACAACTTTAGCTGGATACGTTAACTTTTCTCAGTTTGATGTCGAGATTAAAGAAGTAGGCATGAGCTTACGGATCAGCATTTATTCTCAATTTTTGAGTGTTTTTGAATGGCCGATGGGTTTATTAGAAATGAGACTGCCATCTTGGAAGAGTAACATATTGCCAAAATTCGCAAAAAACATCATAGCAGATCACCCATAAATATACACTCATAGGTGGTGATCTTTGAAAAGTGTATAAATACTTTATCATTGGCGCTCTAAGGTAGCTGATAGTTTCAAAAGTGACCCGTTGGCTTGTCTTGGAATTATAACTCTATAATGACGTAATGTTAAGCATTCCAAAGATGGTTGCCAATGAATGTAATACCCAATTACACAGCATAGCAATAGAAGCAGGAGTGGGGGAAAAGACCCCAGCCTATCCACAGAATACGTCTGTATTCTTGACCAACGTTAAGACATGTTGCTCACTTACAGAGGTTGCACCAAGTGATCAATGACATTGTATTACTCTAATAATCTATCTCTATGGGAATATAATTAGTCACTCATGAAGAGAGCCTCACATTTGTTCACTGAAAGCTCAATGGAACTAGCAAAAGAAGTGGCAAAATAACAACATCTGTCCACCTACCACAAAATTATAATGGATAGATTTGGGCTTTATTAGGTAAAACACTGCATTTTACTGTAAGAGACAATAGCTTTAAATGACTCTCAGGTTTCCAGGCAGGCTTTGGATTTCATTAAAATATACTTAAGGGTGTTTTGCTGTAACTCATTTTGTTTCATTACATGCATTCCTTCTTGGCAGCAGATTTCTTCTGGATTAAGCAAGACACCATTTTGAATACAGTGGCTGGCAAAAGAGATGCCAAATTGTATGTGACAATTAAAAATATAGCAATGACTTATTGACGTTGCCACCGCCAACTAAAGTAACGTTAGGACTGTTCTGCACTCCTGTATGGAAGTGTGTTCCAACTTTGAAACTTTGTAATGGCCTGTATTTGAAAAACCTGGGGGACATTGACCACCCAATTACTAATGATGGGCAGTGCAATCTGCTTCACAAATAGTCTATTAAACCCCCCCCCCCAAAGATCACTCTCTGACACTACCATTCTATTCAATGCATTGGACTCATTAGAAATAGATGCACTGATTAATATGGACATATCCACAACATAAAGTAGTGTCAACTATATTATTATGCTCATCCATGTTAACCTTCAAGGGGTTGAGTAATTTCTTAATAGAGCTTATCAATATTCAGCACCTTTGTCTCCTCTACATCTCTCATGAACTGTTCTGACTTGAGATTTAACAGGTTCGTGGGTGATATCGAGGCTTACTTTACTGTTTGGAGCGGCCCGATGTCATGTCCAATCCTATCCCTTGAAGGTTATGACAAAGGAGGAGCAAAATCATTGCTGTGTGTAAGTGTCAAAAACCAGAAATAAAGTGGATAGTAAATCCCTTCTTAACTCACAGAAGAGCACTGTAGCCTCTGCAACAGGTCCACCTGACTTTCTAAATCTTGATTGTATTCAAATGATACCATACTTATGGTAAGGCTTTTCTGTTTTAGGTTTAAACCTTTAATATCTGAGAAAACCTCACTGAAAGAGAAATAGCTTTCTAACATATAAACACTAACCAATACCTGCACATCCTCCAGCTAAAATGCAATTTAAAGACAAAAACGTGAGAAGGAATAGTGCATCTTTAATTCTTCCTGAAGGGGCCAACACAGTGTGACTGTTATACAACTCAGTATTGACAGCAGGTCAACTGCAAAACACCCCAGGTTTTCAATGCAAGGTGTCATCACAGGTGAAAAGTGTGTTGTAACCATGTGCAAGGGACAGTGGTAAGGATATGGCACAGGATTTTCCACATACCAAAGCAAAGTAGTATCCAGAATTCATAGCTGCAAGGCGTCCAGATATTTGCTTAAAAAATAATTTAATCAAAACGTGCTCTTAATTGACTAATAATACTGCAGGCCAGACAGAGCCCCAACAGAGTATGTGTGAGATGTCATGAGATATTAGAGAGTGCATGTGAGAGTTTGTGAGTGTGAGTATAAATATAGTGCACAGATTTTGCCTCGCATAGTCTGCCATAAGTCCATTGAACACGCTGCCAGTGGGAAGAACCTATATCAACTACAGTACTTTTTCTTTAAACTAAATATGTGTATTATAATAATTACTGCTGGAAAATATATTTGTAAAACCTGAAAAAAGACAGTTTTTGTATATTATTTTTATTTACACGGTTGAATAAACACCAATAAACCCTTATTTGAAATGTTTAGAAAACACTGAAAAAACATCTCTGAAAACCACAGAAATAAACAGCTCTGAAATCCACAAAAATAAAAGTTATGGTTCTCAGTTTAATCAAGTAACTTGAAAAATTGCTTACAAACTCACCTCCTGAAAATATTGTTCCTCCACGTTGCATCTCTGATAAAATATGTGTGGTTGTAACCTCTGTCTTCTCATGCATAGAGTAGCACAATTGCAGGAATCTTGACCTCAACTCAAACTAAGGTTCATCCAGAACCATAGAGTCCAAACAATCACGATGGCCATAGCTCTGCAGATGTCCATGAACTCCCTATCACCTTGTGGCTATAAGTCAAAGGTGACTGTTTTGTCTACAGAGGTCATGAATTCAATGACCTTAATATCTACTTTTTGCAGGAGTAGATATCCCAACATTCTTTCAGGCTCTACTACCTTCTGTGTCAAGAAATGACCACGCGATGCACCTACATTTGGAGCTCTCTTCCCGGTAGTCTTAAACAGTGGCTATCTTTTACCCAGATCTATACGAATCTAAAAACACCCCCTCACGGACTTGCAATGAATGGCTGTTTGATCTTACAGAGTAGCTTGACTCAAATGAACCTCCTACGGTATGCAACGTTTACAACGAAATTTTTACAACGCACTACCATTACAACGCAGGCATTACCACGCATACCATTACAACGCATTGCGCTTGGGGGCGCTCTAGGGTAAGTAATACGTTTAATTTTCTATCCAACACCTTCCCTAGTGTCCACGGGGACTGGAGTTGGAATAGAAAATTATACTTACCACTATCCAGCACCTCTAAGCGCTATGCGTTGTAACGGTATTCGTTGTAAATACCGTGTTGTAAAGGTATGCGTGGTAAAAGTATGCGTTGTAACGTCATACATCCACCTCCTACCAACTCAATGATAAACGACACACTTTTGAGGAAGTGTGGGGCTTCTTCCTTACGAGTGGAAACGTACCCCTTAATTGAGTCTGCCCAAAGAATCCCCTCCACCTCCAAGTGTTCTTTATTGGGACTAGAGGCGAACTGTCTTGGGACTGCATTGTCTTTGAAGGCCCTTGCCGTAATGGGGTTTCCGACCCACCTCACAGCCCTGGCTGCCAGTTGCATACTACTATTCTATCCATATAGAAACATGTCTATGTCCCTCTCCTATGGCCCTCGATCCCACCTTCTCGCTCCATCCACCCAGACCCTCACTGATTTTCTACCGCTCCATACACTCACACAGAGAACTTTTTAGGAAAGTCTTTCTGTTCACCCTCTTACGGATTCCTAGTCCCATTCGGAGGGCTATGTTATATAGTTTCTGCAAATTTTCAAGGAATTGTTACCGTCTTTCTGTTCCTTTTTTTATTCTATGCTTCATACATGGAGTTTTCTACGTCTTTGCTCCCTAAGTTTACTTTCCTGTCTTGCATATTTAAATGATAAGTATAGGACGTATACAAATAAGCTAACACTGCTTATTTTGACATATCTGCCAGTTTATCCCCATTGGTCTCCCTCTCTGATGATATATAAATATACATATATATATTTTCTTGGTCACCCCCCACTCTCTCCTGACTATGCAGTGATCCTGTAAGCCCGGGAAAACTGTTAATGGCACACCACAATCTAAAGAACACAATGTAAAATCCAATGCTCACTTCACTTCTGTAAATTATAGAATGCCACTGGTCAATAAGCAGAATTATTGTTTGCTTTGTATGGATGCATAGAACTAAATATTTATAATTTGGTAGCTGTTAAGCTGTGTCTTCCGGCTTCATGTTGGTACCCAACATTTGTGATAATCTGCCTCAACAGAAGGGGATACACCAATAAATAAATATTGACTTTTGCCCAGCACAGGAATTCGCCATAGATACTAAAGATCAAAATCGAGCATGCATTCCAGGAAAGTAATGAATCGCTTGCTGCTTTCCATTAATAGTCTTTTGTTTTTCCTCACATTTCCATGTTTTATTGTAATCTCTCTAACTGGTTTATTTTGTCCAGAGTATGTATCACTATTATTCCTTGTTAGTGTTCTTCTGTCATTCCACTCCATGCGTTAGTTCACCAAAACATTGTGCACACTAAAGTCACGTGCACAAGCTCTCCAACTTCGAGGCTTGATTAGCACTTCTGGTAGTCAAAACAAAAAATCGTACATCAGGAATTCTTGATTTTAGTATGCATTTCCAGAATAGTCCATTATTACGTCAATAGTTCCAATTTAGCTAATCACATGTGGCTATCTTGAAAATGTGACCAATAGTGACATATGTTATTCTACAACCTTGGTCGAAATGACATGGCGGTTTGTAAAAAAATAAGTTGTTATTATGCGCTGAGTGGAGAATGATAGGCTTTTTCGCCACTGTTTTCTCAGTTGTCAAGTGCAAAACCAGATTTGGAGGAATATTTCAAATTTTGCTACAAAGGTCTTACAACCGTTTAATGTCTGTCGATAATACTCATTTTCAGGAACAGTGGTCCTTAGACAAGGAAAAGAATATTGAGGGAATAAATATAGACTAAATAGAACTATATTGTTATGAGATGTCCAGCAGGACAGTTTAATATTTTGATAAAAATAATAATCACTAAGAAATAAGACACAGAGTGTGATGGACGTGGGACACCAGCCGATGTCCGACTAACACACTGGAGGGACACAAACAAGGGAGAAAAAATAGTAGGCAAAATCGGGTCATCTGAATATCATGAATCATAAACAGATAATCCACAGTATACACATATGCATGAACAATTTATATCAACTTTGCATTTAGTGCATTTAGGTCAACGACGTTTCGAACCATACATAATATTGGTTCATCCTCAGGACAGAAAATGTTTGCCTAAAGAAATCACAATTTCAATAAAACCCACTATATAGGAGTCAATATGACATACAATAGCAAGGGAAAATAAAGGAGCGGGAGACATAAACAAGCATTTACAATGCAACGGTTTCGCCTTTGCAAAAGTTAGAGCTATTGGCATTGTAAATGATAAAATTGTGATTTATGTGTTGGTTTTGAAAACGGATAAATAAATGGCATTGTCATTTACAATGCCAATAGCTTAATCTCTCGCAAATGCCACACACAGACCGACACCTACACACACACAGACCAACACCTACACACACACAGAGCCCCCCCACACACACACAGAGCCCGCCCCCACACACACAGAGCCACACACAGAGCCACACTTATGCCAAATAAAAATGTGATACCAGATCTTACGTAATCTTGGAAAGAAGCAGATAATATTTACAAGCGCTTTCTGCGAGATGAAAAGCCCAGGACGCGGAGCAAGTCGGCAGCATTTTTACAATGACATCATTTTGTTCTATTTCAGGGAAACATGTGAAAACTTCAGGTCTAGAGCATGGATGCCTTCTGCCATGAATAGAGCCCTCAATCAGTCTCGATAACAGATGTTGCATTCGGTAGCTTCGATTTAAATGTGTACGTGCGGCCTAAACAATTCCCACTATGCAACGTGCTATTGGCTTCCCAGCCCTGACTGAGGATGTCATATACGACATGGGGGCCACTTGGCAGCCGCGGAGACCGCCAGGCAACCAGGAAGACCCCCTCCCCAAGGCGGGGCCCTTCTGGTCTCGTAATGTACGCTGAACACATTGCAAGGTCTCCAGCGTTACTGTTCGCTGCACGGCACCACTGCAGCCATGTCACTTCACCCAGGGTAGGTAGAATATCAGGCGTCACAAATGTCACTCAAAAAGCGTGAGTCGGCGATCGTGGTACCCTGTCTCGCTCCTTTCCCTAAAGGGTGGTGCACCCCCCTCTCCAACGACCACCACCTCCATTACTTTTTGAAGCCCATCATCAAAGGGGTGGCACGCCGGTTCTCTTTCCACCCACACACGTCCGCTCCAATGCCACATAGATGGGTCTGAGTGCCTCGCCTGTGAGAACTCTTATATCGCGCCTGTGTGTGAGCTCTTAGTCTGTACACTTCTCTAGCTGCTGTAAGTACGCAGGCTAGGTCTGCAGCTCTCTCGTCTCTCCCACGCCAGGGAACCACCAGTTCCACTCTGTGGCTGCCTTAAAGTTGCCACGGGATGTGGAATTCATGCCCCGTCCTGCCTGCATCTCTATCACCAGAATGTTGCCGGCTTTGCTGACATCTTTTCTGGCTCGGAGATGAATTGTGACATTATTCGCCGGGCTGCCCCTTTAAATCCTATTTTCCCATAGCGCTTTCAGATCTAATCGTAGCGATCCACGTTACTACCACCCAAGTCAAGGGAAAACGTTTTACCGACACCAGAGGTAAAACTGAGCTGACAGAGCGTTTCTGCAGGTGATGAATTACGTTTCTGCCTCGGCTATATCACCAGCTGTAGGACATGTAAGTATTAAGAAAGATGACACCTTCACGCGAGTACATGTCCAGAGGGAGAAAAACGGGAGGAGGGGGAGCAGTCTGCCGGCCGCCTTTATCTCAATCTGATAACATGGTTTTCTGAACAAGCGCCTCGAAAGACCCCCACGGGCTTCCACGCTAGCCTGTTACCCAACTTGTCTGCAGGATACCATGTATTGCATTATTATACCTCTACTTGTACTTTGTACGCTTTTGTAACCCACACATTTGTCACTTTTTCCTCCTGTAATGCACCGTTTGCTACCTCTTGTATTTTGTTTGCTCACGATTGTCACTCTTGCCTCATGTAATGTAACGTTTGCTTTTGTAATTTGTTCACTTGTTATGTTCTCATGTATCAGTTCTGTTCCTATTATGAAGCGCTCCGACACCTTCGGGTAAAGTCCGCACTATATAAAAACGCATAAATAAATTCCAGTCCGGGACTTGCATTTAACAGATAAGTACATTCTCCGATGGATCCAATTATATCGATTGCCTTATCAAGCACCTGAGAACAATGACTACATGACATGGAAGCCTGTCTGAGCATCTTATAGAGCTTTGCATTCTGGTACTTGTAGTTTTGCTGCCCCCCCTCCCTTTCGTAAACGTAGGAACTGTAACAGTGCCCTTGCAAAGCCCATCCCCCTCCTCACCTGCCCAGCTCCCGGCCCACCAGGGTGTAGTTGTTGGAGAAGGGGTCCGTCCGTATCCTGGTCTGAGTACTGGACACCATGGTGCTCCTGTTCATCATGGCAGCCAACAGCGGTGGAGACTTCTCCGGTTGGTAAGTAAATAAACAAAAACACAAAAGTTCAAAAACTCTTCCAGAAAGAGAAAAAGAAAGTGAGGTCCGGATCAGGTCCCTTTAACCCAGACCCAACAAGGTACTCCCAGGCACTTCATGGAAAAACTGCCAGCAGCGCCCCCCTGGCTGCCCAGTAGGACACGCTCTGTCCAGGGCAAAAGTGAACTGGCCAGTGTGCAAAGCTCTGCTCCGGGTGCGGTCCGCCGTGCACAGGGCTTGCTTCTGCAGCCCAGGGAAGACCGCGCAACTCGTGCTGCAGAAAAATGCACGGCAGTGGAATGTTTTGGTTGCTTCAGACGGGAGCGAGGGCTGGGACGGGATTCTGCTGGGGGACGAAGCAGGTTCTGTCCCCTCGTCCAGGTCAAAGAAAGTCTCTTTTCGTTTGTTGGCTACTCGCTCTCTGCCTCTCTCTCCAGGATCTGGCAATAAGGGGGCTGCGCCGTCTGCCTGCCCTGCTAAGCGTGTGACATCAGCTGCCGACGCAGACTCGCTGGGCGACCGGAGACACCATAATATGCATAATTTTAGTCAGAACTTGTTCTTAGTTTGCAATATTTTTACATTCATCTCAGGGACTTTACCGCAAAAAAAAAAGGCCATGGACAGTGGGCTAGGTTGGACAGCATCGAACACGGACAGTGGGCGGGCGGGAGGGAGGAGGCACGGACAGTGGGCGGGCGGGAGGGAGAACTTTTAGAACGCACGGACAACGGGACGGCGAGAGGGAGGGTTTCGGGGGCGGGACTTAAAAAAAGAGTCAGAAACGCCCACGATTCGCGTTCTGACGGGGAAAGAGTGATGGACAACCATGTCTTCCAATGGCTAGCCTCCATTTATGGAGCTAACCAATGGAAGAAGGGGCGGTTTCAAGTCCCCACTACTGAGATAACATTAGATTTCGCCCTGGGCGGAGCACTGCTTCGCAGTGCTACGGCCAGGTCGAAACCTAAAAAGAAACATGAAAAAGATAAAACATGTCAGTTAATCAGACCCTTATCGTAACTACATAAAGTTTAACTCTAAGCTCACTGCAAATATTCTGCATGCACTGCACTCCGCCGCCGCTGACACCATGGCATGGTATGAGTCGTGCACAGTTTATGTAGTTATGATAAGGGTCTGATTAACTGACATGTTTTATCTTTTTCATGTTTCTTTTTTATGTCTCCCTCTCCTTTATTTTCCCTTGCTATTGTATGTCATATTGACTCCTATATAGTGGGTTTTATTGAAATTGTGATTTCTTTAGGCAAACATTTTCTGTCCTGAGGATGAACCAATATTATGTATGGTTCGAAACGTCGTCGACCTAAATGCACTAAATGCAAAGTTGATATAAATTGTTCATGCATATGTGTATACTGTGGATTATCTGTTTATGATTCATGATATTCAGATGACCCGATTTTGCCTACTATTTTTTCTCCCTTGTTTGTGTCCCTCCAGTGTGTTAGTCGGACATCGGCTGGTGTCCCACGTCCATCACACTCTGTGTCTTATTTCTTTGTGATTATTATTTTTATCAAAATATTAAACTGTCCTGCTGGATATTTCATAAAAATATAGTTCTATTTAGTCTATATTTATTCCTTCAATATTCTTTTCCTTGTCTAAGGACCACTGTTCCTGAAAATAAGTACCTACCCAAGGTCCTTAGCTTATTGTGCCCTGGGTTCCCTTGTTTTGTTTAAATAATATGTCGATAATACTCGACACATCTTCATCCTTTCTTGAGATTAGCTCCTTCTCACACAAAGATGTCAGATTTCTCCAACTCTTGATCATTTCTTTTTTCAATAACCAAACTGACTTTGTCCATTTCATCAACATCAGTGTAGTGGGATATAATACATAATTTATGCATGGAAAAATAGATTTAGAAATACCTTGGGTGCGTTTAAATGTTACACCCCCATCTTTAAATTCATTAGTCTGTGATTACCAAATATTGAAAGAACAGTGCACAGATTAATACCGTCAGATTGAAGAAACGACCAAGGAAAAAATCTGAAATATAATTCTGCACATTTACACTTAAATTTGAAATGAACTTCTGACTTTTTATTCTGTCCACGGACAACTTTAACTATGTGGATGACCTCATTTCAGTAATTCTTCATAAAGTACCAGAACAAGAAGTATGGAGGGTGAGCTCTGGGCTCTGGGCTCTGGGCTTGTCCCCCCCTCAGTCATTGTCTTTCATGTTTTTCAGTGTTTGTCACTGCTTGGATTGACTAACCATTAAAGCAATGGATTATTACCTTGTCCCATTTGTGTTCCCACTAGGTTATGATGGTGGGTATTAAGTATTCTTTGGAGATGTGACATGACTTGTCACTGGTGATTCAGAATCAGGGTGTGATCTGTGACATATTGACTTTGCTGACATTAAGACATGTTAATTGCTAAAAAGAAATCTTTAAGAAGTGCATGCTTATCTGGTTGTGTAGCTTCGGCACGCAGTGCAGTAGTGCATGGAGGGCGCAATTTGGAGCAAAACCTCCTGTTGGGTACGGCAGACGTGGAGTTACTCCCCCTCTATGTGATGCAGGGCGTTCATGAAATGGTGGCACTTTTTACTCTTGTCCGTAGAGTGGTGATGGCATATAATACGGTGATTTGGAGGGTGCTCAGATCCTCCATTCTCAAAACGACTGCCACTTGAGTGGATCAGACCGTTCCGGGAGATAGAACGTGCTATATGTCCTTAGCAAATCGGAGGGAGGGTGGATGCCTCAGACAGAGAGGCTTATACTGGAGGACTTATACCCAACCGACAAAATCATTACATTTACAAAAGCGTCTGAGACCTTTTTGCATCCACCGAGGACAGTTTCTGCAAGACTCAGCAAACCAGCAAGGGAAATATGGACTGATTTTCCAAATGCACCTTGGGTGACTGCCACAGGGGAGGAGCTGCTGGAGGGGGCATATAGTAGCTAAATAATTAATTCTAACCATGGTGCAATGACTGAGTTTGCTTTTCAGACATGAAACAGGTCTAGCGTGTACTCCTAAGCACCTCCTAGACACATCAAACAGCCAATAGCATGAGATGAACCAAACAGCCAATAGAATGAGGTGAAACAAATAGTCAATAGCATGAGGTGAGAGTGAAATACTCATGGGGGCGGAGTCGAGGATCTCTCTGTGTGCATTTTAAAGGATTGGTCGCAACAGGTCCTGCAGACAGTTGCACTTTCAAGCCAGACCCAATGAATCCCATAGACTGATGCTGAGCAGTAGCACAATCGGATGTACGTTGTTACAATGCATGCTTTTACTACGCATGCCTTTACAACGAAGGTTTTTCAACGCAAGTCGTTACAACGACTTGCATTGGGGGGTGCTGGATAGTGAATAGTTTAATTTACTATTCCAACTCCAGTCCCCGTGGATAGTAGGGAAGGTGTTGGATAGTAAATTAAACTATTACCTATCCTAGAGCGTCCCCCAGCGCAATTCGTTGTAATGACTTGCGTTGAAAAACCTGCGTTGTAAAGGCACTGCGTGGTAAAAGTTGCGTTGTAAAGGATGTTTCACGCACAATCCTTTCACTAGTGCAGATGACACACACAAGGGGTCACAGTAGTTTGCTGAGCCGTACTTTTTTAATCCATCATTGAAAGATAGGAATCAATACAGTGTACGAACTGATGGCGAACTACCGCTGGCAATGTGAATTAATAGCGCCACCAGGGAACATTGTCTTGGCAAGGTCTCAAGTAAAACGTATGTTTTACATTATCTGCCGACGGACGTCTAGGAACATAGTAATTGTTGTAAACAGGGAAGCAGAAAACTGATTAATTGTTTTATTTTCTGTGCCAAATATTTATATCCAACAGCCAAGTGTAATGCGCAGTGACTACGGATGCCTCTTCATTCCAATCAAGGAAGAGCTTGTCCAGGCGTAATTGCCATGGGAATGGGCTTACGAAAATTGAGGCCCCGTGGCGAGAAATCAGTGGATAGGAAACACTGTTTTTAAAAAAAGTTTCCAAGTATAACGCAGTGAGTGCACTAATGCAGGCAAAGAACGGGCCCCTTGGTCATATAAAAAATATCATTGGGGCACAGTGGACCAATAACACCCCAGGTCCTCGGTGTCACTGCAGCTGTTGCATTATTGTATTGTAATTGCATTTATATAGCACCTACTACCCCTGATAAGGCGTTGAAGCGCTTTTTCGGGAAGTAGCACGGTACTCCGGAACCCATGAAGGGATAGTGATGAAATAGTATAGTGAAATATAAAAGTAATTTGAGTGCTGGATATGTTAATCAGTTATTTGGATTGAGAAGGATAGGGGGGCGATAGACGAGGGAAAAATGCATTTATATAGCTCTTGCTACCCCAGATGGGGTGTTATTGATAACAGCTGCATTAATTACAGAATCTGCAGAACCCCTGCTTACATGACCCGCCATTTTTAAGTAGTTTCTCTTGAAATAAGGGCACGTCCTTACCTCGTGTCAACCACATTTTCACATTTTCACCGGTCATGTCTTATTGTTTACTTTACCCTAACTCCAACTCAAAGAGCAAAATAATTTCATAATCTGGAGGCAGTACAATTTAAACGGGGATTTGTCAACCATGCACAGACATACTTGAAAGATATATGATACAATCACCGACGTGATGCATCCTGTTCAAGGCCTATCTGTGCAATTTAGGCTGCGTCATTTATTGGAAAGAAAATCTATTTGCACACCTACATTCTGCTTAGGTGCAAACAGTAGTTCACTTGTAGGGGCAAGTTTACACCCTGAAAAAGCTCCCCAAAGTATTCCTCCCAAGGATAGAAGTGCATTTACAGGGTGGGAAGTTGTTGAGAATAATAACCGTGGAGAGACGAAAAAGTCCAAGATCTTGCATCATATTTCCTCATACAGAAAATTCCACCTAAGCCAAATGCCTTTATGTGTAACACACATGTGCACTCCTGGAAATCTGTGTATGGCATAGATGTACTGGAGCACTACTGAAAATGCTTGAGAATCCATAAAAGTACAGATCCTGCAGAAACCCATTTCACACTTTTTCACAATATGCCTTGTGAGCTTTGCCAACGGTGAGTAAAGAATGTGCAAACTTTGCTTTAAGGTGAAGGGATCAAGATAAGTTATGCTCCATAACTGGACATGTCTTTCATTTTGTGAATTCAATCAAAATTTTCATTACAGAGAAAGGCTGTCAATATTCCTGAGACACTCATGTTATTGTGGAAGAGGTACATGTCATCTCAAACATCAGGAAATGTCATGAATTGAGTTTCATGCCTCACCGATGCTGCTCTCTTGCAATCCCATTGCCTTGCTGATGCAATTGACTTGCAGATATTGGTTTGAGTCATTCAGAGTGCTAGTAATAAGGTCCTTGTCAAAGACACTTCTTAAGTCTCTGTGTAGAACGCATGATGCCCCTAAATTCTGACTATGAACATTGAATCTTGGGTTCATGGAGCACACGAAGAACGACACACAGAAATATTTTTGTTTGATACATGGATCCTTAAATGCTGAAGCAAAGTAGGACTCACATGTTCACATACTCTACTCCCGTTGATTTATACACAAATGTAAATCCATAAATGTCAAATTAGTATATGGATCTCATTTACTCATCCCATCCCCAAAAAATATCAATCAACACAATTGGGCTCTAATATCCCCATCCGAGACCCATCCCAGCTTCTTCCGGAGTTCCTGGATCCCTGACAAGCCAACCAGTCTGTTTAATTTCTACCAGCCTAAGTAGACTACGGCAGCCATGCCTCGGGATCTTTTAGTACTGATAAATTCCCCAGCCAACACATCTCAACTTTAAACCAAACTCAATCCCCATTTGTTCTTGATGCAATTTAGCAGCACTCTGGAATACCAGAGGTTTGAGTTTGAATACCATCCAATGCTGCCATGCTTGGCATTCATCAGCCCCATGTTGGCTTATCAGCTGGTAGGCTGCTGAGTTGCGTCATCAGCGTCCATCCCTAATCCTCATGATTTTGTGTTGCATGTTTTGTTTTACCTGTTTTTGCAGTAAAGTCTCTGTAGTTGAGAATTACATCTGAATCCAGCTTTTGACTGAGACAACTAGGTACCTTTAAATGCTCCATTGTCTTTTTGTTGATTAAACAGACATTGGTTAACAAACATAGAGGCATATTTGCAAGGGTATATCGCCACCAGGGGCTGTATTATGTATTTTAATTGTTTGTGCCGAGTGCACTTATTAAAAGGTGCGCCCGGTGCAAACAGTGCCAGGGCGCCCTATTACGGTGAATGTGCTGCCCCCAGGGCAGCCGAGAACTGTAAAAATACGAGTCGGCAGCTGCACTTTTACAGGGGATTATAAATTCCCTTGCAGGCGGGTGCAGTCAGTGACTGCACCCGCCTGCAACGGGATGTCTGGGGGGTCCATAGGACCCCCTTTGCCCTCTCCAGAGGGCTGCTCTCAGGGGGTGCACTCACAGTGTGCCGCCTTTTAGGTGTTGCACTGTGAGTGTGCCCCTTGAGAGCCTCTTTGCTTCTTCGCCCGCATCGGTAATTCAGCGTGGTTGCAGAGGCAAAGGAATTCCCTCATTTACATAGGGCACACCCCCATGCAAATGAGGGAACGCCACCTGAAGGAGAGCTGGCGCCTTAAGTGCGTCAGTGCTATCGGTATTACTGAAGGGGACGCACAAGCGTCTGCGCCCCCTTCTGTAATACCAAAGTGCCCCTGGGGCATGCAAAGTGGGCGCACACGCCCATTGCACCCCCCAGGACAATTACTGAAATACGGCCCCTGGATGTCACTTTTAGCGATGTTCTGGTCGCGATATGCCCTTCTCCAGATTTACAAAGCAGCGTTAAGCCTCTTTTTGTGGCTTAATGCTGCCTTGTATATACATGCATCACTTAGCGTGAAAGGGGCGCGCAATGGGTGTTGCCGTGGGTGTTCCTTTTGACTCTGCCCCAGATTTACATGGAGGTGTAAATGTGAGGCAGCGCCAAAAACTGACACCATGCAAAAGCAGGTGTTAGAATAGTGAAACTGGGAGAAATGCTTTTATTTCTCCTTGTTTTTGATTCTTCTATGAGTGCTGCATTTTGCAGCACACATAGAAAGAGTAAAATGTAATTAATGATTGTGTATGCCAAAAAGGTGTCCCTTCCTTCTCATAAACAATCATTAAATAATTACGATTTGCTACTTCTATGTCTGCTGCATTCTGCAGCACACATAGAAGTAACAAATCGCCATTAGTGAGGAAGGGACACCTTCCTGCACATAAACAATCATTACCTGCAACACAGGCACCCTTGCACTCTGGTGCCAGGGTTTTGTTAAGAGAGTGCACTTAGAAATTGATGAGCAGTACACACCTCAGTCTGTACGAATAGCTTACTACTCACAGTAGCATTGTGAATTAGGCCTAAAATTAGGATATTGCACATTGTTTCTGTCAGTTTTGAGCTCAAAAGAAAATTGGTCTTGAGGTCAACAAACATTGTGAATACTATGTACATGGGGTCAAAGGTGTCTTTATTGATTACATTAGAAATATGCCGTACCCCAATGGGTTATTTCTGATAAGTACTGTACAGTAATACAATTTTTGACAATTTTCATGGTAAGTTTAGAGTGTTGTTAATGTTGTTCTTTGCATGCACCTTCATACCATTTGTTAGACCTGACAGTCTTACGGTGGACTCCCCCCTACTTTTTGCCTACCTTCTCCACTTTTCTGACCTATTTTTTTATGGCTTTAGGACTCTGTGCACTTTACCACTGCTAACCAGTGCTCAAGTGCTTGTGCTTTCTCTCCTAAACATAGTACTATTGGCTCATCCCCAATTGGCATAATTAATTTACTTATAAGTCCGTAGTAAAGTGCACTGCATGTGTCAAGGCCTGTAAATTAAATGCTACTACTGGGCCTGCAGCACTTATTGTGCCGCTCACTTAAGTACCCTCTAACCATGCCTCAGGCCTGGCATTCTAGAGTCTGTGTGCAGTGTACTCTGCCATTTCGATCTGGCAAGATAAACCTCTTGCCAGGAACAAAAACTCCCTTTTTGTACATGTAAGCCATCCCTAAATTAGGCCCTGGCACTCCACATGGTAGGGTGCAATGTAATTAAAAGGCAGGACATGTACTTTTAAGTGTTACATGCCCTGGTGTTGAAATTTGTTTTTCATTACTGCAAGGCCCATCTCTTTCATAGGCTAACATTGTGATTACTGTATTACATGTTTTAAGTGTAATTCCCAATTGTGAAGAGAAAGACCTTCCAAGTTGGGTGTTTCTGGAATCACAATTTAAAATCACAACTTATGGTGAAGTCAGAATTTTATTGTAGTTCTGAAAATGCCCCTTTTAGAAAGTTAGCATTTTCTTACTTTAGCCATTTAGTGTCTGCTCTGATACATGTCTGGGGAGGGTGACAGCTGGACTTTGTGTTTTCCCCATAGGCAGCCACATACATTGGGAGCTTAGGTGTGACTTGATGGACCATACTGGCAGGATGAGAGGGAGGAGCTGGACGTAGCCTCACCTACACCTGAATAGGGTGTGCCCTGCCCCCACACAAAGGGATGCATAACTCCCTGTAGTGAGTTTGGAGCCAGGGCAGGAAGGGAGGATCTCTGTGCACTTCAAAGACCTGTCTTTGAAGTCTCCCTTACCTCAAAGGCACAACTGGGTATAAATAGGTTCTGGACCTCAGACACCACTACTTCAGTGCACTTCTGGACCTGTGAAGACTCTGTCAGTAAGAAGGACTGCTGTGCTGCTGAAGGATTGTCACCACTCTGCCGGACTGCTGCTTTGCTGGACTCCTGCCTTGCTGCGCTACACTGTTGCTTGTAGTTCCTCTGCCTGGCTGAGAAGGACTGGACCTGCATCACTTGAACCCAGGGTGACTCCAAGGGCTATCTGGCTGACCTCCTGATCTGAAGTCATAGGGACATAAAATACTTCTAACTTACCTGTTTCTGCACTTGAACTCTGCCACCTGTGAGTCTGCCCTGCCAAGTAGTGCCACCCTAGTCCTGGACCTGGGAAGTGAGACCTAGGGTGCTTCCTTCAGCTAAACCCATGCATCCTCTCACAAACTGGTGCATTAGCGCTGTTGTGTGGATCAGAACTGGTGCATCGCCCTTGCTGCGTGGATCAGAACAGGCACATCGGTCCTGTTGCATGGATTGGACACAGTGCATCTCTCCTGTTGGGTGACCAGAACAGGCACATCCCCTCTGCTGCGTGGATCGGCCCATACGCATCTCCTTCGGAACCACCAAGGCAGAATGTCTCTGCATCTTTGTAGACACCATCCAGGATGACAACGCCAAATTTTTGCATCACAACTCTCTGCTCATCAGAGCAGATGCATCGCCGCTGTTGCGTCGATCTGGACCTGTGCTTCGACCCCATTATGTGGATTGACACTGATTCATCACTTCGGTCTGCATCTTTGACATAGCTAGGATTAAGGTATCTTGTTCTGCAGGCCTCACTGGGCCCCTGTATCTGACCGGCGCTCCATCGCGATCAGCCTGAACTTTTGACTTTGTCGCGGTCCAGCACGACCAGATATCCCAAGTAAGCTCATATTGCTTCTAAGCTCTATTTTACAGTTTTCCTTTAAACATTCATATCTCGAGCTTTACTTATTGGATGTTTGTCACTTTGGCCTTGTTTTATTTATTAAAGTAGGTTCTATTTAACCTGGTGATGAATCTTTTTGTGTGGTGTTTTCACTGTTGTACTGTTTGAAGTGTTGCAAAAATACTTTACACATTGCCTCTATGTAAGCCTAACTGCTCTACGCCAAGCTATTCAGGGTTAAGCACAGTTTAATTTAGGGTTTGCCTGCTTATTACCCTGAGTAGGATTGTCGTTGCTTCTCGACTGCAGCTCATACCCAAGTCAACCTACAACCCAATTTCTAACACCATTCATTGCATTCATTGTGAGTATTGTAGAGTTTTGGGTGTTATTTTATACACACACATATTTATATGCTTTAATAATTGTTAGCACATGCAACGCTATACTAACGCTGCTTCTTTACTCAGTCTTTGCAACTTTATAGTATTGGGCTTCATGTCAGTTTGTAGTAAATCCAGATGCAATCACCTTGTGATCCCTTTCATAGTGCCTTCTATTGTCCTCATTTGATATTCGTACCATGACTTGGGCACCCTATTTTTGTAAAGGGATCTCTACTATGTAAAATGTTGACTTTCCTTTGTGAAGGCAGCCAGTTTGCATCAGATTATCCACCAAATGGTTGACTGTTCCCAATAAGGTATGCATTCGAAAGGAAGATCGCACAACCAAGAACCTATGGTCACAGCATAATAATTTCAACTGATATTAATCAACACTCACTCGTTGTTTATAATGGTTGACACACTCTCATTGAGCATCAAAGGATGGAACACTCTACAATCAAAGCAAAGGTACTTAGCATGAGTCAGTTAAAACCCTTTTGAGCACTGTCAACAGTCTGTTCAATACATTACGAGCCAAAACAGAGGAAGCTAGGATGAAACCGGACTTGTAACTTGACATAGGTGCTTCTACTGTGGGGAGTTTGGGGGACCTATGGTTGCAATAGGCACGACTTACTGTTTATATAAAAGGCTCCACAGTGTTGTCATATTGCAAAGAGAGATACCTTCGTGTAGTATACCTCTTGAAATAGTAACCCTACTGGAACGCATCTTATGGTAAGGTTTGGTTACATCTTTCTTGAACTAAATGAAACAAGAACACACATGTTAATGTGGTTCTTCTGGTAACAGCAAGCCTGTTTAAATGCCATTGGATCTCGGTGACCTTAATTGCTTCATACCTGATTCACCCAAATTTGGGGTGATACAAACTTTGTAAAATATCTCAAACTTTTTGTGGTTTGGATTCTTGGTGGTACACAACCTAGATCCGCGTTTCTACATTTCTATGCAACAAAAACATGGTATTTGCATGTTTTGAAAAGGTAGGTTGTGGGGTGAAAACACCTCACCCAACATTAAATTGTACTTAAATAGTAGCAAAAAGCCCTGTATATGTAAATTTAAGGTTGTTTACAAGGGCTAAAAGATGACTGCTCCACGCATTTCTCTGGTTGTAGAGTTCTAATACACATCATGGTTTGCAGGCCTACTCAGAGTACATGGCAGAACATGTTTTTTGTACACTTTCCTCAAAATGGGCAACATCTACAATGCATTGGCAAATAACAAGTACTCACCCGCTGCCACTGTTTTCAGCTACATATATCATGGAACCTCGAAAAAGAGCATGGTTTTTAACAAGTAATAAAGCTAAGGTTTACTTTTTTAGGGCTCTTCTTTGCCTGATTTTTCCTGGTATTGGACTAGAATGAATTGTGATCCCAACACATTTTAAATAGTCAACATAACTGCTGCTAACTTATGATGGCCACCAACTCAGACCTTACCTGAAGTCCTGACTGATCTATAGTAAGTGTTTCTCTGTCCTGAAAATGTCTTTATCTAAGGGGTGGCTGGCACATATATGCACTGGTCGGACTGGCAACTAAGTGGTGGATGAGTGTGTGCATGCAGGCAAGGCGAGTTGCAAATAATAAAAAATAGTCACTTACCTTGCCTGCTGCATGTTTGATGTCCTCCTCGGTCCATCCTCTGTCGGCTCTGTGGGCTCCAGCCTCCACGAAATTCCACTAACCAATCGTGGTGCTACTCTCCCAGCATGAGAGCAGCACCAGGATTGGATGGAGCAGCCAGGTTGGACGCTCCTTCAGACCCTTAAGGCCTGTGTTTGGACTCCACCCAGCTGTCTAAGACAGCTTAGTAGAGAGCTGCAAAGTGTGCATGTCACTTTGGCCGGCTCAAGAGAGCCTGCCAACCTGATGTCCTGCAATTGGCAGCAAAGAAGGACATGTTCTCATTTATCCTGACTGGAGGCTGCTGCACGCTAAACGAGAAAAATAAAATGGCAATGAATCAATATCATTGCCATTTTATTTTTCACATTTAGCGCTGCTGCAGCGGGTGGGGGGTCGACGCCCCCTTGCTCTCATGAAGAAATCGCAGCTGCTCTATCTCTGAAAAGACGTAGAGGCAGCGCCAATTATAAAGTAATTCACAGAAGCAAAATGTTGTGAAAATATATTCTTCTTTTTATTAATCTTTTTGTTTTAGAAGTGCACAGGACAGCCAACGCGTTTCGCTCCCCACCTTGGGAGCTTCGTCAGGGCAGAGTCAAAAAGTATTGCACAATCAGTAATGTACTAGGCCAGGCAGGCGGTATATGGCTTAGTCAAAATCCAGATAACAGAAAGTAAACTGTCAATCAAAGTCAAAAGAGTTGCACTGTAATTCGTGCAGAACTGTGCGCCGTGAGGACCAATTGGCGTTGGATAATGTTCCAAATCTGTTAGAGTGTATTGAGGCAATATAAGTGTAAGGTACTTGGGTAAATTGCAGAGATGAGGTCTTTCTTTAGAGGTTGGCAGGCCTTAATAAGCTGCCAAACCGGCTCGTTCTCAAAGACGTATATCGTCCAGAATGAAAGTCCCGTGTGAGATGCTCTATCTCTATTTAACAGAAGCACTGGTGCCCAGGCCCTGCTTTCAGGGTGAGGCCCTGATCCAGCGCGTTAACAGCAACAGGTAATCTAACACCACATACTCACCTGGGCCCATAAATTCATTCACAATACGCTGGCAATAACTGCTGGAGGTCATGTTTTTTTTATAATTCTCAAGGTTAGTTATCCCTGGCCCCTAACCAATCTTTCACTAAACAAAAGTTCTTTCCTCTGGTCAATGGACCATTAGTTGGAATTAATTGATGGTGAAATGACATAAGATTTTAATTTACTTACACATTAGAAATGATCACAGAGTCGGGATGTCTTTTAAATTTTATCTCAGATTAAATTCATGTGAGCCATTTACACAGCACAGAACAAACTCCGTCTCTCACAGGAAGGAAGATTCAAATAATCAATCACAAAACGTTCATTTATGCTTTGGCAATGACACCGCATGAAAGGGAGAGGATAGCGAGAAAAGCACATAAGCGCAAATACAGATATAGTATGGTTACCAAGTATGGTATGGAAACCAACTCCCAGGCCTAGGAATTGGAAAGGGTCCCCCGGGAAAGGTCTAGCAATCAAGGGCTTCAGGGCAGGAATCCGGACAGGACAGACGACCTCTCTATCACCGACGCTTGCGTAGCAGCCCTCCTTGACATTCTCTTCCTCCTCGAGATTCTTCCGTGATCTTCTAAATTAATTTGCTTAAGATAATTGGTTCAGCAATTGGATTCTTCTTCTGCATCTCAGTCTGGGACTTCTCTGTGCTCTCGGACAGCATCCTGGTCTCTACCTAACTAACTAACTAATGCTACCTCAATTATACCTTTCTGTATGCTAGTACCACCCATTAATGTTTCATATTTATGAAACTCCTAACTCTGATTGGACATGCAAGGGGAGGTGATCATCACACCATGCTTATTTTCTCATTATTTCTTTCAGTTCTTTGTTTAAAATCCCACCCCTTAAGTTTTATACATCAGCCTTTATTCCCACCCGTATTCACAATGTAATTGTCACAATTTAGGAGAAAAGTAGTTCTCAGGCCTTTCATTGGACTGTCGTTCCGGTTCCCATGAAAGTAACAGTTTGCAGCCTTGGCCGATGTTCAAGTTAACATGGCGTCTTTCATCTAGGTTACACCACGCATGTGCCGTAGAACGAGAGGGAATAGATTGTGGCTTACAACTGCAGGCCCATAATGAGCACTATTGAAAAAGTCAAAAAGACAAATGTTAAAATCAAAAATAAATGGTTTAACTGTATACCACCTACCTCTACTCTGATCCCATTTACTTAATATGACGATTCTCGCATTCGCTTAGTAGAATAGTTGAAATCAGTTTTTCAGCAAGCAGGTGGCAAGCACGTGAGTTTGAAGCGGCCATCTTGTTAGCCACTGCGCAGGTGCAGAAAGTTCCCTCCAAGCGATAGCTACGTCATACTACGTAGATGCAGCACACACATGCGCACTAAAGAATTTTGGTTAACCAGAAGTGGGTACCTGAGAGAGAGAATACAGACCATGCACACCAGGCACAATGAACTCATACAAAATGGAATATGCTACTGTTTCCCCCAAATTCGACTTTTGGAAACTAAGCATTTCGCAACATTCGGATTACACCTAGTTTAGCAAGGCCAACATGTGGTTCCAGTCTTTTAAAGAACAGAAGGTTGGTGTGCTCTTATCTTTTCACCCCAATGGTGTACATTTTCGTTTATCTGCAGCAATTTGCACCAGCAGACCTGGCTTTCCTACTGCTTGGGACTCCTTTTGGTGCGAAGATAGTAAAAAACAAATGACACACTATGAGTGTATATATAGTATTGCCTGCAGCGCTATATAAGTGAGAGAGCGCAAACTGATATAAATATATGAGTACATCACACTTACCTATAGAGAGCATAATTCATGAAGAGAAATGCCATGAGTGCTAATAGTATCTGAAATTATATTCTAAATGTATAGCTAATATAGAGATTTAAGTAGAAGTGGAATTAATACAGAAATGTGTGACATTATATGATTTTATTAGACGTGATTATTTTGAATCTATGTCGTGTAGCTGTTAACATATAAGATGGTCTGTGGTAAAACGCAGAACGTGGTAGGCCTCAGGGCCAGAGCTGGAGCTAAAAGGGAAGGTGTTTCTTTTCACGACACAGATTGTTTAACGTTTTTGGTCATTGCATTAATGGGCCATGATTTAGAGTAATGTTTTCTAAATAATAGAATAAGAGTTTTAACATGCTTTAATTAAATGAAGAAATTGAATGCTATAATCATAATGTGAAATATTGTAGGCCTGAAATGTTTTAGCATTGATTTACACGTACATGTCTGGGCTGAGAAATGTTGCAAGCTTTTTTAGAAGTCTATGAGAGTTGGGTTCTTGGCGGCAGATATCTGTCTGCAACAGGAAAGGGGGGATCCAATTATAAGTGAATGAATAGAGGCCTGTTCAGTAGACGGCCCAGACATGGAGGAGGGTTCTGGAATGTTTAAGGGGTATCAGCGGGCCGGAGAAGAGACTGAGAAGCAAGGTCAATTCTAACGTCTGAGGCCCAATACAAAGCATCATGGAAAAAAGCCTGAAGTTGCACCACGTGAGAGGCGTTTCGCAAGGGGCGTCTCAAATGTTGTTGACTGTTTTGTATTAGGGACAGCACCCCAGGGTGGAGTTAGAGCAGAGACCTGAGGACCCTTTAGAGAGCGGATGGGTAGGCAGTGAGGGGTCATGACTGGAGAACTTTAGGTTTTCACCAAGAGACTTAGAGTGGGTGACTTCCCTTGGGGGTCATTCATTGCTGACACCTTTGTTAGGTTGGGATTTGGTTAAGTAGGGATACCATCTAGAACAGGGTAGGGACGCCTAACCTGTGTTTGTTTTCCTCCAACCTAAATGAAGGAGAGATATGCGTCTATGCTGATAGCTTTGCTATTTTTAGAACTTGTGTTAGTGATTTCTGTTGCTCGTCTGAGGGCTTTTCGAGAGCACATGTATGTAATTGGACCTGTGTATCTCGTGAATCTCATTCTGAGATGCTTGTATTTGCAGCTCATTATATCTTTACAATAAACTTTTGAAACCTAGAAGTTGTCCGTGATCTTTGAGAGTAGAGTCCTTTCTTGGGTGAACTAATTTGCAGATAGGTGTACTGTTTCCTTCCAAGACAGGCAATAAAGGTTCAGTCGACCAGATCGAGGTTTGGATCAATAGATATAAGGTATCGATCAAAATCTCGCCCTTTCATAAGTATTTAAAAAGCAAATGAACATTAAACTGGGTTGTTTGAAAGACTGATTTCATGGACGCCGTGAAATCAGCCATTTAAGTCTCTGCGATGAACCATGAAATTTGTAATTGACGAGAAAGCATGAAGTATATAATTTCTGGAGGGCCGTGACATTCATAATATCTGCCTGGGGTTTGCGATTGTGCCCGTCTGGAATTCCCGCGGTGTGTGAATATGAGTGAGCGCTCAATTTCACAGTGTTCAGCAAGGAAGGGTCGTGACACTTCGCCAGTCGCAGTTTAGGCAATCTTTGTAGTCTTCAATGAAGCCCTTTTGGTTCCGACAATTCCATTTGTTTGAACATATTTGTTATGTTTACCATTTTTCGTGAAATTAGCTCGTTTTTGCTCTTAACTGTATTTGCATTTTTCCTGCAACGAGCTGTATTGTATGTATTTCGTTTTTCGACCCAAGAAAACAGAATCGCTTTAAAGTGTGGTAAAAAAAAATAGCAGGTCCGGGGATAATGTTACCGTCAGTCATTTCCACAATACATTAAAATATCGGTACATTGTGGGGAATAAGTTGTAGACTTTTTTTCACCAGTTATTACCACCAATCTCAGACAGCAAAAGGTTGCCGGGGACATATACAGAAATGAGCGGGAGTGTGCAATATTAGTGCCACATCTCCTTAAATTCTGGAAATATTTGCAATGCACGGAAGAGAAAAGGATTGCTGGATACCTGATTATCGGATATTATTTCCCTGTCCAGGGCCTTACCAGAAGGCTAACATGCCGTCGTGTGAAACATGCAGTGACATTTTACGTTTTGTACAATAATCTATATCAAACAAACTGAGCACTTTAATGATTTTCCGATTAAAAACAACAGGAGCTAGTATTATGAATCATAAAAAATATAGCGCCTTTGTAGTTGTGGCTATGTCAGTCTCCATTGAAAATGCATTTTTTTTCTTAGTTGCTTCGGGCCGTTCGAAAAATCTGCACTGTATATAAGAAGCTCAATGTGTTTTGGTAAAGATTTGAGGCCTCCTTTACTAGAAACTGACGGATCGGCTTCGAAGCATGTTTCCTTGCGCCTGCACCAAATGTCTTTCAAATGTCTTTGTAGTAGTAGTAGTAAAATCAAAGTTTATTTAGACAATAGTCTATAAACCATACACAAGACCATGGATCCACTTTGCAATAGAAATTGTACATCATAATTCATTTTAACACTCAATACGCATTTAAAACCATAAAAGTACTAAATTGACATTTTCCATTTTTTTAAAATCTTAAAATCTTAACATTTCCCAACTTCCTTGGTTGTCTCCATTACAGCTTCTCTTATTGTTTTCAAAAATTTCCCCAACGTAATTGTGATATCTAAAAACGACATTTCAGTAAGGAGAACAACAGCCTCTGATCGTGTATTCACCTTATACTTTATAAAAATATTGGACGTAGAAACATTTTACGCACTGTTAAAATCCATGTACAGTCCAGTAGTATATGTAAAATATCATTCTTCACACCTAGGCCACATTTACAAATAACATCAGGTTGGATCAGGGCTACTTTTAATTTACTATCGATCTTCCATGGATTTAAGCCTACCCGAACCTTCATGACTGGAAGGGCGAGATTTTGATCGATACCTTATCACTATTGATCTAAACCCCGATCTGGTCGACTGAACCTTTGTTGCCTGTCATTGAGGGAAGAAAGTGCATCTCTTACCAAGTTAGTTCACCCAATAAAGGACTCCGCTCCAAAAGATCACAAACAACTTCTAGCTTTCAAAAGTTTATTGTAAGGTTAGGATAAGCTGCAAATACAGGCATCTCAGAATGAGATTCACGAGATACACAGGTCCAACTACATACATGTGCTCTCTGAAAGCCCTCAGACGAGCAACGGAAATTACCAGCACAAGTTCTAAGAATAATAAAGCTATCAGCATTGACGCATATTGAGATCTCTCCTTCATTTAAGTTGGAGGAAAAACACACAGGTTAGGCTGTCCCTACCCTGCTCTAGATGGTATCCCTACTTAACCAAGTCTCAACCTAACAAAAGGTGTCAGCAGTGAATGACCCCCAAGGGAAGTCACTCACTCTTAGTCTCTTGGTGAAAACCTATAGTTCTCCAGTCATGACCCCTCTCTGCCTACCCATCCGCTCTCTAAAGGGTCCTCAGGCATCTGCTCTAACTCCACCCAGGGGTGCTGTCCCTAATACAAAACAGTCAACAACATTTGAGACGCCCCTCGTGAGACGCCCCTCACGTGGTGTAGCTTCTGGCTTTTTCCATGCTGCTTTGTATTGGGCCTCATACGTTGGAGTTGACCTTGCTTCTCAGACTCTTCTCCGGCCCGCTGATACCCCTTAAAACATTCCGGAACCCTCCTCCATGTCTGGGCCGTCTTCTGAACAGACCTCTATTCATATTATTTATAATTGGATCCCCCCTTTTCTCTTGCAGACAGACATCTGCAGCCAAGATCCCAACTCTCATAGACTTCCAAAAAGTTTCGCAACATTTCTCGGCCCAGACCAGTACGTGTAAATCAATGTTAAAACATTTCAGGCCTACAGCATTTCTCATAATAATTATAGCATTCAACTTCTTCATTAATTAAAGCATGTTAATACTTTTATTCTATTATTCAGTAAACACATCTATACATCATGGCCCATTAATGCAATGACCAAAACATTAGTGCAATCCATATCGTGAAAAGAAACACCTTCCCCTTCCCTTCTAGCTCTAGCCCTGAGGCCTACCACATTCTGCGTTTAACCACATGCCATCTTACATTTTAGCAGCTACACGACATGGATTCAGAAATAATCACATCTAATAAAATCATATAGTGTCACACATTTCTGTATTAGTTCCACTTCTACTTAAATCTCTACATTAGCTATACATTCAGAATATAATTGCAGATACTACTAGCACTCATGGCATTTCTCCTCATGATTTGTGCTTACTACGGGTAAGTGTGATGCACTCATACATTTAGGTCAGTTTGCGCTCTCTCAGTTCCCCCCTTTGATGACCTCTCGGGGTCATCACTAACATTTAAACTGCAGTTATTGCTAGCATAACTTGTCTCTGCGTTTCCAGAGCCCTCAGACTCCTGTACTGATTATCTTGTATGGCAGCCAATCTCTGCAGCTGCTCTCTTTGGGCCCTTTCCGACCTTTTTGCTCTGTACCATTTGAATACCCTCACCAATCCCCACAATATGATCCCACAGATCAATATTATGATGATAGGTTTTAGTATATACCACACAAAGCTTTTGCCTAGGGTGGAGATCCACCCTCCAACTTCACTCATTCCGTGGCCCACCTTTTCCCAGACATTTTCTCTACTCAAGTCTTCGATCTCCTTGTGAATATCAGTTATGTTCCTAATAACTTTCTCAAGGGGCTTTGAATTGTCTGGAATGTAAGTACAACATTCCTGGACCTTCAAAGCCTTACAGACTCCGCCCTCTTTTGCTAGTAGGACGTCTAACGCAAGACGGTTCTGAAGAACCATAGCCCTTATCGATTGCATCTCTCCTTCTACCAGCATTAAGGACTGAGCAGTGCTGGCAGACAACCTGTCGACGACTGTTGCCAGTCGTCTAATTTTAACATCATTAAGGATTAGTCCCAAAAGAGGGAACACAGCTCCAAAGACATCTCCAACCATTTCTGCATCTCCTATATCTCTCCTTCCCCTCGATGATGTCTTGCCCTCGATGATCTCTAAGTCTTGTGCATGATATATTTTGGGGAAGACAATTGCTAGGTAACATGATCCATACCAGTTGTCAGGTAGTCTCACGTAGGCATTTCTTCCACATACAAAATACACATTTGGAATCACTTGCATTCCCTTCAGGAAATCTTTAGTATAGTACTCTATATTGAAAGCATGTTCACAGCTGACTTCTCCCACGTATACATTTTCGTAATACGTTTTGGCTCGGTGAAGACATAGCTTTCCTCTCTGCGTCTTATCTAAAGCTATTGGACCACTACTACCCTTTCTCTTGTGTGCCTTCTCTTCCTCGGTCCAATCTGTTTTCCATTGTCCTGATTTTTCAAAATCTTTTGTCTCCTGTAACGATCATCCACCTGCCCTATGAACTTCTTCTCGACTTCTGACACTTTGCATGTCAGGTTATTTCTACGGGCATGTGAAGTATCTAAGGTAATCCAAGGAATGAAGAACTTGGCCAATATGTCTTCACTCTTCCAGTAGTCCCATTTGTTCATCTGCTTATAATTTGGGACTTCTGGCAACACTGAATCATAGTTGGAGAAATAGTATTCAAAACTATCTCTCCCATAAAATATACTAAGCAATAAGCTACATGTAATGCCATATGTCAGCGGGAGGTGATGATATCTAATGCCTTCATCTACAGACGCCGGCAACTGCATGCAGACGTAACAGTCCTTAACCTCCATGGCATCCACGTATTCATATAAGAGTTTAGCATAAGCATTTGACCTAAAGTCTCCTTGGGACTCATCTACGTGTAACCTGCGGGCTTCTGCAGCTAATAACGCTTTCTCTTGAGTGTTTTCCCTTTTCTCACCAGCAACAGTGGGTGTAAGCGTTTCTACAGATTTCACATCAGTTACCTTCGCCTCTTCCTCATGTCCCTTTACATAAGAAATTGTTACCACTAAAGCTATTAATATTATCACTCCTACTATTAGTGTACCTATTATACATTTAGCTCTGCGGTTCTGGGTGCCGGCTTCCATTTCGTCAGACAATATAGCTCTCTCTTATCTTGGCACAAAGTTCTTTTCTTCTCGTTCCTTTACAGTCTCTTTTTACTCCTTTTGTCTTTAGAATCCACACAACGCTGGAAGCTGACAACCTTCTTCGCAAAGGTCCTTTAACAGTTCAATAAAGACAACCCTAGCCCTTCTCCATCAACTCAAGGGAAGGTCCCTAATATTCTCTGCTTCCTGGGCGCTAGGTAATCTTCTTGTTCTGCTCGCTTTATTTACAAAGTCCTTTAAGCATCTACTATCAGGTTTGTGCCTGCAGCTTCGATAGCAAAGTTCAGTATTTCCAAACGAAGATTGTGCTCTTCATGGGCTGTTATCGTTGTACCAAAGTCGGGGAATTGCAATTCTGAGAGAAACATGTGTTTTAACTTGCTGAGGCGGGGAGGTCTGGGGAGCATGAATGTTAGTGACCCTTCTTGTTCGACTCCGGGTACCAACAGTCGTATTTCCACGGTGACGATGGGCTCAGAACTGGACACCACCACCGCTCGAATCCTCCCTGTCTCCTGTTTCAAAGACATTTGTCGCCAGATATGTCCACTCAGGGGTGGAGTATCTTCTGCTAGGCACACGCACTCTTCTTGACCTTCTTCGGTCCGGTGCTTCAGCGCCCTGAGCACCTTCTTCCGGGTCTGAGTCTTCTGATATCGGAGGAAGGGTTATCTCTGGAGTTGACCTCAGGCTAGAGCTCCTTCTTTGCGGCCAATTAGCTTCTCCACGTGCCCTTCTACTCCTTCTCCTTCTTGTCTGTTCTCGCTCTCTGTCAGACCTGTCAGTGTCTGACTCGTACTCCCAGCTACTTTCTCCTTCTGTAGCGTCGTCTGTTTCGCTGTTGTACTGACCGTCCTCAGCTTGGTCAGACTCGTTCCCTGCTTCCGCTGGCACCTCTACAGCTTGGCTAGCCCCCTCTATGGCTTCTCGGTCCTCTGCTGGACGTCTATCCGAGAGAGGAGCTGTTTCTTCCAGAGGTGCTGGAACCCTTCGCGTATGTGACGCGTGGATCCAATTGGGCAGGCCTCCCACCTTCACAGCCGTGTTCGCGATCAGGATGATCTGGAAGGGCCCACGCCAACGAACATCCAGGCAGTTTCTTCTCACATGTTTTTTCACCAGGACCCAGTCCCCAGGATACAGGTCATGGCACGGGCCCTGGCACGATGGAACCTCGGCAGCCTGCACCGATCGTTTCACCCTTTCTTGTCGTCTGTTCATATTCTTTACATGCGCTGCCCTAATCCATGCATCAAGGGCTTCAAACTGGGTCGGTCTAGGCAAGGGTCTCATTGAGGTCATGACTGATTTTAATCGATGTAACACCTCTAATCTGAACGTCCCGTACTTCGGGAACGTCAGTTCCTCATTTCCTTCCGTAATCTTACTCCACTCTGTTATCCAAAGGATCGTATGCAGCCCAACATTCACTGCCATGTAACGAGCCGGCGTACCCTCCGGCGGGGCTTCTTCCCCTTCATCCGATCCCCGCTTCTCTTTTTTAAACGCCGCTCTCAGCCATTTAAAACACTTCATAATTATACGCACAATATCCAGCCTCGCTACTCTGTTTACTTCCTGATGACAATCCACCAATCCTAGCGCGGCTTTGCTAACTTGGCCTATCGCAGCGCGGTCTTTCTCCGGTCGGCCAATCCCAGCTCGACACTTTCTGACGTCTTTGCTAGCTGGCCTATCACAGCGCGGTCTTTCTCCGGTCGGCCAATCACAGCGCGACACTTCCTGACGTCACTTTTCTCCGCTTCGCAGCAGCACCCCTCCTTTCTCAACTCGTCTCCCGGTCATGCATGCGTCCCATTCATACACCGAAAAATGACTACTTCCGACCAAGCGGTCACTTCCCTCGACTGTACGTCCACAGTCTATATGTAATTGTCAACACAACTGACGAAATGTCTATCGTCTCTCTGATAGGTTGCTTACACACACAGTAACCTCCGACCAGCGTCCGTTACTCACGCACTCACTCTTACGTTCCCCCTATCTCGGTCCTTCGGGTGATCAATGGTACCTCATGACCCCCTTCACACTAGTTGACAATTACTCTGGGTGTCCGATACACCCGAACCACTTAAGCTCTCCTTGAACTTAAGATTTCCACCGGTTGCGCGCGCTCACAACCTGTTCCACAGTCACTCTACAGACATTCAACTCCGCCAGACATTACAACATAGATACAATACAAAAACACCGCAATCTAACACGCATGACCCTTTATACTCACTCTCGACCGATACTGCTGCTTTTTCTGTCTCACGTCATCCGGATCTTCTTCGGCGGGCGATTCTTCCGATCATCGATCTCTAGGGGCCTTGGGGTAAGCTAACCTGGCCTAGGTCACCGTCCTCAAGAAGGCAACCATCCTCTATAGCTACCAACTGGAAGGGCGAGATTTTGATCGATACCTTATCACTATTGATCTAAACCCCGATCTGGTCGACTGAACCTTTGTTGCCTGTCATTGAGGGAAGAAAGTGCATCTCTTACCAAGTTAGTTCACCCAATAAAGGACTCCGCTCCAAAAGATCACAAACAACTTCTAGCTTTCAAAAGTTTATTGTAAGGTTAGGATAAGCTGCAAATACAGGCATCTCAGAATGAGATTCACGAGATACACAGGTCCAACTACATACATGTGCTCTCTGAAAGCCCTCAGACGAGCAACGGAAATTACCAGCACAAGTTCTAAGAATAATAAAGCTATCAGCATTGACGCATATTGAGATCTCTCCTTCATTTAAGTTGGAGGAAAAACACACAGGTTAGGCTGTCCCTACCCTGCTCTAGATGGTATCCCTACTTAACCAAGTCTCAACCTAACAAAAGGTGTCAGCAGTGAATGACCCCCAAGGGAAGTCACTCACTCTTAGTCTCTTGGTGAAAACCTATAGTTCTCCAGTCATGACCCCTCTCTGCCTACCCATCCGCTCTCTAAAGGGTCCTCAGGCATCTGCTCTAACTCCACCCAGGGGTGCTGTCCCTAATACAAAACAGTCAACAACATTTGAGACGCCCCTCGTGAGACGCCCCTCACGTGGTGTAGCTTCTGGCTTTTTCCATGCTGCTTTGTATTGGGCCTCATACGTTGGAGTTGACCTTGCTTCTCAGACTCTTCTCCGGCCCGCTGATACCCCTTAAAACATTCCGGAACCCTCCTCCATGTCTGGGCCGTCTTCTGAACAGACCTCTATTCATATTATTTATAATTGGATCCCCCCTTTTCTCTTGCAGACAGACATCTGCAGCCAAGATCCCAACTCTCATAGACTTCCAAAAAGTTTCGCAACATTTCTCGGCCCAGACCAGTACGTGTAAATCAATGTTAAAACATTTCAGGCCTACAGCATTTCTCATAATAATTATAGCATTCAACTTCTTCATTAATTAAAGCATGTTAATACTTTTATTCTATTATTCAGTAAACACATCTATACATCATGGCCCATTAATGCAATGACCAAAACATTAGTGCAATCCATATCGTGAAAAGAAACACCTTCCCCTTCCCTTCTAGCTCTAGCCCTGAGGCCTACCACATTCTGCGTTTAACCACATGCCATCTTACATTTTAGCAGCTACACGACATGGATTCAGAAATAATCACATCTAATAAAATCATATAGTGTCACACATTTCTGTATTAGTTCCACTTCTACTTAAATCTCTACATTAGCTATACATTCAGAATATAATTGCAGATACTACTAGCACTCATGGCATTTCTCCTCATGATTTGTGCTTACTACGGGTAAGTGTGATGCACTCATACATTTAGGTCAGTTTGCGCTCTCTCATGATTTCGTACCTTAACCATTTACTGGGTAACACATCCAAATAAGGAAACCGGACCTCCTTTTCCCATTCATTCCTTACCCAGTTCACTGATTTTTTCAACTTCAGGTACTCTAGATCTTGTGATCTAGAATATTCATGCCCTCGGTCCCTGAGCATTTTCTTTGTAAAAACTAAGTCCAATAAAGGTTGTTCGAGGGTCAACTTTAATTGCGCAGTTACTTGCTGAAGGGTTTTCCTCACTTCCCGTGCCCAATGTAAACTGCTTGCTTGTATTTCCTTTCTGCACCAAATTGACACCTTCTGTTCACCACCGGGCGCCTGACGGTTCCAAAATCTTAGCAATGACATTTGTGCCTTTACCTCCCATGCCGTCAAGCCTACCTCCAATCTAATAGCTTGCAACATGGAACCGTTAGGTAGAGATAACAGCATTTTAATTATCTTTCCTTCCTCCCGGTCCCAACCCCTTTTACCACTCAGATAGAGCACTTCAGCGCCGTAGAGAACTTGTGGGGGTATCATAGCTTCAAATGCCTTTAGTAGCGGTCTGTGAGACATGTCACCATAGTCCTTATTGAATTTTTTCAATCCACAGACCGATGAGGACGCCTTTGAAGTTTGTGCCACCACGTGGGTATTCCACTTTAATGCACTGTCAAACCAAAGGCCTAGATATTTATATTCATTTACTACCTCTAATTTGTCTAAACCTAAAAACCATTTAACATTTTTTACCCTCTTCCCGAAGCATAGGATCTTTGTTTTCTCCATATTCACCGATAGAAACTTTTTCTCACAATATATTTTAAAGGCATTTAATTTCCTTTGGAGGCCCATTTCAGTTTGGTCCACGATCACTAAATCATAAGCATATAAAAGGCATGCAACTTTATTATTGTTCACGCGTGGGCTCGCACTCTTTTCAACTTCCAAAACCACGGGAAGATCTGCTAGGAAGATTGAAAAGAGCAAGGGTGCTAAAACGCACCCTTGTCTCAAGCCATTCTTTACAGGGATTTTCTGCGTTAATGAGCCCGTTGAATCTCTAATGACCTGGGCCCAGTTGTCACTATGTAATTCTTTTAGAATATTTAATATGCCCTCCGGCAATGCATAATTTTCTAGCACTTCCCAAAGGCTGCTTCTATCTACGGAATCAAAGGCCGCTCGGAAATCGACGAAACAGCAGCATAGTTTGCCGTTTTGTTCAATCGATTTCCTAGCTAAGGCCCACAGGGCAAAACAATGATCAATCGTGGAGTGGCCTTTTTTAAACCCACCCTGTTCCACTGGTACGATTGACCGAAGATCCGCCCACTCTTTTAGCTTACCGAGTATCATCTTAGCAAAAATCTTTTCTCCTATATCTAATAGGTTAATTAGTCTGTAGTTTTTAGGGGCATGTACATCTCCTTTTTTATGCAGAGGCCTTATTATTGCACCCTTCCAGTTTGCAGGTATTACCCCTTGCTCAAGTATTAAGGTAAACATTTTTTAGAAGAATTCCGCCCACCAGGGCTGGTTTGAGTTTAATATCAGGGCCGGCATATCATCCGGGCCTGCCGCTCTAGTTAAATTTAAAGTCCTAATTATCCTGAGGACGTTTATTACTGAGCAATCATGTTTGAGATCCTCTACTAGATCTCTCCACTGCTTTGGTACCAAATTATCCGACAACCTCCGGCATACAATTTCTGAATATGCTCAGCCCATGCATCTTCCTCTACTACACAGGTCATTGGTGTAATCAAGGGTTCCCTGGCTGACTGTATTAGCTTCCAGAATTGCCGTGGGTTCTTATTTTCAATGGTTTCCAATAATTTGCCCCAGCAAGATTCTTTATGAATCCTTTTTACATTGCGGATTAACATATTATATTCTCTCTTTATTTTTAATAAGTTTTCCGCCTTTGCTCGTGTAAATATTTTGTGTAGGCTACGCTCTTCTCTCCTAATTTCTCTTTTTTTATTAAACAATCCTGATTAAACCATGTTCCTTTCTTACTTTGAGTATTTCCTTTCTTGTTCTGTTCTTTTGCAGGGGGCCTTAGTTCTATCCTTATACTTTCTACTACTTGTTTTATTTTTTCCACAAACCAGGATAGGTCTTGGCCCTTCAGACAGCCCAGCTGAATCTTATGTTGCAGGCTTACTAATTTCTCTATTGATTTTTCAGATAACCTAGTGGTCATCCGCTTCGGGTACTCTGTCTCTTGCCAGATAACTCTGTCGCAAACCATGCATTGTGCTATTTTCAATTCTAACTTTATTAGATTGTGATCACTACATTCCATGGGGTTGATGCTAAAATCTTTCACTAACTCGAAATTCCATGCCGGCAAAAACACATAGTCTATTGGGCAATTATGTGCCCCATATTTAAAAGTTTTCTTTGCCGGGCGGTCTTGGACTATCCTTCCGTTTAAACAAAAGAAACTTTTATTTGATAAGTAGTTGCCCAATTCCACCGCATCTGTAGAGGTTTTTGTTTCCATAAACTCTGCATTTTTTATATCATATGCCTCTCGAATTTCTGAGTACCATTGATCTGACAATTTTGGATTTAGTTTATGGTTAAAATCTCCCGTTAACACAATCAGGTCATTTCCATACATATCACAAATTGTATCCATATCATTCTTAAAATGTAACAATTCGACCCCATATTCCTTTGTTGAATTCCATTGCATATACACATTTAGGATCAGTATAAATTCATATTTCTTATCCGCATATGTGGTTTGGATTCTGCAGGAAAGAAGCCGCTTAGACTTTACAGATATCAAAATGGTTTTAGTTGTTAGAGTTGTTGATATCATTGTCAACAAGCCACCTGCAGGGCTCCCAAAGTTCGATTTTACAGCCGCACAGTGGACTTGTCTTTGTAAAACCATGGATGTCAATTTTACTGCACCAGTTCTACGTGGCTTTTTTGCATGGGAACGCCTACCCTGCATGCATTATACCTGGTGCAGGTATTTATTTTTTATTATTATTTTTTTTAATTGGTATTTTCACATTAACAACATATGACATTCACCATGTAGAACATTAATGCATGTGTTATCGCAAGGAGCCCAGCCTATGAGGTAGGATGCTTATGGTACATGTGTCTGAGTTTCCTTGCCTCTCTGACTTGCAACATTTAACATAAAACATATAAGTCTTAGCGTTTGTTCTAGACTTAAGAGGTGCCAACATATAACACAAACATATAGGTACTGCCGATTGTTCTAGGGATGACCGCCCGCCTGGTAGGCGTGATTGAGTTTGCTGTCTGTCCAGTCTCACTGTCACTTCAACTACTCCGACCTGCCCTCGTCAGTCTCTTTGTCAATGGGCCTCTGGTAAGTACCGTCTGTTATTCGTTGTTCATGGGGGTTCGTATGGGTCTAGGAAATTGTCCAAGGTTGCCCACATTCCCCTGTTGGGGTTTTTCCATGGTGAGTTTCTTAGTGCTGTGTTGTCGGCTCCCCTAAGGTATGTCACCCAGTTCATCCACCCCTTGAATGTGGCTTTGGCTGTGTCTTTCCATTTGGTGAGCACTGTTTTGGAAGATGCTGTTAGAAGGAAGTCTAGGAGGTTTCTGTCCTGTTGTGTGGTTATGTCCGCCGTTATGAATGCAGTGGTAAGTGTGTCAAACTCTTCTTTTAGCGAACAACCAAGGGCCTCATTTATGAATGTGAAGACTTTTTTCCTGAATTTTCTAACCTTAATACAATGGAAGATAAGATGCGCCAGGTCTCCCTTCTCTGAGTCGCAGTTCCAGCAGCGGTCGTTTTCCCTCAGTCCTAGCTATGCAAGGCACACTGGCGTCCAGTATGTCTTGTGCAGTAACCAGAATTTTGTTTGCGCTATCACTGGGGAGATCATGTTTTTCGATGGGGACGTCCAGAGGGTGTATATTTCTTGCTCGGTGAGTGTGGTGTCTAGTTGTGATTCCCAGTAACTGGTTATCTTGGAGTTAAGGTTTGAGGAGTTAGGTCGGAGGAGTTTGTATAAGTGGGACACCTGGTGGCCCACTTTGTTTAAATTCTCCATATACTGAATAATCGAGGGTTTGTGCTTTGTTATTTTTTATTTTGCTAGGGCCGTTTGATTTTGAGGAAGTTGTAGAGTTCTATGTCCGGTAGGTTATGGCGTATTTTTATGTTGTTAAAAGTGCATGGTTTTCCCTCATCTTCCAGATGGGCTGGGTATGAGAACCCTAATGTTTTCATGACTCTATATCCAGGGGTTCCCCCTATATTTAATCTTGGGGTTTGCACATAGGGATTCCCAATATGAGTTTCTAATCCTGTGTTCAAGTTTCTGGTCTACCTTAAGTAGCGCGCATCTTGTGTTTTTAAGTATGTGGCTATTCTTTTGTGCCTCTTTGTTAGCCGTAAGGAGAGTTGTTGGGTCGGCGTTATTTAGGATGGCCTTCTCAATGGTGAGCCAGATTGGGGTGTATTTCTGGTTTGGTTGGATCCAGTACTTCCCCTGTCTTGCTATGAAGGCCGTCTGGAATGTCCTGAAGCCTGCCACGTTTAGCCCTCCTAGTCTCTTCTCTAGTTCTAGCTTTTGTAGGCTTATTCTAGGTTACTTGTCCAGCCATAGGAACTTGTTTATCATTTCTTCTACCTTGCGGTGGAATTCATCTGTAAGTGTGAGGGGGAGCATTCCCGCCAGGTAGCTGATCACGGGTGTGGCTATGTCAGTCTCCATTGAAAATGCATTTTGTTTCTTAGTTGCTTCGGGCCGTTCGCAAAATCTGCACTGTATATAAGAAGCTCAATGTGTTTGGGTAAAGATTTCAGGCCTCTTTTACTAGAAACTGACAGATCGGCATCGAAGCATAAGTTTCCTTTCGCCTGCACCAAATGTCTTTGTAACACCATGGATGAGCTGCATATACAATACAGGGCTCCATGGCACAAGAATTACCAGATGAGTCCGAAATTCTGACACATCGGTTGGCGCAAAAGTGATGCATTGCTGGAGTTAGGCATATACCTGATGCAACTCCAGGAATGCTTCAGAACACATAGGCGAGTCCCATTGTAAAAGCCTTGCCTCATTCCTTACGACTGGACTGAGTAGGCGTAAGGATTTTGATGCAGTGAAGTCATAGCGAGACACAGTAAAATTTAAATTTTACTGCACCAGTTCTACGTGGCTTTTTTGCCTGGGAACGCCTACCCTGCATGCATTATACCTGGTGCAGGTATAATGTGATACAGGGCTCTACAAACAGACGTACTGCACCCAATGCATGTTTGTAGATACGGCACAGTGTGGCTTACTAATTGAGCTGCTGCTACATCAAAAAAAAAGGGACACAGCGGAGGCACAAGGGGCTTGTAAATGAGGTCCTTGATATACAATGGTATACCATACAAATGTTTTATGAGTACCATGTTTGAACAGCTAGTAATGTGTAAAAACTGAAGTGTTTCCTTTTTTACCAAAGCTCATTATGGTCTGGCTTGACTGCACAGTGGTCGCCAGAATACTATGTGAGTATCACCAGGAGAGGGGCTTTGGTTCCGCCCACATGTTGGGAGCCAGGAGTACATGTTTGAATTTGGCAGATGTTGAGGCTTCCACAAAAAGTGCTTGCCCTCAACATACCTGTGAAAATTTTGTTTATTTATCAAGCTATCTGAGCTTGGACTTTTAGGTGTACACACATGAAACTGTAATGCTATTAAAGTGTCTCAGATAACTAGATAAGTTATTGTTTCTCTCTGGCAGCATCACAAATGGGAGTAGGGCAGTCAATAACATACATAGAGTTTTGGCTTGACAGTGCATTCATAAGTTTGACCTATTGGCGTTGCCAATGTTTGTTTTGGACAAGTAAAAACACCTTTGTGCTACTACTGCACTAGGGGTGTTTCTATTTGTTGTATTCCAGTAACGCCTTGAGCTATTGCTGCTTCCCACGCACTCTCTTTAGTTGTTCAGATGTAGAATTTCCCTGCATATGTTGACAGCGGGGCACTGCAATCATTAGAGGTTGGTACTGCCTGTAGATTTTATTTACCTCATTATGCATAATAACATAGGGCTGTATTCAGAATAAATGTCAGCATCTAAAATGTGTAGACTTACACCTAGATTTAGTGGAGACATTACTTTTTCCTGATTCACAAACCCTGAGACAAATGCCTATCCTCTAACTCGATGTCTCCTGCTAACATACACATTGCAGGTGTTTTACACATGCAGCGTTAGCGTAAATTCGACAGTTTACAAGGAGTATGTGTTTTTCTTTTTGTGATGATATCCTACCCCTTTAAAAATGATCTGTTTTAAGTGTGTTATGCAGCATGAATTTACTAACATACGTCCTTTCCATTGCATATTTGTTAGTTTATCTTCAGTGGAATCATTCTGAACCACACACCCTTTTCCATTCTTAAAAATCTTGCATCCACCCCCCCCCCCCCCCCCCCCCCTTGTGGCCACTCTCTCACAGTGTCATCTTATGGATTTTCGTGATTCCGGGCAAGTCATATTTTGAGTTTCCTGTTCATAACATCTCTCGGGCCTTATTTATGAAGGCCTTGCGCCGCCGGTGCGCCACTTTTTCCCATGTTAAAAGTGACGCAGGGGCGGCGCAAGGCCTCCATAAATAAGGCCCCTGAATTTTATTACCCGCTTTTATGCTAATTGTAGTCTTCAAGACCCCAAACAAACATTTGCAAGTGTGATTTGCAACAAAACAGTTGAAATATTTGTTTTCGATGACCCCAGAATTCCTTATGATAAAACTGGGCAAAGTGAGACAGGCGTAGTGGTAGGCAGAGAAGTAGAAGAGAGGTTCAGATATAGAGGTGATCAAGAGAGATAAAGTTTACTTTCCCAGGGGGGCCCTTGGAATGTGGAAGCTCTGGGCAACTGCCCACTTTGCCCATGCCTTAAAATGTCTCTACTTCTTGCCTCAGTCTACAGCTCTGTGTGCATGTACCCTCTTTTAATATGCTCCACACCCGTGTGCTCTCTATTGCCGTCTCTGTCTTCCCCTCGCTCTCTGTCTCTGCATTCTGCTCCCTTTGGCTGTCTGGCCCATCTCGAAGACCCTATTGCTTCCCGCCTCTGAGTGCTCTCTCTCTTTCCACCTGGTTCATACCTCTGTGTTGTTTCCCACTCCCCCTGCCTGTTGATAGGTGTCTTACAAGCCAAGCTGTTGTGCATTGAAATCTGAAACAGAATATCCCACATTGCAACCAGTAACAAAAGTATAATCCGCTCCCATATCAACTCAAAGAAAACCAGAGGGCCAATGAAATTTCAGCTTTCAAAACCCAAATAGTCTGAGAATCAGTGGTGGTCGACACAAACAAAAAGTGGTGGGATGGGAGGCGGAGCGCAGTAGGGTAAGCGTGTGGGGTTATTAATATATTTTTTGGGGGGGAACTTACCTGAAGCTGCCGGCCACCTCGCGTCACCCCTCAGTGTTCTTCCTGGTCACAGCAGACACTGGGACAGCATCACAGACTCCTTGTGCAATCCCGCGATACTCTCATGCTATGAGAGCAGCATGGGGTTTGACCTGAGCGGGCTGGTTTGACGTTCAGCTCAGGACAAGGAGTATGTGCTGTTCTCCAACCGGCTGTTCAATACAGCTCGGCTAAAGAAACCTAAGTGTGCATGTGTGTTTGGTCTGCCTAAGACGGCCGGCCAAACACACATGTATACTTAGACGTACACAGTCCAGTCCTCCATGGCTACGACCCCACCCTTCCCTAGAGCAGGTGAAAAATAAAGCGATGAAAGAATATTGTTTTGTTTTTTACCCTGCTGACAATAGGCAAATCCATTGACAACGCTTTTTTTTCTTTTATCAGAACTACGCTGACAGACATTAGTAGTAAAATCTATTTCGGCATTCAAAATTGCTTTTGCATATTACTGGCTTTCCAAGTTGATTATCCTATCCAAGGTTTTTCATATTCACCTTTTCACAAATGTATAACATTTCTTGATTCTAAATCACTGACTTTACGTCAAGAAACCTATTTATTTTGTTTTAAAAAGTGTTGACTATTAATTATAGTTTCTAATAGAAGACCCTTTCTGTTGATTTTACCTTATTTATTGCATTTTAATAATGTACTTTATACCTTATGATTAACCTGTTTTAGTTTCTGTTTCTCAAGCCAAGGAAGAATGCATGTGTCGATTTTTACAATGCTTTTAATTGTTCAAGCAGTAAAGCTATTAAACTAAACTAAATTCTAGATCCTCTAAGTACATACCTTCTCAAGGGAAGATCGTATATGTGAGTCACATTATTACATTGGATGTAGCACATCCCTTTCATCATGGCTGCCTTTGCACTTTTTCCAAATCTTGTTGTGTTTGCCTCTAAATGAGGTACTGCTTCTACCAGTAGGTGTATGAAAATTTAGGGCAAGGTACTGTCTCCAACCTGTGGATTGCATTAAGAGTTATGAACACGAAACAGATATATTACATTTTAATAATAGTGGTTGCATAATTCAGGGTCATCTTAACAGCATTAAAACCCCCTGGGCAAAGCAGTGCACTTGGCCTTGCCTACACAACCACTCACATGAATAAAAATGTATAACGGAAAATTAGTGTTAAATTCTGGTCTGCATGGTGCCCCTATGCTCATTGCCTGGCATGCCCATGCATTAAGACGGCACTGGCAGAACTGACTACTGACAGGTCGGCAGTATGGCTTTACTGTTACCTGCAATGTATGGGTACCCCTTCATTTTCAATGTAAGACGAGTGGGAACGAGGGAGAGCATCATGTTTGCTATTTGCTGTAAAGCAAAGCTATGGCTTTATTGAATATGATACATTTGTACAGTACCAGAATATTGCCAGAATCAGGGTCGGACTGGGACAAAATATTGGCCCGGACAGCAAAATGAAAGGCACCCACATTGGCGACACAGATAGCTAAAAAAAGTGAACCACATTTGCAAATCAGCCTACTTTTGAAGTTGTAAAGGCACGCTCAATGGGTATTTGACAAGATATGGGAGACATCATACATTTGCATTTGCTGCAGGCAATGCTTGTGGTAATATCAGGGAAATCAACAATACCAGCCGGCCCACCTGGTCATAAAACCAGCACACACACTGACCTGTCAGACCAGCCCCAGCCGCACTGCCTGATTGCCCTATAGGCATTGCCGTCTTAACGCATGGGCATGCTGAGCAGTTGTCCGGGTGGCCCAAGAGCATAGAGGCCCCATGCTAAGCTATGCATAGACCACCTGCAGCTGAATTTTTTTTTTTTTTTAATATCGTTTCATTTTTTCAGCTGCTGGCTCTGAGCCAGTGTGTTCAGGGAAGGGCGGGCTGGGCCATGGGAGGTGGCTCTGAAGGCAGGACCCAGTGCACTGTTTTGGCCTGGTGTCTATAATGCTGTTAAGACGGCCATGCCAAAAGGCCAGTATGACCCTGGCCAGAATATTGTGTGACATAAACATTGTGTCCTAAATATCATTTATCACCGACTGGAGATAATAATCGAAAATCTACACCCAGTGAAAAGATATATTTCTTAACAATATTTAGCACCCAATATTTATGTCAGACTTAATTTTAGTGTTTGATAGCCTGGCATGCAATTATTGCCATTTCTGGGGCAGTTTCATTAAGTAAACAAGCATTTGCAATGCAATAAGTCTTGCATTTGCGAGAGTTTAAGCCATTGGGATTGTAAGTGACAATATCTTTTATTTATCATTTTTGATAACTAACACATAAGTCCCTCAAGGCTCAGTGCTCTCTCCTCAACTCTCTAACATTTACATGGAACCTCTCACCAAACTACTCAAAACAGCCAACATCCGTTTCCATCTTTACGCAGACAATACTCAGATATATTTGGGAACCACCTCCCTCAATTACATAATGAGAGATGTTTAACACTGGCTGTCATGTAATCACCTTAAACTAAACCCCGACAAAACTGAGATACTCGTCATTTCTAACAAGGAGGAGAACCCTCAAATTGCTGAATGGCTAAAGGCCGTTGATGCGCTCAACGAGAATCTCACCCTAGCTGACTCTGTCAAATCACTAGGCATCACGCTAGACCCAAAACTGAACATGACCAGACACATCAAGAATTCGGCCAAGAGCGCTTTCCTTAACCTTAAACTACTGAACAAAATAAAACTGTTCATTCCGCCCAGTGATCTTAAACAGGCCACTCAAACACTGGTGCTGTCAAGACTGGACTATGGGAACGCAGTCCTCTCAGGAATTGCAAAGTCACATCTAGCTCCCATCAAAACAACTTTGAATGCAGGAGCCAGAATGGTCACTGGACTCAAGAAATTCGACCACATTTCTCCTGAACTCAGAGAACTTAAGTGGCTCACAGTCGAAATACGGATTAACTTCAGAACAGCCTGCCTCGCTCATGAAGCCCTACATACCGGCAACCCTGAATATTTGGCAGCCAAACTCAAAAAAGCCGGGCAGGCCAGGAACCTCAGAAGCTCAAACTCCCTCCTACTCATCCTGCCAAAAACTCGAAAACAAAGAACTGCAGCGTGATCCTTCGCCGGAAGCGTGCTCAAAATCTGGAACTCTATTCCCCTTCACATCAGAACCATTCCCTCTTTTGTAAAACTCAAAAGCCAGCTAAAAATCCTGTTCCTCATCTGCTCCCTAGGGAGTCGATAGGATCAATCGGAGCGGGGTAGCAGACACCTCGCACTGCTCCAACGCCATGTCCCCAAGACTATGAAGTAGATCCCCCAATCAGCGTCCTGCAATGTTAATGTGTCGTTCTTTTGTTTCGTTTGTTGCAAATCTCTGCAATGTATCTGCTGTAAAGCGCTCCAATATCCTTCTGACCAGTGCTATATATAACTTTCTAAATAAATAAGTAAATGAAACGCATTGTCATTAACAATGCCAATAGCTGAAACTCCTGTAAATGCGAGACCTATTTCATTTCAATGAAGGGGCTGCCACTATACCGGACTGCTTGGAAAGTGAAAGCACGCATGGCGCGCTAAGTGATACAGGAAAGCATGTCGTGCCTACAGTAAGAGAAACTCATTAAAGAAAATAGTGCTAACAGACTAAATAAGACATACCGTGTAACAACAGAAGTGAAAGGCCAGTCCTCATGGGACGTTGCAAATGAAGGCAAGGCAATACCAAGGAGGGACTAACAAGCCTATTATCAAATCAGAAGTCAGCATTTACAAAGGACAATGACACAAGCCAATGAAAAATATGGACGAAGAGCTTCAACTCCATACTGAAATACAGCATGCCTTGCAGAGAAGCACATGCGCTGCCCAGGCTCAACCTAAAAAGGAGGTTAAAGCAAGTTGACTACCCTCTGGTTTCCTCCATATGTATGCTTTTGAAAAATGTATGTTGTTTTGTACAGCGCAAATCTAACTACAAAGCAAAAGAGACTCTACCCCAAGGCGTCAAACAGCACATGGGGGAAGGTAGGCAGGGACTGGAAAAGGCAGAGTGCAGGGGTAGTACTTTGGAGGAAGTAAGTAAGGGGGCAAATGGTTGCGGGACAGTGCTACCTGAACAAGGTGCTGTTCTGAAATGTCAAAGGGTGGTGAGAGGAGATTACACAGCTGAATATGTTGTTTAAATAGCAGTCTTACGCATCTTCCTGAAGCAAGGGTAAGATAATGCTTTGTGAATATCAAGATGGATAGGATTTCATACCCCTGGTGCATTACATGAGAAGGCCTAGCTTCATGCCTTTTCTTTCCTACCTTTCCTTTTGTCAAGTTTTGTGCTCCTGTTGAGTGTATTACGCAGCCCTCTGGAGGTCTTGGACTCCATAGTCATATGGGGTTAATATGTTTTTCTAGGGTCAGCCTGACTTTCATTGAATTTCTATGAAAAACCTTTACCATAAAATACTCTTTAAAAATCATTTATTTGTGCCCTATTCCAGGCCCAATGGAATTATGCGGAAGGGGAGGACAGAATTATGCAACTGGGTTGACTAATTTATGCATCAAGAAAAGGCAAATTATGTGGTGTAATGCAGCATATTTTTTTTATAGTATTACTTCCTTGTTTTGTCATTTTTATATAAGTTAACACTATCTTGCAAAGAGTTCAACCCATTAGTACCAGTTTAACACCCAAATACAGCAATAAGCAACATAAACTGGATCAGTCAACTTTGCAAAGGGTCTTCCACCTCGCACATGTGTTGTCACATTTTTTGTAATGTATGATCCATGTGTGAGATCCCCTCTTCCGTATTACAATTGGATTAGATCATTTTGACAAAGTATCTCATCTGCCAAACTCTTAATAAGGCATTTCATTATTATGTGTAGTTGACAAATTGTCTAAGTATTACCATTCTTCTCTCGTCTAGGGTGGGAGTATAAAACAGTAAGACTTTTTTGGTTGGTCCTTGATTTTGAGTTGATTTTTTAGGTACTCCTGTATGCGCTTGTGGATAAAACATTAAGGGGCCGATTAGGATGGCGGACGGACTTGCGTCCGTCCGCCACCCCTGAGTAGGAGGGACCGTCCGCATGGGCAGCGGCGGTCCCTCCATGGCAATTAGGATGTGACCGCCAGGGTGGCGGTCACATCCTCTATTTTTTACATTGCGGCGGGCGCAGCTTCAAGCTGCACCCGCCGCAATGTTAAAAATGCATGTGTTGCATTTACATGCACAAAGCGGCAGGCACCGCACGGTGCCTGCTGCTTTGTGTACGCAAATGCAGGGGGGTACCATAGGTACCCCCCATGTGCACCCCCCACCCCCCATTCACCCAGGGGGCCCGCAACGGGCCCCCAAAGTGAATGTCCGTATGCTTTTCCATGGCGGAAAAGCCGCCGTGGAAACGCATATTTACACAAACATCATAATATGGCGGACGGTGTCTCATAGACACCGCCTGCCATGTTATAGCTTTTTCGCCGCGGTCGGAAGCCGACCGCGGCGGAAAAGCGGCGGACGGAATTCCAGACCCACCAGCCATCCTAATTTGGCGGTGGGTCTTTGGAGTCTCCGCCGCGGTTTTTCCGCATCCTCCAGGCCAGCGGACACTTCCGCCGGCCCGGAGGATGCGGAAAAAACGCCATCCTAATCGGCCCCTTTCTTTCATAAACACACATATAGTAACCTACATTTACGGGCATTGGCAATGTTATCTATTCTTCAGAAATATATTGTCTGTCTTGCCTTTTATATTCTTACCATGCCGAACAATAGATGGTGATAATTTCATGAAAAACAGTCTGGCTATTTTCTTAGCTCAGGACAGTGACCATAGTGCACATAAGTGTTAAATGTGCCTTTTGTAAAAAATAAATAAAGACGTTAGCATAAAGTTACGGCAATACATACACCACAACACTCGTGCCATTTCCAGCAGGAGAAATGAGTGCTTATTTAGACTTTGGATGACGGTTACTCCATCACAAATGTGACTGGTGCAGTGTCTGCCTTATTACAAAGGCATTAACCCCTTCGCTACGGCCGCGATTTTTCCGCTGTGCAGTAAACAAACGAACAGGGCGGGGCCGTGACGAACCCCAGCCGTCATCAGCACACGCCCACCGCGGGGCGTGACGGCTGGGGTTCGTCACCAGCATGGGAGGGGTTAAGATATAATGCACTTGTAATAAGGCAGATGGGATATCCGTCACATTTTCGACCGAGTTTCCGTCTGCCAAACTCTAAATCAGGGCAACTAGGCCAGAGTTTGTTCTTGGTGGATGGAGCATACTCCATCAGGATGACGGAGGACATTACCTCCCAAGGGACCTCTGCCTGTCAAATGTAGAATTGTCACCTGGCCCTGCAGACAACTCTGTATGACAGGAACTGTAGTCATGGAGCTTTCTGTCAATGTATGAAAACTTTGATGGACAGTGCTGTTTGCCATGAAGGGCGGCCATCAAACTTTTCAGCCTTTTTTTGTTTTTCAAAAACAAACACCACAGTGGTAGTATGTTTCCATTTACAACAACCTGTCCTCCAAACTCTAATTCAGGATATTAGTCTCTTTGCAAAGTAGAGGACTTTAAATCATATAGACACGGGGTATATCATGAGAAACCATCGTTGTGAAAAATTGTTTTGCTGCCATTTTTTAACTTGTTGATCAAACATCTTATGCTTCTGCAGTCTCTTTTGTACTGTTTTTTCATGTGGCAAGTGTTTTGTGCACCTGCTCAAATATATTAGTGCATACACATGTTAGAATCATCAGTTAAAAATAGGACAATTGCCTGTGTGTGAAGCAGTCTATGACTACTGTACCATTGACCACATGCGCATATAACTGTAGCGCATAAATGCAAGCAATAAAGACTGTCCAAAAATCCAATAATAACATTTCACACATATTTTTAAAACGGCACATCGCACCTTTAAGCGCTCACGGTGGCTCGTTTAAGTCTGGCCGCTGAGAAATCACCTGTTTGGGCAGGGATCACAGTTATGCATTTTGCCACAAATGCCTTATTTCCTTAGGCAATGTTGTCAGGCAAATGGAGTTAAATTTACGCGGTCAAAAATTACTGTTAATTTCAGAGACGTGTGGATTTTGGTGTGAAAAGCATGAATCTAACATGTCGTGCCCAATTTTCAGCAGGGGAACTTGAAACCAGCTTATCGGATTTCACCTGGTTCGATAATTACTTTAATCTCATCAAGGGCAAGTTTGACAATTACTTTAATCTCATCCAGGGGATTACGAGTGGCCCGGCATAAAAGCTGGTTTTTTCCCAACCCCAAAGTTATTGATACCGGGGACCCGTAACTCCAGTGCTGGGAGACATCCGGCCCATCATGAGTTGCACCTCGCTCGTCCACATAGAAAGGAGGAACTATCAATGGAATTGGTAATTCTGGGCCCACTGTCCCAGGTAATTCCTCATTTTCCCAGACTTTCACACAGAGATTGCAGCTGTTTTCAGCAACCAAAATCTCTCTGTGAAATAAAAAAACATATATTTCGGGCGAGGCCGGTGACTGGTTTTACCAGCCCTATCGAAATTAAGAATCCATTCGTAATTAATGCCTTAGACTTAATTTGTTCCATGCAGACTACCATGATATGGCTACAGGTTTCTAACCTCAACTTTTCAATTTGCATACCACTATCACTTTGTTGCCTTGTGCCTGCTCTCTAAGTTAACATAGTAGGAAGAGTCTGAAAAATGCCTGAACACCAGCAACAACTGAACTCAACTGCTTTGTTCAGCAGTGGCAGCTCCTCCGCTATGGCGGAGGAGAGTCGCCCCACTGCTTTTAAGCAGTGTGAAGTAGAAACATAAAATGATAATAACTTTGAGTTATTATCATTTTATGCTTGTGCTGCTTTGCGGGCGCTGCTGCTCGGGAGGAGTGGTTTGCCCACTCCTAAGTGCACATGACTGTCTGCCCCCTTCGGGCCGGCCAAAACAATAATGCATACGTTCCCTGTTCTCCATGCAGGCTGCATTACAGCCTGCGTGGAGAACATACCCAGGCCCCATTCCCTGGCTGAGTGTCGAACCAGGACGCCCAGACCAATCGCAACGCTGTATTGCAGCGTTGTGATTGGTGAGGGGAGCCTTTGTGCTTACCAATCACAAAGCTGCAGAGCAGGAGCAGAGACCCAGGGCCCAGCGGCAAGGTAAATTTATATATATATATATTTTATATTGCGCATCCCCCTGCATAATTCCTCCCACAGCGTCTGCCCCGCCACCCGCGAGCCATGCCGCTGTTGTTCAGGCTGTGAGTACCCAGATATGCGATTGAGTCTATGGTTGTTATCAATTCAAGTCACTTCCCAAGTTTCCCTACATTAGATTTGGATTGACTGTTGTCCAAATTATATTTTCTGCTTTCATAGAAATTTCCATTGAAAAACTTCAAGAATCCTGGAAACATGGACAACATTTCCCTGTGTGCATTTTGTGTCTGCTTTCACCAACACACCATATTTACCTGTATACCACCTGCATGCCCAATTCCTGTGCACTATTGAAAAGGAGGTATGCAGTCATATGCTGTGCCATGACTACATTGTCAAGATGAGTCAGTTACCACAGAATTTCCAAAATACAATATTGGTCAGAATGAATTATCCAAGAAATGCATAAGAAATACAAATGGATTAAATTGAACTGCATATTATGCCCTACTGGCCTATGACTATACATAGCCCAGAGGCAGTTTGTTGGTAAGTGGAATCCAACGTTGACCTACTAGGACCAGGTATATGACAGCTTTTTAGGATAACTCTATAAACACAATTCCATTTATGTCAGTTGTATATAAATATACCTACCTGTAGCTCGCAGTTTCCTGCCTTCCCTGTGTTTAGGTTTAGCAAAAGTTTTCCTATATACCGATAGTGATTTCTGGCAAGTGCCCACTACTTTTTGCCATGACTCAACTTTACAACTGTTATTCTTATGACTTTTAAAGTGGATTGCTCTTGGTGATTTCCTACCTCATAATTTTAACATAGGCACGGAAATTCTTATATATATAGACCCTTGATGATGTACTTGATACTGGTTACTGATATTGGAGTGAGCGAGAAAGTGGGCATGACTTCAGACGTAATGTATAACATATGCCAACCTAACCTTAGGAGGACAGATGTAAGTTTGCTTTTAGTCATGAATACAGTAACATCAAATCAGTTTTTTTTTTGCAAATCAAAATTTCCGGCTGAAACATTTGTGGATAATCCAATCAGGTGTATATTACACACATGCAGGCGTGCTACTTACCCCTAGTTTTAATTACATCCTTTCTAAAATAATGCCCTCTCCCTGCATCTTGTGTTGGTACTCAACAGGTTAACTCGAAGTTAGATATATTTTCACTTCCAGGTCAGGAATTCAAATCTGGTCCACGTTAATCAAAATACAGAGCAATTACTCCTGCAGATGATTAGTCGAGTCCCTCGTATGACAGGAAATACAATCTGTTACATCACTGAAAGCCCCAGAGACGTATGTTGCTGTTAATAGAATGCCAAAGCTACTTTAAGAACCGTGTCAGGCTTTCCTATCCAGCATTCGAATGGGGAGAACAATAATTGTTTCAAGCTTTGGCCTGCCTCACCACAGAAGTTCAGTTTAATGTTTTTAATTAATATATGCATAATTTATTTTTCTGTATGGTCACTTTATCCCCCATGCTGAGCTTAAATATCTCTGTCTTCTGGAATCAGAATCTATATTCTGTTCTACAACAGGCCAGAATATACAGTGTCTGTGTTCTCTGCAGGCCTTCTTTACCCTTCTACAGTAATGTTGCCTTGCTGGAGCACAAAGTTTGTGGTCAAGATAAGTGGGACAGAACATATCACCCGACTGTGAGAAAATGGCCGCTCCAGGGTCAATGCTAAGCCCCAGACATAGATGAAATATATTTCTCACTGTATAATATCGCTCAACATTTTCATCAGTTTCTTTGAGGCATTTAGGACAGGCATTGATAAAGCCGATAGGTCTGACTTTAGCAAGCTAGTGCAATGGCTATATTTGTATTTTATATTGTTAGTATGTACCACAAAAACGTGATGGATAACTGTAACTTCAATAAGCATGAAATACAAATAAAAAGAACACTACCTGTGCTTCCTAGCTGGCTGGTTTAATTAGAACAGGTAGAGAAAGGTTTTTTAGGTCTGGCTTGAGAGGGCAGCTGTGCCAACCATATGCAATCATCAAAAAAATAACTTTAGCAAGCCCTTCTCAGTGAGGGGCTTTGGCTCCATCCACATAATGTTTCCCTTGAATGTGACTGAGTCTGTTTATTATGAAAAGTTAAGACAATGGCAGTAGGCCTGACATGCTTATCGTGAAAAGCATTTGTTAAAATCAAAAGGCATTTAATGGTGAATTGTTATTACACTGTGCTAAAACCAGCAAACTGGTGTTTTTTCTTGTATGGAATCTCACAATTCCACATCAGAAGCAAGGGTTTTGTTTTTGATGACCCCATCAGATAAACCTTGAGTGACGAAGATTTGCACTGTTAGTATCCTTGTTAGCCCCAGGTTAAGAAGGATTGTTTATTGCTTTGCCAACTGTAATTTTCTACAAATTTATAAGTTTTCCATTTTGTGACTGATAGTGGCCTTGTGGGAACATTTATGTTAAATGTAGCAGTTATGGCGATAAGCCAGTTTTAAAGGCCATAGTACTTATTTGTTTATTAGGGATGAATGTTATGCCGTATGCCTTATGTGTGATCTGTTAAGTATGAAAGGTTACAAAACAGGCAGTAGGACTGACTTATTTAATATGAAAAGTTTATGTTAAAGTGAAAAGGCTTTTGAGGGTGAATTGTTATTTCACCTTGTTAACCACTTCGCTGCTCAGCATATTCCCCTCCTGTGCTGAGAATTTGTAAATCCCATTATTCATGACGAGCTGGGCTCGTCATGAGCGTGCGAGGAGGCTACTTCATGACGAGCCCAGCTCGTCATGAGTGTGGAAGGGGTTAAAGCCTTTAGTTAGGTATATTTAGTACATGGAAGTTCAGAGATTCCCTTAATAGGCATCAGGGGTGGCCTTAGACATGTGCAAGCTGTGTACCTGCACAGGGCCACCACGCCAATATATATCCTTAATATAATAATCCTCTGAGGATGGATGCATATTTGCGTGGCTGCCCCTGGCAGGGATTTGGCGGCCTCTGGCTCTGTTCCACTTCCAAACACCCTGACCCCCCCGTCCAGGGAGGCTCCACCCCGCCCAGACCCCCTCTTCCAGGGCCCCCTACCTACGCTCCCTGCCCAGGGCCGCCATGAGCCTAGAGCCGCCCCTGTAGGCATGGACTTTGGTGTTGCTCACACCCTTTGACAGACCCACGGGATAAAAGGTTTGCACCGTGATAATTAATGGTAGACCCCTTTAGGAATGCCTGACAGGATTATATGTCAGGCTCTTGTGATCAAAAATATTCATTAAAAATACATTCATTCATATATTTGCATACATATACAAATATTGAGGAGTTTTGGATCAGCCCTCGTCTGCCAATGGCCTGTTCAAGTGCCATTTACACTCTTTTTCCAATACATGACAGCATACAGCATAGGAAAATGGTTCAGCAATCTTCATAAGCCATCCGCTCCATTGCCTTGTCTGATCAGAATGAACATCTGTCTGAAAATTCGTGCAATTTATTGTAGGGTCAGTTGAGTCAGTCTTTTAGTTTCTCCTTTCATAGGTCGCTTTTCATTGCTTTTCTTCTCCTTTTTGTCACATTGTGCTGAAGATTAGACTACACTGCAGCTCCCTTTACCGTGCTACTGGGCAGCTTGTCTGTCACTCATTTCATCTGCTGGGCGCCATATCCTACTTGGTCACTGATTCTTATCCTGGTGCCATTATGGGACTGGTACAGTCAATAGTGTATCATCGTTTTACCATTCCAAAATGACCGAAATGTTGCTTCTACATATGGAGGCTGTTCTAGAACTTTAAAATCATGATACACTTCATATAATACCATTGCAAGATGGACAAATGCTGCCATGCTTTATTTTACTTTATATTGCAAGCATACATCCACTGTGTTTTTACATATGCTTGTTGAATTTGTGTGTGAGTTAATTGAGGTTGGGTAAGTGGGTAAATGCAAGAATGAGTCAGTGGATGGATGAATGGATGCATGAGTTCAAGGATTTGTGACACCCCACATGTATAATGACTTATTGAATGCCTAAACTCATCATTGACCAAAGAGACATTTTCAGTTATACATCAAGTCTATTGGCATTGCCAGCAATTGTTAGTTTTAATGCAAGGTACAGGAAAATATCATTCTTATTGGTGCATACAAAAGGCATTTTTGTCTTTGGATTACTATCCAACATAAACGCATAGGCTAAACACACAAGAATGAATAAGAAAACTAACAAAAGGATAAAGAATAGAAAGAAAAATAATTTAAAAGTAAAGGATTGGCCTACCAGCCTTAGCAGAGAAGTGCAATTCTTTTTAGGCAGATTTTTTGTACACTCACAGTGAAAGATAGCCAGTGACAGAAGCAAACTGACTTATTGCCCCATGGTGTATGTTATGTTGGGTGAAAGCAACACATGAATGACAGTTGAACAGACCATTAGATGAAGAAGGGTTACCCAAAACTCCTATATCTATGTTCATATGCACATACTTATAAAATGTATCATGTCTTATTAGATGAGGCTGGCGGGACAGCTAAGTCTTTCTCGAGACCTTGTCTTAAAAACTTATTTCCAGTTGATCACAATGTCCAGAACATCTATTTCATGATGACAAATGAGGAAAATATATGTGAGTGACTTCTGTCCCTCACACCTAACTACAAAGCAACAGTGTACTGGTGTCAAGAGGTTTTTACTGTGTGTAACACAGAAAAAGGCATTAGAGTAGCAACTAGCGTATAGCATCAAGGCCAGGTGCGTACAGTGGGGAGGGGAAACCAGGCATTGGCTCACAAATAGGGAAGTGAACAAAGAGAAGTGACAGAGATGCCTGTGGTAGTATGAGTGTGGTGGGAAGGGGTGGGAATAAGAAATATTTAGGGGGGGATTGGCATTCAGGCCATTACTCTGTGTGAAGGATGGTTTTTCAGCTCCTTGTGGAAGGGATGAAGGGATTGAATCAACTTCCCAAAGTTGTTGTTCAACAGCTCCTGTTCTGAGCTATTGTGAGAAGTATTTGTAATGTTAGGTTAATATTATGTGTATTTTTTGTCAAACTTGTTTTTATTGAGTTTTACAAAGAATCAATCAACAAGCATGGTAGTACATCCTCTATATACATTCGGATATCGCTTTCAGTTATCTATTACCAGGTACAGATTCTGTTGAGTGATCCGATTCTTTTCTCATGCAGTTCTATCTTCATTTATTACCTGCACGCCTACATTATTGAATGATACAACAAATAAAGAGGATAAAAGTAAGGAAAACATACCCTCTCTATCGATTATCCATTTTCCTACCACAGTCCCTCCACCCTCCCCGGCTCTTTTCCTAGTGGAGTACAGCTTTGGTATTTCTCTAATTTTAGCATTGGGGATAGGGGGACCCGAGGTCGATCTACAATGGGATAAAAGGGTAGAAATAAATCATAATGGGGTAAAGTGAAAAACATTGAGTGTGCGGGGTCTCGGGGGTCTGGAGCATTGAGTCTTATCTTGCTGTGGTTTCAAATGGACAGGGGGGGTCAGGTTAAAATTGAAACAAGTGGAGCGCCCTGAGTCTTGTGGGACAGGTGGTCAGTGAGAGACCACTGGACAAGAATTCCACTAAGGGGCCACATGCAAATTCAACATTTTAAAATTCGTACCTGTAAATGTCACTCATGCGCTCCATAGTTAGGGCCTGCCACAACTGTGCATGCCATTGCGTTATGGCTGGGGATTATTTCTTTTTCCAGGCGGCAGCTATCGCCGTTTTAGCTGCTCCTAAGCAGAGCTATATAATGGCTTGGTATGCTTTAGTTTGGTATTTCAGGGATGGGTCCCTCAGGCCCAACAATGTGTATTCTAGGGAGTCTGGTATGGGATAGCCTATAATCGCTTTGATTTAAGCCAAAATTTCTGACCAAAAGGGGCATATGGATGGACAATCCTACCATATGTGGTGGAAATCACCCAGCAGACCACACCCTCTCCAACAAAGCTCCAAAGTGTTAGGAAATATTTTCTTCAGTTTTTCCGGTTACAAGTACCAGTCATACATTCTCTTGTAGTGAGTTTCGCGCTGACTGAGGGAATGACAGTGGCGTTTTTGATATTTTTCCATAGGCCTTTCCACTGGGTGTCTGTGATATCGTGGCCCAGTGTCCGTTCCCAGAATTCCAGATAGCATGGCGCCTAGACAGCAGTGTGTGCAATAATAGGGAGTATAAAAGGCGATCGCCCCTTTCACTGAGCTGGCACCTTTCACATAGCGCTCCAAAGGTGTGCGTTCTCTGGTAGCCCCTTCACTAATCTCGGGTTGGAGGACCCAGTGGCGCAGTTGGAGGTACCGAAAGTGCTCTGTGTTAGGTACTTGGAACTCCCTCTGACAGTTAGCAAATGTTAGAATGTTCCAGTTGTGGAATATGTCAGCCACAGTAAGGTAGCCTCCCTCCCGCCATGTGTCGAAAGGTCCTGGATGTAGTGTCGGTGGGAAGGCAGGGTAGAAGATAGTGAACACTGAAGTGATGTGATGGGTAAACGAAGAAAGCTGACGTAATACTGGAGGACCTAGGGAAAACTTTAAATTTAGCAAACTTGGGGTTTGACATTTGGCAGTTGTTCGAAATGGGGGTCTCTAGTTGGTAAGGGTTTGCACCTTTGTCCAAGTAGGGACCCTTCTTTCTAGTCAGGGTAAGGGAGTCACACTCCTAAAATAACCCCTGCTTACCCCCTTGGTAGCTTGGTACGAGCAGTCAGGCTTATCTCAGAAGCAGTGTGTAAAGCATTTGCACGTAATCATCAGTAATACAGTGATAGCACTACAAAAGGACACCACACCAGTTTAGAAAAATATCCAATATTTGTATTTATCCAAAACAAGACCAAAACAATAAAAATGAAAATCCAACATACAGTACTTAAAAATATATATTTTGCAAGATATCCTTAAAATTGCAGAAATACCTAAAAAACACAGTTTGTATGAGTCAGTAGCTCCGTCCTGGCGCTAACTCGATGCTGAAAACAGCAGAGTTAAACAGTTCCAGCCGACCACGTCGTTACGGGCCAGCGAAAGTGTGGACAGACTCGGTAACTGTACCTTTCTCATTGGGGCTGGCACATTGGTGCGAGCTGGTCATGGCAACCGTCGCTGTTGCATTGCAAAATGGAACCGGTGCCGGGGATGTATGTCGTTACAACGCATGCTTTTTCCATGCATGCCTTTACAACGCAGGTTTTACAACGCAAGTCGTTACAACGACTTGCGTTGGGGGGCGCTGGATAGTGAATAGTTTAATTTACTATTCCAACTCCAGTCCCCGTGGATAGTAGGGAAGGTGTTGGATAGTAAATTAAACTATTACCTATCCTACAGCGCACCCCAGCGCAATTCGTTGTAACGAATTGCGTTGTAAAAGTTGCGTGGTAAAGGTAGTGCGTGGTAAAAGTTGAGTTGTAAACGCTGTTTACCGGTGCCGGGTGCGTTGCCCTCTCGATGTGGTGCAGGCAGCGGCTTGGTGATGATCGTCCAGACAGCATTGGTGAGACTAAGGCTTACGGGGCAGGGTGAGGCAGTGCTCGATGCAGTGCGGGCAGGTTGCAGTGCAAGCGACAGAGCCAGTTAGTGGGAGCTGGCATCGGTTGGCCCAGATTGCTGTGAGGAACAAGGTGCTGCGGAATGAAAATTACATGTGGTGCCGCCTGCCACGATGCGGTCACAGGTGTCGAAGTGAGCAACAGGTACGGCGTTGGTGGGACCAGGATTGCAAATTGAAGCGATGTGGTGAAGAGAGCGGTGCCAACGGGTCACGGTGCAAGCAGCGGCTCGGTTGAGGTGGCGGCGGTCATCGTTGTCAGTGAGACCAGGGTTGCAGTGCACGATGCAGGCAGTGCATTCTACAGTGCCGTCAGGAGACAGAGCCGGCATCAGAGTCAGTGACGGAGTCGGTTGCATTTCCCTTCTCTGTGGCAACTGAAACAGCAGTTCCTGAAGCGGTACCCAGAGGTTGGTGAAGTCTTTGCAGTCCCTGAGACTTCAGAACAGGAGGCAAGCTCTACTTCAAGCCCTTGGAGATACTCAGCACAAGTAAAGAAAGTTCAGTCCAGTCCTTTCACTGTCCAAGGCAGAAGCAGCAACTGCAGGCCAACCCAACAAAGCAACAACACAGTAAAGGGGCAGTACTCCTTCTGGCAGCTCTTCGAGCTGTTCTTCTTGGCTGGTTCCTTGATTACAGCAAGTTCTAAACTTTTGGGGTCTGGGCCCATAGTATTTATACTCAAAATCCATTTGTTCTCTCAGGCAAAGAGCGTCTGTGCTTAGTCCAAAACAGTTCTATCCTCTCTAGCCCAGCTTCCTGGCAGGAGGTGGAGACAGCATTATGGAAGGCAGACCAGGCCCATTCAGGTGAAAGGAAATATCCTCCCCTACTCTAAATGCAGCCCAGATCTATCCAGCCCAACCCTGACTCATTCAGACTCTCTGGAGCCACTGCACATCTCCAGCCCATGTCACTCCAAAGCCAGACAGTCAATACACATCCTAGCAGAGGCACACCAGATGGCTAAGCAAGAAAATACATACTTTCTAAAAGTGGTACTTTCAAACACAGAATGCAAAAATCACCCTCACTAAAAGATGTTTTCTAACATTCTGGGTTCAGGCATACTAAAACATTTTTTCCTACCTTGTTCCCAGGGAAGTTATGTTATGTTTATAAGATGTTATAAGCAAACTCCCCGTTCTATCCTATGGGAACAGGTAGCCTTGCAATAGTGAAAAACGAAATTGGCAGTATTTCACTATCAGGACGTGCCACACACACCAGGGAATGTCCTACCTTTCACATACACAGCACCCTGACCACAGGGGTACCTTGGGCCTAACCTAGGGGTGACTCATATGTAAGAAAAGGGAAGGTTAGGGCCTGGCAAGTGAGTGCACTTGCCGAGTCGACATGGCAGTACCAGACTGCAATGGCAGGCCTGAGGTACCTTTTTAGGGCTACTGGGTGGCACAATCAGTGCTGCAGGCCCATTAGTAGCATTTGATTTACAGGAACTGGCACACTCAGTGCACTTTACTAGGGGCTTACCAGTAAATCAAATATGCCAATTATGGAAACACCAATCCATAATAATAATTTACAACAGGAGCATTTGCACTTTAACACTGAGCAGTAGTGAGAAAGTGCACAGAGACACTAAACCAGCAAAAACAGTGTAAAAAACGAGAGGTCAGAAAGCAAAAAGACTGGAGAAACATGCAAAAAGCTGCTAAGTATAACAGCAGTTGTATTGCATTGAAGAGACTTTGCCATCCTGCCCCCTTCTGAGTTCATTGTTAACTCTATTTTGAAATATTAAAGGCTGGAATCAATTAATTTGGTTGGTATCTTAGAGTCCCTGTGGACTGTGTCATCAGAATACTTCCTCTGAAGGTCCGGATAAGTAGTGGCTGTTGAAAGAAGGACATTACACCGGCTGACCTGTTTGGGGTGTACAAGGTATTGTTGTTTTTTCCTGTCCATCACCCGCAGAAAAATCCTGCTGGAGAAGACAATAACCCCTGCCTTATAGGAGAATAATCTAAGGGTGTGTACATCATTAGTTTTTTTGCTTTACAGAAACAAACTCCTTCTCCTGTATGTTTCTAAAAAAACAATCAATTTAAAACGTTTGGTGAACAGCTGTCAAAATGTTCAGCAGCTGTCCAACAATATTTTTGCACATTGAAAGGAGCTGCCATGACAGCAATTATTTCCAATGTACAAAGATAACCGCTGGGCCCACGGTCAAACTCTAAATTTAGCAGACAGAAGTCTGTCAGAGTGGCAGAGGTAAAGTCCTCGCCGCCCTGATAGACTGTACTCAATCTACCAAGCCTTAACCCCTTGCACGCTGGCCGAATTTTCACGCTGTGCCGGCGAAATAGAGAGTGGGCGGAGTTCAGACGGCCCCTGGCCATCGTTCGCCCACCGTGACGCGTGACGGCCAGAGGCCGTCCTGAGCACCAAAGGGGTTAAATTAGACTCTTGGCCCTTTAACACAAGCTATCCCTGATAACACGGAGTTCTAGCTGATATTTGCCATCTGTGTCCCTCAGGTGGTAAGTATCCATAGGGTGGGGGCCAGTGGGGGTCAGGTGGTGTTTGACATGGGGCAGAAAGGGAGCAAAGGGAGGTCTGGAAACATTGTCTGCTCTACTAGAGTGCTGGAGGGGTCTCTGCCTGCAGCCCCTGTCTCTCACCCCCATGGTTTTACTGAGTGCAGATCAAGTTTTAGGTTTAGTATTTTCCGACCTACCAACTTCTTGGCAAGAAAACACTGGACCACTTATAGTAGCGAGGGTTAACCCTTTGTAGAGATCAACCCACATGCATCATTGTAGGAATTTGCGATTCCTAAATTGCGAAAATTAAGGAATCGCAATTTAGAAATTGCAAAATCCTATGCATCAAGAAATTGCAAACGTTTTTGCGATTCTTTAATTTTCTTTATTTGCGATTCCTTAATTGCGAATCGCAATTAAGGAATCGCATTACATTTATTCCTATGGGCCTAGAGGCCCATAGGAATCAATGGGAAGGCATTCTCATTTTGCGAATTCGCAATTAAGGAATCGCAAAATGAGAATGCAATTTCAAGGGTACAGGGGGGGGTCCAAAGGACCCCCCCCTGCACCCCTGAAATGTCACGTAAGTACATTTTACTCACACACATGTCCCAAGGGCATGTGTGTATGTAAAATATAAGTTTAAAAAATGCACTTCTGTGCATTTGTAAAACTTTTCGCAAATTACCATGAAGGTTTACTTCATGGTAATTTTCCCCTAAAAAAATCATGCATAGCATTTAAGAAATCGCAAAATTTGCGATTTCTTAAATGCTATAGCAATTTAAGAAATCGCCAAAAATTGCGATTTCTTAAATTGCGAAAAATGAAAAAAAATTATGCATCCCCAAAAAGGTTTTTGCATTCGCAAACGGCCGAATTTTGCGATTCGCACCGTTTGCGAATGCAAAAAAGCTTGATGCATGTGGGCAATAGCTCCTGGCAATTCTAAATGTGGGGCCCTACATTTAATTATAAAGAACATGTAATTGAATAATGTACACGGTAGTGAAGACATGAGAAATATGTGAAAAATGTAGAAGTTCAAAAGTTAGAATTCTTTACATGTTGGATTTACGCAAGGGTAAACGTGGGAGTTATAGGGCTGGCCCAACTAACTGAGCAATGTAAACAAATTCTCTCACTGACAGTCCACCATGCCTAACTCTATTGTTATTGTTGGTCTTTCATGTAACCTGATAGTTTGAGAGGGCAAACATGGGAAGAGGATGAGTCTTACTGTTGATCTGGCAGCCATATAAATATCACTTGTCTTTGGATGGCAAATGATTTTGCACCACTGCAGGGTAGACCCAAATATGGTTACCGGCTGAGATAAAAATGGGCAATATCATAAATAAAAGCATTCTTTTGAATTCTCTATATGTTGCCTAAGAATTTCACATTTTACTGATTGAACTGCATTACAATAAAACAAAATAAGCAAATGTCACACCATAGATGGCATTTTGGGGTCGCCAGGGATCAAACTTGTGATTCCTAGATGCTCTCTGCGACCCCTGGTACTGCTTTTGAAACCGATGCCCTCAGAGGTGGTGAAATCAGTGCCAAAGCAGCCCTCAAACAATTTACTCCCCACCTCGCTCTGACGAGGGAGACCAGAAAACCTAAACCACGCAAAGCATTACTGCCCTACCACAGTTTACCTAATTGAGGGAAAGCTGACTTGCATAATGAAAGGGGCAGCCCTCAGAGGTGACAAAGAACAGGGATTCTGATTGCAGATCGATCTCAGGCAATTAGCCAGTCAGAGAACTGATCAGCACTGTTTTCCAAGCACGGACTGCGTGTCTGTGTATCACCTCTTCCCATTGGCTGAGTCATTCAGCAATGGTGAGGCAAGCAGCCTGGGCCATGCACAAGTTGCCTCTAGCTCTTTCTGCACAAAGTACCTCTGTGCTCAGTCCAACACTATCATTGGAGTGTCAGAGTCGCACTGCAACTCGTGCCAGGCTTGTTAAGCTGTTTACATGGCTGGTATATGTATCAACCACCAGGCTCCTACACCTAGGCACCTTACACAGCTGTGACACCTGCAGCCCCAGGTAAAACAAATCCTTTACAAGTTGTATGCCTAGCATGCATGGCGGGCCCACAACGCTGTCAGGTGCAGAGTTCCCATCAGCGCTGCAAAGTTCCCATCAGGCCTCCTATAGAGAAAGGAAAGGGTTACTTAAAACTGTTAGCTTCACATGCATCCAATTAACTTATATGGCTTTAGTGCTGAACTAGGCAGCAGAGAATCCAGATGAACCTGAAAACCTGGCATGGACCTGGATCTAAGCTAAAAGAATAGCTCATATTGAAAATAAAATCTCAATTTCCCTTAATACACGTGGAAGACTACTATGTTTTTACATTGTTTTTTCTTTCCCTATGATTTATCAATACATTTCTCATGGAACGTATACACTGCAGGAAGAAATAAATCATGACTATTTGTAGTATACATAATCCAAGTTCATAATACTGTTTTCTCATACTACATTCCCTTCAAACACATAATATTTCATGTAATACAAAGAGAAACGAGTAAAGTTCCCATGGCATTTCACACCAGCACTCTAAAATAGGTGTTAGCTACAACAGTCGTTGTTCTGTTTTATTAATCAAGAAGTCATTATGAAACAACAGCATTCTCACTTAGGGTGATATTATCAGGGTTAAGATCATATGACATTATTTTCTGGGAAGATTTAGAGTCAAAGTTCATATGATATCACAACCTGTGTTATCATTAGGTCAAAGGGTGTGTGATGTTACTTCTGGAATTTTTATGAATTAAAGTCCATATAACACACCCGAAAGCATGATTAATTACAGCAGATTTAGAATGCAGAATAGTAGCTAACTTTGATGGGCAATTGTAAACGGCTCAGGGATTCCCTCAAGGCAGCCACAGTCCTTGCAGGTAAGAGCGGTGGGGCTGGGTGGCGGGGAATTTGACGCACAATGACGAGGAAAAATTAATGATTGATATAATTTTCCCTCGTCATCATCTGTCGAAATCTCCCCCACCCGGCCCTGCCGCTCTTACCTGTACAGTCCGCGGCTGCCTCAAGGTCTGGACTGGCTGTAGCGGGCATCGGGTGTTTCCCCGGTAGGCTAGAAGGGCAGGGGATGTTTTTTCAGCACTGGGGGCTGGCTTTGTTACTGGGGGCCGGTTTTGCAGCGTGTTGCTAGTGGCCGCTCCTCCGCTAAGGTGGAGGAGCGTTGCCCCACTTTTCCTATTGAAGTCAGTGGCTGTTGAGGTGGGCAAGACTGGCCAGAGCATTGAGAGGAGTGATCTGCACTTCTTAAGTGCGCATGCCTCTTGGCCGGCCCTCTCTGGCCCACCAAACAGTCTTGTACATTTTGTATCTTCCCCACCAGGCTTGCTTTACAGTACACAGTCTGGTGAGGAACATACAAAGCCTCCCAGTCCCCGTCTGAGCGCCGTGGTTTGGTGCTCAGACCAATCACAACGCTGCATTGTGATTGGGTATGGGGAGTCTGGGAGCCCAGGTGCTTCCTGCTGCTGGTGAAGAAAGGAAGAAGAGGACAGGAGAGAGGCAGCAGCTGGCCTGCCGAGTTAAGTGTTCTTTTATTTCATTTCCTTCCTGATCCCCACCCACCTCCAACCCCCCGCCACTCCACTCCTTATCGGTAACAGCCGCCACTGGGTGCTGCAATATCAGCCCCCAGTAACAAAAGCAGCAGTGCACACTTGCGTCCCCCCTATCTCCCAGGAGCTGGTCCAACAAAATTGCCACGGCTTCTGTGGGTTCCCAGTCCGTCCCATGATTCCCTCAAATTGCTTGTACTTTAATGTTCGTTGGTCAATTGGTCCATGAAGACAATGGTCTCTTGGAATGTAGTACAATTCAGATTTTGGTTGTTAAACAAGAAATATGAACTATCAATCTCTTTTACCAAAATGTAAACTTTTGAGAATCAGGTTACTGTACAGAAGCCAGCACCACATTACCAGTGAAGACTGAAATACACAAATTACCAACCTTCTTAAATGAGGGTAAGGCCTCTGTGCCCTGGTTCTTTCAGTGTGCGCCTATTCTTGTCCAATACTTCAAAACTGTCACATCGCATGTAACCAAGAACTGCATCACTACAATGGCAGAGCTCAGGAGTCTGTGGCACGGCAGAAATATAGAAAGCTACTGGTTTCTACAGTCTTTTTACCACTCCCTGTGGAATTTTGCAGTGGCTTTGAAAAAGTTTGGTTTAATACTACATGATGGCCTGTGTAAATGTCTGAAGAATAATAACAACATTACAGAATGTTGGTATGTTTTCAACTCCTGATGATAAGCTATTTCAAGGATTTACAGGCTAATCAAATAATGCTAAAAGCACAGAATTGCAATAAAAGATGGAAGAAAAGGAAAGATAAATGTAGATGATCATTGGAAAATGTAAACCATTGCGTCTGAGATTAATTGAAGAAAGTATCAAAAAAGAAAAACATAACGTGAACTTCCTGTCTACTGCCTCACTCGAAGCCACCATCAACAAAATAATTATATGCAGAACATTTATGGGTTGTGTGATAATGCTCAATCCTTTTATATCTCTATTAAGACAAAATTCCAGTCTTTGACCCTGGTTAGTGTCAATATTAGTATAAATACTTTTCATACAACTTCACTGAGGTGCTTACTGGACACTTGTGTTTTTCATATTCACCAACCAATCCATGAGCGTCTGCTGTGTGCAACCCCAAACACAACTGTTCAGCCACTGTGACAAGACAGCTGCCTCCAGTCAAAGTGGTTTACATAGTAAGCACATCTTGATTGTTGGTGCAGAACAAGAACAGCAATTGAAATATTTTCATAGTAATTTCCTTTAACTTTGTTGTGGGTGGTCATTTAACCACAGCATTTCCCGACTGCTTGATTTTAGGATACTTTTCTGAAATTGTCTGGAAACTTTAAGTCTCTCTGTGGGCAGGAGAGTTAAGTGGATTGGCATGTACATTCCTGGAATGCCTCACCTTATAGATGCTATGTCTATGGTTTCGAAAGGCTCTGAGCAGCAATTTAAGGTTTTCCACGCAGGATACAATCACCTCTGCAGCAAGCAGTAACAGAGTAGAATTAGTATTCAATGTGAAAGAACACAAGTAGTAATATATTGATAACTACCATTTGATGCAACTATAGAAAATGCAAATATATATTTATGTTGAGGAAGTTCTCTAGTCAAAGGTTCCTCCACTACACTCATTCCATTTGTGATACAATTAAAAGTCCTTCGCTTTACATCATGTCTGGTCCAGTTATTCCTTATATTTCACAATGTTGTTCCTTACACAAAAATATGTTAATACATTAGCAACCGTGTATCAGCCCATGCTTTGAAACTTCTTCTGAGCAGTCATATCTTGATATAAAGAAACTGTCCAGTGAACTTCAACCTTGCTACATTTGGAAAAAGAAGCCAAACTCTATTTTTTGCAATGAAATCCAAACTGTGAATGTGTGTGGGAACTTGATTCATTAGATAACAGAGGTATACAAAATTTTATCTGGAAAAGAGAGATTAAAAGCAGTCTAAAGCACAGGAGAGTTGCATCTTAGAAACTGCAAATGCCGCACATGTTGAAAACTGCCATCAGCTGTTAATAGCGAGGGGCTACACATTTTGCATTTTCTTGAATGAATGACTGAATGATAATATTTGTAAAGCGCCACAGTTACCCAAGAGGTCGTTCTGGCACTAAGGGATCTCTTTGTAACAAGGCAGTGACTAGTTATTGAGTAAAATAGGTAGTTTTTTAGTAGTTTCCCGAAGTTTAAGTGAATGGTAGTCGATCTTAAAGATGGAGGAATTTGATTCCAGGCCTTGGTTGTGGTGAAGCTGACGGATCTGCCTCCAATCTTTACCAACGCAGCTTCAGAAGAGGGATTTGAGGAGGCAGAGCAAGCGCGAGCGGGGGAGTAGTGTGGGAACAGTTCTTTAATATATTCTGGTTGCTGACCCTGCACGGCATGGTGGCAGATGTAAATAGCCTTTTTGTGTCCTCAGCCAGTGGAGCTTGGGTAGGTGGTGGGAGGTATGAGAGCATTTTTAAGGGCCACGTTGAAGATGGGCTGCTACGTTTAATATAGTTTGTAAGTGGGTGAGTTCATTCTGAGAAAGACCCAGTAAGATGGAATTCTAGTAGTCGATTCTGGTCATGATGACATTTGAATCACACTATTCCTTAGGTCAACAGGGACACAAGACAGTATTTTCTGTAGCATTTTTAGCTTGAATAAATAGGTCAAGGTAATTTCAGAAATGTGTCCCCAAATACTAGAATCTCTGTTTCAGAAGTGTTCAGCCTCTGTGAGATTGCACTCATCCAGGACGAAATTAGCTTCAGACATAATTTAAAGTTAGCTTTCTGCAGTTTGATATCACTTCTCAATCTTAAAATAATTCGAGTCATCTGCATAAGCAAAGAAGGTAAAGCCAAAGTCCTGGATCAGAAAGGCTAATGGGGCCAATTAAATATTAGAGATATTAAAGGGTGTAGGTCTCAGAGCTGAACCAAGAGCCAGATACCTTCTCCGCAGTGTCCTGCTGCAGAGGGTTTGCTATCATGAAAATGCACTGAGCAGGAGAAACCTGATTATTTTGCCTAGCGGCAACACACCTTGGTCAGATTGACTTGGCAGGTGTGTCCTGGTCCTTCAGAGGTCTTTGGCCCCAAAAAGTTTCTAAGTCCCAGGTTTTTAGGAATGCTAGAAGAAGTCCAGCCAAACACAGGCAATGGTTCCAGTGCCTCAGGAACAGCACTTGGGGGTCAGGACTCACTCCAGCAAAAGCCAACAGCAGGGTCCATGGCAGGTCATCTGAGCGGTTGCAGGAAAGGTCTTTTGTAGCCTGATGTGTCCCTGTTAATTGAATAAGAGGTCAAGAATCCTTGAATTGCTCAGGGAAGGGTGGTTGGTAACAGGTAAAATGTGCAGAAATCTGGTGTAATAAAACTGCATACACATGTGATTCCCCATCGGACCTAAAAAAAATTGGAATGTGGTGTAAAAATCGCCCTTAGGTAAAATTGCAAGTTATGGTAATGGTTTTAAAGCATGTTGGCATTACCTCTTAATAATTCTAATATAGTTGGAATGAGAGAAGATGAGTACACTGGTACTCCATGGTTAGGGCACTACTTTAGACATTTGCATCCACTAATTTCATTGCACTTGTCTTGTGGAAGTATTACATTTCAGAAAATAATGTTACTAGATTTTTTTTACATGAAATGAAAAAAACCTTTATATTGAGGCTTTTGAATATTTAATTCCTTTAGAATGTTTGAAATATATTTGAAAAAAATGCACAGGTGGTCTAGTGGTGAAAGGCAAATTTCAAAATCCATTTGTGCACCTAAGTTCTTCTTAGATGTGCGAGTGACATGGTTTGCAAGTGGTGTTGTATTACTTTAAAGTAAGCTGACTTTCCTGCCTGATAATCCTGTTATAATTGGAATTAGGATCAGTGGCGGCTCCTCCGCTAAGGCAGTGGAGCGTCGCCCCACTGCTTTCAGGAAGGAAAAGAAAGCACAAATAAAATGTCATTAATGTAATGTTCCTATCATTTTAATTTTTCTTCCTGCTGTGGCAGCCTGTTTGAGGGGGCGGGCAGGGCTTAAGAGAAGGCGAGGAAGGTCCAACCCTCCTAAATGTGCAATGACTGTTTGGGCGGCCAATGCGTACTTTCCCTGTTCTCCATGCAGGCTGCATTGCAGCCTACATGGATAGCATGCCCACCCGTTCATCCCCTGGCTGAGCACCGTCACAGTGTTTAGACCAATCACAATGCTGCATTGCAGCATTGTGATTGGTCAGGGAAGCCTGTCTGCCAGGTGCTTCCCGTTCCAGGAAGACGAGAGCAGGAGCAGAGATGCGCGGGACCGGGCGAAAAGTTTTTTTTTTATTGTGACCCGCGCACCCCCTACCCTCCCCACGCCCACCTACACCCGCTTCCCTGCAATCTATGAGCTGTGCTGGCCACCACTGATTAGGATCAAAACTTAAATTTAGTCACCTAAAGAGATTAACACGTCAGTCCCATTTATCATTTTATTGTTGGGTGTAGTCTAAAACCTGTTTTACTATCAAGACCCCCGTCTGGCTTGTGCCTAACAATGCCATCTTTTTGCCATAATCAAATGTGATGGGGAAGTGACATCATAAGCCCTTTGACACCTGGTGCATTGTAGGAAGTGATGCTACATTCTCTATATCCCCCACTTATGGCTCCCTGTAAAAATTATTTGTATACGACCATTCTTAACACCATAAGGCTGCAACAACTTAGTAAATAACTCTTAAACACTCAGGCAAGAAAATATGGAAAAGCAAAAGCCATTCCTAGATTTAAAAGCTCATTATTTGGATTGGTTAAATCACAGAAGATAAAACGCGCTGCAAGGTCTGCCAACAGCATTCTAGCACCCTTCTATGCCGCCCCCAGCAGTGCCATTGGACGCTTTCCTACTATTGTGCTTGTTCCGGTGCTCAGGTGGGTCAATTTGTGGCCTTGTCCTCCATTTTGTTGTATTATTGGCCTTGCAAAGGCCTTCTTTCCTACCTTAAGCTTTGACCACTCAGGTGCCAACAAGGGCAACATCCTTTCTTTTTTGCTCATCATGAGAGAGTGCAGAAGTAACTTGCCACGAAGAATGGGATGCAATGTCCAAAAAGAAAGGCAAAAATCACAGCTGTGCATGGAACCCATAGGATAGTTCCACACAAGGCAAATGCGCTTAAAGTCATCACAACCTGGCTGGGCTGCAGGTGGTTTTAAAATTAGCTGGAAGTAGTGGGTGGAGGCTGTTTTTATTGTAGTCGCTTTGGAATACTTCTGGGCTCTCACAGTGTCATCTATTGCTGCGATTTTCCATCAGGTTGATGTTATATTCTAATTTCCCTCCCGTATGTCTGTTTTTTGCATGGGATAGGTGTCTGAACCCACGCGCACAGATGTGTTGCTTAAGCATGTCAAAGTATTTGAATACAGGTTTGGTTATTCCTGCTAACTCAGTTCTAACTTTCGCACTGTGCTGCATTTGCGGACAGCACACATGTATGAATGCATCACTTATTCAAGCTCTCTGCAATGTATCACCAATGGTGATATATCAAATGTGTCAGTAAAAGTAAGTAAATAGGGAAGGAAAAGTGAATTTCTGGCCAATATTAGGAATCTCATTGACTGAGCCGCTTGCTTTCCTCGAAATTGCAGTCGCCATATTCAGTTACAGCTTTTTTGATGCCTTGCATATTTGTTTAGTGCTTTGCTTGACAGTTTCGGGAGCCTAGACGCAGCAGTGCACAGTTATGTAAATGTACAGGAATTTATATAGCGCAAATCACCGAGCGGTTTCTAAGCGCTTGCTTAGGGAACCCGTCCTGGTATTCCCCTGTGAGATAACCCTGGTAGGGTATCTGCAAGGTGAAAGCCAGGCATCCCACCGCGAGGGGCCGTTGTGGAGATTAAGCAAGCTATTGCCCAGAGTCGCAGAGTGTGAACCCATGAATCGAGTAGGCACCGGAGCGAGAATTGTCGAGTCCATGGACATTTTAGGACTCAAGACCCCGCCGAGCCGGGAATTGAACCCTGGTCCCTGGCTGACGTCTGCTTCCAGGTCTGCCTCCTCTAACCAGTGAGCCACACTTCTCCACCTTCTCCAGTTGCAGGTACTTGAAGGGTACAGATAGGGTGCGAAAGAATGAGTGCATTGGCCAGACGGTCAGTGCTGGAGCTTTCTGCAGGGAATGAAGAGGCGAGATCAGTAGCCAGCAGTCTGCTCGCCAAACATCTGTTCACATCTGCAGGCAGAGACCCAACTCACGGACTGTAAGTGATTTAGTGTAAAAATTGAAGGAATTGACTGATTGCATTTCCTGGAGAAAGTGTGCATTTCTCTTCCACTAATAGGGTTAGGTCAGCCTCTACACTGGGGGATTCATGGGGCAGAAAAAGGTGAGAAGTCAGAGGGGCCAACTTGCAGTCGGAGTGTAGTCTCAGAATATATTCAGAAATGCGCAGGTTTAAATATTGTTTTGGTAGGTGGCAACACAATCTGCTCTCTTTTGGTGAGATGTTTGTAAGTCAGAAATGAACTACATGGATCGATAGCCTCATTTTCTTCCGATGGCTGAATACCATACATTTAGTTTTATTGTTGTTTATGTGTAGTAAACACAAGGAGATGATGGATGGAGCGCTGAAACTTTTCAGACACTCTACCCTATTCTATCTGGGTTGAATCCATCATCGTTCTTTAGCTCACTTCGCCACCCCAGTTCAGACCCAGCAATATGCAAATCAGTTTTGACGCAGTTTCTCATGGGAACAGTCCAGCCCGAACTGCCAAACAGGTCTTCCTTGGACCGGAAACAAGCATCCGGGGACCGGTTTCGGAGTAACACCCCTCATCAACCAGGCTAGCTTGAATCCAGTGGCAAAGTGAGCAAGGGACCTACGTCTGGGCATACCCTGCCAACTTAAGGTCAACAAAGCATATACATGGATATAATAGACGGAGCGCTGAAACTTTTGTTGCTGTAGTGATTGCAGAATAAACTATCTTCCTTAGGAGGATATTTAAACCCTGCAGTTTTAGAGAGGAGAAGAGTGTTATCTGCAAAAAGCAGACTGGGACCTAGGATCCAGCGTTTATGGGGAAGTTATTCTGGCAATCCAAAAAATAGGCAAAACACCCATTCATAAATAACAAAAATAAAGTGGCTGCCAGGACGCATCCCTGGCGGACACTTCGTCTGATTGGGACGTCTCTAGGTTTTTCTCCGTCTGGGTCCCATCTAACCCTAGCAAAGTTTCCTGTATATAGTTGCTATATCAGATGCCATATACCAATGAGAACTCCAGCTTTTTGAAGGACCTCCCAGACTTGGTCGCCGGGAACAAGGTTTATTGTAGGTCTACAAATGCAACAAATAATGACCACCGTTCGATGGCAACTGTTTTCCACTTTGTGGCCAAAAAGCGTAAGACCCCGTCCACTGTACTTGTATTAGATTTGAAGCCTGCTTGGAAATGCGCCAACACATTATTTGTCTGTATCCAATCCCATAGCATTATCTGGAGTTGTTTGCTATAAATCATTTGGATATTATCAATGAGACTTATAGGGCGGTAGGTACCTGGATTTTGTCTAGCTGCCTTTTTAAAAATCTGTATAATTCAGTCTCTTTCCTTGAGTTGGGTATAGTGACACCAGCTGCTATTATTTTGGCCAGAAGATTAATATAGGGGCCCCAGATAAGAGGTTCAGAATGGAACATATTAGCAGGAATTCTATTGAGAACAGTAGCTTTTCCCGGTTTCTTTGCAGAAAGTGCTTGGAGGGTTTCCTCTAATGCGAATTTCACTGACTCGCTTTCTATTCCCATTGTGGAAGAGAAAGTCTCAGGGTTGCCATCCTCGAATTCTGGCTTAGTGTATAGGGCTGAGAAGTGCTTAACCCACTCGCCCATGGATTTGACATTCGGGGGAAGCAGGGTCCCTGTTTCCCTTGTGGTTCACCAGGTGCCAGAACAGTCTTATATCTTTCCCTCTCGCTACTTTCAGCAAATCCTCCCATGGCTTAGCTTCCCAATTGGTTTTGCTTGTCTTGATTGCCTTGGTGTAATTTCTTCTGGAGCTAATGATGTCCTACCTTATATTACTTTTTAAAGCTTTCACCAAGTTAGTCGTTGCCACTCTGCAGTGGTGGTTAAACATTTTATGGGTTTTAGGAGTTTTATAATTGGCTCTGACCTCTTTCACAAAAAATGGGTTCAATCTACAAAACAGATCTTTAGGAACGCCCATAATCTTAGAGGGTGTGCATTCCAGATCTTTAAATACTGTCAGTACAACCCCAACAATTTCATATATCTCTTTCTGGATATGCACCCTACCAGAAATATCCACCCATTTCACATTATGCCTGTTATTACTCAACACTGTTGTAGTGGATGATAATATTTAAGGATGGGACAAGTCCTTTATTTGTGACCCCCTTCAGTTTTAATGCAAGAGGGAAGTGGTCCCTTTCTTGCAGATCACTGACCTCCATGTCGACCAACTCATGCCATACCCTAACATTTAGCAATACATACTCAATATTACTTGTGTAATCCCCCCTCTTAAAAGTTGGTTTAGCTCTGGAGTCCGAAATAGAGTGGCCACTGCACACGCTTAGTTCATAAGACAAAGTTATGCCTACTATCTGCAAGGCACCCAAGCTAATCCTAATGTTTTCCCTAAGATTGGAATATGCTGGAATCCCCCAACATTCGTCCTCTATCCTGGCCAGCTCCAGTCGCGTCTGGCATGACTTGCGGGTGGGTGGTTTGCGCGTGGGTTCATGCATGGACGGAGTTAAAGAAGCAAAGCGATAAGATGCAAGAAAATGTCTGCTTACCAGGAGTAATGAAAGAAAAGTCTTCATACCGCAGCACTGGGCACAGTTGCCCAAGGAGAAGTGCCCAGGGTTATGCTAGGGAGTAGTTCATACCTGTAGAGGCGAGCCGCCAAAGTCGCTGAGCGGGGCTCAGAACAACTCCATAGGTCTTTGAAGAGTGAAAGTCAGTGAGGAGTCCAGAATAGTGGCAGGTTGTTGTTCCGATGGAGACCAAGAAAGGAATCATGTTCCCAGTTGTTGCCAAGGATGATCCAAAGGACAGTGTGTTGCAGGGATTCGGAGAGAATGGGCTGGAGGCAGTGGATGAAAGACCACCACACCCCACCTCATTAAGTTCCACACTAGTATACAACGCTGCTGCTTTCTTGAAACCACCATCATCATTCGATACTGACAAAAAGCAAACTATTGGTAACCAATGGACTACTTGGATAGAGACATTTGAAGATTTAATTGATGCACTTGAAGAGACGATTAACAAAAAGATTATCAAACACCTCAAAAATCTTGCTGGTGATGGTGTAAAGGTAGCCCCAAAGACAATGCAGTGAACTGACAAAGAAATCACATACCGTCAGATTAAAGAAACCTTGAATCTCAAGTTCAATCCAATGCCAAATTTTGACTATGAAAGATATATCTTTAGTCAAGAATGACAGAAAGTTGGCGAAACCATTGATGAATTTATAGAGAGAATTGGCGCACTCATCAAATACTGCAAGTTCAATTAATTTAATGATGACGAGGCCATACGCTCAGGGTCATTGATGATTGCTTTACCAAATCATTCAGGCAGCGAATGATTTGAGAAACTTTGAGTCTGGAATGAGTGTTGATGGCTGTTAGATCTGAAGAGCATGCCGATCACCAAGCTGCTGACATGGAGGCCGGAGGTGCCCAGAATCAATCAGTCATGAGTGTTGAAAGCAAGTCAAAATAAAAACTGAAGGAGACAATTTGATGTCTGCACGTAAAAAGAAGTTATGTTTTAGAAGTAGTTTTTTGTTCCTACACGAAGAAGAATGTCCCGCCATTGGACAGACATGTAAGGGCTTTGGGATGGAGAACCATTTCAAGATAGTGTGAAAAGCAAAGGGAAAACCAAGTGTGTCATGACGTGAAGAAAATATGGCTGCTGGAACATTCCAGAAGCAACCACGACTCGTACCCACAAGGCCCAGGGGACACGTCAGGTATGTCAAATCAACACTGAAAGTAGTCAATTGTCATCTAAATCATCGTTTAACAGTTCATCCATATCAGTATCGAGTAGAAGTGAAAAGGATGGTTGTGCCATGTCGACGTTTACTTCGGAAAAGAATGTGCATGTCGGTCTGGCCGGATGTGTAGAAAAATGTCAGTCAGAGAACAGGCCACATGCCAAAGTGCCAAAGTCATTCAAACATTGTCCGAAAATGACACTGAAATTAATTGGTTGTTCGATACCTTTTATCATTGACAGTAGTTCATCGATAAACATTATGCCTGAGTAGAAATATAATGAATTTCATCCCTTACAACAACTTTTCATGTCAAAAACCAAAGTGAGTACATGGGCTGCATCAACACCCATGAAACTAAGATGCAAGCATTCATCCATGTGCTACAAGAACCTCATCTAGTGCCTGTCTAATTAGTTTCAGCACAGCTGCTGACATGGGACTGATTCAGGTGAACTATAACAGGAATGCTCACCATGAAATAGTAAGCCAGTTCTCTTTGTTGTTTCATGTTTGCAAAATCTTAAGACTATGAAAGTAAAGTTGCATATTAATGAGGACGTCATCCTGTTGCACTGAGACATAGGCAAATTGCTTTTCATTTACAAGAAGCTTATGAAAAAGACTTTGAATCATTACTTAAGTATGATATCATTGAACATTCTACTGGTCTAACGCCATGGGTTTCTCCCATTGTGGTAGTTCCCAAAGACGACAGTGAAGGAGCGGTACACTTATGCGTTGATAATCATTGGGCAAACAAGGCAATTAAACGAGAACAACATCCAGGTCCTCACATTGCCGACATGATAATGCTTCTAAATGGTGCAATGTTCTTCTCTCGCCTTGATTTAACTAAATGTTACAATCAGTTGGAACTCGAAGAAGATTGCGGGTCCACTACAGCCTTTTCTAAACATGTTGGTCTGTTTCAATACAAAAGACTAAGGGCCATATTAGCAAGAAACTGCGAAAAATATCGCAGAGCACGCCTAGCACGAATATTTCCATCGCCAGCTATCGCTGGAATATATCACCACTCTAGCGCTCTATTAGCAACAATTAGCGCTATGGTGATATATATTCCAGCGATAGCGGGAGGGAAGGGCCAACATCGCGACAAAACCAGCAATGTTGAATGGGGAAGGGGGAAAACCTTGCTGATACGACCCTGTGGTCGTACCAGCATAATCCACCCCCCTCCCCCCATGTTAGGTATTGCTAAGTCATGAAAATAGCAGGTGTTAGAAAACCGGCGATGACCCCATTTAGCGTGACTTTTTACGTCGCTAACAGGGGCCAGGGCCTCCTTGCTAATAGGCGATAGGTCTGTTAGCGGCTATTTCTCAGGTCTGTTGGTCGGGAACGCCTACTTTGCATGTCATTAGCGATAAATATTGCTGCCATGCAAAGCGGCACCCAGTCAGAATAACTTTATTCGGCTTACTCAAAAGCCATACAAAGCAGAGAGGATAAAATACATTTCTTATAAAATTATCCTAGTTACATAAAAACATTACATAGGAAACAATTTAACAAACAGTTAAGATGTATCATTTTACACATAAGTATAAAAAGGATAAAAAGCAATTTTCCGTAAAACTAATCATGGCAGGCAGCTTTCACCCTTGATGCGGCTACCAGAAAACTAGTGATGCAAAAGGTAACATGGGGGTCGGGTAATAGTTGAAGATAAAGCAAAGCCGGTCTTACTTGGGTAAAGCCGGCCTTTTTAAGTATGGGCAACAAATATTTTTTCGTGGTTCTGAAAACAACCCGCAAAACATAACAAAATGCATCGTGTCCTGCACTGAGAACTGGTCGCAGCTACAGGGGAGAGCTAATTCTGGTTTCTGCCAATTTTTAAAAGAACCTAAATAAAAATGTAGCAAATTAAATCTGAATTTGGTTAAAAGATACCTATGAAAAGGGATTGTTACAAAACCAAGGTAGGGAGCAAGTGATAATGAGTTGACCAATAAACAGTGTTCCCTCACTGCCGGTAATCCACCCCCCCCCCATGTTAGGTATTGCTAAGTCATGAAAATAGCAGGTGTTAGAAAACCGGCGATGACCCCATTTAGCGTGACTTTTTACGTCGCTAACAGGGGCCAGGGCCTCCTTGCTAATAGGCGATAGGTCTGTTAGCGGCTATTTCTCAGGTCTGTTGGTCGGGAACGCCTACTTTGCATGTCATTAGCGATAAATATTGCTGCCATGCAAAGCGGCACCCAAACCGGTCGCTTTAGTCAGAAAGCTGTCGCTAACTGCTGTTAGCGACAGCTTGCTGATAGGGCGATAAAAAAATCACCACTTTAGCGGCAAAAAGTGCCGCTAAAGCGGCAATAAGGCCCTTAGTAATATGCCCCTAAGTTTTGGTGTCATTAATGGTAGAACTGTTTCAAGACATCATTATACATATCATACAGCCTGACATTAATGTGTTCAATTAAAGCAATGACACATTGGTTTTTGGAGCTACCTAATAGAACATGATAAAGCTTGTGCACAAATATGTTGTTTACTTGTCGAAACAGGTTTGACTGTGACTTACATAAGACAAAGCTACAATTCTTTGGTCACATACTTTCTGGTGGGAGTATGACACCAGATCCTGCTAAAGTACATGCGCTGTCAAATGCTGAACCCCCACAAGATGTTTACATGATGCATTCATTTCTTGGAATAGCCAGCTACTATTATAGATATATATGAGACTTCGCCACTATAAATGCTCCAGTGAGAGAGTTGACGATAAAGACTGCTTCCTTTTAGTGGTCACATGAATGTGAACAGTTTAAAGAAAATCATACAAGCCATTGAGAATGCTACTGAAATGGCGTATTTCAATCTGAAACTTCATACAGAGGTGTTGTTGACGCTAGCCCAGTTTAGTTAGGTGCTATCCTTACACAGCCAAGTGGACAACGGAATGCTCAAAGGCATATTGTGGCATATGCAAGTAGGAGTTTGTTTCAATCAGAACATGCTTAGCTATGGTATGGGCTAAACGCTTCCGTGTATTCCTGCACGGAAAGCCTTTTACACTGGTGACGGATCATCAAGCTTTACTAACAATATTTGGTAATAATCCAAAGGACAAGATGTCTCCTCGTATTGAAAGCTAGGGACTACGACTACAAGAGTATGATTATAACATTGTGCATCATCCAGGAAAGGATCAGAACCCTGCTGTCTAATTTTCCAGAGTGGCCATTCAAGGTCATGGCACACCAATTCAGCTGAAGCTTACATCAACTTCATCTTAAAATCAAACACCAGCTGCCATTTCGATGGGGCAGATTCTTGCTGCCACGAGCAACGATAGTGACATGCTAAAGTTGAAAGCTATAATTACACATCAGTCGTGGAAAAAGTACACTCGACCTCTCACCATAGAGGGTGAATATCAAAAATACACAAATGTCAAAGATGAACTGTCTATAACTCAAGAGTGAGTTATTTTGCAAGGGTTGAGAAGCTTGATTCCAGAGATTTTATGGCAGAAAAAGATTGAAGCCCATGAAGGACATAGGGGAATCATTGCCACAAAGTTAGCTCTCCAAGACCAAGTCTGGTTTCCATATCTCAATGAGTGAATTGAGAAAGAATTAAAGGCCTATCTACAAAATTTGATCAACACGCCCTAAACATGTCAGAACTCCCTAAATATGCATGGGAGAGAATAGCCATTAACTTTTTTGGTCCACTCAACAATGGACATCATCTGACGGTAATTATGGATGAATACTTATGAGTTCCATTAACTGAGGATCTCTCATCCACCACTCAAGAACGAGCCATAGAGAGACTGTATGGCATCTTTGCACGTGGGGTGTTCCAGTCATACTAAAATCTGACAATGGCCTGCCTTTTAATAGTCAGGAATTCAAAGACTTCTAAGAGCATCTGAGTATAAAGTAGGGCTGGGCGTAGTTTGCAAAGTAGCGCTACGCAAAGTGCACTTCACACTACACATAGCACTACGCAAACTGCTTAGTACCCTGTTCGCACTGTGCAAGATGCCATTTTGACAAGCCTCCGGCACTGTGCAATCATTGAAAAAAAAGTGCGAGTTGGAGTTTTCTGCCGCTCAAGTAGATTTTTACTCGAGCGGCAGCTTTCTCAATGCGGACTGGTAGTTTCTCATCGCGAGCGGTCGCAAGCATACTGACCACTTGCAATGAGAAACCTGACCTCCCCGCGTTGAGAATCTTGCTGGGAGGTTTATTTTCCACGCTTGCGATTGGTAACTTAATGTTGCTGATCGCGAACGAGGAAAAAGTCTCGCCGGGATGTCATTTTGCTTGCTCGCGGTCGTCAACTTGACGTTGAGGACCACGAGCAAGCAAAAAATGACAGCTGCACTACGCTACGTGTGTTTGCACTGTGCTACGTTCAGTTTGCGTAGTGCGAAGTAGCGCAAACTACGCGAGCGTAGCATAATGCTTTGCCCAGGGTTAGTATAAAGCATCAAAAGAAGACTGGTTGAGAGATTTATGAGCTTACTGTTCAACACCACATTTAACCACCATTGAAAGCCCTGCAATAGTGATGTTTGGGAGAGCAATGACAACCAAGATACCTTAGCGGTCCAATCAGAGAGAAAGAGATGACAATGACCCTCGCATGAGGGACTTGGTTCAGACACAAAAGATGAAAATATAAGCTGACTGAATACCACATGCGGAGTGGAGACAGAGTGCTTGCACAGAAGATGCGGAAAAGAAAATCTGATCCTCTCTTTGATGCAGAACCTTTCCACATAGTGTCGACAAAAGGACACATGGTGACTGCACAGCGCCCTGGGAAGTTTATTACCAGACACTCTTTTCACTTTTGGCATTTGATACATAGTTCACCTGTTCGGTGAAGGGCAAACTGATTCTGAAACACCAGTGACTGTTGCTGCATTTTCATCATCCCAGCAGATCTTGGATCATAATGTTGGCAGGTCTCGACTTCACATGACACGTTCAGTTTGAACCATTACAGCATCAAAGAGATTAATTGAAGATATTTCAATGTATATATGTGTGTATCTTTTTGTAAAATTGGCAAGTTTTCCTTTATATAGGGGGGAGATGTAGTGTCTTGCGAGTTATCAATGATGGAACACTTTTGACTCCTTCTGAGCTCCATAGAGCTATAACGTAATGAATAGAGTGTATCGCTGTGAAAATACAAAAATGCGGCCGACCACTGTTCAGCATTTCAATTCCGAAGTAGATATAAATATTTAGAGAGTCTGTGCAGCTACTTCTAGAGCTCGCCGCACTTCCGCTGCGCTGGAAACCAGATAGGTAAACTTTGTGTAGAAGGGAATGTGCACCAGAACAAGTCAGTTAACTCCAAGTTTATCCCCAGAAATATATCTTTATAAAATTGGACATCAGCCAACGCATTTCGTTCCACTGCTGGAACTTCATCAAGGCTTAGCTAATAACTTCCAGGCACGATCTGCCTCTATATTGGAACCAAAACGTACTCTTGGACCATATGAAAATAGGATATATCTTGCGATCTCAATTGTTAGTTAAAGTATGCTTGCAAATTTTGCAGAGTTGCTCAACTTCCCACCATCATGGAAACCGTATTAATGGCCCAAGTCCTTGACATCAACTGTAACGTGATTCTAAGTAGTGATATGTCATTCAGTATCCCACAGTGCAGGTGGCCTTTGTAACGGCCAGTATCCTTGGTCAGATACAGCGATAAGGTTGGCGCTCCATCCTCACAGTGAAGGTTGCATTAGAATGTTGATTTTGCAGTTACATGCAAATGAATAAATATATTTATTACTACGGTCAGTGTGTGACATAGTTATTGGCGGGTACCCTGGCTGGGAAGACCCTACGTACCCCTTGGTTGATACTAGTGACTGTCCATGCAGCCCTCACTTTATTCCACATTACTTACCAGTGTGGTCATTATCTGGTGCAAAATGACACCTGATACCTGGAAAAAGTATTATTTGTAATTGGTGTTTTCGCACAATTAACTCTGAGTTAACTTGTCAATGATACTGTTCTACTCGTTTCCTCCTATCTTCCATAATTTTATTGCATTACTTAATAGCTGTTTTCCTTAAGTTTCAGTACAAATTGCAACTTTGGGACAGTGTGCTGATATTTGGTATAATTGGCCATGTCCCCATTACCCTTCAAAAAGCTATTCATGTTATAATATGATGTTATACATCATGACAGTTAGCCTCAGAAGTCATTTTTAGGTCTGCAGTGACAGTGCAGCTTTAGTCAGATCTAATGCAATCAACAGAAAACAAGCTTAAAGAAACACTACTGGTAGAGGGTCGTTGGTTCTACCCACATGTTGCCTATTTTGAGTACAGCATTTGAATTGCTAGAGGTGTGGTTCCCCTGAAAAATAGTGCTCGTATTTCAGTTTTTGTTATGTGGAAATGCTTATGATCAATACAGCAGGATTGAGCTGGTTATAGTGACAAGTTAATGATGCTATAAATCTGATATTTTAACTATGAAAGGTTATGAAACAGACTGTAGGCTTGACTTACTTATTGTAAAAAGCATATTTTAAAGGCAACAGTCTTTTAAAGGTGGGATGTTATTACAATGTGATCAAGCCTGTGGACATATATTTTGTTACATGGAATCTCACAGATTACTGTAGTATGTAAGGGTTTTAGTTACTCCTCAGATAATCCAGAGGGTAGAAATTTGCACTGTGAGAATCCTTGTTAGGTCCTCTTGGGAGGGACTGTGTAATTCTTGGCCAAGTGTAAATCTGTATATATATTTAATTTTAAAACTGTTTGTCTCATGGTAGCCTTGTGGGGAAGCTTGTGTAGCAGCCTTAAACTGGTTATAGAAAAGTCTATGATTAAGGCTATACGCCTGATTGATTCATTGAGAAATTTTATGTCAGGTGTCATAGGACTATTTTTCTAATTAGGAATAGTTACAACAATCGCAGCAAGCCCAATTTATTCAATCTAAAAAACATATGCAGCACATCAGCAAGGCAACCAAAGGAGCGAACTTTCAAATCAATACCCTGAGGAAACTTAAACCCTTCCTTCCTGCCAAAGACTTCCAAACTGCAGTACAATCTATAGTCATCCCGCACATAGATTACGGTAGCACCGCCCTCTGCGGGCTCCCCCTAACTACAACGGCACCCCTAAGAGCATCCCTTAACGCCGCAGCGAGACTCGTCACTGGCTCAAAAAAACACTCGCACATCTCCCCGGACTTTAAATCACTGAAATGGCTACCTTTTGAAGCCAGAATACAACTGAAAATCGCTTGCATGACACACAAGGCTGTGCACCGGAATTCACCCGCCTATCTCACTCAAAAGCTGACAATTTCGGGTGGCTCCCGAACTACTAGAGGCACAAACAATCTTTTGCTGAAACCTCGAAGTTTTCGGAAGGAAAAAACTTATAAACGCTCCTTTTCAGGAATGGCACCCAGGATCTGGAACTCACTCCCTCCGGAAACAAGGCTCATCTCCTCTGAAGCAATCTTTAAGAGGGAAGTTAAAGCGATCCTCATGGCAAAATACACATGATCTATTGCTCCGTATCACTCATGAATCTGCCTTGCAAGTCCTTCCCGACCCTGGTCTACTGTGCCACCCGTGTTTTCGAATTACTTAACTGTATACGCTCACTCTTTGTATTTTGTTATAATGTTTGATGCACCTGGTTGATTATGTATATTGTTATATTGTTATATTATTGACGCACCTGGTTGACTTTGCACACTTTACCCCCTCCATCTCAACGTTCCTTACTACTCTCGCACCTGTGGGACTATACACCCTGCTCACACCTACCTCAACCTAACTGTATACGCTCACTCTTTGTATTTTGTTATAATGTTTGATGCACCTGGTTGATTATATATATTGTTATATTGTTATATTATTGACGCACCTGGTTGACTTTGCACACTTTACCCTCTCCATCTCAACGTTCCTCACTACTCTCGCACCTGTGGGACTATACACCCTGCTCACACCTACCTCAACTGTACCCTCCTTTAAACTCTAAATATTCTAAACACGTTTAAGCAGGTATATGCTCCTTATTATTGCACTTTATACTATTGACGCAATTGTCTGTCTATACACTGTGTACCAACACTACCTCACCTGTTACCTACCTCATGTCCTTTATCCCACCTATGTAACTAGCACCTTGTACCTAACTACCTCATATATTACTCTGTATATACGCTTTATTACTTTGTATTTTTTACCCCCATGCCCTTGTAAAGCGCTCTGATATCTGCAAAGATCTTGTTCGCGCTATATAAAACTTTCAAAATAAAAAATAAATAAATAAAATATGTTAATATCAACAAGCTTTTAAGGCTGGATTGGTATTAACACTCTGTTAAATCTCACAAATTATTATAGTAGGCAATGTTTTTTTGTGTCAGCTACCTTGTCTGACAAACCCTTGGTTGTAAATTTGCACTCTGATGATCCTTGTTAAATCTTCTTAGAAGGAGTGGGATACTGTTTGCCAGTAGTAATTTTGTTCATGTTTGTAATTTTACACCTTTATGTCTGATGGTTGCTTTGCAGGAAAGCTTATGTTCAATACAATAGCCCTGAACTGGTTAAAGTATCAACCTAATTAAACGACGATAGGCCTGATGGGTCATTGGATAAAGTTATGTTAGAGGCTGTATGTGTGATTTGCTTATTATTAAAAGTCACAAAAAATGCGGTAGTCCTTGCTTACTCACTGTTAAAAGCAAATGGCCTTTAAGGGTGGATTGTTAATACATTGTATATATGGAATCTTGCTGATTACCATAGAAGATAATGGTTTTAGTGCTAGCGTCCCCCAGTGACAATCCCTTGGTTTAGAAGAGTTGCACTGTGATAATCCCTGGTCAACTGTTTTAGGAGGGATAGTCTATTCATTTCAAACTGTAATTATGTACATATTTTTATAATTCTGTATATGAACGTTGCTATTTTGGGGTAAGTTTATTAACAACACTGCAAGCCGGAGTTGGTTATGGTGATAAACAAATGATAAAGGGGTTAGGCCAGATTAGTACATTGTTGTACGAAAATGGATTCTGCCCATTAAATGCGCCCTGATTTTCTTGCTTTTTGACAGTGGTGGACGCTAATGTTACCACAGACGGGGACGGGAGGGGACACACACATGCATACACAATCACACCCGTGCATTCACACATGCACACACACCCATTCGCAACACTCACTCACAAATACACATGCATTCACACATACACCAAACTTAAAACTTACCTTAATTGCAGCTCTCTCCAAGAGGGAAGTCTTGGAGATCCCAGGAGGGTTGGAGCTGCAATCTTTTCTCATTAACTGACCTTTTCATTCGTCACAGAGTGGATGGGGACAGTGAGACTGCTAACCCCACCCCACTATGTGGAAAGGTGTCACTGATTGACACTCTGCCCTGGGCACTTCAGGGCTTCAAACTGAAGCGTCCAGGTCCAAGGCAATCAGTGACACTTCCCCTCATCACAAGGGAGAGGGCCTTGAGGCACTTTGCCAGGGTGAAGCAGTCACTCCCACAGGGCTGCAAAATCCTCAGCCTGGCAAAGTTCAGTTCAGGTAGCCAGTAGCATGCACATATAGTGCAAGCACAGCTCCTGGCTGCCTGACCTGACAAGAAGAGTGTCTGTCAGGCTGACCTTTGTTCAGCCTGACAGACACTCTTCTTGCCTGGAAAAAGGTGGGGAGCATGGCTCCACAGTCCATACAGATGGGCCACTATTGCTTTTTGACCACCTGGTATTTGAGCTTTTTACTGTGGGTGAGCCTCACAACCAGTGGCAAACCGACGATAAACTCATGGTAAATGGGCTGCACATGTTTACTGCCAGTATCCGCCTTTTAAGATAATGCCGCTGCGAAGCAGCAAGGATTCGAGGTACTTGGCTGTAACACATGAACACATGCACACGCGTGAGGGCTACGCATGAGAGACAAGAACGGTTACATTGACTCCTGATCATAATGTCTAAGCATTATTATCAGTAATAAGTGCATTTTTTCATGGGTATTATTGATTATTGAATTTTCTCTTAATCTGATGATATTTTGACATGTGGTTTGTTGATGTTAAACCTTTGACCAGGTCAAGGTACTTACCTGATGTGATTGTACGATCGCTTTAGCGGGTCAAAGGTAATTACGCAATGTCAGCACAAGGTATTTTCATCAACCTTATGTATATTTGTAGATTACTGCGTAGTATTGCATAGTGTGTGTGTAATAAATGTACTTTTTTCTTTTTCAAAAGAAAAAGAACAGACTGGACAGTCATTTATTGAATGTTATTAGTGAGTGTCAGCAAATGGAGATTTCTAGCCCGCACCCCCTCCCTTGGGTATGTCTTTGTCTGCTTTTCTCGGCTATCCTGAGAGAGTCAAGCACTACAATGGGGTCTTCGGTTCCCAGTGGAGGTCAAATGTGGACCCATTACTTGTGCAGGCCGCATACATAATGGCCTGTTTACTTGCAGTTGTGTTAAAGCTAGGCAGGTATTTTGCTAAAAATGAATGTCACAGATTACTATAGTATGCAAGAATTTTGGTGTTGGTTAACCTATTTGGCAAATCCGGGGGTTTTCACTCTGATAATCCCTAATAGCCCCTCTTAAAATGGCCTGTCAGGTTTAGCTGTTTGCCAGGCTCTTGTATTCAAAATAATTCATTCACTTCAGCTGTTTGCTCTATTGCCATGTGATGGCATTATGCCTGAACAAACATTTACATCTGCCTGAAAGTCAGTCTGCCTTAGTGTCAGCGCTAGTAGGTCACTCTCTTAGCTTTCCATTTTCTCCTTTTATAGTCCCCCTTTAATTTCCTTCCTTCTCCTGGGGGCAACAGTGGCCAGGCATCAGTGTGCTGCTGTCGGTCACTTGCACAAGCAACACCTGAGAGGTTGAACAGAGGGACAGGAGAGCAATGGAAGTGAAGGGAGTGAGTGGGTGGTAGTTGTTAGCAGACAGGCAGGAATGAGAGAGAGGAAAGTGATGCGCTGCCACTGAAACAGAACTAAAAAAGTAGTCCCTTCATATCAGGATTGGAAGGATACTAGTCTTTCAGTTAGAATAGATGTTAAGAAGTACTCCAAGTGTGGACAAAAAAGACTAAAATAGGGAGAGGAATGAGTAGGCAAGACAGACTGTGGAACTAAGAGCGACCCTCTAAAAAATGCAGAACCAGCGCCTTTTCCTTCCTCGCCTCCCTCTATCTTACTATTTCCATCCATTCTCTATCTCTCCCTTCTTGTCCTGCTCTCTCTCTTCTCCTTCTCTTATCTCTTTTTCACCACCTCCCTCCTTTTGTCTCTCGCTCTCTCTTTCTCTTTCTCTTGACACCCTTGTAGCTGCTGCAATTAACCTCAGGGAGCTGGAGGAAGTGATAGAGGCATCAACAACAGCCATCAGCTTTCAAACCGCTCTCCAATGCCTGCAGCCCTCTGGGGAAATGCCCATAGGAATAACAGGCAAGTCCAGCCTTGGGATCAGTGAATTGAGTATGACAAGAATGCCATCCAATCACGAGCAAGGGGCTGAGCCAAAGCCCAATCTGTATACTGTGTTGTATAAAATTGGTCTTCTGCAACAGGCAGCTACAGCAAATAACTTGTAATGCAAAAATAGAAAAACACGTTTTATGTAACACTTCTTGCCACTAGTTTTGTCATTTCTAATCACTGTTAATAACATGTATTACTATTACCTAATTTAATGACACTAAATGTGTCAACCTCTGGAAGAGTTTCACATTTCTGGGATTGAAATCTCTGACCAGGACACCAATGTTATTAGTGACCAATGCACATTGATCTGTTTTCCCATTTTTATTGGACTCATACATGTGAAATATCATGTTAAATTAGTGTCTTGTGCTGTACGCTATCCATGGTGCTACACATGAGCATTCTTAAAACAGTACTAAAGTGGCTAGACTATATTCTCAAGTCAGCAAGTGGTCTGAGTTATATTGCAGAGCTCTTTGTTGCTCATGCTGTCTTCCTCAGATGACATGGTTTCTTTGCACGAGTCAGTGCAATTACATGCAAATGTCGGCCACGAACACATGTTCTAGACAGGGGCTCTAGTGAAGTGAACATGTAGATATATGCCGTTTTCATCCTGCACATGTATCAAGGTCTGATATGCTTAATGTTCAATGTTGAATGATATTCTCTTGGATCATAAAATATTATTAAGCCATGAAACTCCGTAACTGGCCATACTCTCCAGGGTGCTAACTTTTTGATCTTACAGAGTTTTGACACCTCCGATACCAGCAATATGGCAAAAATATTTCATAATCTGTTTTTAGGGTTTACCATTTTATCTCTTTTGCCATTTACTTCTGTGTTGCTCAGGTGTTCTCTACTCAGGGGCATATTTACAAAGGTATATGTCCTACCTTTTACTCACACAGCACCCAGCCTATAGGGCTAGATAGGGCCTACCTCAGGAGTGACCTATGTGTAAGGAAAAGGGAGTTTAAGACTTGGGAAGAAGTTTTAATTGCCAGGTCAAATGGGCAGTAAACTGCGCACACAGGTCCTTCAGTGACAGGCCTGAGACTGGTTGAAAGGCTACGTCAGTGTGTGGAACAAGTAGGGCTGCAGGCCCACAAGTAGCATTTGAAGTACAGGTCCTGGGTATATGGTGTACCACTTTACAACGGACGTACAAGTAAATCAAATTTGCCAAACAAGTGTAAACCAATCATAGCATGTTTTGAGGAGAGAGCACTTGCACTTTAGCACTGATTAGCAGTGGTAAAGTGCCCAGAGTTCCAAAGCCAACAAAATGAACGTCAGAAAACAGGTGGAGGAAGGCAAAATGTTTGGGGATGACTCTGCAAAAAGGGCCAAGTCCAACAGTTGAGAATGGCGCTATGAGACCTGTTTTTTTTTTTTGTTTGTTTTTTAAACATTTTTATTAAGTAAAAGAAGGAACAATACACAAGGCAATAATACAATACTCACGGACATGTGTTCACAAGGGAAGGACTTCTGAGTACAGTGTTATACAGCATATAATTAAAACAGGGAATAGGGGGGGGTTAGCGGGGAAGCAATTCAATGGTGATACAAAGTGAAAGTACACGGAATGTTGGATCAGAGGGAGAGAGCGACATCTGGAATCTCAACGAATGGGGGAGTACATATGTTTCCACGGTAGGCATTCCACTGACTCCAGATCTTGTTCCATGTCCTAGGTCTACCCCTTGCCACATACACCGTCTTCTCTCTAAACATACACCAATCCATGTTTTCCTTCCATACCGATACCGTGGGCGGCCGCTGGGAGCCCCACAACTGTGCGATGTCTCTCTTGGCAATCATGTTCCCACGGGTCGCCCACTGGGTCCGAGCAGCATTATAATCATTCGGTTCCCACACATTCAACAGGCAACGCCTGGCCTCAGGCAATAATACCACTCCAGTGACCCTTTCCATCACTGCATGCACACGGTTCCAGAACGCAACCACCTCCGGACACTCCCAAATTATATGAAGGAAGGTTCCAACCATTCCACAGCCACGCTTACATAAACCATCAGGGGAATAACCCATACGAACCAAATTCGGACCAGTAACATACACACGATGGAGGATCTTAAGCTGGACAAGGCGGAGACGGGCAGGTATAGCCTCCTCAGTGGGCGAAGATAAAGCAGATTGCCAGTCCTCGTCATCCAGCTCCAAACCGTCACCAGTCCAAACCTCCCTGAGACGTACAAGTAGACCAGCCCGATTGTTGATCAACTTCTTGTATATTAATGAAATTGTGCTATCAGGCACGTGACCATCAAGCACCCGATCTTCGAGCGGGGAGGACTCAGGGATATTGGCGCCCGCAGTGAGAACCGAGGTCAAAGCATGGTGAATCTGGGCATACCTGAAAAATTCCCTGTCACTCAACTCGTATTCTGGTTTTAATGCCTCAAAGGTCTTAATTTTGCCCTTGGCCCAAAGGTCGCCCACCCTGCTAATACCAATCGTGTCCCATTTCTCAAAACCTATTGTTTTCCAGAGACATCCCAATCTTTCAGACGCATATAACGGGGTTGCACGGGTCAGTCGATCTTTCCATCCCAAAGCCGCATTCGCATCATGCCAGACTCGTACAGCAATCTTGGTGGGTCCAGATAATTTCCTCCCTGCTACCTTAGAATAGAGCGCCCTATTGTAGTTCCCGCCCGGCAACAGATACTTGTCCATCTCGAACGCCGGGTTAGGACCGGGTGCATACGTTGCATGGTTAATCGCACTCAGCTGAGAGGCCCAATAATAACGCCTGATATCCGGAAGCGCTATACCGCCGTCGTACCAAGGGAGCGTGAGCTTAGCAAGGGCAATACGCGCACGTCCGTCCCAGACCAGCCGCCGCTGTAGGCTCTCCACCTCTCGAAAATAGCTCGCCGGAATAATATCGAACGTGTTCTGGAGCGCGTACAAAAATCGTGGCAGGGACATCATTTTGAAAAGGGCAGTGCGCCTGAGCGGTGACAATGGCAACCTACGCCAGCGCATAACATCCAGTTTCAGCCTCTGAAGAGGGGGGAGCAGATTGCGCTCGTAGCGAACAGCGGGGTCTAGGGATATGTAGATCCCAAATATTTAAATCCCGTCTGCGAGACCTGGATAGGAAATCTACGAGGCAAAGGAGGGAGACCACCCGAAAGCACATAGACACAGGATTTGGTCCAGTTGATAACGAGACCTGAGTTCTTTCCAAACGAAGTAAGCACGTCAAACAACACATTCAACGATTTTCGGGGGACGTGAGGTACAACAGGATATCATCCGCGTAAAGCGATATACGATCCTCGAAATCCGGGGTCCACTGGATACCCTTTATCGAGGGCTCCCATCGCAGCCAAGCAGCCAGTGGTACCAGAGCGAGGGCAAAAAGTTGGGGAGACAACGGACAGCCCTGCCGTGTGCCCCTCCCGAGGGTTAAGGAATCTGATACTCGGTCATTAACGACTACCTGAGCCAGAGGCTTCTCATATAAAAGTTTCACCCACCCGATGAACCCGGAACCGAAACCAAATTTCGCGAGAGCGGCCCAGAGATACGGCCATTCTATTGTGTCGAAGGCCATCGTGGCGTCCAAGGAAGCCAAAATGGCCGGCTCATGAAGAGACGCCGCCCTCGCGAGGACGCCATGTAAGCGCCGCAGGTTAAGCGCCGTGCTACGATGCGGGATAAAACCAGAATGATCCAGGTGGATCAGGTCCCTAATTACCTTGATCAGTCGGTTGGCTAACAATTTGGCCAGAATTTTGGGTTCGGCATTTAAAAGCGAAATGGGCCTATAGGAAGCACAGCGATCCTGCGGCTTCCCCTCCTTGTGGATAACCACGATCGTAGCGAGACGCTGATCACGAGGAAGGGAGCCAAAGTCTCGCGACTCCAGGAACATATCCCGGAGATACAGCGCCATTTTGTCATGACGCAGTTTGTATAGTTCAATGGGCAGACCATTGGGTCCCATAGCCTTGCCGGAGCGAACAGAACGAATAGCGGTAGCAATCTCGTCCGCCGAAAGTGGTGCATCCATTAGGTCTCTGTCGACCTCCGATAGGCGCGGCAATGCAATGACGTGCAACAACAGATGAGAGTCTTCCTCTGCCCTACCAGAGACCGGAGAATATACTGTTCGAAAATGTTCCACAAAACACTCAACAATCTCAGCCGGGTCCGTCACACACACTCCATCAAGTTTCTCAATCACGGGAACAACACGATTCGCTCTTTCTTTCTTATCAAGCCACGCGATCAATTTACCAGCCTTGTCACCAACATCATACAATCTGCCCTGTTGCTCTCTATTCATTACTTTGGCAGCGTCAGTCACCAGGGCTCTGTAATCTAGCTGCTTCAGACTGAGGGAATGAAGTTTAGGCTATGAGAATTGTTAAACAATATCAGTAGTGCCCAATCTTTAAAAAGCATCATACTCAGAGTAAGGATGAAGCATAAATCTCCCTATTTATCTCATTTAAAAGCTGCTAATTCGTTTTAATATTTTTTCCTGTCATATCTAACTTTATGTCCATTTTCTTATCTAAATATGTCCCTTTGTTCCACTTGGTAGTAATTTGAAAATGTTTTCTTATATCACCTCTTCAAACTTGCCCACGTTTTTTTGAATAATTGTGTTGTATTACACTCTTCTGTTATTTTAATTGCCTGATGCTCATTCCATGAAAAACATTTATATTCTTTTTCTAATTGTCCTATGGATTGTTTCCTCATTCCATGCCATAAGTAAGTCACTTTTTATACAGTTTCTTCAACTAGAAATTCAATTTTCAACTACTTTTTCTTTGTCCCTTTCTTTGGTAACAATATTAACTTCTGGACTCCAAATTGGTGGCCAGAGTCAATGGGTTCTCTTCCCTCGCCCACCAATAGGTGAAAAACCTGGGTGTGATAATGCACGATAGTCTTACCGTTAGTCAACAGGTTAACTCAGTGGCGTCTAAAACCTTTTATGTGATCAAAACAATCAGGAAAATATTGCCGTTCCTGCCTTCGAGCAGCCTGCGAACAGTAGTCATGACTCTCGTAATGTCGAATTTGGACTACTGTAACAGTCTGTACCTCAGTGGTCTACAAAGGCTCCTGAATAAACTTCAAATACTGCAGAATGCAGCAGCCAGACTGCTTCTGGGCACCCCTCGGTTTGCACCTATTGCCAGGGAAATAAAGAAACTGCACTGGCTTCCGGTAAGGAACCGAGTTTGCTTCCAAAGCCCTTTGTCTGGTTTTTAAGGCGCTGCAGGGTTTAGAACCTGACTTTTTAAAACAGCATCTCGGCTGGTATACACCAAAAAGACCACTTTGTTTGTTAGGGGCCAGGCTGGTCTCAGTGCCATGCATAAAAAAAGTTCGATCGGTAGGTAGAAGTTTTATGTACAGTGCCGCCAAAGCCTGGAACGAACTGCTGTTTCACTTAAGAAATATCACAAACCTCCTAGTTTTCCTAAAGAGCCTAAAGACCTGGCTCTTTGCTCAATAAACTTCTTCCATTTTTTACCACAGGAGATGTAATTAGCGCTAGGACACCCGTGGCTAACAGTGAGCTGTATAAATGTCATTAACATTAATATTAACATAACAAGATCTCTTCACCTTCTCGCTACAGCTTAAATAAAAAATGCATTAAGATTTTCTGTTTGAAACAAACAATTCATATCTCTCCATACAAACAGTTGTTTATTCCGTATTAGAGCCATATGACCGCAAGGGTGCATCTTAATTCACACTATCTATTTCACAATGTATTTACATTTGGATTATTGTACCAGGTATAATGTACGAAAGATATATGACATCCCTGAAAGAGTGCTGACTCAGCATTTAGCCCAAGACTAATTTTCTTTCATGATATCTATTCATTCTTATTCGGACATTCCTTGAGCGTAGATTTTTAATGTACTTTAATAACGGTTTTCAGTGGGAGTGTGGGTGAAGGTTTCCATCATATTCAATCTAATCTATGGCTTTCATACAAATACTAATGATATGGTATGGGTATATATGCAATGCTTTCTATACAAGACGAGGTGCTTTTAGCACACTCTTCTCTCAGTGCCTAAACTTTAGAGACTTTGGGCCTGATTATGAGTTTGGTGGCTGAGAGCAGGGCGGTTAGCTACCGCCCTGCTGCCACACTGCCAAACTTCACCACTGACCGCCCGCCAGATTACGAGTTTTCTTGTGGTCTGGTGGGCGATCAAAAAGGCGCTGCAATGGGAATGCCAAACCCAATGCTCGTTTCTGCACGGCATGGACTGTGCAGTCCATGCCGTGCAGGAAAAGGGGTGAATGCAGACAGGGGGGGCACACCATGTGGGCCCCTGCATGCATACTCAGGCCAGGAGGGAGCAGTGGGCCTTACAGGGCCCCCTTAGTTTCGTCACCGCCACAGGTTTCATGGCGGGCTTGCCGCCATGAAATCTGTAGCGTGAGGAAACTTATAATATGTTACTGCCAGCATATTGCAGCCCTTAGATCGCCATAACCATGGGTCGCGGATCCCTGGTGCTTGTGGCGGTCCTATATCGATCCCACCGCCGTAGTTGTGATACGCCAGTGAGACCACTGGTGCGGCGGTCCCCGACCACCACCGCACCTCCACTGCGAGTTTGGAGGTCCTATGGATGGCCAGACTCTTAATAAGGCCATAAGAAATTATAAATTACCATAATTTTCGTGCTTGTCATGCTATTTATCATGTGGCTGTATTAATATCAAGGAGACTGGGTCTCGATTCAGTTAAAGCTGCTCTTTATTCAAAGCAGATATACCCTTTGAATTTGATTCTTCGGTATCGATATATTTTTATCAAGTATTTAAGTTAATTCACTTCATACAATTACATCATTGAAAAATGGTCTGAGTTTTGCACATTGCCATACATATGGTTTACACAAACTTATATACATTATTTTTACACAAAACAATTATACGCAGAACAAATACATAATTGACAATATTTACAAAACTGATTGAAATAGTACCCTGGTCTTTCGTTTCTACAATCCTACAACCTTTTTGTTTGGCTATAATCTAGGACTGATCTCACAAGGGATAGTTTTTTCTAGCATAACTTTATTGAATGTGTACACCCCTCGGGCGTGCACATTTACGTTTATAACCCTTTGTGGAATGTGGAAATTGTAAAACAGCCGACGCGTTTCCAAACCCGTTCCCGAGTTACCGGGTTTTTCATCAGGGCTTTACTGGGTACCTGTTGAGGGATAAGGGGGAACAATTAGGTTGTTGGTCCTTCACCTCTATTTAATTAAGCTGTGTGTGTCTGGTACTTAAAATTACCTTGTTACTGTTGTGCACTTGGAATCTGCAATTCTCGTAGTGTTCTTTTTAAACACCTATTTGAGTCTGAAAATAAAAGACCAAACGATTGTCTCAGGCTACATGTGGAAGCATTTTTGTTTGTAAGACGATTTACAACGGTATGGCCCAAGAACTTACTTGTATGACTCTTGTTACTACCAATTTTTCTGGTCCTGTTCTTTTACCGAATCTTTGGCACAACTTTATTGGTAGTGGCGGGGTCTGTCTACAGGTAGATAGATATGTGTGCTTTAGAACGGTGGATGGGCATGTTTCATTACTTAATGTAGCGTTCTGAAAATGAAAGAACTTACTTTGTAAGTTATTTTGGTGTGGTCTAGCGATTCTCGCTTTTGTCTTTTGTGAGGGTGGCGCCGCCCCGAATAGTCCGTTATCATATGGCTGTCATGACATTTGCAATAATCTGTAGTGCAGTTTTTTTGTGCCATTTGTTATATATACACATATTTTGTTTGTTTCAGGTTATCATGCATATTAAATCAAGGGATTGGCAGAATATTAGCAGCTTTGTTTTCGAAACTTACAATTCCTCATGCTGTTTGTAAAACAGTTGTCATGCATTTTCCAAACATTTCCTTGTGCATTTGTGGGGATTGTTTTATGAGTATGTTACACCAATTGGCATCTAATTGCGTGTATATGTATGTGTAGATTATATGCTGTACTTCTTGAAGAGATTAGATCAGTTACTGGCGGATGGTAGTATGTCAGAAGGCCAAATGAAGAAATATCGTCTGACGTGAATATAGTGTCTGAAATAATGTTAATAAATATTGTCCCACTGGGTGAGAATTTTTTAATTAATAACTCCAATGGTGCAATACTTTTGTAGATAATATTTTAGAATCAATATCTAAGTCAGACAATACGCTGCCAGCGATATTCTGGCACCACACCTTCATGGGTAACTCAATTGATGGTTCTTCTTAGTGTGGTGGTCTTGCAGATAATTCAACTTGGACATGCAAGAGTTACACATGGGTGTAATAATAGGTCACTATTTGAATTCAGAGAGTTGTATAGTTGAATGTATTTAATAGATGCTTTCAGCAATAACTCTGCCGTTACCACGAGGTAATACATACAACTGAAAATTAAAAGGATAAAAATTAGAAAGAAAGGAACATTATCTTTAGTTTAGCTATCAACTAAGAAGTCATTCCTTTCTGGCAGCTCATTCTTCTTACTGTGACATCCTTCCAGGTGCTTCCGGGGTAGTGGTAGCAGTAGCGTCGAGCAAGTGAAGTTGTAACTCATTTTTCATGAGCTTTCCTCTTTCATTTAAGCTTTGTACCAGAAACCTTTCCAGGCTTCGGGTTACTTCCTTTGTGACTAAGCAGAAAGAAGAGCCAGTCTTCTTCATTTTCTAAATGTTAATTTTCCCATCTCTGTTTATTCATGTGATCGCTGACCCAGATGTAAAGTGGGCAGTTTAGCAAAGTGTTGGTCAAGTCTTCACTTTATCCACATTGGCAAGTGTTGGAGTTTACTTAATTTCTCTTTCGCAGTAGTGTTTTTACTGGCAACACTCAGCTAATAGCTAATGCAAACAGCCTTCTTTCCTGGAAGTTTGTTAGCTTAACCAGGTAAGATTGCACTTGCTGTGCAGGATCAAATAGCCAAGATTGTCCTGATAGGTGCAAATGTCTCTAAGTCTTTGTATGATTCTGCCCTACGTAGCTTGTCAAACGGTTTTCTGATGCGAGAATTCAACTTTTTAGTCATCAACGATCTTGGGGGCATACCAGCAAGCGGCAGCGATAATTATCGCTGGCCGCATATAGCGTGCAAAATTCTAACGGCGCCTAACGCCTGATTATATCGCCCGGTCAGCGCAATATTTACAACTCGCATCGCCGAGGCGATAGAAATCCCAGCAAAAGCAAAGATAGGAATAAAATATCGCAGGAATACCAGCGATACAACCAACAGTCAGAGAAAAGCTTGTAAACAGAGAGAAGTGGATATAGCATTATGATCCACCTTCCATGCAAAACATTGCTAAGTCATGAATTCATCAGGCGTAATGGAACCGGTGAAATACCTCGTTAGCGCTACATTTAATGCCGCTAAACGTGTTAGCGATTTACTAGATAATAGAGAGTAGCCCTGTTAGCGATTATTCTCGATGAGTTTCATTCGGGAACGCCTACCACGCATTTTATTAGCGATGCGAGGCGCTAGGAAAATATACACAAAGGCATGGATTCACGCGTTAGCGTGTCCATGCTGATAGGGCGCTAGAATTATCGCTGCTTTTTGTCCCAAAACAGACGTTAAAGCTGCGATAATTCTAACGCCGTGCCTTGTAGATATGCCCCTTGGTGCCATATTCCCCATTTATGCGATCAGACCAAGCTTCAACTGTTTCCATTTCCATGGTGATGTCAAATTTAGACCTTAGATGGAAGTGCTTTCTCTAGTCTTTATCAACTAGATTTTACTCTGTTGGATTCACTTTTTTTAGGCTGCATTTATTGGTGTGGCTTGGCATCTATTCTGAATAGAAGAATAGGGGAAACATCTATTACAACGCAAGCATTACAACGAAGTGCTTTTACAGCGCAGTCAGTACCACGACTTCGACATTACCACGAATTCCATTACAACGCAAGTCATTACAACGACTTGCTTTAAGGAATGCGGTGTTGGACTTGTGTTGGATTTTAAGTCCAACACCTTCCCTACTGATACACCGACTGGAGTTCGAATAGTAATTTAAACTATTCCAAATTCCAGCGCTTCCCTAAAGCAAGTCGTAGTAATGACTTGCATTGTAATTGAACTAGTGGTAATGACACAGTCATGTTATTGACTGCTTTGTTAAGCCACGCGTGATTTTAGCATGCGTGGTAACAGATGCTATTCGAAGAATAGCCATCATCACATTTCAGTGTGATGAATGGAAATCCCTGTGGGAGCATCAGGAGTGATCTCTAGCAGGTTTCTTTCATTTCTACTATTTTCCCAATCTTGTAATCCTAGCTTCACACCTCAACGCCGTAGGCAACTAAGCTGTCTACTTTTGTAATGACCACGAGGTCTATGTGTGATGAAACTTGACGGCCATGTTTGCATACCGTTCTGTGAATTGCATTTACGGAAGCTTCTGATTTTTCTATTGCTGATTTAAAGTGTTTGTTCCACTTAACAGCCCTGAGTAGGTAAAGGACTTTACTTCTTCTATTTATTTTAAAGTAATTATTGTTTTTTATGTTCTTTCTGAAGATCATGTTTTTGTCTTCTGGGTGTTTCCTATTAGCCTATTTTTATGGTAGTATTTGATAGCTGGTACATCTTAGTTTGTCTTCGTGATCTCACTATGAAGGTCGTTTACATACAGTAAGAGCAGTACTGGGGTGAGTAGGCAGTCTTGTTTTATCCCATTTGTGGAGGAAAATCTTTCCCTAAGAAGGCTTTTTTCGTTTAATCTGACAGGGCTGTAGTTTCTGTCTACAGTTTTATTGCCATATGTAGTAAAGTATAATCCACCCCATATCCCATGATCGAAAGCAGACATGGGGCCTCATTTATGAGGCTTTGCATCAGTTTTGCGCTTCCGATGCACCACTCTTTGTGATGCATCGTTGGCGTAAAACATGCCTCCTGTTGCGCACTATTTACAAATTGACACATCTAAGCAGATGCGTCATGTTGTAAACCCCTGCGCTACATACCTGCGTCAGGTATAATGTATGCAGGGGAGCGTTCCCCCGCAAAAACCCTTGTAGAAGTGACGCAGTGAAATCTATGAGATTTCACTGCCTCACTTCAAGGACGCTGTTGCGTGAAAATCTTGCGCCTGCCTCACCGCAGGCGTAAGACTGACGCAGGCCCTTTCATATGGGGCTTGCCCCATGTGAAAGGACGCATTGCTGGAGTTGCGTCACTTTTGTGACACACTCCATCAATGCGTCACTTTTGCGCCAGAAATACTGACGTATCTGTAACTCCTTGCGACATGATGCATCATACATTAAATATGACGCATCAGGAATGTCGCAAGGAGTGCGCACTGAGAAGTGACGCATCGCTGCTTTCACGCAGCGATGCGTAATTTCTCATAAATGAAGCCCATGAAGTCCAAGAAGACCAGATACAGAGGCATCGTTTTTGCAGTACTGTAGTTGCTAGCAAGATACAGGAAGGTAAATATCGGTCAATGGTTGACAGATTTTCTCTGAATTCTCTCTTAATAGGGTTGAGCATTTTTGAGTATGAATCCCATTTTTCTAGAGCTCTGAGTGTCATTTTTCAGAGGATTTTTTATCAATGTCAATGAGACTGATCGGTCTATTGGACTTAGGATACTTTTTTGGGCTCTTTTTACACAGTGATACTACTAAACTATTTCACCAAGATGGGGGGGCAGCTGTTATTCGTGGGAACCTCCATAAAAGAGAATTGCAAAGCTCTTTATTGCATTTACATAATGCTTATTCTCAGGATCAGGTACCATTACTTGTTGTCATCAGTTTAGTCCTTCTATGATCAATACAACTAATTCCTACTCTTTCAACCAGGGGTTGGTTGTTCTTTGGATTACACCGTATGAGACATTCCGCTGTATGATTCTTTTTTGCATCTTCCATGCTGTTATTTATATGATACTGGGAGGGCTGAGGCATGTGTGTTACATGTTTTTCACTAAGCTGTTTAATAGAATATTGTTCCTTATCAAACTGAGTGGTAATTTAGTAGGTCTGGTCTGTCCATCTTGTTTAGTTTCGTGTTAGAAATAGCCAGATTTTCATCTTCCTCCCGAATTTCAAGTGGTTGCTGATGAATCTTACCTTGCCAGAAATTAACTGAATATTTTTGCGGCATGTGCCAAGAAAGAGGAACCAGCAATAGTTTTAATATTTTAAGTTTGTATAATAGGATGGTGACAAACTGGATCTCATTTCACTTTTCAGAGAGTATTTCTTCCCCTTTATTGGTAGGAAAACTGAACCACTGTGTTTCCTGGTCTAATGCATAATACAAGAAGGATGAAAGTAGATCTCTGGTGACAGGGAGTCAATAAAGAAATTTTAAAGCAGGGGAGATGTGAGCTCATATGCTTTTATGGAGGAGTTGTCTTGCGCTGTGTTATTAATTCTTTGTAGACATCTCATAACTGAGAGACTCATTAAACAGACCATAATACAATCATGTTATAATGAAGGAGGTAGTTACCCAGACTTTTTGTGGGAAATCCATCTGCAAAGAGATATGTTGTAGTGTTCACTTGGTTTGAAATGCATTTTTCTCAATTGGGTAACTTGAGGGTTCCGTGAGAAGGTGGAGTCCAAGGTGACTTCTAAGTTTTGTATTCCGATTGACGTTGTTGCTGGTGCCCCAATGGATCATTGTTTTCCAAACTCCTCATTCAAGAACCTCAGTTTTGGATGCATTTGAGTCTAAGGAAATTTGTCATCACCCAGTGGTCAATGGCTTAGAGGCAGTCACCTGGTCTTGGGTTTTCAATGTTGCTAGGAGTTTCCATTTTAAATGATCTGTGTATCATCAGCATACCTATAGCATGTGAGGATAAATGATTTGATGAGCTTTGGCAGTGGGATAAGGTATCTGTTGAAGAGGAGTGGTAAAGATTAAACTCTTGACACCGTTCTGCCTTGATGTTTTAAGGCTGGGAAGTGAATGTAGGTACCCAGGTAATACTTGTCCTGTCCTTAAGGTATGATTAAATGATCCTAAGGATGCTTCCTTCAATACCTATTTATTTTAGTTTGTTTAGTTGTGAATTGTGATCCATGGTGTAGATTGTGGATACATCCAGAAATATTAGTGCTGCCAAACTATTTATACCCACAGGGAGTTATATATAATTCCCAATGGAGATCACAGTAGTTTTAGGACCTTTCATGTGCGAATGTTAAGAAAGCAGTAGGTTCTGTTTGAGGAAGGTGGAGATCAAGGGGAAGTTGCACTTTCTATCAATTTTTAATTTTCAGAGGAATGAATCATTTATGATTTGATCTGTAGTTGTTTTAATATTCCAGGCCAAGCTTGTTTTTCTTGAGTGGTGCTGTGACGGAAACATTGAGATCCACTTGTGGTTAAATAGTTGTCGATTAAATTCATTTCAGCTATTATGAATGTTTATAGTAGTACATTCTTGAAGGTTTGTGATGGGCACGGGTCCACCGATTCACCAGGTGAGGGAATTCTGAGAGAGATGGTTGCATTAAACAGGTTAGTATACTTGGGGTGATCCCTTGCAGTGGTTTCTCTTGACTTGTATTAGTTAGAGAACCAGATGTTTTGTGGGTAAAATAGTGTTTCAGTGTTTTTGCTTTGGTGGCAAAGTGAAGTGATCTCCTAAAAAGGTCCAGAAATCTGTGCTGAGAAGTTGGCACAGATGTGCATTCAGGATTGCAAAACTGACAGCATTTTGTTGACCTCCTCAGTGTGTTTCTTGGCAGAGGAGATTCTGTTTGAGCAGTGAGCTCTTTTTACCTTCTTGATATTGGTGTAAATATGGTTGAGTCTTTGGAGGCAGTTATTGTCTTGTGGACTTGTTGATTTTTATCATTGATGTTGAAGGATGGATTTCGTGTACTGAACCTTTTATTGAGATAATTATGTCTAAGGCTTTGTTTAGCCAATTGAAAAATGTTTTGACAGTAGTTTTTTGTTCTGGATTTCAGATTGTAGTCAAATGAAATTGTTCCATGTTGACATTTTTCAACTACCTGTATGTTGTAGGGTTGATAGTAGGTTTGATAGGATTTCATGGGTGAGAGAGATGAGATGCGTGTTACTCCATGGAACACGCTTGATTCTTTTGATCATCACTTATCAGAAGGCTGAAGACTGTGTCCAGTGTATATCCTGCTGTGTGTAGGTCTTGAGATAAGTTCACAGAGATTACGCGCTTCCAGTCATTTTGGTTTAGAGGCATTTTTGGTCTTTCAATCCACATTTGAAGGTTGCCAAGGAAGCACAGGTTTGAATATTTGTTTATGGATATCTTTTGGGGAACTTATAGACCTCAAATATACACCAGTTGTTATCTTGGCGCTTTAGCTTAAAAAGAGATAGCTGATCTGATAAACCTGTCTACATAATTATGGAAATGGTTGATATATGAGTTATGGCATCTATAGCTGAATGATCTATTGTTTCTGGCGGTCTGTATATTAATAAAAATATACAAGAGAAAGTAGGAGTTTGTGTGCTTCTCACTGGCAATGATTCACAGTCTAAAGGCTGTTTATCTTAAATCAATTCTTTAAATATCGTTGATAGGCCTCCTCCAGCTTTCACTTGGCGATTTTGTGTATGGTGCCAATATCCAGGGACACTTCCTCATGAAGTATTGGCAAAGTGTCATCTCCAAGCCATGTTTCAGTAATTTAAAAAGGGTTCTGTCTTAGTTACTGGGCCAATGATATGTGTCTGTTCTTGCTAATTATAGTGCATTGAGCATTAAGTAGTTTAGATTAAAAGCTTCTTGGACGGAACAGAGGGAAGAGATTTGCTTGCTAACATTTATCCAAGGAATTGTTTATTTTCAAAGGCTTAATTAACTAAACAACAGAACTTGGATTTGAATTGTGGATTGGTTTTGTGAAAACCATTAGTTTGAGCCACATATTGTTCATTGATGGCATTGTGCAGGAAAGCAAACAATATCCCATCTCACTTATCTGCTTTTGCTTTGCGTTATCTTAGGTTAGAGAGCTGTGATACATCTTGTTGAGGCCTAGAATCTGTTTTTAGCATTAGTTAGGTGCCTGAAAATAGAATGAGCTGTTTCAAACCATCATTATCCTTTCATATTATAGACTATTGATTTGGTTTCTGCTTCTGCTACGACCCTTATCCAGAACTAGTCTAAACCAACATACATTCAATTGCTTGTCTAGCACAACTGGCTTTCATGAACCATTCATAGTCCACTGAGAACATTGTATTTCTGTACTTCAGGTGTGGAGAACAAAAGAGAGCATTTGCCCTTGGGCAGCAGTTAATAGCCAATATTCTGCTATTTCAGTGCACTATGTGTGCCGGGAAGTGCCTGGGCTGAGTCCTGGCATAGCAAATACCGGTCACTGGCTGAACCAGGGCTCGGTATAATTTTCTCTTTCACCAACCCGACTGTGTCCAAGTGCATGCAAAACTTTCTCATTTCAACTGAATAACCAAATTACACCCCCTTACTCTTTATGGCCCAGGGTGATGATTCTCTCTAAAGTGTTAAATATCTTGGTGACTGCTGAGTTTGTTTTTCTCTGTCTAGTAAGATTCTATTGGGCCACTTGAAACCACTTGCACTTTCCATGGCATTTTTTTCGTTCGACCTCCGAGGATGTTACCTATGTCTGGCCTCCTTGGAAATGCTCTAAATCTCTGTGGGTTTCCCCATACCTGCAAAAGGTATGTGAATACTTATTTATCTATCTTTATTTATAATTTATCAATTCTTCAAAACGTATTCTTTTGTGGTTTGTCACATATTATTTTTTAGCAAGGTCTATCCTTAAATGACTCACAAATCCACCCTTAATCTAAACGAGTCAATATTCGAAATCCAGTATTCTGGCTCAATCTCCACATTGACAAATACACTTTGCAAACGTAACATGTTGCCAATCCTCATACTCGACCTGAGGCATTGTAATACTGGAAGAGAGGAGGGAATACCAAAGGATTATGTGTTGGACCCCAAGGGTACCCTGAGTAATGTGGAATAACCTGGGGGTTTGAAATATCTGGTTCCTGCTGTAATTTCCCATTTACTCAGTATGTCACCAGACATTTCCCCTGCTTTCAGGTAACCTATCCGGGTGAAACACTTCCAGCTATGGCATTTCCAGGCGACCTATCATTGCGATGCGGCGGATCAATCCAATTTCATCCCCATTGGGATCAACAGGCCACTCATAATGAGAGTCACAGATCTTGAAGGCTGATGCTCAACCTCCATGAGCTATTTTACTGAGGTGTGAATTGTAACCTGTAGGTTACTCAGTTCGTTACAACTTGGGCTCAACTCACTGAGCTACTGTCATCCTATTTTATACTCTCATACTGGGATATCCATGCAGGCCATTTAAGAGGAGTGCTTTTAGAGGCCTATAAATGTCTCACTTTAAGGATGTCGGTGCAGGGCGCAAGTTAAGCACTAGGAATCAATATTTCAGCAATGATATACCGGTGAATGGCGCAGGACCGTTGTATGTCACAATATTGGATGCATCAATATCACCCTGCCAAACTCTTTTAGCCAGAATACAGACTACTAATATATTCTTAAATTAAGCATATAGAGTAAATGGGTATATACAGGGTAAAGGTACTAATAATGTGGATTTAAGTATAGTTAACCTTATAGTAATACCTTCACAATATGTTGATAGTCAATACTTCGACTATGATATATTGGTAGTATGTGATCTGCAACCCAATATTCAGATATTATATCTGCAGGACTATATAGGCAAACATTGTGTGAAGTTTGATCTAACAGTAGTGAAATAGCTATGGATTTTGCAGGTATTTTTATTTATTTCATTTTACATAGTGCAAACATGACCCTTTCGGGTATCAGAGGGCTGTGCATCAGGAAAGCAAAAAGGTAGTTCTATAGGAGTATACATTTGTGAAAGAACAACAAAGTCAATATAAGAACGTGGGATGGCATCCAACAAAGTCAATATAAGAACGTGGGATGGCATCCAACAAAGTCAATATAAGAACGTGGGATGGCATCCAACAAAGTCAATATAAGAACGTGTGATGCCATTCAAAAGGACCAAACAGAGGTAGGCATTCTGTAGGATCAAAGAGTGTTGTGGAAGGGCACGCCATGGAAGTTAGAGTCTGGGGATGGTGTGTCTTCGATAGGGAAGGAATCTGTTCATTTGTAGTTGCTTTACTTTTCGTTTGAAGAGGTCGGTTGAGGGGATGGATCTGGTCTCTGGAGGAAGAGAGTTCCAAATTTTGGGGGCTATTCCGGGGAAGGAACACTTGTAGGTTTTCTTTCTTTATTTTTATTTGTAGGGCTTTAGTAGGGGGGAGCCTGTGCTTTGTAAAGATCTATTCTCGCCTGATAGGATGAATTTCTTGTCAGGTGGGTTGGAGTGTTGTGGTGAAGAGCTTTATGAGTCAACCAGGCAATTTTTAGGTAGATCTTTGCCTCATAGGGTAGCCAATTCAGGGCTCTGAGTTCTGGGATGATGTGATCGCTATTTTTTAGCCTGTGATGAGTTGAGCAGCTGCGTTGAATGTTGCCTTCAGAGGTGCCAGTTTGGCTTTTTCTATGCCCACGAGGAAGGCGCTGTTGTAATCTAGTGTGCAGATCACTAGCCCTTGAACTGCTGTCTTGAGATCTGCAGTGTAAATGAAAGGTTTTCATTTCCTTAGAGTATGCAAGTGATGCTTGGCGCCCCTTGTGGGGCTCCTGGTGTGATCCTGCATAGAAAGGTGTACATTTTTTCCTCATGAGAGCTCTGCAAATGGAATCTAGGACAGTTTGAGGGTTCAGTGGCTGTTTCGGTAGTGAAACCAACGCAAATCATGCTGGGAAGTGTAGAGGTGCATTGTGAGAGTCTTTTGGGGGCCACTTCTGGACTGTTAGTACATGGATTAGGTAAGGATAAAGATGCATCAAGAGAGATCAGTGGGTATAATTGGTTATCCGCAAATATGGTTGTGCATTATAAGCGATTAGTGGGTTCCCCATTACCAAAAGAGCCGCATATGCTTTAAGGTTGGAATAGAGGTGCTTTGTGAGAGCACTGTGGATACTTTGATGATCATAGGGTGGTGGGTCACAGGCCATGAGAGAGATGTGCTTTCAGAGCTCTTGGCGTATCCTGGTCTTGGGAGTGCAGTGCACCGGGCCCTTTCATGTCTCAGTAATGGCATGTCAGTGCAAGCTGCAGGTCAGAGTAGAGGTGCTGTGTGATATTTTCTGAAGTCCCCGATGGTTAGATAGCTGTGGATGCCTGGAGACCAGAATCAATGTGCATTATAAGCCTGCAGAGACTTCCTTAACACAGTGATACCAGCACATCCTGTAATCTTAGTAATTTTATTTATTTGGGTTTCATTTGAAAACTGACTGTACTGTGCAAATATGAATGCATTTTAGTGTGTTATTTCTGATATTCTTTTGCTTAAAAGTATACAATAAAAATTGCAATGATAATGCGGGTTATCATGTACTTTTCAGATAAAATAGACAATGTTACTGTATACTATTTTGTCTTATCTTTCGAAACATTGAAGTCATCAAGAATATTATTAATTCATGTCACCCACAGTCGACCCTTTCACTCCTCCCCTTGCCAACACCACTTGCCACACCATCCCTGTTTGTTGCGTACACAGCTTTGCTTGCTGTTAAATCTCAGACTTCTTGTACCACAGAACATCAATGTGATAAATAACGACTGATGTAAATGTAATATCCTAAATGTCGTTTATAAAAATGTCATCCCATTGGGTGTTTATTTTTTATCTATTCATTCCAGTGGGCTGCTATTTCTGTAAATTCACAATAATAATCTGGTACCGTACCCCAGCACACTATATTTAGGGTACAATATTTATGTCAGACGATATATTGTGCGCCGCAATCCGTCCTAATGGGCTAACGGGCCCCCTCACCTTTTCCCAAAAAGAAGAGTGTCTGGCAGCCTGAGCAAAGATCAGCCTGATAGACATTCTTTATTTTCAAGTCAGGCAGCCAGGAACTAGACAGGGGCTAAATGCGCAGGCACCTGGCTGCCCGAGCTGAACTTTGGCGGGCTGAAGAAGTCACCGCTCCTTTGGGTATGTGACCTCCTCAGCCTTGCAAAGCATCTCGAGGCCCTCCCCCTCTTGACGAGGGGAAGTGTCACTGATTGCCTTGGACCAGGGCGTCTCAGTTCTAAGCCCTGAAGTGCCCAGGGTCTAGTAGCGGCTCGTGGAGGGAGTGGTGCGGTGCGGGGGGAGGGGCAGGGTGGGGGTCAGTAAACGACGGCATATGGCTGCACGAAGATAAGTAAATAAATAAATAAAATGAATTACATTGCGCGCGCTGCAACGCTGATGGCTTTGGAGTGCGCGCAATGTAATTTGTTTTATTTATTTATTTAGTTACTTATCTTCATGCGGGTGTACCCCACACCCTCCCCCGCCCCGCACCACTCCCTCCACGAGCCGCTACTGCCAGTGTCGAGTGCCAATCACTAGCCCCTTGTCACAGAGTGGGCTGGGACCAGCAGTCTCACTAACCCCATCCCACTCTGTAATGAGTCAGGGAGTGAGTGTTGTGAATGAATGTGTGTGTGCGTGCGTAAATGCATGGGTGTGAGCCTACTGGCATAACGAAAGTTTAAGGGCCCCCCCTGCAATGTACAGGGAGGAGCCCCTGCTACGGATTTAATCCAGAGCGCTCAGGCCTGAGTACAGTGCTGAGGGGGCCCCTGCAGCTCAGGGGCCCACCCGCACCACAGGGGATGCGGGGGCCTGTGTTATGCCCCTGTGTGAGCCAGTGTTTGTGTCCCATTGCTCCCTCTCGGCTATAACTACCGGTCGCCACTGATAGCATGGGATCACAGCTCCAGGTGTACGGTAATCAGGACACAATATTTATGTTATGTGATATTCTGGCAATTATAATATGGTACAATACATACCCCCTGGCTCACACCAGCCCCAATTATCACTAAGACACACCCCTGCATGCGCGAAGGCTTCAACAACTTCCAAACTTTCCAATAGATTTTCCTCTTCCTACATTTTAATGCAGAAGCTTGTGAAGTTCGCAGCTTTTAGAGAAGCTATTTTCGTTATGCCTATTGGCTAGCTAGAAATATGTGTGGCCTTCCAAGCGCCTTCTCCCCACTTTGCTTTGGAGTGGTGAGCTCTTCCACCCCAAGGATGAAGGCCTCATTCTCCCGTTTTATTTTTCTTTCAGGAAAATCAGCCAGTGTTCGCCGTGCCCCTCAAAACGCTTTTTTTCACCTTCAGTATGGGAAAAAGAGAGAGAGAGAGAGAGAAAATAAAATGGAGGAGCAGGTACTCGTGACGCAGGTTGTGCAGAGTCACTCCACTGCACACACCTTAAACCAACAGGCAGGGTGAAAGGTGGCAGTGTTCGCGCTGGATCTGTGTTTTTAGACGAGGCAGCACCTTTTCAATGAAAGCGCGTCTATCCCCGACTCCTTAAGAAGTTTAGACTGGAGGGCTGTCTCTGAGAACTGGCCCTCCTTCAGCGCCGTCCCATTTGTTTGTCTTGGCCGCGCTGCGGGGTCTGCTTGGCTGGCGCTGGGGCTGGGATATTAAATTGATGGAACACAGAGGCCTTGATCCTTTTCACTGGGGCTTCTATGCGGGTATCAGCAGGGCAGAGCTCTGTCCGCCACCTGCAATTGTCCGAGCGGGATCGGCAGAGGGCGGCGGGCTGCGAGAGGAAAATTCCTGAAGGCCTTTTCTACCTCAGATGAACGCGGGCCCGGGCCGCTCTTTTAATAGAAGGAGCGGGGCTGCTTTCGAGGGAGCTTTGTGTGGCCCGGACAGAGGGCGCCATTGTGATCCGCCGCGGCTTCTGTTCAGATTTAGATGGAATGAACGGCGACGGGGCCTTCCAGTGACGTTGCAGAGAGCTGTGTGTGAAAAGTGGGCGGAGCTGTCGCAGGTGTGATGTTAGGTCATGTTGAGCGTCACCCTGGCAGGATTTCCCGCTGCTGGCACGTGGCTACTGCCTCTGGAGCATGGGTCCAGGGCACAAGTCCTAAAAAAAGAAGTGAGTGGGGGATGCTGACGTCACGTCAGGAAGTGACGTCACGAAAGAGGCCAAAGAGTGAATGTGTGGCGCCATTTGCTCCAGCAATCGAGCTCCTGGTAAAATAAGTGGGGGGACACCGTCTACCCGCGTGGTACCCCGACTCGAGCCCTGCATGGGTCAGAGAACGGGCTGGACTGGTGACCAGTCCAGCCAGTGATGTAAAGCAAAATGATGGGACCCCCTGCAGAATGTGAGGAAAAGGACCCAGAGTCTCCCATGTTTCATAGATATTCATTGATCTTGCGCTGAAAGGAGGCCACTGAATGGTTGGCTTCACCTCAGCACTAGCTGTGTTATGCCCAAATCCACCCCTGAAGCTGAAAGGGGCCTTGGAATGACCCCTGAAGCTGAAAGGGGCTCCTGAATGGTTGGGGGTAACCCTATCGGTGGGACCAGATTTACTGGTCATAAAACCACAGTGAATTCCCCATTAAGTTGAGTTTAATGCATGCACATCTACCCCCCTCCATGCATGGCTCCTTTCATTGGTGAAGAACTGCTCTACTGTGCAGCTGTTGAGCGTTCTCCGTTCAGTTGTAGTATCGCAAGAACCTCTGCTTGAGTTATGTTTAGCATTAATGATGTTGGTCTCAACGTAGAAAGGGAGCAGTATAATCCTTACAATATTTGTAAGTAATATTGAAGACAGTATTTGAACCTCTATAAGATAGCTCCTCTCCCTACAGACGTAAAGATGTAGATTTTTGGTTGATGTGCTGTTGGTTGTCCACATTGACTAGCTGCTGCAGCCAAAGCCTCATGCATTTGTTTTCCGAGCGGAATTGTCACCTGATGAATATGAGTCCAGTGTTCCAACACCTGGGAAAGCAGAGAGCGGGAGCACAGGCCCACTCAGAATCAGGTGGAGTGGAATTCCCAAAAACAATTCCGCTCCACCTAACTCATAATCAGGGTGTGTGGGAGTTATATTTCTCATTGAGGTGCTGTTAACACGCGATGGTGGCTCTGACAATTAGTGCCAGATAGCACCATGACGTCAGAAATCAATTAATATATATTATTATAGGTTACCTCTGATGTCACAAGCAGACTGATATAATGAAATGATAGTAAAAAAACTATGAGGATATATCAAAATCCTGTCCATTATTTATCTTTTTGTTATACATTGGAATATTGAGGTGTACTGAGAAGTTGGGAAATGTAATAACATGTTTTTCATTGTATTTACCAGTTATACCTATAGTATGACAATGATTGCCTTATTGATTTGTTGTCCTTGAAAAATGTTGCAGCTGTGTTCCTTTTGGCCGTTGATTTGAGGCTTTTTACTTTGTTTACCCTTTTTTCTGTATTGTAACCCAGCAGAATAGAGAATGCATATGTGTTTTTTTACTGGCAGTGCAGCTGTAGAAATAATATGAGTATCCCTTAGCTTGAAGAAAGTCCTGTTCTGTGATTAAGTGCTGCGGGGCGATTTCATGTTGCTATTTCGGTTGCCAGCCATCCTTGAATCACCTTTCTTTTATGCTTCGGGGCTGCCGGAGTGCTAGACGCCAGTACTGTCTTGTTGTAGTGTTGGCGCACTTTACTGAGCCTGTGGTCAGCCTTGTAAGCCCCTCGGGTGGAGCTCCCGTCCGCGACTCCTCTCGAACGATGACCACCTACCTTGGCACTGTAGGCCACCAGCTACACGGTCTCCCCTGCACCTTACAGCCTTCAGCACCTAGTGAATCCCTATTCAAGCCCGGCTTTTGCTTCTCTCCTGGCCTCCAACAGAACTACCAAAATGCCAGTAACACGAGTGGGAACCGAGCAGGCTCCATGAGCCTGAGACGTAGATGAGGGAAGGAGTCAGTGTGAGCGAGTACTAGCAGCAGGCCATGCAGACTCCGCCTGCGGCAGCATGCGATAAGACATGTTGACATGCATTTGGTTGGGCGTGCTCTGAACACACCAAATATGCAGATTTTGATTTTCAAATTCTGTAAAGCAGACTCTTTATGAAATACTGACATCAAGAGTGAATGTGTCTACCTTGAAGAATAGTCAACAGTGATTTATAATTAAATAGAAATCAGTCAAGTAGCAGAAGTGCCATTACTTATTGCTGATTTACAGAACAGCATTGATAACAGACACTAAAATCTAGCTACTAAAACCAGAAAAAAGAGCAAATTTAATTTAAGAGGTTGGAAGACATATTGGTTACACCTCATTGTTTTCAATGTAGTCCACCGAGGTTGGAAGCAATATTGAGTTAGCAACTGTTACACCAAGTTCACCCTTAATGCCTTTCCTGATATTCAGTATTCTTATTATTGGCTGATTACTACATTAAAGGAAGACTTTCTGTCGAATGGTGTCTCCTTGATGCAATTCATTTTTTGGGCTGATGGCCTACGATACCGTATGCAGATATTGATTTCTTGTATCCATTAGTCTCATAGGGGACACTGATTTAGAGAAGTGATGCTGTTCAAGGAAATTTAAAAGATTAATTTAACCATCGACATTGGTTCATATTTATCTATGTTTATTTGTTTATAAGTGCAAAAAATGACCTGTAATAGGCAAATTTACTCCAATAATGTCCTTGTTGTGTAATATCAATCCTGATTGATACAAACTCAGAAGAATTGTTTTGAAAGGCGTTACACTAAAGAATTATATCACAGTACTGAGGTGTATAACACTTGTTAGATACCCTTTACCATACAAATAGGCTTGCGCCTGAGATGAGGCCCTATATAAAAGGAGAAAGCCTTTCACAACCAACATTTAAAAATATTAGGACATTTCACTCACTGAGGGTAGAATGTTTCCAATTAATCAGAGAAAAAACAAATACTCAAAAGTTGGAATATGAACCAGAAGTCTGTACCAACCATTAGTTGACCTCTGCCACTCCCTTGCTTCAGTGGGGCTCCCACTGTTCCAGTCTTCTAATTAAGCAATATTATTTCAAGAGTTAGGACACCCTCTAGTAGTGATGACCTGGGTGAAGTACCTGGGAGTACCCTCCTAAAGATAATATTGCTATTGTAATTCAGACTTTTAATATTTAGGGTGAGATTTATGGTAGTACTATTCAGATGGAAGTTACAAGAAGGATTTCTGCATACATGCGAACCCTCACAATTCAGGCAGGAGACTTTTAAGGCTAGTCTCCCGCCTCCCAATTTCTACATGCAGAAACCTGATTAAGAGTTTTGTAAAACTGCCAAATGTACATTTTGATGCCTGTTACACACACTCCAGTCTCACCCTCCAAGAATTACTTCTGACATCAAAGGTAAACACTTTGTCCTTAATTGTTGGAGGGGGGAATTAGAACATGCGACAGGTTTCTACATTTTATTTTTGGAAGTTTTACATAGCACAATCAGAAACAGAGTTTAGAACTCTGTTTTTGTTTGCTAGTGGTTAGAACTCTGTTTTTGTTTGAGCTATGTTATTAAACAGCCAAATATGAAATCGTGATTGCCTGTCACCATAAATACCAGAAAACCCGATTCAGGCAGATTGCCTCTGCTTCAGTATAAGTTAGTAGGGAAAATACATTATCTCGACTATTTAAAAAAAATCTCCCACTTGCCTGCTCTAAAATGTTGGCATTTATGTACCTGTTGCATTTTTTTGGTAGCGAAGCTCTGTCAGTTTTGATCCCCTGCTGGGAATTTATGGTGAGTAGTCCAGAAAGCTAAATTTATTTTTATATAAATTCCCCATTATCTTCCTCAGCCATGGGAGAACCAAAGTCTGACATGCTGAGTAAAACGACTTCTTCCAATAGCTGTAGTAATGTGTCAGTTGTCCTGCTTGCAGCATTACCATACAGTTCATCAGAACAACTAGTGTGCTAAGTTTCTACAAGGATGACAAACGTAAGGCACGCTTGAACGCCATGCTGCTAGAATAGAAGCTGTAGAAACTAAAGCATTTCATAAGGTGAAGACTGCAGTAAATGATCAAAATGAGGGGTTTATGTTTGTCATGACAATTATGTTTGCTGCTCTAGGTGAGCTAAACTTAGGATGTATTTTCCATAAATTCTAAAATATCTTTTCATCCATGTGAGAAAAAAGGCTGACATGTTGAGTTAAAATGCAATTTCTACAATATCAGCAGTCTGTCAATTGACTCCCTAGTGCTCTAATCGAGCTTCAGTACAGTTGTAAAGAATAACTAGAATGCTATTATTCTATATCCTTGACAAAATGGATGTCATGTTGCTAAAAAATGAGTCTCGTTTATTTCAGGGACCTGTTGAAGAAAAGATGAAAACCATTTTAGGTTCACACAGTTTATGAAATTAGATACCTTCGTGCCACCCCCAATCCAAGTCTAATGTGTCATACCTCAAGGACTTCTCTCCATTAGGATGCATGGCATACAGTTCAGGTCGCGGTAGGGGTGCAGGCGTAATACTCCAAACCCGCTTACATTGCGATCAGCCCAAGAAAGGAAAAGCTGATGATGTTATTGAATCTCAATGCCTACTGCTGAAATCGTCATGTCTGTGAAGAACGCACTACACAACATTGCCTGACAAGAAAACAAACATTATTTGGAATCCTTTCACGTCATTTGGAAATGGTAGCAACATCATTGGATCATTAGGTAACACTTCCCTCGTATTTCACTGTGTCCTGCTTAGGCAACCATGCTATTTTCTTGTTGCAGGGCCTTGAGAATAGATTTGTATTTGTTCAGTTTGGAGAACTATTGTCAAAAGAGACTACTGGAGTACAGTTCTGTATTCAGAGAGGGATTTAGAAACCAAGTTGTGTTGGGAGAAAAATACACTTTGAACTCTTTTGAACACTTGATCAATATTTCATGCACTTTAAGAGATTTAATTTCTCATGAACTCTGGGGTTCTTCTAAAGAAGGATCAGGAAACATTATTACACCAAGAACTTTGATTATTCATGGTATGTTTATGATCGTGCATGTGGTACAATAGGTATATATCAATAGGAACATTCATTTGTATGTTCCTGATACTATGAACGGTATACACCCGTTACAACGGATCTTTTACTCCGCAGACCCATTACAATGCGACCATTACTCCGCATACCATTACAACGCATTGCGCTGGGGGGCGCTCTAGGATAGGGGATAAGTATAATTTACTATCCAACACCTTCCCTAGGGTCCACGGGGACTGGAGTTAGAATAGTAAATTATACTTACCACTATCCAGCGCCCCAAGGCGCTATGCGTTGTAACGGTATGCGGAGTAAAAGTCGCGTTGTAATGGTCTGCGGAGTAAAAGTATGCGTTATAACGTCATACATCCACTATGAACCATAGCATATTGATTGTTAATTGTCTTGCAGATGCACACACAGAACAGTGAGGAACTAAATCTAGTATTTCCAGAGTGTGCTTTCAAAGCAGAATAAACAGTTGCCTTATCAATAGAGAAAGAGGGTAGTTTACATTACAAATTTAATTGAATAGTGTTCTGCTTTAGTTTCAGAAATATCAGATTTACTTCAGAAACACAGAGAGTAGGTTACACAGAGATTCTCTTAAGATATAGGATCTCTCAACTGTTACAATAGATGCCATGCTCTACATGACAGATTACTGAAAATATCAGTTTGCTTTTATATATCCATATTGACCTGCAGACTTCAATATCCCTGCAAAGTCATGAGGCTGAAGGGTGATAGTGCATGTCTTTTTTCTCTCTTATACCATTCCTCGTTCTCTCTCTTCACTACTGGTTGCATATTCCTACTGTGTGGGACTAGTTGTGAAAGTGATGAGGGGCAGAGAGTTCATCACTTCCAGTGGATTCCAAATGCAAGGTTAGTGCATCCTCACATTCACTTTCTAGTAATCTTTAACCTCTGCCCACAATAAAACACAAAAATATTGTTGTTCACCAATATACTGATGAACCGTACTATACACAATAGTCTCATACAGGGCCAACATAACAAGTACTACTTGAAGTACTTGTAAAACGAATCAACGGAATGCCCTCTTTCTCTGAAATGAACCCAACAAAAAACGAATTTGTTCTTCTCTTCTCCAGTGACTCTCCACCCCAATACCTAAATGGCCATAGTATCTAGACTCATATGAGACTTTTCTCTCTCTGGCACCTCTCGCCAAATGTCTTGGCTTTATCATAGAATAACATCTTACCTTAATAGATCACATCACCATACTGGTATGATCGTTCTGCTATCAATTCCAACTTCTCAGAAAAACTAAAACTATACATCCTTGGACTTCAAATCAACTGTTCAGGCCTTAGTTCAACATTATCTTGATGGTACAAATGCAGTCAAGCCTACCCAAATTCTCACTGGCATCCATTAAAGCAAGCCTACATGGAGCTATACAACATCTCACCTAGTTACAGGAACTAGAACATCAGATTATCTGGCACCCATTTCAATGCACCTCCACTGGTTCTCCTTAGAAGTGAGAATTTGCTGCAAGTTTCCATGTATATCTCATAAAGTGATATACAGCAACTAACCATCCTCCCTGAATGACAAACTGCACCTCACTGTGGCTGTGGGAGCACTAGAAACAAAAGCCACCTAATTGTTAAAATCCCCAAAACCAGAAGAGCCAACACCTTTCTCCTGTCAAGATACCAGTATATGGAACTCTATTGTAACCATTTTAGACAAAATGTGAATATCCTACCTCTCTGAAAGGATGTAAAAACCCACAGCTTCCTAATTTACCTGCTTAATCTACTATATTTCCATGAACTCTCTCCTATCGTATTTTAAACATGTATGTTACATATTATTCTGTAATAATTTTACGGAACCACTCTGCTGCCTTGCAGCAAGGTCTGTGGTATGGAAATTATAGAAAAAATATTAGATAAAATAATAAGATGTCACATATGGCTTTAAACATGAAAAATATTTTTACTGGGAGGCAATGAAGCTATATTCAGGTAATATGTCTTCTGGGTATATGTTCTGGATAAAAGCCTTGCAACTACTTTTTTGAGGCGTGCATTTTTTAGCAGGAATGAGCATGGGTAAGAACAGATGTTATTGGCATAATCAATAGCTGACAGAACAAGAGGAATTATACTTTAGGGGTGATTCGACAGATGATGATTAGGGAAAATTAAATAAATAATTAATTTTCCCTCGTTGTCGGCTGTCAAATTAACCCCCCACCCCACCCACCTGCCCGGCCCGCCCGCCACTCTTACCTGCATGGGCCACTCCTTAGTAATATACAGTACTAGTGACAGCTAAGTATCTAGCAGGTCTCCAAGATTGTGCACTACTTATTCTGGTGTAAAACAGACAGTTCCCTGTGGCAAATGGACATAATGACTGAATGTTGCTTGGAGCCTTTTCAACTTCTTGTGGAATACTAAAGGGTCCAGCTCTTCCTCCTTGCTCTTTAACCCTTTCCCTGCTCATGACGGAACCACGCTGTCATGGGCCACGGGCCGCGTGTGCTCATGACGGCGTGGTTCCGTCATGCTGCGGCCACTCCGCCCACGCGGCACTGATTCCCCGCCTGTGCGGGCGAATTAGTGAGTGGGCGGAGTCGTGACGGAACCACGCCGTCATGAGCACAGCTCACCCGTGGCTCATGATGGGCTGGTTCCATCACGAGCATGGCGGCGCCACGCTCCCTCCTCCCCCAGCGCCGCAGCGGAATTACCGCCGCAGCCAAGGGGTTAAAGGTGCATTCATGTCTTCTGTCAGCCCTTAGTTTTAATGATACCATACACAAGAATTTTTTTTACTATAGAGGTATAATCTTGTGAACATCATACACCCACCTTATATGAACTTTGCAAATTCTGGGTAATATTATGCGATTTTCACCACCGGGAGACTATTTTGAGCAGCAACCATCTTGTGGGAACTGTTAAACTGAGACTACCACCGATTAAATACATTTTCTGCTAAAACTATTCTCCTGCTGGTATCTTGTGCGCCTTTTGTATGCAAAGTATGTCCTTGCTTTCAGTTTTCATGCAAAGTAACAGCTAAGCAGATTTTGCATACATTGCGTAATCTCATCAACTTTTCACACAAATGATGCATCTTTTATAGAAAAAACATGTTTTGCCCACGCTAAATTGATATCCGACTTATTCCAAGACTCAAACACCTGCTTTTCCCCAAAACATCCAGTTCTTGCACCTTTGCATGGGTGCCCAGAGTATGCTACACTCCGCCTGTATGTCCCCGTAACATTTACTTATAGTGCTTGCCACATTAAAGTTGACAATTTACCCCACAGGAAGTCATTGGACATGTGTGAGGGCTGGGCAATGTGGTATATTTCTACTTATCGAGAGTCTAGAATCCTAATTTTGCATTTTTTGCAGAATTAGTATTTTTTAGGTCTGCTCTCATCAACCCCATTTAATGAAAACTTTCTAAAATATAAAATATATGCATATCTATACATATATAGAAGGGCTTTAGGTTAGTCCTCTTCATCCATTGGTCTGTTCAACTGAAATTCATATCAGGGCTTACTCCATCAGGTCAAGGACATAATTAGACCTGGACTGACCTTATTGAGCACCAGTTGCTGTATTTAAACCCCCAGCTGTGCACGTTTGAGCCCATGTTGCCCACAAGGGACATGGCCGCTTCTTGTTCTTATTGAGCACCAGGCATTTTCCCAGGAGGCTGGAAGGGTGGAGCTAGTTTTGGTGCTGGGTGCCAGAAAGATTGCTCACTGTCAAATGCACTTTAAAATCAATTTCAAAGGCAAAGGGTTTTAAAGTGTGAGCGCCAATCAGTGATCAATATCTGCCTGCACAAACTTTTACAAACATTTGTTTTTGCAATTGGCTTTATAGTCTGTAAGTCTGCATAAAGAGTGATAATTACTGCCGACTATGAGCAGCACTGTTGGAGCCTTATTACATAATGCAAAATAAAAGTTAGGCAACGTTTTTTCAATCAAATGCAAAGAGATTTGTTTAAAGTCTAAGTAATTAAGCTCCAGAAATTTCCAGCAGGTGTTGTTAAAAGCAGTTCTTTATTAGTTGTATCTACATGATAAAACAGCCAAGATAGCAAACCCATTTTGTTCATACAAGAACTTCTTCAGGGCTTATAATTTACCCATATTATAAAATCAAAAGTCCGCAGTCATCCATACGTCTGATTCTGCAATGGGCGATTGGGCACATCCTCACAAAAAGATATCCTCGATATGCCGAAATGCCTTGGACGGCATCTGGCCCTTAGGTCCTCCTTTTGAACTGCCAAAGAGAAAGTGGTGGCTGGCTAGGTAAGAGTGTGGGGTGGGAGGGGTAAGTCGTCAAACTACGGGTTAGTTAATATTAAATTAAAAAATAAAACCTTGCGCTCGCCGCATCGCTGCCTCAGCGATACGGCGAGCTCAAGGTAAGTGGTTTTATTTATTTAATTTTAACTAGCCCACCGTATGTCGACTTCACCCCCACCCTGCTCCCACCCCACAGCCCCACCGCTCCACTGCTCTTACATGTGCCGACCACCACTGCAAAGAAAATCAAAAATAAATCTCTTTATTTCATTGAAAAAACGTTGACTCTCTTTTTTGGGCCGGTTTTGGGCCCCTGGGGGCCATTTTCGCAGCGTTAATAACAAATCAGTCGAAAACCGGCCCTGGCAAAGAGCGCGGTCGCACCCCCAACCCACCCCCGGGGGTGGGGGGGCCGGCCGAGCACTCTGCCAGGGCCAGTTTTCTTTCCCAGTCCGGCCCTGTAGAGGAGTAGGTGCAGTAGTACTAGAGCCCAGAAGCCTGAGGGGTCCACTCAATCCTGATCACTGCTGTACTTTTTTTTCTTAACTGCACTAGGGCCTTTCACACCATTTCAACGCCACTGTGCTTATTGTGTGTCTGGTATTGGAGAGGAATCTCATAAGTACAATTATATTCTATCTATTAAGTGACATATTTAAAATATATGGAACTGGTTTGCAGTGGGTGGGCCTGCTCGCCACAACTGCTTCCCACACGCAGTACAGAGACTTGTCTGACAAAATTTGCAAGGGCTGCTTTTGGTTCCCAGTCTGGCCGTGTACATTAGCACTTATGTGGTGGTGGTCGCTATCACGGGAAGACCTGCAGGGTTGCTCTGGTTCAGTCTCCATACTATTAGGTAACAGTGGAGCATATTTACAAGCCCCTATCACCACCACAACATCACTTTTCATGACGTTGTGGTGGCAATAGGGGCTTCACCTTATTTACAAGGGGTGTTGCAATCGGTGTTCCACCGCAACACCCATTGATTTTGACGCTGCTCCATATTTAAAAGGGTGATGTAAATATAAGACCAGGGAAAACCTGATCTTACCCCAGTGCAACGAGGAGAATTGTTTTATTTCTCCTCGTTTTTGCTGTTTCCATGTGTGCAGCACACATAGAAACAGCAAAATGCCATTGATTGTTTATGGGCAGGAAGGTGTCCCTTCCTGCACATAAACAATCATGAAAAAAATTACGTTTTGCAACTTCTATGTGTGCTGCTTTAAGCAGCACACATAGAAGTTAAAACACACATTTAAAGATTGTTTATGTGCAGAAAGGGACACCCGCCTGCACATAAACAATCATTCCCCTCAACACAGGGCCCCTGGCACTATGGTGCTAGGGTGCCTACGTGGGTGCTAGGCAGCTGTAATTAGCGCCAGGGCTGGGAAAATGCAGGGCTGCACCATATTGTTGTAAATATTGTGCAGGCCTGCGTTTCAGAAGTGGCGGAGCACGGCGTTAAGTCAAGTAGGCTAACACCGTGCTCCGCCACTTCCAATGAAAATATGCCTCACTATCTCTTGATTCTGGTGCTAGGAATCATACTCCATTTGGTCACGTTTGGTTACAAGGTCTCTTCACTTGTTTCTACTTGATTTTCTTTTCTTAGTCAGGAACCCTGGAACATTATCCAATCTATGCACCACACACGAATCAACTCAACCTAAGGCTTTATTTTATGGTGCTTAAACATGACATTTGCCCTGTGGTAATTATATAGTGTTCTACACTAAGACCCTCATTATGAATGGGCTGTTAAATTCAAATATGTTCAGTAACACATGTTACTTACTTAGCAGCAGGTTAACAGGGCGCTTGAAGGAACATTTATCTAGCTCATGTTTTGTTGATACAATATATCTTAATGTGGGCTAGTGGACCAAACGGGAGGAGAGGGGCAATGTTGGGCTGATCAGTTCATAGGTGGCAGGAATATGCTAATCATAAAGGTAATAGGTATTTCTTGAGTTGTAGAAGTGAAGAGGAGCCTTCGCTTCAAGGGTAAATTGTTGCTGCACAGTCTCAAGTTATAGAGGGAGCAGATATGCTTCCTCATGCGTGTCTAGGTTTCAAGCTGCTTTTCGTGTGGTCACTTCTGAAGATGTGGATTTTTCTTGCTCAGTAGTCTGGCTTCCTCCTGCGAATGGCCGTATAGTCTGCGTGGCTTGAACATAATGCCTACTGGTAAAGGAAGGCAGACAGCATCTCATTAGGTGCCTTCAATTTTCCCTATCTGATAACTTCACCATGATAAATTGTACAATCAATCAGTCAATCAATCAGTTTATTTGATTATTTTAAGAACAATTGTAGTAGCTCATAACAACAAAAGTAACATTGTTAAAAAGAAAAAGCTTAAAATTGGAAAAAAATCCCCAAATTACGTTGATTGTGTTTACATATGGCATATAAGTTGACTGGCAGCAGGCATAAGAAATACAAGGCTTGTTTATACTGATAAAACCCATGTGACAAGAGAATAGGTTTTAAAAATCTCTTTTTAAAAGGTTCATAATACTTACAGCAGAAATCAAAATTGACCAGGTTCTGAAGAGAGACTTCATCACAGGGACAGGTCAGAACGGATGCAGTATCATATTTGCCAAGGGGGAAACAGTTTCCCACTTGGCTTTTTATGGACTTTTTATGGATCCCAGGTGACATTTTCTTAGAAGCAATCTTTCCCACGCATAAGGTTCAATGCATACGGTTCAATGCCTTTGGTTGTTTGAACGATAGCATAGTCCTGCAGCATTGTTATACCCATTTCTTTTGCTTCTCTGGCCATGTTAGAAAATGACATCTTTCTCCCTCCTTATATCAGCCTTTACTATCAGATATGGGGATGTATACATGTCAGGTCTAGCAATGACCTACCAGTGGCTACCAAGGTATCCTTCATATATTTGAGCCATTGAATCATGTGGCCCCTATCACACAATAGGCAGTCGGGTTTGAGTTCTTGATTGAGGGTAGCATGCTTGTTGGCCCATATTGGTGCCAAAAGTAACAGTGGAACAAGCTTGATCCAATCTTCCACATATGCTATGCCTAGTTTTCATGTGTAGAGAAATAGAGCGTGGAAGGTGGCAGTCCTAATAGGCATCTGTAAAATGAGTTATTCGCAGTTTGCAGTATTAGAATATCATGAAACCCGCCCCATAAGTAAGACTGATAAGCATTTCCGTTCATATATTTCTAAAGGGGTTGCATTGGTTTGTTTCCAATGTTCTTAGCAAAATCAAACAAGGCACCCACAGAATGATTAAAACATAGGCATCTATTGGAGAGACAAGGCAACCATCTTCTGCATGAATTAAATGCTACCCCAAAAAGTGGGAAATTATTTACCTTCTCAATTTCCCTCACACTACTGTAAATGGGGCCTATTTTACTTATTTTCAGGCCAAGCACCAAGTGTTTAATTTTGGAGATGTTAGTCTCTCAACCCAGGTTATCCATGAACTGCACTCAATGTTCTAGGTAGCGTCTCAAACCAATGGGAGTGCGTGAGAGCAGGACTGCATCGTCTGCATAAAGTAAGGGCGAGAGTGGGGTTGGCATTCAAAACATTGATGCACAACTGAACCAAAATTGGGGTCAAAACACACCCTTTGCATACCCCTTGTGCCAAAATGAAGGACTCAGTACATTCTTCTCTTGATCCAACCCTTACTAAAGCTGTGTCCCCACATGGCACTGCCCGTAAGAAGTCAACCAGATCCTGAATTATACAGGTGGTACATATCTACCCCAGACCGGGCCAGTTTGACAAGCAGGTTCTTAGCTTTCATTTAAACTTAAGGATTTAAGTAACAGATTATCCAGGAACTTTTCAAAACATAGAAGTCCTGCGAAGAGTTTAAGGGAGACACAGGACGTTGGCGCTCAAACAGTAGTGTTGGCGGTTGGTCGGTGCATGGTAGGATTGGCAAAATGTCTCACGGTGCAGCCAGTATTGAGGAAAATCCTAAACCTCCTACAAGAGCCAAAGTCAAGACCTTGGCACTAGAAACACATTAGACAGATACTGGGCACACGTGTAAGATAAATAGTACAGATACTACAACGTTAACATATAAGAATCAGGTCGACACCGGTAGTGTGAAAAATACGTTGTTTTTATGAAGATTTCTTTCTTTCTTTTCTTTTTTCAAAACATACAACGCCAGCCGACACGTGTTTCGTCACCAGGAGGAATCCTGTGACCCTTCAGGGCTTCAAGAGCGTGATGTAAATCTAGAAACCAGTGATAATTCCAACCCGGTCAACGGGTAAACTTAGGGTCGTAGGTACGGTCAGGCAAGGGTGGAGATGCGGCCACAGATGGGTGCGTCTGTGCAAGAAGGACCTGGGGATGGCAGGGCGCGTCTAAGCTCGTCTCTAGGGTCGAGCTTAGACGCGACCTGCCACCCCCAGGTCCTTCTTGCGCAGACGCACCCATCTGTGGCCGCATTTCCACCCTTGCCTGACCGTACACTGTACATACATCGTTGGTTGAGTGCTAGATTGTTGTGTGCCCTGCGCAGGAGCTTTTGTTTTTTATTCATGAAGTGAGCGATGTACACCAAACTTGACACTGCACATTTAAATGTCTGTGGTATGAAAAAGGCGTGGTGGATCTAGGATTGTTCTTTGTAGGCTAAATACATTTAACCATTCTACAAGAAAATACTGTTACCCTGCCCTCTATAATGAATAATATTGGGGCGAGTGGGAAGGTTTTGGTACTTAATTTGTGCTTTTCATTTTTTTGCTACTTCATTTGTGCTTTACTGACTGACGTCTCGAAGTAGTCCCAAAAAGGATGCCAATTCCTCACCCACAGTAAATGGCATGCTTCACCATAGGGGTTCACTCCTCACCAGCAACGGGTGTTGCAGGGCGGGCACTTCCGTTGTTGGAGAGTGTGACTGGATATTATTGCATCCTGGGTGAATGCCTTTTACCTGAAGCAAGGTCACCTTGTGATTTATTGTGTTGTGACAGGCTTTATGTTCCCTATTTGTGCTTCCCTTGCACAAGATTTAAAGAGAAATGACTATAGGCTATTAGGCTCCTGTTGTCATGATGTCTCTATAATGTAGGTCGACACAGTCTTGAAGAGCCCAGGGCGGTTAGTGGTCTTTGTCAGGATCTCGTGTGAGTCAATTTATCCCTAACCAAGCCAGTGGCAATCCTAAAAGGTATTTCTCTGTGGTAAAGTCATAGGATAGTAAGAGGATAGCAGGAGAAACCACTGTATGTTACCAGTGTAAACACATCAGTGTGCTTGGGTTGCCTATAGATAGAGAGGTGCAAAAAACGGAAGAATATGTTTTGTAGCGTCAGTGCAAAATGCAACTCTGGTGTGTTGAAGTGGAAATTACACTCTATATACCCTTCCTTATAGCCCATTCCAAACACAACACCACACATGAGTATAACAGCGTGTAATTTTAAAGAAAGATATTCAGTTTTCTTCACTCACCAAATAGGATGATCAATTATACTTCTATGGCATGGGGGCAAAATAGTGTCATATATTCTAATAATAACGTAAACAGAGAGATCATTTTAGACTGCCTTTCTTGTTCCAATGGGAATAGAATTCCCCAGATGAATTATATCAGGAATACAACTGCTGCTCTTGGCTGCCCTTCTATTTGTGAGAGTCCCACCACCATATTTATTTATTTAGTTTTATTTTAGAGTTTTATAGAGCGCGGACAAGACCCTTACGGGTATCAGAGCGCTTTACAGTGCATGGGGATAAAAATAACATACATACAGGATAGGTCAATGAAGTGTACATAAGACAATAGAGCAAGCATAGCACAAGACAATAGGAAATGACCTGATGTGTGAAGGTAATATAGAGACAGGTAGGTAGGTCAAATAAAAATAGCAATCTTGAGAGCGACTAAAAGCACAGCAATAAAGTGCCAGTTAAGAGCGAGCTTAGCGACATGGTAACGAAAAATAGGTTGATTAGATAGACTAGTATGATACCCTGTACGTGTGTTCTTGTGGAATCATAGGTCTGTGTTTAAGAGAATTTTGCCATAAGAATGCCTTTAACTTCCCGTTTGAAAGCTACAGTGGAGGGGTTCAGCCTTGTTTCCGGGGGAAGGGCATTCCAGATCCTGGGCGCCATTCCAGAGAAGGAGCATTTGTATGTTTTTTTCTTGTTGAATCTTTGAGGTTTCAATAGGAGGTTTTCCGCACTTCTTGTGGATCTTATCCCACCAGAAATTTTACGTTTCTGTGTGTGATAGCTGGGTGCCTTGTAGTGTATGGCTTTATGAGTCATGCATGCTATTTTCAGGTGAATTCTGTCTTCAAATGGTAGCCAGTTTGGAGATTTAAGGTCAGGGGAGATGTGGGCCCTTCTTTTTGAGCCAGTGATGAGTCTCACTGCCGCATGAGTAGATGCTCCTAGGGGAGCTGTAGTAGCTGTGGGGAGACCGCATAGCGAGACACTTCCGTAGTTTAGCCAAGATAGAACTAGAGCTTGAACCGCCATCCTAAAGTCATTAGCCGGTAAGAAGGGTTTCAGTTTCCTTAGTGTGTTAATCTGAAAGTTTGCTCCCTTTGTTGCGTTACTAATGTGTTTCTGCATATTGAGGTTGCAGTCAAGTGTTATACCCACTGATTTCGCTGAGTCTACAATAGTTGGTTGGACGTTGAATGTTGTAAGGTGTTTGATCATGTCATGCATATGGGGACTTTGGCAGGTGGGGCAATTAGGAGGAATTCTGTTTTTGAGGCATTCAATTTGAGGTGATTCGCAGCCAGCCACGTTTGGGTGGACTTAAGGGTAGTATTAAGCCGGTTGATGTCTTCAAGAGTGTTGATCTTAAGGTAGAGTTGGGTATCATCAGCGTACATGTGAAATTGAATGTTGGACGCTTGCAGCAGATCGGTGAGTGGTTCCATGAATAGGTTAAAAAGTGTTGGTGATAGCGAGGATCCTTGTGGGATTCCTAGCGTAACTGGAACAGGTTTAGAGAGGGTGTTGTTGACCTTGAATTTGTGGGTCCGGTTTTGCAGAAAAGAGGTAAACTAGTTAAGCACTGATCCAGATAGGCCCATTCTATGGTTCAGCAAATCTATCAAGTTCTTGTGGTCAACTGTATCGAAGGCTGATGAGAGGTCTAGAAGGATAAGAAGGCATGAGCCGTTTTGTCCGGTATTTGAAGGGCATCATCAATGATGTGTGTCATGGCTGATTCCGTGCTGTGATCTGCTCGGAAACCGGATTGGTGTTTGTTGAGAAGGTTGAAGCGATCCATATGTTTTGTTAATTGGTGTTGAACACATTTTTCCAGAAGTTTGGCCAGCGTGGGAATATTGGAGATAGGACGGTAGTTCTTTAGGTCCGTAGGGTCAGCTGTGGGTTTCTTAAGGGAGAGACCTGCCCCACCTTAAGGGAGTCAGGGATGCATCCTTGTAAGAGAGAGCTGTTGATGATTTTGGTCCAGAGAGGGAGCAGCAATGGGGAAAGATTTTTAACCGCATTTGCGAGTAGAGGGTCAGTGAGGTGATTGGCAGGCTTCAGGGTATTGAGAAACTTGCCTATAGCGTCTTCAGAGTAGGTGTTAAAGGATGACCAAACTGCGTTGTTTTTTAAAACATACTTTGAGGGTGTATGTAGCGCAGCATTTGTGGGTAGAGGGGAGGTTTTGGTGTGAGGACAAAAGTGAGAGATTAGATCATTGATGAGATCTTTCTTGATGTTCTCAGTTTTAAGATTGAAGAAGGTAGATAATTCTTCACATGTGGGTTGTGGATGAGTAAGGACTTGTGGACGTTGAGGTACGTCCTTAGATTGGGTTTTGATTAATTCGAAGAGTTTTTTCGGTCGATTTCTTCCTTGGTCAAGTTGGTGACTGAAGAAGTCTGCTTTAGTGCGCCTTATCTTTCGGTAGTAAGCATTTCTCTTTCTTTTTAGAGTCATGAGGAGGTTGGCGGAAGGGACCGATCTCCAGTTACTTTCAGCTGTTCTAAGAGAGCGTCTATCCTCGTTAAGTGGACCATTGAACCAGGATTTAGAATCTTTCGCGGAGACTCTCTTTAGTTGAAGGGGAGCAAATTTGTTAATTATCGAAGTCATAGAGCTAAGATAATGGTTGGTGAGATCATGTACGTTGGATGCACCAGCAGGTGGCAAGAGTAGATTGTGGCTGGAAATGGGTAACGAGTTTGGGTTGCGTTTTTTCCAGTCTCTTTTCCAAACTTTGATTTTTGTGGAATGAGCAGAAATGAGTTTAACTGTTTCGTTGATAAAGAAGGTGATGATGTGATGGTCTGACCAGTCACAGGGGAGGATCGACTCAAGGTGTGTGGAATCACTCTTGGAGATTATTAGGTCCAGAGTTGTGCCTTTGTTGTGTGTAGGGCTGTTGCAAATTTGGTTGAGGTCTAGGGCATTGAGGAAGCTTTTGAGACTGTTGACCACGGTATCGTTGAGGTCGCTCCAGTGAAGGTTGAAATCACCCAGGAAGATTTGGGTGTTTTGTCGTCCAGCGTATGTCGTGACCATGTCCATGAGGTGTTCTGTGAAGATGAGGTTGTCGCCAGGTGGGTGATAGATGGTATGTAACGTACAGGCAGGTTTGCCATTACTGTTGATGTCCAGGCAAAAGTAATCGCAAAAAGCGAGTGCTGGGGATATGGCTCTGTTTACGGTGATGTTGCTACGGTGGATGAATGCAATTCCTCCTCCTGTCTTGCCCTTCCTATCCAGTCTGATGATGTCATAGTTAGGTGGAACTAGGATGTCAATGAGAGGCGAGGAGGATTCTGTGAGCCATGTTTCAGTAAGAATGATCAGATCCAGGTCAGTGGAGATAATGAGGTCTGCTATGTCAGTTGCGTGCTTAGACGCCGATCTGCAGTTTAGGAGTGTGCATTTAAGCTGGGGAGTGGCAGGGGAGCTAGTGTAGTCATATGCAAGAAGGATAATGGCTGAATCCAAGATTTTTTAATATGATATAAGGACCCAAAAGGAGGGCAGATAATTAATAAGGCCCTCTGTTAGCGAATACTGCAGTGTACAAACCATGCTGTGCATGGCATCTTATTTGAACTTGGTCCTGGGATCCTGGGAGCGTATGTTGTTGTCCCTATTTAGATTGGGCTTCATTAAATGGGTATTATATTTCCCACAAGGTCAATTTAACTCCTCTAATATACGTATTTGCTTGTGTGACAAGATGTCTAACTAGACTTTGTTGCATTTTGTTTTCTTTTGTAAATTTTGTCTTCCCTTTGCACAAAGTTATTTATTGCCTCTTTCATGCAAGCACACATTTTGTAGGTGCAGAGTGGCATTGTTTTCTTTGTGACAGTTAGATTGCCTTGACGTATGTTTAACTGTGGGCTCCTTCTTAAAATGTGCAAAAGGATAGCGTAATTTAATGGATTTTTTAAAGGAACTTCTGATTTACAATTCATAACATATTTTTGTTCTGTCGTTTTGATCTTTGATTTTATATATTGTGTTTATGGTGTATCTATATGTGTGGCGGATTTCCAGCATGTGTTATGGCACCACACAGTTATACCCTCCTACTGGCTCGAGATATTGTCTCAGCTTAAATGCATGAAGGGATGGGATGTACCATGCAAGATTAACAAATGTGTGCTGGCACTACTCATTGACAACCCGAAAAATAAATTAAGCAGGCGATTTGCCATACTACAGCTCACAGTGGCAAAAAGGCCTATAGCAATTCTTTGGCTGAGTGAACGTACCTCTCGTCACGGGAGGCCTGGGAGAAATGTCTCTTCAAGTGGGCTGGGGCGGAGGAGGCACATCTGAGACCTACTAGAAGGGAACGAGAAAGCAGAATAGGCCCTGCTTGCTTGGAGCGCAATGACGCAGGCGCTACTGGAGCCTCCTGAGTGTGTTCGCAACAGGCTGAGGAAATAAGACAGAATGCTTTGTTACTCTCCAGTAATATTCATTACTCCGAGTCCTGGTCTTCCTGTCCCATTCCTGAGCCCTTCCCTCCCTCCCTGGGGTTTGTTTGTGGTAATTGTTTTTTGGTTTCTGGGTTTCTTTGGTATTCTCAGGATGTGGTATGTCGCACTTCCCCCTATATCCTCACCTGATTGCTGGCACCATGTTGGGGTAAGTGCTGAAAGCTCTGCTAGGTAGTAGGTTTCTGGGGAGCAGACTAGCTGCTCACTGTTCAGGAATGGGACGGGAAGACAAGACGAGGAGTTAATGGTAGGTCTATTAAGGGAAAGGGTACTTGTATACTTGTACCCAGCTGACTCCCGCACAGAGGAAATGTAACACGCGAACAGTGAATTGAACCGAGGAATTTACACACGATGTGAACCACTAATTAAATGGAAGCTAGGGGTAAGGGACTGGGACAAATGTTTAATACAGTGTTTTTATCTTGGTAATTGTGTTTGTGTTTTGGTTGATTATGCTGTATTACAGTTTCTTGATTAGAAGCATGATAACGCAGTCTGCTGCAGAACTACTTATAGAGGTAGAGGATTGTTTGAACCTGTGAATCTTGGATTTTCTTACCTGTCCAGTATGCCTTGGCAATTCAACAACCTGTGGTACAGGTGTATGTTCTGGACTACTACTTTAAGATCATTTAAAACGCATGCAATAATGTATCCTGTACGTCTTTAAATATGCCAATAAAGAAATATGTAAAATAACAATAGTTGAAAATTAGGGCATCTGCAATTTTTTTGCAGGTTCTGATTGGGCAGTTTAGGACAGAATGAAGTTCATTGTAATTTAACAATAGTAGATGCCATTTCTGTTGCTATTGTGATGAGAACTAACCCACGTCCTTGGTATCTCTTGAATTCTATACTCTATACATGATGCTAAAGAATGAATTGAACACAACAGGTGTAAGGGGTTGTAATAAAGCACAGATGTATTGTTTATGAGTGGCGAACTGCATCATGACAGAAAAATGTGTAAGATTTTTGGATGTGGTGGTAAGAGACTTAAGATTTTAGGTTGCATTCCATGACTACAACCGTTTTAGATTTTGTAAACTGATCAGGATATCAATATGTTTGAAAATGTTCTATTGAGTATATTATTCCTTAACTATTTTTTTTAAGATTAACTGAATTGAGCTACATTTTTGACTAGTAAATGAAAACATTATTTCTTCAATCGGCCTAACCGAACCTTGTAGCAGTTCAATGCGTAGGTCTTTTTCTCGTTTGTTTTAAGCAGTTATTGAACTACTAGATATAATATTGTTAAACATGGACCTAGTAGTAAGTTAGGGAGTGCGAGATTGGAACGTTAACCTTCACCACTTCCTGCCATTGCAATTAGAACTTGATTGAGAATTTTTTTGTATAGTTCTTCCTCTCAGCTGCAAAGGCCATCGCAAACAGTACCGGGTCACTTTCTCACGTCAGAGGCCAGTGAGATGCCGGATGCGTTTATGAAGAACGTCCCGAGGCAGACATGTTGACTGTTGATGGATGCCAGCCCGGAGCAAACATGAAACAAAGCACCCTGCGCTGCGAATTCTTTGGAATATATACTAGTTAACGGCCTTGAACTCTGGAACACGTACTCGTCGGATTTATAAAAATACATTAATGAATATGAATAACATTCCCAATCTTTAATGTTAATGTCTCATATGCCCGGATGAAAATGACTCCTAACCTTAGCATACTAAGACGTTCTTCTCATGCAATATTCGTCCCAATGAAATCCTTATTCGGCTAGAAAATATATGTTCCACTTGCATCAGGATTTCAATATTTGTGGAATTACTGCACTGGGGAGGTATCATGCCATGCAGTATGCGTAATTTCCAGTGCAGTATTACTCATCACTAGCTCCTTGCAGCTAACTTGATATTCCCCAGTTGAAAGTACCGTAAGAACTTAAGTAAACCTATGTAAGGCTAGTAGTCAGGGCCACGTGAATTATGTGGTAGTGGATGTCCAAATTATGTGGCAGGATTGAGTAAATTATGCGTCCAGAAAGGTAAACTATGCATTCATTAATGCCTAGTATTATGTCAATATTTTGTAGTTTTGTACACTTGTTAACATTTTCTGGAAATCGGTTTCACCGCATTAGATCCAGATTAACATGCAAATATAACAATAACAAAAAGGTGACCGGTCAATCTTTGCAAAGGGTCGTCCACTGTGCATCAACATGTGTTGCTGCGCTTATAGTAACTTTTGAACTGTTTGAGTTAGAAACAAAATAGTTATTGTTAAAATTTGCAGAATATGCAGCACATAATGGATTATCATGCGAAAAATGCAGCGACTGCACAATTGCATAATTCCAGTGACCCTGCTCAAGGTATCTATTTCATATGGTAGTGGCATTACCAGCACTCAATTGCAGCATTACGCTCCACGAACACTGGTCACATCTCAGATTCGAGCATGCCTACTACTAAATGGAAACCGTAGACGTTTCTTCAACTGTTTTACATTTGTTTCTCCAGCCAGCATGCAGGTCTTCCTCTTGTACTCATTCGTCTCTTTTGGTCCACCTAATCTTCATGCCATACTTTTTATTGGTTATATATACCTATCGAACCTGAGGGTGATGTACCACTGACAAGTCTCTCTCAATCGCCCCTCATTTTATTTCTCTTCAGAATCACCCTGAAACTGATTTTCTTGGGTCAATTTTCCCCCCAAGCACGATCAGGCAAATGAATAAATATCATCTAGGTATTGCAACTTATTATACGGTCAAACAGCTGAGCGCTTAAGAGATTAACTAGTTGTAACAGTTTTACTTTAATTCTTTATTAGAGTTAATAGATTGGTAACATTATTTTCTAATGCTCTAATATATAATTGACTTAATTCAATTCAAATAAGCTTTATTCGATTTTAGAATAAAATCATAAAAACACATAAAAACACATGATTGTTAAAGTGGTCTACATAAAAAAAAATCGATAAAAAGTATAAAACAGTGTCATTTGTTAATAAAATAGCCTAATTATAAGAAACGTGCTATTAGAAGTTCATGTACCAATACTTTTCCTGTATTTTATTACACATTTCAAATAGCAAGCTATATACCTTGTAAAATGTATATTCTCTAGGAATTGTAACACTAGAAACGCTGGCCAACATTGTCTACAACCAAGCAACCTTAAAATTGGTAAAATTAATTGCTTTCTTGGTTCAGTATAACATTTGCAAAATAAAAGGACATGCATTGTTGTTTGCAGGGACTTATCATCACATGGGCACAGACACATGATGCTCGACCAATCGTTCATGTTGGGGAAACTGGTTAACATTTGAAAGGTCCCCAGTCTAAAGTGGGTTAACACCATCATGTTGTACCCGCCTAATGTAGTTTTTAAATATGGTTGAATACTGTAGGTGGTTAACATCATTTGGTTCACCTGCACTCTAGTCTTTAGTATTTCAGTAGAAAATCTATTAGTCTGAATAAGCGTTGTACACATTATTTTCAGGTTGATTCTAGAGACATTAGGTAAAGTGTTAGGGTCTTCAAAGTATTCCAGGTGCCCAAGATCTTTTGTAATTTTTTTAATATATTTTAGCCATGGGATGCTTGCGGCCTGGTGACATTTTATTATTATTATTATTATTATTATTACGAGTTTTAATATAGCGCCTGGGTACCATAAGGCATCCCCGCGCTTATCCAGAGAATAGCAACGTCACATCAGCACCAGAAATCAGGCGGGGAACAAAAAAGTTTTCAGGAGTTTACGAAAACGTAAAAAACTTGCTTCCGAACGCAGGTACAGAGGGAGGGAATTCCACAGGGTGGCCACCTTTATGGAGAATCTTCGTCCACCAGATCTTTCTTTCCTCACCCTCAGAACCTGCAGCAGGTGTTGATGGTCGGAACGGAGAGAGCGGGGGGCCTTATAGGATTGGACCATATCCTCAAGGATAGGTGGCCCTTTCCCCTGTAAAAGTTTGTGGGCTATACACAGTGACTTAAATTTAACCCTCTCCCTAACGGGAAGCCAATGTAGCGCCTTCAGTGCAGGGCGAGCAGACTGACGCCTCGGGACGTCCAACAGAAGCCTAGCGGCCGCATTCTGCACCTGCTGCAGTTTATTTAGTGTACCTTCCGGGGAACCCAGAAACAAGGCATTACTAAAGTCCAACCGCGAGATGATAAGCCCCTGCATAAGTAACCTCCTAGAGGCTGCTGGCAGTAGAGGCAAGATCTTCCGGGCTGAGCGGAGCAGGCCAAAACACACGCCTGAGGTCTTTTTCGCGTGAGTTTTAAAGGAGAGGTCCTGCTCAAGCCACACCCTGAGGCTCTTGATCTCCTGCTTAGGGGTGGGCGCGGGTCCCAAACAACTGGGCCAGCTGCTGGGAGATAAAGAAGGTGATGAGTTCCCCAGCAGCATCAGTTCCGTCTTCGAGCCGTTAAGCTTGAGGGCTGAGCTACACATCCAAGTAAAGATCTTCTCCAGGCATGTGTGCAACCGGTCGGGATGGTGGGTCGATTGAGGGAGACCGACTACCAGCTGGGTATCATCAGCATAGCTGATGATCTTAATACCCAGAGGCAGTACCACCCTCTCCAGGGGGGCCATGTAGATGTTGAATAAAGTAGGGCTCAACGAAGAGCCCTGTGGCACACCGCACTGGAGAGGTACTGAGGATGATTTCTCAGGTCCTTCCCATACCTCAAATGACCGGCCTTCCAAAAAGGAGACGAACCACCTGAGGGCCATCCCGGAGACCCCCACCCCTGACAGCCGTCGGAGAAGCACCTGATGGTCTACGGTGTCGAAGGCAGCACTGAGGTCCAGGAGGATCACTGCCACTGATCCCCCTGAATCCAAAATGCTCCTTGCACTCTCCACGACTGCCAGCAAGGCGGTGTCGGTCCCCTGACTTTTAAACTATCCTTTAAGATATCCCGGTTAAGACCAGTTTAGGGGTTAGACCATATCCTATGCCACTGTAAAATGGGTTATGTTTTTCCATACTTTTGCCTTTGGGTTTAAACTAGTACCTTTAGACGTTACCCGTCTTAGGTTTCAGAAGAGACTTTTCGCTCAAAAAAGTGTCACTTTCTGGATGAGCAACCACCTCACTCTCTACGAATAGTAGCATCATCTCCCCCACGGTGGCAGCAAAAACACATTGTCAAGCTGTAAACTAAAGATTGCATTGCGGTCAGTAAATACACCTGCTTGCCTTCAGTTGGCTCCACCACTGCTCTCCCTTTTTCATGTCTATGTTGTGAAATGAGTCCTGCTTCTTCCTTGTTTTTTTAGATGTGCGTTAATTTCAGTCTTGAAATCTTCATGAGGGCTCCACCCCTTTGCATAGTGTTATAATCTAGTAAGTGATTAATGCATCCTCTCTGTTGTTGCCCTTTGACTTGCCGCTCAGTCTATGTGATGTCCTCAGAATGTTGAGAGTGTTTAAGTGGAAGAAGGAATCAGTTGGTGTGGAAGGGCTGAGCAGCGAGGAGGCTGCTCCTGGTGGGGCACTTTTATGGATCAGAACATCTTCCTGTATCTTAGAACCTGTGATGTATCTTGAAGAATAAATCTACTATCTTTACCTACATGCCTGCGCATTATTCTTCGTTTTAACACATAGTCATACTCATAACAGCAGGAATTCTACTATGGTCTTTCTAGAGCAGCCTCCAACAGATGAGAGACTGAATTAAGGATTCCACATTTGAAATGGTGCTTAACTTTATTAGGGAGCAGAATATTTTGAACCTGAGCGGTTAGGGCCTCACACTAGTTAATTATACAAATGTTAAAGTCAAAAACCGATTTATTCTCAAAGTGCATTTGCCCCATGCTTAATCTATCACTATCAAAACAATGTATAAGGAACACATTTCACAATATATCATTACACTAATCCCCATAGTCCACATATCTCCAATTAATGCCAACCACATTATTTTGATAATCCTAAGTGTGCCCAGGTTATTAAACTAAAATCTATCTTATTGTCACCTAAAGGAAAATAATAAAAAAAAGTCCTCACATTAAATACTCCACTGCTTAATCTGTATTTTTGTACGTTCGAATTCTCGTGGATTTGCCTCAAGTCTAATCTCTACATATGGAAGAAAGGGCATTAATACAGCTTGACACTATGAGTAATAGTGTGCTCAATTTTACTTTGCGCAGTCAGTATTTAAACTATTGGATCCACCTTCAGCAGTACATTTTACTAGATTATAAATTCACGCCACAAGAGAAAACCAACATGTGTTTATCAATGAGGCCCCGTGTGAAGTTTTAGCACGTGCTGTCAGTATTGCATTTGAGAATTCTAAACTCAATCTTGCAATGTCAGACTCTACTTCATCTTCCATAAATATTCGCCTTCTCTCTTGTAGCGTGAATTTGTCAAAATAAAAGAAGGGGCGAAAAAACGTGAAATCTAGAATAAATTAAGTACACTTCACTTAGTCTTGTGAGGTGAGTGTTTACACGTTAACAGCATCAGATATAGCATTGTACCATGATCTGTTGAAACTAAGATAAAATTAAACACACCTCAATTAGTTAATCTTGCGAGGGGAATGATCCCATGCAAACACTATCAGATATAATCTAGTAAAATGGATTGCTGGAGAGCATAAGCATAAGCAAAAGACATATGAGTCTTACTTTATAATATTTGTTTTCCCTTGGATATACACACACGATATTAAATAGGTTATATCACATAGCAATGATACCAGCGACCAAACCACTACTTTGCAAGGTAAATACAGAATAGCGATTCTACATCCACCTCGAGATGTAATGGTAGATGATGTAATGGATGCAATAATAGTGTAGGCTATTATCAACCTTGATGTACTAAGATACATCAGTCTCTTGCATCTATAATCTTTGCAAGTTCAAGGAAGTTTGCCTTCTGGACAGGATCAGTGGTCACACATCACTGATAGGGCCTGATCATGGTTTTCTGCCATCACACAAATCTCTCACAATGCTCCTCGTGGCTTCTGTAAGCATCACTGCTTGAAGGGCTTATCCAGTGGGCAATCCTCAGTTTGGAATGATAGTAATAGGATTATCTTCTTCTCATTTTCTCTCACTGTTTAGGAATCTAGAATTTCTTGCAACCAGTTGGGACTCAGTTGTCAGGGATGTCGGGTCCTTTTTATGGGTTCTATACTCCCACCCGAAGGGCTTTTCCTGTTGCCATGAGTTACATTCCTTCCCCTGTTTGTTTCTTGGTTATTGTTTGTTCATATTTTGAAAATGTACAAAGTGCTGCGGTGTATATTTTATATATTTTGAAAAATAATATACTGGTGGCAAGCAGTTGTAAGCCAAACTTGAACGAAGAGAAGAACGTACAGTGTTACAGATCGTGAGCTAACTTTTGTTTACCTTGGTCAGTGGCAGTGTATTCCCTGTCATAAAACTTATCTGTTGTTTTTTTTATTTATTATTTACTTAGTTTTTCAGCCTGCTGCCAGTTCTACCTCCATGCTGGTGGTGTGTCTGTGTGTGAGTGCTTGTGTGTGTGCATGTGTGTGTGTGTGCATGTGTGTGTGTGTACATGTGTGCATGTGTGTGTACGTGTGTGTATGTGCGTGCATGCATGTTAGTGCGTGCATGTGTGTGTCTGAGTGTGCGTGTGTGTGTGTCAGTGTGTGAGTGCATGTGTCTGTGCGAGTGCGTGCGTGTGTGTGTCTGTGTGTGAGTGCGTGCGTGCGTGTGTGTGGGAAGAATTCTCTCATGCTGTATTTTTAGAAAGCTTTGTATATGCTGTCTATGTTTGTAAGCACTCTCCAGATTTAAATCCTTTCTTTATGGCAGGCACTCCAAGGTGTCCGAAGATTAACTTAAAGACATTGTCAATGTATCCACCTGAGGATTACCACCAGTTCTTAATATGTAACATAATAAGTGCAGGGCTCTCCTCAGAAGGCCACTGCAGCTTTCCCCACCCACTGCTCCTGCACAGATCTGCCAATAACAGTACCAACACGCCTACTAACCACCACACACCTAGCAGTGTAACAGTTCAGATTATTCTTGGTCCCATAAGCTATAAGAATAGCTTGTGCCACAGGTGTTAGACATTTTTAATGTATATTGAATAAATAAACAAATGTTGATGTTCTGATCTCCAAAAGCTGTTTGTCTAAGTGCTGGTGTTGACAATTAAGTGCCGGTGTTCAGCACCGGAAACAAACGTCTCAAATTAGGCACTGATTACCAGAGGCCGGGAATATTCTCCCTGTTATATTTGGTCCTAAGTGGGAAAACAATTTGTTCTGGCCCAAAACTCTATTTTTCAGCCGGAACAGACTTACAACATGTGGCGATAAATGCAGTAATGCAGCAACACGCTTGTTATTCCTCATTATTGATCAATAACTCAAATGTACAGCAGTGACAGAGTGATACCACACAGTACAGGTCGTTCCGGGTGCAATATTTGCACCCTGTCATTTTGACCAGCATTTAATCAGCCCCTTAATGCTTATTTAAAACCCAAATGTGACTTTCTTGAAACACTTTGTTAAATTGTTTTCATCTGTTTCGTTGATAAGGAACTAGTGTACCACCATCGGATGGGCTTAGTTTGGTATATTTTAGAGCAAACTGAACTTTGCCTCACTTTTTTTTATCTCCGTGTCCTGTAATGAAGCTATCACAGTAGTCAAAACCTGCACATTTTGTGATACTAATAATGGCCACCTGTTATGGTAAGCTGAGGATTGAAAATAATTTAGACATTGATTGATTTTGATTCAGTATAGCATATTTTAGGTTTGGTGGCAAGCGGTAGTCAGATATTCCAGACCTTGGTAACATAGGAGGGCTTAGTGTGGAGGAAATTGTCTCAACCCGAGGGACTGTGTCACTAGATTCCGACAGTATTCATGCTTTTGCCCCAATGAAACGTAGCCAATTGCAGCTTTTCTATAACTGTGAGTCAATCTGTATGTTCTCCTTATAACCTTATGAAAGTAAGTGGAATATATCAAATTAAATCAGCTAGTAGACCAATATACTTACACAATGAGCAGTCGGTGTTATTTACAGTTGGTGTGTACTACCTCATAGTTATTTGATTTCTGTCTTCAACAAAGTCTTCAACCAGTACAAAACTTTATCACAGACTTGTACTTACAGGAATAATGTGTGACCCACTTTATCAAATGCTCGGAAGGGATCCAACAGAATTAAAGCGGGAGACTGGCCTAGGTCCTTCATTTCAGAAAATCAGCTTGTATGCTAACCAAGGAGGATTCATGCCTCTGTCAGGTCTTATTACCATCATCAAGAACCAAGAGGTGCACAACTGGAAAGAGTAGCAAGCTAGAAAGTATGGGTGTTTTTTTCAGTTTAGCCCCTCCCGTGCTCATGACGAGCTGAGCTTGTCATGAGGCACGGTTGCGCTGTGCTCATGACGAGCTGAGCTCGTCATGACCCGCGCGGCGCTCACACGCGGGGATAATTCCCCTGCTGTGCTAAGCGTTCCACGCTAACGGGTGTAGTCATGACGAGCTGAGCTCGTCATGAGCACAGCGCCACCGTGCAGCGTGACGAGCTGAGCTCGTCACAAGCACAGTGGCACTGTGCATGACCCCCCCTCCCCCAAGCGCCACGGAGGAATTAGCCCTGCGGTGAAGGGGTTAATAATTGTATTTTACCAAAAGGTATTTCGATATTAATGTTGATAAAAATTAGGATATTAAAGTATATTAATATTACAGTTCAGGTATTGTATCTAAAAACAGTATTCTAAAATTAGACAACAGATACTAAACATTACAAATAACATAATGTTATGTTATGTTATGTTATAACAATTTGTTATGCGCGCAGCGACTCCAGCGAAGGAGCATCCCGGCGCAGAGACACAGAGCAGTCATAACACAACAAGGCTAAAATGCTACAAAAAGTGCTAAAACAGAGGGGCTAAAATAGGAAAGTTTTTATAGCTCTACGAAACGACAGCAAGTCCTCTATCAGCCGAATTTCAACAGGGAGGGTGTTCCAGATTGACGCAGCTCTCACCCTGAACGAACGGCCTCCCATCCGGCTGAGCCTAAATCTGGGGACAACAGCAAGGGCCTGACCTTGTGATCGAAGGTTACGGGTAGGGACATAGAAGGAAATAGAGTTGGCCAAGATCTCAGGACCTATGCCTCTAAGGATTTTAAAGGTCAGACACAGGACCTTGAAGAGGATACGCTTCCTAACCGGGAGCCAGTGCAGGGAGCGGATGACATGAGACACCTGGGAGAACTTAGGATAAGTATGTGCATATCAGTCTTCAAATAGAAACAGAAATTGATGAATACATCTTTCATATAATGAGAAAATATATGTATATTCCTATACAAATTAGGGTAAGTAGCAATAAATATTAGATGTAAGTAGTGGTAGATTTAAGAATTAAAGAAAATGAAGAGAATGATAAAAAAGAAAGAGAGATCAAATGGAACTGTCTTCTCTAGTACAGAATAGCATGGTAATACCTTTTTACATACAATACCGATTGGAGTAACAGAATATTTATGTCCTGTGCTATAAATTAAAAAAAATATCAGTACTTCTTGGCATAATTATATGATGAATGTGTTACAGGAATGTATAGACATTTAGCAAGCATCGAAAACCAATAAATCAATTTGAATTCTGATTGAGATCGGAAATACATTCCATGTCTCAACAGCTTCATAAGCAAAGGATCTTTCAATTTTGCTCATCTTCTTGAATCGCAGTGTGTCAAGGCACAATTTGCACTGTAGAGAAGCGCTCAAATTATCAATTAAGACGTACATCTTTTTTTTAGATATTCTGAGATTTCCACCGTGCGTTATGTACAAATTTGACAGTCTTAACTTTAACTGTAGAATCAACTGGCAGATAAGCCATCTCAAAAAAGCCTTTGGCTCAACATGTTTTTTGCATTATAAGTAACAGATTTCTTAATAATTTTTGCCAGATCGGAATGTCGGCAAAACTCTTGCAGTTGGACTGCCCAAAGTGATCAATTGTCCAGCTGTTGCATTTCTTTGGCGATGGGATGGATGATTGTCATCAATGTAAATTGTATTTTTATCTATCGCTTACTACCCCTGAGGAGGCGTTGAAATCGGTTTGAATGATAGACACCACTTGTTGAAAAATATGTTTATAATTTCTTTCATGTGGGGGAGGCTAGAGCCTTGCTGTCATTTTCTAAGAAACAGGATTTACAGTTGCCCAGCAATGATTAGAAAACTTCAACTTGTTCATTAGTTTTAGGTGAAACTTTTATACATATGTATTGGCCACCTGCTGCTAAGGAAATGTTGACTATTAATTTTGTATTTTTATTATTTATATTGAACTATAATGCTAGATGAACGTGAGCTTCAAGATGCATAATATGAAAAATACACACAAAAATCAAACAAATGAAAAACAGTAAAACTCTATCCAATCAAAAGCACCAATAGCTAAGAAAGTGCATTTGAGACAATCTTGCGATAATCTTGTGTCAGTATTTTAGACAGGTGACATATAAAATTACATTTAAAACCACTGAGAGGTGTAACAGAATGAAGATGGTTTCCTTCAGGTTTTGTATGGTACAGTTTAGAGATGCTAAGCTTGGGATTCAGTGCTTAGCACAGTGCCATTGAAGTATGCTTAAACTGAAGCAGATCACTATGATAGCTGAATGCAAACCTATGCTGGGATTTCCAAATCAGGCATAAAACTCTCAATGTGAAACTCCATTTCCCCTTTGTGCAGTAACATGTCTGTTTTAGCATTAGGTTCTGCAAATTTAGGAATGAAATCTTGAGGATACTTAATGTCCTCCACTCTAATTTCATTTAATTTTTTCTCTTCTCGCAATATGCACCGGTAGCACCATAACAAATGCAACATTACACCCACAATACCAATTACTACTCAACTTCCAACTGCACGACAATACTATAGCAGTCTATAACACAGTGTAATTCTACAACTACATAACCAACACTACAACCACATCACAATATTGCAACAGCACTAGAACAACATTGTCCAGCACTGCATCTACAAAACTACAAATAAAACAAATTAACACCACATCATTAGAACTACAACACCACAATCATGATACTTCGGTCCTAAAATGCTACAAAGCAAAACTTACAGCACTACAGCATCACACACTACAATTATTCAAACATCTAATTCTGCAGCTGCCACAGAACATTCAGAAAGTTATAACTACAAACCTATTAATATGAAAATGCGGCTATGCAACAACAATTGCAATATTACAACACTACATTCACATCACTACAGCACTGCAATTTCAACAGCACATTACTGCATCTATGACAGTGTAAATAAAACAGTACACTAGTACCACTTCTATGCTACAGAACTGCACTTACAACACTACTGTTACTTCCCGGAAAAACATGTGAGCATTGATTCTCACACTGGAGGAATCCAGGGTGTGTATTGGTTTTGCTGGGTCAAATACTGTCAAACCACATTAAAGTATAACACTGTATTAAAGGCAATCATATTTAATTTGCCAATTCTCATTTTCATTTCTAAAGTGGTAACTAGATTGAAGAAGGTATTTTATGGGGTGTGAAAAAGTTGGCTGTTTTCATAGATGTGGTTGTAGTTTTGGTATTGAGTTGCACAGATAGTTTGATGATTAATTGGTAGATAATTTACAACAGTTAATTTCATATATTTTAATAATTTAAGTCATGCTACTGTTGGTTTTACAGGTCCGCTTTAGCCATTTGTTGCAACAGCAAGAAGTGGTTTGTTTTGCTAATGTTTGCCACTTTCTTGAGTACCAATACTTTTTTATTATTTTTTGCAATAGTGTGTAAAGTTTTAGTTAGGTGTTAGATGAAATCATCTTTGGCTTTGGTTGTTGCTCTGTTGTATCTTTCGATGGATATACATTTGAATGATCCTAGAAATTGTTCTTCTGCAGGATTCAAGTTTAAATGTTTATTGTTTTTTATAGAGTAGATGGCTTGTTGAGGCTTAACAATGGTAATGAGTGAGAAAGGTTTTATGCCATGAAAGTTAATGAATAAAGGTCTAATAAGAGCTGTTCTAAAACAAATAATTCTGATCTAATGAGTTAATTGGTGACATATCATCCCAAGATATGGCATGCCTTCTATAAAGGAAACCATACACCAAGGGGGTCATTAGGATGGCGGGCGGACAAAGGGGATTGGAACTGCCCGCCATCGGTACGGGGGTCCCGTTTGTGGTATTAGGATGCGCCCGCCACACTGGTAAGCGCATCCTGCATACTTGACATTGAGGTGGGCGGTACTCTCAGCACCGCCCGCCACAATGCCAAGAAGCATGTTGTGCACTCTCATGCACAATGTGGCAGGCACCGTGTGGTGCCTGCCATGTTGTGCATGGAAGTGCAGGGGGGTACTATAGGTACCCCCCCCATGAATTCATGGGGGCCCGCTACGGGCCCCCAATGGCGAAAACCGCCTGCCTTTCCATGGCGGCATTGCCGCCACGGAAAGGCATGTCCCCGCCATAGTGCTAATATGGATGGCGTGTCTCCCAGACACCGCCACCATGTCAGCAGCTTTTCAGCCAGGTCGACTCCTCGACCGGGCGGAAAACCGGCGGACGTTCTTTCCGTCTGCCTGGCTCCCCCCTGCCATGGTAATGTGGCGGGGGGAGAATTCAAAGCGGGCGGAGGATTTTTGCGGCGGTGATCTGCCTGCAATCATAATGGACCCCCATGTGTTTAACACATCAGTTCCTTACATGTAGATTAGATAACATACGTCTGTGCAACTCACAACAATTTAAATCCATTAGTATGAGTCTTTATATGCTTCCACAATACGTGAATGTAATGAATGTACTAGGTTTACATAGCACAAACATACCAATAAAGAATAGGAACGCTGTTCACAGTAGGGTTCTTGAAAGATAAAAAATAAGGGGACTACTTCTCATTAGTGGAATGAAGATCCGAGGGTAACAGATCTGGGGTTACACAATGATGACGTGTTGTTGAAAGGGCAATATCTTGAGATTTGTTCTTTCCAGTGGAAGGTGGATGCTGCTTGTCAGAATTCCAGGAGACAGGAGACAAAGCTCAGAAAAGCATCAAACACCAAGGATAAAGTGTCTCTGGCACAATTATACATCAAATATTATTAATATTAACCCCTACCCAATGTCACCTCTGTCCAATATCATCACCTTGTCACCCTAAGGACTTTTGAGATATTGTCAATAACTGAACCCAAGCTTTCAAGACACACTTCAGATTGCCAGAATGTGCTCTTAGATACAACAGGGTTACTTTTGGAGTTCACAGTTTTTCTCACTTGAAATGCGCTTCAAAGTAATCTACAAAATCCTCCAGAAGATACGGAACCTACTTCTCCTTCAGCAATCCTTCCGCTGACCATGCTCCAACCTCAGCCTACACTCTCTAACACTAACAGTCAAAGTATATATGTATAATTTATATATGGATTAAATACATTTATGAGAAAAAAAACACCAACTTCCATTGAAGTTATAAAGGCCAACACAGCTTAAAAAACAATTCTGCAGAGTTCAAATTTACCTCAAAAAGTTAGCTGAAAAACGTAAGACATTTTCTATCATTTATGTACGGTTTGCTTGTTTGAAGTAAGGAGTGTTAAAAAAGAAAACAGGAATGAAAAGTTCACCTCTTTTAAGTATGTTTATTTATTTAGTTATTTATTTTTATACAGACCTATTTCCAGCTGGTGGTGTTACCACACTGTATTAATTTAAATGCTACAAGTCAGAGAATAATTTTTTTGTTGTGCTCGTATGGAAAATAATAATTTCTTGGCACTTGGGGTTTAGTAGTTGTGAAATATGGTCTGATGTATAAAACGTTATTTCTCCTGCAAAAATGTGCCATTCTTTTTCATATCTGATATAAGTATTTATGGGTGAAGTTTCATGAAACATTGGTAAATTAACAATGAATGCTGGTCTGGTGTAAACGATGCTTGTCTTACCATGTGAGGGACGATTGTGCCTCTTGCACTAGTTTGGGCAAGGTCATGTTTGGTACTAACATGGGCAATCAGGTGGCTCCTTGTCATGGTGTTTTATGCTCCTGCAATATCTTGCCTTGCACTACATCTCATTGTGAATCTATGGGCCAGATGAACAGTGAATCATTTTAGAAAAAGTGGTTGTAAACTGTGTACCGACGTTTTGCGAATCGATTCTGATTTTGCGAACAGAGAGGTAAAGTAAAGTCCACATTTGTAAAGCGCACAATCACCCGTAAGGGTCTCTAGGCGCTGGGGGCCGTCGGGAAGATTAAGCGAGCTATTGCCCAGAGTCACATGGTGCTGGGCTAACCTGCCGCCGGAGCCGGGGATCGAACCGTGGTCCCCAGATTCCAGCGTCAGTCGCCCTGGCCGCGGCGCCACACCTCTGCATAAAGTTGGTCTGCATAATTACTATTTGAAGTGGGTCATAATTTGATCATCCTGGTTGCTATTTATAAGGTAGAGGTCGCAAATTGCGACTCACTCTGATTGGACCGTGTCACATATCCAAGTGGTGGACTGCTGAAGTGAGGGACCACCATGCCTGCGATTGCATTTCAAATCAAGTAGTTTTTTAAAAATGCAGACCGTTTTCCTTAACACCATCCGTGCGGCGCATTTTCCCGCTGTGCGCTGCATTTTTGAAAAACCCGCGGTTCATGACAAGCTCAGCTCGTCATGAGCGTACGAGAGGTGTACCTCATGACGAGCTGAGCTCGTCATGAGCGTCGAAGGGGTTAAAGAAATGAGGCTGCACTGGAAAAAAGCACTTTTTAAAATAAAAGTGGGTTTAAGAGTTGGCATTAGTCCTAAGGACCACTGCCCACTTACAAACAATTGTTTTTACCTAAATGGATCCCTTTCCCTATGGGTTACCCTTACCAATACAGCCCTTTTTGGCAAGAGTGTACAAATTACCATTATATTACATTACCTCCTTTAAAGAGTAGATAACCTATCACTGGTTTGTGATGAAATTGTAGTTGAAAACCATTAATATGTACCATAGTTAATTACCATATGGAAGTGATACCCTAAGCACACCTCTTTTACATAGCGATCTGAAATACGTTATGCCTCTCTAAGCCCATTTTGTGATTTGGTAACCTACTGAATCGCAAAACGGGTTTAGTACATGAAAAAACGATTTTGCTGTTGCAAACAGTATGATTTTGTGAACTGCAGGATTTGCAACCACAAAATAGCTTTATACAACTGGCCCTATGTTCAGTAAGACAAGGTTTTGTGCCATTCTTGCACTATGCCAAGTGATGCAGGGTGGCACAAAATCTAGTTTGAGATTTACCAAGCCATGCAAGCCCACCTTGTGTGGCACTTCATGGCTTGCCAAATGTGGAGTAATGTAAAGTAGCTCAAGTTGCTGCCTTGCGTTACTCTACCCTAGGAAGACGTTCTATGCATGGAGCGTGGGTATTCCCATGCATCCACCCATGGAATTTTGCGTATTCCCAGATTTACTAAGACAGGTAAGCCTGGGAATGCGTCAAATCGCCTCGCCTAGCCTTCCCAGTGGGAGAGCAACAAGGAGAAACATCTTTATTTCTACTCATTGTTTCCACTTTCTAAGTGTGCTGCATACTGCAACACACTTAAAACAAGCATTTGCAATGCAATAGGTCTCGCATTATTTAAGTTTGAGCTATTATTATTGTAAATGGCAATGTTTTTTGCTTTATGCTATAGTTTTCTTATGTACATAAAAAGCTACATATAAAGTATTTGTTGTTAAAATTATTTATGCAGTATTTAAATTTGTTTGCATAAAAGATTACAAGAATATCTTAGCAAAAAAGTTAAACTTTTTAATGGTAATTGACTAAATGTCCATTTGTACATTTTAATTTCAAATAGGTAAGTGTAAACATCACAAATATATTGTGCAAACAGTGCAAAATATTTTAGCCATAAATATTTTTGTTTTACGAGGTAGTTTGTAAGAAAATGATTGTAAAAGGCAAACACTGTAATTAAAATGTAACATATAACAGTACAGTTATGGCTAGTAAACATACATTAGTAGTATAGTATAATTGTAAACAAGATGTAAATAAGACTACAGAAATTAGCATGAATTATCACTTTAACATCAACTTTACAAACATTTTGAAAACACGATCACAGCTGGTAATCATGCATTGGCTTGTTATTACAAGCATTTCATTTTAATAAATATTTCTGATTCCCAAAAACAAATATGACAGTCTCTCAAAATAATGGCTTTTCAGTTTTAGTTGTATTTTTGATCTCCATGTCATCAAGTACTCATGAATATTACTGCCCCATGGACAGAGTCTGGCTTTACATGTCTACATATCAACATCCAATTCCATGAACACCCATCGCATGCCAGGGATGACCATCACCGCTGGTGAAGAGAAGCACAATTGGGTCAAGAATGCCCACAATACGTTGTGGTCCCATTATACCAGGGATGGGCTCAATAATGCCAAAGATGCCAACATCATGCCAAGCATTGCTAGACTAAAAGTGGGAATAATTCTAACAGGGACACCACCAATAAATTAAGAAGGAACACCGTTACGCTAAGGCAAGCATTACCGCCTTCGGGTAAAGTCCGCGCTATATAAAAATGCATAAATACATGAATAAAGAAATACCGCCTTCGGGTAAAGTCCGCGCTATATAAAAATGCATAAATACATAAATAAATAAATACCGCCTTCGGGTAAAGTCTGCGCTATATAAAAATGCATAATTAAATAAATAAATACATACCGCAAAACATCCTCGTTACTCTGCCGGCCTGCGACCAGGAAGTCAGGCAGGCCGGCGCGACACCCGGAAACAGGAAGTAGGAGGGCGGGAGCCTACCCCGCCTCCCACGGAAGAGCCGCGATTGGAGCCGTGTTGGGAGCAGGGAGCACCGGAGCAGGCAGGAGCCTACCCTGCGCCCCGGTGCCGAAGGAGGGAAGAAGAGTCCTGCTGCCGGGCCTTGCAGCTGAGGAGAGGAAGCCGGTGAGTGCGTTGCTGAGCGGCGGGCGGGCGGAGGGAGAGGAGCATGTAGGCGCGGGGGGAGGCGGCCTGTGTATGTGTGTGTATGTGTGTGCGTGCGTGTGTGTATGTGTCTTGGAGTGCGTGTGTGTGACTGTGAGGGAGGGTGTGTGTGTGTGAGCGAGTGTCTGTCTGCGACGTGTGTGTGTGTGTGTGTGTGTCTGTGTGTGTGCATGCATGCATGCGCGGTAGGCTGGGAGGGCGGCGCATGCGCAGTAGGCTGGGAGGGCGGCGCAGGACGGAACGTGCGCGTTCGCGCAGCCAAATCCGACTGCTAAAAATCGTGCCAGTTTTGTGTCCCTCATTCCCCGGCATCAGACAGCTATAGAGTCTCTGTCCCTGTTCCAGGGCGAGACCTAAAGAGCAACATGCCTCAGAGGATTGTTTTTGTGTAGGAAGGTGCCCCTTTCTGCGCCAAAACAATCCTGCCTGCAACACCACAGTGCAAGAATGCCTGCGTTGGCGCAAGGTAGTACATTGTGCGCCAGGGAAAGGAAAGGAGAGGGATGCTCCATATAAGGTTACATATAGCACAATCCTGTCCTCTCCCTTTCACGCACTGAAGCACAGCAAGGTGTCTTGCTGCGTTGTGTTGCGTTGTGTTGCGTGAAAGTATGATAAATCTGACCCTGTGTTTGTTTCTGCGCTCTCTTTACAGAGCTATTTGATTTTCATTATTTGATAACATATAATTTGTTTGTAGGTTCTGATATTGACCTGTAGGTCTTGAGTGAAATGTGGATTTTGATTTCATTTTCAGATGATAAACAAAGGAATACAAAATAAAATAAAATCTAATATGCTTGATATTACCCAGTATCATGACCAGCAGAGCACAAAAACACATGTCAAACTAACTGATCTCCATGTTGGACAGATGTCAGAGCAGCTGTTAAGGAAAATGCACCTTGTGATTCCCGTGTCTCATTATTCTTGTGCTTGTGACTAGTTTAGCACTGTGACTAACAGTTAAAATCCATCAGGCTTATCTTGCCCAGATGTTTATACTGTGCTGGATTTTCACATGGCTTGGTATCATTGCATGTTTGTTCTGTTGCAAAACGATTATAGTCTCTTGTAAATGCAGGTAATTTGCTTTTACACCTTAACTGTGTGACCACGTCCAACAAGTTGTTGGTAAGTGCCGATGATAAAACCGAATAGAAAAAAACAGAAGCACGTGAACCAGAGAGGCTTGCCTTCTCCTACCAGCCCTTACCTTATTTAACAAAAAATATATATTTTACTGTTTTTTATAAGGAAACAAAACCACCAAATGCAGGCAAGGAACTCCTTACTTTTCTGTTCATATTCTATTTTCATTGTTTTTGATTGTGCAGTTTGTAAGAGGGTATATAGTTAACACATTTTGCAATACAGATAGTTGTGTTTGATGTCAAAACAAAAGTATTCATGAGTTCATTGGTACTGGCAGTAGTTAATCCTACACTGGTAATGTATGTGTTCCGCTATCCTTTTTTAAAGCAATGGTATGTTCCCACTGGTCAATCATCAAACACATGGCCTGTAGCAATCATGACGGCTCAAAGAATAACCTATTTGCTTTCATGCATGAACCTATTTTTCAATGAATGGATATTTTTTTTAAATTATTTTTATTATAGATTTTTGTGTAACAATAGTGCAGAAGACAAAATATAGCTATTGAATAGCGTGATCAAAATAGAGTTGTGGTCCAAGGGTATACATAGTGAATGGTCGGTGCAACAAGTTTCAAGGAGAACAAAATAGAAATAGGGGTGAAAGATAAAAAAAAAGAAGGGGAGGGTTGCGTTACTGAGGGAGAACTGAATAGAGAGTAAAAAAGAAAAGAGGAGAAAAGAGCGGGTAGAGACAGAAAAGATCTAAAGATAAGCATATTACACTTTACGGTGTTAGGTAATGCAAACATTTCCTCACCAACAAAATACTGCTATTGAGAGAAAAACGTTAAGAGGAATAAAGCCAACCTTAGAGGGAGTCAATTGGTGACCTAGAAGGCGACTGAAGCAGAGATATATGTAAACAGGATGATGTCTATTGAAAAAAAGTCCACAACCGTGACTAATCACAAAAAGTTGCTCATGTACTCATCTAAAAACGTATTCTTTGTGAAGCCATATGCATCAGATCAGATAATCCCTCTCCATATTTTAGGGTGCCCGTTAATCTCAGCTGCCGGCAATTTAATTCTAACTAATATAAACAAAATAAGTAATGCAGTAAAGCTACAATTCAGTCTAATATACATTAAGGCACCAAGCGCAGCACACAACATTTGTGTAGGTTTGCCTGGTGACTTGCAGAGTGAATACTTGAAAGAGCTGTGCTTAAGGGCACTGTTCCTTATATGCACGAAACCTGCCTTCACTGATATGTGAGTTTTTTGTGGTGTGTGTGTACACATATTTTACCACCATATCCCTTACCCACCACTAAACCCCCTAAAGCACACTTACCGCCCTATGCCTTACCGACCCCTAAACCCTAAAAATATCCTTGCCACCCGATGGATGAGTGAAAGGGTAGCTGGATGGATGGCTGGATACATGGATGAATAGGATACATGGATGAATAGGTGGGTGTGTGAGTGAAATGGTTGATGGATGGGTGAGTGGTGTATGAGTGAAAGGGTGGATGGATGAGAGAAAAGATGGATGGATGAGTGAGTGAAAGATGAGTGAAAGGGTAAGTGGACAGGTCAATGAATGAATGGATTAATGGATGGCTATGTTGATGGATGAATGATAAATGGATGATGGAAGGATGGATGGATGGATAAATGAGTGAATGGACGGAGTGAAAGGATGGACCTATGGGGAGAGTGAAAGGATGGATGGATGAGTGAAAGGATTGATGGATGGATGGATGAGTTAAAGGATGGATGTATGGATGGATGAGTGAAAGAATGGACATATGAGTGAAAGGGAAGTTAGATGGGAGAGTACATGGATGAAAGGGTGGACGGATGGATGAGTGAAAGAGTGAATGGATGGCTGGATGAGTGAAAGGATGGATGAGTGAGTGAAAGGATGGATGGATGAGTGATCAGATAGATGGATGGATGGGTATAAGGATCGATGAGTGAAAAGGAGGATGAATGAGAGAAGGGATGGATGGATGAGTGAATGGGTAAATTGAAGGATCGATGAGTGGATGGATGGATATAGAGAAAGTCTGGATGAATGGATAGAGTGAAAAGGTGGCTGTATGGACAGAGTGAAAGGATGGATGGATGGATGAAAGGATGGATGAGTGACAGAATGGATAGATGAATGAAAGGGAGGTCGAGGAGTGGCTGGTTGAAAGGGTGGATGGATGGATGAGTGAAAAGGTGAATAGATGGACAGATTAGTTAATGGGTCTGTGGATAAGTGAGTGAAAGAGTAATGAATGGAAGTATTAGTGGATGGATGGATGGGTCGGAGGGTGGATTGCTTAGTGAAAAGATGGACGGCTGAGTGAACGAGTGGCTTGATAGATGGATGAGTGAAAAAGAGGATGGATGGATGGAGTGAAAGGGTGGATGGATGAGTGAGATGGTGGAATAATTTTGCATTGAACTATCGACACCCAAGCCATTAAATTCCTCTTCAGGTCTGTTGAGGCTGCTTGTGATTGCCATGTATGCAGGTGTGGCTTATACTTGTGTACAGCACACCCACAATTGTCATTCATCTTTTGCTATTGGCCCATCAGGTTCAGTCCTCAATGGGTCCATTTACTGTGCTATTTCTTTTCTATCTCATTTAATTGTAAGTATGTAAATGTACCCATTTATTAATTTTCCATCTGTGCCCATGTCACAAATAGGGTGTTCTGCCCTAGTCTGCACCATGGTGCACCTTTAACTGGGAGCACTGAGCTCAGACCAGGTCATCGTGCTCCATCACAAACATGCAGTATCCCCAGTGCATCCGCAAACTTGTGCCTGGCTTGGGGAATGTGCATTAGTGTAATGTGGACTAGCGATTTGAAGCCTCTGGTCCACCTTTCATTGTGCAAGTGACAGAGTTGTCTGCCCTCCCTTGTGGCAAAGGTTCCACTGCAAGTGGGTAAAAACCTGTCATCCTCCTCGCAAAACTGTACTTTGCTTTTAATCAACAATTACAGATGGTTCAGGGGCAGGGATCTGCAGTCACCATGGTCAACATTTTGGAATTCTCTCCCTCCTACAAGGGCTGTAGACTTAGGGGTGTATATTAAGAAATGCACTATAAATACTCAAAGACTCACTTTTCCTTCTAAATGTATGGTCTGCATTGTGTATAACCACTTCTCATGTGATCATACAGTTCTTTTCTGCTACAAATCTCTCCATTATTGTTGTGATGCAACTGAGCGGCTAGGCATGTGCTACGCGCAAATAAAAAAATGAATATAATTGGCAATCGTATTTTCACCCACATATTTGGGTTTTATTTGCTCACTTCTTCGATGCCTCACTGATAGTGGAAATAATGTGTTCACACTTTCCGGATAGTAACCTATGGCTGGGCATCAGCATGTTGTACTACTGCTTTTGGGTATTTTTCACAGTGAAATACATCATGTGTAAAGAGGAATTTATATCCATTTTCTCTACACTGCACTCATTGTACTGTGCCAGATAGAGTTTCATGGGGCCAAATGCATGAACACTACTCCATTTTATGTGACTCCTGTCTACTTCCTCCTGCCACAGCTTGAACTTTGTGTCTCCTGGGTTGGATTGTCACTTCCAATCAATATTTCTGAGAGTTCCCCAAGGAGGATCAGATTTTACCTATGCTTCTGCAATGCTCTGAGATCCTTTTTCTGAGTAAGTTGACCTCGAGGAGAGTTCAACTGTGTTGTGAATTGGTTGCAAGCCCTACAGTAGTCCATAATATTTACATCCCCGTGTGAATATATTCACATTATTCAATGGTGTCTTATAATACTAGAGCAAGGCAAGCGATACACAGGGATTTTGATGAAAGGAGCATTTTTGGAAGAATAAATACATTATTAGCAGCTCTGCTGGAGGATACCACTAGTATGATCACAGTAGAAGATGTATATTGTGTTATTCTTGCATGCCATTCTGGTGCTACAATTGTCCCTATTACTAAATAAGAACATTATAACGTTGAGAGCTCCATTGAGGACAATGGACTGACTCAGTGCCAATAATAGCTGTTATAGGTCTTCTCCTCCAAAGTGCAATCTTTATGTTTCTCACCTTTTTAATTTGTACATTCTACCCTCGGTGGGTAATGTATTCTTGAAGTTTAGATCCTTATTTCTGCTGAGGGCTATACCGGTTGTTAAAGGCCCTCTTCCTCAATATAGGCCTCAGCTCTTGCTCGGGCCTATAACTGGGACTGAAGACCTTTAACAACCAGTATATCCCTCAGCTGCAGGCTATAAGGCTTTAGTGTAGCTTCTTAGTTTTTTTATATAATGGTATGTTATCTTTAGGGTGTGTTCTGCCATATATATGATGTCTTGGAATTTTAGGAAGTGTAGCATGATGAGCATTCTATTGCATATGCTGCCAGCCCTTCTCCCAGTGTTAAATTCTTATAATTCCAGCAATAAATATTCCTTAAATATATTTCCTAACATGCAATGTCATTTCACTGATGATGAGGTCCAAACCCACCTTTGGAAAGCACAATGGATTAGGAATTAATCTAGCTTATTCCAATATTAACCTTTTTTCAATAACATTTTTTTACATGTTCTCATTACAAACGTTTGTTCAAATTTGTCTCTTAAAATTTCACCATGAAATGAACAATAATTATATAAATCTATTTAAGAACTTTTAGCAGTTATTTAGTTCTCAACTGACTCCCCTTGGCAATTGGTCACAACTCGAGACCCCATGACTATAACCTGACAATGAGGTTGGTTGTATCCAGCCTCCAAACCATTGTGGAGAATTTCTGAGACATTACACTTTCGATCTCCTTTTTAAACTTTTTCTTAAATTGATTGAAAATCTTCAGCTCATAGAAGACATTGTGTTCACAAAGTAAGGCATAACTTCCTATCTACCCTCCTTAGAGCATACCACGCCTTCCTTTCATCTCCTTCAGTATTGTGATTTCTAAGAGCCCTGTATCCATTCAATGTAAATGTACCTGGTTGCTTAGAAAGCATTTGCACCCATTTTTGATTGTGCAACCCCTTGAATGACACCCATTGCAGATGCTCAAACCTAGTACCTGTGCAATGGCAAATATGTTTTCCTCAATTTCATGGTAGTGTGGCCCATTCAAATGAGCAATACCTTTCCCCCGATGCATGCCATATAAATACAGGATATGCCTGGGGAAATTGGCCGTAGAAGGACTTGCTGTGTGCTTAGGGCTGACAAATGCAAAACGAACAATTGATGGACAGAATGCAGAACAATGTCATACATTCACTCCTGTACAGAGAATTGGGCTTAAATCCATAGTTTTTTTGCTCACCATGCCTTTCCAGTTTGGACCCAGTCATATGCAAATCAGTCTTGACCCTGCACCCAATAGGAACAGTCCAGCCCGAACTGCCAGGCCAGGTCCTCCCTGGACTGGAAACAAGCATCCTAGGACCGGTTTCAGGCTTTCAGGTCTCATCAGCCAGGATAGCTTGACTCTAGTGGCATGGAGAGCATGGGACCCACGTCTGGGCATACCGGTCACACTCGGGGTGACAAATGCAAAAGAACAATTGATGGACGGAATGCATAACAATGTCATGCATTCACCCCAGTACAGCGATCTGGGTCTAAATCCATCATTTGTTTTGCTCATCATGCCATTCCCGTTTGGACCCAGCCATATGCAAATCAGTCTTAACCCTGCACCCAATGAGAACAGTCCAGCCCTAAATTTTTTAGGGATAACGTGGATCCCTTGCTCACTTTTCCACTGGATTCAAGCTAGCCGGGCTGATGAGGGCTGTTAGCCCGAAACCGCTCTCAGGATGCTTGTTTCCGGTTCAGGGAAGACCTGCCTTGGCAGTTCGGACTGGACTGTTCCCATGAGGCACAGGGTCAAGGCTGATTTGCATATGGCCAGGTCTAAACTGGGGTGGCATGGTGAGCAAAAGAATGGTGGATTTAACCCAGATTTATTGACTGGGGATGAATGTTTTGATTTGCTCAGCATTCCGTCCATCAATTGTGAGTCCTTTGTGTCCTTAGGGCTAGCACAAAGAGAATTCCAGAGGCACTCAGTTGATTCCCATGCAGGGTACTCAGTGTTCGGGTTCTAGCAACCTTCAAAAAGAAGGCTTCACAAGCAGTGAGAGTGAGGCAGAAACCAAATTCTTAATATCTACTCCTGGAAAACAAACCTTCCAGGCACCAAAGACGAGCATAAAAGGACTGTCTGTGGCTACTGCACCCACCCTCCTGGGGACGTCTGTGTCCACTTCAAAGGTAGGGGACAACTTGCTCAGTAAAAGTTGAGGTCGAACTTACGCTCCGTCAACGTCTACTCCCCATCATGTCAGACTGTTCTGATTAATGTTAAAGGGCAATCGTGACCGTTTCCCACACCTTGTTGTGGCTGTATTTAAAGTGTCCAAAAGAAGGATGATTTACAGGCGTTTGGAGTTTGGATTTGATTCAATAAAGGATGTTTATTTTAGAAACCTTCACTGCTTTCTGAAATTGTAGATTTGCAGTATGTTAAACACCTATATAACTCAATTGTTACCCTGATTTCGAATGTTCTGGCCAAAATAAACACAGTCTCCGAAATAGGTTTGTAGAATTTATGTTGACATTGTAACTTTATACTCACAGATTTGTATCTTTAGGTCCAGATTGGCAACGTTTTGGTTCCAGGTATTCACCAACATGGTACTAACCCTGGGCAGCTGGTTTCGATCCACATGATTTGTCAGGGTATTTTGGGGCAAGGCTTACAGCTTTTTTGCTAGGTGTAAAGCTTTGTACTTTCTTTTTGAGCGGTTTTGTGGGTAAAATTGAAAGTTTTCTTAGGATCTGCTCACTGTACACCAAGTCACTAATTAAAGATTTTTAAGACCAGATTCAAAGTTTTGGGGGGACAGATTAGCAGCTCCATACAGGAGAGTTAGAGAAAAGATAAACTAGTGTACGCGCTAATTGTTTTACATTCTCAAATGGGAATAGCTTTTCTTGTGTGTTGAAATTTTTTATTAAGTTTTAGATGAAAATACAGAAATACGTATATATGTAAATGGATAATAAAATAAGATATTGATAAATGAATCATAATAAAGGTATGAAAATAATATGATTATACATAAGATATAATGGAAGTGGGGAGGTAGAAATAGCAAATATTCTGTAAATGATGAAGTAAAGGATATTAGAGAAGAAGATAGCGAAAGAATGAAAGGAAAAGTGAAAAGAAAAGAAAGAAAGAAAAAGAAGAAAAGAAAAGAAAAGAAAAGAAAAGAAAAGAAAAACCCCCCAGAGTAACAAGGGAAAGGAGAAAATGCTATGAGGCCGAGGCACATGAAAAAATTAATGAGCAGAAAAAATCTCAGGAAGAGTATACAAATACAAAATAAAAATAATTAAGAAGGGATAACAGACGTTGGAGAGGAAGGAGTGGAGACAGGGTCACCAACCACCGTGGCTTCCAGGAATGGGGACCATGTTTGAAGAAAAACAGTAGCCTGATCTTGCAAATTATAAATTACACGTTCATAAGAGGCCGTTTGTACCATAGCCACCAGCCATTCTTCTTGAGAAGGAGATAAAGAGGACTTCCAATGACGCAATATACAGATTTTGGCCGTAGCCAAAGCAGTATGAAGAAGACGAGTCTGTGGTTTAGATAATGTCGGGAGACCTCGAAAATCATGTAAGATAATAGTTGCAGAAGTAAAGGGTAATGGTAATGACATAGTAGATGCCAAAGTCTGTCTTATAAAAAGCCAAAATGATTTAGTACGGGGGCATTCACAAATAATGTGTGTAATATCACAACCAGAAGCAGAACATCTCCAGCACAAAGAATGTGTTAACAATTTAGCATGATGTAGTTTATATGGAGACCAGTGCCATTCATGGAGGATTTTGAAAATGCAGAATTTGAGACGAGCCTCTCGGACACCCTTATGTAAACCTTCGAGGATTTGATCCCATTGAGCAATGGAATATGTAACTGATAAGCGAGCTTGCCATTTTAATTGAAGAGCTTTCGAAAGAGGTTGCGAAAAGAGAGGATGAAGGAAAGTTTTATAAAGACCAGAAGTCACACCTTTAAGATTACCCCACAAATGTAAATAAGACAGAATAGGAGATGTCTCCAGCAATTCAGGTGGAGAACCTAAATGTTTAGTGATGGCTTGTTGAAGTTGAGTATATTGATGGGAGTGTGTGGAAGGCAATTGGAATTCGTCACTGATTTGAGAGAAAGATTTAAAATTGTTGTCATGGAACAATTGTTCCAAAGAGTGAACACCAGCCTCCTGCCACAGAGGCCATGAGAGCATGCGACCATGAACACGAATAGCCGAGTTGGACCATAGAGGAGCTTTAACATGAAGCCGCGGATTAGAATTAAGTAAACGATGACCTCTTTGCCAAGATTTATACATAGTAGATAAGATAGGATTTTTGGGGTCAGAAGAACTGGAACCCCTACCATATAAAAGGGACAAGCCAAGATTCGAGGATAATAAGTGACGTTCGAGTGGGACCCATTGAGGTATGTCTTTAGACTTGGGCAAAAAGAAGGAAAGTTGTGAAAGATGGAGGGCGAGTGAGTAATGCTCAATAGAGGGAAGACCCAAGCCGCCGTACAATTGGTGAGATTTTAATTTGGCCAAGGTAAGACGCGGTTTGGCCGTACCCCAAATAAAAAGTTTAACTTTGGAGTCAATGGACCGAAGAATAGTCAGGGGAATGGTTAGAGGGAGCATACCTAGAACATAAAGAAATCGCGGTAGGGTGACCATCTTAACCGCCTGAACCCGCCCCCAAAGAGATAGACCAAGGACTTTCCATTTATCGAAATCTCTTTGCATTTGTGCAATCAACGGTGTTAAATTGTCCATAACTATATTATCCAGACCTCTGTTAATCAACACTCCTAAATATTTAAGGCGGGAAGATTGCCAGTGAAATGGAAAACCAGAAATTGCAGCTTTTGTAGTACCAATGGACATGGGCAATGCTTCACTCTTATCCCAGTTAATCTTATAACCGGAAAAAGAAGAGAAATTATTTATGATACGAAGGAGAGTTGGGAGAGAGCGGGGAAGATCGGTAAGTGTGAGAAGAATATCATCCGCGTATAAATAAATTTTTGAATGGCCTATTGGAAGAGGAACTCCAACCACTGCGGATGACTGACGGATTGCAGCAGCCAAAGGTTCCATTGCCAAAAGAAAAAGAAGAGGGGAAAGAGGACAACCTTGACGGGTTCCCCGTCTGATTGGAAATGGAGCAGAAAGAAAACCGCCACAGTTAACTTGGGCTGAAGGACTATCATATAATAGACGCACTTTAGCTACAAATTGGTCACCCAAACCAAATCGTTGCATTATGGCAAAAAGATACTCCCACTCAATACGGTCGAAAGCTTTTTCAGCATCCAGAGAAAGGAGTAGGGCTTCGTCAGCAAGATTTTTGGCTGACCATAAAGCATGAGAGAGAGTACGCAGATGATTTCGAGATGAACGACCAGGAACAAAGCCTACCTGTGAGTTATGTATTAAAGAAGGTAAAACTTTACGAAGACGGGAGGCGAGGATACTTGCAAGAATCTTAACATCAGAGTTTAAAAGGGATATGGGGCGGTAGCTACCACATAGCAAAGGATCTTTACCAGGTTTTGGTAAAACAGATATGATGGCCTTGTTGGAAATAGAACCAAGAGAAGATTCCTCCGTGGCTTCTGCAAATGCGGCATGGAGAGTATCAACCATACTCTGACCAGTCCATTTAAAGAATTCGGGGGGGAAACCATCCTCGCCCGGTGCTTTATGGTAGGGCAAGGCAGCAATAGCCGAGGAAATTTCCTCCTTCGTAATAGCTCCATCAAGTAGAGCTCTACCATCATCAGAGAGTCGTGGAAGATGTATCGTATCCAAAAATGTTGACATCTCTGAAGTGTCTATGTGAGTGCTTGGTGAATAGAGAGATCTGTAAAAGGAAGCAAATTCATCAACAATTTCTTGCGGTCGAGTAAGCATAGTACCAGAACTTGATTTAATTGCGGGAATTGCCATAGCAGCCTCCCTCTGGCGTAGTTGCGCAGCCAGCAGCCGACCAGCTTTTTCACCCTGCTCATAGTGACGCCCTTTCATCTTTTGTAAGGCATATTCAGCCTTAGAAGTAAAAAGGCTGTTGAGAGACATGCGTGCCTGCTCCAATAATTTACGATTTTGAAGGGTTGGGTTTGAAAGATATAATTGAGAAAGTCGGCAAATGTCTTTTTCCAGATCAGCCTGTTTGGCAGCGTTTTTCTTATTATATAGAGCAGCGTCCCGCATAAGTTGGCCTCTGATAGTTGCCTTAGCAGCTGCCCATACCGTTCGTTTAGAGGAAATTGAGTCCTCATTAATCAAAAGGTAGTCTCGCATGTGTGACTGTAAAAGAAGTTTACCTGTTGGTGTTTTATATTTATTGATGTTTAGACGCCAGGACTTGCGCCCTGGATTGGAGAGACCTAAATCAAGAGACAAGAAAATAGGGGAGTGATCAGAAATGGCTGCTTCTAGGATTTTCGATTCTGTAACTAGCCGGACAGTATGTTGGGAGAGAAGAAAGTAATCAAGACGGGAGAAGGTACCATGAGTAGAAGAAAAGAATGTATATTCTTTATCTTGAGGGTGACTGAGTCTCCAATGATCAACAAGCCCATTGTCAGAAAGAATGTCACGCAAAATGGCTCTATCTGATGCATTGACGATATCAAGGCAACCTGTTCTGTCAAGGGCAGGGTCTGGAGCCAAGTTCCAGTCACCTCCAATGAGAAATTGGGTGGCATTTATTTCTGTAAGGAGGCGATTGAGTTGAAGGAAAAATTGCTTTTTGGAACCTAATGGAGAGTAGACAGAGCCAAGACATATGAAAGAATTTCCAAGTTTCAACTTAACAAAGACATATCGGCCATCCGGGTCAGTCCACGTCTTGATAATCGTAAAAGGAAGTGACTTTCGAAAGAGGATAGCAACCCCACATTTACGAACAGGGTTGGGATTAGTGGGGTCCAGTTTAGAGACACTGCTATGAATGACTTTACCAACCCAGTCCCTGCTGAGTTTATTAGATTCGACATCGTCCAAATGGGTTTCCTGTAGTAAAGCAACGTCTACATGTTTAGAATGCAAATAAGAAAGAACCTTCTTTCGCTTAATATAATGGGTGAGGCCATGGACATTCCAGGATATCACCGACAACGGATGGGTAGAAGACATGACAGTAAAGTTGAACAAGAGGATAAAAAAGGAAAAGAGAAAATAAATAAATAGATGTAGGAGAAAAAGTTTGTTACTCTGGGGAAGGAGAAAGAAGAAAGAAGGAAAAGAAGAGAGGAAAGTAGATTATAAATGCAGAGTGAAGAGTGGAAGAAACACAGGAAATATGAATAGAGAGAGAAAAAGTATTAAAGGTGCAAAAAGGAGAACAAAAAGAGGAAGAAAAGTAAAAAGAAACCTAGACTGTTAACAGCGTGTCTGGGTGCACCTACAGCAGCACCAAGGGAGGCCGGACCCCCTCCGAGCAAAGAAGAAGAATGGGGGTGCTGGGAGCAAGAAATAAACTGAGTCTGTAAAACGAATGTAGAGCATGGTTACAACAAGAAAAATATGGAAAACCATATATCATTAACATGAAATACATGCAGTATAATGGAAAAAGCATGATATAAGAATCATACAATAAGAGAATAACAGGAGGAGAAAAATAAAAAACAAGGGAAATGGAATAAAAGCGAGACATATTGCATAATGAAAGAAAGGAAGGAGATGCAAAAGATAGAATGAAAGAAGTATGAAAGTTAAATGAGGGGAATAGAGAAATGCAGCACCATTAGAAGAAGGGGGGTAGAAAAGAGAATAGAAAGTACAGATAATAATGCATGAAAATAAAAGCATAAGAAAATACTAGAACCTATTTCAAGAAATATATGAAAGAATCCAAAACGGAGCGACCACTGAAAAAGATGAATAACGCCATGTTGAATAACAAGTACAATATCATAGGGAAGGAATGCATTGGAAAAGGACCACCACAGGAAAGGTGAAAGAACCAAGAAAACAGAAAAGCAAACAATGAATAAAGAGAATGATTAAATGTGTGGTGAAATTACCATACAATAAATAATGACGAGAAGAAAAAGGAAAAGAAAATTAAAGGAAGCGAAGTAAATAAAGGAACCCCCATATTATGCAATAAAAGAAACGGATAAGGTATAGTTAATGAAGCATAGAAAATAATAGATGGAAAAGAGCAGAGCCAATAAAATCAAATAGAGAAAAGAGAGAGACGTAGGAAACAAAAGAATAAAAGTACATATAATGAAACATGGAAATATAAGTAGAGACAGTGTAGATTAAGTGAGTAAAACAATATAAGAAAAATACATTATGTCAAAAACAGAGTGTCTGATAAAGAGAGTGAACAGTGTGAAGCAGGATCACAGTAACCACAACATGACAAAGGAAATGAACAAGAAAAGAGCCCCACAGGTAATAGATAATACTCATGCAGCATATAAAGAGAAAGGTCTAAAATGCATACACATTCCTAAAAAACCAATTAAGAAATATTAAATATTTGAAAAGTCACAAGATAACAAGAGCACAAAGTAAAATAGAATGCCACAGTGCTCATAGTTTCTAATACTAGAAATCCGCAGATAACTAAGTAAACAGTTAAAGCATCACAAATAACAGGAATTATCCTGATCTAGAGAATAGCAAAAATACAATAAAGCAGAAAAATCAGTCAGCATCTGAAGGCTGCTTGAGAGGGGACCTAGATTTGTCCCTTTGCGGCATGTTAGTAAGGGAGGAAACTGAATGCAGTGCTGAGGCCTTATCATCCTGAGAACGAGGCAAACGTGTAATATCTCTGCCACGTTGCCGAGGGTCATTAGAGAATTTCGAAGGAGACTCTGGAAGACGTGCAGATGACGCCTTGGACTGAGAAGTCTGAGCACAGGAGGAAGATTGGGTGTCCATATTATCAGACGCGATGGTATCCAAAAATTGCTGAAGAAGAGCAGGATCATAAAAGTCTTTGGATTCTCCATTTCTGGTTATGCGAAACCGTGCGGGTTCGAATAATCCATACTTAATGTCCATTCGGCGCAGCTGAGGTCGGAAAGAGAGGAACGCCTTCCGTCTTTCATTAGTCTCTTTGGAGAAGTCTGCCGCCACATGGATAGTATGACCTTGAAATAAAAAGGGGCCATGTGAACGAGCCATTGACAAGATCTGTCGAGTGTGCTCATGTCGAAGAAAGCAAGCAATAATTGGTCTAGGTCGGGCTGAAGCGTCAGAACGTGGAGGGCCCAGCCTATGAGCACGTTGTATTTCAAGAGGAGGAGTAAAAGAAATACCAGTCAGCGCAGGAAGAGTCTCATAAAGAAAAAGCTTCATGTCTTGCTTTTCAATGGTTTCCGGAAATCCAAAAAATCGAATATTGTCTCGACGACTACGATCCTCCAAATCAATAATTTTACTATGTAAGAATAAAAGATCTTGATCTGAGCCTTGGACATTATCCAGTCGAGTTTCCATATCCGATATCTTAGAGTCAATAGCATCAATCCGTGTGTGGAAGGTAGTAAGTTCAGCACGAATGGACTTAGTCTCTGTAGCCAAAGATGTCATGGTAATGTCCAGCCCCTCCAATCTGCGATTAACACCAGATAGTTCTAGCAGGATACATTGCATAGTATCTGACAGAGACTTGTCACTTTGAGATGACGCAGCTTGCGAGGAGGGGGAGAATGCGGAGCCATTGCCTTTCACTGGTATGTTAGAATGTTGTTTCGCCACTTCAGTAAAAAGTGGCGGTTTAGGACCACGACCCCCATTTCTATTATTGGACATTGTAGCGCACTGTTGGAGAGGTGGTCTACAAAAGCGAATTGATAAGGTATTGGAATGTGAAGCAATGATGAAACCAAGGGTACATCAAATTATCAAATGCAAAAAAGGATATGTAATAAGGTAGTAACCAACATATGTAACATATAAAAAATGCATCAAATTGAGGGGTCGCTATAGCATTACCACAAAATAGCAAGCAGTACAATATGAAACAGGTTCAATGCAATAGTAACATGCCTTCTGCACCAGATGAGGAAAAGCGGGTGAATAAGGTGAGGCAATATTCATCCAATGCTGCGCAAAACAAGAAAAAGAAGTCACAGGAGCTCATAACATGTAGTGGCGGTGGTGAATGGAAATTCAGCCCTTTTCCCGTTCACTCCTTGCCTCCTGCGTAACTGGCAAAGTGTAAGAATAGGAGAACAGGCTAAAGAATTAAAGAGTCAAGTAACTGACCCAAATGACAGATACGCCACATAAAGCGGCTAAAGAAAGGTGCCAAAGCCAGGTAATTAAAGTCAAGGAGACAAATGAATCAGTACTCCTGCAAGTGAATCTGCCAGTCCCTTCAGTATTGACTTTTCATGTGACAGCATAATATTGAAGAGAAGTGACAAATCCAATAGGGTCAAGTAACTCTGACCCAAATGTTGCATATGGCTCACAAAGCTGTTAAATAAAAGTGGTATATTTACTGTACTCCAGTTTGGATGTATGTAAACCTGATTGTTGCAAAGCCATGTGGTTAGAGTCAAGGAGAAAAAAGGGACCAGTACTCCTGCAATTGTATATGCCAGTACCGTTGTTGTTGTCCATTCAAATGACAGTCATAGTCTGCTGCTGCATATAATGGCAGATATCATTAAATAATGGTGCAAGCGACTTTAGCCCTGCCAGTAATGTTATTGCACCTGGGCATACATGCACAGTTGACTAAAATAAGCGCTCCAGTGGGACAACAGGTGTGCCAGTCTTTCAGTGTTCCCCTCGTTATTTTTATAAGGCCCTTTCCAAACAAAATGTGGCACTAGCAACTGTGAGGAAAACCATTACGAAATAAGCCTGAGGAGGGCGCTGTTACTGGCAGCAGAAGCAATGCAAGTCAAGAAGGCAGCCTGCAGCCGTAATGAAGCGTGCCCCCATCGTCTGAGGAGGCGCGGCCTAGAATCTGAGGAGGCGCGGCCCTGTGGTAGTAAGGGCGCCGCCTTCGCTGACGAGAGGCGCGGCCCCAGGAGCGCGCGAATGCCGTGGCGTGCACTGTAGGAGCCGGCCGCCTCACCGTCACTCCGCTACAAGAAAGGCAGGAGCAGCTGGACGAGAGAAAAGACCACCGCAGCAACCCTCATGGTCTCTGGAGCATTTTCGTCAGCAAAGAGATGACCCACTCGAGCAGGTAGGGCAGATAAGCTCGTCAGGGGTCCATCCCTCGGCGGAGCTCCTCTAACAGGCGGCATCTTCCTGCGTGGCCAGACCACGCCCCTCGGGAATAGCTTTTCAGCGATAAATGGAGAATATGGGTGTATATGCTTGCAGGCTAGAACTCATCAACCCACTCTAAAAGTTTGCAATAAGTATGCAGCACGGTGGAAAACATTAGATTAATTGAATACTCACCCATGAATAGTGGCGCAGGGATCTCTTGTTTTTTTATATAGATAGAACCAAACCGTAATTACTAGGGTAACTCTAGCTTCCTGTTTATTTGCCCACTTATAAGCACCACAGGTTCTGCTTTGCCCTCTCATGTTACCCATAATTTGCACTGTGAATGCTTCTGCTGGTCTAGCTTTCCTTTTAACTCAACTTTCAGTTGTTTTCACCTTTGTGTCTGCTAAGTGGGAGTTCCATCCATGCACAATCACTAGACTAGACTTCTAGGTTATTGTGCTATATTTGCATCAGATTTTAAGTGTGTATGTCAAGATCTTTATTGAATGTGCAAGCTTTTCATATAGATTTTATTTATATGGGATTCAAATAGTGTGGACCCTGAATGCAAGTAGTAGATCACTATGCAAGTAGTTGGGATCTCGAGGGCTTATCGATGGCTCGCAGTAAAGCATGCGTCGGTCACCATTGATTTATGAGATCGTCACTGTTCACTCAACCCACTGATGAGCCTTAGAAACAGACTTTCTCACTCAGAGTAGAGTGTTACTTTGGCTATATGGTGACTTCGAGAACTAATGTTTTGGGTAATAAAACATATCTTTAAATGAGACAATTAAAGTACATCGTCCAGTCCAAAAAGACATGCCTCCTCTATATTTAGCTATTTGAAAGGCAAGTTTGTTATTGTACATTGGTGTTTATTTTCCAACCACTCTTTAAGGACTCCAGGTCTTGTGTCTTCATTCATTTCTGTGTTCATGAGTTTTTATGTTGAAAATATCAAACCTACTGTGGTTGCCTCACCGTTGAGGAGAGGGTTCTTTCCATGTATCGTTCTAGTCTCTTTTCATCTCATTCTGTTACCATAGAGATGGTAGACAGACGTATGTGAGCGTGCCACTAGATGCCAATGGAATGTCAATGGCCATCTTCACCGACGTTTGATGATGGTTGAGGTATTTGGGCAGTGCCTCTAGCTAGGCAGGCTCAATCCAACAAGGTTATTTAACTTCCTGGATCTTAAAAGGCAGTTCATTTCACCCAAGAGATCTAATCACTGGTCCCTCTGCAGACCACTTCTAATCTACACCATAATTGCAATCAAGATGATACTGTGGAGCCAAAATCTCTGTAATTCCTTCTCATTAATAGGAATGACAACCATTATATTTAGTAGCCACTGCAGAGTTTGGTTTCAGTGACAAAAAGGTGTCTAGTTATCATTTATGGGCATTTAAAAAGAGATTTTATATTTTCTTTTCTAGGCTGGCATGATACGAACTGGTGAGGATGAATACTTTATTGAACCACTAGAAAGAGGGAAACAAATGGAAGAGGAAACGGGAAGGAAGCACAAGGTATACAAAAGGTCCACCCCAAAGCATGTCCCCCAAAGTATTCCCACGGACTTCCATGCTAACAGAGGTAAGCAAGTTACAAAGTACATCATTCATCTCAACATGTTTCATTTTATAATTCCTTCCTTTATGTAATAAAATTAACTCATGAATACAATTATGTTTCCTTTATAACATGGCCTGTGTGAATTATGTGATGTATGAATGTTGCTTTACAATAATCTGAAAGGTCCGGGACCCTTGTCCCATTAATCTTTTACTGAAAAGTGAGATTATGATGGATTTAACGTGGTGAATTTATGTAGCAAAGTTGATTTTATGTGGATGAATGGGTGTGGTGGTTCCACACTTGAAAGCCCACAATTGATATTTTGGTAGCTATTAATGTTGTGTTGGATTCTTACACTGGTTGATAAAGTCTGGCAGACAGCTTGTGTTGTGGAAGTAGTTGGTGTGATATCAGTTAGTGTGGAACCAAGATGTCATCCTGTTGGGGAAAAAAAAATTGAATTATTTTTTATTTACATCAATGTGGATTGAGGATTACTATTTCTGGACAAATGCCTGGTTGACCAGCTGCATCAATGCCTCCAAGGTTGACAATGACAAAGTTCCTAACATGTGAAAGATGTGCAAGACATCTACTAGACTCAACCATCCATGTCATCAATGATGCTAAAACTGCTCTTCTCCATCAGAACATCTGAGCACAGTGGTGTTCACAGTGGCCCGTGGGAAGGGGAAAATGGGCTGAGCCTAGATACCGGGATGCAGACTCATTCTGGCCAGACTATTAATGGCTTCCACCTACCTGGCATCATGAGCTAGGGTAGGGCTCTCTAGTAGAATATTTTGTATTTTGTCCAAATGCAGTCGGAGATGGAATGGATGACAATGTAAAACTGTTGGCTGGATGTTACGAGAGACACAAGAATGTAAGATATTGTTATGGTCCTGAAGGCAGTTATAAGAATGTGCCAGCAATGATCTGCCACCCAGAGTTTCATACTAAAGGATCTCCATTTCCATGATAGCATCTAACAAAGTGGTCTGTTACTTCACCTATGTACTGATCACTCCAAGGTCTGGAATATAGCCTTAGAGCCCAACGTAGCAGGCTATGCTGGCTATTAAAGGCCCAATCCAGCGTTAAAGGCCTGAGCCGAAGATGAGGGCCTTTAACAAGGGAGCGGGCCTTTATTGGCCAGTAGAGCCCCCTACAGATGTCTCTAAGGCTATTAGAACATTCCTACCTTAGAAGCAGAATGTTCTAATTTTTAAAAACAAAGGCCTCACGGAGCTCAATGAGGCCTTTGTTCACTGCAACAGCTGTGAACAAACAGTGGAATGTTGATGCTCCGGGCTTCTACCAGCCATTAGACACCTGGAGCTTTCCATTGTCTTCAATGGAGAGCTAAACATTCCAATATTCTAATAGGGATTGGTCTTCAATGATGCTTTCTTCAAAGACGATGATGCCTTATTCTGTGCACACAGGTGAAACGCTGCTTAAGAGGGCTGCTGGTGGAAAATTTCAGGAGATGAGTGAAATGAGTGTGGCCAGAAAAAAAGAGCAGGCATGAAGAGGATGAAGACCAGTTAATGATTGGATGCTCAGTTCGGGTTTTCCTAACCACGTTATTCTTCCCAGAATAGTTTTCAGTGGCTAGAAGGTTCCATTAGGGAGAATATTTTCAGATATTTGATGTTAGCTGGTTAATTAGAACGTTTTTATAGTTCCCTCTGAAGCCAAGTTTGTCTCATGGCGCTTTTGTTAAGGTGAATGTGGATCTGTAGTATACGTTCATTTGCTAATATTCAAAGATTTCACTTTTTTGCCATATGCATACAAAGTTATTTAATTTTCTAATGGGGTATGATAAGAGTATTGATGTTTTTTTTATTTAACCTTAAATTGCCCCCGTTTTTCAAAGCATGGGCGGTTGGCCCATCTGCAAAGAATTATTGCTACAGTTTGTAGACCGAGGCTTTCTTTACATTTGTAAAATCTGGAGGAGTCGAGGGACTGGGGAACAAATGGCTACTTATTCTGACTAACACTGAAAAAAAGCGAAAGCAGATTTTGGCAGCATTAGAAAGAAGGTTTTTTTGTGCTGTGCAGGCGCGTCTAGAGGTATGTTAATGAGAGATGTATATCCAAAGCAACCACAAAATGTCTACTCACGGAGTGACACCTCACAGTGAGGCCTCGTTTAACAAGTGCAAGTGCAACATTTGAGTTTAAAAGGCTCAAGTTTAAGTGCTTCTCCAGTTCCACCTAAAATCCCAGCTACCGTTGGGCAGTTGGTAAATGTTACAAAGTAATGTGTGTGACTGAGAAATTGAATGATTGGTAAAAAGGAAAAAAAGTGATAAAGGAAATTAAGGAACTCCTTTTTGGGTTCAGAGCCATTTATAAAAAAAATATATATGCTCATATTTATAGCATATATTGAGAAAATAGTTTTTGGCACTATACAAAATTAAACATTTTATGCCATAACACCTATGCCTTCATTACGAGTGTCTTGTTATTTTGCTCTGCCTGCACAAAACATTATTTGTGCAAGGATCACAGTAACAAGTCTTGTGGAGTTTACTATACCCTATAATTACCAGGTTTAGTGGAATTATAGCACAGGGCAGCACAGCAAGTTACCTTGCTGTGCTTGTCTGCATCACAAGGTAAGGGCAGGAATGGACTGTATTAATCCAATACAGTGCATTCCTATTCTTTCCCCCTGTGCTGGTGCCATTTCGGCTGCCTAGCGCCAATGGAGGCACCATACACCGTGGTGCAAGGGTGCCTCTGTTACAGACAGGATTGTTTTTGTGCAGGAAGGGGTAACTTCCTGCCGAAAAACAATCCATAGAGGCGCTTTACTCTTTCTATGTGTGCTGCATTCTGCAGCACACATAGAAAGAGTTTAAAAAAACGAGGAGAAATAAACATATTTATCCTCGTTATGCCCTCACCTGGGGGGGGCGTAAGATTTTGATACATTACCAGGTTTACAAGTCCTTGGAAATCTGGGAATATGTCTAGATCCATTGGAGTTGCCTTGGAACACCCACTGCAACACCCATGGAACGCCTCCCTTGGGCAAAATAAGGCAACACAGCGATTTGTGCTGCCTTGCAATACTCCATATTTGTGAAGCCATTCAAAGCCATGCAAAGTGGCTTTACGTGGCTTCATAAATATGATGGAGAGATTTGCGCTGTGCATGTACCACATTGCGTGGTGCAAACATGATGCAAAGCCCTCATAAATATGCCCCTAAGACTTTTTCGTAGTCCATATATTTTCTGACCTGTAAAGTTGTCTTTTAAATTCATGGATAGTGCTGATATATAAACATAATCTTTATTGTTTGTCATCTGTACATGTGTGCTCATTGGTCCACTGATTTATTATGACTAGTGTAATAATGTAATAATATTTAACTTTGGAAGGGACAATTGCGGTTTTCATTCAATATGGGATATTGTTAGTATTAACTATAATTTTATGGGCCTTTTCATGGAAAGAAAAAGCATTCTTGGCTTACAATTCTGTTCCACTAGAAGCTACCAATTACACCCTTAATGTATTTACACAACTACAGGTCTTGCACCTTATTCATGCATTAAACAGGTGCCACACAAAATATCAAACTCAAAGACTCATGGAAATTGGCAGAAAAGATCAGAAAATCCTCATAAACAAGAACATATAGGACTGAAGCAGGGACACACAACAGCAGGGAATGTTGAGGGACAGGAGTCTGTTTACAAGGAGCCTTGGGAAAAGGGTAGTCTAGATAAAATACTTTTTGTAGACAGGGAACACAGGGATAGGAGAAAATGATGTGTGGCTAGAATAACGAGAGACTCAGAGGGAGTGACTACTACAAATATAACAGGGTAAGAAAAGACATCATCTCAAGCAAAAGGAGAGAGGGAACACAGAGTCAAGTGTCTTCTTATCAATTATAAACTGGATAAGTGGTGAATCACAAACACAAAAAAATTATGTCGCAAAAAAACTGCACTATGAACTTTTTTTCAGATCCACACAGAGCATTCAGAAGGACACAAGACCCATTCTTTACCCGTATAGAGACAGCACTACAATAGCAGACATAGGTCATGTAGCAGGCTCTAAAAAAGGACACATCCCTCCCGAGGGATAATCACATCTAGCTGACACCATGACACATCTAGCTGTCACAGTGCTAGTCTACTACACCACAAAATCTACCTACCTACAAAGCACTTTTGTGGGGATAAACCTGACTCCATGAATCACATACCCCACATTTTCTCAGGCCAGGGAGTGGTCAATGAAACACCCCGCCACAAAAACTGATTAGCAAAATCGACATTTATTGGATATCTGCACTATGCAAAAATTGCATGACCTAGCATAATCTGGATCTGGGACTTATGAGTGACAACATGAATCAAAAAAGTTTCACTAGGAACCTCATTAAAGATTTATTGCGCATGGGTATAAAAGACAGGAAACATGCTGCCTTATATGCCCCATGTTGTACAATTTAGTTGTGATCATGAGACAGGGACCCTATGTAACCACGGATATCATGAGAAAGAAGACCTTCTGTACATTTTGTGGCAAAATAAATTTCAGCCAACCACAACAACACTGACCAGGAATAGTTGGATACCATAGGAGAACAGCAATATCCAGAGGTCTGTATGTGACAAATTTATCACAATTCAACTCACTGTTAAGGTAGACCTGTGTGCTCATGACTTTTTATGACACTGCCCATGGTTGGACGGGCTGTTAATTGGGTGCTGTGTAGGGGCAAAAAAGGCTCTGTTAGCCACGGTGCTTGCCGCTGACATAATGAACTGGAATCACTGGCCCATACATGTTCCTCCCAACTCACCTGTATTAGAGGTACAAGGAACACTAGGTCTATCAAGATTATGTACAGTGACACTCATTTACCCTACAGCATGCGTCCCAGTAAAGCACCACCTGAAACAAAAAATCTCTTCAGATTGCACAGATGAGACGGAAAAATTAATTTTTGGTGTTTGGACCGGCACATGGGGCACTGGATATGGATCCTGTTAGAAAGGGTGAAATATTTTATTGGTTAAACATAAGGAGATGATGGACGGAGTGCTGAAACTTTTCAGACACTCACCCCAGTCACAGATCTGGGTTGAATCCATCATCATTCTTTAGTTCACTTCGCCACCTCAGTTCAGACCTAGCTGTATGCAAATCAGTCTTCACTGAACAGCCCAGCCCAAACTGCCAAGCCAGGTCTTCCCTGAACTGGAAACAAGCATCCTGGGACCAATTTCTGGGTTCACCCTTCATCAGCCAGGCTAGCTTCAATCCAGTGGCAAAGTGAGCAAGGGACCCACGTCTGGGCATACCCTGGCAACTTAGGGCGAACAAAGCAAACACAAGGAGAAGATGGACAGAGCGTTGAAACTTTTCAGAAACTCACCCCCAGTCACAGATCTGGGTTGAATCCATCATCATTCTTTGGCTCACTTCGCCACCTCAGTTCAGACCCATCTGTAAGCAAATCAGTCTTGACCCTGTGTCTCATTGGAACAGTCCAGCCCAAACTGCAAAGCCAGTTCTTCCCTGAACCGGAAACAAGCCTCCTGGGACTGGTTTCTGGGTAACACCCTTCATCAGCCAGGCTAGCTTGAATTCAGTGGCAAAGTGAGCAAGGGAACCATGTCTGGGCATAACCTGCTAACTTAGGTCGAACAAAGCAAACACAAGGAGATGATGGACGGAGTGCTGAAACTTTTCAGACACTCACAACCATTCACAGATCTGGCTTGACTTCATCATCGTTCTTTAGCTCACTTCGCCACCCCAGTTCAGACACAGCATTATGCATATCAGTCTTGACCCTGTCCCTAATGAGAACATTCCAGCCCGAACTGCCAAGCGATGTCTTCCCTGGACCAGAAACAAGCATCCTGGGACCGGTTTCGGGCTAACAGCGCTCATCAGCGAGGCTAGGTTGAATCCACTGGCAAAGTGAGCAAGGGACCCACGTCTGGGCATACACTGCCAACCTAGAGCGAACAAATCTGGGTTGAATTCATCATCGTTCTTCAACTCACTTCGCCACCCCAGTTCAGACACAGCTATATGCAAATCAGTCTTGACCCTGTGCCTCATAGGAACAGTCCAGCCCAAACTGCAAAGACATGTCTTCCCTGCACTGGAAAGAAGCATCCTGGGACTGGTTTTGGGCTAATAGCCCTCATCAGCCAGGCTAGCTTGAATCTAGTGGCAAAGTGAGCAAGGGACCCACGTCTGGGCATACCCTGCCAACCTAGGGCTAACAAAGCAAACACAAGGAGATGGTGGATGGAGCGCTGAAACTTTTCAGACACTCACCTTCAGTCACAGATCTGGGTTGAATCCATCATCGTTCTTTAGCTCACTTCGCCACCCCAGTACAGACACAGCTACATGCAATTCAGTCTTAGTCTTAACCCTGTACCTCATTGGAACAGTCCAGCCCGAACTGCCAAGCTGTGTCTTCCCTGCACTGAAAACAAGCATCCTGGGACCGGTTTTGGGCTAACAGCCCTCATCAGCCAGGCTAGCTTGAATCCAGTGGCAAAGTGAGCAAGGGACTCACGTCTGGGCATACCCTGCCAACTTAGGGTAAACAAAGCAAACACAAGGAGATGATGGACGGAGCGCTGAAACTTTTCAGACACTCAACCCCAGTCACAGATCTGGGTTGAATCCATCATCGTTCTTTAGCTCACTTCGCCACCTCAGTTCAGACCCAGCTATATGCAAATCACTCTTGACCCTGTGCCTCATGGGAACAGCCCAGCCCGAACTGCCAAGGCAGGTCTTCCCTGAACCGGAAACAAGCATCCTGGGAGCGGTTTCGGGCTAACAGCCCTTATCAGCCAGTCTAGCTTGAATCCAGTGGCAAAGTGAGCAAGGGATCCACGTCATCCCTAAAAAGGTAACATATATCAGGCCCTTTTCAGCTATCCCTCAACACCATATCACATTCTGAGCCACTCTTCCACTCCCTTCGCCATTCCTTCTCTCAAACGGGACAGACTCTCCACAACACAATCTAGAACTTCCCACTCAAACCCTCAAAATGTTGTACAAGTGCCCATTGCCTTCTCACCCATTCACAAATCTCTTCCTTCCACCTTTAAATGCCTGCTACACAATTGCAGATTAGTAGCCAACCCCTAAATTGAAACTGCTGAAATGATTCATTCCTACAACCTCAACCTTCTATTTCTGACTGAAACCTGGCTCTCTGACACCTGCCAGCGCGTACTTAACTTTCTGATCCCCCTGGCTTCGACATCATCTGCCAAGATCGAATTGGTAAACTAGAAGGAAGTATAGAGCTTTTCCACAAATCATCCCTCCAATGTATAAACCTAAAACAAACACAGACTTTGGGTTTCAAGCGCCTATTGGTTGAACTGAAGATGTCGCAACCGAAACCCACAATTCCCCACGCAATCCTCAACCTTCTGTTGTCGAATACCTAATCAAATTAATTGCTGAAAGGTTGACTAGCAACTCAAATAACATCTTTCTCTGAGATTCTAACGTACATTGGGGATCTATCTGACCCAGCAGCTTCCCAAATAACTCTTTTCCTGAACAACAATTACACTAACACAACAGTGGAGAATAAGACCATGACCAAGATTTGCCCCGCTCAAACTCAAACTCAAACTCAAACTCAAACTCAAAAACCTACACAACTCCTCCTCAGCACAATGGTTCTTTGAGCAACTCTTAGAGGAGTGGAGGATGCTCAGAATCACTGGATGCTGATAGTGACAAAACCCCTCAAAGTAACCCCTAGAAACTATTTGACATAGCATAGAGATTACAAACGCCACATCTTCAAAGCTGAAGTATTTAGTAGCTAAATTGCACTGTCCAAAAGCAAACCCAAAAAACTCTTTGACATTGCCAGGGAGCATCCTTGCTGCCTCTACTCAATCTCCCTGACAAAAAAGAAACTTGCGACAATCTCTACAATTTCTTCTCTAAGAAGATTGACACAATTGAACTATCCATCCCAAAAACATTGCTCTCGTTCCCACTTGAAGCACTCCTGTGCAAATCCAAAGAAACAAGTTCTAACTTCACTAACCAACTTTCACTAGAAATCACAGTCTCAGCTATCAGACTCTCATCCCATTTTACTTATTTCATCCTGGCAACAATGATCAAAAACACTGCTGCACTCCTAATCCCTTTCCTCAATCAAATATTCAACTTCTCCCTCAGTGAAGGTGTAGTACCCGGCTGTCTTGAAGCTATGCCAGATCGCCCTACTTCTGAAGACACCAGACGAAGACTCCTAAGACGACCCTAAAGATTTCTGCCCTATCTCCAATCTTCCTTTACTAGCCAAACTACTGGAAAGCTGCATGGCTCACCAGCTGAACAACTATATCAAAAAAGACAACCTCTTTGATGACCACCAATCAGGCTTCAGACCCGGCTGCTACATCGAGACCACTAAGCTAAAAATAATCAACAATGTTTTCCACATTTCTTACCATTTGACACAGTCAATCATGCATCCCTTCTAAAAGTCCTGAATAGGTCTGAAGGATACTGTACTGAACTAGTCTGAATTCCACCTATTAAATCTCTCCCAACTGGTCAAGATCTCAAACTCTCTCCAAGTCCCTGCATCTGCGCAAAGGAGTATCGCAAGGCTCAATCCTATCTTCAACACTCTTTGATCTTTAAATGGAACTCCTCTGCTCCCTCCAGTAAAACACAACAACCTATTTTCATCTCTATGCGAATGACACCCAACTGTATCTAAGAGGAGCCTCTCCCACTGATCTTACACACTGGTCAAAAACTCTTGCGGACCTCCAATGATGGATGTCGCTCCATTACCTTAAACTCAATTGCCAGAAGAGAGAGTTTCTCCTGTTCTCTACAACGCATTGCAACCAGCCTACAAAGTCCTGGATAGCCACCTCAAATCTTCTTATCTGTACACCTCTACTCGTAGACAAGGCTAAATCGCTGGGCTTTACACTTGACACCAATCAGCATCGGCATGCACAAATCAATGCTATAGCAAAGGGTGCCAATTCCAAATTATACTTCTCAAAGGGATTAAACTCTAATACCCGACGATGACTTCAGTTGACAATCCTCTTAAAACTAGATTTTGGCAACTCTCTACTTATTGGCACTCCTACAATTCACCTTGCCCCCCTGAAGGCAGTCTTTGACTATGCTGCTCGCCTCGCCTCTGGACCAAAACAATCCAAGTACATCAGCCCTGTCCAGACCACACTCAACTGGCTTCCCATTGAAGCAAGGAGGACCTTTTGTGATCATCCACATAACTCTACGTGAAAGCTCGCCAAACTATCTCACAAATATACTAACCATCTCAATTGGCTCCAGTTACAGAAGTTCCAGCTCACTGCATCTGGAAACCCCTACCATCAGAAAATCGAGAACCCTGAAGCAGTCCTGTTCAGGCGCCGCCCCCCAAATCTGGAACACCATTCTTCATTCCATCAGGACCAACCCTTCCCATATCTCCTTCAAAAAGGAACTGAATATCCTACTCTTACAACAATATCTTCCAACCTAACTATAAACTGCTGAATACAAATGCATGCTGGATGACTTCAGTTATTCAGGCCCTAAGTTCCTTTTATTAGTTAAAATCTAAAGGCTAATATACTTTATGATGAGCTTCATGCTATACAGACTGGAAATTAATATAGAAATATCACGCATTCTTTGAAATGCAATTAGATATTTTACTTTTGATTTTATAATTAGATATCACACCTTACACTGACAAACTCCATCTTTGCCTGTATTAGGGGGCACCGTTTTTTGCAGGACTGTTATAGAAGTATATATGTTTCCGATTTGTTTATTATTTAGGTCAAAATCATTGGCCAACGAAGTCTGTTTTGTCTATACCCCAGGTTTCAGATTTGTATAACCGAAACATGCACAGTCTTGTGACCAAAAGTTAGTTTAAGAAAGCTACAATGCAGATTTACCATAATTCACGCAGCACATCAATGTTGAACATTTGCTGAACTGCACTGTGCGAAAAGTTTTGAAAAATTGCTGATGCCACCTACAGCGCTCATGCAGAAAAGTCATCTTTCTACAGCACCACGAGACGAGATTTGTATTTAAGAGACACCCTCCAGTATTCATTTTTATTGACCAGCACAGAAGCCACATGATGTTTGTCATTTTTCATAAATTACACATATTACAAGTAGAAAAAGCACAAGATTTTATAACCTTTGACAATTTATGCGACTGCTTTTTATTGTTACTAGGTTTTCATGCAAAGCCAGCTTGTGCTAGGTCAGCAGATCTGCCTTTGCGTGTAAACGCTGTTCCCGCCCTGATATGCCCACACTGAATTAACTTAAGAGGGGGCTTGCTGCTATGCAATACAGAGCCATTTTGCTTCAAATTTTCAGCACAAACCCCTATTTTGTATGAAAATTGTATCGACTCTGGTGTTTGTTCTGCTTTGTGTTTCACTAGAGTAGGCCTAAAACTATTAGTCAACCCGGAGCTACCATTATGGGGTTTAAAAGTGCTTATATTTGTAGCCAGTGCTGCTGGCAGGGGGAGTCTAAGCGCTAACTTTTGCCCACTGACACGTTATTAAGAAACCTCTCACACATTTAAAAATGAGAATCTTTTATTTTATCCCTACTACTTCCGGATCAAATTTGTGTTTTGGAATCCAACGGAAGGTCAACATCTTATACATTATATGTAGATTTTTTTTTAGTTATGAATATTTAGTGAAAAAATGTGTTGAGCTTGCCTGAAAAGTTTGCCAATCCTTGAACTCCTCCTTGGCAGCACTGCTTGCTCACGAAAGGCTTTGTGTTAAAGTGATTTTAGTAATTGCTTCCTAACAGTTGGAAGCTGGGAGCAGCGAGCTTTATCTGCAGGCTTTCTTTTCAGCATTTTTATTTCCCCCAAAGAACTCGAGTGCCTGCGTGGCTGCTGCTGTTGCCATGGCGCGAGCGTTGGGTGTCTCAGCCACAGGTGGAGGAAGTTCACAAGAGTGACGAATGGTTTGGAGAGCTCCTGGTTGCTGGGAGAATGTCAAACCTTTGATATTTTGTGTCGGGAAATTATATATTTTGATTTCAGAAAGGAACTGGCCAAGCAGAGTATTAGGGATTTCGCATGACTCTTACCTATTGTATTATCACCAAGGCTGGTCGAACTTGCTTCATTGTTTTGAAGGAACTTTCATTAAATTCCATAAAAAATTCAGTGAAATTATGCCTTTGTGGCGAAATGCTTACCATTATTTTGTGACACTTTTTTTTTTAACTAATTGCGCCCCTCCTGTTAAAAGGGCTTATGAGACACAAGTACGAGGCTGGTTTGAGTAGAATATCAGCTAGATTCATGAAAGACCCGTTTTGCGAGTCTATAATAGCGATTCATAAGGAATCGCTATTACAGACTCGCAAAACGGGAATCATGTAGGAATCGCAATATCTATTGCGATTCCCACTGATTCCTTATTTGCGATTAGCTAATTGCTAATCGCAAATAAGGAATAACTCCCCATTCATTCCTATGGGCCTAAGGCCCATAGGAATGAATGGGGAGTTATTCCTTATTTGCGATTAGCAATTAGCTAATCGCAAATAAGATTGCGATTTCAAGGGTTCCAGGGTGTCCAAAGGACACCCTGTAGCACCCCTGATATGCAAATTTACACAGGTGTTGCGCACACACATGTCCAAAGGACATGTGTGTGTGTAACATGCAATTGAGAAAAATGCACTAAAGTCAGACTTTGTGGTAAATAGCGACCAAAAATTGCGAATTCGCAATGTAAAATTGGTTCATGAATTGCATTTCAGGAATCTCAAATAGAGATTCCTTAAATGCAATTCCTCGCAAATGTGCGAATTCTTTATTAGCCAATTTTGCATTTGGGATGATAAATCCCAAATGCAAAAAATTGCACTCGCAAAGGGCCAGATTCTCAGAATCTGGCCCTTTGCGAGCGCATTGAGCTTGATGAATCTAGCTGTATGTCTTTTGTTGAACTTTTTCTGTTGAAACTAGTCTCTCGTTGGTATCTGGCAAGACGTTATGGGTGTGGGTAAAAAAATATAAATAAAATGGTGTAATGCGTAATTTCAAGAAATTTCACGAATTTTCGCTTAACACGAAATCCATGAATTTTTGCAAACGTCACTGGCGTAATTAATATTCTGTTTAGTCCTAGCTATCTCCAATGAATGAATTCATGTTTAGATGAAAGAAGTGGTGAGTCCTGTTTTTTCGGTTGAGATGTTCCTCAGCCATAAACAAACACGAGCAGATCTATTTTTGCAACTGATGAAGGTCAATTCCATAAGGTTATTTACAAAGTATGAAACAAAGGGCCGGATAGCATAACAAGAGTATGGTAAGTATTAATTTAAGACTTAGGACCTGATTTAGATCTCGGCAAACAGGTGACTGCGTCACTACAGTGACAGATATACCGTCCTCTAAAATATAAATCTATAGGATATAATGGAATTTATATTTCGGCAGACAGGACATCTGTCGCAGTTGTGACGGAGTAACCCATTCACTGAGATCTAAATCAGGCTCAAAGTTCCTTATCATTTAAAGTGAGCACTGGGTGTGTTACTTTTCATATTATACAGCTTTATGCACTGCACAATTGTTGGTTGTCACTGGAAATTTGAAGGAAAGTGCTGCTTTTAGCTAGAGATGTTGCAACACTTGTTGGCATCTCTAAAGTAATTACAAAGCACCAAAAGAACACAACAGAACAAACACAAAGCAAAATAACAACTCAACAAAACTATCAGCGTGCAGCACAATAAAACACAACCCATCTCCATTGCATCAAATTGGAACACCACAAACATCCACACAGTCTTATCACAGAGTTTAAAGGTTTAGTAAAACACTTTTGGCTTAGAGAGCCTTTTGAGACCAGCAACAAAATACAAATAAAAGTTGAAATATAAAATCTCAGAAAATCACAGCAAAAAAGAAAAGAATGAACAAACAAAACAAAGTGCAGAATCAAGAAATTATGGAGTGTCCCGTGCTTGTCACCTAATCCCAAAGAAAAGCTAGACTGCTCAGTTACCCATAAAATGTTAAGTCTCATGTTCCCCCAGCATCACACCAGGCTTTGTGTTGGCCTTCCTGGGAGGATAACAGTCCCCTAGCAAGCCTATTAAACTGCAGAGAGGTAAAACTCAACCCTTGAAGCATTAAGGAAAGTGTCAACAAGTCTTTGAAGTCTGAGCTCAGTTCTGTAACTCAGGCTTCTGGCCAGGAAGGGAAGAACCAACAAATCTCTCAAAGTGTAAAACTGTGAATTGTTTTATATGCATCCTGAAAGATACTACAGAAAGGGGTGTCACTAACACGTCCCTGGAAGCACTGCTCAGAGATACTTGCCTTGCATACTCTGCTGGAGCCCACCCACTAATATCTTGCACTGCACATGTATTTGATAGATGTGCTGTTTCTTACACGAGAGACCATTTTCTACAGTGAAATATGAAATATATTTGCCTGAGACAGATGATTTATTTCTCAACTCCTCTGCCTAGATAAAGCGATGTTATTCCATGTAGCTTTTGTATAGAGCATAGCCAATGCTATGTTGTTTTGTAGTGTTATTGGAAATGGCCCTTTTTGCAGGGTTATCCCAATACTTTTTGCTTCTTCCTCCTATTTTTTCCTGACCTACTGTTGTTGGTTTTAGGACTCCGGGCACTGTACCACTGCTGATCAGTGCTTAAGTGCATATGCTCTGTGTGTAAATTGTGTTAGGGATTGGTATTTCCATGATTGGCATATTTGATTTGCTTGTTAGTCCCTAGTAAAGTGCACTGAGTGTGCCAGGGCCTGTAAATCAAATGTTACTAGTGGGCCTGCAGCACTGATTGTGCCACCCACATGAGTAGCCCTGAAAAGGTAACTCAGACCTGCCACTGCAGAGTCTGCACGCAGTTTGTAACTGCCATGTTGACTTGGCAAGTGCACCCACTTGCCAGGCCCTAACCTTCCCTTTTCTTACATGTGAGTCACCCCTAAGGTAGGCCCAAGGTACCCCTGTGGGCAGGGTGCAGTGTATGTGAAAGGTAGGACATGCCCTGGTGTGTGTGGCATGTCCAGATAGCGAATGACTGCCAATTTCGTTTTTCACTATTGCAAGGCTACCTGTTCCCATACGACAGAATGGGGAGTTTGTTTATAACATACATAAACATAACTGGCCCTGGGAACAAGGTAGGGAAATAACGTTTAGTATGCCTTGACTCAGAATCTAAAGATGCATCTTTTAGTGAAGGTGATTTTTACATTCTGTGGTTGAAAATACAACTTTTACAAAGTAGGTATTTTCTTGCTCAGCCATCCAGTATGCCTCTGCTAGGATGTGTATTGACTGTCTGGCTTTAGGATGACAGGGGCTGGGGTGGAGCCGTGGCTCCAGAGAGTCTAGATGGGTCAGGGATGGGCTGAATAGACCTGGGCTGCATTCCGAGTGGAGGGAGGAATTTTCCATTGTTTTGAATAGACCCTGTCTGCCTTTGACAATGCTGTCCCCGCCTCCTGCTGGGAAGCTGCACCAGAGAGGACAGAACAGGGTCTCGCTGGGCACAGCCACTCTCTGCCTGAGAGGACAAAGGATTTTGGGCTATAAAAAGTAGGGTCCAAACCCCCGAACTTTAGAACTCTTTTGGACCAAGAAGACTGCCAAGAAGAAGAGCTGGAGAAGCTGTGAGGAGGAACTACCACTTTGCTGAGTCCTTTGCTGTGTTGGCCTGCAGTGGCTGCCTCTGTCTTGGGCAGTGAAAGGACTGGACTGAACTTTCTGCAATCTACTTTTGTGAGTTTCTATAAGGGCTTGAGGTAGCACTTGCCCCTTGTTCAAGAAGTCTCAGGAACAGCAGAGACTTCAAGTTCTTCTGCCCTCAGCAATGGGGACTGTGTCTTTTGTGCTGCAACAGAATAAAAAGCAACCAGACGTTGTCTACGACTCCGCTGCTGACTCCGTGTCCTGAAGACACCGCAGATTGCACCGCCCCAATGCCGCACCGCGACCCTGGTCTCACCTATGACTCTTGCTGACGCTGCATTTCAAAATGGTACTGTTTTGCGGGTCTCCCCGACATCGTAGCTGGCCTGCGATGCCACGGTCAGCCAGAACTGTTTGGATTTGTTTGTTCCCCTTACGCCGTAATAGCCCAAGAGGTCTTGTCTTGAGTATATCAAAATATTGGATATTTTTCTAAACTGACGTTGTGTCCTTTTGTAGTGCTTATACTGTATTACTGTTGGATATGTGCTAATGCTTTACACACTGCCTCTAGAATAAGCCTGACTGCTCGTGCCAAGCTACCAAGGGGGTGAGCAGGGGTTATTTAGGAGTGTAACTCCCTTATCCTGACTAGGAAGAAGGGTCCATATTTGGACAAAGGTACCTACCTCTGCCAACTATAGACCCCCGTTTCTTACAAGTGTGAGAAAGTGTAACAAATAATTTAATTTCCTGTTCTGAATATCTTGTCAGATAATAAATACTTTTCAAGCCCATGGTGATGGGTGCTTCAGTTCATGTGCCTAATACACGCACAATTATATCATTAAGGTATAGAAATATATTTGTATTAGGTTTGCCCTGACCTCACTAGTGTAATGCTAATCTTTCAAATTGTTTCTTTTTTTATGTCCCCACAGTAGATAGGTCCCCTTGGGTGCCTAACACTCCCTAAATTTGTTTGAGTGTAATTCTTGTACAATAAAGGGACATCCACTGGTACAATGGTAAGAAGACTACACTATAATGTCATTATTTGTTGTTTTTTTTTAAACCGACTTTATTAAGTTTACAAGCTGTATATAGTAATGGATCTTAGGATACATTAGTAATAAGTAGGAAACCCCAACAAGCAATGAGAAGCAAGTTATCACAGCTGAAGCGAATCCCTTCAATTACAGTTGTCCATTAACCTCGTATTGTGGGATAGGATAAAAACATAAATCATAATAACGGCCCAACTCCCAGTCAGCGACCCCTTACTTAGTGTCAACTTTAATACATTAGTTATCAATCCACAAGGATCCCTTTTTTCAGTCGGTGTGTTCCTCTTACAACTCTGGTTCACCCATAACCAAACCCTGCCATCCCCACCCCCCAGGCATGTCGCTGACTATCAAACCATAAATTCTTGACCTACGGTACACCAGATTGTGAACTGTTCTCCATTCTAATACTCTATAATGTCATTATGCTATCCTTTGATATCTCCCACCTCTCTATTGGCTACCTTACTCCTACCCTAACACCATAAAGATTTGCTATTCAGTCAACCTTGCCAATCATGATAGAACAGCATTTGTAGCTCATTGCTGACCAATGCCACCACATGAATGAAGAAGTTAAAACTAATCGGCTGTCACAAAAAAAAAAATCTTTGGTGTGATCTATTGGCAAAATAACTGAATGTCTCTCATGGCTCTGAATTACCTATTCACTATAAACTTTCTGTGTCAACCTTCTTGCCCTTTCTAGACAGTCCTTTGATCTTCGTCGTCAACAGGATAAGACCATGATAAAAGCCATGAGTTAGAACCAAGAACACTTTGACTAACACTTCCATATATTTTTCTCCAGTCTCTCAAATGACTATCTCTCCATCACATCCCACTTACATTGCCTCTCAATCTCATTAGACTCCATCCCCACCAAACAGTTCCCCTCCCCTCTTCCCATGCCACCTCACAGATATACCTCTTTATCTCTCTCAACATTATTGACCCTGGAAGTACTAAACCCTCAAACAGAATCTCAAAAGAACTCTCACTCACACTTAGCTTCCCCAACTCCATCTTAAATACTCCTCTTATCCTCCTCTATGCAGAGAATCTTGCATCTCCCAATCTGGAGATTTATCTGATTCCTACATCCTCCCTTTGCACCACTCTATTATTTATTTCCTTGCAGACATCATCTCACTACCAGTACCTACTTCCTTATCCTGAGTAGTCAATCCCTTCAAGTATCCCAAGGTGGAGACCCTAGGGAGATGGAATGATTCAGATATTCTCAACTCCCTGGGAAGGTTTGCTGCCTTATCTTTTTAATCCATCTATTATTTGCATGAAAGCACAAGAAAAGCACATGCTGATCCTCCACTATTACCTTAGGTGACACATTTTAACTCTGCATTTTGTTGGCAGACGGCCTTCATCATTACTTCAGAGGATCAAAGAAACTTCCCACTTACATGCATGTGTAACATGTCAAATACCATTAGGCCAATCGGCCTCTGGAAGGGAAGGGACATCACAGTATATTTCAAAAGCTTGGCTTTTATATGTTGCTACTCGTGAAGAACTCCACTATGCAAATCATCATAGTGGAGCTCCTAGGAAAAGATTTGGAAACTCCTGGTTGCATAGTACTCAATGGACACTGTCCAGGATACAGTGATTTAGTGCTTCTCCAGATGAGCCAGATTCTGATAAGTTTCATCTCAAATAAATATTTTATAGCTTGTTGGATAGAGAGACACCATGAAACTTATGAAATGAGAATTCATTCAAAACCAATGGGCTCTTAATTCCAGAAGCCACGTATCACCACTCGCTTTCTTATCCACTAAGTTGATTAAGCTTCCTGCATAATTAACCATATTAGTAGTAATGCCTCCTCAACAAGTGGATCTGTAATGTGAAACAGAGTAATGAATTCAGATACACCTTTAAAAAACTCTATTGTCCTCTAGGAAAAAGTCATAACATTAATTTTGGCTTTAAAGGGTAGGTTACATGTCAGAACCTCTTGTAAAGTACCATGCCTCCTTAGTGAGAAACAGCCTCCTCTCAATTATTCCATACAGTTTCAAGATACTTCTCAATAATTATATCTGTTTTTCCCTGGACATCTTGTGCACTCTATTAAACCTTTTTGTTGATGGTCAGATACTCACAGACCAACATGCTATACACCAGGTTCAACAGGAATACAGAGACTGGGGTTCCTACTCTATGGCCCTGACTGGTTTAAAGCTCAACAGGTTTGAATAATATGCCTGACCTATCCAGGCTGCAGAAAATACTTTTTTAGAGATAGTAACCTTAAACAAGCTAAAGACTTTCATAGAGGAGCGAAATTTGCTGCATGCAGTGGACTGAATTGGTCCTGAATTCAGTATTTCTTTCTAGGAAGACCACTGTCAGGTTTTGGGTTTGTTGTAGTGTGACCAGCACTTTCAGGGCAAGGACTCAATGGAACTTCAAAAAATATATGTTTGTTGTCCTTACCATTGTCTTACCAACCACATTGCTGTTTCCTACTCACGCTCTAAATGGGATATATAATGCCTGTCTTGAGAAAGAAGGTTGTATTGGCCTGGACGTCTAGAGACAGTCAGCTGCACTAGAACAAACGGATGTCTGATCAGAAACTAGATTTTGAGACACTTTTCCCCCAAGCCTGAAACCTTATAAGACTAGATGAGGTGTCATTGCTTTTTCAGGCCCTCTAAGGAATCACTACCACCCAGAGTGAGGGGAGGATATGATGGATTTGGTGGGCAACAGCAAACAAACTCTAGACGTTTTTCTCTACATACATCAAATGGGTTGGCTAATGTAATATGTGCATTGAAAACGAACCATTTAAAGTATATTCACTGAACCTTGTCTCATCCTGGCTTATTCTAGGTTGTGCTCATTTGTTATAAATGCCAACATTGACATCAGTGGATTCATTTCATCCTTACCCTGTCAAAACGAATCAAGCTTCACAGTTGTTTTCAAGTGTGTGTGATCATGGCAGAAAAATGTGAACTTGGACCCTCTCCTTGTGAATGCATCCCAACACACAACTTGATTTTTGCTCTGGGGCTAATGAAATTATAACTTTCTAGAGGCATGTGGGTCTGGAAGCCTTCTTGCATCCCTGCTTATAAACCAACACATACTTAAGGCTTAGATATTTGCTAGCAGGTCTTAGCTCTGGGCTCACCCATGCTGCACCTTTACCCATGCTCCAGGTTTTGCATCATCAGCTGCTGCAGAGTGCATTGGGTCTGGACAACTGCCCATATTTGTCATGGCTATTATTGGTTCCCACCACAAGTGGTGTGTGGACTAACATTGTCTCACTTGTGGACAAATGTACCACCACCACAACCTAGTACCCATTATCACTATGACAATGTTGATGATTAAAGAAAAGCCCATCACTTAAACACAAACCTACCCACCTTCCCTCTTTTCCAAAAGAAGTTTAGAGAGGCTTTCTGTTGGGATGGAAAAGTACTCTGCATGGTAACAGGCGTGCACCCCTGCCCTGAGTGCCCAACTGTGCTGACGTCTGGATCCCTAATCCTGATATTGATTGTTATAGACACATATGGATCATATTGTGCGCCAAGACATAGACCAGTCCCACAGACTGCAGTCCTTTTTAACCTGTGTCACTGAAGTGAGACCTACAGGCTCACTTACTATTAAAGTTCAGCTGCTGTGTACTTAACTCACCCATGGCCTACTTCAGATTGGTGGGAAGAGCTGCACAGAAGTGATGTATCTGTGCTGGGTGTTTGTGTGCCAGGAAAGGGTGCAACATAGGGATAGTACATTACTGAGCAATCTGTGCATAGTGTATGCATGTGCTGGATGTGCATGTACATATGAGTGGTACAGTCCCTAAAGGATGAAGTGCTGTGCACTGCTTGCAGGATAAATGCATGTCCTGGGTGTATCTGCATGTGAGTGATCCAATAGATAAAGGATGGAGTATGTGCATTCTAAATGCATATGCTGGATGTGTGTGTGATTATGAGTGGTGCAATACAAAAAGGATACAGTGCTGGGCAGTGTGTGCATGTTAAATTCATATGCTGGATGTACGTGTGCCTGTGAGTGGTATAGTACATGGAGGATACAGTACTGTGCAGTGTGTATATGCTCTATACATGCACTGGATGTATGGGTGCCTGTGGACGGTACAATACATGGAGGGCCCTTGTTTTTTTTTAGGATACCCAGGCCTGCATGGTGAAACATAGAAAGGAGGTAGAGAGATCCACTCCAGGACAGGTTTGTGTATGGCTGTATTCCTGTAAGCTCGTGGGATAAACAAAGGGAGGGGAGAATCAGCCCTTCCCTGTACACATCAAACGGTGCTCATGGGTTCTGAGCAGGACATCTTAAGAAGGAGATGGGGCTGATGCAAGAATTATAAAGAATACAGCGGGGGCCCTGGGCTAACCTTTGATGCACATATCACTGTGCCTAACATCCAGCTGTGAACTCTCGTCACACCCATGGCCTGAGAATATCACTGTGCTAATAAGTTGTGTTGCTGTGACACCTTATGCCATAGAAGGTCAATGGGAGCACCAAGGACTACAACTTGGTCTGTCCTGCTGGATAAGTGAGGACGCCATGGGAGCACTGGTACACAATCACCAAGGTGAGGGACTCAAGACAGAATTGTCATAGCCACCCCCTATTGGGCATCTGAACGAACACTTACCGCGCAGGTGGAGCCACAGAATGCCTCCGGGGCACGATGGAGCCAGACACTCCGCACTCGCTCAGTGCAGAAGTCTGGGCCGTATGCGGCCTACTTACCTAAACTTGGCTGTTGCAAGTGAGGATTTGGCTGGACAATGATTTATTGCTGTTGCTGAATAAAGTTTGAGTTGTGAGCTTGTGTTCACTACCCTGCTGTTTGACCACACAACCCAGAGAGTCAAGTGCAGAAGGGGTACTTGGCCCAGGTACTCCGAATCCACAGTTAGCTGGGCCCTGATGCTTCACAAGTAAAATGCCTCAACCCCCACTGTTAGATCCAGTAGCCCCTGCATGCTCCATGACCCTTTAAAAGGGGTTCTGACAATAAGTGGCAGCAGTGGGATACCAAACATATAAAAGACTGTATAGAGGTGTGGCACTGGCCAGTTCACATTTGCAACAATAGCACTATTAGTCCAATCTATTCTACGCACAAAGGCGACACGCTTAGACAATGGAAAGCAAAGGTTTGGGAATTGACCTCAGCACCATGTCCGGAGAACAGATGAAGTATTTATGTAGGGGCAGAGGGGGGAGGATTCCCAGGAGTAGGGACAGAGAGGTCCTTGCTAATTTCATTTGGGTCCGGTTTTAGATACTGGGTGAAAGGGATGAGGCTTTAGTTGACTCTTGGGAGGGAACCATGATAAGGAACCGAGCAAAAGGGCCCTGTGGATTCAGGCTCTAGATCCCCTTGGCACATGTCCATCCCAAACACGCCAGGTTTGCACCCTATTGCATGTTTTAGAGTTTCACAAAGTCAATTTTAGAATTTTATAATACGCCAGGTGTGAACACCAGCTTGAGTTTCTAGGGTATCACTGTCACCAATTCCAGGAGTAAATCCTTTGGCGGGGTTGAGGTTAGCAGACACCCTGAGCTTGCATTTGGCACATAAGAAAGCTGAGACTGTTGAAGATCTGAACGCCAGAGAGTTTGAGAGGGATAAAGGAAGACTAACTCAATGGGAATAAGAGGAGAGTTGGAGGGAGAGACAGGAGCAATAGGCCCAGTTGGCGAAATTTCGAGAGAGGGTGGAGTAAACAAAGAGAAATGGAGGAGAAAAAAAGAGAGTGGGAGGAGAAACAGAAGGAAACAGAAAGAGAGCTGGAAAGGGAAAAGATAGTCATTGAGGGAGAGAATCTTAGGATGGTAGAAATGACAACTCCATCTGGGATAAGTGACTCTACATCCTGTTCAGGCCAGTTTGAGGCCAAGGTTCCAAAAGATCTTGTGCATGTGTATGTGGATAGTCAGTTTGTGAGCTTTTAAGTCACTTGCAATGGGCAGGCTTAAATGTGGTGTCTAAGACAGCTGCCTTAGTGGGGCGCTTGCATTGGAAAGGACAGCTGTCATTTGGAGAATGCTTTGGCAGACTAGATGGTGTATGAGCGAATGAATGAAGCTCTGAATAGATGGTTTGGTCTATAGCCACCTCAGTACCTTCAGAGATTCTGTGATTGTAAGGGGACGGAGGCTGTTCTGTTTGAAACTTGGATTCATGGTGTATTGTGTGATTGGAATGAATGGGGGTGTCGTTCAATCTCATGAGTATATCCATGGAGTAAGTTGTCTGCATTCTTTTTTTTGCTTGGTCATTACTCTTATGGTGTCCTGGCTGTAAATGTGTTAAGGGCTACCAGCAGTGGTGAGCTTGTCAGCCAGAAAGTCGGGGTGCTGGTTTTGATGGCATGGTGGATGATTCAGCTACTTTTGAAGATGGTGTGGACAGGCGAGGGATGCCAGTGGCATTCCACCATGTTAGGTGTGATGCCATATTTCTTTACGTCCATGATGAGACTTGGAGGAGGCCCTTAAGGGGTTGGGGGGAAGAATAGAGTCTAAATAAAGTCTGAGTTGCATTGAGAAGGGCTGTGTCAAAACAGATGTGAGACTAGGGGGGCCTTGAAAACAGTTCCAAAGTCCCTTTCTGGATGGAAAGACTTTTCATTGTTAGGGGACAGAGTTTGTACCAGGCTATCTTGGTTTTCCTGGAAATTAGGTTGGTGTCCAAGCTGAATCCAACTGACTTGATATTATATAAAAGTTGGGAGTGGAATTCATCAAGGTTAATGTCACTGATGTATGTTTGGACTTGTTGCTTGTTGTTCTAAGCAAATTGTGAGAATTATGTTTTGGTGGAGTTCAGCTTCAAGTAGGTGCTAGATATACAGTTATGCTAAATAAACAGTGTTATTCGAAGATGTTAAAGGCCTTTATTTCCACCTTCCTTGGCTAGCAAAAATGCCACAAAAAAGATTACAGATTTAAAAGAGAATAGTCTTATGTTGTTCTTTCACCTGCATGCAGTTTAACCATTTGCACTTCTTTTCCTCCTGAATCAATGTCATTATTTTTGCTTTTGACCAGTGTTGGGTGACTCTTGCCAATGCAACTCCTTCCTTCAGCTTTATACCTCGTTCTTTTCAGCTTCAGTTGATGAATGCAATTTTGTTATTCATTTGTAGCTATGTGTTTAAGATACTATATTAAGAATATGAGAGGGTGTTCTTCCTAAAACGGTAAGCTTTGTGACTGGCTGATTGACAGACAAATGCAAGATTAATGCACATGGTGCCCTAGTGGTGCAATGGCCGTGTGCCCACTATGGTATTACAGAGGGGGCTATGTGTGGCCCCTTCTGTAATACTAATGTATTGTATGTGCGGCTGCACATGTAGCGTCAAGGCTATCTCAAGAGAGCATTCCCTGTTTAAAGCAGTAGGTGCAAAGGCAAAGAATCAGTCAGTAGGTGTAATGAAAGTGCACCACAAAAAGGTGGCTCAGTGTCAGTTTGCACCCTGAGGTCAGCCCTCAGGACGGGACAAAGGGATCCTATGGACCCCAAACATTCCCCTGCAGGTGGGTGCACTCAGCTACTAAGCCTGCCTGCAGGTGGATCTCTGTCCCCTCACTACAGTGCAGGAGGGTGCTGCCTGCACAGTGAAACCCTGAGCAGCTGATTGAAGCAGTCGCTTTGTATTTCACGGAATGTTTCGCCCCAATGCAGCCCTGAGTTTGTGGCTGCCCTCAGGGGGGTCACATTTATTGGAATTGGGTGTACTGTTCATTGTTCGCCTGGAACATGTACTTTCCACAAAAATGACACTGATGGCATTAGCCAGGGTGTTGCTACTGTTGGTGCAGCAGGTGCAGTGTAACCGGGTCCCAGAACTCAAAGGGGCGCATTGAACCATGATAATTGCTGTATTTTACTACCCCAACAGCACTCAAAACGGCATTTTCCCTTTCTTGCCGCATTGCCCATGGTATCCTCACTACGCACGCTATTGGGCAATAGCCCACATTGAGCCTGAATCACAAAGGTAAACTGAGACGAAAGTCTAACTTTATAACTTTCGGTATTCACAAAGGGCATTTACGAGTAATAGAGTTAGATTTTTGTCTCAGTTAAAGTTATAATTTGTTCTTATGTTTAACTGAGACGAAAACTGAGACATTAGTCTAACTTTACTACTCGTAAATGCCCTTTGTGAATACCGTAAGTAGTAAAGTTAGACTTTTGTCTCAGTTTACCTTTGTGAATCGGGCCCTGGGTATTTTCAGTATCCTATGTATACTGTGTGTGAACAGCAACACAAATTATTCATATTTCAATTACAAAGATGTATTACAAGGGGCATTGTATGTATACATTGCATGTATTGCCTGTGAAATGTAAACAAACACAAGAGTAAGTACCCTTAACCCCTTCCGTGCTCCCGTTGGCCGTTGGCCGTCGCGAGCACTACCTGGCTGGTGCTGCGAAAGTCCAATGGTCGACGCGGCCCCGCCCACTCCTTAGAAAGCCCGCACCGCGCCGAAATAACGGCTACGGTAAACGGGTTAATGAAGTAGAGACATGCTATACCATATGTAACTTTAGGTGAGTTACACAGTTTACTCCATGATGCATGTCAAAAAAGTGAGAAATGGGCAGCGTTTTACCAAATGTTAGAAGGTGGAGTACGGCGCGTGATGCATGATTCAGTGCAGCGTGCATCCTTTGCCGCCATTATCTCAGGACGCAGCACTTTTCACTCCGTGACATCATCACCTATCACGTTTGCTTTACAATTCAGGGAAAGCTGCCGGGGCAGATAAGGGCAGGGCAACTTTGCCTGTCAGGGAGGGAGCCCCAGCTTCCCATTGAGATGCGGTGAGATTTCAGCGCCGCCCTCAACAACCCCCCAACAACCCAACCGCGGGGAGGGTAATTGACCGGACTTGTAGAAGATTAACGTATTTGCCTCGTGTTTCGAAATTAAACAGAGTGTGAGGTGGCATGATCGCGCCTTTCCCCTCAGTGGCGGGACGGACAACGAGTCGTATTGAATTCCCGGGAAGAGACCGGGCCCGTCAATGGGGGCTCGTGAAAGGGGCACTCATTGAATGACCTGCCGGGGCTTTTCTTGTGCTTTCACAGCCCTTTATAACACGAGTTTCTGAATGCTTCCTACATAAACCAAGGTCAGCCCAGGGGCCTTTTTAATGCCAAGGGACCCTCCCTCTTTAATCTGCTCTTTCCTGTGGGAAAAAAGAGGCTGAAAGCAGAAGGGGTGGCGGCCATGTTAGGGACGGGCCCCTTAAACATTTTCCTTCGCCGTTATTCAAATCTTACTGCTTTTGAAATGCTGCCCTTTGCAGCATTTTCAGGCTGTGCTGCAACAAATTCCAGAAACCTACGGGAACAAAAGGACAGCCACACGTTTGAAGTTAGTTTGTCAGCTGTGTGGTAAAACAGCATGGAAGTTACGTGTGCAAAAGTATTCTTAAAGGAACGACATACCTACCCCCAGCTGGGAAGCCATGTACATAAATATCAGTTTGAGAGTCCATTTAGGATAGGGTACAGCAAGGCCATCACTTTCGAGTGCTGCACTAACCGTGACTCAGCACAAACAGGATTTCGTCCCTGAAATGGGAATACAAAATGTGTGGTAATATGCACTTTTTTCCATGAACACATTTTCCCAAGTAAAATGTAGAATAATTTGTGCAGGGCTGTCCATTCTGAGTTTTGCAGCTTAGAATAAGGGAAAACATGGGACGTCTGCCCCCATTACAAAGTGCGGGTCACAAGCTCGAAGTATGCAAGACCTCACCCATGATTAATTGCATGCTTGGTGCAGTGTTCTCTCCCTAAATACTGGAGGACCCTACATTATTCCATAAATGACGTTTGCATATGTTTGCATTGATGTTTTATCATTATACTCATTCACAATTTTAGACACAGGTGAATAGAATTGTTTTCCATCTCGGTTGCAAACTTTTGAAAAAAGTTAAATCTGTGCGTAATAAAATATGGTTCAGATACCCTCACGTTGATCAGATCAACTTGAGAGAGATCAATTTGAGAGATTGTTAGACATGGAAAAGCAGCTTTGCTAATCAGCAACCCATGAGTTTTCTCTTGAAAATCCATCATCAAACGAAGTGAAAACACTAGGGGGCATATTAGCAAGGGCAATATCGCCGCTTTAGCGGCACTTTTTGCCGCTAAAGCGGCAATATTTTTATCGCTCTATCAGCAAGCTGTCGCTAACAGCTGTTACCAACAGCTTTCAGGCGACAACGCCCGGTTTGGGGCCCGCTTTGCATGTCAGCGATATTTATCGCTAATGACATGCAAAGTGGGCGTACCCAAACTGTTAGCGACTGAAAGCAGTCGCTATCACAGCTATCGCCTATTAGCAACGCAGGCTTTGCGATAAAAAAAGTCACGCTAAGCGAGATTATCGCTAGAATCTAACACCTGCAAAAAGCATCACTTACCTGTTTCTTCAATGGGAGGTGGATGGTCAGGTTAAGTCCACATTGGCGTTAATGCATGAATATCTCTGGATTTCCAGCGATATTCAGGCATTTCGCCGCTATCGCTGGATATACTAGCATAATGGAGATAAACGTTGCTAATAGCATGTTTTCTCCGCTAACATATCCAGTGATAGGCAGCGATAACAATAAATGAGCTAGGCGCGTTTTTGCAATAAATATCGCAATTCTTTGCTAATATGCCCCTACAACTCTATCAGCGCCCAGGTTTACATTCTACAGTTTTGTGGAAATAATGCAGCTGTAGTGATGTAATACAAAGTATCAGAAGCTACACGTGGAATCGAAAACATATCTAAAACAGGTTTAAGTGGTCAAGTGCCTTAATAAAGGACATAGCAGTTCTAGTGGGTCAGATGCTTTGGAAGCGTTGAATCTAAGGCTTCCCCCTTTAATTTCCAGAGGGCCTGTGGGAGTCTTTCTTCTTCCAGCAGTGGCACAGACTCAAGATACACGTTTGCGTTTAGACTGACAATGTCACTAGCTGATATAGTCAGTCCTAATGGACTGAGTGTGGAGGTCTTAGTCTAGACCCCCTCTAAGAGCAGCTAGCTCAATGTAGCTGGTGGTTGCTTACAGCGTACTTCCTTCTGAGGTCATGATTCGTACAGAGATGGACTTACACTGCCACATCTCCATATACAGGATGGCACCACGGTAGTGAGAAGGTTTGATCTTTGCCTGCAAAGTAGGGTTAACTCTAGCAAAGTTTTCTGCCTTCTGCTAACTCCAATGAGAGGCAACGTTTTACCTGCCTAGCCCTGTCGTGTTAAATGGCGTAATGTTTTTTGGCTGAATAGTTGATTGCAGGTATAATATAAGGAATGGGGCACAGGGTGGGGAATTAGGGGGAAGACCATGAGCTTTTAGCAAGGGACTTAGGAGGGACCTCTAGCAGAAGGAAATTTTGTCAGCGAGGATGAGGGGCTCGGAGTAGAGCACAGTGTGTTGGTGTGTGTTCTGGGAAAGGAGCTTGCAGGTGGTGGGGTCTCTGATACGGTACAGCCGCTGACCAGCAGCCTTCCACTGAATGCACTATGGGACTTAAGTGGCAGCGTGAACAGTGTTCCGCTGTCGCAAAAAGCCACCATTGATGCCCATTTTGATCTTTGTAACTGTTGCACTTCAAATTACACATAGGAAGCTGACTGCAACATTCCTCTCAATGTAACTGTTCAATTCCTGGTGATGGCGAACTGCACACATTTTTTTTACATGTCATGTGGTTGTGTTTTTTTCTTCTTGGTTTATGCAAGTATCCAATGTAATGATGATTCTTTTTTCTGGATTACTGAACAAGTCCTGGGTAAGGATACCTGTGTTTTCCGATGAGTTTTCCCTTCAGCAAGAATCGCATGGCATTCCCACATGTCCCTAAAAGGATCAGAACAGTGACATTAGTCTATGTTCCACACACAACCAGAATTACTACAAGCAAACTGGTGAGATTGGCTGATAGAATATCGATGCTAAAAATATCGTATGGACAGAATATCGCATCAAAAATATTGAGGACCAAAATACAGAGAAGGTAACTGCAAATAGGTAAGTATTGATTTACATTTTTTAACTCCACATCTATGTACCTTGAAGATATATATTGTCCAGCTACATATATGTGAAGTTAATTAAGTAAAGTAAAACTTTGCTTACACATAGAAACTTACCTTCACAATACTTTTGGGGTATTTCCAAAAGCATCTGAAACCACAGACACAGGAAAGGTGTCCTTGTAAAATGTAACTGCTGCTCATATAAAGCACTCCAATATCTTTGGGTCGGATTCGCGCTATATAAAACTGGAAAAAAATAGAATCAGAAACAATCACTCTCCGTTGATTCAGGCACGTAGGCTGCTACCTCTTTTCCTATCTCGACATTATTAGCAGTACGGCCCGGAATTCTGGATTTATCACTTTTCTGAAAGTCCAGTGTTCAAGTCCAAGGCAAACGATCCTTGTCCCAAAGATGCTGCAGGCAACAATGGGTGTCCATGTAAAGTCCCTCTGAGAAAAGACTATGCCTTAATCTTTAAGAGCTGTAATGTTGACTTACATCTGTGAGCACCACCATACAGGGAGGGCATAACTCCACGAATGTATGTTTGTCCAAAGAGATTAGGCAAATTAGCACTGGTGCTTCGCCTCAGCCCGCTGATGATCTAATAAGGGATGAACCTATACCCGAAGGAGAATGAGGGAAGAACAATTGAAGGAGAAGAAGCTGAGTTCTGCCTAAGGTCGCCCAACTGGAACCCAAAAGAATCCTGCCAGTTCAGATTTCCAACTCTAATCAAGGACAAATGATCTGAGAAACTGAGAATTTTTAGAGCAAGACGGACAAGTGTTATAGTAACTCACCTGAACAATGAAAAAAATAGATACCATTTTAATTTCTGATTCCACTAGCCCTTACATGCACGTCCCCTTTCCTATCCCACAGAGGAGAATTTGTGAACAGAGAACCGTGGCAAAGAACCCAGGTATTAAAAACGAAGGAAAGGAAATATGCAAAAATAAAATGCAGCGGCAACTGAAAATGAAAGTACACCATCTAATGACCCACCCCCATCAGGATTACAAGATCTGCAGTAATTCCATGGATGCAAAGGTTTTCATCTGTGCACTTTGGCTGCTGAAAGCAGCCAAAGGTCCTCAGGTGAACCTGGTGGGGTAGGGTAAATGCCTGGCAGCTGAAAATTGCAACGAAAAGTCTGCATACCTTCACACAATAGGACAATTAAACAACATCTCCTTCTTTGCTCAAGTCATCATCATGCGTTATGAATGTGAACTTTGGAGCATATTATAAATACTTAATTATTAATCTATAATGACCAAACAGTTGGCTGTTTATCAACCCAAAGTGCAATATTTGTCACTCCCCACAAATATTACATTTGTGTCCGTTATGTGCTTTGGGGTGGAATGTGCTTTGGAGACTAATCAGCATTAGTCCTGTCTTAGAATAACACAAAATTACTAAATTTAAGATAGCATGGTTGTATCTCGAATCCCAAAAATATTTATTTACAGCAGAGTTTGTTCGTCTAAGTCCCATGTAGCTACTAAGATACTAAGACCTTTGGCTGTTCTTTCTCTTGCCAATTACTTGTCTTCAGCATTGACCCGCAAGTCTTTATTTCAAAATACTTTATTCGGTTTGCATAATAGAAAACCATAAAAAGTTACAAATCTGCATAAAATCCCGCAAGTCAATTTAGTGGAAGCGACATATTGGCGAATCAATTAGATGAATACATTAATTGACCTTGTACCTTTCAGTGGCCATGACCAGGTAGCTTAATTCCCTATAAAGATTTAGGTTGGCATTACAACACCTTCACAAATTTGAGTACTCCGTTTGGCATGGCCATGGTGTAAAAACAATGTCTGTATATTGAAATCTTCCAGTTTAACATTAAGCTAAATCCACAACTCGATGCATTCTGTTTCTAAGAAATCCCAATTTTAAACTGGAACACAATTCTCTGCAAATTGGCCTTTGATCTGAAAATATAATTCATTTGGAATGTTTGGTTTGAGCAAAAGCACCATAGAGTTACAAGCACTGCTGTCTATGTATGAGCATCTTCGTTGTGTCTGGGGCTCTCTTCTGGCACTTACAAAAGGGACCTTTTGTACTAGCTTGAACCGATTTTAATGGTATCTCTGTTGCACTTCATATTATGAGAAGAAGTTAAAAGGTGCAAAAGTTGATCTTTGTGAAACATTACACCAGCCTCCATAGTCGAGGTTCTAATTCTATCATAGTGAGTAGTTAAGGGACTATATCACTGAAAACCACCTGGCTACCACTTTTCCAATCACATGATTTCTTTTAACACAGAGGTGAAAACTTGGTTCACGAATAAACCAGAAGGATCATTCCTACCTGAATGAAAAAGAATGTGACAGCGAATCTGAGATCTACAGCCATGTGGTCACTCAACTCATGGTACATAGTCAGAAATTAATTACTCAGACACTTGAATCTACTAAAAGACAATGACGTCAGGTATACATCTCATAATGTTGAAATCAATTCTTCTGCAAAATTAGTATGATAATGACCATATTCCCAAAAACATGCAGGGGTTTTCCAGTGCCTAATTTGTAAAAGAATAAGTGTAAGGGCCATATCAGGAGTTCACTTCCGCTTGCAGCACCCATTGGCACTGTCAGCCCTGTCAATTACAGTTTCAACACAACTACTAACCCTCACATTCCAACAAGTGTAACAATTCTGACTATTCCAGACCCCCAAAGCTGTAACAATGGCTTTCACAGCAAGTATTAGTCATTTTTAATGCATATGGAATTAATAAATAATTGTTGTTGCGTTTGGCTCTCCAGTAGACAAACAGCGCCACCATGTGGCAGCCTGTTATAAGTGCCGGTGTTGACAATTAAGTGCTGGTGTCGAGCACTGGAACCCACCGGCTCAAATTAGGCACTGCTTTTTTCCTGGATTTCTTTCTGATAAAGGCATGGTGTCCTTCCGTTGAGGTAAATAAGATGCTAGCATTCAAGGAATAAACCAGCCTTCTTTAGAAGACAGGCCCAAAATTTGGAGCAGCAAGTCATAGGCATTCATGTATTTTGTCAGAATGAAGACATTTGATATATCTGGTTCTATTCAGCCACTCAACCGAGGTTCAGAACTGTACCACACACCAAGATGGAAAATGACCTCAGTCAACACATATCGATAGTGGAGCACATTGCCTTAACAGCATTCTTCCGGTGTCTATGCTTCCTGCTAAGATCATAATAAATTAAACCAAAAAACGGATTGCGCTACTCCTGTTTTGGTCTTAAATTGATCAAGGAAACCAGCCTATATATAACAATTTTACTTTACGTGGATGAATGCTTGGTCCTTCTGCTTTTGTCTCCTAAATTAGGGAGACTCATATCAAACCAGTAGAAGGTCTGAGGAGGGTATCAAAGCCCAAACTACTGATTGGGATTGGTTGTTGTCAGTGCTTGAAGTTAAACTGTAGACGTTTTGGTACCCAAATCCCCCAGTTAACATGTTTGCCCCTGAGAGGCAATTTCAGGTCTGTATTTTGAGATTTGCGGACATTTAACTGTGTGGCAAAAGCTGGCTCACTCTCAATGCTGGCATGTGGCGCGCGTTGATTGCCATTTTCTTTGTTTTTAATGGGGTGTGACCCCATATACCACTGTTGCCCTTCCCAACCTGCTGATAGGCATTTCTTCACCTGCAACTGCAGCGCTATTTAATTAGGTGCAGCAGTGCCTGCAGAAAAATGTTCGAGGACAGGAACAATGCGGCCCAAAGCCTGCATGCTGTACATTTATGGTACTCTGCCTTTCTCATGGAAGAAGTCCAGATACTCAGTACCTTGAAGTACCTTCCTGCTTAAAGCATTCCTTGTTGCAAATCGTTTGGCCACTGACTTATTTTCATAACTGAGTACATCAATTCCAACAAATGCAGGGTTAGGGAGATAGTGATACACTTTTGCTAGGAAGTGGCTATAATGGTGGTAGTTCCCGGGCACTTATGTTGGGTTTTAGTCTAAAATATATATACTGGCTTCAAATTCTGTTTATCGGATATAATCTTACCCTTGGTCAGAAGGTTATTCAGTCAGTATCACATGGGGCACCTCCCTCAGGCCATTGACTTTGAGATTTTGTAGTGTTAAGTCAAGAGATAACTTAACTCCTCTCCCAATCCTGGGCTGTGTGGGTTCCAGTTCACAGCATACAAGACCTAGAAGCTGGATTGTTCCTAAGTGAGCAGGACCAACAGAGACATTTTAAGGCATGGGCAAAGTGGGCTAAGGCCCAGGGCCCCAGCCTGTCAGGCGGCCCCCTGATAGAGCCTGCTCTGTTCTGCAGAGTCTTGTCCTGATGACCATGAATCATTCTTAACTCCTTAACCGCGGCGCGAATTCTGCCGCGGTGCGGGAGTTCTATTGAGTGAGCGGGCCGCGTCGGCCAACGGACGTGCGCAGCACTATCGAGGTAGTGCTTGCGACGGCCGTTGGCCAACGCACGCACGCAAAGAGCTATACAGATTTTTTTAAATACTGTTTTCCTTTCATTTATTTTTAATGTGGGTGATGTGTGAGAGTCTATTACAGGAATTTTGCAGCTAAATGTGCTTATACTTCATGCAACACTCATAAAAAGTTTCTTTTAGATCATAACAGGCCCTCATATGCAATAAATAGAAGGGTGTCACAGATTATTTGCAGTAATATTACTTAGCTGCTGCTATATGACAATATTGAGAATTTAGACGAGTGCGCCTGTGCTCCGTCAGTGACCTGCCAAAGAGGGCATGGAAGAGCTGAAACCGGATCATAAATTCAAAGTTGTTCAGAAAAGGGCCGCCAAGATCCTTAAGATGTCCCAGAGGACCAAAGTTGTTGTGTCCATGTTTACTTTCTGTCTCTGGACTGAAGTGAGGCCCCAAGTAATTACTAGTCACTGAGATTTTTTCATGCCCTGTAAATATATTTTTTGTGTTTTTTTATTTAGTTCTTGCTTGACCAAATAGAATAGAGTCGGTATTTTTCTTTTTTGCTCCTTGGCACCGATTCCACACATTGTGGTGCGAGCCCCTTGTTCTCCTGAAGAGTGTAAAACGAGGGCGGATTATTATTCTCTACCTGCAAACTGTTCAGTTTAAAACTGCCAGTTTCTCTTTAATGGATTTTGCAGATTGTGTCTGCTTTCACAGAATACAATAATTTTTGATTGTGGAAAACGGCGCCTTCATGCGACTGAGTGCAATATGTCTCAGAGGAATCTTTAAAAAAAACATAACGGCTGTACACGCCACATTGTTTGAATAACTGGTTTTGCTACTGATTATTTTATTTAACAGTTTTACAAGATAATAATATTTTATAATTCTCCGAATTGCCAGACTCGTGCTTCCCAAAAGAAGACTCCTGGATAGACATGAGATGTCATGCTATCCTTTTATAGGGCGGGCTTTCTATAGTTCGGAATACTTTATTATGGAAGGCTGCTGCGCAGATGACTCCCGGGAAGGACGTCCTTTCTCTCTGTTCACAGCTGTTTTGCAGCTGCTCCACATGGACACCACTGACATATTTAGATGTAGTGTCCTCATTCCGCGAATAGGCTCTAGGCGGCCAGGTTATTCAATCATTGTTCGACCAAAGAATATTCACCAACCACTCGGCTTTAAAGCCAGAGGAATATATGATTATACCACGATTTCAATTACCACGCATGGCTTTACCACGCGAATTTTACATCGCAAGTGGCTTTACCACGCTGGTATTTACAACGTAGGATTTTACTACGCCTAGAAACGTCTTACCTGCACGTCTTTCTCTACGAGCCCTTACTTCCATCCTCCATTGAAACAAGCGTCAAAACACGTATACCAAAATAAAAAAAGGACTGTTTTTTTGACGTACACGGCACGTCTTTGGGGGAGGCTCTTTCCTTTTTCTTTTAAAATTATGTTCGTTTTTTTTTTTAAAGTAAACTGCTTGTTATTTTTTGGGGGGGAGACCCCCCCCAGCCCCCCTCTGCCCCCCGCTTGTTATTTTTTGGGGGGGAGACCCCCCCCAGCCCCCCTCTGCCCCCCAAGCCCACGCAGAACGACTCGAAGGAATACCACATCTCCCCCCCAGCCCGTGGTAAAGACGTCGTGGAAGGCACCCTGCGTGGAAGGCACCCTGCGTGGTAAGTGTCACGTGGTAAATGTTAGTAGTGGTAATGCCTTCGTGGTAAATGATGTTTCCCAAGCCAGAGCATACACCTGGTAGTAGTTACACTCCCTCGGTGCTTAATTTGTAACAAATATAGGTGCAGGGGCCCCAAGATGTTCAAAGAAGCCGAATGCTGTCACAATACTAGCTCTGCCTAGTTGTGAGTCCACTTCATGCCTTTCTTCACCACCCTACACCCCTGTCTCTTTATCTCAGTCTTGCAGTCACTGGTGCTCAGGAACCAGTTCCAAGCCTGAAAGGTCCCATTGGTTAGTATACGGGGTGAAGGAGTATAATAAAGCAGCCCCCGCAATATGTCAGAAAAGATGCCTTCAAATATCAGACACATATAGATAACTAACAGCTCTAGCTTAAGATGTTCCCGTAGCGGGGCATGCATGTGGATCAATGCACCCATATCAAATCAGAGTATCGTCAGTAGCCACTGGCCACGGTCCATATAAGGTTCATCTTCATCACATGTTTTGCAAGCCAGATCTCCAGAACTGTTGGGTCTTGAACGATTGGTCATATGCTTTCAGAATCAGGACTATCTGGGTGTGAGGACTGAGACCCTCCTGGTCCCTCCGGGGCTGAAGTGAGGCGAGTTAGGGCACCACAGTGGCTCAAGATGGATCTAGGAAGATGCAGGCTCCCACAACGCAAACTGGATTCCCTCCTCGCCTCTCCTGGGTAGCTAGGGTGGTGTCTTTTCATGGCTTATGGACAGTCGCTTGAGCTGTCCTCATGCAGGTATGCCAGTTGTGCCTTTTGCTGAATTTTATGGAAATCAGCTCACTCCTCCAGGCAGGTACAGAATAGCTCCCTGACAGGTTGTCAGGTCTTAATTAGCTTCACTAGTCACAGCAGTAAGGTATTACTGTATGCTTTCCCGGACAAAAAGTCAAGAGTGGAGAAAGAATAGCAAACAAACAAGATTCAACTCTGGTCCTGCAGGCTTCTCCTAACCACTGGTGTACAGGTCTTCTCAGTGTGGAGTTGATAAGGGTCAAGAAAGCACTGTCTTAGGGGTATAGTACTTACACCCCTTTGATTTTGTAGGGAGCTGCCAGAATCAGCCAGAGAGTTTGTTTCATTCAAAAGATTGAGCCCCCGCCCAATTGTGGAGGAGCGTTCTGGTGATGGTGATGGCCAAATGTGATTGATTTCCTGCCCAGTGCCCACTTTGAAGTCAGTTCTGACTAGCTCAGGTGTGATGTGTATCCATTTATTTCTGGAGGCGCTCTCTGCTCCTACTGCAAAGGGAAATGGTTGTTACACAGTGAACGGATGATTGGTGAATTTCACCTGTCAGTGGAAACATACATTCAGGTCAAAAGGTATAGGCTGTAGACCTTCCTCATCCACCTGGTAAACTGGTTTCAGGGAGGGGAACAAGAAGGGTTCATGTGCAGGCTGGATTGCCCATGGACATTATCAGCACAGCTTAAAGGAAGCCCCGGCTTTACGCACGCACATACGTGACTGTAGTTCAATGTGCGTATCACTCCCCAATCCACGCGTGAACCTCAAATTCCCAGGTATGGAGGAGACACCTTTCATACAAGGCCAGTCATTGTGAAAGCAAGTGCCCACAGTGAAGGAGAGCAGATGGACCTTTTTAGGTGGGATGGCTGGAAGGCAGCATCCCCACAGGGTCACAGATAAAGCAGTCTTTGCTCCAGATTAGAATCATGCTGCCACCACTGCCAGTCACCTCATCGTCAGGGTTTAGATGTCATCAGCCACTTCTGCTCAGAATGTGGGTGCACTTTGTGCTTGCATGATTGTCTAGCCACTGTTATGAAAACACCAGGCTGTCCAGGAAACCTACAAAGGCAGGACGGCTAAAGGTTACAAATCCACACAGAGAACCTTTGCCTCAATAACAGGCAGCCGAGAGAGGTTGGAATCTGGTTGGACTTCAACAAGGAAATTCCTCAGTTTTTCTTTCTGTTGACTGCCAGCAGTTAAGTAAACCTTTAGCTCCTCTATTGCCAAAAAATGTGCAACTTTCCCAGCTGTAGCGGTGCACGTCAAGGAAAGTGTGGCTTTGTGTCCATCATCTGCCTGTTATGCATGCAGTCTTTTATCTTGGCGCGTCCTCTGATGCTGACTGGCAGTTGGCTGCGAGAGTAGGGGAAGCACCGCCCGGCCAGTGTCCTTGCAGGTGTCCTGGATCATGCAAAGGCCAATTTCCAAAAGTCAATATGTTGTGCTTTGGGAAGCTGTAAGTTTGGAATCCACTTAGTGACAGCTGAACAATTAAGGACAATTATGCTTTCAAGTGCATGAATGGCTGACTCAGTTGCATCACGCTGGAAGGAAATGAGCCGCTGTGAATACAGGAGTAGTCTCGAATCACGGTTTCTTCAGCAGAATGTTTGAAGGCGCCTTTGTTTTCTAGTATTGACGTCCTAAATAGTCCCTCAATTCCTTCCAGTTTTACACACCTGTTGTTTTTGTTTTTTTGTGACTAAACGCCCAATTGTTCTCTTTTCTGTCACCTTTTAAGGTGTATTTCTTTTTAACGATCTTTCCACTTTGTACAACTGACTTGTTTTTCACTATTGTGACTTTCATGTTGGAGAAGCCCTCTTTGAGGCATAGATAAAACTTTAAAACTACGAATAATACTAATACTAGTAGTACTACTACTACCCCTTCTCATAATATTAATCAATAATAATAACCCCTTTGCGGCGCTTGTCGGCAAACGGCCGTCGTTAGCACTACCTCTGTAGTGCTGCGCATGTCTGTTGGCCGACGCGGTCCCTGCCACTCTTTTAAACCACACACCGCGGCGGAATTTGCACCGCGGTTAATAACAACAATAATAACAACGATAATAATAACAATTTCAACAATATGAATAATAATATTAATATTACATAGTAACAATAATAACTATAACAGTAATATTAACAACAACAATAATAATAACTACCACAATAATAATAATGATAATAATAATAATAATAATTAATATTATTATTACCATTATTAGCACTTTTATTATTGTTTACTGTAGGTCAGCCAGTGAGGGAAGGCTACAGTCCCAAGCCTCGGAGGTCCCAGGACGGTTGGGAATGCTGCCTTCCCTCATTGGCTGAGGTCAGCCGATGAGGGAAGCCAATGAGGGAAGGCAGCAGTCTCAATCTCTTTACAGAGTGGGATGGGGTCAGTGAGACTGCTGACCCCACCCTGCGACGAGGTGTCACTGATTGATGCTCGGCCCTGGGCACTTCATGGCTTAAAACTGAAGCGCCCAGGTCTGAGGCAAATGGTGACGCTTCCCTTTGTCACTTGAGGTACTTTTGTCAGGCTGAGGAGGTCACACCCACAGAGCTGTAAAATCCGCAGCCTGGCAAAGTACAGCCCAGGCTGACAGGAGTATGCATATTTAGAGCATGTGCAGCTTCTGGCATGCCTGACCTCAACCAGAAGAGTGTCTGCTCGGCTGACCTTTGTTCAACCTGACACACTCTTCTTGCCTGGAAAAAGATTGTGGTCCCTCAGCCCATACGGACGGGCCACTGAACATACCTCTGCGTTACCATATAGGAGCCGAAGAGAAGGGGTATTTCCCATCGCCAATTGTTCCAAGGCGAAGGCCGGGTTGTTCACACTCCCAAACCACCATATATTTTTGACTATCAAATGTGATACTCTGTAAGAAGAGACGATGTCTGGGGTAGCAATCGTGGATTTATAGCATTCAGTAAGGGCAGTGCATGGAGCCTGGTGTTGTAAAGAATGTCTGGTGGAGGGGTAAAAGGTAATTCTGTAGCTGATAGAGTAGGTGTGGTAAGGTTAACAACTTGAATATGGAAGAGCTGCCCAGGACTGATAACGTAAGCTTCGACCAGAACTCAGTAGTTTGGGACAGCCGTGCCATTTGGGGCTGTATGTTCTTCTCTTATGCCCTCAGTGAGTTGAGCATGTAAACCCCAAGGTATTTAAAGCCCTCTGTCCGAATTTCTATGTCCCCAGCCCACTTCACTTCCAAGGCTGGGCAATTTATAGGGTATATTATGGATTTGGCTATGTTTAAGGTGAGTCCTGTGAATGTGCCAAAGATGTGGAGGATCTGGAAGACTCAGGCCCCAAATTCCGCGGCTCCACAAGGAATATGAGGACATCATCCGTCTAAAGAGCTTTCCGGTCAGCCACATCTGGTGTCCTGTACAATTTGTATGTGGTTCTGTATGATCAACAGTGTTCCAGTGGGCATCCTGGTTTCGGTATAACCACTAGCCGCCGCTCGCCTAGTATTAGGGCTCCCGCGTAGAGCCTCGGGGAAGTCAGCCCTGGCGAAACTCCATTGGCTCCCCATCAGGGAGCGAATAAAATTCAAAGTCCTCACCTTTGCGCATCGCATTGCCCAAGACAAAGGCCCGGACTACCTAAAAGACCTCCTTATCATTCATCGCCCAACCCGAAACCTCAGATCGTCTGGCGCCATGTTGTTTAAAACTCCTCGCATCCTCAGGGCCAGAATGGGCGGACGCTCATTTAGGTATCTGGCCTCCAAGCACTGGAATGCTCTCCCGCTGCATCTCAGGATGGAGCCGTCTGAAGTTAGCTTCCGGCAGAAACTAAAAACACACTTGTTTCCTACTCTGTAAGTCCTGTGGCCTGGCACCATCGGCCCCTTGGGCATTATATCAGCAGTTAGCGCGGGGACACACAGCTCGTTGTGTAGCCAGGCGCTTTACAAATGACTTATTATTATCTTATTATTATCTCCATGAGGCGGAGGTCCAGTGGAAGGCTTCCTGACTCCAGAGTCACTAGTAGGGTCTTGGTCAGTAAGCTGGGTGTGATATGTCTTAAAGATTTCTCCCGGGAATCCCTTGGGACCCATGACTTTCCTGATTGGAGCTGAGAGAAGGTTTCTGTTATTTCCTCTGCGGTCATGTCATCCTCTAGGGCCACTGCATCCTCCCTTCCATTGGGAGGTTGTTCACAAATCCCTGCAAGGCCTTCTGATCACACTGGACCCCTTCAGAGTATAGTGTTGCATAGTAGGAAAAGAAGCACAGGACAATATTCTCGTGGCCCATAACCGTCTGTCCCTCCTCGTTAAGTTCATACGCGATTGGCTCGGAGCGGGCAGCACTGACACACAGCCAATAGAGTTTTGCTCATCTTGTCCCACATTGGTAAATACAACTCTGTATAGCAAGCCATGCAGTTTGTGCCTCCCATAGTAGCTTTTACTGGAGCAGCTGTTTGTGTGGAGGGCGCCTTTAAGGAGGGCCGGCGCTGATGAAGCTGTAAACAAGACGAGGTTGTCGAGGTCTGATGCCTCTTGTTAGCACCTGTGTCTCCTACCCAATATGTAGCTGATAACATTCCCCCTCAGGGTGGCTTTCAAGGCCTCTCACAAGATCACTGTGGAATCAATGGACCATGTGCTCACTTTTAGGTACTGATCAATTGCTGTGTGTTTATGTGCCCTGGACTCGATGTCCTGCAGCCACCATGCATTGAGATGTCAAGTTGCCCTCGTCCCTCCCGGCCCCAGTCGTAACCCCAGCTCCCCTGGGGAGTCGTCCAGTAGTCCTCTCGTGAGAATGTGTGAGTCCATAAACCGGTGGGTTTCCTAGTTCGGCAAAAGGAAGTAGTCAAGGTGAGAGAAGACTTTGTGCTCACCTGAATAGAAGGTATAGCACCTCTCGCTGGATTGGAAGGACCTACATATGTCCGAGAGCCCCAGGGCTTCTAGGAACCATGCAAGTGGCGGACCTGGGCATATGTTCAACCCTCCCAGCGGATCTGTCGAGGGTATGGGTCACCACCCCATTCATGTCCTCCCCTAGGATCCAGGAACCTGCTGGGAATTGGGTCAATGACACTCCCCAATGTCCGTAAGGCATAGACACTGAGGATTGAGACAGGTTGCCCGTCTAGGATTACAGTTGCAGCCACGTATTGGCCCCCATATAATGCCAAATTTGGGTAATCTCAAATGGCACTCAATGATAGATTAGGACCGGCACCCCTCCCAACCCCCTTGCAAAGCATGCATGAAATACCTGTGAATATCCCAGCACCTTCTAATCCCCACAGGAGAGTCAAGTGGGAAAAAAACAAAAGTACGTCCTCCTGATTACTAAATTGTCTCACCTAAGGTACTTGAGTATAATATGAAATAAGTCACTCATGGCCTGTATGTGAAAGTAATAGCCTACTTGGTCACAAAGAGATATTTGAGAGGTCACCTCACTCATAACTTATCATGGCAGGCTTCCGAATAGGTGACATTTCACACTGGAGTAGGACGATGACACTCCAGAGGGTCAACCAACTTATTTTGGGAGTTCTTAGAAATTACTTTCCAGGACAAATTTGTCCGTCCAGATTCAAGATTAAAAATAACTAGGGGTATAACCAAAGGATGTTCCTAGGGTACCCCTGATATAGGTTAAAATCAAAGTTGTAGTCTAAAGGTAGAACGTAATGGTTCACGTAACCACTACCAAATATCAGCATGTTTCGAAATTGGATAAAGGTCTTTGTCAGGGTAAAGAACTCTACATTGCACATTCTTTACATACAGATAAATTAAGACAATGCTCTCTTACCAATGGGATGTTGATTATGACATTAATCCAGGTTTCAAAAACTAAAGGCTTCATGGATCAGAAATGGGGGGGACGACTCCTGGTTAGTCACACATTCTTTAAGAGTTGGACATCGTCATCAAACTGCAGATGGCCCTGGGAAAACAGTGTGATTATCAGGGTTCAGGCAGGACACAACATCTTCCATGTACCTGGGACCTCGGGGAGAACAGGGGAGCAAACCAACATGCCAGTGGAGAACACTGGGGCACCAGGTGAGGTGCAGGCAGGCTGATGAGCACATAGAGGTCCTTAGCAAAGTGGCAGTCCATCCAGCAGCCCGACAGGCAGCAGTCCAGCTCAACAAAATAGGTAGTCCAATGCCGGTTCCTTCTGGCAGCACAGCAATCCTCTGGTAATGTGCAGAGTGTAGAGCCAGCAGTGTCTGATTATAAGTCCCACACAGTGTCTCCAAACATGGGGTCTGAGCCCCAGTACTTATACTCAAAAATGTCTGTGATGAAGGGGTGACTTCAAAGGAACCCTTAGGAGTGGACAACAATCCCTTTCAACCCAGCTCTGCTCCAGACGATCAGTAGGGGGTAAATAAGCCCTTTGTGTAAGGGCAGGACACAACTTATACAATTGTAAAGTGTGAACAATCTCTCCCTATCCCAGCCCAGGAAACAATCAATATGCATAGGTAACCCCTGCCACACCCAGCCATTCCTGTGTTGTGGCTTTCTGGAAAGTATGCACCAAATGTAGCTTTCCCCCAGCCCTAGACGTGTATTGAAGTCACGCTGCAAAGCACAAAGAGCCATATGTATAAACCCATTTTCCCATAGACACAGAATAGGTAAAACCCTTTCATACATCTGGCCCAAAGAACCAAAAGCACAGAGAAATGCCCACTTTCAATTGTGGTATTTCTAAAATAGTAATGTGAAATGTAACTACAACAGTAAGCAGGATTTATCATCACTTTTCTAAACATACCAAACATAGACTGAGACCTTCTTTGTCAAACCATTTATAATTTGTGTTATATCTTTAGCTCTAAGCCAATGGACTCACCCTTAATGGACTTTAAGTCTGAACGTTCTTCTTTTTCCCATAGGACCTGAGCTATTAGAACTTGAACCATTCTTCTGCCTTAAAGTGTAGTGGGACTTTGTTACTTTGAATTTTATAATTACTTGATAACACTTTGCCTGAATGCTTGGTGCTTTGATGCAAGCTGTGATATTTTTTGACCGAAGTCCTTAAGAAAGTACTTATTCTAATGAATTTTGATTCTTTAATACAATAATCAAATATATTCAAATATCTGTCTGAGCCTATTATTGAGTCCTGTCAATTTTTCCATGTTGACTGTGATTATTGTTTGAAATGCATTTTAGGGAGAATCAGGGAGCTTTGTCAAAACATCAGGTATTACGTCTCCTGTTTTGTCTCACAGTTGCTAAGCTTTTGGTTTACATAATTCTCACTTGACTTAACTTCTTCAGGAGGTTGGGTCTTCCAGTTGCAATTCTTTATTTCTTCAGCATGGTTCTGCGAGTGGTGTACTAAACTGATTTCAAATCTGTGAGTTGGCTGTCAATTAATGGTCCTCATTCGACAGCTAACGTGGAGTTTGTTCACCCGAATTCCCACCCCTCCTATCGGCAGAGAAAGATTCATCAGGGTATCATTGCCACTGTGGTAATGGAAATGCTTCTGACTGCCTAATCGTAGAGGACCAAGTTCGGTGATAGTAGTAAGGAGAGTAAGCATTCAATTGAAATGTAACCCTGCTGCAACGGTATCTGTCTTTATTTGGCTTTCTAGGTGTATCACTTGAAACAATAGGGGCAAAAGTGTCAATGTCCTTTTCAGAGTTGTTCAAAAATCAATTTTACAATATTCTTTTTGCTTAAAAATTTATGTATAAGGTTCTCAAGAAGAGGCACCGCTTGAAGTCCTCTCATTCAATGAGTCTACATCTAGCTACAAAAATTAGTATTAATGAAAACTCTGGCAAATGGTTTGTTTATATTGATGAAGAGATGTGTGGAGATTTATAGCCAGCTTAATTAACAATTTTTAAAAGCCCAGATCTTTGCCCTTTGTGGATTTTCACCTACGATTTGTGTACACCTCTATCTTTTAAGAAATTCTCGAAACTCCTTGCAGTACAAATGAAAACACACTTAAATCATGAATTCCCATGTGTAATCCCGTTCTAATCGATATACTGGTGCTCTGGCAAATGTGTGCTGTCTCAGAAACGTTATTTCTTAATTTTTCAACAGTGACATCATTTTCACTGTGGAGACCCTTTCTCCGGGAACCCGTGAAATATGGTGGTGTCTTTCTCGACCTGGAACACACACATTTTTACCTTTCTCAGACATACTTATGCATGTTTTTTTCAGGGGTAGAAAGCAACTGTAAAACATTTGTGAATATTCAAAAAATTACCAATTTGTGAGCATGATAACAACTGCACCCGAAACCTATGTGCCTTTAATTCCTGAATTTAGTGCTGTGAACAAACCACCGTTCCAGTGGGTAGTCCACAGTAACTAAGTTTCATATGCAAATATTAATGTCGATTGTACTTGATTCAGTGAATTAGAATCACAGCCCTTATCCGAATGCACAGCAGTTTTTTGAGCTCCTAAATTCTACTTAGATGTACAAAGAAGTTTGGGAATCTGGCCTAGTGAGGATTTAAAGCTCAGACTAGTCCTTCCACCCTTTTGATTACAGACCTGCTAAAAAAAGAGGCCTCTGAAACTGACTGGTGATTTTTGTTGGTGGTGGATGTACTAAATGACTATTGACAATTAACTATCATTCAAGAAAATCTAGTTTTAGAAACGTTATGTGTCATGTAATCTCTGAGGGCTGGTAGCACTTGTGTATGTTGTAAAGTATAGCACAACTACAGCCAGAGTGTAACTTCTCCTTTGACTAGTTTCCTCTTTCCCAGCCTCCCACCCTCAAGCACACTGAAGGCTGATAATGGCACATTTTTTTATTGCGTTATAAAAACTCTTCCTGGAATTTCTGAAGGGTAAATAGCTGGATATTCACCCAAAGAGAACTGACAAACTTTCAGACTGTCTCCAGTTCAGCAGGATTGAAACCACAGTTCTCTCCAAAATTGAGCTTATTGTTTATTTTGTAACAGACAAATGAAAGTTATTTATCAATTTTCCTCCAGTTCCCAAAAGTAATGTACCTGCCCATCTTCCATATCTTTTAACTTTTTTGCTCTTTAAAAAGTGGGAAAGTTTTCACCCAAAAAAGTACGAATTGATACCAATTAGTATGGTATTCCCCGATTTGAAATAATCATATTAATTGTTAATAAGTGTATGTAATATTAACAACCAGACATACAGGCAAACAAGTATTTACCTACTGGTGATGGCATTTAACATTCTATTGAATAATTAATATTTATCCGTGTGTATAAATCTGTTTTGCACTTTTTTGATTTAACAGAAGCAAACCTGTAAAAAGTGTTTGTCTGCTGCACATTTTTTCAGTATCTCGTATTCAAAATGTGCCCCAGGTACAGTTTTTACACCGCAGTTTGCTTAAGATTGTTCAAAGAAGTTCCTAAAACATTCAGGTTTCTGCAGTAAAGCAGAAGGGAAAATTAAGCTTTCCGGGGTATTTTCTGCTCACAAATCATAATGCAGAGTTAATGAAAAATAGGCGGATTATCTGACATAGAGCTTGCTTTTTATCCATGCGCGTTCAATCTTTTTTGTTTGCTGAAAATGTCAGCACGTGATTAATTAAACAGTTCATTCAATGTATAATCCTTACAAGGTTTATGTCTGCTGACATTGCGAGCCCTGTTCATTATCCTACAGAAAGATTGCTGTAACGTGCTCATTTTCCATAAGTACTTGAGAAATACTGCCATTGTGCACCTGAGATTAATATTTCCTCAGTTTTTGTTGGTGTGACTCAGGTAATCCCCGCTCACTCTCTTTTGAATGGCTACACATTTCCCACTCCATACTCTGTTCAATCAACCAATCAATCAACAAAACTTTATTCGGTTTTTTTACAAAGAAAACCATGAAAGGCGTTCATTTCTGTGTCATTTAGCTAGACTTTGGAGTTCAGACGCAGTTTGTCTGACGAGGGCCTCCGACAAAGGACAGAGGATGCCCTTTCTGCCAAATTCGTGGTTCTCCAGCTCTATTTAGAGTTGTGGAAGTGCCAGGTTTCCGTCACCGAAGCCTCAGCCTGGATCCACGATAGGAAACCTTTGACCGAAGGCCCATCTGCCAAGGGGCTTATGGTCAAAGTACATCCACCCTATTTGGATGCATGTTTTTCCTTTTTGGCATTGGAAGGGAAAGCAGGCGAGTCCCGAATAAGAAACAAGCTATGGAAGTTTTTGACTGAAAAAAAATAACCTTTTGTGATTTTGTGCATTTCATGTGGCCCCTTCTTGGCAAACCGCGAGTGCCTTTGGTGGAGACAGGGCAGCCGCAGCTCAAGCTGAGGGCACAAATGCCCCAATCTGCCTGTAGGGGATGTTTTAATATTGTGGGCAGCAGGGCAATGCAACTGGCGCGGCCGCACTGGGTGCTGACCTGTTGAGGGGGCGCTGACCATGGATCGGGGGGGGGGGGGGGGGGGGGCTGTACTTAGCAGTAACTTATGATTGGAGAGATAAGGGGCACTTTTGTGGTAGTGAGAGAATCCGGTGAGGTGGTCATGGGATGTGGGGGGCCAAAAATGTTTGTTGCAGCGGGCGCCATCAGCTCTAAAGGCGGCCTAGGTGGGCGGTCTTCCACACGAGGAGTGGAGACCATAACCTCTGCAGACCTGGCAGGCTGGCAGCATGTCCGCCAGCTGTAAATGACACTCCATTTCATTTCATATAAACAATTGCAAATATGTTAGTGTATTGATAAAACATGTTACATTGTTTCGGTGCCAGAAGTCATTGTTTTCATCTGTCGATGCATAGTAAAGAAGTCCCCATGCACACAATGGACCTCCAGTGGAAGGAACCACAAACACACGGGTCCCAATGAAACACACCGCAGTTTACGCTGGGTTCTCATAGCCAAGTATCCACTGGCACATACAGTGCCCTAATGAATTGAATCAAAAGCTCCAACTGTGAATAGAGTCAGACCCCACTGAAGTTGACCACATGTACTCACTATGGGCCAGACTCAGACATTTATCTGCGTAATGAAATAAATATGGAACTTTAAAAACACATCTGTGCAACTCTTAAACTATTGATTAATGGAATGAGGATTTACATTGCAGATGGGATTTAACAGTGCTGAGTATCCGCTGGTATGAGGGATTTTCTGCAGCTATAAGTATAGGGCTAGACTGTGGAAAGGTGGGAGTGACAGGGGTTGGTAATGTGAAATCCGTGGAACAGCCATATTTGTGGGTATCTACACACATTTTTACTAGGCATTGCTCTCCCTGGAAACACACGCAACACTACTCCTGAAATAGCGGAGTAACCAGGAAGATGGTTCTGTGATCTGAAATGCTTCTACTGACTGGTGTTGTGTAGATCATGAATTTTAATCCCAGCAAAGCGGTCGCGCCCTTCTATCCTTCTGAAGTGGGTAAATTGAGTAATATATAGTGGGGAAAGTAATATTTTTGCACTGTGCTTAGTAAATGTGGTGCTTAGTACTTTGTAAAAAATACATTTATTAAATGCACTTTTAGATGGGGGAAGGAACATGTACTTGGAAAATATGTTTCTGTGGAGACAAAATATGCAAATATACAGTTTGACCACTCTTACTCATTCAAGTTGGCCAATCTGCGACAACCGAACACTCTGTGACTTAATAACATAAGCATAAGTATAGCTCAAAAAATGATGTAGTGTGAGACATTGAGAGAGCGCAAACTGATCTAAATGTATGAGTGCATCACACTTACCAGTAGTAAGCACAAATCATGAGGAGAAATGCCATGAGTGCTAATAGTATCTGCAATTATATTCTAAATGTGTAGCTAATATAGAGATTTAAGTAGAAGTGGAACTAATACAGAAATGTGTGACATTATATGATTTTAGTAGATGTGATTATTTCTGAATCCATGTCGTGTAGCTGTTAAAACATAAGATGGTATGTGGTTAAACGCAGAATGTGGTAGGCCTCAGGGCCAGAGCTGGAGGGAAAGGGAAGGTGTTTCTTTTCACGACACAGATTGTATTAATGTTTTGGTCATCGCATTAAATGGGCCATGATTTATAGAGATGTTTACTAAATAATAGAATAAGAATATTGACGTGCTTTAATTAAAGAAGAAGTTGAATGCTATAATCATGATGAGAAATATTGTAGGCCTGAAATGTTTTAACGTTGATTTATACGTACATGTCTGGGCTGAGAAATGTTGCAAGCCTTTTTAGAAAGTCTATGAGGAGTTGGGTTCTTGGCTGCAGATATCTGTCTGCACAGGAAAAGGGGGGATCCAATTATAAATGAATGAATAGAGGTCTGTTCAGTAGACGGCCCAGACATGGAGGAGGGTTCTGGAATGTTTGAGGGGTATCAGCGGGCCGGAGAAGAGTTTGAGAAGCAAGGTCAACTCTAACGTATGAGGCCCAATACAAAGCATCATGGAAAAAACCAGAAGCTACACCACGTGAGGGGCGTCTCGAGAGGGGCGTCTCAAATGTTGTTGACTGTTTTGTATTAGGGACAGCACCCCTGGGTGGAGTTAGAGCAGATACCTGAGGACCCTTTAGAGAGCGGATGGGTAGGCAGAGAGGGGTCATGACTGGAGAACTATAGGTTTTCACCAAGAGACTTAGAGTGAGTGACTTCCCTTGGGGGTCATTCACTGCTGACACCTTTGTTAGGTTGGGGCTTGGTTAAGTAGGGATACCATCTAGAGCAGGGTAGGGACAGCCTAACCTGTGCGTTTTCCTCCAACTTAAATGAAGGAGCGATATGCGTCGATGCTAATAGCTTTATTATTCTTAGAACTTGTGTTAGTGATTTCCGTTGCTCGTTTAAGGGCTTTCCGAGAGCACATGTATGTAATTGGACCTGTGTATCTCGTGAATCTCATTCTGAGATGCCTGTATTTGCAGCTAATCATTTCCTTACAATAAACTTTTGAAAGCTAGAAGTTGTCTGTGATCTTTGGGAGTAGAGTCCTTTATTGGGTGAACTAACTTGGAAATAGGTGCACTTTCTTTCCTCACAGACAGGCAACAAAGGTTCAGTCGACCAGAACGAGGTTTGGATCAATAGATATAAGGTATCGATCAAAATCTCGCCCTTTCAGTTGGTAGCTATAGAGGATGGTTGCCTTCTTGAGGACGGTGACCTAGGCCAGGTTAGCTTACCCCAAGGCCCCTAGAGATCGATGATCGGAAGAACAGCCCGCTGAAGAAGATCCGGATGACGTGAGACAGAAAAGGCAGCAGTATCGGTCGAGAGTGAGTATAAAGGGTTATGCGTGTTAGATTGCGGTGTTTTGTATTGTATCTATGTTGTAATGTCTGGCGGAGTTGAATGTCTGTAGAGTGACTGTGGAACAGGTTGTGAGCGCGCGCAACCGGTGGAAATCTTAAGTTCAAGGAGAGCTTAAGTGGTTCGGGTGTATCGGACACCCAGAGTAATTGTCAACTAGTGTGAAGGGGGTCATGAGGTACCATTGATCACCCGAAGGACCGAGATAGGGGGACCGTAAGAGTGAGTGCGTGAGTAACGGACGCTGGTCGGAAGTTACTGTGTGTGTAAGCAACCTATCAGAGAGACGATAGACATGTCGTCAGTTGTGTTGACAATTACAGATAGACTGTGGACGTACAGTCGAGAGAAGTGACCGCTTGGTCGGAAGTAGTCATTTTTCGGTGTATGAATGGGACGCATGCATAACCGGGAGACGAGTTGAGAAAGGAGGGGTGCTGCTGCGAAGCGGAGAAAAGTGACGTCAGAAAGTGTCGCGCAGTGATTGGCCGACCGGAGAAAGACCGCGCTGTGATAGGCCAGCTAGCAAAGACGTCAGACAGGGTCGCGACGTGATTGGCCGACCGGAGAAAGACCGCGCTGCGATAGGCCAAGCTAGCAAAGCCGCGACAGGATTGGTGGATTGTCATCAGGAAGTAAACAGAGTAGCGAGGCTGGATATTGTGCGCATAATTATGAAGTGTTTTAAATGGCTGAAAGCGGTGTTTAAAAAAGAGAAGCGGGGATCGTATGAAGGGGAAGAAGCCCCGCCGGAGGGTACGCCAGCTCGTTATATGGCAGTAAATGTTGGGTTGCATACGATCCTTTGGATATCAGAGTGGAGTAAGATTACTGAAGGAAATGAGGAACTGACGTTCCCGAAGTACGGGACGTTCAGATTAGAGGTGTTACATCGATTGAAATCAGTCATGACCTCAAAGAGACCCTTGCCTAGACCAACCCAGTTTGAAGCTCTTGAAGCATGGATTAGGGCAGCGCATGAAAAGAATATGAACAGACGACAAGAAAGGGTGAAACGCTCGGTAAGGGCAGTGCAGGATGCCAGGTGGGATGCGGATGCTAAAAGATGGAGAGTGCATAACCTGGAAGTGAATAAACTGTACCCAGTGTTAGAGGCGCCAGTAAATAAAAGTCCCCTGGAAGAAGATGATGAGAGCGAAACAGAGGACAGCCTGATAAACAGATTACTGACAGACAGGCCACCCCCGTATAATAGAGCAGGGGGAGAGGTCGAGAATACTGAAGGAGCAAAGGGGGGCAATGCAGGAGAGCATAGACCGCTTCCCAGTTCAGAGTGGGATCCTGAGCCAAAGAAAGAGTTGTTCCAGCCTAGTCAGGTGCAACAGGTAGTCGGTAGGTTTGTGGTACAAAGAGCGCCGGAAACGGAAAGCGCCACATCCTACCCATTACCAGATGCACTACAGGTACCTGTTACCATAGGTCCTATAATATCGATATATGACCAAGAGAGAGCAAAAGGGGAAGAACGGAAACGGAAAGACAGAGAAAGAGCAGAGGAGGCAAGGAGGAACGATACCACTAATTCCCCAAGTCAGATGCCGATACCCAGAGAGTGGAGCACCCCGATGCACACAGCAGGGGACCCAGGAGGAGATCCTGGGGGCCCTAGATGGCCAATGGATCTGAGGGGATCGGGACGAAAATCCTTTCAAGAGCTAAATGAGTACATGAAGCAGTGGGATGAGGCAGTGAAGGCTCAAAAGTGCATCATAGCTGCAGAAACTGAAAGGGAAAGTCAGGACAGCCGAGCTCGGACTCACTGCGGGGCTGGGGAGAGCAGCCCGGAGTGGGACTGTAGAGAGAGAGAGAGTAGGGGAGTCACCCATTGGGCCCGGAGAGGAGATAGAACAGACCTGGAAAACGGGGGCCCCGGGAGAGGAGGGGTGGCACGCCCAATACTCAGTGAAGGGGAGAGGAGAGCGCAAGAGTACAGAAACAGCTTTAAGTGTCCACACTGTGTGCCCGGCACCGGAGAACCGAATGGGAGTTGTGAGAGGTCGCACCATAGTCCCTGTGATGACGGAAATGAGCGCAGCCTAGGGAATATGGGGAACCAGGAAGGATCGTATCAGATACTGAGCGATACTAGGCAAAGAGAGAGTAGAGGGCAGAGGGAAAATAATAGAGAGGTGTGCGGTGATAGGAGAGAAGAAGAAGAGAGTGGGCAGAGCAAGGATAGGGGTAACAGGCCCGTGTTCCATCACCTTCCAAGATCGGATGGCCGAGCATGGGACCTGGAGAGATGGGAGCAAGGGAGGGCACCCATTAACTCTCCCGAACCCAAACGTAGAGCTCGAAGTTGGGATGGTAGGGAGACCAGTGAGCCCCCTTCGAAAGACATATTGCGAGCTGAGATAAAAGCCAAGAGACTCGATGTCACCAGTTTAAGGTCAGACCTGGATGACATGGTAGATGGTACCCTGCCTTTGGAAAGAATGGAAATGTATGAACAGGATGAAATACTGTATATGGCAAAGGACATCACTCGAAAGGCGAGAGCAGTCCATGAGAAGTTAGTCGAACTAGCAGGCAAATATATGGTGGACTTGTCAAGAACCAAAGCATTACAGGGTAACCACAGGCTACATTACTCAGATCGAGACCTAGATGAGAGGAGAACGATTGGGCTGAAAACACACATAAGGGAACTGATTACTGGAATAAGGACATGGAGGGCACTAGATAAGTGGGAAGAGAGGTGGTCCAAGAAAGGGACCGGCAGGAGAAGCATGATTGGTATGACACCAGGACAGCAGGGAATAGAAGCTTACCCTTTGCGGGAAGTTGCAAATGGGAACTATGTACATGTCCCTTGGAGTAGGGGAGATTTAGCTGCTTTTACCACCTCTTTCCCCAAATTACGAGAGAACCCTGTGGAGTGGTACAAGCAAGTCGAGAGGTTTGTAAAGATCTCTAAGGTCCTTTGGATAGATCTGAACACGTTGTTTGACATTGTAGTACCTGGAGATCTGTGGACAGCATGTAAGGTTAGCGCTGAGTGGCCCACAACGGAGCCAGAGAGAGATGCCAAGACTAATGGGCCGTCCGAGATTGTGATGGCAAAATTCGAGAGAGTGATGACTTGGCTGAAAGAAAAGGTGCCAATGCAAGACATAGATTGGGTCAGAATAGACCGAACGAGACAGGAACCCAAAGAGACAGTCCACGAATATTACGAGAGATTGCTGAAGGCGTTTAAACAGTATAGCGGCTTGGATGTAATGGACCCAAAAGACATAGGACAATTCGTGTCCAAGTTCGTTCTGGGACTGAGACCGGATATTAGTTTAATGATTCAGCAACACTCGATTTGTTGGCAAACTAAACCCCTAGATGAAATACTGAGATATGCCAGGTACTGCTGTGATGAGATAGATTCCAAGGCTAAGAAACTAAAAGAAAAGTTGATGGTGGTACAGATGCAAGCAGCAGGGAAGGGGGGGCCGCAGCAACAGCAGCAAGGAACAGGTACAGGAGGAAAGAAGCAGTACAGTCAGAACAAGGGTAATGAGGAGAGTTCCACCTTTAGACCCAGAATAGACATAGCTACCTTGAAGAAAACGACTAGGTGCCACCAGTGTAACGAGCTGGGGCATTGGAAACGCGAGTGCCCTTACAATGTAGAGATAGGAGAACAAGAGATAGAGGAGGAAGAGGTTCAGAGCGCGCCTACAAGAGGGGTAACGCCATACCAAGGAAAGGTGCTCAAAGGGGGGGCTCCTCCCCGAGCCCAGTTCCCGCAACCTCCTCGAGTAGGGAGTATGGGTAAGACCTATAGACAAATGCCCCTGTTTGTGGAAGGGGAAGAGTGCTATTATGTGGACCCATTAACCGGACAGAGAGTGGAAAGAGAAGACTGCACCCTTGGGGCAGCCTTAGAGGTAGATCAGAGGGGACCCTATGTGGAAGCAGAAGTAGCAGGGTGCCCTACGACATTTCTGGTGGACACAGGAGCCACTAGATCCACGATCAGATCAGCTGCAGTTCCAGACCTGCCCATGTCTGGAGAGACCATACAGGTGGTAGGGGTCGCAAACAGAAGAATAACCAGCCAATTGACAGAACCGGTGCAGGTGAAAATAGGGAAGTACAGTGATGAGCACCAGTTTGTGGTTTGCGATTCAAGTCCTGTGTGTCTGCTAGGAAGAGACCTGTTGTGTAAATTAAATTGTACTATATACTGTACCCCCCAGGGAGTGGAGGTATTGACTAATGATGATGATGCAGATTTCAAAGTTGCAAACTCCAGAATATGTGTGGAGCTGTACCCTACTTTGACAGTAGATGAGCTTCCCTGGGATTTGAGAGAGACAGTGGCATCAGAAGTATGGGATTTCACTGGGGAAGAGATTGGATTGGTCAAAGGGGTGGACCCAGTGAAAATTGTAGTGAAACCGCATGCTGAGTTCCCAAGAACACCCCAATATAAATTGACTCCAGAAACGATTGCAGGCATAAAACCCGTGATCGAGTCCATGATTAAACAGGGAATACTGAAAGAAATCGTGGGTAGTCCATGCAACTCCCCGATTATGGGTCTGCAGAAACCAAATGGGAAATTTCGGATAGTACAGGACCTTCGAAAGATTAATAACATAGTCGTTTCATGTTGTCCAGTGGTACCGAATCCATCAGTGATACTGTTTCAGATTCCATTCCAAGCAGAGTGGTTCACAGTGATCGATCTTTGTCAGGCTTTCTTTTCGATCCCTTTGGACGAAGATAGCCATTTTCTTTTCGCATTTAAGCTGGAAAATCGCGTCCTAACATGGTGTCGTATCCCTCAGGGGTATACAGAGAGCCCATCGATCTTTAACCAGCTTTTGAAGAAAAATCTTGAAAGTCTAGTGCTGCCCCAGAAGTCAGTTCTGGTCCAGTACATAGACGACCTCCTTGTGGCGTCAGAAACAGAAGAAGCTTGCAGGGAAGACTCCATTGCTTTGTTAAATCACCTAGCTGCCAATGGGCATAAGGTGTCCCCGGGAAAATTGCAGTACTGCCTGACAGAAGTGCAGTACTTAGGACACAGAATTGAGAAAGGCAAACGAAAAGTGTCACCAGACAGGATAGAGGCGATCATGAAAATGAATGCGCCTAAGACACAGAGAGAGGTCAGGATGTTTCTAGGGATGGTGGGTTATTGCCGACAGTGGATCGTGAACTTTTCACTGAAAGCAAAGCCCTTGCAAAAACTGACGCACAAAGAGGTGAGTGATCCGGTACCATGGGACAAAGACTGTTTGATGGCGTTCCTACAGCTGAGAGAGGACCTGTGTCGTGCTCCGGCATTGGGAATGCCTGATTACAATAAACAATTTTTTCTTTACTGTTGTGAGAGAGAAGGTTGTGCGTTGTCTGTGTTGGTCCAAATCCATGGGAATGCCCGTAGACCAGTTGCTTATTTCTCGGCTACTTTAGACCCAGTAGCCGCAGCGTTGCCCGGATGTCTCAAGTCCGTTGCTGCAACGGGTGTCAGCATTGAAAGATGTGAAAATATCGTTATGGGGCACCCGTTAGAGGTGTGCGTGCCACATTCTGTTGAACTGTTGATGACCAGGACCAAAACACAGCATCTGACCAACAGTAGGCTCACGCGCTATGAGCAAGTTATTCTTGCTGCAGAGAACGTGACCCTCAAGAGATGCTCTGTTTTGAACCCTGCTACATTGATGCCACTTCCAAATGATATTGAGGATGATGATGAATGTACAGACCATGACTGTCTCGATGTGACTGAACTATGCACCAAACCCAGACCCGACATCGTAGATGAGCCACTGACCGACCCAGACGAAGTTTTCTTTGTCGATGGCTCATGTGTAAGAGACGAAGTTGGGCAGTTGAGAGCAGCTTATGCTGTTTGCACAATTGAAGGAGTTGTGGAAGCAGGGTGCCTGGAAGGAGTACACTCCGCTCAGGTAGCCGAGATTATTGCCCTGACACGTGCTTGCTTAGCAGGCAATCAAATTCGAGTTACCATATACACCGACAGCCAGTATGGGTATGGGGTAGTTCATGATTACGGGCAGTTATGGTCTCAAAGAGGGTTCATGACTTCCTCAGGCTCTCCCATTCGCAATGGAGAGTTTGTGCGCCTGTTGTTAGAAGCATTGCAATGCCCAGCAAGTATCGCAGTTGTAAAGTGCACCGCACATACCAGAAATGAGGACTTTGTTTCGAAAGGCAATAGATATGCTGATGAAGTTGCGCGGTATTGCGCGGAACAAGGTTACTCTTTCACAGAGGTGGAAGTGGGTGGAATAAATGTAAGAACTGAATTAGCTATGATACTGGAAACTGTTGATACTTGGGATGAACTGTCAACCATGCAAGAAAACGCTCCTGATTCTGAAAAAGAAACATGGGAAAAGGCAGGATGTGTAATGGGTGAGACCCATTTTTGGGTCTCAGCAGACGGCAGAGCAGTGTTGCCCAATGAGATGGTGAGTCCAATGGCTAGACTCATACATGGTCCCGTACACTTAGGGAGAGATGCTATGCTGAGAGTGTTTAGACAGACTTGGTACAATCCTAAGTTTAGAATAGCAGCAGAAGCAGTGTGCCAGCGTTGTGTGACCTGCCAGCAGCTGAACGTAGGGAAAAGAACACCAGTTGCACTAAGTCACATAGGGAGGTCTGGAGGTCCATTCAATAGAATGCAGATAGATTTCATTGAAATGCCAAGGTGCAACCGCCTCCGCTATGTCCTGGTGGTTGTTTGTGTGTTCTCCAGATGGGTTGAGGCATACCCTACACGTAGGTGCGACACCCTCACAGTGGCCAAGTTACTGCTTAGAGAACTCATCCCTCGCTTCGGGGTGCCGGCCTTTTTGGAATCAGATAGGGGAACACATTTTAACAGCGAGCTTGTGAAGATGATCTGTGTAGCACTAAATATTGACCAAAAGCTGCATTGCAGTTACCGACCAGAAGCCTCAGGAATTGTGGAACAGATCAATGGAACAATCAAGGCCAGAATAGCGAAAGTGTGCTCCTCAACGACCCTGAGTTGGCCTGATGCCCTGCCATTAGTTCTCATGAGCCTTCGTAGTACCCCAGACAGAAGAACAGGGTTGTCACCACATGAGGTGTTAATGGGGAGAGCAATGAGGCTGCCATCTATTCCAGCTACTGCACTGTTAAATATCACAGATGATATGATCCTGGACTATTGTAAGGGGCTGTCTGACGCCATGCGTTCTGTGTCCCTTCAGGTGCAGGCTGCAGAGGTTCCAGCGTGCCAGGGCCCGTGCCATGACCTGAACCCTGGGGACTGGGTCCTGGTAAGAAAACACGTGAGAAGAAGCTGTCTGGATATTCGTTGGCGTGGGCCCTTCCAGGTCATCCTGATCACAAACACAGCTGTAAAGGTGGGAGGCCTGCCCAATTGGATCCACGCGTCACATACGAAAAGGGTTCCAGCACCTCTGGAAACAGCTCCTCTCTCGGATAGACGTCCAGCAGAGGACCGAGAAGCCATAGAGGGGGCTAGCCAAGCTGTAGAGGTGCCAGCGGAAGCAGGGAACGAGTCTGACCAAGCTGAGGACGGTCAGTACAACAGCGAAACAGAAGACGCTACAGAAGGAGAAAGTAGCTGGGAGTACGAGTCTGACCCTGACAGGTCTGAAAGAGAGCGAGAACAGACCAGAAGGAGAAGGAGTAGAAGGGCACGTGGAGAAGCTAATTGGCCGCAAAGAAGGAGCTCTAGCCTGAGGTCAACTCCAGAGTTAACCCTTCCTCCGATATCAGAAGACTCAGATCCAGAAGAAGGTGCTCAGGGCGCTGAAGCACCGGACCGAAGAAGGTCAAGAAGAGTGCGAGTGCCTAACAGAAGATACTCCACACCTGAGTGGACATATCTGGCGTCAAATGTCTGTGAAACCGGAGACAGGGAGGATCCGAGCGGTAGTGGTGTCCAGTTCTGAGCCCATTATCACCGTGGAAATACGACTGTTGGTACCCGGTGTCGAACAAGAAGGGTCACTAACATTCGTGCTCCCCAGACCTCCCCGCCTCAGCAAGTTAAAACACATGTTTCTTACAGAATTGCAATTCCCCGACTTTGGTACAACGATAACAGCACATGAAGAGCACAATCTTCGTTTGGAAATACTGAACTATGCTATTGAAGCTGCAACCACAAATCTGATAGTAGACTGTTAAAGGACTTTGTAAATAAAGCAAGCAGAAAAAGAAGATTACCTAGCGCCCAGGAAGCAGAGAATTTTAGGGAACTTCCCTTGAGTTGATGGAGAAGGGCTAGGGTTGTCTTTTTGAACTGTTAAAGGACTTTTGCGAAGAAGGTTGTCAGCCTCCAGTTGTGTGGATTCTAAAGACAAAAGGATTGAAAAGAGACTGTAAAGGAACGAGAGGAAAAGAACTTTTTGCAAAGATAAAGAGAGAGCTAGATTGTCTGACGAAATGGAGGCCGGCACCCCGAACCGCAGAGCTAAATGTATAATAGGTACACTAATAGTAGGAGTGATAATATTAATAGCTTTAGTGGTAACAATTTCTTATGTAAAGGGACAGGAAGAAGAGGCAAAGGTAACTGATGTGAGTTCTGCAGAAACGCTTACACCCACAGTTGCTGGTGAGAAAAGGGAAAACACTCAAGAGAAAGCGTTATTGGCTGCAGAAGCCCGCAGGTTACATGTAGACGAGTCCCAAGGAGACTTTAGGTCAAATGCTTATGCTAAACTCTTATATGAATACGTGGATGCCATGGAGGTTAAGGATTGCTACGTCTGCATGCAGTTGCCGGCGTCTGTAGATGAGGGAATTCGATATCATCACCTCCCGCTGACATATGGCATTACATGTAGCTTATTGCTTAGTATATTTTATGAAAGAGATAGTTTTGAATACTATTTCTCCAATTATGATTCAGTGTTGCCAGAAGTCCCAAATTATAAGCAGATGAACAAATGGGATTACTGGAAGAGTGAAGACAGATTGGCCAAGTTCTTCATTCCTTGGATTACCTTAGATACTTCACATGCCCGTAGAAATAACCTGACATGTAAGGTGTCAGAAGTCGAGAAGAAGTTCATAGGGCAGGTGGATGATCGTTACAGGAGACAAAAGATTTTGAAAAAATCAGGACAATGGAAAACAGATTGGACCGAGGAAGAGAAGGCACACAAGAGAAAGGGTAGTAGTGGTCCAATAGCTTTAGATAAGACGCAGAGAGGAAAGCTATGTCTTCACCGAGCCAAAACGTATTATGAAAATGTATACGTGGGTGAAGTTGACTGTGAACATGCTTTCAATCTAGAGTACTATACTAAGGATTTCCTAAAGGGAATGCAAGTGATTCCAAATGTGTATTTTGTATGTGGAAGAAATGCTTACGTGAGACTACCTGACAACTGGTATGGATCATGTTACCTAGCAATTGTCTTCCCCAAAATATATCATGCACAAGACTTAGTGATCATTGAGGGCAAGACATCTTCGAGGGGAAGGAGAGATGTAGGAGATGCAGAAATGGTTGGAGATGTCTTTGGAGCTATGTTCCCTCTTTTGGGAGTAATCCTTAATGATGTTAAAATTAGACGACTGGCAACAGTTGTCGACAGGTTGTCTGCCAGCACTGCTCAGTCCTTAATGCTGGTAGAAGGAGAGATGCAATCGATAAGGGCTATGGTTCTTCAAAACCGTCTTGCGTTAGATGTCCTATTAGCAAAAGAGGGCGGAGTCTGTAAGGCTTTGAAGGTCCAGGAATGCTGCACTTACATTCCAGACAATTCGAAGCCCCTTGAGAAGGTTATTAGGAACATAACTAATATTCACAAGGAGATCGAAGACTTGAGTAGAGAAAATGTCTGGGAAAAGGTGGGCCACGGAATGAGTACAGTTGGAGGGTGGTTTTCCACCTTAGGCAAAAGCTTTGTTTGGTATATCCTAAAGCCTATCATCATAATATTGATCTGTGGGATTATATTGTGGGGATTGGTGAGGGTATTCAAATGGTACAGAGCAAGAAGGTCAGAAAGGGCCCAAAGAGAGCAGCTGCAGAGATTGGCTGCCATACAAGATAATCAGTACCGGAGCCTGAGGGCTCTGGAAGCGCAGAGAATGCCAGCAATAACTGCAGTCTAAATGTTAGTGATGACCCCGAGAGGTCATCAAAGGGGGGAACTGAGAGAGCGCAAACTGATCTAAATGTATGAGTGCATCACACTTACCAGTAGTAAGCACAAATCATGAGGAGAAATGCCATGAGTGCTAATAGTATCTGCAATTATATTCTAAATGTGTAGCTAATATAGAGATTTAAGTAGAAGTGGAACTAATACAGAAATGTGTGACATTATATGATTTTAGTAGATGTGATTATTTCTGAATCCATGTCGTGTAGCTGTTAAAACATAAGATGGTATGTGGTTAAACGCAGAATGTGGTAGGCCTCAGGGCCAGAGCTGGAGGGAAAGGGAAGGTGTTTCTTTTCACGACACAGATTGTATTAATGTTTTGGTCATCGCATTAAATGGGCCATGATTTATAGAGATGTTTACTAAATAATAGAATAAGAATATTGACGTGCTTTAATTAAAGAAGAAGTTGAATGCTATAATCATGATGAGAAATATTGTAGGCCTGAAATGTTTTAACGTTGATTTATACGTACATGTCTGGGCTGAGAAATGTTGCAAGCCTTTTTAGAAAGTCTATGAGGAGTTGGGTTCTTGGCTGCAGATATCTGTCTGCACAGGAAAAGGGGGGATCCAATTATAAATGAATGAATAGAGGTCTGTTCAGTAGACGGCCCAGACATGGAGGAGGGTTCTGGAATGTTTGAGGGGTATCAGCGGGCCGGAGAAGAGTTTGAGAAGCAAGGTCAACTCTAACGTATGAGGCCCAATACAAAGCATCATGGAAAAAACCAGAAGCTACACCACGTGAGGGGCGTCTCGAGAGGGGCGTCTCAAATGTTGTTGACTGTTTTGTATTAGGGACAGCACCCCTGGGTGGAGTTAGAGCAGATACCTGAGGACCCTTTAGAGAGCGGATGGGTAGGCAGAGAGGGGTCATGACTGGAGAACTATAGGTTTTCACCAAGAGACTTAGAGTGAGTGACTTCCCTTGGGGGTCATTCACTGCTGACACCTTTGTTAGGTTGGGGCTTGGTTAAGTAGGGATACCATCTAGAGCAGGGTAGGGACAGCCTAACCTGTGCGTTTTCCTCCAACTTAAATGAAGGAGCGATATGCGTCGATGCTAATAGCTTTATTATTCTTAGAACTTGTGTTAGTGATTTCCGTTGCTCGTTTAAGGGCTTTCCGAGAGCACATGTATGTAATTGGACCTGTGTATCTCGTGAATCTCATTCTGAGATGCCTGTATTTGCAGCTAATCATTTCCTTACAATAAACTTTTGAAAGCTAGAAGTTGTCTGTGATCTTTGGGAGTAGAGTCCTTTATTGGGTGAACTAACTTGGAAATAGGTGCACTTTCTTTCCTCACAGACAGGCAACAAAGGTTCAGTCGACCAGAACGAGGTTTGGATCAATAGATATAAGGTATCGATCAAAATCTCGCCCTTTCAACATTACCCTTTGTCAAAAACAAGTATAAATTCACATCCCTTTACAAATGGGCTGACCAACCACCATAGCTGCTCTTATCTAAGGGTAAACTGTGTAACAAAGTTAGCACTGCGACTAAACTTTAGAACAGCATGTAAACCATTCATTTATTTTTTATTTATTTTATTTATTCAGAGTTTTATATAGCGCGAACAAGATCTTTACAGATATCAGAGCGCTTCACAGAAAACAAGGGGTGAGGATAGCATGAGGGTGACGCAACATAATATTGGGTGCAATATAAAATTCAGTAGCGTGATCGGATAGCAGTCAAGTTCTAGTAAAATATCAATAAACAATCAATTAAGCAATAATATAAGACGATACAGAGTCTTTCATACAACTACGATAAAAATCAGGAGAAATTGGGCTAAAGGGATGGCTTATGACAGTATCTAAAATTTACAGGGAGCAAGGGGAGGGGCATCGAGAGTCAGTAGGCTACCGTGAATAGTCTAATAATAGATAGTGAGTGAGTAGCATAAAAGGCTCGACTAACCATCATAGAAATTGTGGCAAACAAGAAGAATAAACAAATCTAAATCACGAATAATATGACATTATTTGACATTAGACAAACATGTAACCAGTAATACCCAAGCGATGCGAAGTCTCTGAGCAACAGACATTAAAGTTCAGGTGAACTTAGCCATGAGGATGGCTTTCACCTCTTTCTTAAAGAAAGCCGTGGAGGAGATAAGCCTTGTTTCGGGAGGGAGTGCGTTCCAGATCCTCGGTGCCATTCCTGAGAAGGAGCGTTTGTATGTTTTTTCCTTCCGGAATCTGCGAGGTTTCAAGAGTAGATTTTTTGTACTTCTATTGGATCTCGAACCTCCTAATATAGTCAGCTTTTGACTGAGGTAGTTAGGTGCCTTGTGGTGTACGGCCGCGTGTGTCATCACAGCAATTTTCTGTTGTATTCTGGCTTCAAGGGGCAGCCATTTCAGAGATTTCAAGTCAGGGGTTATATGAGAGTGTTTTCTTGAGCCAGTAATGAGTCTCGCGGCAGCGTTCAAGGAGGCTCTTAGGGGTGCAGTTGTTGCTAGAGGGAGACCACTGTGGGTCACAATTCCATAGTCTATGCGGGGGATGACGAGGGCTTGTACTGCATATTGGAAGTTTTTGGCTGGGAGGAAGGGTTTCAGCTTCCTCAATGTGTTGATTTGGAAATTAGCTCCTTTCGTTGCTTTGCTAATGTGCTGTTGCATGTTGAGCTTTGCGTCAAGTGTGATACCTAAGGATTTAGCGGAATCCACGATGGTGGGCCGGACATTGAGTGCTGTTAGGTGGTTGAGCCAAAGTTGGGTGGTGGTAGATTTCGCAGGGGGTGTTATCAAAAGGAACTCAGTTTTCAGAGCATTTAGTTTGAGGTGATTGTCGGCCAACCACGATTGGGTCTTTATAAGAGTGTAGACCACATGCTTTAGAACAGCATGTAAACCATTCAAGTTGGCCAATCTGCGACAACCGAACACTCTGTGACTTAATAACATAAGCATAAGTATAGCTCAAAAAATGATGTAGTGTGAGACATTACCCTTTGTCAAAAACAAGTATAAATTCACATCCCTTTACAAATGGGATGACCAACCACCATAGCTGCTCTTATCTAAGGGTATACCGTGTAACAAAGTTAGCACTGCAACTAAACTTTAGAACAGCATGTAAACCATTCATTCTGTGGTCGTTTTAATGCAGTGATTCCCACTGAGGTGATCAACTGCAAAGGAAACCAAAGAATTCAGAAGCGCATTACCAGAATACAGAATTTTCACCCTACTCGTCACATTGCAAGTCTCTGCTGGTGCAAATGGCACCACTTAATTGTTTTGTATCCGTTAGTGTGTAGAGCGCACAGTAGTAGGTGGTTGCTTCTAAGCACTTTTGAGTGGGAGGTAGTGCAGGATACTCATAGCCGAAGAGCTAGCGTATGACAGACAAGTGGATAATGGAAGGAATCCAGTCATTTTTGTGCCCAGATTGAACAAAATGGCGAGGATGGACCAACAAATAAGAAACAACAGGATATTTAGCAACAGCAACACTTAAAAGTAGGCGCCATGGGGATGCAAAAAGACATGATCTGGCACAAGTGCGTGGCGGCAAAACGTTGGCCCAGGAAGTCAGAAACCTCCATGACTAACGAGAAGATTGTCGCCCAACAAAGTGCAATGAACGGTGGGAAAAACTTGTCAAGATAAATGTTTCTGAATGGGAAGTTTGCTATTTGGCTGCCACAAGGAAGAGGTAGCATGCCATACTGAAGAGTGACATCGACAGGCACCATGGGATAGTGCTCAGGAAGAGACTATAACACTGTGCCTGGCTGCAGAGGAGATTGTAGATTTCCACCAGGAGCGCCAATATCAATAGTGCAGCAGGTGCAATGGCACGGGCCTGAAGGACAACTCCACCCCAATTATTTCTGATTTGTACTATGTAGTCAGCAGTTGAGGGGTCCATCTCCATTGCTTGCATTAGGGTATTTTTGTTTGGAGTTTTTGCTAAAGATTTTCCAAAGTGCTTTGCAAAGATCCGGTGACCCACAATTGATGTTTCTTACACTGACAGATTGAAGATTTCTGTTAATATCACTATACCCCTGTAGAACACCATAGTATCAACTAAAACTGGGAAAGCTGAGGAAAGTAAGCCCAGGAACAATAAAGAATATACTTTATTGAATTTTTGGGGCCATGAAACACTTAGTGAATGGATGTGTGTGCTCGACTTCTGCAATATGCTCCTTCCCAAGATAACGACAAGAGTGGGAGCAATGTTAACAAGAAAAGCTGTCTCATGCTGACGGACAAGTACAGTAGCATAGCAAGGATGCCATGGGCCATGACAAGCAAGAAAAATGACCCTTTTGACTGCTTTTGGGGTAGTAAAATGCAGCAGTTATCAGGGTTCACTGGGCCCCGGTGCCACTGCACTTGCTACACCAATGGTATCAAAACAGCTGGACAAAAAGAATGAGAGAGAGCGTGGCAAAGGGATACATGCCACACCTAATGCTTTGATTGGTGGCCTTTAGTATAGCAGTTAGGAGGGGAAACTTTGATCAGGCTAAGGGCAGCCTGCCAGTGAGTGACCCACATTCTACCTGTGAGTCAAGACAATGATGTGGCATGCCATTGGCAACAGGTTCTTTTCTACTTGTTAGGATTTGCACATTGTTACATTTTATACATGCAAGAAAGTGAGATGAAGGGTCACCAACCATGCTCCCAATTTTGACACATAAATTCAATTTGACCTTGTCGAACCCAACTGCTATAAAATGAGATTAAGGAGAATCATATAATTTCCAGCATTTCCCCGGTAGCATCCATGTTTCAGCCTGGAAATAGTAAACTGATGGATAGATATTACCTCGCTCATTGGATAAAGGTTTCCTTGGTACAAATGGTGGGCTGCTATCTTAAACGCCTGCCCACACAAATTTTAGAACAAACAAAGGTTGTAGTCTTATTGACGTTAAAAGGCAATAAAGTAGCATTTTGGCAATCATCACTGATCTGCTGAGACAGACGATGCTATTAGAAGCTCCCAACCAACTATACTCAAACGCTTTGCAGAATTTAGGTGAAAGGCGAATAGGCCTTTAAAAATTGTTCAGGCATCGTGGGAGCCATTTATGGTGAGGATGGTGGCCCGCCAGGTCAGCAGAGGCTACAGACTCCACTCGTCTGGCGGGGAACTGCTTGTTCTGATTTAGAGTTTTTCGCCTACCTGGTGGCAATCCTAAAGCCTTCATTACAGCCAACCGAAGGCCGACGACTTTGCTGAGTGGGCTCCATATTTGTTTCACACGGTTGACAAAGTTTTTTTTTCGCAAAAAAACTCCACAAGCTGGAATTGCCTCCAGCAAAAGAAATTAGTAGCGCTGATGTCATTGAGGTTTCTCCATGCATGTGGCTGCCATTAATTGATTCCTTTGCCCTTGACTGCCATGGCCGTGCATGACAATCATGGCAGGGAAATCTAGAGATGGCATCCCTGTCCTAAAGAGAACAATATGAACTAAAGGCCCTATGGTGGACAGGCCATAAGGCAAAAGATTTCTGATGGCACGGCCAGTTGAGGCCTCGCCCTGGGTAACCCTGCATCTCACCCATCACCAAATAGAGGGGAAGCTACGAGTTTGGTGTAAAAAGGCCTATACGTTTATTGATGGTATGGATTTATAAATAGGGTACGCTGGCCATGATGTAAAACTCTAAACTCTCTTAGCATCAATGTGAAGAAATACCATAGGCCTGTGTGAGTCAATGAGCTGGGGGTGTGTGTTTGGGTATAACCAATATTTTGGCCTCTCTCATAGAGGAGATGACCTTACAACCAAGTAGTTGAGCCGGTTTATGAATTTATGTTTTAAGTCAGTCAGATAGGTCTTGTAAAAGTTACTTGTAAATCCGCCTGGTCCTGGAGCCTTGTCTCCCTTTCTGGGGTTCTTATTGTGTGCCAGATTTTGTCGCTTGATATTGAAGCATCGATACTCTCTCTTCATTTTTTGAATAGACTTTGCAGAGATGCTCCAGTGATATAGAGAGTCAGGAGGGCATAGGGAATATTTATCTTTTGAACATAGTAATGAGAAGTACTTCCGGAATTCCTCAGCAAATCTGATCCCATAATTTTTGCTTGCAGGAAATCTGGTTTAATGCAGCAAATATCTCAGGAAAAATGTGAGCGTTGCTAGAACTACCTCTTTTTCAGGAAACTTTAAAGAGATATGTATTTGCAAGACTAACTGTATGTGAAATTGGATGCGTGGCATGGTCTCATGCGCTGTGCTAGCCACTTCCACCTCTTGAGTTCCAAAACTGTGAGGGTGATTTAGAGTTCTGTGGAGCTCCACCATAAATTGGAACGCGTCCCGCCCCATCAAGCTATCTGATCCTCTGCTCAATTTAGAAGTTGGGATATTGCCAGCTTCCTATGGAGGAGCCGCAGCTGGCTTCAGTGTTAGAAACTCTTGAAATGATGGGCTGTGAGCCAAAGGACCACCGCAGGTCACTCTGGCGGTGGCCCCACACCCACTGATTTTCCCTATATGGGTCTGCCAGCCACCATGACTGACCTGTGAGGGAAAACAAACAATGGGCATGATGCAAAGGGAGAAAGCTCCTTCAGAAGGAGGGTCATTGATTTCACGTTTTTTCTCATACATACTCCTGCGTTGGGAGTTTGCGTGAGAAAAATGAAAAAGAATGCTAAGCAAGCTAAAACACGTGATGCCTACTCACAATAGGGCTGTGCATATACACAAAAGGATCTCTAAATGTGACATGCAGTACTTTTTTGATAGGGTGACTGCAATAGTCCCCGCGGTCCAAGCAGGTCGCCTGCCAATCTTTAGGTCATGCCGTACATAGAGAATTTATTAGGCTAGTGTTTCTAGTTCCTTTTGTAGGTTTTTGTAAAAATTACATGGTTTACGCATTAAAGGATTGCGCACTTTGCCCACCCCACGTTTGCCCTATTCTGTTTCCTGCTGTGAGTGAAGCGTTAAGTATGCCCTTTGTAATACTAGGATTACGCTAATGTAATTTTCTGTATCTGTATCACTGCTAAAAAGTAATCTGATGATTGGGTAATATTATTACCTTTTTCAACGCCTGTGGTCTTGTATAATCTGCAAGTATATTTCACTTGATTTATTCAGGTTATAACATACACGAAGCAACTGGCAGCATATGCAATGTATATTTTCAACCTTTTTGCAAGGCTGGACAGTCCATTTCTTCACAACAATTGGTGCCTCTAAAAGAGCTCTCACATTTGCAGGACAGGGCAAGGGAACAGTTTTTTTTGGAGTGATCCTGCTAGGTCATTATGTCTGAAAGCTCAGTGTCAGCGGCAATTGATGATTATCTCTTTATCGGCTTTAAGTTTCCGGAGCCAGTAAGGTGGCCACACACGCCTGCTATAATAGCAGCAGGTAGAGCCTGCCCACAGTTGAGAGCCTCTTCTTTCTGTCGTTTGGTAGCAGAAAATCTGGAGCCAACAAAAATATTGAATGAGTTATTCTTAAATGTAAAAAGCTTCAACATTAACAGTGTGGTGGATTTTTCACCATCATTAGTTTAGGGGTGAGAACATATGTGTTTCCATTGGAGGGGCGTGGTGATGGACATTAAAAATATTCAAAATACCCATTGAGTTGTTATCTTATGGGTGCTCGCAAACAATTACAATGGAGTTTTTCTATCAAATCACACCTAAAGCTACTCTCAAAAAGGTTTGGAGCAAGTGTTTACCAGGGATAGCAACAGCGGCAGCACCTTCGCAATGGCAGAGGAGCCTCGCCCCACTGCCTGGCTCAGAGCCAGCAAATGAAAAATAAAAGATGTTCTAGCATTGTTTATTTTTCGTGTGCTGGCTCTGAGCAAGCTTGTGCAGGCAGGGGACAGGCATGGGAGCGGGGAGGAGGAGGGCTTGTGTACTCCATATGTGTGCAAATGTGTTTGATTGGCTGGCTCAGGCTGACCAAAACACACAGGCGCACTTAGGTTTCTCCAGCCCGGCTGCATTCAGCAGCCGGCCTGGAGAAACCCCACAGACTCCAACACCTGAGGGGAGCGTCTTTCCAGCCCACTCAGGCCAATCTCCACGCTGCTCTGCAGCGTGGAGATTGGATGGGGTCTGCCCCACGGGCTGCTGGGACCAGGAAGAGGACAGCGGGAGGCGGCAAGCGGCTTCAGGTAAGTTCTTTTTTTAATGATTATTAACACATCCCGACCTCCGCGCGCTCCCCCCACATGCGTCATCCCACGACCCTTTGTTAGTGGTGGCCGTCACTGGATAGCAAAGTCCCTTCAAATGCCACAATTATTTTACAATGTTCAAATAATAAATCTTGTGTGAAAACACCCATTTCTTCCACAATTACAAATGCAGGTTTTTCTCCCAGTGGGAAATTTGTATTAGTAACAGGGAGGATGGCGAGTGCAACTAGGACTACTCTAAAGAGATGCGAACTGTACCACATGCTTTTTGCTCTACCGGTTCTACTACTGAATATCAACTTCTGAAATATGGAGATTCAAGAATATTGTGGACAGAATATCGTGGGACAAAATATTGCTAAATGCATGTAGGAAAATATAGATTTACTATTCCTGGCTCCACATCTGCATTCCTTGAAGATATATATTTATATCTCCAAGGGACATATATGTGAAGTTAAGTATAGAAAATGTATACTTACGTACTTATTTCGATATCTTGTCATTGATATTCTGTGCCCTCGATATTCAGGCTTTGATAATCATGGTTCACACTTGCTGTACAACCCTTGGCCCGACTATTTGGAGACTGGTGTCCTACTCTTTCCATCCTCACACAATGAGAAGGCTGTCAGTTGCCACGGGTCTCGTACTGGTTCCCCACTTTCTGTCTCTTACAGGCAGTATTGTTTTTGTGCAGAAAGGGACACCTTCCTACACAAAGGCAATCCAGAGAGGCATTTTCCACTATGCAGCACATATAGAAAGAGGTAAAAATGAGGAGAAATAAACATATTTCTCATTGTTACTCCTCACCTGGGGAGGTGTAAGATGTTGATGCATTCTCAGGTTTACAAGGCCTTGTAAATCTAGGAATGCATCAAAGACCATTGGAGTTGCCTGGGAACACCCACCGCAAAGCACATGGAACGTCTCACTTGCGCAGAGTAAGGCAACGTAGCGATTTGCGCTGCCTTGCATTACTCCATATTTGTGAAGCCATTCAAAGCCATGCAAAGTGGCTTTGCGTGACTTCATAAATATGACTGAGGTTTGATTCATGCATCTACCACGTTGCGTGGTGCGAGCATGACGCAAGGCTCTCATAAATATGCTAAGTCTTTTGCTTTCCATGCCTCACTCATTCTTACAAGCAACTTTGTTGCTGACTTAGGACATTTTCTAATCACTTCTAGTCACACCTCTCTCTCAGAAATGCAGCCAGTCAGGCCACCTGACATAAGGAGGGCTCCACACACCTCTGTTAACCTGACGTAATATAAAATGTACCCAAATTAATACAATATTACTGTCTTACTTAATTAGGCACTCTCTTCCATGTCATGCACTTGCATCCACTTTACAATTGTCATTTACTTTACCTCTGCCTTTTTGTACCTGTGCCACCTTAAAGGTTCACATTAATGTTCCTAAGACTTGTTTGCCTGTGATTTACCCCCAGTAAAAGCCCAATGAACAAAAGCCCAATGCTACCCTAGGCAGTTTTACCTTGGAGCAAGCTTACCTGCCGATTTCCAGTTTCAGCAGATGGAATGTGACATATGGGCACCCGATTACGACAGATGTGTTCTTGTTCCAACCTTTTTTCTCCATGCACATTCTACCAAGTAATACCTTGAAGAATATGGATGGGGAACCTCTCAGGAGAATACTAATACCGCACATTTTAGCGCCTGGACACCCTCTCGCGTATTTAGTGCTCTATAGAAATCAATATAACATAACATAGCATTTCAGAAAACCAGAATTGGGCACAAGCACTGATTAGGCACGATTCCAGTAATTTTTAGGTACTTATAATGAGCCCCTTAATCACTCTCTCCTGTGCGAGATCTCAGTTCTGTTGGTAAAATTGAGGTACGCTCAATGGGAGGCTGACAATGAAAAAGTCAGACAGAATGGATTCAAGAGCATGAGAGTAGTAATTATATCCTTGTTCCTAGGCTAAGATTGGGCAGAATGCGAAAACATTGAGGCTGCTAAAAAAAACTATAAAACAAGTATCTTGCATCAATTATTGAAGTCAGGAAATGGTTAATTGGCTTGAACGCTCACTTTACCTTCTGCTCCCCAGAGCTACCACGTGACATCATATTTCCCCAAACCATCACCCATATGGAATGATGGTGTCTGCAAACTATAATGCAGACCATGAAAAGAAGACATGATATGTATGCACGCAAAATGCGTAGGTAATGGCATAAAAATAAGACATGATATGTATGCACGCAAAATGCGTAGGTAATGGCATAAAAATAAGACATGATATGTATGCACGCAAAACACGTAGGGAATGGCATAAAAATAAGACAAGCTATGTATGAAAGCAAAATGCGTATGTAATGACATAAACCTAAGACAGGCTATGTGTGCACGCAAAATGCATAGGGAATGGCATAAAAATAAGACAGGCTATGTGTGCACGCAAAATGGGCCAACGTTTCCCTAAGGATTCACTAAACAGATCGGCTAAAAAGCAGGTGGTTTTGAAAATAGGCTGATGCAATACTCAGTACCAAGAAACATAGGGGCATATTACCAACAAGTAGCGATATTTATCGCTAAATAGGCTTAGCGACAATTTTTTTTATCGCTGAGCATCGCCGGAATTTATCGCTGAGATAACGTGCTATTAGTAACGTTTATCTCCAAAGCGATAAATTTTCCAGCGAAATGCGTGAATATCGCTGAGAATACAGCGATATTCACGCATTAGCGACGAAATGCTCTTAGCCATGTTATCCACCTCCCATTGGATAACATGGCTAAGAACTGGTCTGGGCAGGTGTTAGTATTTAGAGATATTCGCGCTTAGCGCGAATATTTCCATCGCTACGCCTGCCTTGCTAATGGGCGATAGCGATGTTAGCGACTGTTTTCAGTCACTAACAGTTTGGGGACGCCCACTTTGCATGTCATTAGCGATAAATATCGCTAACATGCAAAGCGGGCCCTAAACCGCTCGCTGTCACCTAAAAGCTGTCGACAGCTTGCTAATAGGGCGATAGAATTATCGCCGCTCAGCGGCCGAAAACGGCCGCTAAAGCGGCGAAAATTCCCTATTGCCAACCTTGATAATATGCCCCATAAGTTCTCAGCAGCAGCAAACTGTGTGCGAAGACGTGAATGTGTGTCGTTGCTTCAAGGCGTTTTACATAATACTTAAGCTGGCGAATTCCCTGGCCTATAACGATCTTTAAGCAGGGCACTTTAATAAGCTCACCGCGGCGTTGTCAGTCCAGCCCTTTTACCCTATGCAATGCGACCGAAAAAGACAATAATGTATTGCATGGTCATGCTATAAGATACGAAAAACGATTCGCTTACAGCAAATATTTCTGACATGCATATTGTATACGTGGTATGATGGCTGTGCAATCCCCAGTGTCTATTCTACAGTCGTCAATTTCTTATTCAGACATTTAGCACATATTATATATAGATCTGTGTTCGAAAGAGTGCATTTCAAAGTGGTCGCCCTTGCCATTTTTCCATTTCCGCAATTGGAGCATCTGGAATACAAAGCTGAAGGCAGCCTTACGGATTAACCTGTTGACGCTGGTGGTAGATTTTCCTCTGGGGGTGTCTTTTAGAATGTTATAATTTTGCAAATCTAAAAACCAGCCCATTATCTTTTATCCTACCGAATAGATCAGCTCAAGTGTTGACAGCAAAGCTTAACTGCCTTAAAGCAGGGTAGAAAAGAGTTCCTGAGGAGGGTTTATTGGAGGATTTCCTCAGAAGTGGCATTAGCCAATTTTGGATTACAGAAATGAGGAATACCTGCAGGAATAAACATGGAAGCACCCATCCAAAGGCTTCAATAAACTATCTGTAGTAATGTGCACATTCGTTCCCTTGCAACGCGTGACACCTGAACATTTTTGCCTAGTAATTACCAACTCTTTCTGAATTGCAATTTACATTGTTTGGTACAATATTCTCCAAATATTTATGAGTGAGATACATCTGCCTCAGCGTTTAGGTGAAACAGATCCTGGGATAGGTGTATTTCCATACTGAGGACAGCTCGTTTTCTTAGTTGAAATGTGGAAGTCAGCACTATGTAATAATTAATTTGAAAAATGAATGCTCTTTTACAGAGCACATTAAAGCTGGTCGGAGGTAAGGAAAACTGACCTTGTGTGACGTAAATGACATAGTTTTGCTGCCTACCACGAATACCAATGCTACGATTGTCCAGTCTAACAAGCATCGGCAAAGTCAATAGGTCACGCCAGTGTAAGAGCTATTGGCTTTGCCATTATGTTTTAGCCATGTTGTCAAGGAGCTTGGCAGCTGTTCAGCATTACTAAAAGTTAGTGGCAGAAAGGAGAGTAGGGTGGAGTGTTGTAAAGCAGAGTTTTGTGGAGTAGAGTGGGGTGGGGTGCTATGAAGTGGCATAAAGAGTCGTGGAGTGACGTTGAGTGGTGTAGACTAGAGTTGAGTAGAGTGGAGTGAAGTGGAGTGGCATTGAAGTGTTGTGAAGGGAGCAGAATGTCATAGAGTGGAAGGGCATAGAGAGGAGATGAGTGTTGTACAGGTGAGTGGTGTAAAGTGTAGTAGAGTGTCATTCAATCAAAATTATCTTTAATCGGTTACTTAAAACCATAGAAGATACATATATCATTTCAAAAATAGAAATGACATGATAGATTGAAAGTTAGAGAGGACAACAAGCATGAAATGTATGCTTGAATAGTTTAAAATAAAAAGTGCAAAACAATAAACTCCCTCTTTTTCGTGGTCCTGATTTCGTTTGATAAGAAATTAGCGAGATTGAGATAGATATATTCATTAGACAACATCTGTAAAAAGATTAGGGCAGGTCTGGCTTGATTTAAATGTTTCCCTCTTAATAAGGGTAAAATGAATTGATTGCGGGCATAGCTATAGTAATCACTAAATAAATCAAAGTGCATAGTGTCTTGATCGAAAAAATGGTCACAACCACAAGGGCCAGGTTCTCAACTTTATTCCAACCCAAAGGGCCCGCCAGAAGCCAATGCACTAAGTGCAACCTGAATCTAGTCAGCAAGAACTGATGTTGGGACAAATGTGAGGTATTGCTCGATGAGAACACATGTTTTGGTGATAACTTACACGAACAGAGGGCTTAACTAACTCTCTGTTCTCCCTGGATACTTGTACTGCGCACAAACATGTTTTTTTACCCAAACAAGATCGTCTCTTACAATACCTTCAGGGTGGTCATATAAATCGGGGCGGCCAAATCTGTAAAGGCTGATCTAATGTGGTTTAACTATGGGATAAGTTTTGACTTATTGAGGTGCATACAGTCCATCAAAATTGCTCTGTTTAACTCCAATTCTGGATTCAGCCACACTGAAATCCATCTTATTAAAGTGTAAATTCCCAGCAATTCCAAGATGTAGCCCACTCCTAGCTTCTTGTGCACCACAAACGAAGCCACAGATTGGGTGTAGGAAGCCAGCACTTTTTATGGTATGCCGAAAAGAGGTATACCATGCAAAGAGGTGCTTTACAGCAGTGGGTACCCCATTTAAGCCTATGGAGATCGGGCCGTCGAAAAAGAGGCTGCAGGCTCGGACAAGCCGGTCTGTCGGGCTGAAGCAACAAGTGGGCTCAACTTTTGTGATGCTTGGAGACATGAGTACGCCTTTGGTCCTCTTCTCCAGGGGCCAGGGGCAACTGGATCAGAGGTGTCTTTAGGAGTTGGATGTTCATCACCGAGAGCACAAGAGCTAGAGTGGGCCTGCAAACAGAGGCTGCAAGTGGCTTAGGGAAGCGGGCAGTAGGCATGTCCAAGGTGGGTGCTTTGTCTCTGAGGGCAAGTGGATCATGCTGGCATCATTGGCACACTTCAGCAGGGGCTAGGAAGAGTGGGTGCAGTGGTGCTTTGCAGCACCAGGCTTTTGCAGTTCCCGAGTCTCACCGTCTTCGTTAGGGTGCCTGCAGGATGCAGAGAAGCAGCTCCGCTACTCCACAGGAGTCTTTGAGTCTTTATTGAAGACAGGCTGTCCTCCCAGGCTTTGGAGGCACAACAGCTGCAGGGCAAGGAGTCTTTGGCAAAGTTTTGATGGGGAACAGCAGACAGGCCGGCAGGGCTGGTGCCAAGTCATTTGCCTTTATTCAGTCTTCTGCTTTCGCGACTCTTCAGTGTCCTTCTTCGTAGGTAGAACAGGATCTGGGGACCACGTTGGCACCATCGGCACACTTCAGCTCAAGCTAGGCAGCTCGAGTGCAGTGGTGCTTTTCAGTGTCGGAATTCCGCTGTCTTGGAGCCTCGCAGCTGAGTCTTTGGTACCTGCAAGACGCTGTTCCGTTGGTCCATGGGAGTCTCTGAGTCTTTGGAGAAGTGCTGGCAGTACTCTCAGGCTTTAGAGGATCAGCAGCTTGCTGGACAAGATGACTTTGGTGCAATTGTTGAGAATAGGCGAACAGGCCAGCAGGGCTGGTACCAAGTCAGTTGCTTCTTCTGCAGTTCTTGCTTTCCGGCTCTTCAGCCCTTCTTCTTTTTGTCAGCGGGATCTTATTTCCTGGTGCCAGGGATCCCCAAATTACTGAATTTAGGGGTGTTAGGGGAGTGTAGGATAGTAGCTAATGGGCAACTTACTCCTGGAGTCACTACGCCCCATATATCACCACTTCCTGGAGGAAGTGGACATAACCCTGTTCCAAAGATCCTAAATTTACCATCACCAAGATGGTCACTTCTGAAAAGTCGCATCCACTTCGGGTAGCCCAGTTCAGTGGTGGTGCTCGCCTGAGGGTGGACACGCCTGTCTTGCCTAGCTAATGATCCCACCTGTCGCAGTGCCAAAGGATTCTGGACAAAGGGGGTCAGTTTCACATTCTTTGAGAGAAAGCAGATGTGCATACCAAAGGTAGTGGACCTCTTTGAAGCTCCCTGGACCTGGAATGCTAATCTGCAGGTCATCCTGTGGGTGGGTGGTGCAAAGCTCCCCTGCTCAAGCAGGCTTGGTTTATGGCTCCTGGAGAGCAAATGCCCTCACCCTTCGGGGTCAGAAATCTGTGTCTGGTGGCAGGCTGGCAAAAACCAGTCAGTCAGCACACCAGTAATGGGTCGGTTTTCTGGGGGCACCTCTGTGGGGCCCTCTGGGAGCATGTATTACTATTTTCACCAATGTGCCGCACATGCTTTTAGAATGACCTCCCTGATCACTTGTACTGGCAGTAATGGAACTGACCAGTATGGGGCATATTTTTTGATGCAGTTATGCCTTCACATATAGTATAGTGCACCCTGCTTAATGCAGTACGGGCTGCTGTAGGGGTGACTTACTTATACTGCATGAAGTGTGAGCAGGCAGGGCACATAGGCTGTGTTCCATGTTGGGTTTTCACTTTTGTCTGCACCAAGACACGCAGCCTGCAGTGGCAGCCGGCAGCCCTTGGAGACCCTCTTTAGGACCTCAGGCACCAGGGTACCATATACTAGGGACTTACAAAGGGTAATAAAGGTATCACCAATTGGAGGAAACAATTGCACAGTTTTGGGGAAGAGATCTTGCACTTGGGACCTGGTTAGCAGGAAACCAGTGCACTTCCATTCAAAATCACATAAAATACCAGGCAAAAAGTGGGGGGACCCTGTCAAAAAGGGCACTTTCCTACATTGGGGCACAACACGTAAGCATCTCAGAAACTTGTTCTCAATTACCTGAATATCAGGGGCCTCTTTATAGCCCTAGATTTTACTGCCATATGAGACCAGCCCAGAGCAATGCATTTGGACTGGTAGATTTGAATTAGTGCCTTAATGAGCTTAGCCCCCAACCATCTTGCAAATTCAGACACCGAAGCCACGGCCCTTGCCATGGCATTCCATTTTTACTTTCAATAGGAGGGGCCCATGAGCCCTTTTCATCAAAAAGAGCCCCAAGGTAGGGAAAAGCTTTTACCTTGAAAATCTCACCCCCGCCAGGGTATAAAACTTCCACTCCTTACTTCCTCTCCCCACCACCATAGTATGGGATTTGCTAAAGTTTGTACATAAATCCAATTTGTTTGTTAAACTAACAAATGAGTTAAGCATATGATGGTCCTTGATAAGAAAACTGCACACTGGCTGTCTGACTCCATAATAAACATTAAAAGGAGTAGTGGTATTCCCATCTTGGTTGTATCTAACAACTGCCTCCAAAACGTATGCAGGTCGTATAAAAGGTACCCAATGTCTGTGTCCAGACCGATGTTTAAACAAATGGACCATAGTTTGCTTCTGTTGACCTTGTCGAATTCTGACGAAAGGTCCATAAATGCCAGATGTAAATGGCCATTCTTAGCGATTGTATATTTATCTATGATCAGGTGCAAATTCAGACCTTGGTCCAGGGTGCTTCTGCTTGCACTGAAGCCATACTGCAACTTGGACAAAACTTCATTTTCATCCAGCCAAACTGACACCTTAGAAAGGATGGCATTCCCCATGATCTTAACTACTGAATCTACCAGTGAGATGTGTCTATAGCAATGCGGGTCGGTTCTTTCCCCCTTTCTAAAGATCTGGACAATGATAGACCTAGACCATGATTGTGGAATTCTGTCTATTACTGGTGAAATGGCGATGCAGTGGGTGCAAGTTTTATTTTTTTTATTTAAGTTTACCTATCCCGTCATCTGTCTACTTCATCCCCCCACCCGCCCAGTACTCTTATCTGTGCCAGCCATGCCTGAAGGTCCTGTGTACGATATAAAAACAAGTCTCACCCAAAATAGAGTGCAAATGCGCAGTCACCATGCTGGTGGTAGTTCTCCTGGTTACTGGGGAAAAAGTCTCACCCTAGGTGCTGAGCAAACCTAGAGAAGTTATGAAATTCGGCCATGCAGGCACCTCATAGTTCCATTACGCACGGGGAAATGAATTTCCACCCTGGGTGCTGAGCAAATATGTGATGTGGTTATGTAATTGAGCCGTACAGGCAGAGCTTGGTTCCGATCAACGCTGGGGGATGAATCCCCACCTCAGGTGCTGAGCAATAACCCAGTGGGCTGTGTCAACAGGACCTGCTTGGTAGAAAACTTGGGACCCAGCAGGTGTATGGTGTATAGGCAGCACAGAGGGCCAAGCCGGACGAGGAGCAGGAAATGCTGCTAAGCCCCTTCCTTTTGAAATTAGGTGATTACATAAAGGAGAGGTGAGAAGCAGAGCTCACTGTCCAGGAAGGAATCCTGGCCCTGGAAAAAAGATGAATATTACCTTGTATCAGATGTTATAATAGAACTTGTGGAAAGGTGGTGGAAGGCTAAGCCAAGAGGAGTGGCCCTGCCCTGGCTGTTCCTGGTGCTGCCCGGATGCGTCCCATGCCGTGGGTGAGTGCAATGTGCTTTATAGCACCAAATTGAGTTGCAGCAAGCAGATGCAGGTGTTACTGAGTGGCGGCCTCCTCCTCTTTCTCATGAAGATCTGGGACTCGTAGTCCTCCTGCAACTCTGGACTGTGTCCTGTGCCGCGGGTGAGTGTGATGCGCTTTATAGCACCAAACCAACTTGTAGCAGTCAGGTGTCACTGATTGGGGCCTTCTCTCAGCTTCACAAAGATCTAGGCCTCATAGTCCCTCTGCAAGTCCGGAATACATCCTTTGTTGCTGATGTATGTGATGCGCTTTATAGCGCCAATCCAAGTTGTAGCAGGCAGGTGTTACTAATTGGAGGCCTCCTCCTCTGCCTCACGAGGATTTGAAACTCTTAGTCCCCCTGAAAGTCCTCATTGAGTAGAGTATCAGAGTGGATTAGAGGGGAGTAGAGTGTTGTAGAGTGGAGTGGCAAAGAGTGTCAGAGTGAAGTGGAGTGGCGTAGTGTTGAGTAGTGAAGTGCCGCAGAGTGGAGTAGTGAAGTGGAGTAGAGTGGGGTAGTATGTCATAGAATAGCGTTGAGAAAAGTGGCAGGGAGGGGCATAGAAGGAGTTGCATAGAGCATTGAAGAGTGGAATAGTGTCATAGAGTGGCGAAAAGTGGAGTAGAGTGTCATAGAGTGAAGTAGAGTTTAATGGACTAGAATGTCATAGAGTGGAGTGTTGTAGAGTGGAGCAGGGTGGCCAAAGTGAAGTGGCATAAAGTATAGTGATGCATAGTAGAATGGAATAGAGTGCGGTGGCTTGAAGTGAATTGATTTAGAGTGCATTGGCATAGAGTGCAGTGGCATAGAGTAGAGTGGCACAGAGTAGAGTGTTGCAGAGTTGTGGTGCAGTGTAGAGCAGAGTGGACTAGTGCAGCATAGATTGCAGTGGCGTAGAGTGCAATGGCTTAGAGTGAAGTGGCACAGGGTGGAGCAGTGTGACATGAAGTGCAGTGGCCTAAAGTAGATTGTTTCAGAGTAGAGTTAAGTAGTACATGGTAAAGTGAAGTGGTGCAGGATAGAGTGCAGTTGCATAGACTCGTTTAGAGGGCAGTTGCGTGGATGTGGAATGGGGTAGAGTAGATCAGAGTGGCAGAGTGTGTAGTTGCATAGAGTGCATTGCCGTAGAGGTGAGTAGTGCAGAGTAGAGTGCAGTGGCATAGAGTAGAGTGTTGCAGAGTAGTGTAGAGTTCAATGGCAGAGAGTGCAGTTATGCAGAGTAGAGTGCGTTAGAGTGTTGTGATGTAGAGTGCATTGGTGTAGAGTGCAGTGGCATTGAGTGTTGCGGAGTAAAGTGGTGCAGAGTAGAATAGAGTGGCGGTGAGTGCAGTGACATAGAGCACATCGTGTAGAGTGGCGCAGCATGCAGTGGCATAGAGTTCAGTGACAGAGAGTGGAGTTTTGCAAAGTCGAGTGCATTGGCGTAGAGTGCATTGGCATAGACTGCAGTGGTGTAGAGTGTTGCAGAGTAGAAAGGAGTGACGTAGTCTCTTTGACGCAGGCTGAGGACCCTACGGCCATAGTCGATCTGGCGGGCTGTCTGAGCGAAATGAACAGCTGGATGACCCTGTCTTGCCTCAAACTTAATGGGGGCAAGACAGAGGTTATGATGTTGGGACGTTCGGTCCCGTCCTCGTTGAGCTCCATCTGGCCGGCCTGTTTGGGTCCCCCTCCAGTACCAAAGGATGCCATTAAGAGCTTGGGCATTTGGCTGGACAGGGCCTTAACGTTAGACCATCAGGCTGTTAAGCTGTCTGCCACCTGTTTTGGTATTATCAGAATGCTGAGGAAGATTCTCCCCCTGTTACCTTTCCAAGCCAGGCAAATTGTTGTACAGGGACTGATCCACTCTAGGCTGGACTTCGGAAATGCACTTTATTTGGGAGCTCCTGACTTTACATTGCGGAAGTTACAAGTGATCCAAAACTGTGCAGTCCGGACCTTACTCCAAATTCCTCGCAGGTCCTCCGCTAAACCTGGATTAGCAAGATTACACCGGCTTCCTGTTAGAGACAGGATTGCTTTCAAATCCCTCTGTATTGCCCATCAGTCATTCTGGGCAACTGGCCCTCTGATCAATCGCTCCCTAATTACCCCATACCTCCCCAGTAGACAGTTACGCTCGGCTAGTGCGTACCTTGCTACGGTGCCCAAAGTCAACCGGGCTAGGTCAGATGGCCGCTCTTTTACTCTGAACGCGGCTAAGCTGTGGAACAGCCTACCCCTTCAATTAAGGTCTAATTCAGACCTGACTTCATTCAGGAAACACCTGAAAACGTTTCTGTTCAATAAATAATCTTTCCTTTCTCTCTGTGTTAATTGGTCTTACTGCTTACAATTTCTTGCAATGCCAGCGCTTGGACGCCTCCGGGCAACTATTTCGCGCTATATAAAACGCATTTTCATTTCATTTCATTCATTCATGACAGAGTGTAATGGTGTAGAGTGTCATAGTATGCGGCGCTTTTTTGCACATACTGTGACTTGGTGGCGTACACTGGCTGATTGCACGGCAAGAAGCTACCTGACTACACGAGCAGGAGCGTTAAAATCAAGGCCTCTCGATTTATGTGCCTTTTGGATTCACGTAAAGAAGATACAGCGTCCTGATAGTATCTACAGGAGCCTCGCAAAACAAAGAATTTGAACCAACGACAATTACCTTGAGATTGCTCCGCCATGATGTACGCAGGAGGAACTTTGCCCTCCAATCATAAGTGAGGATACTAAGGAGTATTGATGGGAAGTTATAACTATGGATCTCCCCCAATTGTCCTCTCATTTTTGAAGGGGTTATTATTACCCCTTGGTTGCCCCCGTCTGTTTTTTCCAGTCCTGATGAAGACTCGCAATCCCCAGGTTTAAATCACCGTTTGGGCATAAGACGAGTCGAAACGTCGACGCTATCTCCATATAACCTTGGACCAACTACTAAAACGTTATATATAGTGCAAAATAATCTTAGGATTTATATGTCTGTATGTAATAATGTTTTTCTATTAAAAAAAAGGTTTTGGCCAGGTACCCAATACGGCAAATTGAAGGTCCGTTATTGTTTGTTAAATATTATGAATTTGCTCTGATTACTATTGGTTTTCCTTTCTAATTTTCTGTCACACACTCTTGATCACTCTTTTCATTGCACGCTCCTTCTGGGCAACCACTCTGTTTTTATCTAATCCGAAATGATATATTGTGTATATATTGTGTATAAAATGAACTGTTAAAAATGGAAAACAAAAATTAAAAAGGTTTTCTTTAACCGTGGTGTAGGTTTATATTGTGGTATTAAGTACCCTGAGTATAGTAGAGCAGACTGGGTGTGGTTGCTCTATGATCAAACTGTGGGCATTATAACTGATTAAGTTAGTAGCCATAATTAATAGGTTCAGGACCATTTTCTCCATGTAGGCGGCATACATGGATAAAAGGCAGAGTGGGCATAACTGGTTTGGATGGCCCCAGTAGGCCGACCAAACAGTCTTTGTGCAATCGGGAGTGTGCAGGGACACCATTCCTCTCCTACCCTGCTCTTAGAGCAGCCCCGCCCACCCTGCAACCAAACATAAAATGGTAATAACGGAAATGTATCACCATTTTATGTTTCTGCTTCTCGCACTGTGAGAAACAGTGTGGCGACGCTCCTAGGCCCTGGAGGGGGAGTTGCCTCTGCCATCAGTATTTAATGCGTTTTGGATCGTTGTACAGTAAACTAGTTCTGGACTCATGAATTTCCGGCGGAAAATATCTCTCATTTGCCAAATTGTTTCTATGATAGCTATGGCAGGCAGTAATTTCATCATGACTGTAAGCAGTTATTTGAGACATTTCAGGGCTTCCACATTAGCCACAGTGTCCTGAAATGAAATCTCCCGTAGCATACAGCAGTCTGACACCGACGAAAAACGCAGATGAGGTGAGGCCCAGCCACCTTTGAAAAACATAGCGGCCTGAACTGCACCGACCTTGAGCCTGAGGTGAGCAGGCTCGTCCAGAGATCAGTTTGATTGTTCTGTCTATCCTTCTGCTGAGCTCTCTCTCCCCTGTGCTGTGCGCGTCTGGAAAAAGGATTGCCTTGGTGGTATTCTTAAGTGGTTGTCGAGCTGAGGAAAAGTGGAAAGATGTATGGTTTTTGGATTAGAATCGGTGCATGCGGGTCAGACTGCGGTGCTCGCGCGCCTTTCTTTAGACTGCCATTAATTAAAGCTTAGGACTCTGGCGCGGTTTCCGTATTATATACAATACCGACGGTGCGTCACGCTTTCAGCAAGTGAAGGCAGAACTCGTCTGACAAGAACTGCGCCACGTGACGGGTTGTGGCATTTTGTGTGAATGCGCAACAGATCCAGCAGCTGTTTTTACTTTGAGTACTAGCTACCAAGTGCAAAGAAGGAGTTTTCTGACGTGCAAAATCGCCCGAATTGAAGGAACTCTGTACTCAAAAATGGCTTTCTCAAGATTTTTTGGGCTTCGTGATTTTTCCCCAGATCCAGAGTGGATTTTAGTGTTATTTAATGCTGATAGCAGGGGCGTTACGCAGGTCTCTGCAGCCCCTGTGGGGGTACGGGGACCCCGACTTCAGCGCGCCTCCATTTAGTTAATGGATAATCTGATATGTGAGACTCGGGTCCCACCACCTTCTGCAGTGGTTGCTCAACATTTTGTCTCATGCCAATTGCTGGTGGAGGCTATGGCTTCTATCAGCTTTCAGTGCAGTATACTACATTGTTGAGGGCAAGCCATACCGGTACTAGGGTGGATTGTTAATCCTGTGTGTACAAACTTCTGTGCTCTCTTTATAGAAGTGCAGTTCTGCACCAGGCAAATGTGGATTTGGTGGGCCAATGGAATGACTACTTTGGAAAGTTTAGCCATTGTGTGCCATTTGAATAGGTTCTAAGTTCACTTGGGACACTGAGCACTTTTCCAGCTGTATTACAATATATTTATACTATTTGTACTAACAATATTTGGCCCCTATATTGTGGTCTGTGTAATTGGTCTTCTCTTTAACATTCGTATACCAATAGTATACGGATGTATGACGTTTCAACGCATGCTTTTACAACGCATGCCATTACGGCGCAGGTTTTACAACGCAAGTTGTTACAACGACTTGGGTTGGGGGGCGCTGGATAGTGAATAGTTTAATTTACTATTCCAACTCCAGGCCCCGTGGAGAGTAGGGAAGGTGTTGGATAGTAATTAAACTATTCCCTATCCTAGAGCGCCCCCCAGCGCAATGCGTTGTAATAACTTGCGTTGTAAAAGTTGCGTCATAATGGTAGTGCATTGTAAAAGTTGCGTTGTAAAGGATGTTCCCCTAGTATACACCTATACATGCAACTACAATACAATTACAACACATGCACTGATGTTTAAAGTGTACAGTTTATCTCATTCTCAGAAATAAGAGACAGCCTACAAAGGTGGGCAGAACTTTGGGCTATACTAATGGTGGGAATACAGCATAAATAGATTAACCACTTAGCTGCGGCGGCTATTCCGCCGCAGCGCTAAGGGGGAGGGGGGCTGCGCGGCGCTCCCGTACTCGTGAGGGAACCGCTCCGTCACGAGCCTCGGGTGGGGTGTGCTTGTGACGGAACGGTTCCGTCACGGCCCGCCCGCCTAATAGAACGCTCAGCGCCGGCGAGCGGGCCGTGACGGAACCGTTCCGTCACCAGCACAGCCCACCCGAGGCTCGTGACGGAACGGTTCCGTCACGAGCACGCAACGGGTTAACAAACAGTGATACATTTGACTACCCTTGTCAAAATCGGCCCCAGTGTATGGCTAAGCCATGTTTATTGATGGTTGACCATAGAGAACCCAGTTATGACAGAGGCTTGCCAGTCAACATAGTGCAAGTCATGAACAAATGACGATCACACAGATGAATTTTGTTTATTTTGACATTATTGTTTGGTACCCCCTCAACCCACCTCCCCCACCCCAATGTTGATATTTCATTAATCCTAGAACAAAGGACTCAGGTGTGTCTGGAGCAATCCAAGTCCTGGTGTTGAAGCTAATGATTCATCCACTACAACTGCCATAAATGCTGGTTTATTTTGCTTATCTGTCCATGAATGCAGGATCTTTGAAATAAACACTTCATAGAAAAAGTGAGGCGTAATTCCTTCATCTAAGGTTGAGGATAAAATATACTGGGCTTTTCTTTGTAGGATAGGCCTTGTGTCTGGGTGCTTCCAAAGACAAGAAGTTCCAACTCAAGTATTTCTTAATTTTGGGAAGTGTGTAACAGACAACATGGAGTCTATACAGAAGAGGCCATTAAAGGTTCTCCTGACTGAAAAGGGCTCTACACAAAGTCTCTCCCTCTCTTTGTGAGAGGTAGAGTCTACAAAGAGAGGGAGATATATCCCATAGGGGAAGGTCAGTGTGGAATGAAGAGAACATTTGTATGGCAGTGTATTGGTATGGAAGAGGACCTTTACGTAGGGAGGCTTTACACAGAAAAGCAGGCAAGGGGAGAACATATAGCGTGGAACTCTTTATAGCTACTAATCAACGGCAGTAGCAATGGTTATAGATAGTTTGTAGCTATTGGAGAAGTGAATGTGATGTGGGACAGCGTACGAGAGATACAACTGGACTACAAGAGAAATCTCGAGGGAGGTCATACAGACGATAATTTCGATACATTTACATGTGATCTGTAATTGTTAAGGTTTTAATTAACTAAACAACAAAACTTAAACCAAAACAGCTCTAAATGGAACATTGAAAGATCCAAATATTGCAATCTCAAGAGGGTGGAAAAAATAGTTAATGGTAGGGCAATATATATTTATTACCTGCTTTTGTAGAGAGCAGAAGAAAGTTAAGTCATAGGCAAAAGTAGTCTTTGGTAGGCATATTTAAGGAACCAGACATATTTTAATAGCGGATTAAAAGGTGAGTGAAGAAGTTCAGGAGCGTGATAGCTCAAAGCTTAGGATGAGTAGATGTACCAGATGTCAGAGGATGGATGAGCCCAAATCTCTCCTGCGCAGATGAAATACTGATGGTAAGATCACAGTAGGAACGTCCACAAATGCCAATAAACATATGTCTAAATCTGCTGGTCCGTGTATAAGAGAAGTTCCCATTCCTTCAGAGAAAGGCAGGTTTGGCAGGTACGGTTGTTGTTAGTGAAACACTCAAGATCCTTCTGAATGTTTTTAATATAAAGTAATACAAGGGGAAGGCCTGAAGTTATAGTATTGCTATGTGGCCACTAATTGCCACACAGGGGCACATTATGATTATGATTAAGAGATTCAGCAACTATGCCCGCAAGCTCCAACTTGCTTCAAACAAAGCAACTGAGCCAGTAAACTCCAGTTTTCATCAAATCTGAATAGGCAATCAGACATAAGCTTTACCTTGCACCAAATAAGAATAGACAGTCTGGCTCACAAGTTTTAGCTTGCACTAGTCCACACAAGGCATCCAATCGCGGAGGACAGGCGTGCACCACATTAAACAAGACCTACGTAGCCACACCAGGGCCATCAGCTCACAACATAACTACCAGTAGACTACAGTAGAGAGGTACATTTGTACAAAATGTGTTGCAATAAACTATCTTCTTTGTACAGGTCAACATTGAATTATTTGAGAAATCGTCAAAAAAAACAAATGTAATTCTTTTTCAGAACATTTTGCTGATGTAGCTGCTGGACTCACAACCAATACTTTACAACCTCAGAGCTCTGAGTCAATATCATATTGAGAGTTGAGTCTTCTGCCAAGAGCAACATAAAAGATTGCTAAACCAGCATTTATCTAGGTCTATTTATATACACTGTTGTCTGTTTTGAAGTTTGATATCTTTTCAGCCAAACCACAATATGGCTGTCATGCAAGATACAGCTGATTGTATGAGTTGTCGCTGTAAACTGCACACACCCGTCTGTTAATGCTGAATATACAGAGATGACCTAGCCACGGAGGGTGCCCAAAGTTAACCACAGGTTTCTCTGAAGCTCGCTCAAAGCTACCATCGGAAATTTCAATACCGAAGCAAAGCATTTTGTCATATACTCAAGAAAGAAGAAAAAGAGCATTCTTATACTGAGGAACAATTGTCAAGAAAATAGAAACTCTGCATATGATTCGTTCTAAATCTAAATATTTCGTTGACTGGAATGTGAGTGAAATAGAAGATTCTTAGTCTCTTGTACTGTGTGTTTGTGCGGGCACCCGCAAGACACAAGAAGGTCCATGGGGGGCAGCTGACTATCGGGAGGTCTTCCCCTCGGGCAGTTTTGGCGAATGGTTGCAGCCTGGCCGCCCAGTGACCTTATTGGGCTCATTTGGGCTTCTTTTGGGCTTGCAGGCCGGCAGAACTATAAAGCCAGCCATTATAAGTGACCTGCCAACATTCTTTATTGGTACTGGTACAGCCGGTGGCTGGCAGTTAGTCAGGCAGATTTTTTTTCCAGATTTTCCTACTTAGCCTGATTGTTTTCTGTGCAGGTCTTATGGATGGCAGATAGTGCAGAAATGGTGCACCAGGCACTTTGGCTGCTGCGGGAGGCGGGCAGCCGTGATCTCTTGGTCAATGGGGGCGATGCAGTGGTGGTGGCCTGTTCCCTTCTGCGCCACATCCCTGCTACTACAAAAGCTGAGTTAAGGTGCAGGGGCTGCCTTAGAGTGAGGAGAGCAGCTCCTCGTACTAGGGTGGTAGGCCGAGGGCGGGGCTTGTGTCTGCGAGGCCGCCCCTGGAGAAATCTCCAGATTGGAGTGCTGTTAAAGGCCTATTAAATGTGAAGCAGGTCAAGGAAGCTGTGGCACAGGCCGTAATGAAGGGCAGGAAGCAGCAGATGGCTGTGTTGCCCATGAGGGTAGATGGGCCTCAGGGAGAACATTTGTGTGAAGACACTGAGGAGCAGGAAGTCCAAGACTTTGATTTGCATGGCCATGACCCATATGAGATGAAGTTGGTGGGTGGGGCTTCTCTCAAAATGCGCGCAAAGAGGGTGAGGGCGATTGAGAGGGCAGTTTGTGGTCGTGAGGTAGGTACTGGCCGTAGAAGATCAGCAAGCTTAGACCCGGGAGACAGAGGCCAGTTGCCAGTGGGGGGCACCGGGGCACCATTTGGGAGCACTAATCTGAGGAAGGGAGAGGACTGTTTAGGCAGGCTGTGGAGGCAGTGGTAGGAGGTTTCTTGGGTTCGTCAGAAGGAGGGAGGGAGGGACTGGTACATGCGTCCTAGTGTCCCTGGAAGAGGGGGGTATGTTGGAGAAGGTACCAGCAGGGGAGTTGCACCAGTTGGTGCAATTGCTGAGGGAGCTATGGGGGAGTGTTCTGCCTCAGATATCAGCTATTGAGGCAGCTGGTCTAGAGTGGAGCGAGGAAAGGGAGGAGGAGATGATTAAGGAGAGGCCAAAGCATCTATATTCGAGGGTGGGCCAGCAGGTAACAGCCACACCTTGGCAGATACAACAGTTGAGTGCATCAGGAGGACAGGCTCAGGCTCCTGGAGGCTGAAGGGTGTGATGTAGCTTGTGGTGGGTGGTCAATGGCTGCGGGAACAGGCTCAGGTAGCAGACAGTTAGTTACCAGCACACCAGCCCTCATTGTCGTTTTGTAGGACATCTACAACAGCGTCATGGTGGACTCAGGGAGGCTCTGTACAGCTCCAGTGACCCAGGAGGAAGGGAAGGAATGGCCCTGTATGGCTGGCTGGATGTCGATGGGGGACCCACTGCCACAAGAAGTCCCAGAACGGTCTCTGCAGTGTGACTAACCTAAGGATATGGTACTGTCCATTCTAAGCGACACAAAGAAAACCTTGAGGACGGCGAATTGGGGGAGCTGTACGAGGATGAAAACAGGTGGTGGAGGCAGGGAGCAGAGAGGTGGGGGGGAAATCTCATCAATCTATTGGCAATGCCTTGTAGAGAAAAGCAGCTCAGCACGACAACAGCACGCAGTCTCAAAAGTGCCAGATAGAAGGGTGCCGACCATGAGGCAGTGAGCTTCAGCATGGGCACCGACCTTGGCACCAGGTAAAGTTCCTGCCGGCGAGCGAGTGACAGCTGCAATGGTGTCCACTGGTGTGGATGCGATGGAATTGCCTGAAGAGAGCACGGTGCGCTTATGGAAGGGATCATATGTAACTGACAAGGGGTAGACACAGATGACAGGGGAGACCTAGCAACAAAATTGCTGGGGGACCAGAAGCCAGAAGGCACAGGGTCAGTTGTAGGAGCAAAGGGGCAGGATGGAGGAGCGACCGAGGTGCAAAGTAAGGAGGTAGGGAAAAACAGTGAGGGAACAACTGGGGGTCCAGACTGGGGCAAAAGGGGAGCCCTAAAGAGCAAAGAATTAAAGGAGAAGATGCTCCCTTAAATAGGGATTTCAAAACCCTTTGGGGTGCTCCTCATGCTGGCAACAAAGGAGAAAATATGGAACGACGAATACGTTAAGCTGATGAAACTGTTACTTCAGGATTTGAGAGCAAAGGAAGGTTCCAAGGAGGAGGAATTTGAGCTGGCCAAGCAGCTGCTAACGATAGAGAATTGGACAGCAGCTTTCCTCATTTAATGCCAGTGTTTACTGCGAAAAGCACCCAAAGAGGTGTGTGGCATTATTTAAATATATTGACACAATACACAAAGCGCATATCCATTATGGGGGCTATGCTTGGGCCCAATATGATGATGAGTATTGTGCGCTCATGACGTTGGATCCAGAGGTTCAGTGAGGGGAATGTGGCACCATACTATGGGCCCTGCCAAGTTTGGTAAAACAATATTCACTGCCAGCGGTCTTCCTAGTGTGTTTCTGCACTTTCAGGGGCACTCCACCCAAGGGGGGGTGGGATCAGCAGGCCAAGGACAACCTGGAAGGCACCAGGAAGTACTGTAAATTTAGACATGAATGAACCAAGTGCACAGAGAAGCGCGCCCTCATTAACAGCTATGGGGCGGAAGGACAAGTTAGTACCTCGTTGGGTCAGTGACGGCAGCAGCAGCCAGGGCAGTCTGGCAGTCTGGCAATCGGCAGCAAGGCCAGTCATCTAGTTTCAGGGGGGGATCGGTGGGCACAGGGACCTGGAGATAAGAGCTCATACTCCCATTAAATTGGAGCGTGTCAAGGTTTGGCTAGCACAATCTTACCAGAGGGTTGATGCAAAATTGTTAGAGAGGGTGTTGTATTGGGGTTATCAAGGACCAAGGGTGCAATGGTGGGCAAATAGCCTCAAATCGGTGGGACCACTCAAGCATGTGGTGCAAGAAAAACTGTGTAAGGAGATTTGGGAGGGCAGGATGGCTGGGCAGTTAGGTGATTGGCCCCTGGAAGACCTAATAGTCTCACGTATTGGGGTGGTGCCCTAAAAAGAAAGAGGCAAAAGATCAACTGATGGAAAAAATGCTGAACAATGTTGAACATTCACCCCAGTACAGAGATTTGGGGTCAAATCCATAGTTGTTTTTCTCCCCATGCCATTCCAGTTTAAACTCAGCCATATGTAAATCAGTCTTGACCCTGCTTCATATGGTAACAGTGCAGCCGGAACTGCCGGGCTAGGTCCTCCATGGACCAGAGACAAGCATCTTGGGACCGGTTTTGGGTGTCTACCCTCATCAATCAGAATAGCATGACTCCAGTGTCATTAAGAGCATGGGACCCATCTCTGGGCATTTATCTCTCCTACTCAGGATGATAAAAGCAAAAAGAACAGTTGATGGAAGGAATGGTGAACAATGTCAAACATTCATCCCAGTATAGCGATCTGGGCCTAAATACATCGTTTTTGTTCCCCATGCCATTCCAGTTTAAAACCAGCCATTTGCAAATCAGTCTTTACACTGCTCCCCATGGGAACTGTCCAGTCTGAACTGCCAGACAGGTCCTCCCTGGACCTGAAACAAGCAACCTGGGATCGGTTCGGGGTATCACCCCTCATCAGCCAGGCTAGCTTGACTCCAGTGGCATGGAGACCACGGGACCTACGTCTGGGCATACCCGTCCCTCTCAGGTTGACAAATGCAAAAAGAACAGTGATGAACAAAATGCTGATCAATGTCAAACATTCACCCCAGTACAGAGATCTAGGCTTAAATAAATCGATTTTGCTCCCCATGCATTCCAGTTTGGGGATGCTGCAACTTGTGGTGGCATCTCTGGTGGTGTCGATGAGAATTGCTTACAGGCAGGCTTGGGTAGAATTTTTGAACACTGGGACGCAATGGAGGGAGGAGGTTTGGGAACAGACAGAAGATGTGGTCCAGTTTTTGCTGGTGTTTATAGAAAAAGGTCAATCTTGAGTTACTACTGCAGATAAGCTAGCGGGAATCACGTTTTTGGGTAAGTTATTGTTAGGGGTGGTCGGATTTGACCCCATTCATGAGTGTTCAACGTAGATTCCTCAGGGCTGCGTAGAATGCTCCTTTTTACAATTGTTCTGTGCCCCTGAGCTTCTTTTGTGACATTCCCTAAATCTCTGACAACCCTTTTACAATGGTATTTGGTGACGCTCCCTAACTGACAGAAAAGGAAGTTTCACCCGCGAATCCGTGCTTGGCTTACTGTTTTGTTAGTGACCACGCCCCCTCTACTCAGCGTCCTGCTCCGTGAGGTTCCTGTATCTTTCGGAGATCCTGTTATGCCTTATTGACCCCGTTTGTGCTCCTTTCTTGTTCCGGTGGTATCGTCCTTGAGTTACGGTATTTACTTCCCCTGCCCGGTTCCTGCCCGTGGTCAATTCCTCCCGCTCTTTCCCGCTACCTGCTCCTTTCCCGGCACGCCCTTCCCCGGTGCCTTCTCTCCCTCCCGCATTGTTTCCCCAGTTTTCCTTCGCTCCTTGTTTCCTCAGACTTGTTATTGCTCGTAGATCGTTTCTGTTGTCTGTGCAGATTGATCAACGGGGTTTGTTTGTTTGTTTGTGTTACGTGCTCCGCTTAGTATTCTTGATACACCCGCTCCGCTCCGTCCTTTACCCCCGAGTTGGACGCGGTGTGTATTTTGTAGGAATTGTTTGTATGGTGTATTATCCGTTCCTCACTCCGCTCTGTCTTAAGTTTAAGAGCAGGAAGTGGGGATTGTCTTAGTTGTGTGTTATTCGTTCCTCATTCCGCTCTGTCTTAAGTTTAGGAGTTGGAAGTGGGGATTGTCTGTGTGGGGTGTTCTTTGTTTCTCACTCCGCTCTGTCTTAAGTTTAAGAGCTGGAAGTGGGAATTTCTGTGTCACTTTGTCTTTAGCTCTATAAGTGGCACAAGCTTGTCATCAGCTGCGCTTGTGGCCCCAGTCTTGCTCTGTCTTCAGTTTATGAGCCGGACTGGAATTGTACCCCTTGTGTATCTACTGCCTCGAAGATACCCTTGCTGGTAGTCACTCCAGTTCCCTTGGTACCTCTTGGTACTCGCCTTGACTGCTAGCTTTATAGCCCTGACGCTCACCTGGTGAGGTAAGTGGAATACTATGTTGAACACTTATGTATCAGTCCTGTAAAGTGTTGGTGAGGTTAGTATTGTTGTACTTTTATTTACAGCCATCTCCTGCCATCGAGACTGCAGCTACATCTTCCTTGCTGGGGGAGAGTGGTATACTCCGTGGGAAAATTCCCCCCACACTTTTTGGTAGCAGCTGACTTTGAGCGAGTTTTCTCTTCTCGCTTGGGTCGTTGGTGTCTGGAAGTGTGTGGGACCTTTCATCTTTGCTCCTGTGGATGAACAGCCTCCTCTACCGAGGAGGATCCTTGACAGAAAGCCAAGCCAAAGAAATTATAATCCACCCGAGCAAAGATGAATACAGACCCGAGTGCAGGTACTATGAAACATGCTCCTTCTATGGAAGAGATCAGTGTAGTAGTAACTAATCTACAACAGGAAGTGGCCATGTTGAGAGCAGAAAACCTGAAGTTACAGGCAGAAGTAGCCCACTTACAAGCACAAGAGACGGGGGCTGTGGGTGGGACTAATACCGGGGCGGTGCCCAAGAGAAACTATATTCAACCTGCCCGGTTTTCTGTGCAAACACCTATGGTTAGTTCACCTAGTGAGGCTTCAAACATAGGCCCTCCTGTACAAGTCACTGTTCATACTCCTAGTCCTGTTCCATTAGCCATGCCAGAGAGATTCACAGGAGATAGTGCAAAGTTTAATAGTTTCATGACCCAGTGTCATCTACAGTTTAAGTGCAAGCCAGCAGCCTTTCCAGACGATGCTACAAAAGTGGCATTCATTATTTCTTATTTGGGAGGAAACGCTTCAGAATGGGCTGTCCCTTTGGTGGAATCTGATGATCCCCTGTTATATAATTACAATGATTTTCAACTCAAGTTTAGAAGCCTGTTTGCCCGGCACGCATATATGCAAGCCAGTGACAATGCCCTACTTAACCTAAGACAGGGGTCCAAAGATCTCCTCACATATGTAACACAGTTTAACCGTCTATTGGCTGAAACCTACTGGCCTGAAGACAAAAGGACGTCATTATTCTATAGAGGATTGTCTGATGAGTTAAAGGACATACTTTCACAAATAGTGAATCCTCCTGAAGATTGTCCCTCATTCATTGAGCTCACAGTCAAATTAAACCATAGACTACAAGAGAGGCGAGGAGAAAAGACTCGCAGCGGATTCCCCAAGTTAGTGGAAATGGAAATGAAGGACATGCCTGAACCCATGCAAATTGGTGGAGTGAGAGGTCCTATCTCAGATGAGGAAAAGGCTAGAAGAAGGAAGAACAATTTGTGTTTATATTGTGGTAAGAGTGGCCATTACGCCAAGGACTGTCCCAACCGTCCTTCTACTACCCCTAAGAAACTTGCCAGTGTTCAGGAAAACTAGAGAGCTTGAAGAATGAGGAGATCGATTCTTCAAGTACATGCCTTGGTCAGATCTCTCAAAATCAAAAGACACTGATGAGACCCGTGAAACATTTCCTGCTAAATATCACCCTAGTGGTCAGCAATCAAAACAGACATAACATGTCCCTACTTTTAGACTCTGGAGCAACTGGAAATTTTCTCGACATACAATTAGCTCATAAGATGAACATACCCTTTGTGACTAAAGAGAAACCTGAACCTGTAAAGTCTGTGGATGGGTCTGAACTTTCCTCAGGGTTGATTAGTCATCAAACCCCACCCCTTCTCCTGGTATGTGGTAATGGGCATTCCGAACACATAAGTTTTGACTTGATAGACACTCCTAATTTTGGAGCAATATTAGGAGTGCCCTGGCTCCAAAGTCATAACCCAACGATCGACTGGATAGACAGAACAGTGACGTTGAAGTCACCCTATTGTATGACTCATTGTTACCAGGAGGCTAGTGACAGTTTACATCCCTTGTGTTGCACTGTCCAGTCCGTAGGGGTGGCCTCAAAAATACCAGACATCTATGCAGAATTCCAGACAGTATTCAATGAAGAAGAAGCCACAAAATTGCCCCCTCATCGGTCCTACGACTGTCGCATTGACTTGCTACCTGGGGCTGAACTCCCTAACAGTAGGATATACGCTCTGACTTCTGCTGAAACAGAATACTTAAAAAACGATCTTGATGACATGCTACAAAAAGGGTTCATCAGACATTCAACCTCCCCAGTGTCCTCGCCCTTATTTTTTATCCCGAAACGGGAGGGTGGCTTGAGAGCCTGTCTGGATTACAGGGCTTTGAATAGAATAACCATCAAGAACAAATACCCGTTACCACTCATCCCTGTATTGTTGGACCAAGTGCGCGGAGCAAAAATCTTCATAAAAATCGACTTAAGAGGAGCCTATCATTTGATTCGGATTAAAGAAGGCGACGAGTGGAAGACCGCGTTTCGCACTAAATTCGGGTTATATGAGTACTGTGTCATGCCCTTTGGGTTATGCAACGCGCCAGCAGCGTTTCAATACTTCATCAATGAAGTACTTCGAGAATGCCTTGATGTTTTCGTCATCGTGTACATAGATGACATTTTAATCTATTCCCAAACAGAAGAAGAACATGTTGTACACGTCAAGAGAGTGTTGAAAAAATTACAAGAGAATGCCTTGTTTGCCAAGTTGGATAAAACCACCTTTCACACTGATACCATCGATTTTTTGGGGTATGTAATTTCTCCTCAAGGGATACTTATGGATCCTAAGAAAACAAAGGCGTTGATGGATTGGCCTAGCCCCACCACAGTTAAGGAAGTACAGTCCTTTCTAGGATTCTCTAATTTTTATAGGAGATTCATAGACCACTTTTCAGAAACTATTCTTCCTATAACTAAGTTACTCAAGAAAGGGATCAAGTTTGCTTGGAATGAAGAAGCAGAACAGGCGTTCTGCGACCTCAAGAAGAATTTCATGTCTACCCCCATCATTCGGCATGCTGACAACACTTTGCCGTTTTTTTTGGAAGCTGACGCTTCACAAGCAGCTGTGGGTGCTGTCTTGTCTCAAAGAGACCCTGGAACAGGACAACTTCATCCGGTGGCCTTCTTTTCAAAGACTTTGCTCCCCGCAGAGCAAAACTACACCATAGGTGAAAGAGAACTCCTTGCTATCAAGTTATCCTTTCAGGAATGGAGACATTATCTACTAGGATCTCCACATGTTATCACGATATTTTCTGACCATCGGAATTTGCAGTTTTTTAAATCTGCCAAAGCTCTTACACCGAGACAGATGCGTTGGGCCTCCTTCTTTAGTGAATATGATTTTGTAATCACCTATAGACCTGCTGCCAAACATGGCAAGGCTGATGCTCTCTCAAGAATCAACAACAACAACATAGAGCATACGAACAGACCACCTCCTATAATCCCAGAACAGAAAATCATTGGAGCCGAAGAACATCACTCTCCATCCTTTTTGGATCTCCTAAAAGAACAATACAACTTGATTGATAAACAAGAATGGATGAAGAATCCGTTGAACACTGTCAAAGAAGGGTTATATTTCCATGACAACCGATTATACATTCCCTTTCCCCCCCTACAAGATCAAGTCTTAGAATGGTGTCACAATAGTGTGCTTCCAGGACACCCAGGAACAGTCAAGACGATTAGTTTATGTCAGAGATGGTTCTGGTGGGACCATATCATCAAAGACACCACGGCTTATGTCAAAGCTTGTTCAGTGTGTGCTAGGCAAAAGTCTTCCCATTGCGCCCCTACAGGGTTGTTGAAAGTAATCCCAGCTCCGCCTAAACCTTGGCATACCATAAGTATGGATTTTATCACCGAACTACCCAGTAGTAAAGGGTACAATACCATACTGGTAGTAGTGGATATGCTGTCCAAAATGGCCCATTTTGTCCCACTAAAAAAGATACCATCATCACAAGAATTGGTACACGTCTTCATCGAGCAGGTCATTCGCTTACATGGTACTCCAGCAGTGATATTTTCAGATAGGGGCCCTCAATTTGTCTCAAAATTCTGGAGAGGAGTGTGTTCAGTATTACAAATGGATCATAGATTGTCCACGGCATATCATCCTCAAACGGATGGACAAACCGAGAGGACTAATCAGACACTAGAACAATATTTGCGTTGTCTCCTGACCAGTTTACCTTCCACTTGGTTAGAAGCATTACCATTGGCAGAGTTTACATACAATAACTCAACACATTCAGCCATAGGAGTGTCCCCTTTTTACTTCAATCATGGCCAGCATCCAGGGTTCCTTCCTATACCTTTCCCAATCGATCTTGACAAGATACCTGCATTAAAAGAACACCATCAACACATAAAGATGGTATGGGAAAATGCCATCCAAGAATTGAACAAAGCCAAAGAAAACATGAAATATCAGGCAGATACACATCGCAGGGAAGAGCCGCAGTTTAACGTGGGTGAACAAGTATGGTTATCCACTAAAAATCTCAGACTTCCTGGTTCCAAGAAATTACAGCCTCGCTTCATAGGTCCCTATCCTATTAACAAGGTCATAACTCCAGTGACTATCAAATTGCAGTTACCCTCACACATCAGGATCCACCCAGTGTTTCATTGTTCCCTACTCAAGAAATATATTCCCTCGCTGAAACCCGAACAACCTCCTCCTCCTGTAGTGATTGAAGGCGAGGAAGAATATGAAGTACAACAGATCCTAGACTCTAGAAGACAGAGAGGAAAACTCCAGTATCTAGTAGATTGGGTGGGGTATCCCCCTGAAGACAGAACATGGGAACCTGCTGAGGGTGTTCCTGCTCCTAGATTGATAAGGAGGTTCCACCGGTTGCATCCATTGAAACCCGGCCCCGGGAGGGGGGTTTTGAGGGGGAGAACTGTTAGGGGTGGTCGGATTTGACCCCATTCATGAGTGTTCAACGTAGATTCCTCAGGGCTGCGTAGAATGCTCCTTTTTACAATTGTTCTGTGCCCCTGAGCTTCTTTTGTGACATTCCCTAAATCTCTGACAACCCTTTTACAATGGTATTTGGTGACGCTCCCTAACTGACAGAAAAGGAAGTTTCACCCGCGAATCCGTGCTTGGCTTACTGTTTTGTTAGTGACCACGCCCCCTCTACTCAGCGTCCTGCTCCGTGAGGTTCCTGTATCTTTCCGAGATCCTGTTATGCCTTATTGACCCCGTTTGTGCTCCTTTCTTGTTCCGGTGGTATCGTCCTTGAGTTACGGTATTTCCTTCCCCTGCCCGGTTCCTGCCCGTGGTCAATTCCTCCCGCTCTTTCCCGCTACCTGCTCCTTTCCCGGCACGCCCTTCCCCGGTGCCTTCTCTCCCTCCCGCATTGTTTCCCGAGTTTTCCTTCGCTCCTTGTTTCCTCAGACTTGTTATTGCTCGTAGATCGTTTCTGTTGTCTGTGCAGATTGATCAACGGGGTTTGTTTGTTTGTTTGTGTTACGTGCTCCGCTTAGTATTCTTGATACACCCGCTCCGCTCCGTCCTTTACCCCCGAGTTGGACGCGGTGTGTATTTTGTAGGAATTGTTTGTATGGTGTATTATCCGTTGCTCACTCCGCTCTGTCTTAAGTTTAAGAGCAGGAAGTGGGGATTGTCTTAGTTGTGTGTTATTCGTTCCTCATTCCGCTCTGTCTTAAGTTTAGGAGTTGGAAGTGGGGATTGTCTGTGTGGAGTGTTCTTTGTTCCTCACTCCGCTCTGTCTTAAGTTTAAGAGCTGGAAGTGGGAATTTCTGTGTCACTTTGTCTTTAGCTCTATAAGTGGCACAAGCTTGTCATCAGCTGCGCTTGTGGCCCCAGTCTTGCTCTGTCTTCAGTTTATGAGCCGGACTGGAATTGTACCCCTTGTGTATCTACTGCCTCGAAGATACCCTTGCTGGTAGTCACTCCAGTTCCCTTGGTACCTCTTGGTACTCGCCTTGACTGCTAGCTTTATAGCCCTGACGCTCACCTGGTGAGGTAAGTGGAATACTATGTTGAACACTTATGTATCAGTCCTGTAAAGTGTTGGTGAGGTTAGTATTGTTGTACTTTTATTTACAGCCATCTCCTGCCATCGAGACTGCAGCTACATCTTCCTTGCTGGGGGAGAGTGGTATACTCCCTGGGAAAATTCCCTCCACACTTTTTGGTAGCAGCTGACTTTGAGCGAGTTTTCTCTTCTTGCTTGGGTCGTTGGTGTCTGGAAGTGTGTGGGACCTTTCATCTTTGCTCCTGTGGATGAACAGCCTCCTCTACCGAGGAGGATCCTTGACAGTTATTTTGGGGTTATACCCCAATAGCTGGGGACCTGGGGATGTGAATATTGGAAGGGTGGGCTAGAGAAATGGGTCGAGCCAGCTTGAGAAGAAAGCGATACAAAAGGCCACTTACCTGGGAGAATTTTGTTGTGGTACTGAGGAGCTTACAAGCGATATCACTTGTGACGATGAACAGGTTTTGTTTTCCACCCTTATGTTGTGAATGGTATTTTAGGGTATTTTGAGTTTCTGAGCTGTTAGGTAGTAGGGAGAGTAGAGGAGTGCTATGGGATTTAGCGGGACAGTGTGAAGCGGGTTTGGTTGTACAGGTCAAAGACGGATCAGAGAGAGCAGGGTAGATCAGTTATATTGAGCAGATACCCTGTTAACAGCTTTTGCCCAGTTTTTTGGGCTGCAGCTTGGCGTCGCAGGTTCCCAGGTGGAGTGGGGAAGATTTTCAGGCATTTGGATGGTAAGCCAGTGTCTGCCTTCCAGTTATTGGTGGTTTTGCACAAGGGGTTGAGGCATGTAAGGCTTGATGCAACAGATTTTGGGGACACATTACTTTTGCATAGGTATGGCAACAGAGGCGGGTAGGTGAGGTTAGAGTACGCAGAACTTCATGGTTTTTGGCAGATGGACATCTCATTTTAACCAGCACTACGTTAGAAGGAGGGGAATAATTAGGCTTTATATATTGTTGCCAATTGTTTTTTTTCTTCAGGTTTGGTTCCTGGCCCAGAGGATCTGGGCTTGTCACTTTGGATAGTAGGACATTCCATTGTAAAATGGGCAGAGTGCAACAACAGACACGGCGCACATTTGGGTTTTGACCCTTCCATATTGAATGTGCAATGGCATGGGAAAAGGGGACAGAGATAATCAGAATTGCTTGTTTGAATAGGCTGAAGATGGGGAAGGTGGGACGGGGTCCTGCCCTGACAAATGGTTGATTCATTAAGGTGAGAATTACCTAGTGGTTCAGAAGAGGGTGGTTTTATTACGAGCAATGAAGGATGATTTGGCAGAAATTCGAAGACAGTGTTCAGGTTGCACATTTCGTGGAGGGGAAACAACCTTTACAACGCAGTCATCACATCGCACTACATTTACAATGCAGTCATCACATAGCAACATTCTTTACAACATATGTCACTACAACGCAATCATTACATGGCATGCCACTACAATGCATGATACTACAATGCATGACACTACAATGCAGGCATTACATTGCATGTCAATTCAAGGCATACCATTAAAACCCATAGTACTCCCACATTATCCAACACTTACCCTACTGTTGCACCCTCTGGAGTTAGAATAGTAATTTTTACCCCTACACTATCCAACACTTACCCTACTGTTGGACCCCCTGGAGTTAGAATAGTAGGTTTTACCCCTACACTATCCAACACTTACCTTAAATGCAACGTAATGGAATGTGTTATAATGGTATGCGTTGTAAAGGTATAATGCGATGTAATGGAATGTGTTGTAAATATAGTTTAAAAAAAATTGGAATGGCATGCGATGTAAATGTATGTGTTGTAAGGGATGTGCGGTGTAAAAACTGCGTTGTAAAGGCATGCGTTGTAACTTGATGCGTTTATAACATCATACATTCCATGTGGAGAGGGTTTATCCCAAGAAGAGTTTGGCATGGTGCTACTAAACTAGCAGCTATTGAGTAGACAAGGAGGAAACTTAACGGGGAGATGAGGACCTTTTGTAGATAGAGGTATTTCTAGGATGGAATACATGGATATGAGGTATGATGCTTCAGAGGTTCTCCAGGGGGACGGAGTGCATTTATTCTTTATTGGCATGGAGCTATACTTGTTGCAAGTACAAGAGTTAGTGGCTCAAGTTTTCTGCCTGCTTTAAAGGCAACTGGTTTCTAATGGAGTGAAGTGGGGGGCAGAACAAATTGAGGGGCCTTTTTCTGGGTGGTGGTTGGTCGAGAATTGGCCTGGTTTAGCCAAGTTTACTGTTCTTCACATCAGCAATCCAGGCTGAAAGGGAACGGGTAGGCACGAGGCAGGAAGTTTAAGGTTCATCAACAAGTTAACTTAGTTAGAGGTTAATAATTGCATGAAGAGTGTAGGGCCGTTTGAAGGCCTCACATCAGGATGTTTAGCCTAGGAGGATGTAGAACATTGAAGGTTTAATTTTGTGGGGGAAGGGAGGGCCCTTTTAGGGGTAGGTTAATGTAGGCAATTCATTTGTATAGTGAGGTTTGGTTTGTAAGCCAAAGTCCAGAGTTTATTATATGTGATGTACACCTGTTTCAATAAAGCGCCCTTTTGCACACAAGCTTGGTGTCAGTGTCCCCATATTCCCCAAAGTGGCAGAAACTGCAGCATCAATCAGCTTTCCCATGCAAAGTATATTTTCAACCGTTAAGTTGACTTGAGTACAACGCCGAATGACTTTGGGTTAGATGTAGGTAATTGAAATTTACCGATTCTAAAGTACCAAATTTTACCGAATCGGTATTTTAGAATCGGTAAATGCAATGTAGGAAAAAGTTCTGCATTTTTTACCGATTCGGTAAAATTCGGAATCTGCCATTCGGAATTTACCGAATCGGTAATTACCGAATCGGTATTTACCGAATCAGTATTTATCATTCATTCCTATGGGCCTTTTGGCCCGTAAGAATGAATGGGAAATACCGATTCGGTAAATACCGAATCAGTAAATACCGAATCGGAAAGCAAATAAAAGTGAAACTGAATCAGGCAGCCAATCAGGTGCAACCACCCTCCCCCCCCTTCCAGGAAGTGGCTACACAGGCAGCAAGTAATTAGAAGCTTCTGGAGAGGCAGTTGGAGCTGAGCTGAGTCCCTGAGCCAAAGAAAATGTTTTGCACTTTTAAACTGTGAAAATGGCAAGCAGCAGTGAAAAAGAACAGGCAGAGAGGAAGAGGAAAATAACATTTAGCACCATGGAGCTGCAGGTTCTTGTGGAGGAGGTGGTGAGGGAACACCAGAAATTGTTTGGCAAGCTGTCCCTGACTGTGGCTGAATCTGCCAAAAGGAAGATTTGGCTGAACATTCAAGCAAAGGTGAATGCTGTATGAGTGACTCCAAGGGACATAGATGACCTGAAAAAGAGGTGGTATGACCTCAGGAGCCTGACCAAGAAAAAAATTGCTGAGCTCCACAAACAGGCAAACAAAACTGGAGGAGGGAAGAACCGTGCACCCCTCTGACTGACCTGGAGGAGGTGGTGGGGTCCATCATTGAACCAGAGAGCGTCTGTTGACTGGGAGATGCAGACAGCTCAGCCAGAGCTGCCACCAGAAAAGGTAAGACGCATGCACAGCAATCACCCCCACCCCATCAGCCTTCCCTTTTCCCTATGTGGCAAATTTAACCCCAGTCCAGTAGAGGTAGCACTATACAGGAGCAATGCATTATGGGACATGTAGTCAGTAAATGAAAGACCATGTCATACAGCACAGCAAGCAACACGTTAGGCAAATCATTTCAGACATAATCAAGCGCAGGCAACATGTACAGTGTTTAAGTGAGAATTATTTAATTGTAGTGGCTGTGAGGCAGTAGCACCGAGCTAATGTATGCTTATATGTACACAGGCAAGACATCTCGCAGGCGTACCAGGGAGACGGAAGGCACAGCACCAGAGAGGGATGACAGCCAGGAGCCAGGCCCAAGTGCAGAGAATGTCACAGAGGACACAGGTGCACCAACTACACAGCCACCATCCCAAGACCCAGAAATGTCTCCACATTTGCAGGCGTCCCCAGAACGTTCAGGATCCCCTCTGCTACTGTCCTCACCTGAACTGCCTGCATCACTGTCTCTAACAACACCTGCATCACAAAAGAGCAGGAGGCATATAGTTGCCCACTAGTCCAAATGGAGTCATCAGCAGGTGACATGGAGGGGGATGACACACAAACCTTGGCTGGGGAAGGTAGCCCTGCCACACAGCAGTCCAGTGCAGAGGTTGGCCGTACAGGTACCAGACGCCGCAGGCACAGAGAAATCAATGTAGCAGCACATGTGGAGGGTCCCAGTGACTTCCGTGGGCTTGAGGGTAGCATGGTGAAAATCCAAAGGATGCAGGGGAAGGCCATCATGTCTGTGCATCGCCACATGAGTAACCTAAACAGAAATATGGAAGATATAGGGAAGGGCATCAGAGAACTGGTTGATGTGAACAAGGAGATGGCTGCAGGGATGCGGGACATGACACAATCGGTGCTGCTCCTGTGCAGCAAACTGGACCAGGACATGTTAGCAAGGCGCAAGGAGAGGCAGCGTGTGCAGCAGCAAAGTAAAGCAATAAACCGCCTGGCCACAGCCACTTCCCTGCTATGCAGACGATGCATTAACATGCAAGAGGGACTCACACACAACAGCAATGAGGTGTCTAGGTGCATTGCTAGGGTGACCAGTGCTGTAGAGGTGCTGATAAATGCACAGACAGCACAAACTGCTGCTCTGGATGTTACAGAAAGTGAGGAAAGCACCAGTAGGAGCAGCATTACAAGCCCCCTTGTTGTTGAGACACGGAGGAGAAGCAGGCGCCATGGTGAGCCAACAGCCCAAACGCACAGTGAAGAGAGCCAGCCACTTACATCTGGCACTGGTAGGCGTGGGCGGAAATGACTTGTTCAATAAATGGGGAAGTGACCCGGGACTACCATTATTAAATGGATGACATTTGTGTTGCACATTTGTGCTTTTGAATACCTGCGTAGTGCCAAAAATTAAACTACGTTGGGTGCAAACTCCACTTGTCTGTGTCTCTTTACTTACTTAAAAGTAGTTGCGTGTGATCTCTGCCCGTCTGTGTCTGCCATCTGTTGGTGTCGCAACTCCTGCTGTGTTGGGTTCAGGCAGTGCATGTTCATCATCATGGTCCTCATAGTCGCTCAATTCCACCTCGGTGCCCTTCTTAGTGGCAAGGTTGTGCAAAATTGCACAAGTTGCAATCATCTTACAGCAGGTGATTGGTGTATACTGGCGTGCCCCTCCACTTTTGTGTAGGCAGCGGAACCTGCTTTTTAACAGCCCAAAGGTGCGCTCCACAATGTTCCTAGTAGATTTGGGTGCCTTGTTGTATCGCCTCTGGCTGGGGGTTGAAGGGTTGAGGTAGGGTGTCAGGATGAAAGAGCGGACGGCATATGCACTATCCCCTATTTGAAAATGAGAAAGACATTACTCACATGCACACATACACATACATCTGCAATATCTATCAAGGGAGTGTCACACAGTGTTTTACCTAGCAGGTATCCTTCGCCAAATTCCCCCGCTGTCAGGCGTGTGTAGATCCCACTGTTCTGAAAGATGTAGGAGTTGTGGGTACTTCCTGGGAACTTGGCCACTATGTCCGTGATAATGTAGCTTGCATCACAGATTACCTGTACATTGATTGTGTGGGTTGACTTCCTGTTTCTGTAATTGTACTCTGTGGCAGCAGGTGGGCATATTGGGATGTGGGTGCCATCAATACAGCCGATGACGTGTGGAAAATGTGCAATTTGATAAAAGTCAGTCTTGGTCTTGAGCAGTTCCGCGTGAGTTTCAGGGAAGCTGATGTAATGATGCATTCTCTGCATCATGGCCTCTAGGAACTTCCTGAAGAAACGGGACAGGCAGCTCTGGGACACCCCACCTATTACAGCAATCACACTCTGGTAGCTCCCAGAGGCAAGCAGGTGTAGGCTACACTGCACCTGCACATGGGGTGGGATGGTGTGCGCCCTTGGGGTTGGGTGCTCCAAAAGTAGGTGGAGGTCCCTGATCAAGTCCAGGATGGTGTGGGGGTGTAGCCTGTACCTTTGCAGGATATATGCCTCAGTTAGTTGAAATAGCATGATCCTCTGCCTGTACACTTGCTCCTCCCTTCTCCAGACCCTCTCTCCTGCTGCCTGTAGCTGTAGCCGCCTCGCTATCACGTAGAATGCCACCGTTCTAGTCACACTGTTGCATTTTGGGCCCTTTTTTTATAGCCTGCACCTTGTTACCACCTGCTTTCAATCCATGGTAAATACCGACTCTTAAATACCGAATTTCATGCAAATTCGGTATTTTAGAGGTTACCTACATCTCAAAAGTCATCTTTTTTCATTTCTTATTTACCGATTCGGTAAATTTACCGATTAGGTAAATTTCCCGAATCGGTAAATTTACCGATTCAATAAATTTACCGATTCGGTCGTTTTTTGTGACCCCTACATCTCAATATCCAAATACCGGTCGGTAACGGCCGAAATTCTGTATTTTCGGCCGTTACCAACCGGTATTTGGCTACCTACATCTAGCCCTTTGTGTCAAGTACCGCCCGCCAAACCCCGGACAGTGAATGCAAGGAAGTACTGGAATGGGAGAATTATCCACTGCTTAATTTGTAGAAGAACGAGTGGCAGTGCCCAAAGCTCTGATCAGAAGACTGCGTGTGGCAACGGCATGCTGAATACAAAGGCTACGTAGTCTGAAATCAAACTCATGCTTTTTTAATCGACTACCAGACACTACGTGCCCCTTTATCCCACTTCTGAAAATTCCTGCTTCTCTTTTTTTGATATTTTTTCCATCTTTTCTTTCTTTCTTAGGCGTATTTCCTCTCTTGCTCTCGGGAAATGTCTGATGAGGAAACTTAAGTGCAGGTCCTAAAAATTGAATGCCAGTGAGCTTCAACAGCAACCACTGGCTCAAATTAAGAACTGCAATTATCATCACTGAGACATTTGCAATGGATGGTATTCCTTGAGTACAAATATAAAGCAAGACAGTGTTATCTAGCCTTTGTGCTATGTTAAGTGTCAAATTAAAATGGCATTTTTGCTTGTGTGCAGACGGTGACGTAATCAGCGTGCAACTCTTTCTAAATATGGCGCTGTGCAATTTTTTTTGCCGTGTGTGCAATTAATCTCTTGTAAATCTTTCCACAATTTATTTACAACTAAATATATTTAATATTAAACGTATTTAATGGGTTGGCATACTCTGGTTAGTTGTAGTTTATTTTGTAGGTAAATAACATGGGAGTTAAGTCAGTTCTAAATGTTGAGAAAATATATTCCACCTCCTTCATTTTAATCTCGGGGAGAGACTCTGAACACGTCTTGGGAACTTTTGAATATCACAGCTACACCCTTAATCCATAACGATAAGCTACTATGGTGTGAAATTTGATTATTTCGCCTCCTACTGTCGCATAACCTACCACATCTTCAAATCAGAATTTTTCTATGGTTTGAAAAGTGTAACTTTCCAGTAACTGGAAAATACATCTTTGGAAACTAGCCACGTTGTGTGTTTTAAATGTACAGCATATCAGCGGCTTCTGGTGAATTCGCTGGTTTCAGCTTTTCTTTCCTGTTTCCGCTGCCTCCCACAAACACAAAAATGTTCCCCCTTCACATTTAAGTGCAAAACCATTCAAGACATCAGAATTTGATGGCTGAGGAAAATGCGTGGCTCAGAGCAAAACTGTTGATCCCAGAATTTTCTTTTCTTTTTTATTTCTGACACTCCCTATGTCCTCCTCTCTCTCTTAATGTCTCCCCTCAGGATTGTATTATCTCTCTGCCACTCTATCTTCTATCCCCTATCTCTCAATCACTAATGGCCTTCTATCATTCCTCCACCAGTCGTGCTGCCCTTCCCTTTCTCCACTCTCTCCATTTGTTTCTCTCACTTAACTCTCTCTGCCTATGCTCCCTATCTCGACATTTAATTCTCTAGACTTCTAAACTTCTCCTTCCGCTTTCATTTCTATCAACACTTTTCCCGCTCTTTATTCTCTCTTAGTACCGCTCTCTCTTTCCCTCTCTACTGCTCTCTACCACTCTAATTTTCATTACCCACCGTCATCTCCCTCTCCATATTTCCCTTCCTCTGTTCAGCTGATTATCTTCCACTATGTCTCTCTTTTACTCCTTTCTGCCTATCTTTCTTCTTCTTCCCCTCTCCACCCTCGCTTTCGCTCTAAACAGCCCTAATGACCAAGTGGTATCACTGGTAAATTTAGACTCATTGGAACGCCCAGGGACTTTGCTAGCCAGAATAATTGTTTGAATTGAGATTATGTACGTTTTTCCCACTTGAGTGCTATCACTCCGTCCACATTCCTGCACCAAAGAACTTGAGGTTGGAAGGTGAAGCCCATAGACCAGACAGTCAGTTGCAACCGTCAGAGTGTCGATGCAAGCGACTCGAGGAAAATCCCATGTATGAAGTGGGGTGTGGTGTGAGATACTTGTTGAGATGCAGAAATTGCCAGGCAGAGAGAGTCCACAGCTGAGTGAGTCAACTCAGGCTGAGGAGAAGCTGAAAATTCTACAGTAGACACTCGCTCTATGGACTCACAAGTTCGATGGTTTCCAACTTTGAAAAAAAGTATGGGCCTTATTCACAAAGGTAAACTGAGATAAAAGTCTAACTTTATGAATTTCGGTATTCACAAAGGGCATTTACGAGTAGCAAAGCTAGTCTCTTGCTTCAATTAAACTTAAGTTTTGGCCTTAAGTTTAACTGAGACAAAAACTGAGACAAAGTCTAACTTTCCTACTCATAAATGTTCTTTGTGAATACTGAAAGTCGTAAAGTTAGACTTTCATCTCAGTTTACCTTTGTGAATCTGACCCTATGTTTCTTGCAGCTGGGGCTTACTTTGTTAACAAATAAATAAGTGCAGGGGCTCAAATGGGCTGATTTAAAGTTTGGCGGAGAGGGTACTCCTTTGGAACTGCTACAGAGAACCCTCTCTGCCAAACTGAAGGTCCATTCGCCTGATTTACAATTGAGCAGGTCTTAAGTATGTCGGCAATAGAACCTACACGGACACTGTCACTGACAGAGTAAGGGTCAACAGACATTTGCCCATTTGACCGCCTACCTGATTTAGATTGAGGGGTCAAACGGCCAGTTTTCACTATCCCTTACCACTGTAAAAAATCTGGTAGTAAGGGACAGTATAACATTTGAATAACCCCCACACCATGGGAGAAGCCTCACATGGTGGGGGGGTCATTAGTTTTTGCTTTTTAGAAGAAACAAAAGTTTGACGATCGGCCATAAAATTTGATGGAGCTTTCCGTCAAACCTTTAACTCACTGACAAGAACCACTGTGACGGCAGTTCCTGCCACTGACTAATGATGTCAGCTAGGCGGAGGACACCTTTAAATTCACAACAAGAGTTCTCCATCAAGGCGATGGAGTATTTCACTCATTTGCACTGACGGATCACAATCCGTACTCCGAACTCTAAATCAGGCCCAAAGTTTTTCTTACTTTTTGTAACAACAAGGGACCCCAAATCAGTCAGCTAGGGACCTCGGGGAGCAATTTTCTAAAGCAACAATGGTCCCATGCAAGGATAAAATACAGTATCAATAAACATAGACGCAAATCCAATCTATATTTTAGAGTGACATGTCCAGCCGGACAGAGGTCATTCAAGTTTACTTAATAAACAAATATCCAGAATAAAACAAGGATACCTTCCACAATGCCCCTGTGAGGTACACAAACCTGTGCCCAACACTTACGGGGTGAGTACAGTTGGAGAAAAGATAGGAAAGGTTTAAAAGGCAAACCAACGTTTTTCTGTTTACACATTCATTGTACAGAAAATATCATATAGCACCATTACATCAAATTAAACAACCAAATATGTTTGTATAAGGTGCATTGAGCAAGTCAACGGCGTTTCGGTTCCCCTAAAGGATAATTGGAACCATCATCAGGACAAAATAAATAATTGCCTTATTACACTAAACCTCAAATTGCCTAAAGGAAAATTAGGGAAAGATAAGAAATAACATTTTTTTAGAACAAGACAGTAACAATTAAAAATTACAATGGAGTGACTCTTTGTGCAGGGTGTAACAACATTCTCCTTTCTTGCCGAGTGAAGTTATTACGCAGTTTTCGTGGGTGAGAAAGTGGTGGTAGCCATGAACTTAAGAGTATAATTCCGTCTGTCATCCTAACGTGAAACGGTGCCTCTTAGCGAGATTACTAACATGCAGAGCGTAGTGAGCAGGCACATTGGGCGGAGTGGACACGGTGCTTTGCAGCGGGAGTGCCTACTTGGAAGAATTGGTGACAGTCCGCTAAAGAGGGATCACGAGGTATGCCATGCTTACCGAGGCAGCGCGTGATTGACCGAGGGCAGGTCGATGCTCAGTATGGCCCGGTCCAGCAAGCCTCTATAAAAGGATAGTCTAGGTGTTAGAGGTCGGGCATCGTTAAACCCGCAATTAAGTTAAAAGTCAAATACAGCTAGTCTTACCGAATTAAGGGCTGCCGGGGTCCGTGTTACAGAGTCGCAACCGGACGGCGCCAGGGTAAGCCTAGGAGAGCCAAGGAAAAGTTTCAGGACGTAAACCATGGAATATCTGACAAGGACAGAAGCTAAGCAAGGCTGTATAACTCACCCGAATCGGCGATCACGGAGGTATTCCCTGGCGTGCTGTTGTGCTCAGACCAGGAAGTGAAGAAGGGGCGGGTGTGTTGTGCTGGCCAGTGCACGTGAGGAAACAGGCATAAAAATAAACGAGGGGTGCCTGTTGCCGATTCGGGTGAGTTATACAGCCTTGCTTAGCTTCTGTCCTTGTCAGATATTCCATGGTTTACGTCCTGAAACTTTTCCTTGGCTCTCCTAGGCTTACCCTGGCGCCGTCCGGTTGCGACTCTGTAACACAGACCCCGGCAGCCCTTAATTCGGTAAGACTAGCTGTATTTGACTTTTAACTTAATTGCGGGTTTAACGATGCCCGACCTCTAACACCTAGACTATCCTTTTATAGAGGCTTGCTGGACCGGGCCATACTGAGCATCGACCTGCCCTCGGTCAATCACGCGCTGCCTCGGTAAGCATGGCATACCTCGTGATCCCTCTTTAGCGGACTGTCACCAATTCTTCCAAGTAGGCACTCCCGCTGCAAAGCACCGTGTCCACTCCGCCCAATGTGCCTGCTCACTACGCTCTGCATGTTAGTAATCTCGCTAAGAGGCACCGTTTCACGTTAGGATGACAGACGGAATTATACTCTTAAGTTCATGGCTACCACCACTTTCTCACCCACGAAAACTGCGTAATAACTTCACTCGGCAAGAAAGGAGAATGTTGTTACACCCTGCACAAAGAGTCACTCCATTGTAATTTTTAATTGTTACTGTCTTGTTCTAAAAAAATGCTATTTCTTATCTTTCCCTAATTTTCCTTTAGGCAATTTGAGGTTTAGTGTAATAAGGCAATTATTTATTTTGTCATGATGATGGTTCCAATTATCCTTTAGGGGAACCGAAACGCCGTCGACTTGCTCAATGCACCTTATACAAACATATTTGGTTGTTTAATTTGATGTAATGGTGCTATATGATATTTTCTGTACAATGAATGTGTAAACAGAAAAACGTTGGTTTGCCTTTTAAACCTTTCCTATCTTTTCTCCAACTGTACTCACCCCGTACGTGTTGGCCACAGGCTTGTGTACCTCACAGGGGCATTGTGGAAGGTATCCTTGTTTTATTCTGGATATTTGTTTATTAAGTAAACTTGAATGACCTCTGTCCAAAGTTTTTCTTAGGCGCCGGCTGCTGGTGCTCCTCAAACATAGAGGTAGGACTATAATGTTGCTGACATTTCACAAACATAGAAGTAGGACTACAATTTAGCATGAATGGGTAGGCACAGAATTACTTAATTGACAGTAAGTACAAACATTGAAAGAACAGTTATACACTAGCAGGAATTTAATGCAACGTTTACACATAGTATCATATGAATTAACTAAATTGCTTTCTGCAAAGGGCTAATAACTAATTGTGCACTGGAACACATGACAACTTGTCTAATCCTGTGTTCAGTAAACCTCCCTGAAAACCGGGACACTTTTTAAACACCAAAATTTGCTGGGACAAATGGTGGCAATCCTGGACTATGGTGGCAAATACAAGATGCCAGGTCAGCCTACCTACTTATCTTGTATCTTTATCTAACACTTGCAGGTTCTTGTCATCCCTATTTTCTGCCTTTGTTAGGGTTCGGTTTTTCCTTTTATTATCTTCCTCATTCTTTCTTCATGTTCTTCTTGTCTCTCTGGATTACTTTCTGATCATGAATATTATGCTTCTGTCCCCAGAAATGGGTGCTGGTGCCCAACTCCTGAATCAACTCGATCAAACTAAGCATTAGATAGGTCAAAGACGGACAGGATCCTGTGGCCTGCTGCAGTGTTTGGTGGTTGAGCTTCCTTTAACATGGTAGGCACTAAAATGAAATTCCAGGGCCTGATTCCTAAAGTAATTTGTCTTCTTAAATTCAGTTTAGGCATAATTTCTGATTATAAATTCAATTACTTTCATAACGTGAATTCACAAGTGCATATTAATCACTCGGTCCTAAAATCACACCGGCCAGTATGCTGTGATTGTATATGTGAGTAACCATGCTGCCCAGGGCTGTCATGTGAGTTTCTGGAAGGGGATGACATGGAAAGTTGGTGAACACATACATTTTTCAGAGATTCATTCCTGTCAAGGGAAGGGCTAAATTCATATTCAGATTGGGTATGGGGACCAAAAACCGCCAACATTGGTGGGATTGTGAAGAAAGAACTGTGGCCATTTAAAAAATATATATTTTACTGTGAAGAAAAAGAAGAATAAACAATATCCTGTGCAAATTCACTTTGCTAATGTTTTACATATCTATAAATGTGCCTCATGTACATTTGCAGACTGTTATTGATTAAGATAACTCATGGGAAATGGCAATTGTCACAGATTATCATAAATACTCCTAGAATTCGTTAAGAATTAGAAGAAACATACATTTACAGGTGTAAATTACAGTGATTTGGGGTCCCGGATTTTTAGAACCAATTAAATAAATATTTTTACACGGAAGTCTACTCCCGTCGAACCCAGTTGAAATTTAAAACAATCCAGCGTAATCCAGTCCATTACAGGTGTTTTGCATTAAGCTAGTTATGCGAAATTCCTGAAATCACACAGTTACACCATGTTGCATAATAATGCCTCAGTTTGAAGCAAAATAATAGTTTGGGTGTGTAGGAATAATGTGAGCAACCAGAACACGAGTAGCTGCTGTTTGCGGCAAATGTATTTTTTACTCTATTTTTTTTAGCTCTTAATGCTTCCTCACATCATAAATCGACGAGAGGATGCATTTGATGCTTTATATAGTTGTAAATGACAAATTTGCATTTCGCCTAAATAGGGAATTTTGCCTAATTTTCCAGAAATTTCATGTAATTACACAAAAGCAAATTCCACACATTCTGCACATCCATACTGCCAACCAGAACTTCATTTGTAAAAAAAATAAGTGCCAGAGCCCTTGTCAGGGGGCCACTGCAGCTTGCACCACCCACTGTCCTTGCCAGCGCTGCCAATGACAGTACCAACACAACTACTGACCTTCACACTCCTACAAGTGTGACAATTCAGACTATTCCTTGCCCATTGAGCTATGAGAATGACTTGGGCAGCAAGTATTGGTGATTTTAATGTATATTTAAATAATAAACAACTGTGGCAGACTCCTACAAGTGCTGATGTGGAAAATAAGTGCTGGTGCTGAGCACGGGAAACCACTGGCTCAAATTAAGCACAGCTGGCAACCCCACAAACTCTCCAGCAAGCAGTTAGTCTCGCCTATTATGCATACTTAAAATCAATATGTGGCGAGTTTTATACATTTTTACACTACTCTTTTTGGTTCCCTACCCAGTCCTTGGCGGCACCACAGAAATGGAAGACAAATTGATTTTTAGCTCAGAATTTGCATCACAGCTTTCATGTGCCTTTATTTGATTAGCGAAAAAAGAGCTTTCAGAAGTACTATTGAGAGTTCGGTTTTGACCCATGTTGATTTCCTTGAGTACAGCATTTGTATGGGCAGAATTTCGGTTTCTACCGAAATAGTGTGCTTGTATTGCACTTTTTGCCTGGTGGGAAACATAAGCTCAACACACCAGGACTGAGCTGTTTAAGGTCACAAACCATTGGTGAAGGACATTGGCCTTATATTATTGAAAGTTATGACAAAGGCCTGACATATGAATTGTGAAAACATGTTAAAGCCAGATAAGATTTTAGGGTGGATTTATTTTCTTCTCTTGACTAAAAAAGTATTTTGTTAAATATAATATCACAGTTTAATATAATGTGCATCCGTGTTGGTGTTGGATGCCTCCTTCGACAAGCCCTGGATGAGCGTATAAGATGATTATTGAGTGGCTTAACCCACCAGTCACCGCAGAGCTACTTTCAGTTATAAGCCAGGCTTATTGGCATTGGTTGATTGAATTTTTCTAACTAGGAGGACCTCACCAGGTTGGGTTTTATGTCAGATTATCATCTAGAGAAATATCGTGTGACAAAAATACAGTTTACAAAAATATTGTCCGGTTAGATATAGATTTTCTGCTATTAAATCTAATGGTGCAATATTTTATAATAAGTGATATTTCGGACACAATAATAAGGTCATAACATATTCTGACAATGATATTCCGGTACCACACCTTGGCAATGCACTTTTTTACCTCCAGTCTTCAGTACAAAGAGCTTATTCTGTGCCTTGCAGGCGTGATGTAGGCATTACCTCCTCGTAAGTCTTCCTCGCCACATGATTAACAAAGTGAGCTTCAGCTCCATAACAGAACCTTACAAAGTAATAGTTAGCCTCCCATGCCTCCCATCCCTTCCCAACATGGCCGACCCCTATCGCCCTCGACCTAGCATGGCCCGAGGGACGAGGCCCTGCTCTAGAGGGCTCCTGCTCCGGGTTTTTGCCCCGCCTTTTGGCTGTTGGCCCTCGCACTGCTCCCTTCTTTTCTGCTCTGCTCTACAGGCTCTGATGTTTGCGGGTTCAGGGTGTTTGCTCAGTCCTGCACTAGCGGGCTCACCTTTTTGGTCTCCTCTAGCTTGACCTGGGCTTCTCCTTGCTGCTCCTGGGTCGCGCTGCCCCCTTGGTTTTCTGCTCTGCTGTAGCGGGCTCTGATGTTTGCAGGCTCTGGGTGTTTGTTCGGCCCTGCACTAGTGGGCTCACCTTTTTGATCTCCTCTGGCTTGGCCTGGGTTTCTCCTTGCTGCTCCTGGGGAACTAGCTGGTCTAGCATCCGTCCCCACCCCCCATTTTTTCTAGTTACTGGGTTCTAGTGTGGGGTGCTGATTAGCTGGGGCTGTGGAGATTCTTGGCCTGCCTCCAGGGGTGGCGCCTCTCCCGACCGGCTTCCTGCGTGTTGGGGTTGCCTTGCTACGTGGGCTTGCGACTATTGGGGGGTACAGGAGAAGCCTGGCGTGCGCATCTGTGATGATGAATGAAAGATGAATGGGTGCTGTGGGGCGTCTTATTTATGTCCATGTGATTGAATTACCGTCATTTGTGTATATATCGATGATGATGTTTTTGTACACCCTTTGAGAAATATTTATATCCTGAAAATGAAAATAAAATTATATATTTTTCTATTTCCTGTCTGATGAATCACATTATGCGGCCCTGAATTGTAGTGAGCTCAAAGTTGTGTTGAGTGTAATCTCTGGACTCTATATGAGCCTTTAATTAAAACATATAGGGCAGACTCTTCTCCTTTAGTCCTTGGTCTTTTTTCCCCTGCTGGTCTGCCCTGCGTCTGTCTCAGGGGGCCCCTACTTGTATTAGTTAATCCATCCCCATCACCTGGAAGGAAAGAGTGTAGGACCCCGTATTGGTCACAAGCTGGTGGTTAAGGGAACAAGGTAGCCCCAGTAGTAAGACCCGGGGTAAAGTATGATACTTGTGTAAACAATAGTTTAAGAAGAGGCCCGTAAGGTTCTCTGGCAGCCTGGGCTGAATATTTGACAATTGACAGTTGAACAGTTTCCTTAGGAGTCCTCTGAGGACTGGAGTATTAAGTATGCATGGACACAAGGGGGCATATTATCAAGGGGGTTTATCTCCGCTTTTTTGGCTTTAAAAGCCAAGAAAGCGGAGATAAAATTATCTCCCTATTACCAAGCTGTCGCTAACACCAGTTAGTGACAGCTAATAGGAGATAGCGACCATCTTGGGCCCCGCTTTGCATGTCAGTGATATTTATCACTAATGACATGCAAAGTGGGCGTGCCAAGATGTTAGCGACTGGAAACAGTCGCTAACATCGCTATCTCCTATTACCAACTTTACTTTTGGAGATATTCGCGCTAAGCGCGAATATCTCCAAAAGCTAACACCTGCCCTGAGCAGTTCTTCACCATGTTATCCAATGGGAGGTGGATAACATGGCTAAGAGCATTTGCTCGATAATGCATGAATATCGCTGACTTTTCAGCGATATTCATGCATTGCGGCCGTTTTTTATCACATTTGCGATAAACCTTGCTAATAGCAAGGTTTATCTGTGATAAAAATCGCCGATGTGCGGCGATAATTTTTGTCTCTAAACAAGTTAGAGACAAAAATTATCGCTAGTTGTTGGTAATACGCCCCAAGGTTTTTAGGGTGTTATGACAACAAATGTACTCTCTTCATAAATTAGCTCATCATATATTACGTAGTCTTTAGGTGTCCACAAGAAGAATAAAAAGTGCGTGAAGTGAAGGTGCGTAGGTGACATTTTAAAACAACATCGCACTGAACAACATTCTTGTTTATCAAAACTCCACAAGTAAATGAAAATGATAATGGAGTTTTTGTTGGGAAGGTCGACGGCGTTTCGATCTCAAGTTACTGAGGTCATCATCAGGACGTGAGCCTGTGAGCACTGACAATCTAGAGGGGGAGAAAGTATATTTAGAACCTTGGCCCATGGGGGTACATATGCAGACTTATGCAGTTATGCGCACGCCTGGTTTGGAGTGATATTAGTGCATGTGCATATGAGGGGAGACATATCAATATGATTGCTTGAGTTCACTACTTATTAGTTAGTGTAAACTCTTTCGCTCATAAGCGCTTAGTGGGATCATGAGCGAACCATGCATTAAGTTATCTTGGTGCTAGAATTGAGTGAAGGTCGCACAAGAATTACAAGAAGGTAGTGGATGAATACTGACCATCGTGTCAGTGAGCATGGAATGCTCTAAACAGTTTGTCATTGGTTAAACGCAAGTTTATCACTGAGACATGCACAAATGGAAATTAAGGGAAAACATGAAACTTCATGGAGTGCTAACATTTTCTACACCACGCAGCGAAACTTGCCCAAAAAATCTTTCCTACTTCACACACCCCTAACGAATCAACTTGATTCTGTGCCAAAAGAAATGAAAAGACAGAAATGATAGGCCAAGGGCCAGCTGCATAGGAAAACAAGCAAACCCAGAAACACTGCTGCCTCATTGGACATCATCAGTGAGTTTCAGTGGCGGATCCCCCATTGGGGTGTGGGGCATTGCCACACTGCTTTCTCACTGTGCGAGAAGGCAGCAACATAAATGGTAATTACTACCATTTACGTTTCTGCTTCTAGCAATGCAAGAAAGCAGAAGTGCCTGGTTGGGGTGGGCGGTCCTGCTCGAGGGCAGGGGGAGAGTGGCTTGCCCAATGTAGTGCATACTGACGGTTTGGTCGGCCACAGGCCGACCAACCAGTCAGTATGCACAACAGAGGGCAAGCTACTCCCCCCCTGCCCTCGAGCAGGACCGCCCACTCTCCCTTTTTCTTTATGTAGAGAAAATGGCCCGGCTGTGGGGCGCTCTCCGATGCGGCTCACCAATCACAACGGTGCCATTGCATTGTTGTGATTTGCAGAGCGGAGCGAGGCTGCCTGCCTTTCCTGATGACGATGCAGGAATTGGAAAAGGCAGGACAGCGGGAGTCGGAGTTTGTCTGACTCTGAAGCTAAGAAGCAGTACGTTAAATGGCGAATGTGGCTATAAGTAGCCAGGGAGGGGCTGTCGGAATTTTTCTAAATTTAAGAAGGAAAGTGTAAACTCAGATTTTCGAACAAACTTGGGGGCATATTACCAACAACTAGCGATAATTTTTGTCTCTAACTTGTTTAGAGACAAAAATTATCGCCGCACATCGGCGAATTTTATCGCAGATAAACCTTGCTATTAGCAAGGTTTATCGCAAATGCGATAAAAAACGGCCGCAATGCATGAATATCGCTGAAAAGTCAGCGATATTCATGCATTATCAAGCAAATGCTCTTAGCCATGTTATCCACCTCCCATTGGATAACATGGTGAAGAACTTCTCAGGGCAGGTGTTAGCTTTTGGAGATATTCGCGCTTAGCGCGAATATCTCCAAAAGTTAGTAATAGGAGATAGCGATGTTAGCGACTGTTTCCAGTCGCTAACATCTTGGCACGCCCACTTTGCATGTAATTAGTGATAAATATCACTGACATGCAAAGCGGGACCCAAGATGGTCGCTATCTCCTATTAGCTGTCACTAACTGGTGTTAGCGACAGCTTGGTAATAGGGAGATAATTTGATCTCCGCTTTCTTGGCTTTTAAAGCCAAAAAAGCGGAGATAAACCCCCTTGATAATATGCCCCTTAAACCCTTGTTTCCTAGTTGGGGTCCATAGCGCCAAGAGATCACATTCTGGGCACGTGTGTATGTTTCGCTCTTCAAAAATGCCAAATGGAACAGAGGCTTTCAAAAGTGACCCCGAGAGATGTAGGGTGGTGATGGGTTTAGGACGGCGTTGATCGAGGCTGTGGAGATGATGACAAAGGGCGGTGGTGAGAGATATTTTGGCGCTATTAAGAGGGGTTGTGGCGTAAAGCAAACTTTGCACCCATTGCTGACTATGATGAGGGACCCCTGAATCTTCCATTTATCACAATATTAATTGGCCGTGTGATGCGTTGGGGGCCCTCAATGTTTGCCCCTTCCTCAGCCGGCCCCACCCCCGCGCCGCAGGGGCCTGATTTAACTTCCTAGGCTGTCACTATGTTGGGGGGTATGGAGCGTGATGCGAGTCTGTGGAGATGGTGGGAGAGGCCCTTTTGATGGGGTCGGTGAGAGGCCCGGTCATTAATTTGAGACTTTAGATCGTCATAAGTATTGCATGAGATGGCGCTGGCGCAAGCCGTGGGTGGGGAGGGTGCAAGTTGAGTTGCGTAGAGGCTCTGAGGGGGGAGGGGGGCAGTAAGAGAGACTGTGGTGCTGTTGAGGTGGCGGTGCTGGTTGTGGGTAGGTTGGTTGAAGCAGTGGCGGAAAAGTTGGGAGGGTGAGGGAAGAACTTGGGGGTTCGGTGGTGGGGAGACGCGGGGGTAGGAGATGACGAGAGCCGGATTAGACCAAGGAAGAGCTTCCGGTCCGCTCTCCCTGCTGGCCCGTCCCCCGCCCACCAAAGATCATTGAAAAGCGTTCCTGTTCTGACCAACAGTGGGACATTTACTCACAGAGGACACAGGCACAGAGGAACGAGGCTTTCCAGCGCACGACGGCACTTTGACCAGCGTTCGAGGCTTCCTGTCAACCCCTCGCCGCACCCGCTCCGCGGGTGCCGCTTCGCTGCTGGGTTACAGCGCCAGCAGCCCTTTGGGAGAAGACGCGAGGAGTTTTGCGGCAAGGCGGTAAGGGGCGCGAGGCACCAGCAGGGCTGCGAGCGTGCAGGGACTTCATTTCCCAGAAGTCCCTGCGAGACCAAGGAAGAGCTTCCGGTCCGCTCTCCCTGCTGGCCCGTCCCCCGACCTTCTGCCCCTCCTATTAAAAGCCAACTAACTCCCGCAGCGCGGGACGCAGCCCTGGCTAAGACTGGGCAAAGACAGGGCCGTTCGAGGACTGAGCGGTCTGAGCGGTCTGGACTGGCCCACCCTCTTTCGCCCACTGCTCCCTACCATAGAGGTCCACAAAGTTCAATTTTTGCCCACCATTTCACATATAACTTGTTCCCTGGCCTTGCCCCTTGTATAAGACATGTGCACTAGAATAACCAGGAGTAAGGCATCTAAAGGTGGTCATCCAACCAGTGGTCCAATAGACGACTTTATTACTTGCACTAACTTCGCCATTGACCAGGAAATATCTAAGCTTCAAACCCGGGTTTCTCTTGAGTTGGCAGCGGCTAGAAGACTGTCTGAAGTTTTTGCTACCTCTAAAAAATCCTCCTTGGGCTCTATAGCTGCGGCGGTCACTCCAGAGCGCCCTCCCATTCCCCACTGTATAATTTCACAGGCTGAGGTTCACTCTATTCCGCCTCAACATATCCCTTCCCCACACCACACCTCACAATCTAATCTCGTGGAAGCGAGTATACCTGCCACCTCTTGCACTCAAATTGTCAATACTACCGTTCCCCCCCTAGTGGTCTTTAATGCTCCTAGTGCTACTCAACCGAACCGGAAGTCTTGCCCTCGTTCCGCCTATTCACGGAAGAAGGCGAAAATCGCGGTGTCGCAACACTTGAAACTGATGAAAGGCTTAACACCTACCACCAGAGTTGTCCGGCCTCTTGGGAAGCAGTCCCCATCGGATGGAGTTGGGGCGGGGTTAACCATCGAGCAATTACCCTGTACCACCCCAGTAACCGAAGGTTTACAGATAGATGGGTTGGCCAACAACGATAGGGAATTTATAGATCTGGTATGGGAATCCCTTAAAAAGCTTCTTTCTCCTTTAGATCCCAGACTTTCACGAATCGAAAATAATCTACTTGAGATGGAAAAGAGCATTATTGCTCTGGCCACTCTCGGTTTGAGAAGTCTTGAGAATCAGGGCCTCCCTGTAGCTGATACTACTTCCCCAGCTACTACAGCACAAGTACACCAAAGTCTGCCCATTATACCTACCATTGCACGCCCGGTTCCCAAACCGAGGACTGTGAAGGTGGACCAAATGTCAACTGTTACAATCCCTAATGCCCTCAAACGGGCTCCAACCCACTTACTTGCTAACGCTAAAACTGGTACAATTTCAAAACCTCAGCCTGGCGAGGCTACTATACCGCCTACCCAGGGCTTCTAGGCAAAGAATAACTTTAGAGGGGGCTATATTGACCTTCCCCCGGAAGCTAATGACTTTGTAGTCGTGCTGACGGGAGTTCCACAGATTAGTAATGGCCAATATGAGAATCACAGGTCCCTGGAAAATAAAATAATGCATTGGCTTAATGTCAATAGACCTATTCCTAACGGCCGCAGAAGTAAAGTTCGGATGGTGCGCAGAACCTCCTGGGTGGGCCCAACTAGGAAAACGAACGCGGGGGATTGTATAGTTGTAACTTTTGATGATCCGTATACGGCTCAGCATATATGTTCGTGGCCCTGCAGTGAAGGGTCCTCTGTCATCCCGAGACCTTTGTCCTTTTTTTATCCCCCACGACCCATGCATAATCAGACGGACAACTGGTCATTTGTCCATCACCAACCAAGGAGAAACCGTTATAACTATCAAGTGGATCCCCATTCACATTGGAATGGTTTCCCAATCTCTAATAGATTCGGAGGCCTGGAGGAAGTAGATTGACTCCTCAGGCATTTTGGTTCCTATGCAGTGGGTAATGCACCATTCTTGCCAGTCCATGGGCGTCCCGATCCCCTTTGTGTAGGCATCAAATCTTTAGTCACTGTCCGTCCTTCTGGCCTAGCACGAACATCACATAGCTCTATTTCTGAGGGGGGTTTGATAGCTAGGAGTAGTGTAGATTTAGCTGAGTTGACTGAATTGGGAGCTTTTAGCCTAAAAGGTAGGGATGACCAGTTGGAACCTTCCTATACTCCACCAAAGGCCCCTATACTTGCCACACCATCGGTAGGAACCCAGTCTGAGGGAATTATGGCCCTTACAACCTCCCACAAAATTTTCCAAGACGAGCCCCTTGAAAGGTTACCTTTACTGGCTGTGCCTATTCCACCTGCATCTGCTCATTCTTTCAGCCAACCTAACAAAACTGTACCCCCGTTAAAGGTTGTAAGCTGGAACGTGGCAGGGCTAAATCGGAACTTTGATAATCCCGAATGGAATGTGTTCTTAGAGCCATTTGATATTTGTATTTTGCAAGAAACCTGGACCTTGGAACCAAAACATAGAGTAGGATTTACCACCTATTTTGTCCCAGCTCTTCAACAAATGGGTTCAAAGGGCCGCCTGTCTGGAGGTCTTTTAATATGGGTTAGCATTGCTTTGGGCCTAAAAGTGAGCCATAGGTCCACACACTCTCCAGACTTGCAGAGGATCTCATTATATTGCCAGGGGGGAAGGATGTTAGACGTTTTTAACCTGTATCTGAGGGGTGCTAGGAGCGGGTCATCAAGCCTACCTCAGACAGGTCTTAGCAATGACCTAGCTGCCTGCAAGATTGACTCCTATATTCTTCTTGTGGGCGACTTTAACTGTTGTTTTGAACCCTTGGCAAAAGAAGATATTTTGGATTCCTTTCAAGAAGATGCAAGAAGGGGTATCCCGACCCTGTCCCTTGATCCGATCCCTAAATGGACACAAAGTGCGATAGACATCAATGCACTCTGTTTGGAGCATAATCTGAGATCAGTGAATGGGCGATCAAAATCGGACCTTATGGGCGCTCACACCTATAACAGACCGGGCCACTCCTCCAGAATCGATTTTATCATTTTGAATTACAATCTTTGGTCTTTTCATCTAGATATGGAGGTTGTAGCAACTACCGATAGTGACCATAACCCTCTTTGCTTAACCCTTTCTCCCATCTGGCAAACTATGGAGCACGACAAGCAAGCCCATATCTGGAAGTCATCCCATGAAATCGTCCCGTCCAATTGCGGTAGGCGTTTGAAGTGGGCAAAAGTTAAAGCAGATGAGGCAAGGTTGGCGCAAGCCGGGTCCATCTTGTCTGTGGTGGAGCCACAGCTTGACGCTTTAACCCCACCTAGTACAAAAGTCTTACCACTTTTTTTAGAGACCATAGTATCACTGAGTAAATTGTTTATTATTCAATATACTAAGCCTAGGGTAGGTTCCAAAAGCGATTCTAATGCTAGAGACAAATGGTATTCTCCTAAATGTCGTGTTGCTAAGGGGGAGCTTATTGCTGCGGTAAAAAGTAGGGACCAGGTCGCTATTAGTTCTGCAAGGAAATCCTACAAAAAAATAGTTGCTGAGGCAAAGGAGGCTTATGATTATCACTTCTGGTGTGACCTAACCGAAGCTAGTAGCATGAAGGATTCTAAAGGGTTCTGGGATCTCTTAAGAGCAAGGAACAAGCCCATTGATCAGCAAATAACCTGTAATATTTCGGGTGAGGTTTGGTTTGCCCATTTTTCAAAGCTTTATTCTGCTGCACTGGACCTGTCTCCTCCATGTCCGGGATCCTTGTCCATTACAACTGCTAATTCTCTTGCTATAGACTACCCTTTCACTAGTCAGGAAGTTGAAAGGGCTATCAGGGGCATTGTCCCCAATAAGGCTCCAGGTCCTGACGGGATCCCAGGGGACCTACTGAAATCCTACCCAGCAGTATGGAGCAGACTAATTGCTTCACTTTTAAATGAGGCTCTGCTAGGAGAATCTTTTCCTGACTCTTGGAGGGGTGCAGAAGTTGTGCCTATCTTTAAGAAAGGCAGCAGGGACGACCCAGCCAACTATCGCCCTATAAGTTTGTTGGATTCAACCCAGAAGGTAGCGGGGAAAGTTGTCCTGGGTAGGATCCTGCAGTGGGCCGATGAGGGAAAGATCCTGTCTGATTTTCAGGCAGGTTTTAGAACAGGGACAGGCACCATCGAGCAAACATTCCGCCTTCTGATGATATACTGGAAGGTGGTGGTACTAGGCGGGGGTACGTTATATCTAGTCTTTATAGACTTGAGAACGGCCTTCGACCTGGTCCCACGGAAACTACTTTGGAATGTCCTCGATGGTTTAGGGTTACCCACCTACCTGTTGTCTTTGCTTAAAAAATTCCATGAAGGCAATTTCGCCCAGATCAGGTGGGGTGTCCAGGGAGAAAAAACATCTCGCATCCCAGTAGACAGGGGCGTCCGCCAGGGGTGTGTGCTTGCCCCCACTCTGTTTTCTCTATATGTCAACGGAGTGGTGGAGCATCTGCTGCAACACCCTGCGGATGCACCTACCCTGGCGGGCAGAAAAGTCCCAACGCTCCTGTTTGCGGATGACACCCTCCTGATCTCGAAATCCCCAGCGGGCATTCAGAAATTGCTTTCTAGCTTTAAATCCTTTTGTGATAGCAGGGGTTTAGCTATAAACATAAGCAAGACCAAATTCCTTGTCCTTAACCCCCCCAAGAAATCCGCCGCCCCACCCGTCCTAGACTCCATCCCTCTGGAGAGAGTCAAAGAATTTGATTACCTAGGAATACGTTTGTGTGACTCAATGAGTTGGAAGGCACACCACCAAAAGGTGTTTCTGACTCATAAAAGGGTCACAGGTGCCTTGCTCAAGGAACAACGAGCTTCCTCGTTGAAACCAATTGGGGCAGTGCTAGATATCTACAGAGCAAGGGTTGTAAGCGCAGCTCTATATGGCGCTGAACTGTGGGGTATGCAGAGAGCCGATACCTTGGCCCATCTGGAAAACAATTTCCATAAAGATCTGATGAAGCTACCCCACAGCACTCCTACAATCCCCCTCTTGTTGGATGCAGGTACTCGCCCAATTTGTGAGCAAGCAAAATTACGCCCCCTGCTACTTTGGTCCCGGGTATGGAATGTCCCAGAATTGTGTAGTTACGCTGACGCCCTGAAAGATCTGTTGTCTCTCCCAGGTTGCAATAAGATACCCTGGTTGAGGGAGGTAAAATGATTGCTTTATGAGCTGGGATTAGGAGATGCCTGGGTCAATAAAACAGCACCGCCCAAGCAGTTCCTAAAGAACGCCTACTGGTTATGGGTAAATAACAACAGAATGCGTAATTCCAACCATTGCAAATCTGTCGCCCAGTTCTTACTAGTTAAAGATCTCCCCTTCAGGGAACCTTATCTGGACCTAATCCACAGTTCTGGAGACAGATCACTTTACTTCAAATTTAGGGTGGGTGTTCTCCCCCTAGGAATGTTAACTTCCTCTTGGAATCCTCCTTATCAAACGGTCCCTTTTTGCCCGTTTTGCGACTCAAGGGTTGAGTCTGTCGCCCACCTTTTGTTCGAGTGCAGTGTCTATGCAGCTCCTAGATTGAAATGGCTAAAGCCCCTGTGTAGAAGTCTAGGAACAAGATCACACCTAGAAGCCCTACGTATATTGCGCTCTGATGCCCGCCCATTCTTTGCATGCTGCATGGCAAAATTTCTTGGCTGGGCATGGCGTATAAGATCTGCAAGAAAGTTATTGATCCAGTGATGCCCTTTTTTCTGACCTGCTTTAGATACTAGTGTAAAAATCTGTAAGGATAGCTTAAATGTGTATTTTGTATTTTACTGTTTTTATTATGATTCCGCATGGTATTTTATATTATGCATCCTTGCAATGATTTTATTCTTTGTACTGCTTTTATGATATGTACTGTATCGAAATAAAGCTATACTACTAGTGGAAAGTGGGAGCGGTGGTTTTGGAGCAGGGACACGGGTTGGAGAAGAGGTAATGGGTAACCTGTTGAGAGCACCTAGAAGCAGTCAGGAGAGGTGATGGCAGAAGACCAAAGCCATAGCCATGTGAGGGAGCTGGGTTTTGATGGAGGGACAAGCTCGGAAGAGAGGGAGTCTGTGAGGGGAGAAGTCGGGGTTGTGGTTGGAGAGGCAGGTGACGGAGAATGGCGGGCAGCTGCGGGAGGAGAGTCAGAGCGGCAGGATCTGGGGGGTGATATTCTAGGAGTCGGAGCATTGGCATTCCAGCCTGTAACACTTGCTGCTGTGGCGGGGTGTCGGCTTAGAGCTTGGGTGCATGTCTGAGACACTTTGTGCACAGCCGGACTGGGTGGGTGCCCGCCCTAAAGCTGGCCAGGGGGACCAGGGGACACCTGCTGCACGTGGGTGTCTTGTGTACAGAAGGCTTCCTGACACATTGGTGCACAGCTAGGATGGGTGGGTGTCTGCCATAAAACAGCCTAGCACACTGGTGCACAGCTGAAGTGAGTGGGCGTCGTGTGGGGTGTGTGTGTCTAGTGTAGAGAAGTTTGAAGGAGAGGTTGGGTGCACACCTTAGGTGGGTGTCTGGTGTACAGCAGGCTGTATGACACACAGGCTGCATGGCTGACCCGGGGTGGATGTGAGTCTGATATAGAGCCAGTGACATGCAGGGTCCACCGCTGGGGTTGTGTGTGTGTGTGGGGGGGGGTGCCTAGTGTAGAGAAGTTTGAAAGAGAGGTTGGGTGCACACCTAGGTGTACAGTAGGGGTGGGTGGGTTGGTCTGGTGTAGAGCAGTCTTGTTTGGCAGGTGTTTAGTGTAGAGCAAGCTGGGTGCACAGCGGGGGAGGAGGACTGGTATCTGGTGTAATGCTGCCTGTATGAGAGGCTGGGTGCACAACTGGTGTGGGTGTCTGGTGTAGTGCTGGGTGCACAGCTGGTGTGTGTGTGGGGGTGTCTGGTGTAGTGCTGGGTGCATAGCTGGTGTGTGAGTGTCTGGTGTAGTGCTGGGTGCATAGCTGGTGTGTGGGGGGGTGTCTGGTGTAGCGCCGGGTGCACAGCTGGTGTGTGTGTGGGTGTCGGGTGTAGTGCTTGGTGCACAGCTGCTGTGTGTGGATGTCTGGTGTAGTGCTCCCCTCCTCCCAGCATGACCGCTCTTTCCTGCACAGGCCACCGCTGCACATTAGTATATATGAGGTGCATTGCCACGGTCTGAGCTGTAGCATACCTTTAACTGGTTGTGCGGGGCACAGACTGGTTCAGTGCGCCATATTTCAGTTAATGCTTTGCCCCCAGCACTGCCGCAACTCTCACCTGCCCTGGGGCAACAGTGAAAGGCAAGCCGGATGTTTGAAGCAGCCAATACGAATTTCACTGCACAGGTAGCAACCAGCCTGACATCAAAATGCAACAGAGCTCCTCCTACAGGTGGGTGCAGTGAGGGACAGCATCCTCTTGCAGGGGGGGTGTCTGGCAGTGCGTAGGGCCCTTTTTCGGCCCTTCAGAGAACACTTGATCCTTGAATATTTACTTCAGGCTTCCATACTTTACCGTTAAGGCTGTCACTATTCCATTTATAATGATTTTGCACATAACTACAGACAAAACACAATACGTGTTCTGTCTTTATTCAATACAATCGAATGGAAAAATACCAAAATACATTCTTCTTGTGAGTCTCTTTCCATGCTGCCAGGCTAGTAGATGGTTATACTGGCCACAAATAGAAGACATTTTCCTAATATATGTTAAATAGTTGCAGATGCTGACGTTGTCTGGTGAATGTATTGTTTTATTGGACTTAACTGCTTAGTGCGCTTAAACACTACCTACATTGAATAGCGTGTGTACATCAATTAGCCAATGTGGAAATTCACTGATAGCATGTTCATTTTTTCACTGATCGAAACATAAATGTGAATAAATATCAATAAAATGCGAAAAATGAATATAATTAAATAGATATGAAAATGTAAAAAAAAAAATCCCACTCAACCAGGAGCTTCAAATATAATCACAAAATGTATTGGAACGGTGTGATCTGAGTGAAACCTTTTTTCTCCACAGAGTCTGCACTTGATGGTCTCAGGGATCTAGACAATGTGTACAGCAACATCCAACAGCAAGTGAACGACACCCTACGGCGGCGACGGCACGCGGGCGACAATGACTACAACATTGAGGTTCTCCTTGGTGTAGATGACTCGGTCGTTCGGTTCCATGGCAAGGAGCATGTTCAAAACTACCTTCTCACTTTGATGAATATTGTAAGTATGCAGGTTAAGGTATTCTCTATTTTATCATAAGAAGTGTAAGGTAGTGTCTTAAGCCTAGAGTAACTGCAGGGCTTATCTGCCCTGATGGCAGCTTCTCCGAATGGGTTTGAAGTTATGTATCATCACTAACATTGCACTTTGCATTCATGAGGGTAGGTGTTTATTTCCTCAGTTATTTGAAGACTAAATAGAGTGTGACTTTTTGGAGGAACAGCACTTACCTGTGCTAGTTGAGGACCAGAGGATGAAGCTTTGGTTTGCATCAATGTTGAGAGGTGGGAGGATTGGGTGGGCTACTAACTTTCCATTATGGAGACATTTGCATGTGAACAAAAGTAATTGTCCTATATGCTGTTGTGGTGTTTGTAGCTCTGCCACCCACCCACAATATTACAAGGAGGTTTGTTATTAAGGATTTTTCAGAGTCTGTCATTTATCTCAGACCAGAATATAGTGCTTTTGGAGTCTATTAAACATTTATTTGGTTTGTGATTTCCATTCAGTGGTAAAGAATTGGGGTGGGGGTCCTATGGTGTTGGTGGAATGGTACATCTGCCATAAGATGGTGGATGCACCATCCTGCCACACTTGCAGCTCCCCTCCCCCATTTAGAGTTGTGGAATTGCAGGGTTTCCCTGTGCAGAGCCTCAGCTGATCGCATTGTCAGAACCCTTCACTAAAGGGTCATCAGTTTACAGTGATGGTCGTCCCACTCAGTGGGCGTATCAAACCTGGTGTGGTATCAGAACATCATTGTCAGAATATTGTACAACACCAATATTGTGTTCTAAAAATAGTTCACAAAAATATTGCCCCACCGGAATTAATAATAGAAAATCTACACCCAAGGGCACGCTGTTTTTTTAAATAATTAAGGAACAATATTTATGCCACCTGCTACTTCTTTATACAATATTCTGACATGCCCCTATCAAACATTTTGCCTGTTCGGCAAAAGATCAGTTCCTTTATTGTAGGCTCTGCAGCAGAGAATCCAATGAAGGCACAGCGATCCCTGCCAGGCAGTTGGGAATCTGGCTGATGGGCCATGCGCCAAGGTGGAAATTACCCTGTTGGTATGTTATTGAGAAGTAGTGGTAGTCAACGTAGAGGCCAGGGTGATGTTGAAGGAGCAATGTAATGGTTGGTGGATGTAAAGGTAGCAATGCAGTGGAGACTGACCGTTTTAGGTAAATATTGTCCTGGCCTGTAGAGGGCAGGTTTAGTATTAAGGGGGAATATGTTTTTTGTGTTTTATGGCTACTGAGAGGCATCTGATGTACATTTTTAATGTCTGCTCTGGACAAAGATGCACGGATCTCTGAGCGGAGACTAGAGAACAAACTTTTTTGCCATTGTGAGATTTTGGAACCACAGAAGACACATCTGTAAACAACTCAGTTTATTTACTCTTGTTTACACTTTAGACAAGTTACAATGTTTGTTTGTTATTGAACCCTAAAATAAATCTAGACGGTGAAGATCTTGGATTTGGAAATTACTTTGGTCAATAGCAATTTTTATTCCCACATTTGCTCGGATAGAGCTGGAGACTGAGTATATATATGGATCGCAGAGAATGGAGCATGGACCATATTAAGGTGCAGGAAACAGTTCTTTATTGTTAGCTCATAAAGCCTCGGCAGCCATGATACATATATATGTATATATTCATTGAAAAAACAAAGGTTATAGGAACATTATAGTTAGGTTCAGATTTCACTCCCAAAAACCACTGAAATGTGGCAGTTACAGTTGCCTGAGCTAACTATAACTTACAACCCCCAATGCATTGCTTGTGACCTTACCTATTACATCCCTCATGTCATGGTCAGTGACATCACTGAGGACATCTCAGATGACATCACTGATGACATCAGGTATGACATCATCCAGTGAGTGAAAGTGTTTCGTAAATGTTTTGAAGACTCAACGATATAGGGGTGTGTTTGAGTAGCTGTATGGATGTGTGAGTGACTAGATTAGTGATTGAGTGTGATTGGCTGTATAGGTAAGTGGCTGCCTTAGAGGCTATATAGGTGGGGGAGTGTGTGAGTGGCTGTTTGGTGACTGAGTGACTGTGTGAGGGGCTCTAAGGGTGGGTGAGTGGGTGTGTTAGGGGCTGTATGGGTAAGTTAGTGACTGAATTGAATTATGGGTAAATGAGTGTGTGTGAGTGGCTGTTTTGCATAGTAAGTGTCTATGTGAGTGACTGTATAGGTAAGTGAGTGGGTGTGTGACTTCTATGGATGTGTGAATGTGTATATAATTGGTTAACTGGATTAGTGAATGGATGTGTGAGTAGCTTTATGGGTAAGTGAGTGGCTGTGTGAGAAGCTGTATGGGTGAGTGAGTGCTAGTGTGAGTGGCTGTGTGGGTGAGTTAGCGGTTGTGTAAGTGGCTATATTTGTGAAAGTGAGTGGCTATGTGAGTGGCTCTATGGGTGTGTAAATGCTAGTGTGAGTGGCTGTATGAGTGAGTGAGTGGGTGTATGAGTGGTTGTATGGGTGAGTGGGTGTGTAAGTGGCTGTATGAGTGGGAGATTCAACTGTGTTAGTGGATGTATGAGTGAGTAAGTGGGTGTGTGTTAGTCAATTAATGGGTTTGTGAATGGGTAACCGAGTGGTTGTGTGGAGGTGTGAGTGGATCTATGAGAGGGTGTGTGCTGTTGTGTGAGTGGTTCTGTGCATGATGTTATCAGTGATGTCATTTGAGATATCATCAGTGATGTCACTGACCATGTCATGAGTGACGTATATGTTAAGTCATAAGCAGTGCATTACAGGTCGTAAGTTATAGTTAGCTCAGTCAGGTAACTCTAACTGCTGAATTTCAATGGCTTAATACAAGTCATATCTGAGCCTAACTATAACGTCCCTGTAACCATTGTTTTTTCAGTTAATTTCTACGTTAAAAAAAACAGTTTTCTAACTATAATATCCCTGTAACCTTAGTTTTTTTCAGTGAGTTTCTACTTTTTAAAATATTTTAATCCTAACTGTAACCTGTCATGTTTGAGAGTAGGGGTGTGAGTGGCTGTGTGGGTCTGTGAGTACATGTGTGAGTGGGTGTGTGAGTGCCTGTGTGTGTCTGTGAGGGTCTATAAGTGGGTCTGTGAATACCTGTGTGAATGTCTGAGTGGGTGTATGAGTGCTTGTGTGGGCCTGTGAGTGGGTCTGTGAGTACCTGTGTGGGTCGGTGAGTGGTTGTGTTAGTGCCTGTGTATGTCTGTGAGTGGGTGTGTGAGTGGTTCTATGCATTTTGGGCATTTGCATTCTTGAGGTATTTAAAAGTGAGACCCATGGACCCTGTTCTCGCCAGGAGACAACAAGAAAGAACACATTCAACACAGTCACTACACATAAGACAGTGCTTCAATAGATCAATTTTGAATTCACCCCCATTAAGGATTTCATATAATTTATTATTGTGGAATATGAGAGGAAACACTTGCCTTGACTTCGCCAAGCCCAAGAAGTTAGTATTGTTTGTGCTTTACTGAAGTGGTGCTTCAACTGAGGCTTCTGCTGTTTTTATATTTGTAAGTGCTTCCTGTTGAGGTTTAATTTCCGTGAACTCAGCACCAAGGCCAGAATAGAACCTCATTTTTTCCACAAAGAATCCCCAGGTTTGCCAAAAAATGTCTACACTACTGGAGTACTTTAATTTGGTTAATTAGTAAGTGCTACCTCATTGGGCAAATGTATTGTGCATATTCTATATTACAGTGGTGTAAAGTACCATGAGGTGTGCATGTAATTTCAGCAATGTGATTGTTCCTTGAGCTTTTGCATCCACAAATCAGTGATTCGTCAAGAGAAGATGACTACATTACATAGAGGTTAATCGCCACCAAACAGGAGTGTTTCCTTTTAACTACATGATGTAAGTGCTTATTTGTTTGGTGGAAATATCCTCCTGTTCCTCTGAATCAATAACACGTCTCCAAATTCCGTGAGAAATGCACTCGAGGACCTTTTGTTAAGCTGTCCATCAACGTGGGAAAAGACTGGAAGACCTTTGTATACCACTAAGGAAAACAGGGTGGAACCAAAAGGGTGGAGCTTGCATATAATTTTTGGCATTTGCATACTCAGGGTAATTAGAAGGGAGAATCATGAACTCTGCTCTCACCAGGAGAAGACAACAAAGAAATTACTCTTCACAGTCAACCCAGATTAGATTGCACTCCAAGAGATCAATGATAGCTTCACCTCCATTAAGGATTTCAGATTGTTTTTAGATGTGGAGTACAAGAGTAGACACACTTGCACATGCAGTTACAGAAGAGTAGGGGGCCTAGGGAAACCCCTCCCAGGGCTGATTTTTGCCCTGGGGACTCCATCCCTCAGGATGGGCACAATTCAATGGGGGGGATGTGGCCCCCTCCCTGGGCCAATTTCGGCTTCAGGGACCCCATTTCCCGGGGCTCTGCCTCTTACCCCTGAGTGACCTGGAGCCTACCCAGGGCACCCAGTATAGTACAATATGGCCTGTGGGGAACCTGAATTCTCCGCTGTCCCTGCTGGTTCCCCGCCTCCAGCTGGAGCAAGCATTGCTCCAGCACACAGGGAGCTGCTCAACATGCAGCTCCCTGCATGCTGGAGCAATCTTTTCATCTGTCTACCTGCCCGCTAGACAGCAGGTAGGGAAACAGATGAAAACTCTGCTCCCAGGAAGCAGGAGCAGCTTGACAACTTCCTCTTGCTCTTACTCTTTTATTTAATCCTCACAGTATGGAGTTTCTCAAGCAGGCAGCCAAAAATCTACGCGTTTCGGGATAGCATATCCCTTGTTCACGATCAATTTGGCTCCAGGCTCTCAGTCTCAGTATAGTGAGTCACATTATTACATCATTTCCTGTTTGATGTTATTTTGGCCCTCGGCCTTCTGGATGATGTAGTTTTTTGCAATTTAAAATTTTTTTTTTTTTAACCGTCTGCATAGCCTATGTCCTTCTGCTGCAACTGCCCTTTCCAACGCTGTATTTGGTGTTGTGATTGGTGCTGTAGTTACTGAGATTACCCGCCTCAAAGGTTTGGGCTCTCTCTTAAAGCCTGCCCCGACCCCGATCATTGTTTTAGTAATTTCCCATCCCCTGCCTGGCCTAACACCCGCCTGCCCCGACATTGTCCCCGGAGCATTACCTGAGCCGCAGGTCCTGATTTTACCGCTCCAATTTCCCGTCCCCTGCCTGGCCCGACACCCGCCTGCCCCGACATTGTTCCCGGAGCTTTACCTGAGCCGCAGGTCCTCATTTCACCGCTCCTCGCGCCTCAACCGCCGGTCCTTATTTCTCCGCTCCGCCGCTCTGCTTCTCACCGCCTGTCTGCCACCGCTCCTCCCCCGCGCCATATCCGCCTCTCCGCTGCCCTGACCGCCGCTGGCCTCACGTCACCGCTCCTCCCCCGCGCCATGTCCGCCGCTCCTTGGACGCCTCTCCTCCCCGTGCTGACGTGAGCACGCACGTCGCGGCCAGCGCTACTTTGGGGGGGACTACTTTTTTTAAAAATATAAATATTGTAAATAACGTTTTATTTTGTCATTTATATAGCCTATAACCATCTACACACCCTGACGATTTCAGCGGTGTATCGGGTGTGTAGATTGGCGCTGTGGTTCCCGAGTTTACCCACCTCAAAGCCTGAAAGTTTTTACTTTATTATAGTAGTATAGATATATATATGTGTGATCAAGGCAGGGATCTGCCGAAACGCGTCGTGAGGATTTTGGTGGCGTTTTAAGAAATAAAAGTTAAAGCACCAAATTGGGTCTGCCTCGTCTTGTGTGCGAATCCGGCTGGAAGTTGCGGTTGGAGCGAGCATTGTTGAAAAAAAAAATATATATATATCATATATAAGCAAAGTGATTCCTCAGGACAGCGCGCTCTGCCATCCGGTGCAGACATAAGGTGGGCGGAATCCAACCCAATTGTAAATTAGTAGAACAAATGGATTTCGCACTCCAAGGCTATTAGTTTAAGGGTTTTTATTTACCGCCACTTCCACCAACGCATTTCAGCACAAGGGCTTGTTCACAGTTGAGGAAGTCTGTCTACCATTGCAATTGTTACAGTTTTAAACTTCTGCCTATTTGGAGGCATTGTGGGACATGTAGTTAGTTAAACTAATAGCCTTGGAGTGCAACATCCATATGTATAAATGTGTAGATTATTTGTTTATATATGTATTGACATACACACACTTAAAACACAGGTTTTGTTAAGGTAAAACTTGTTGGATAGCCACTTTAATGATGGGTTACATAAAGAGCATTTAACACACTGAGCACCGGCATCTGTATCCTTGTATCTGCATCCTTGTAACCTACATGGCGTAGATTGCTGTAGTGTTTATTTGGCATTGGCTATCCCGCACTGCTATATACCAGCATTGTTTAGGAATAAAACACCATTCCCTCGAAAGCTCCTACTATGCATGTAAGGGACCAAGTTATCTACACAGTTTACTGGACCCCTACACCCCTACCCTGGCTTTAAGATCTTTGGGGACAGGACGGGTGAAAGTACCAGTAATCAAGAGAACAAGAATGGGAGGAAGATCGTTCCGCTGGCTTGCCACTAAATACTGGAACGACCTCCCACAGTCACTTAGGTCAGAACCGCTGTAAGGGACCTTCCGGAAGAAACTAAAAACCTGGGGCCTCTTTATGAGGCCATGCGTCACTTTTACGCTGCTGGTGCGTCACTTTTTGTGACGCACCAGTGGCGTAAAAAATGTGCCCTGTTGCGCCATATTTACAAAGTGACGCATCTAGGTAGATGCGTCACTTTGTAAACCCCTGCGCCACATTGTACCTGCGCCAGGTATAATGTATGCAAGGGGGCGTATTGACGCAAGAAAGGGTCGTAGAAGTGACGCAGTATAATCTATGTGATTTCACTGCGCCACTTCTAGGACACAAGTGCGTCAATTTCTTACGCCTGCCTCACAGCAGGCGTAAGACTGACGCAGGCCCTTTCACATGGGGCTTGCCCCATGTGAAAGGACACATTGCTGGAGTTGCGTCACTTTTGTGACACACTCCAGCAATGCGCCACTTTTGCGCCATACAGATACGTCAGAAATACTGACGTATCTGTAACTCCTTGCGCAATGATGCGTCATACTGTAAATATGACGCATCATTGGTGGTGCAAGGAGGGCGCAATGAAAAGTGACGCATCACTGTTTTCACGCAGCGATGCGTCACTTTTCATAAATGAGGCCCCTGGCTCTTTCGTATATAGTGCCATTAGCCTATGCAAATGTCTCTTTTTCACCAATACAATTTGGGGGGCTAGCTGCAGCGCAAGGACAGACTAGTTAGTATAACCAAGCGCTTTAGAAACTCATTTATTATTATTATTATTATTATTATTATTATTATTATTATTATTATTATTAGTGTTTGTGTATGTGTATGTGCGTCAGTGTGCATGTGATCACACAGCCAAGGGGTTTTGCCTATGTCTGTGTGCTATATATAGCTCGTTCTAACTGAAATCTTCCTTGTAACCTGACTAGATGCGCTTAATGACAGCCAGTCATCGATACCGGCTCAGTCCCTGAACAGTGACAGACAATAGAAAAACAGCTCCCAGCAGCTACAGTAAGCCAGTCAAGAGAGTGAATCTAATGTGTGGGCCAGATGGCGAATCATAATCATCACCAGCTTTAAACCTATTAACGAATTAGTCTGCTCTTCACCAGTTATGTCAGCAGTACTGTGCAAGCCCTCCTCTGTTCTGCAAGCACGTGTCAGTAGACCCCAGCACTCTACCTTGCATGTGTGACTTGCACATGAGCCCTCCACACACAATCGCACAGCATCTCAGCAGACACCCCTGTAAAGAACTAACCTTTGACACCGAGTCCACCACTTCCCTCTCAATATAACCAAATTATGGCTTGCTCTGGCAGTTGTTTCCAACAGAGTTGTGTGTTGCTTCATGCGCGACATACATTGTTTTCACAGGACCGGTTTGGAAAGGTGTGGGGACTGCACATCGAACCCATGCTCTTTGGCTACTTTTTTTTAGCTTTAGAAAAAGCCTGAAGGCCATGATGGTCTTGAAAAAATATACAATAGTGGTGACGATTAGGGCTTGACAAATGTAATCTGTCCAAAAGCGAACTGGGCACATTTTGGTCTAAAATTAAAATAAGCCCCAGATTCACCCAAAGTAATCACTCTTAAAGTTGACAAAAAAAATAATGAATGCTTTGGGTAAAAAATATTAAGAAACGGGTCATACATTTAAAAAAAAAAGACTGTTTGTGATCAAAGAATGGATTCATAAAACACGCAAGTCCCAAGTTGGAAAAAGAGCTATTTCATACAAAAGAGTCTATTTTTCCCACAAAATCACCAAATCTGAGTCTTCAGATCTAATTCCTACAAACTGTCCAAATTTGCATTCTGGCAAACCAGCAACATTTTCTAAGTTTCATCTGAATGACCTAAAGCAAAATGTAAGTTTACTCTTTTAGGCTTGCTAATGGCAGATTAATTTACTGTTCATTAGGACTCGAAGGCAAAACCTTTCTTGCCCATGGAGATCTCTGTTACATCCATCTTTCTTGTTCTCTTTGACAAAAGGAACCTTGTATTCAAAGTGTATGCATGTGCGTGTTTTTGTGCACGCACATGTAGAACGTTTCTATGTACTGAACTGCATACAAGGACGCGTCTTTTGTGTCTTTTTATGGGGGAAGTTTTATATAGCGCAAACTCGACCCCAAGGTATCAGAGCGCTTTACATGAGCACAAGTTGCGTTTCAGACGGACACAATTATTTTTTTGCTAGGCACTGGTAGATTAAGTGATTTGCCCAGAATCACAGGATGTTGAGCTTTCCTGGAGAGACTCAAACCCAGTTCCGAGGTAGGCTGCTCCAGCCATTAGGCCACATCCTATCCCCACTTCTTCAGGGTGTATGTTTACTTTAGGGTCTATATTGGTAATGAAGCCCTGCTCGTTTTGTCAGAGTGAAAGCAAATCCAGTGCTGTTCACCAGTGCTAGGCTAGCTTACTTTAGGTCAAAGGATATTCCCCCAGATTAATCAAGAACACATTTTGCTATTCCTTAATAGCGAAAAATACCGATTCGCTATTAAGGAATAGCAAAATGCTATTCATCAAGAAATCACTTCAAAAATAGCGTTTTCTAATAATTCCTTAATTGCGACTCGCAAATTGCGAGTCGCAATTAAGGAATGTCTCCCCATTCATTCCTATGGGCCTAGAGGCCCATAGGAATGAATGGGAAGACAATCTCAATTTGCTAATCGCAATTAGTGATTCGCAAATTGAGATTGCGATTTCAAGGGTGCAGGGGTGTCCAAAGGACACCCTGTTGCACCCCTGAAATTGATGTGTGCACACATGTTGCGCACACACATGCCCTTAGGGCATGTGTGTGCGCAACATGAAAGGGCATGTGTGTGCGCAACATGAAACTCTGAAAAATGCACTTTAGTGCATTTTTCAACGTTTTTGCTATTTACCACGTAGTTAGACTTCGCGGTAAATAGCGGCCCCAGATTGCGAGTTCGCAATTTTAAAATGGTTCATGAATTGCATTTAAGGAATCTCAAATTGAGATTCCTTAAATGCAATTAATCGCAATTTAGCGATTTCTAGAATTGCGATTTTTGCATTTGGTATGATGAATCCAAAATGCAAAAATAGCGCTCGCAAAGGGCCAGATTCTCAGAATCTGGCACTTTGCGAGCCGATTTTAGTTTGATGAATCTGGCTGATTATGTCTAATCCATCTTTTCATTTCCCTCAACTTGCTCAAATGTTAATCAACTTCCTTGAAAACTGCCACACACGCATTTTCTACTAAATCCTTTGAGCAAGGAAAATTGGTTAAGCCATCATATTAAATAATGGTGTGAACAGAGTTCTGATTTCTATAGGGTCAGATTAAGGTTTTTCTGATCCTTGACGCAACATTGTTACAACAATAAACATCCTTCTTCTGAGACCACAGTGGAGAGAGGGTGATTTTATTTATAGTTTGCTCAGCTTTGGTAGTGCTGATTTTGAGAACTCAGGTGTGAGAGTTTGTGGACAATTCAATATTGCTCGATATTTTTACTTATAATGCCACCATAACAATGTCATGTGTTCCAAAGGGTCATTGTGGTCCTCATTTAATATGGAATTGTGAGGCCTCTTGGGTACGTAGCTGCCAACTAGTCCCATGGCATGAGTGTGGTCTTTCACCAGCTAAATTCTTTCAGCCAACAGCACAATGTATGATGGAACATGCAGTTCCACCTTTAGGGGCTCATTAGGATGGAGGATTTTCCGCATCCTCCGGGCCGGCGGAAGCCACCGGCGGATGCGGAAAATCCTCTGCGGACCCACCAAAGACCCACCGCTAAATTAGGATGGCTGGTGGGTCCTGGTTTCAGTCCGCCGCTTTTCCGCCGCGGTTGGCTTACAACCGCGGCAGAAAAGCTCTAACATGGCTATCAGACACCGCCAGCCATATTAGGATGGTGTAAAATGTATGCTTTTCCGCGGCTGCTTTTCCGCCATGGAAAAACATACGGACCTTCACTTCGGGGGCCCGTTGCGGGCCCCCTGGGTGAAGGGGGGGTGGGGGGGTGCACATGGGGGGTACCTATGGTACCCCCCTGCATATGCGTGAACAAAGCAGCAAGCACTGCTCACCAGCTGTACCCAATCCAGTGCTTAATTTGAGCTAGTGGTTTCCGGTGCTCAGCACCATCACTTAATTGTCAACACTGGCGCTTGTGCCAGTCTGCCACAAGGTGGCACTGTCTGTCTCATTTAGAGTTGAACACAACAACAGTTAATTTTTAACTTAATATACATTAGAAATTACTATTCCCTGCTGCCCAAACCATTCTTGTTGCTTTGGGGGCTGGAATAGTCCGAATTGTCACACTTGTAGGAGTGTGATGTCTAGTAGTAGTAGTTGTGTTGTTATGATTTTTGGCAGCATGGCAGGGGCAATGTGTGGTGCATATTGTTTCTGATTCTGTGCTGCAAAACATTGACTATTGTGCTTTTCCTCACAGAAATTTGCATATGGATAAAAGTGAGAGGCACACTTGAAACCTCATGAAAGTTATCATTCTTATGCATGGCTCTCTAAGAGAGCCATTAGCGTGAACGATTGGATTCAGAATCAAGAAATTCACTGCTATAATGTACCAAAAATGGGTAACATAATTCCAAACTGCTTTCCCTGGACTCCCTGAGAGTCTATCAGAGCAGTGATGGAAAGCAGGGAGCACAGAGTGTGGTGGGCATGGCTGTTGTGTATGTTATGTTATGTACTGCTTTCCCATTACTTCTTCTCCAAAGCAATTTGAAAGCAGGGGAAGATGATTTTGAAGTCCATACATAACATAACACTATAGAGAGGTAAAAAGTGAATTACTGGGATTTATTTTACCTTGTAGTTCTGGGTGACATCATAGACACTCGAGCTTCACTCTCATTTTCTATTTGATGTCACACAGAACCCCTCAGTGAAAAACATCCTCATAATTCACTGTTACCCATCTATAATTCTATATATTATAAGTCACAAGTAAATCACTCACTGAGGGATAAATAATTAGCATTTTAACCTGGATGCCAGTTTCCAAGTAGGAAACGTTATTGCAACATGGAAATGTTGAGAGCTCCATTGCAGACATTAAAGTAGATCAGGGCCAGTAATGGATGGCTGAAGTTACATTCCAATATCTGTCTTTGTGTTTCTCCCTTTTTAATTTATAACATTCTACCCTCAGTGAATCAATAGTCTAAAAGCTTTATAGCCGTATTGCCTCAGGCTATACCTGTTGTTAAAGACCATCTTCCTCATTAAAGGCTGCCGTCTACGGCTCCGGCTTATAACTCAGGTTCAGGGCCTTTAAGAACCAGTATATCTCTCTGCAGCAGGCTATAACACTGTATTAGTGATAGAGATGAAGGCGCACTACCCACTAGTTGATAAAGGGTAAGTTAAGGAATGCATTGATTGTACTTTTAATGAAATTCAGACCGTTTGTATCTAGTACAAGTAAGCTTTTGAACCTCATGGTTACAGGAGGAACCACCATAACAAACAATTAGAAAGAGTATAATAATATCCATACAGTGAAATGCTGGAAACGTTATTCAAAATGCCTTGTTTGAAAAGTAATTCTATAAACTCTTCAGATAAATTTCAGAGATTTGAGAAATTCTGATTCCATCTTCATAATTATTTGTTCGAAACTGCTTAGAATGATAAAGTACAAACACCTCCTTATAGATACTTGATTATACCTAAGTATAAGGTACTTCATCATCCCTATTTCCACTTTATTACTTGACTATTCATTGTTGTAGATTTCCACCCTCCTTTCCTTATTTCCTCATTGGTATCATGGGCCTATTTTTTTATTGTATGAAGCAATGTTTTTAGTTGTTAATTTTACACAGAATGGATGTTTGACAACTGGAGAATAAAAAATAAATAATAAAATATGATTTATCAAAAAGCACTCAGGTTTACAGTCAATACTCATATTACATGCATTTTACAAAAATATACAAGTCATGTATATGTTGCAAACAAACACATCTTCAATATAAGGCGTCTTTTTATGTTATGTGTTTTTGCATAATGTATGCTCACCAACTAGTTGGTCCCTTAGCGCTTTGGAGCAGAACTTGTCTGCGACTGTGGTTGGCATTCTCATCCGGTGAAATAGGGTGCTCTATAGAAGGTCGAGTGATGAACACTATTCATATATAATGTTTATCTTTGTCCGTACCTATTTTTTGTAATGCCTTTATATAACAAGAGCATTACATTCTACGGTGGGTTCCTGCAGAGGGAGGTCATATGCACCCAGAATGTAGACTGGTGTATGCAAACCAAGGAACCTATTTATAAAGCAAGGGGATGCCCTCAGAAATGTAATACGATGGGGGACCGGCGGGAGGAATACTACATAACATGGATTTGTAAAGCACACATTCACCCAAGGGTATCTTAGCTCTGAATAGCAGATGTTTATTGCTACCCAACTGAATGGTACTCGTTTTATCAACCTCAGAAGGATGAAAGGCTGAGTGTATCCTCCAGGATTTGAACCTGTGAGCATAAGGTCAAACACAGACCCCTCCATACAGTGGATTCATTTGTCCACTAAGCAAGCAGACAGGAACAGTGGCGGTCGGTGGTGGGAGTGCTGCCGGGCGGCGACGTGGTACAGGGGAGGGGCAGGGTGGGGGGTAGTAATCTATGAAATACAGCCAAATGCAGGTAAGTAAACGTAAATAAATAAAACGAATTTCGTTGCGCGCACTGCATTGCCAAATTCGATGCAGTGCGCTCAACAAAATTCGTCTTATTTATTTATATGTTTACTTACCTGCATTTGGCCATATTCAGCAGTTTACTATCCCCCACCCTGCCCCTCCCCCGCCCCATGTCACCGCCCAGCAGCACTCCCACCACCGACCGCTACTGGACAGGACCTGAGCTAAGGACTAAAATTAACCAGGGAAATTAAGTGCACAAAAAGGGAAGGGGGTGATCGTGGGGAGGGGTGATGATTGGGATGCACGTGGGAAACACCAGAGTTGCCACCTGTGCGGGCAAATTAGAGGCCCCTGGCCACCAACTATGTGATTGCCTTGCCCTGCTGAACTCTCATTAGCCAAGACATCAGGTGCCATGATGTTTGAATGCTTTATTCGTTTCTATTTTAAATATATAAACTCACAAAAAAGAATTAAATACAAGTATTAAACTGTAAAATCGCATTTTAATGAATTTACAATTTTAATAAACGTACAATTAATTAAACATTTGTTTCCATTTACAACTAGAACGAATGATTTATAAAGCAATCGGTGGGCGGATCCGTCACTCTTACTATGAATACGTTTGTTTTAAAAGTCAATAGTTTTCATCTTTGGGACGTTCATTGATGCATAGGCTCCGTAAGCGTAAACATGCATACAAGGGACATTAAATAAAATGTGTTAACGCTTAATTTAATTCCATTGTTTCCCAATCATCGCTTAAACGGGCAAAATGCTTATCTGCCAGCAAGATTAAAATCGAGTGGTGTAAAATATGTCTTTAGCTGCAATACTTCTCTTTTGGAGCGGTTCCCGGGGTCATCAGTGCACGCAGTTGTTGGAAGTGGAGCAGTTTTAATGAAAGAAAACATCTTGTATAAACACGATTACTCAATCAGTATAAACAGCGTGGAACAACATTATTTTCCACTGTTCTTTGGAATTGGTTTAATATTGACTGCAATTGCCAGAGAATTTCTAAATTCAAATTATAATGTAACAATGTATGTAAAATAACATGGTTTGTTGAAAATGTTTAGTGCTGAACGGCGTAGATTTTATGAATAATTATTTACATTAGATTACAAGTGGATGAAAGCAAATGTCTGTTCACTGTGAAGCAGACATGGCATGTTCTTTATTAAGTGTCACAGAATGCAGCACAAATATATACTAATTCAGTAACTCATTAGAACGGTTACCCCAGGAGTCTCCAACCTTTTCTGTAGTTAGAGCTACTTTTTCTCAAGGAGAGTCTTCCTGAGCTACTAGCAAATTTTAGAACTAAAATAGTGACTACACTAGGACCACCCTAAGCAAGATTATCGGTCGTGAGCACCCTGAAACCTCTTTTGGTGATTTGTTGCGCTATATAAAAGCCTTTGACATTTGACATTTGACAAGGAATCCAGGCATTGTTACCAGCGGAAAAGCCAGGAAAATGTTTATCAATAATAAATGCCTCCACCTGACGTATGAAGTAACATTCAAATCTTGACATGCCTTGTGGCGCAAAGGACATAACCACAGCAGAAGGTCTCCCCAACTCAGCTTGAATTATTATTCATCAGTTTGTGAAAATGCTAATTTTTGGATAAAATACCACTTTCCATTGTGGGCAAACAAACTCAGTTTTCCAGAAGAAACCCCATTTTTGAAAAAGAAAAACTGCCTTTTAAATATCAGTTTTCATTTTTGTAAATGCCCAGTCCCAAAACATCAGCTTGCCATTTTCATCGAGTACTCCGATGTGCAAATGCCTGTATCATGCCAGTAATGGCAACCTTTAGGCTAGGGCAATAGTTGTGCCAAGGCTGGGAACCATAAGGTCCAGGGCAGAGACCACATATCAGTCATGACCATTATTATGCCAGGAATAGCTAAAGGTAGGCCACTTATGTTCTTAGTATGCCAATGATGGTTTTCAGTATACCATGACTAGACTAAGAATACCCAAAATACTCAAGGATGACCATTATTATGCCGTTGCCTCTATTATGCCAGGAACAAACACAATTATGCCAGAGATAACACCCCTATGATGGGGGCTAGCATACACATTTGGCAGTCCTTGACACCAGGCGTAGCTTTCAGGAAGAAATATTGTTTAATATGGATGTACACATAAATGCTGACGAGTCTCTTAATTTTCTCCTGTCTGGACCATACCCTGTGCTCCCCAGGTCTTGCACTCAACTGACTCATTTTCACTCTGACTCCTGTAGTCCAGTCCTTTTAAGGGTCAGCACTGATCACTATTCAGGCTACTGCTGCCACACTTTTTTTATGGTCCACTGTTCACACACATCTTGTGACTCATAAACCATGGATCACAACATGGCCAATCTCCCTGTGGCTTAGTTATATTGGGATTCGATACAGAATGTCATGTGGCAGGCACTACAGGCTGACACAGTGTGTGTTTCAGTGTTAGTATGAGTTACTGCCACAGGCGTGGCTGTCTCACTCCAAGGGTCTTGAGATGAGGAGTGCTGCCTTCTTTAGGCACCTACTCTCTGAATTCAATACTGGGCTTGACTTCAACTCTGACAGCTACTTTGAAGGTACTGGCAAACTACCAGTAGCTCATGAGCTACTCATTGAAGACCCCCTGGGCTACACAGTGCCCTGTATAAAAATATTATACATAATATTAACCACAACAATGTATGTATTTACATACAACAAAACTAACCCACAAGGCCAGGAGTACAGGAGGCAAGAGAAGTGGGGCGAGTTACATGGCTGGTATGCAGGGGGAGGGAAGTGGGATTTGGGCTTCCATGACTGTTACAACAATAAGGGAAGTGGATATTACATAGTTGGTACAGTGGTGAGAGATATAGGGGTAGCAGTAACATGGCTGATACTGTGATGAAGGAAGTAGGGGTGAGGTTACTTGGCTGGTACAGTAGTTCAGTGAAGAAATGATATTACATGGTTGGTGTAGGAGAAGAGTGAAGTGGGGGAGGAAGTATATGGCTAGTATGAGGTGAATATTTTGATATATTTATTTTAAATGTGCAAATAATGCCTTTCGGTATCTTGGAGCTAGAACCATACAAATATGATAGAACACAAACACCATAGAAAAGAGAAATAGAGAAAAACACAATCAAAACAGCTAACAAAATAAGTAGATCTTTATTGCCTTCCTAATGGGATAGAAATAATAAACTACGCATAAGGAGATGGGAAGCCTATTCCAAAGTCGTGGACCCAGAACTCAACCCTGGACAGCAACCTTACTGTCAAGGAACACGATGCCAAAAGAACAGATGACCTGATACCAGCTCTCTTTTCTAAAGAAAGTCTAACTATTTCTTCCAGGAAGCAACTTCGGAGCTGCTGTTCAAGCACTCGTATTCATTCATCTGGATGTTGTAATGTCCTATCCTTGACGTGCCATGCTTCACACTGGCACCTCTTGGCTGCATCCTACATGCCGCAGCATATGTCATCCATGGCCTGAAGAAATATGATCACATCACCCCCATCCTGAAGGACCTTCGTTGGCTCACATTGCCGGCCCGCACGATCTCCAAAACCAGCTATATAATTTTCAAAGCCATCATGACCTGCGACCACACTTATCTTGCAGACACGATCACCATATCTGGTGGTTCTCAGCACAACTACAGCTAGGACACTATCAGACTGCAAATTCCAATGTATGAAAGAATTAAAGACTCGCATCTCAATGCATTAATCATCCACAACCCAGCTTCCTGTCCTATGACTCATTGACTTTATGCTTATCTATGACCATGAACAGTACTTCTCATTATCTTTTGGCTAATTTTGCCATGTTGAAATACCATATATATATACATACTTTGATATGCATACATACATACATGCATACATACGCTGAAAGATATTCCTCTACAGCAGTATTTCTCAAAATATTGTCCTGTGACGAGTGTGTGGGTGCCCAAATGTAAAGCTGGGGAAAGGATGAAAAGACTTATAATGCTGGAAAGAAGTTTGGGACCAGTTTGATGAATAACACTGTGAACAGTGCAAAGGGCAGTTGATTTAATCCTTTGCGATACTGGCAACAAATGCAGTGCCCTCTAAGATGTGATCAAATTTGCGGAGACCAAATATTAGCCTTACTGACATTTCTTGGATACACTGGAGCATTTTCATCTGGAAAGTAGGTCAGCATAGGTGGAAGCTTTTGGCATAATCCAGCCTAGATAGAATGAGGGAACCAACTAACGAAGGGCAGTTGTCGTAGAGTAAAATGGAGACCTTTTTGTAGAGCCTTTAAAGTTTTCATTGACCAAGCGTATTTGACGTAAATGGTAAATGGTTGACACATATATTGTATATCAAACAATTATTTTACCAACACAATATTGGTCTGTATTCTGTAGGGAAAATGCGAGTAACGTCTTGAGGAAATCTTGACAATTTGGAGGTCCCCTGGTGAAATTAATGGTCAGAAGCAAAGTTAAACTATTTTTGTTTATAGTTGACACTGAACCATTTTGCATCATCTGTGAACATGGGGACTATTGACATGCTTTTGAATACTTTTTGCACTACTTACATCTGGATTATTGAGGCATAATGAATGTGGGAAACAGTCCATGAACGTAAAAAAAGTCTCTCTCTCTCTCTCTCTCTCTCTCTCTCTCTCTCTCTCTCTCTCTCTCTCTCTCTCACTCACAATGGTTGTGCTTCTTCGATCTGTTATGACAAATGCAAGGGCATCTATAAAGGATATGATGCTTTTTCACTGCGAGCGACATATTATCAAGGGCAGTATCGCCGCTTTAGCGGCACTTTTTGTAGCTAAAGCGGTGATATTTTTATCACCCTATTTACAAGGTGTCGCTAACATGCATCAGCGCATGTTAGCAGCCGATTTTGTAACGCATCTCATGCCAGCGATAAACATCACTAATGAGATGCAAAGTAAGCGTTCCCTCAAAAATACAACATGAAAGAGGGCGCTAACACAACAGTGCTGTATTAACAAGGCGGCCCCGGTCTTGAGAAGCGATATTAAAAGTCCTGTTAACTGCGGGTATTGTCGGATCCTAACTTCTGGTCAAAACCTGACTGGTTAAGTCCACACTCGCATTTTAACAAGCTTTTCATTAGCGCTGTGAATTCATCGCTTGATTTCACGCGCTAATGATGATATGGCCGTCTATCGCTGGTTTGTACATGGCCTGTGAGCTAAGCGTTGCTAATACGCCGCTAACACGGCGATGTAATCCAGGGATAGACGGCGATAATCAAATTTGCGCGCTATTTGCGATATTCAACGCATACCGTTGATAATATGCCCCCATGGTTGTTTAGGGAAACCAGGGGTCTTATTAAGAGAAACCCTGTCTACATATGACCTCTTTTCATTGACCCGATATCAGACTGTTACTGAAGAAACAACATTTCACTATTTAGTGCAAAAGCCATTTCAGGGACATTTATTAGGATTTGGAAGAGAAAGAAGTTCTGATTTCAAATTTGCGGTTAGAGCAGGCTAAACGCACCTGTACATTTCCTTCATAAACGTCTGCAGTGATTGGAAGTTAGAGGAGTATTCAGTCAAGTGACCTGGGGCCTGGAATACAGTATGGCGGTATTTACTCTGTCCGTTAGGGTGGGGGAAGACGTCAGCCACCGTGACGGACAGAGTAAAACATTTGGAGATCACCGCCAGGTCATGGGTGATCTCTGTACCGTCCGAAGGTTCCTCTGAAGATAACAAAGGGTTAGAGGGCCGTCACCGAACGTTTTGTTTGTCAAAAACAAAACCACAAAATGGGGTTTGTTTTCATTTCTACACTATTATGTTGTAAAACTGCATGGTACTGGTAATTTCTGTGTGAGTGCAGAGTTATATCAATTATCGTGCCACTCAAGACCTGGTTGAAATGGGTTGAAATGGGTTATAACTCGATTCACCTCTGTTATTTAAAAGTTCATGTCGCCCTCTAGTGGACAATATGGATATCAATTTGTACCAGGCCCGTGAAAATAAATGAACCTCGCGGCCTCGGATACTGGTTAATATTGTATTGTAATTGTAATGCTTACAATTCACACATAAAAGATAGGGCACAGTAAACAATAAAACATGTAAAAATACGTGATTAAAAAGAATGAAATTCTGTGTAAGGGGAGGTATAGTAAAATTCAAATAAGAAACAGAAAAATAACGCTAGAAGACTGAAAATTCCAGTGAAAAAGAAAAGCAAGGGGGCTAGTGTAACGGACATCACACACATAAAGGGACAGTTTGCAGGGGGACTTTATGTGTATACTTTTAGGTAGAGGTAGCCGAGCTAATTTTGTTACTCATACCAGTAGCTTAAGCAAATGTTCTTTTAATTTGCGGCGGAAAGCTGGCAGAGTTGTTCATGAGCCCTAATAATTGTATAATCGTTTGTGATAACTTTATTTCGGCCGACGACCATAAAAGCACAGATAAAATATGTACATACAATAAAATACATAAATAATTAAGAACCAGCAGTTAAGACATTATGTACATACAATAAAATACATAAATAATTAAGAACCAGCAGTTAAGACATTATTAAACAATCAGTTATCAAACGAAAAAATGGCCATCATTATAATCAGTCACAATTAATCAAAATGGATCTTCTACGCCACATGCCGTCCAAGAAGCGGGAGACCGAAAACACAATGAGGGGGGACGTATCATATTTTAAAATTCTAACGGCTTGAGCACAATGTTTTAGTCCCAGATTTCTACATAGTGGTACCAGCCAAGCTCTCCGGATTGCGCTATAAGCAGGGCAAAAGAACAAAACGTGGGCAATGTCTTCTTTGCTATTGTTGCAGACAGGGCAGATTCCCTCCTCTTGACCTGCCCATTTGCAGGTCAGTGTCCCAAGTGGCAGGCAACCATGCCTTAATTGTGTATATCATTTTCTTGCAAGGGGAGGTTCTATTTGGTTCAGAAATTCCTCCCTTCTGGGCACGAGTTTTACCTGCAAAAATTCCGAAGACAGCCTGCCCATACTTGGCAAGGGGTGCAGCAAACTTAGGTTGTAGTGCCTCAGAGAGGCCAGCAGCTCAGTTCTCCGCACCACTGGACAGCTCTCCGCCGGGGTCTCCCATATTTGGGGCATTCCTATTCGATGGGCAATAGTTTTAATGTGGAGCAACCAGGGTATTTTCTTACTCTTCAACGTCCCCCAGACCGCAGCGAACTCAGCTCTGTAGTCTGCAAGCTCGGGTACTGTCCAGAGCCTTCCCCAGTACAGGAGGGGTCGGGCCGCTAATAGTTCAGAGATGGGCTCCACACCTAGGTCAAATCTCAAGGGTATTAGCGGGGTGCTTTGGGGTAGACCAATCAGATTCCTCATAAAGACCCGTTGTATACTCATATATTTAAGATTACAACGAAATAGTCAAATTTCACCTTAACACTATTGTGTAGTTTAGCTTGAGAAATCACTGCTTCCTGCCTTTACATATTTCAAGATTTATTCAATTTACAAGGGAAAACAGTGGACCCATACTCACAAGGCATACTTAATGGCATGTTCTCACTCTACAGATTTAAAACCCTTTGGGGCATATTATCAAGGACGGGCGATACATTATCGCTGCTTTTATCGGCAGGAAACTGCCGATAAAGCGGCGATAATGGGCTTGATTATATGCTTTATGAATTCCTATCGAAGCCCATGTTAGATGTCTTCACATCTAAGCCCATGTTAGATGTCTTCACATCTAACATGGGCTTTGATAGGAATTCATAGAGCATATTATCAAGCCCTTTATCGCCGCTTTATCGGCAGTTTCCTGTCGATAAAAGCGGCGATAATGTATCGCCCGTCCTTGATAATATGCCCCATAGTGTTTTGGTGCTGTTTAAACATGCCTTTATTTACACATTTTACAGTTCTAAAAATCGTGATATAAATAAAAATATATATGCTATTTATCACCATCGCTGAGCGGGGAAAGGGCCATTATATTTGAAGATGTGAATTATGGTTTCTCATAATACATTCAGGGGCCTATTGACTGACATTTCACGCAACACAGGGAAGCAAGTGAAGTTGCTGTACTGCGCTTCATGAAAGGGAGAACTCAGACATGAACCATATCTCCTAAGATATGCCGCATGTCTGCTGTCTTCTAGCACTGGCACACTTTGTGCTGCCCAGTGCCAACTCAGGCACCCTTGGACCATGGTGCAAAGGTGTTTGCATTACAGGCAGGATTGCTTTTGTGCAGGAAGGGATACATTCTTGTAAAACATTCCTTAGAAGCAATTTCTCCTATCTATGCATGCTGCGGAGTGCAGAACGCATAGAAAGCGAAAGTAACAATGAGAAATAAAGATATTTTTCCTTGTTACTCCTGCTTCAGGCGAGTGTAGTTTTTTGGTGCAAACTCGCCTTAGGGATCTGGGTTTGTGTCAAAATCCATGGGTGGTTGCAATCGAACGCCAATGCTCCACCCATTGAATGCCTCCATTACACAAAGTAACACAAGGCACCATGTGCTCCCTTGTGCTACTTTGTATTTACTAAACCAAGCAAAGCCACGCAAAATAACTGAGTGGCTTAGTAAATGACAAAAAGGATTTTGCGTCACGGCTGCACCATAACATTGACGCAACCATGCCTCAAAGGCTTAGTAAATCTGAGCCTCACTGTATCTGTATTTGAGGGGGAAAATATACGTGCTCTTCTAAATAAGGTATTTGAAACACATTTACTAATAAAATACATTCACACATTTAGCACTACTTTGAACAGGTTAAAACCCATGTTATTCACAATAGTAAACCGTAGATGAGGTTTGAAATTAATGTTTACTGCTCCACTATTGTGATACACAGGGAAAAGCAGCAGTAAAAATGATAATAATGCATGTGTTAAACCATGTTCTGCTTTAAATAACAGGTGTTATTATTATTTAATTTGATTGTACTCATTTTAGATATTCCAGAAGGATGAAAGGTTGAAACAACCTTCGTAGGATTGAAACGTACAACTTAATTATTGTAGCATGATTCAGTGGCAAGCGATCAACTCACTGAGGCATCCTACCTGCCTTTTTAATCGGATTCAGTCTCACTGTGCTAGTTTAAATTCTTGTCTTCCTGGTTCCAGTTAAATGCCTTTTGTTTATAATTATTTCACATAACAAATCTTCACGTGAAAACCACACGCAGAACCTCAAAGTCTAATAAGCTATTTATTACCACCAATGAGAAAGGGAAGGAACATCTGAATTGTGAAAATTGTTCTAGCTAAAAAAAACTAATTTCTACGCGAGCTCTCTTTTGTTTTCAGCTAAAGCCAAACATATTTAGGTATTAACCCCTTTCTCGCTGATGACGGAACCGCTCCGTCATCATCTGCGGTAGCGCTGTGCTGATGACAGAGCGGTTCCGATATGGCCCGCTCGACGCACCTGCGCGGTGCTGATTTCGCGCCTGCGTGGCGCGTTCTATTGAGCGGGCGGGGCCATGATGGAACCGCTCCGTCATGAGCACAGCTCAACCGAGGCTGGTGACGGAGCGGTTCCGTCACCAGCATGGGCGCGCCGCGCGGCCCCCCTTACCCCTTAGCGCTGCGGCAGAATAGCCGCCGCAGCGAAGGTGTTAAGATAAAAAATGCACTTAACCAATTGCAAATGGTTTCTACTGGATCCAGTTGCTGGCATGCGCAGTGCTTGTAATTGAGCTAAGTGCTAAAATATGTATTTTTTCTCTTGTCTTTCCAATAAAATCATTTAAAAGCCATTACCTTTTTTTGAGTACCCACAAATTTACAACAATGATGGTATTCACTTTATTCTCATTGTATTTCCCTGATCACTCCGCTGACACTTACAATAGAAAGGTCACATGTGCTCATTCATAGAAAACCTAGGATGTGAACGTTTCCTGATCATTTAGAGTCGCTAGGGATGGTTTATTACAGCTGTGTGTTTTATTCTGATGATAAAAGCACTTAAAGCTATTTTCCAAAACCTTTAGGTCCCGATTCATAGAACTAACTTAAGACAAAATCCTAAACTTACTACCATTTTGGTATTAACAGAAGGCACTTACTCATTTCGGTATTCACAGAAGTTAGGAGTCCTAACTTTAGGACTCCTAATGCCTTCTGTGAATACCGGAAGTCTTAAAATTGGGATTTTTCTCAGTTTAGTAGTAGTAAAGTTAGAACAATCCCAGTTTTAAGACTTTCGGTATTCACAGACGGCATTTAGGAGTCCTAAAGTTAGCAGTACTAACTTTACTACTACTAAACTGAGAAAAATCCCAATTATAAGACTTTGGGTATTCACAGAAGGCATTTAGGAGTCCTAAAGTTAGGAGTCCTACTTTACTACTACTACTAAACAGAAAAATCTCAATTTTAACACTTTCGGAATTTACAGAAGGCATTTAGGAGTCCTAAAGTTAGGAGACCTAACTTTACAACTACTAAACTGAGAAAAATCCGAATGTTATGACTTTCGGTATTCACAGAAGGCATTTAGGAGTCCTAAAGTTAGGAGTCCTAACTTCTGTGAATACTAAAATGGCAGTAAGGTTAGGATTTTGTCTTAAGTTAGTTCTGTGAATCAGGCCCTTAGTTATTATAATAGAAAATGCACTTAACCAATTGCACATGGTTTTCACTGGATCCATTTGCTGAAATATGCACGCTGGTAACTTAACAAAATAGCAAAATAAATATTTTTTCTTTTGCATTCCTATGGAAAATACTTTTCCAGGAGAAATATTTCCTTTCTGTGCACCCTCTTTGAAAATGGGAATTGGTGACATGCTTTCACACACTTTTTGTACTCTTCAAACCTGCATTATTGAGGCATAAATTTAAAACCATGAGAAATTGCGAGAAATCCATTACACATTTTTCAATATCCACAAATTTAAAGATGTGTGGGAAAGCACCTAATTTTCACTGTATTTCCCTAATCATTCTTCTGGCATTCCTAAGGGAAACCCCACATATGCTCAGTGATGGAAAACGTAGGAGTTCGAACATTTCTCATTTGATTTAGGGATCTAGGGAACATATGTTGGATTTGTGCATTTTTTCATCCATATCTTTCCTCTAAACAGAGATAAAGCATTGTTAATTGGGCTTCTATTCTTTTTTGAGGTGTTTAAGTCATTGTCCATGTTTCATCCTAAAAGGAGAGTTTTCTGTCTTTTTAAACTTTGTATAGCACTTTAATACACTTGATGCTACGTTTTCTAATTGGTATGGTATATCATCTTTCAAGACATTCAGCTCCTAGCCCCAATGAAAGTGACAATACATGCAGTGGCAACACTATTAACAGGCATACATCATTAGAGTAACATTTCCCCATCACTCAGAGCCCTCAATTGGCTCCAGGTTGAGACTGGGATCCAAGTGAAGGTTGCATGCATAACACACTCAAAGCTCTCCACAACTCTGGTCCCAAATACATGGGGAACAGAATCAAGCTATCAGAAGATGGAAGAGATTCAAGTAGTGGTAAATCCCTCATTCTAGAACCAGCCAAAAGCATTCCTGCTCTTTCTTTCTCTGAGCTGGCGCACTTGTGGCTGCCAAGTGCCAACGGAGGCTCCCTTCCACCGTGGTGCGAGAGATCCTCTGTTACAGTCCGGATTGTTTTTGTGTAAGAAGGGACAACTTCCTGCAGAAAAAATAATCCTCAGAGGCATTTTTCATTTTCAAAGGGTGCTGCAGAATGACAGAGACAATGACAAGGGAAAGAAACATATTTCACAGCTGTGTGCCTCATTTGGCAAGGCGTAGCATTTTGACTTATTCCCGGGTACACTAGTCTTAGTAAATCTGGCAATGCACCAAAAACCATGGGTAGATGTGTGGGAATGCTCATGCTCCAGTCATGGAACATCTTCCCAAAACAGAGTAACGCAAGTTATGACTTATGCTGCCTTGCGTTGCTCCAGATTTACTCTGCCAGGCAGAGCCACACAAGGTGGCTTGGTCTGGCGTATTAAATGTGAGTTAAGGATGTGCGTTGCCTTGCGTTGTGTGATGTAAGGGCAACGCAAGCCCCTGATGAATCTGGCCTCTAGTGTTCATGATTAGACTTTGACTGAGTGGTAGAGAGATAAAGGTACAATATGGAGAAGGAAGGCGGAAAAAAAAGATAGGCGCACCAAGTTTACGTCAGAAAGTTGGGATGAAAAAGAAGCCAGAAGAGTGAAATAAAGAGACAGGAAGTGTAGGCTATTGGAATGAATAGGCATGAGGCGTAATGAAGAATAAGGGTCCAGCAATCTTGGCATTCACTGGTGACGGACTCCAATAGGTGCAGTGCTGTATTATTTTGAATGACTCTCCATTTACTGTATTAGAAAGCTATCTGCCTCATAGGATACCAGTATGACTTTCATTGTGTTGGACTGCCATCTTGAGGCAGAATGAAGAAAAACTACAATACCAGTAGTTTGGCCTTTCTTGTGTTGTACTGCCATCCGGTGGTAAAATAAAGGAACACTTGAATACTGGTAATAGACATAATATTTTGCAGCATTGTGGTTTAACTAGTTGCAAACATATGTGTAAGCGACGTTATGCAATGCATTCAATGCTAGTGGGCGATGAGATAATTAATTTGTCTATTTTGAAAAAAACGCTCTGGTGAAGAATGCATTGAATGCGCACCTGATGAACAGCGAGAGTATTGATGCTTTTAATTTCTTTCTTATGAAGAAAGCAGTAAAAAAAATATCTTCTGCAAAATAAACTGTGTATCACTGTACTTGGTGGCTGCTGAAAATATTCAAAATCATTGTAAAGGTATTCAGTAGGACTCCTGCTGGATGTTCCATGGATCTCGGATATTCGTTTTCTCTCTACTCTGAAAATTAGCAGATCTGCACTCAATCGAGAGGCAAATGAAAACCGTGACGAGTGGGACTGTTTTTTCTTTTGTGAGGGACTCCGTCCAACCTTTGGCTTTACAAGTGAAACGGATAGCGCAAGAGAGAGGGAAGCATTGATGTCTGTACTACTATAGCCTTAGAGTCCACCGTAGTGGGCTCTACCGCCCATTAGAGGCCCTCTTCAGCGTTAAAGGCCCGAGCTGGGGACTTTAACAAGGGAGCGGGCCTTTAATGGCCTGTAGAGCCCACTACGGAGGGCTCCAAGACTATTAGAACATTCTGCCCCAAAGGGCAAAATGTTCTTATTTGTGAAACAAAGGCTTCAAAGAGCCCGAGGGGGTTGAAATACCTTCGGGCTAAGTAAGGTATTTGTTCACAGACACAGCAGCAAACGAACATATGAATGTTGATGCTCTGGGCGTCTACGAGCCATTAGAAGTTCGGAGCACTCCATTGTCTTCAATGCAGCACTCAACATTCCAATGTTCTAACAGTGCTTTCCACAGGACCAGACAAGCCTTTTATTCCACATGGTATTTCCCTAGTAGGCTGGAGCACTGGGAGGCTGGTTTTGAGAGCCCAGGGCTGCTCCTGGTGCATCTGTCACTTTCCTTAGCTCACGAGGTTAGGGGCTCAAAAACAGGAAGAGAGGTAGAGAGAACATTCAGAGAGGGAGGAATGAGAGAGAGCATGGATGGTGAGAAAGAGAGCGATTGCACAAGGAGATGAACGGAGCAGGCCGGTTTTCTCATCTTTGCCAAGGCTGCTTTTAGTTCCCCAGTCTGGCAATGGCTTTTCGTACTTGCCTGTGGTGCAGTACTCTGTTAAAAACAAAGGGTACATTTGACTAATATCTTGTCTGCCTTAATACAAAGGCATTCTATCCTAATGCACTTGTAATTAGGAGGTCGGTCAGAACATCCCTCACATTTGTGAAAGTTTAGCCAGTCCCCCAAACTCAAATCATGGCAAAGGTTACAGCGTAATATGTCTCTGCATAACAAATAATCAGTGGTGGTGTGTCCATTAGGGCGCTGGGGCGTTGATCCACAAGCCGCACCCGCCGACTCCTGAGGCTGTCATTTAGCAGAGGCTCAGCTCCCTAAGCAGCACTGTCTGAAGGGGGTGGGCGGGACAGCCAGCAGGTTGACTCCCGGCGTCATGCTGACTGACATGTCATTGTCAGACTCAGCAGGTCAGGGGGTGGCGCGGAGCACACAGCAGGCATTAGTGCTCGTGTTGAGTTTGGGTCGGAGAATTTTTCTAACCAGCCCAGTCATGCGCACTAGTGTTTGCTGTGGCTGGGGGCTGCGCATTAGGAGAGTGAGGGTTGATCATTGCTGCAGCCCTCGGTCTCCTAATAGGTGGCGAGTATCCCTGCTAAACCAATCCTGGCGCTACTGGAGCAGCGTTTGTATTGGCTGAGAGGGGTTGCCACACTCGCACCAGCACCAGCAGCATCAGGATTGGTGTATAGTTGCCATCAGCAGGCGACACTAGTACACAGCTCTGGGCTGGGACCGCAGCATGTATTAAGGTAGCAGGCAGCGCTGGGGCATAAAGATCAAGGCTGGTTGACATGGAGCCTTTGGGTCAAAAGAAAGAACTTGGATTCCCCAGAAATTCCTTCATCGCCATGAGCCCGAGAGTATCAACACAGGTTTGGAGTTTCTGACAGACCTGATTCCAAGGTGAGGGGGCATTTCTATATAAACGCTGTCAGCTGCAACCATTACGCTAACACCCTTGTCAGGCAGGCAGCAGGATGATTTCAAGAGCTCCAGGCAGAGTGCGTGGGGATTGTGTATGGATAGGGCCAGAGCAGGATCTGCACACATTCACACAGTGCGTGTGTTAAAATAGCTTTGTGCTAGAGTATTCCATGCATGCACTTCTATCTCCATACTCTCTCTGTCTTGTCTATTACACTCGTATAGGCACTTTTACACCCTACCACTTTAAAATGTCACCAGCCGCCACTGCAAATAATTTGCAAGTGTTGTATGAATTGCTAAGTGGGGAGTTACGTCATTGCCATTTGGAATGTGATGAAAAATTTAATGATGGGCAGGAAGATGTAATAACTTTCAGTTTCCTAAATGAAACACTCAAAACTCATAAGCTCTACCTCTATAACTAAAAAGTAAAACTGTAGCATGCTGTTCTGTGTGCAGGATTTGTAATCAGTTCACTACTCATTGTCAGGCAATTGTAAGATGGTTTGGCTGGTAGCATTCACCCACTTGTGTGGTGTATGATATATTTTGGCTGTACAGAATTGCAGGATGCAGATTTGTCAATTAATAACCATATTGTCTAATAAAGAGGTTCCCAACTTTGGTCTAGTAGATTTGGACAGATGCCACATGGTTTGAGTATGTAAAACTGGCACTCATGCAGTCATGGTGGACCTACTGTGGACACCCTTTATGCACTAGATTAAAAGGAATCTCTTGCCATATGCCTCAATTCCAAACAATGTGTGGGGATATTGTGTGAAACAGTATACTCAGCAACAGTCCTGCAAGACAGGCTATAACGTGATCTTCTAAACATGGTGAGGCTATTATCAGAAAATCATAATCTAATGGGCTTGAAAGGATGTGGCAACTTTGTGGAACATTTGTTGCAATTCTCCCAGCCGGCTGCAGCTAAAAAACACAACCAGACACACAACTATAATAATAATAATAATAATAATCCACATTTGTATAGCGCACAATCACCCGTTAGGGTCTCGAGGCGCTGGGGGCCGTCGGGAAGATTAAGCAAGCTATTGCCCAGAGTCGCATGGTGCTGGGCTAACCTGCCGCCGGAGCCGGGGATCGAACCCTGATCCCCAGATTCCAGCGTGAGTCGCCCTGGCCGCGGCGCCACACCTCTCCCTCTAACTACAACATTATTGTGACTGCAAGGTTTTTAAAAACAGGTATATATGTAACTATCATTGTTTGCCTTTCCGTATGGGATTGTAGGAATCTTGGTTTGGGTGTGAGGTGCACTACTGAGTCTTGTGTAAATTGTCAAACCTTTAACACTATTTAACTAATGGTGCTACACTGCTACATATGCTGTCATACATACATCAATAATAATCAGCGAATATTTTCAAATATTCAACTTGAATGCAGTGTACATGAACAATACTACAACTAAAGCTACTAGCACAGAATTGTTCATGGTAGAACGTGATGGCATCAAAATAAAACAAACTTTCTGGAGTTAAACACGTGAATTTTGGGCTTTACGTGGCATCCAGAAAATTTTCTCCTGAAGAAGGGACCTAAAGTTCCGAAATGTATTTGGCCTGAAACATTCAGAATGGTTATATTATGGTCATGCAAATACAGAAGGTTCATGAAAGACGATCATGTTTATATGTAGCAAACAACAAAATGTATATGTTGTGTATATTCATGGATATGAATGAATTACATAAAAGTGAATCATGGTAAAAGATGGGAATAAATAATGCTAAAGAACAAGATAAGATTTTAAGAATGTGTTTAATACTGTAGAGATACCAATATGTACAGTGCACACTACATTCAAGTTGAATTACTTGAAAATATTCAATGATTGTAGGCATCTTGCCATGGTAGATGATGGTTGTAGTGGAATAGAAAATAGGCCCGGGCACCAAAGTAAAAGTGGCCCCTCATTAGCGAATCAGATATCTACAAAAGTGCTCCATGTCAGCAAATTGGTGCAGTTTTGAATGTAGAAAGACAAGCTGTGTCAGTATTTTGTGAGATTCACTGCATGAATTTGAGCTTGCTTCCGGCAATTTTTGTTTTAAAATCAGGAAAATCCACAGTAAGCCCAACAGACTATAAAACAGGTCCACAAACAGCCACAAAACCATCCCTTGCTCTGACTTGTGAGGCCAGCCCATCTGGCACTGCCTGAATGACCTGTAGGCCAGTCTGACCTAGGGTAGCGGTAACGCTGATAGGCGCTATTTTCAAAATCATGGGGCGGATTACAAAAACTGCCCATGCAGTGGTAATTTGCACAGAGGTGCATTTTACCATATTATGTTTTGCAAGTTATTGCGGTTTTGTTATATTTTATTCATCTATATTCAGTAATGTTTTGTAACACCAAATGTTTGTGTTTTGTTTACTCACCTGTAAAATGAACCATGATTTATGTTGAATGAAACCAGTGTTGACCAAACTGCAAAGACGTGGAGAGAAACTCTACTGCCAATATGTGCCAAACAGGGCAGTTTATGTAAATAATGTGTATTTATGCAGCAGGCACTGATTTGCATACATGTTTATGGGTCTCTCCGGTGTTTTTCTCAGGCTCCCTAGGTTCAGCTAATTAATAGCCTCTTCTCTTGCTTGTCCTTCCAGGTGAACGAAATTTATCATGATGAGTCGCTTGGAGTCCACATAAATGTTGTTCTTGTACGAATGATTATGCTGGGGTACGCAAAGGTAAGACAGCTGTTGTTCAGTATGCTGTAGCTCTGGGAAACCCTGAATTGGCACTTTCCAGCAGATGTTGCAGTTCCACTCTTTACTTATGCATTTGTCAAGCACATCCAGCTTTTGTTGCGGTTCGGCTTTTTTAAGAGTGAGTTTGCACACCCAGGAGCTTATTTATGAGAGGCGTGCACCGCCTGGAGCGTCACTTGACGCTCTCATGCCGCTAGCCTCTATATATATATATGAGGCGACACAAAGCCACTCTGCATGGCTTTGCATGGCCTCATAGATATGGAGTAAGACAAAGCAGCCCAAGTCACTGCCTTGCTTTACTGTGCGACAAGGAGGCATTCCATGGGTGTTGCAGTGTGTTTTCCCATGCAGCACCCATGAATTTTGACACTGCACCCAGATTTACTTAATCACATAAACCTGGGGCAGTGCCAGATCCCTACTTCTCCCACAGCAGGCTTAACAAGGAGAAATATTTGTATTTCTTCTCATTTTTTCACCTTTCCAAGTGTGCTGCATTCTGCAACACACATGGACAGAGGAAAACTCTACTCTGGAGTGTTTTTGTGGAAGAAGTTGTCCCTTCCAGCTCAAAAACAATCCCGCCTGCAATGGGGAGACCCTTGCACCATGGTTCAAGGGTGCCTACGTTGGTGCTAGGCAGCCAATTGAGTGCCGGCGCAGGGGGAGTGGACAGGAATGCACGGTATTTCATAAATATGGTGCATTACTGCCTTTTCACATTGGTGTAGGGCAGCGCAGCAAGAAAACTTGCGGTGCTGCCCTACGCCAATGCCTCATAAATGGGGCCCCTGTTCTGGGTTTTTTCTCACCCCCCCTCAGCATATACATCAACACCTGCTTGCTCTTTGCTTTTTTACCTTATTTTTAGTTTACTTCCCATTATCCGTTTAATATACATTTTATTGGTAGGAAAGGCTACTATTTAGCTTGCCTAGTATAAAATTAGGAAGTATTATGTACAAATATACAGTGAATAATCAAAGGTATTTACTCCCCCAGGCAGAATGAGTAATGTCTTCCCTTCCTTTTGTCTTTGAAAATCCAGAGGTTCTGAGAGCCAGAACAAGGTCATTATATAGCCTTCTCTTTGAGCAGTGAGCAAAGGAGAATGGAATTCCACATGTTACATTGGTCAGGGAGCAGTATTGGGGGATATTTCTAAGGGTAATTTCTCTGGATGCAAAAGCCATCTTAGATGCCGATCTGAATGTTGTTTCTTTTGTATTTCAAAGAGGACTAGCATTCCAGTCAGTCTTTTATGATGATCTGGTTTACTATGTTTTACTTGATTTGGAATTTCCTTTCAAAGGTACTTCGAAGTTTTTCTGCACTTATTTAAGTCTGTCAAGGTTCAAATTATGGGTCTCATTTACAAGCCCCTTACGCCACTGGTTCGTCACTTTTACAGTGGGAAAAAGTGATGCACCGGCGTGCTAGTGATGCAAAAGGGAATACTGAAGAGTATTTTATGTACCACAGTCTATAATAAACTATTTTACATTTTTGTTGCAGGAATAACATTTTATCTTCTTTCTGAGAATTAGTCATTATTTTACATTTATTTCTGAGCCTTTCATAATAAGTATCCCATATTTCTGGATTAACAATCCACAGTACCATACTCATTCATTTCACATTATGGTATATTGTGAAGCATTACCAGAAAAATCCAACTAGGATGACAGTGAAAATCAATCGAGTTTCCCAAGAAAGAGGAGTTGAGAGGTGACAGTACTCTGGGTGAGTGTGCTAGTTAGATCACCTACCTAAAGAAACAAACAATGTAGAAGGATGTGCTAAGCACATACTGATGTAAATGAAGGGGTATATTTACCAAAAAGTAACGCAGCGCAGCCAGTCACCTGGCTGTGCTGCATGAAGGGAAAAGGCAGGAATGCGCTGTATTTAATGTAATACAGCACATTCCTGTCTTTTCCCAGTGCTGGCGCACAATGTACAGCCTATCACCAAGCAGGCTCCCTGGCATCACTGTGAAAGGGTGCCTGCATTGTAAGGTGGATTGCTTTTGTGTAGGAAGGGACACCCTCCTCCACAAAAAGAATCCCCTGAGGCATGTTCCTTTTTCTATGTGTGCTGCAGAATGCAACACAAATAGAAAGAGGAAGTTGCAAGTACAAAAAATATATTTCTGCTTGTTACACCTCCCCCTGAAGCATTCCCAGCTCTACCAGTATTGGCAAGTCTGGGAATGCTTCAGAATCCATGGGTTAATGTATGGGAACACCCATGTTCCACCAATAGAACACCTTCTCAGGGGCAGAGTAATGCAATGCAGCAATTTGCGCTCTATTGCATTACTCTGGATTTGTCAAGACACTCAGAGCCATGCAAGGTCGCCTTGTGTGGCTTGATAAGTCAAACGTAAGTGTTGCATCACTTTTGTACCCCATTACGTGCCTTTGAGAAATATGCTCCGAATTGTTTTGTGCTACAAAACTCACCTGAGAAGGAAGACTTGTGCAGGTCTTTTGTAGGTAGAGGAAAAATGCGGGCAGTAAGAGAATTGTTACAGCAAACAAATGATGGACAGAATGCTGACAATGCAAACATTCTCCCCCAGTCAAAAGAGGTAGGTTAAATCCATTGTTCTTTTGCCCACTATGCCACCCCAGTTTGGACCTAGCCATATGCAAATTAGTCTTGACCCTGTGCCCCATGGGAACAGTCCAGACCAAACTGCCAAGCCAGGTTCTCCCTGGACCGGAAACAAGTATCCTGGGTAAGGTTTCAGGGTATTACCCTTCTTCAGCCAGGCTAGTTTGAATCCAGTGGCACAGTGAGCAAGGGACCCACGTCTGGGTATACCCATCCCACTTAGGGTGAAAAGTGTTACATAATAGGCAGGTCCACAAGGTCAAAAGTAGTGCGATCCAGCATCTTACAGGCCTCTGAAATGAGCAAGGCACAATACCATTTGACCTGTTTCTGGGCCTCGTAGTTGTTTGGAAATTCTATTCAGGACACTATGCTTAAAAGATGGGAACTGAATTTGCCTGTTCATCTTTGGAAAAAGAGGTGTTTCAGTGTCTTTTAGGTTTTTGAAACAAAAAACAGAGAAGTTCATGAGACTCATAGCTTTGATACTTGGAAGTCAAGTAACGCTGCTGAGTGTGTAGTACGTTGAATATCGCTGTAAATCCAGCGATATTCATGCATTATCGCTAACAGGAACTTAGCCTGAATATCCACCTCCCATTGGATATACAGGCTAAGAACTGGTCTGAGCAGGCGTTAGGTTTTGGAGATATTCGCGCTTAGCGCTAATATTTCCATCGCTACGCCTGCGTTGATAATAGGGGATAGCGATGTTAGCGACTGCTTTCAGTCGCTAACAGGTTGGGTACGCCCACTTTGCATGTCATTAGCGATAAATATCGCTGACATGCAAAGCGGGCCCCAAACCGCTCGCTAACTGCTGTTAGGGACAGCTTGCTAATAGGGCGATAGAATTATCGCCGCTTAGCAGCGATAATCTCTTATGGCCCGCCTTTATAATATGCCCCCTTGTTCCTGTTTACTATCGGAGAGGAAACGCTAGAGTCAGCATCTGACTTGTCGCTGAAACAGGAGACAGAGTAAGCAGGAGACTGGCAGTAGCGGGCATGGGGCGTATCCCAGGGAGGCTGGAAGGGTGGGGCCGGTTTTACAGCCATGGAGGCCTCACATTTGATAATTTGGAAAGAAAAGTTGACTTACTTGTTGTCCTCTAAATGTGTGTAATCTATGCTTTTTCAATGGTTAAAAATTACACTTTTGAAAATAGCACGTGAGAAGTAATAGCAGCAAACTTTGATCCTCCATTGCACGCAGCTTCATATTGTATTTTTAATTGACCATTTCACTTGTTATGATCAAATCAAACATAGGTGTTGAGAACCTTTGCAAACCTACTCTTAAAGATTAAAAATCAGATTTATTCATATAAGTATGTTAGGGATTTTATATCACATTATCAACCTACATATATGTCTTAACCATGAAGTCAGTTCCTGAAATATCACGAAGGTAAGTGTAGATTTACTCATATTAACTCTACCCGGTCTATATTATTGTTACAATATGTACATGAAGCTCGTTATTCGTTATTATATATTATAACACCGAATTCGGTTTCAGCATTGAAAGAGTAACTCTACTTTTGTGGGTTTTCGGTAAATGTTTGATTTGTGCAAGGCATTACCATGGCAACAGCCGGGTGGCATTATGGATGCTAGCATTGTTGCTCTTTTATATCTAACTGTGACGTAATTGGTATTGATAAAGTGCAGCTATTGAGGGTCATCAAAAATGTCAAAAAAGACGGACAATAAGTCATGCTAGAGGAGATAATCCATTAAAAAAATTACCTTGTAGGGTAATAAACTACCACTTATCATAACAAGCAGGTGAATGAAAAAGGTTATTGCACAGTTACTTAAAACCATGTGCAATTATAATACATGAATGAGAATAACAAGTAGGTCAAATTAGTACAAAGAAGTGAATTTACCTCCACCACACATGGAAGTGTGATGACATTTAGTCAACCCAACACACATAAAGGGAGTGACAAAACAGCTTTAAGGCAAACATCTAGCCATCCTTCGTTCTAGAATCCTGAATCTCTGCATATATGTGGCTTTTGTACAATATCTATACAAAATTAGGACACCGTTTGCGATATAATGAAGGTGTTAGGTTTTCTTGCGTAGTACGTGTTAAACTTCAGAACAGTTTGATGAGGCTTTTGCAGTAGCAAAGCTATTGCGCACAGATCAAATGTATACACAAGTAGGCAAAATGGAGTTGTATGCTTCTGCCCAATATTGAAAGCCTAAATTAGACACCAGTGTCTTTAACATTAAGGCCCCTGTGTGTGACATAACGATTTAGTACTTTTCCCTGCCTTGAGGTCTTCCATTGGCACCAGCAACACTTTGTTCACAAAATAAACTGCGAAACCATGTAAAGACAAGAAACGTACGACTAAAACAATGGCTGTAATAATAGGTAAAACTCGTCTATATAAACAATTTAAAAGACATCCCTTTTCTGTCTTGTCTGTCTGCCCTTTATTACCCTCTAATTTAAACTGTACATACAATATTGATATCTGGCATTCTGAAGTAAGTTCTGTTCCTCAAAATCCAGTATTAGGGAGAAATTCTGAATCAAGTTTTGTGTCAAAAATATATCTATCATATCACTGGAAATAGAAAGGTATACATTAAAATAAAAACACTACACTCAGGTAGGGACATTAAAGGCGCATAGTGTGTGAGGAGTGAGTATGAGCTATCTGCATCAATATTTCTTTAAATATGTTTAAATATCCTTTTTCCACGTCTATTTAGAGATTAGCATGTTCACCCTAAGAAAATGTCAAAGCATTTAGTCATTGTATAAGATGGCCAATATATGTTCATAATCACAGCTGTAAGTGGTCCTGGCTTTCAGCCTAGTTGCAGTAATTTATCACAATCAATGTTTTTCCAAGTCATCGGGAAATACAGTGTCTCAATAATATTGCATATATCTTCACTAAGGCCCTACATTACAAGTTACGATAAATGTGATAATAATGTAATGTTTCTTAATTTACTCCAGTACCAGGCCTCATATCTTTAATCAAATCATCCCAGGTGGTCATAACTTTCAATTAACATATTGCTTGTTTCAGTCCATCAGCTTGATCGAAAGAGGTAACCCTTCCAGAAGTTTAGAAAATGTATGCCGCTGGGCTTACCAGCAGCAGAAGTCAGATACCGGTCACTCAGAGCATCACGACCATGCCATTTTCCTGACAAGACAAGAATTTGGCCCTGCTGGCATGCAAGGTAAGATTGTATATCGTAGCAGAAAAACCCTGATTGAAACTTACACAGTGGAATGGTGTCATAGAATGTTAAACTCAGCACTTTGAAACATGAAATAGTTCATTTAAAAATGTTATAAACAATTCATTATTTCAGCCCAGAGGGAGCTACGTTGTGTGCCCACACATGAACAAATGTTATATCTTTGAATACACACTCCTCCTGAGCTTCCATACAACCAGAAAAAACACAGCTGCTACCTCTATTAACACGGTACAAAAGGGGGTGGTGATGGACGGAGCATCAGAACCAATCAAACACTCACACCCAGTCAAAAGATCTGGGTTTGATCCATCACCGTTCTTTAGCCCACTCTGCCACCCCAGTTCAGACATGGCTATATGCAAATCAGTCTGACCCTGTGCCTCATGGGAACAGTCCAGCCCGAACTGCCAAGCCATGCCTTCCCTGGACCGTAAACAAGCTTCCGAGGACCGGTTTCTGGCATTCCAGCCGTCTTCAGCCCGGCTTGCTTGAATCCAGTGGCAAAGTGAGCAAGGGACTCACGTCTGAGCATACCCTGCCACACTTATGTCGGCCAAAGCGGTACAAAAGGGGGTGGTGATGGACGGAGCATTAGAACCAATCAAACACTCACACCCAGTCAAAAGATCTGGGTTTGATCCATCACCGTTCTTTAGCCCACTCTGCCACCCCAGTTCAGACATGGCTATATGCAAATCAGTCTGACCCTGTGCCTCATGGGAACAGTCCAGCCCGAACTGCCAAGCCATGCCTTCCCTTTGGTGCCCACCAATTTTTTCATTCTTGATACACAGTCATTTTCATCTGACTTGCTGCTCTGAGTTGGAAATCACCAGGGAGTGTAATTTTTAGAAATGTTTTCAGGGAAGAATATGTGTGCTTTACACTTTGCACATTATTAGGTGCCAACCTAGGCGTTCTTTTCGGATTCACACACATTTTCATCCCACTTGTCGATCTAGTTTGTAAATCACCAGGGAGTGTAGTTTTTAGAAGTGTCTTCTGGCAAAAGTGTGTGTGCTTGCAACTTTGCACATTTTAAGGAATCAACCTAGATTTTCTTTCATGCTGCACAAAAATGTTCATCCCCCTTGTAGCTCCAGATTGTAAATCATCGGGGAATGTATTTTTTTTAAATGTCTGAAGGGGATCATATGTTCTCTTGCAACTTTGTATATTCTAAGGTGCCAACTTAGGTTTTCTGTCTTGATACACAAACGTTTTCATCCCACTTCCAACTTTAGTTAAAAATAAACATATTTAAGCAAATTTAAAGCGGAATCGTCTCAAGGGAGTCTGCGATATAGCACAGATGGACATCAACTTTTCCAATATTGGAACTTGCACAGTTTATGGAATACAATATTGAATTTACCACTTACCAACTGTGCCATCTCTTAACCAGACAACCTATTGAAATCCCACTCAGAATGTGGTTTCGTGGTCACTGGAATAAGGGTGAAACAAGAAAATGTGTCTTTATCACACAGTAGGAGATTTCTGGCGAGTTTCAGACACAATCAAGAATCTAAACTTTATCTTTTATAACTCTTTTCTGTTTTCTTAGAATCATGGTTATGCAGGAACATACAATAGAAATGCTATTCTCGGCGCGTAGATTTCCTAGATGTATGCCTTTCAGAAATATAGGGAGCTCTATAAATGAGGCGAAATCAAGGATTGGCAGCTAATCCTGGGATTCGAGATGTTAAGAAACCCTTTGGGCATTTGTGCGTGTTAGGCACTAAATGACTACCTGGAATTGTGAGTTTGTAAACTGAGGAGTGACATTGTGGGTTCTGCTCCATATTCATACACCAGCGAATAACCCCAGCACCTTTTGGGCTTTTCCAAGAGATTGTGCCCTTGCTAGTAGGATCTTTCATGAGATATGTGTGAGTGGGACTCTTCTTGGACAGGGGATCAGAGGTTATGACCTCTGCACCATGGCATAGATCCAGCCACCACATCTAAAGATCACTGCCTGGAATTTCATTGAAGAGAGTCACTGCCACGGTGGCTCCTTTCACAGCTTCAAAGTTTGCTAAACAGGCACCATGTTAAAAAAAGCCCAAGAAGGGAGTTTGTTTCTTGAAAGAAAAAAAAACAATGGCCCAGACATGCAGGGAGCATTTCTTATTTGTTGTTTAGGCAGTTAAATAGTTTCCCTGGACATGCATATCAGACATAGGCAGCTAAAATGAGTGGGCGTCATCCTGCACTAAACATGACGGGATGGCCCGCAATCCTGTGGTGGAGAGACTGCTGGGTCAAGGGTTACTGCTGGTGGATCAGGTAGAGGCTCCACTGGCAGCCACCATGTTTTTTCCTCAACTCTAAATAAAGCAGGGAAACCATAGTTTTGTAAGGAACCCCTCAACCAAACCCTCTCTTTTGCAATAACGAGTCTGCAGAGGTTCTAGTTGCTGCAGGCACATTTATAGGGCTCCTTTGTTGCAGGTTTCCCCAACCTTGAATCTAGAACTAGAGAGGTACAGATTGCACCTTCATTGACTCAGAGGCGTCATACTTGTTTAACCCAAGGTCATTCAGGGTGAACTTTTAGAAATCATGGATATCGCTTCCCGGCCTTTTGGCTAAGATCAAGTGTAGAAATCATGGCTGAGTATGATTTGTCCTTTAATGTATAAGAGAGAGAGTGAGAGAGATAGGTCCAGATCATGAAGTCAATTAAGGGTGTCGCATAACTTCCATACACAAATGGGATGCTGTTGAGGGACTAATGATGGTCCAAAGGGTCAAACCTGAGATGTCCGATGAGATAAATGGTGTGTGATGTCACTTCCGGTACTCCTGACATTTTAGGGAATCATTGTCCATGGTAATGGTGAACATCATACTTGAACCATGTCCTTCCACACGCCTAGGTTGCAATAGCAGTGGGATTTGCTGTATGTAGCTTGCAAATAGATATTGTTGTGATAGGGCAGTGCTTCTGTTGCCCATTGTATACAACCAATAGATATTTTGTTTCTTTTTAACTGCCATTAACAGGAAATAATTTAGCAATGAGCACAACTCAGAAGTAACAAAACGCATTCTGCAGGGATTGGCATTTAAAATATACAAATGATTTGCAGCTGCGCACTGAAAGAAAATATGGTACAGAATCATTTTTCTGAAACAAGTCTTGCCCAGTTCCTTTGCTGAAAGTTTCCACTACTTTCTCCAAATTCTTCCAAGATAGAATCCACGGATTAACTCTGTTATTGGTAAATGCCAATCTTTGTTGCCATCACCAATTACTATAACAAGGGGTTCAGACAATCCGCATAAATGGCGCTGGGCAGGTTTGAGATCAAAGAGTTAAAGAAAAAGGATACAGTGTATGTATGAAATGAAATAGTAACGCCGTCCAAGGCTTTTAATCTCCACTTATGGAAGAGCACAATGCTCCACAATATCATTACTGGCCCTGTGCTCGAGACACTCTGCAAATGTCCCCGCTGGCAGATCAGAACCTTCTTCTCATGTAGGCTTTTGTAAAGCTAAGGAAGATGAGAATGCACCTGGTGAATTTATTTTCTCTTGGAAATATTAAAGAGAAAGTCTTGTTTGTGACTCTTGACAGGATACGCCCCTGTAACAGGCATGTGTCACCCGGTGAGAAGCTGCACACTCAACCATGAAGACGGCTTCTCCTCGGCATTCGTGGTCGCCCATGAAACTGGCCATGTGTAAGTCGCCATGTGTATTCCTGTATCTTATGAAAATCAAGTTGTGATATGTTGCATGGTTGCCTCATGAGACATCCTCCTGTCCTGTGCATGTGAAATTCCCCTTTACTCAAATCAGTTATTCACTTCTGCTGGCACCCTGTTTATAAGAATGTGAGCATTGCATGAACAGAACTAGGTGGAAATCTATATGCCATTACCAATTATCTCGAAATAATTTAAAAGCAAAGCATACCACAAGTTTGTTTAGGAGTGGGGTCCGATGGACTAAACATGATCCACATTTATTAGTGGGAGAAAGGCTCTGACAGAAGAGTTTGAGGGTTTACTCAAGCAAAGTAAAGGAGAGATGGTGGCAAACATAATAGAAACAGTTTACAAATGCAATGATATCACATAGTTATGAAACCCAAGTTCCAAAATCCTGCAGGATCAGGGGTAAGGCTGTGTTGAGTTGAGTCCAATTCAGTCAACCATAGTCTGTGGTTGGCCTAAGGTAAAATTGACTACTGACTAACCATACAACTGGCCAACTATTGAAAATAAGTTACAAAAATTGCAAGAAAACATAGTTTTATTTTCCAGCTAAACAGAGACTATCATGTTAAACTTAAAAGTCCAGCATTCGATGATAGAAACATTTACAAGCACGATAGGACGTTATACTGAATTGTTTGCACGATTAAACCCTACACCTACACCTGATGTATGAACTATTGTTTTTCTATGAATATTAAAGTAGATGATTATAAAGGGCCTCACCTGGCGGAGGGCAGGTTGCCATATTTATAGACCCCTCAGGTGGAGGGGGAATTCTGCTATCAGCAGAGGTGCTGGTGTGGTTGCTCTGCTGAAGCCACTGAAGCTTTCCAGGACAGCCTGCTCAGCAAAGCTTTTTATTTTCTGAAAATAAACTTCCAAAATGGGAGTTTGTTTCAGGAAGCAAAAAAAATACAACCTCCCTGATGTGAGTTAGGTGACTTTGGGAGGTGGGACAGGAACACTTCTTTACAAGGAGGGTTATGAGGAACCATGTTGCTTTTGATTTTGTTCCCAGGGAGGCAGAAGGGATTAAATGTTCATCCATTACGAGTGGCAGATATTCAGCAGAAATCCAGCACATTTGAGATAAATTGACAGTCATTAAATAATTCAGGCAGTTCCATTAATCAGTCACTTACTTGTACTTCTGGTCATTAACCCCAAGGGAATGATGATGAAGGTTCTTCTTTTATTCACTAACATTAACGAGCTTTGTAAAGTTCACACTGTTATTAGGCCATCCTGAATAGTTTAGCATATTCTTCTTTTTTGTTACAAATACATATATTTTAGTGTAAATCAGTATTTTCTCTGTTTGCTCCTAAGACTTGGCATGGAGCATGATGGGCAGGGTAACCGGTGCGGAGATGAGACTGCCATGGGCAGCGTGATGGCACCCTTGGTCCAGGCAGCATTTCATCGCTATCACTGGTCACGCTGCAGTGGTCAGGAGCTGAAAAGATTCATACAGTAAGTGGCACCTCTGAAATATACAAAAACTGAATATTTGTTTACTTTTTTGAGTTGCCTAAAATCATGGCCAGCGTTTCCATACTCCCTGCTTAATTACCTGTGCATATTTAAAAAATAATAATAAATGTTTTTGATGTCACATCGCTGCTTGCTTTCAGGGCCGCCTCTAGGGCGGTGCGACTGGTGCGACCACACCGGGCACTGACTTCGAGTGGGGCATAGTGTTTGAAGTATTTTATGGTTTTAAAAGCACCTGCTGCCCGTTCCTGCCCTCCGGAAAATTTGAGGCAATAACATGGCAATATAACTTTAGTGATGAATGTTCCTCCTAGAGAGAGATGGGAGTTTTGTCTAGTGATAGTTTTGACTCAGGTAAGGTAGCGTAAAGGGTTAATATGCCTGCTGCAAAGAACATGTACCATACAGATCACAAAGTGCATATAATGTAAATCGTTCGGTGGGTTACTGCTTTTGTCTGAGAGATCCTTTTGTTACTTGCAGTTTATACGTTATAATCCTAGCATAGAACAGCTATACGTTATAATCCTAGCATAGAACAGCGAGCTATTAACTGTCATCAAAGAGCTGCATGCAAACTGCAAGGTATAGATCAGAGCGTTATGATTTTTTCCGGCCTTTCATTATCCTAATATTGGAAAAAGGGTTCATTTGGGTAGAAATCAATTCTGATTATTAAAGAGAACCCCCAATGTGCATGTTCTGATAGTGGTGTATTGACTTATCATCTATGGTATTCATATTATTGAAACCTGTCAGGCATTCAAGTATAAGTGTACATTTAGTAGTTGATTTAGCTACAGTTCTCCACAGAACCTAAAGCAAATATCGATAAACATGGATAAAATTAGCAACAAAAACAGATGCGAGTAGATACTGATAGACACCTAAATGTTCAGTGACTTTAAATATCATAATAATAGAGGCTATAGGGTTGTGTTTTCCAACTGCAGTGTATACCAGACGCCAAGAGGATGCAGGGTGTAGATAACAACATGAAAATTATAACAATATAACCTACCTGTATCTCTTCCAAGACCCAACACTCAATGTGTTGTGACTCTTCTTCTTAGCACTGCGCTGTTAAATTTTAATACATAAAAGTTGCGTTAAAAAAAAGAAAGAAACTATAACAATATACCATATCAAAGATGCCCGAGGATGTTAGGAAATAAATTTCAAGTGATGAGGCGAGGAGAACACAACAGGCAATATTGTAGATGTTGATGCATGAGAGCTGTTTTTATATCAAATTAAAGGTGAGCTAGGGGAAGCCCGGGCCACACAGCTAAAGAGTTCTGACCCAGAGAACGATTTGACTAATGCCCACTTTGTTGTATTGTACTTTGCATCTTCCCTGGTTCTCTGGTCGTTGCTGCTCAGCCAGTAGGGATGTGCTGTGTCAAATGTTGGTGTGCATGGTGATGCAATGGAATGTTTGGGTGCCTGTGAGGTGGAGAGTGTAAGTTGGAGTATGGGCTGAGCAGCAGGGGGGCTGCTCTTGGTGGGGCTATCCTAAGATCTTAGCTAGAACCCTTAAATACACTTACCTGCAACTAAGATCAATAAATCATCTTATATAACCTACACCTTGGCTACTGGACTTCATTATTACACACTTGCTCTTTAATTCGGGCGCAAACCAGAGCCTTAATCAACTTCTCGCTTCTTTATCACCACCAGAAATATTTATTTGAAAGAGCCTGGATGAAATAGGGAAACCATGCTTCACTTGAGCGTGACACTCATTAGTATATGAAACTTATTAATTTCGGTCCTGATTTTTCTTTAGATTCTACAACACCAAACAGTAAACGTTGCATGTAAAATTCGATGTGCTGTTGTCTAATCTGTGCTTCATAGTACTTTTCTAGTCAATGCATATATTGGAAAACATTTGGTATGAAACTTTCGTTAAAATAGTAATTTGCAAATCACTTCAGAGCTGCAAGGACTATATTGTATAGAAAGGAACCAGCAATTTGTAGTCAGGAGCAATATTTTAAATGCTGGAAATCCAAGCCCAAGTCCTGGCAAATCAGAAAAACAGACAGTAAACCATAGCCCTAGATGTCCATTGCTGGCTAAAGTAAAAACTGTACCTGCCTGCTTGTGACCCTTCAGAGCTCCAATTTAACATCGCCAGAAGTCCTGTTTATTACAAGGGGATGATGTAAAACAGTGGATGCTGTCAATTACACTGGTGGCCCACGCCTTAAGGTACCACTGCATACCAACAGAATAACCAAGCTATGACCGTTTACATTTAAATTTACCGGATCAATCATTATATTGCTTTTGTCAAACAATATTGGTATCATGAAAACTGTTAAACAAATATATTGCTGCCGGTTGGTTTAATTTATTCTTCGAACAGTAAAATCCTTTATGAATTCTTCATGCACTTGATTCTATCTAACATACACAAGACTCATAGATACATAGCTCATTAACTGTGGAGTTTTCTTTGATGCACTTATGAGGCCACACCCCCTTCAGACCATTCACCCCCCCATCCCACACACTTTCTTCATTCACCTAAACTACTGAATGCTGTATTGCATCTATGTAGCATTATTTCAGAACTCATAATTCCTCCTTCGAGTTCCCTTCACCTCCATCACATTGGACAAGAGGACTGCGAAAAGAGGTGAAACTTATTGTAATTGCCCCAATAAACCCAAAATGACCTGATCTTCGAATGTTAATAATTTCTGTATATTTTGGGAATGTAATAATAAAAATCTTTATTTGGATAAAAGAGAGATATCCTTAAAAGCATAACAAATTGAATCCACAAATTGGTACATTGTAATTAAAAAACTACAAAACATACTTGTTCACAGTTAAACAATAAAAAACTATCGACGCCTGTAAACTCGAATTATATTGCACCTTAAAAATTAAAACAATTGGGTATTAGACAGCGATAACACTTTACCGAGAGCAGGGAGAATTCATGTGCAGACGTTTAACAGCAGGGACTCATAATTCTATACTTAGAACTAGAGGCTTAAAAGCAGCTTGGTTTGGGTCACTAGGCAGAACAGTTCGGGCGGTTGCTGCTCCTTGCGCCTTTGCTGTAAAGATGCGATAGCATCCCAAATATATGTTGCAATGGCGATATTCAGGGGTATGTTTTCTGGGCACAGAGAGGTGATAATTGCCTGTCTACAGGTCCGAACACCCAACCTGTTCCACTCTGCTCTAAGTTTCCGTCTGCGTTGGGACGTAAGTGCTGGGCATAAGCAGACCACATGCTCTAGCGTTTCAGTTGTCATACCGCACCCTCTGCAGGTTAAATCTTCCGTGGTGCGCTGCCATGCGGGCAGGTCTTTTAAAAAACGCCAAACCCCCAATCTAATGGCCAGAAAACTCAGCTTTAAATACAATGAATAGGTGCAGGAGAGGTAAGTAGCCGGAGATATGCGCCCATATGAGTTCATGACTGACCATGCATGACTGCGTCTCCGGAGTAGCTCTTTGTCCATAATAAGTGAGCACATTCTGACACTCTTTTTGATACATATTTTAAATGCTGTCATGCTGGGATTGAGAGCCCATAGATCACCCACCGCCATTTCGCGGATAGCGTCTGTAAAGAGGCGGCCATACGAGCCCCCAGGGTTCTTCTGACTGATCTCCAACCAAACTAGAGACTCTAAAGTACCTATAGCTGCTTTTCTGAGTTTGTGACAGAAGTTTAAATATGTGCCGATGTTGGAGGCCTCATGATTTAATAAGCCCAATTCTAGCCTGATCTGAGCAGCAGAGGCAGATTTGGGCAAATGTAACACTTTTTTTATAAATCTTGGTCACAAGTTGATTCAGAGTTGTGTTTAGCTTACCCCTAAATATTTCATAACCATACGTAAGGGAGGGTCCGATTTTTGCTCTCAAAATTTCCAGTAGGAATGAGAGAGTTGGACCGGACAGCTCTTTAGCAAGCTTAGATAATGTGACCTGTAGGATCGTGGCTTTTAGTGCAATTTCGTCACGCTGTTTGAGGAAATTACCCCTGGAGTCAAAGTAGACCCCTAAATATTTGTATGAGCGTCCTGTTGTTAAATTGTTATTATTATATGACCACGCGCCACCTCCATTGCGTTTCCTTCCAAAGGACACAACTTGGGTTTTCTTTAAGTTTACCTCAAGTTGGTTCTTAGATGTGTAACTGTGTAGCCTGTCCAAAAGCCTTTGGAGTCCGACCCGAGTGAGGCTAAAAAGAACCAGATCGTCGGCGTAAAGAAGATTGCTTATTACTACGCCTCCAACCTTAGGGGGGTGACTGTTTATTTCATCAAGTGAGACCGGCAGGTCTGCAATAAACAGGTTGAAAAGGAGGGGGGCCAGCACGCACCCCTGTTTGACTCCTCTGGTTGTCATGATTTTCCGTGAGAGGTGCGTGCCGGACCCCAGCTTCACCTGGACCCAGGTGTGTGAATGAAGTTGGATTATTGCATCCAGAAGTTTTTCAGGGATCCCCCATTTTTTCAGTTTACCCCATAGGGCTGCCCTTGGGACTCGGTCAAACGCAGCTTTAAAATCAACAAAACAACAGTGCACAGATCTTGATGATGAAAGCGTTTTGTCGATAATTATAGACAATGTAAGCAAGTTAGTCTGGGTCCCTGAATTGGCAGTAAAGCCTGTTTGATTCATTGGTAGCAAATCCCGCTGTTCTGCCCATCCCTTCAGTTCCTTCAGAAGAATACCTGCGTAATGCTTTGCCTCGATGTCAAGGAGGGCGATTAGTCTATAGTTGCTTGGGGTGGCGCGGGAGCCCGATTTATGGATTGGGTGAATTATAGCCCCACGCCAGGAATCTGGAACAGTAGAAGTCCTAAGCACAAAATTAAACAAGATGGTTAAGTGCCCTGACCAAAAAGCTTTGTTGGATTTAAACAGTCTCTGAGGCAAACCATTTGGGCCCGGGGCCCCGTCCGATCTTGCTTTTGTCACAGCGTTGACAACCATTTCTTCGTTGATCTTGATCTCGTCAGTACAATAGCCTTCACAGTTTGAGTTCTTGCGACTGCAGATACTTTGGGGAGCTTCTCCCGCTTTGGAGGGGCTGGTTCCTATTGTCGCAGTGCTTTCCGGGGACCTAAAGTGGTCGGTCAGGAAGACAGCCCAGTCTGATTCCTGTATGTTTGCCGACCCAACTTTTGAGGCCCCCGAGGTGGAGCGGTTGATCAAAGCCCAAAATTTTCTTGCGTTGCGGTTGTTGCTTTCCCAAAGAAGCTTGGCCCATAGCTGGTTTTGATGTAGACGTTTGTCTTTTTGTGTGGCCATCCTGAATGTTTTTTGCGCTGATTTGTACACTTTACTGAGGTCATTATTTCCTGGGGATTTTGTAAATGCCCGCAAGGCGTTGTTCCTGGCTTTCTTCAGCGCCCTCGACTGGGTTGAGAGTGAAAACTGCCGGATTGACCTGGCGTTGTGTTGGTGTTGTTTGACAGGAAAAAAGCGTGACCAGTTGTACACAGAGGGACGTCCATACGGTAATCGGGGAAGCCGTCTGATTTGTGACCCCATTGAGTAGCGCCAAACTTGCCTTCGTGATGTTAGGGCCTATATCGTCGCTCCATTTTAAGCGCCTCAAATTCTCGGTATAAATCCCAGTACAAGTACTTAAGGCAGGCGGATGGTACTCCGGCTTTATGTTAAGAGTAATAACCTGTGGACGGTGATCACTTTCCTGTCGTGGTTGGATGCTAAAGCTGGCCAGATGGAGGAGCAGGTCTGAGTTGCAGATAGAGAAGTCCAGAAAGGTTTTCTTGTGCCCGTTTGTCCAGGTCCAATTTGGGGGGGTGTCGTCCGGTGTCCTTCCATTCATTGGGAATGTAGTGTTTGTTAAAGATTTCTGGTTGGGCAAGGCAGAACGAATTATTGGATTTCTCTATCGGGATTCCATAGTAACATCCATGTCTACTGATCAGTGCCTACAATTGGCCCCACCTCAACCCCCTACATTACTGACTCTCACAGGAAAGAGTTTTCAGTATCTAGACCCATTCCATCACTGACATTTCTCTTGGAAATGCCAACAGGTGTTTCAGTTTGGGCGCATTGGTCTTTAATGCTTCTAGCGAAGACGAAAACTTTCCTCCAGGAGCATATACTGTGATGGACTCCTTACCTCCAATAGCCCCCCAAATGTCCACAGAAGTGATAATGGTCTTTTGACTATAATTGGTTATATATTTCAACTAGTTTAGGCCAAGTACAAACCGCCCTCATTTACTTAGGGAACCATGACCTAGGGAGGTCTCTTCTACCATAGGCAGAGTCTCTTCCAGGACCCAAGTCAACGCTACAAATCGCATGCGAATTGTGCATATGGATTTTGTAATATAAATATTTCATTTCATGTTAATAGTGGAATTGTCTGTTTCTATCATTTTGACTCACAGCCTGCTGTGTACCGCCAAAAACGTCCAGATATTCTAGGTGTCTGATTTAGTACAACCATAAACTGCAGCGTTTTGTCCTTAATTGGTACACTGTAATTGACACATGTAATATAAAATAATTTTTATGGGTTCATTTGTCCTGTTAAGTGCTTTTTTTATTTTCCCCTTCCCACAGCTCCTACGACTGCCTTCTTGATGACCCATTTGAGCACGACTGGCCAAAGCTCCCAGAACTACCAGGCATCAATTACTCCATGGACGAGCAGTGCAGATTCGACTTTGGTGTGGGCTACAAAATGTGCACCGCTGTATGTCAAGAAGCAATTCCCTTAAGAAGTAACATTTATTTATGCTAATGTTCTCTGTGGCTGCTCTAAAAGTGTTTTAGAAATCAGAAGAAATGCTTGCATAAAAAATGGTGTTTTCATATTTTAATCTAAGGGTCTGATTACGAGTTGGACTGCCGAACCTGTGGAGGCGGTCCGTGGACCTCCAGACAGGTGGTCTACTGCCGTATTATGACTTCAATGGTTGGATTTCCACATTACTGTTACAACCGCTGGGGATCCGTGATCCCGCTGCAGTGGCACAGCGGCCTGAGAAAGTAATATTGTGGCTGGCGGTACTGCTGAGGCACCGCCGAGCATATTACGAGTTTCCTCACTGCCGTCCTTTTCATGGCGGGCTAGGTGGTGGTGAGGAAACTAAGGCAGCTGTAACAGGGCCCCTGTCCCTCCTGGTCCAGGAGGTGTATGCAGGGGGACACATGTTGTGCCTGCCTGTACATTTGCACTCCCAGTTCCAGCACACTGTGGAACACACAACATTGTGCATTCAATATCATGCAGAAACGGGCCGCAGACATATCACAGCAGTGCATGTCTAAGGAATACTTAAGTGCCTTAGATATGCACTGCCATAAACCACCTCAGCACCTCCAGCCCACCCAGGATTAACTCGTAATCCTGTGGGTAGTCTGACCATGGATTTGGTGGTCTTCCTGCGGGACGGTGGCGTAGCAACCAAACTCATAATCAGGCCCTATATGCATATGGTTTACATTGAAAAAATAGACTGTTCCAGAGGGGAGCTATTTTCTCCCTTAAAAAACACATATATGCACCTCTTACCAGGTAGTGCGACTGACATTAGTCTATAAAGGACAATCTATTTATAGTATATTATGGAATTTCAAATACATTTTCCAGGGACTACATCATAAGAGCTAGTATAGAAAATTATAGTGGCTGCCGCACGCAAAACATGTTTTTTTCAAATTATGTTCCTTGAGTTTAACTTTATAATAGTGGTAAAATCCGCACACCTAATTATGTTCCCTGTAGCTGATCTTTCACTGCAGCACCTAGATAATGATAAATGTCAACTGATATACAGATCCCATTTTTCATTCAGATTTTTTCCTAAATGCTAGGTATATTCTGTAATTCTTTGCAACACATGATTTTTTGCGGCCTGCGAAGTTGAGAGATTTATTTTAGGTCATTATCAGTACTTTAGTTGGGATGTTTTGGGAATGTTTTGTTACTTTTCCTGCCTCTCTTTGCAGACCTTGAATGACATGCAATTCTGGTGGTGAATCTGCATTATAATTATTTCACCATAACGGTCTTCTCATGGAGGGAATATTGGGAGTAGACACCCTAAATGGACCCCACGATATCACTTAAGCATTTAGTTGCCACCTTTAGTACAAGGACAAAACACCGATGCTTTAGTATTAGGGAAAATAGGTCACCATTTACTAGCTTCTGTAAAGCACCATCGCCCTTATTGCCATGTTAGGAACCCATCTGACTGTTACTTGTACTAGAAAATTGAAGCCTCCTCTTGATGAGAACCTCTGTTTTGACCCTCATAGCCATCCCTCAGTGATGATTTTTTCTCGCAGTTTATATAGCGCAAACTCACCCAAAGATTTTTGAGCACTTTACATGAGCACCAGTTACATTACAGAAGGATGTTTCATACATTTTTGGTAGGCACAGGGAGATTATGTGATTTGCCCACAATCACAGGATGCTGAGACTCGAACCTGGTTCCCCAGTTCCAAAGTCAGCAGCTCTGACCAACTTTGGAACTGGCAACTGGGAGGATCTACAACTATTGCTGAAGGCTCCTGACATTCTTGGTCTTCCTGCCATAGAAAGGTTGCGCTGTGCTTTACCAGTCACCAGATCTTTCCAAGACTTCCAAGGTTACCAGAAATTCAAGGCTAACCTCATGGACAATCCGGTAGTAGGTGAAGGTTGCAGTGATAGCAGCAGATGCTTTCTGTTAGCAGTAGTCATACACTTAAAACTCTGGTTGAATGGATAGACTGTACCGCCAGCAAAGAGGTAGTCTACTGCAAGAGAACGCAAAGCCCAGGAAATTAATCATTGGGATTACACGTGTGCTTGGGATCCAGAACCCTGGTGAATTCCAAGTATACTTTTGCCACTACCATAGGCATATACAGTTCTATCAAGCAATTTCCCTGAGATTCCTCAAGGTCCTGGGGCTTCAGCAAGGCACAATACATGCAAGGCACTCAAGGAGAACCACCAATGCAATGTCAGCCATTGCCCTGCGCATAACAACAGAAGCTCCATCCCCAACAACCTCACAAATGTACCCCTCACTATAGAACCTTCCACCACCCTCTGCACCCCTAAACTCAAATGCATCCTTCTCAATTGCAGATCGGCCCAGAGACACTCTGCGGAGGTCGCCGATCTCATCATTTCTCTGGAACCGGAACTAGCCATTCTGACTAAAACATGGCTGTCTGAGTCTTCTACACCTATCATGGATATCCTAGTCCCCCCCAACTACTGTATCATTAGACTTGACAGGCCCAAAAAGACAGGCGGCGGAATTGCCTGTATTTACAGAAGCAACCTTTCAGTTACTAGAGCGGCCGCCCCCTCCCTTACTTCCTGTGAATACCTCTGTCTGGATGTCATCAGCGAAAGCAAACCGGTATGCTCACTACATATCATATACCACCCACCTGGGGACAAGCTCCCCTTCTCCCAACAACTCATGGACACAATCTCAACCAACTCAGGACGGCAAAATACCCAAATTTTCCTTGGCGACTACAATCTCCATTGGAATGACTGCAATGACACAGTGGTAAAGAGCCTCAAAAACTTCTTCAACGCCCTTGATCTCACACAAATATGCAATAGCCCGACCCATGAGAAAGGCTCTATCCTCGACCTCATCATCTCTAAAGAGGACGCTATTCAACTTGAGTCAATCCAACCTTGTGACTGGTCAGATCATCATATTGTCTCCTTCCTTATCAATGAAAAGATTAAATTTAACTCAGTGCAACCCTCTAAGCCCAAAGTTTGGAAAAGAGACATGAAGAAACTCAACCCAAACTCCTTACCGACTAACAGCTGCAATCTCCTACTCCCCCCTATCCGGTGCTACGGCTGTCCAACTCCTGACTGACCACTATCTCAATGCTATGACCACAATAATCAATGAGGCCGCACCCTTGCAACTGAAAAGAGCTTCGTCCAAGATCTCCAACCCATGGTATGACGGAAGCCTCAATGAAGATAGAAGGGCCATGCGAATAGCAGAGCGCACCTGGAGATCAGCCCCCTCTGCACTGCACCTAAAAACCCTGAAGAAACAGAGAAACGCCTACTTCAGGAAAATAAAACGCTCGAAAAGAGATTTCTTCAGCCTCCAGCTCGCCCAAGCAAAGAACCGCCCAAGAAAACTGTTTGAGCTAATCAGAACACAATCCAAAGAACAACCCCAGACACTCAGTTCCAGGGGTGTTACACCTTCCTGTGAAGACTTCTCTGCTTTCTTTAACCAAAAAACTGACAACATAAGAAGCGATCTCCTCAATGACGCAATCCTTTACTCCAACCCCCAACACACAACAATGTCTGAACCAAAGAACAATGCTACATGGTCATCCTTTGGCACCTACTCCGAAGATGAAATCGGCAGATTGCTCAGCACCCTGAAACCATCCAATCACCTCACTGACCCCCCTCCCTGCTAACGCTGTAAAAGACTTTATCCCTTTGCTCCTCCCACTCTGGACTAAGATTATCAATAGCTCTCTTCAACAAGGATCCATCCCTAACGCCCTCAAAGTCGGACAAGTCACACCGCTACTAAAAAAACCAACAGCAGACCCCACTGATCTAAACAATTACCGTCCTATTACAAATATTCCCACTCTCGCTAAACTGTTGGAAAAATGCGTACAGCTACAACTGACTAAACACATAGATAAGTTTGATCTCCTCAACATCCATCAATCAGGCTTCCGAGCAGGGCACAGTACCGAAACTGCTATGACCCACATAGTTGACGACGCTCTCCAAATCCTAGACAAAAACGATACCTGTCTCCTCATCCTTCTTGATCTCTCTTCAGCATTCGACACAGTTAAACATGAGAACATACTAGAACTACTAAACACAAGAATGGGCATTTCTGGGACTGTTCTCAAGTGGTTCACTTCCTTTCTACACAACCGATCTCAGAGATTCAAAAGCAACAACCTGATGTCCTCTCCGGTACCTGTTTCGCTAGGCGTCCCTCAAGGATCCTCCCTCTCCCCAACACTGTTCAATCTAGTTATGGAACCTCTCACTACCTTGTTACAAGCATCCAACGTGCACTTTCACATGTATGCCGATGACACCCAACTTTATCTCAAAATACAATCTCCCAAGGACATCATGCTTCTGAACACCACGATCAAAAACACCCAATCCTGGCTTGCCGAGAATCACCTCAAACTCAATGCGCTGAAGACCGAGTTCCTCCTGATCGCACCTCCCGCAAAAATCTCTACTGCTCAAACATGGCTTAAACACCTAACTGCTCTAAATGTACAACCTACCATCGTAGACTCAGCAAAATCTTTAGGCATAACACTTGACGCCAATCTCAACATGCAGCAGCACATCAGCTAAGCAACCAAAGGTGCGAATTTCCAAATCAATACCTTGAGAAAACTTAAACCCTTCCTTCCAGCCAAAGACTTCCAAACTGCAGTACAATCCATAGTCGTGCCGCACATAGAATACGGAAGCACCGCCCTCTGCGGGCTCCCACTAACTACAACGGCACCCCTAAGAGCATCCCTTAACGCTGCAGCGAGACTCATCACTGGCTCAAAAAAGCATTCGCATATTTCCCCTGACTTTAAATCCCTGAACTGGCTACCTTTTGAAGCCAGAATACATCTGAAAATCGCCTGCATGACACACAAGGCTGTACACATGAACTCACCCGCCTACCTCACTCAAAAGCTGACGATCTCTGGTGGCTCTAGAACTACTAGAAGCACAAACAATCTACTGTTGAAGCCCCGAAGATTTCGGAAGGAAAAAACCTATAAACGCTCCTTCTCAGGAATGGCGCCCAGGATCTGGAACTCACTCCCTCCTGAAACCAGGCTCATCTCCTCCAACAAACTTTTTAAGAAAGAAGTAAAAGCGATTTTCATGGCTAAATTCACATGATCTATTATTCGGCAATTCTCAAGAATCCGCTCTTACTACCTGCCTGACCCTCTGGACTCTGTGTATTACTGGTATGATCGACTTAGTTAATTGTATACGTTCTCTCTTTGTATATCTCTATATTATTGACGCACCTGTCTGGCTCTGTATACGGTACCTACACCACCTCAACTATTCCTACTCTTGTATTACTGATCCACCTGTATGACTATGCACCCTGTACTCATTTACCTCAACTATGCCTACTTTTACGCTATCTTCAAAAGCATTGTGAGAACGCTTAAACAAGTATATGCTCCTTCTTTTTGTACTTTGATATTATTGGCGCACCTGTTGACTATGCACCTTGTACCTACACTACCTCAATTGACCTACCTCTTGTATTTGGACATATCTATGTAACTATGCACCTTGTACCTAATTACCTCAATTATTACATACTATTATTCTATCACCCCCTTGTCCTTGTAAAGCGCTCTGATATCTGTAAAGATCTTGTTCGCGCTATATAAAACTTTTCAAATAAATAAATAAATAGAGCCATGGCCTGGCCACCAACACATAATGAAGGGAGAATACCGCTGGTGGCTGAGGTGGGAGGAGGGCAGCATGTTGGCAGTGTTAAATTCTTGCCAAGGACTCAATGGTGGTCTAAATGCCCTGTAGGTGTGTAGGTTTCGCTGGAAAGCAAGTAACTAAAGCAATGCTGGTGATTGAACACTTCCTTAAATAAATACATCCATCCATACATACATAAAGAAATAAAACAAATACATAAATAAATAGAGTGTGTGATCTAGTGTAGATCACTATAATGAAAATCAATTTTACCATATAAATTTCAAGGCAGTCATCATTGACCAAATGCTATTGAGAGTTTGGTGGATGCAGAACATCTTCCAGAACTTAGCAGACGCCCTTTCTGCACTATTCCAAATTTATAAACTCTAAATACGGTGGATGGGACATCGAAATAACATTTGGTCAGTGATCCCTCGTTAAAGTGCAAGTGGGTTGCTGCCTGTACAGAGGAACACGGAGCAGCCCTGAAGCAGCGGCTTTGTATTTCACTAAATTGGCTGGTCCCAGGACAATGCAAGTTTATGGCGGCCCTGGAGGCAGTGCATTCATTGTAATAGGGTGCACTCTCTTGTTTGCGCCTGGCACATCTTTTAGAAGGTGCGCTATTGTGCAAACAGGGTCAGCATTTGATCACGTGCAAGAAAGATAACGGCCGAAACAGGAGACCGAGGAGGAAGAGCAAGATAGAAAACAGTGCCAAAGGCAGAAAGTAGAGATGAAAAGGACACTGCAAGAATGAGATAAATAGATAGGAAGTGTAGGATACTGGACTTGGTAGTCAACAACACAGGTGTACGGTACAGGCCTATAACTGGAGATAGCGTCTGACAATCTTTCTGCCCTGGTAATTAGGCAGTACGTGTTACGAACCAAAATCTGGTAAATGTCCAGTTTGAATGCGGCCTTCCGTTGCTCAGGCAAGTGGTCGATCGTCCACTCTGCATCTACATTTTATTCAGTGTAGGTGGATGAGGTTCTGAACATGTCAAATAACCAAAGAAAGCAACATCTCGGAAAGGGCATCATTCTACACTACTGGACCGAGACTTGGGGATAGTTGAATAATAAACATTAGAAGGCTTTCATTTTTGGGTGACCAACAACTTCGAGGCCACTAGGGTGTGCATTGAGTTTTTTTCCCCACCAAAGTTTTGCGAAATATCATTTTGTTTCACAATTCATTAAATTTACCTCCACCTGGGCAAAGCTTTTTTCCAGGGAAAGCTCATTTTCTCCACACTGTGAGATATAGTTCTGTATAATCAAACCCGGCTAAGCTCTAAATCTATGAGGAAAATGTATCTGCAATTTTAACTTTTTTGCGAGCCCTTTCCATGCACAATGTCAAATGTTTAAAAATGTTATTTGCCAGTTTACCTTTTGCATCGTTTTCCTAGCACAATGGCATCAATACTTTTTTTGCTGACTGCAGTGCCTAATTTGAGCTGGTGGTTGCAGGTGGATTTATTTACACTCTTTTTTGGGAACTGGGACTTACTTTTATTTTATGAGAATTTGACAAGTAACAATAGAGAGTAAGGCAGAAAAGGAGAAAGTGGAAGAGAGAGAATGACGTAAAAACAGTGGGAAGGTGAGCAAGCAGAGATGAAAAAATATCTCCAGGAGTGAGATTAAGGGCAGTGAGTGTAGGGTGGTGGGTGAAAGAGGCAGAAGATAGAATGAAGATTGGACACGCTTTTTAGAAGCACCGGCCTAGGGCTTCTGGGAAAATATTTGGGCACCAGCACTTAGTCTATTACATATTAAGGGCTGGGTATGTGTATCTTGTTCCCATCCATAGCGTTTAGTGCTGGGTATGGATCCATAAGTGGGAAAGTTAAGTGACAACATTTTCATTAACATTTTGTGATGGTTGGCAACTTTGCAAACTCTTTGTTGAAAGCAAAGAAATGAAGATGCATGCTGAATTAGGCAATGATCAATTCAATCTAAGCACGGCAAAAAAGAGCTCTGATGACTGGGGTGTCTGTGGGTGCAGCCAAACGCTGAGGTAGTAAGACCAGTTAGTTTATGTCAAAAAGGCTAGGAGAAAAAGCTTCAAAACTGTGTAGGGAGAAGAGGGTTTGAAGTAACTTGTTTGCTCTTTGCAAACTTTCGGAAGAGTGAAGGAGGCTGCATGAAAATCAAATTTTCTTATCTCTGGTGAAATGATGACCTAGCTTGTGTTTGACTCAAATTTGGTAGACATTTAAGACATCTGAACAATGTGAGACTGTGGTGGTAAAGCACAGTATATTGGTATATAGTCAAAGCTGCAGTTTAAGCCATTGAAAGTGATGCAATGCAGGCTTTTCTTTGGGGCACAATATCACGCTTCACTGTGGAGGGATATGAGCTGGGTCACTGACTATCAGACCCCCTTTCATAGAGCCAAGGGCCAAAGAATGGGGCTTGAGGTCTTTTACTCCTGATGTCCCAGAGCTCAACCTACTATCGGTCAGAGTAGCTGGCCAAGTTTTCACCCTTCAGCACTTGACCCTTGATGGTAGGGCTGACCGAGCAGGGCATGTCTAGCCAGATACTTGATTTTATGACGTTTTTTTGTATTTATACCAAGGCAGAGTGAAATACAGCACATAACAAATGATGTGCACAATCTTTGTAAGGCTGACAATCTAGCACTCCCCTGCAAGTTCCTGATTCCCACTTCCCTATCTCCTGACTGTGGTTTTCCCCATTTACATGAGGCAACATTCAGGCTAAGCCCCGTTAGATTTTTCAAGTCAAAGTGTGTCAGCCTCATAGAACTATAGTCAGACAAGTTCACCCTGCGGCTTTATGGCTCAGTGAATAGGTTTACCTATTCTTGCTGGAGTTGCAATAGGGAAGATTTCAGAACATGGTAGCTTTATGGAGCCGTCTGGTGGTTCAATTTCATGATCAATATGAGCAGATGCTGGGCAATGAGCTGTAGTCTTGTATTTGCAGGTAAGGCGGCTAGATGTCTACGAAGCTTCTCCTGTTGTGCAGTAAGTCTTCCTGATTCTGGCTGCAGATCTCAGGAGGCTTCTTGTTTCCGATGGCAAAGTACATGCTCTGGCTACACCGGTCACAACCTGCTTTCTTTCACTTTCACATGCGCAAAAGGGCAACGACTAGGGGCGGACAAGTTTTACTCTGTGGAATTCCAGGGAGTTACATAAAAACTATTCTACATTCCTTGGCATTCTGTCCACCTTTTGTAACTAGGGAGCAAACACTCTATCATGCAGGATAAAGGACTTTTTTGTCATGTGGTTTTGTCCAGTTGGCTCAAATGCAGCCATCGCACGCTACAGTTTACAGGCTGTAATAGGCTGTAATTTTAAAGCCTACGATTGGCAAAATGTTGTCCGCGTAGTATGAGATGTCCTGTGTACAAACTCTAATTGTAATCGTTTTTTGGTGACAACAGCTGTTATGGCTGCACTATTTTGTGTGCTACAGGGCATAGAAGAGACAGTCTTCCTGCTGGGAGGCCACTGATGGACTTACAGCAGGTGGTAATAATGAAAGCTCCAGGGGCCATCAGGCAGGTGGTTGGACACCGTACAGTGGTAGGGCCGCAAGCGGGCGGGATATGGCTAGTATGAGGCAGGTGGTTGGATCTTGAAGATAAGACAAGTTCATTTGTTTCTGTTTTCTTGGGCCCCCTCTTTGGTGTTTTTATTTCTTCAGCTCCTTGTCTGCAGGGTGTCTGAAGATGGAGGTCCTGCACCACTACCGGGGAGATGTATCACCATACTAACCCTCTGAAGACTTTTGGGGATTGGCCCTCCGTTGAGAACTGCATGTGTGCAGCTGAAAATTCAAGTGCCACAAAACTCAGCACCCCAACTCGTGGAGGTAGCTTCTGAGCTGGATGGAGCTAAGAAAACGAGATATAAAGTTGTGAAGATGTTTTAGAGTGAGCAGCTTACCACTCGGCCAGATCACATGCCTGGTCAATCCTAAATGAGTATAAGAAAATAAATGCCAATCTAATTTAGAGGCTGGGTGGTTAAGTCATCTAAAAATTGATTTGATGCGTGATCACTTTGTCCTTCGTGGGAAAATCGAAGGATAGTTGTGGAAAAGGACAGCTGTAAAGGACTGCTGCAGAAGCAGAATGTGCAATTCTGCGAAAGAAGACATCATACATATTACATGTCTATGCCCTGCCTTACTGCAAGAAATGAGGTTACTGCTGAGAACGCCGTTTAATCAACATAGGATTCGGATTTGCAGAAAGGGGGTAATCTCAAGTCTAAAAGCCACGGATCCTCTTCTGAACTTCTGGTATACAGAATTTCTAAGACTTGCTGGAAGAAAGTTGACTGCCATTACTGCACTGCTCTGCAGTCTTTAATACAGTCTTCTCTTCTCTCTTCTTTCTTTTCCCACTTTCTCGCAATGCGTTTTGCTTGAGCCCAACGGACTTACAGGTAGATTCATGAAGCCAAAATTGGCTCGCAAAGGGCCAGATTCTGAGAATCCGGCCCTTTGCGAGCGCTATTTTTGCATTTGGGATTCATCATCCCAAATGCAAAAATCGCAATTATATAAATCGCTCAATTGCGAAGAATCGCATTTAAGGAATCTCAATTAGAGATTCCTTAAATGCTATCCATGAACCTTTTAAAAATTGCGAATTCGCAATATGGGGCCGCTATTTACCGCAAAGTGTAACTTCGTGGTAAATAGCAAAAACTTAGAAAAATGCACTTTAGTGCTTTTTTCTAAGTTGTATGTTACACACACACATGTCCTTTGGACATGTGTGTGCGCAACACCTGTGTATATTTGCATTTCAGGGGTGCTACAGGGTGTCCTTTGGACACCCTGGCACCCTTGAAATCGCATCCTTATTTGCGATTCGCTAATTGCTAATCGCAAATTAGGAATGACTCCCCATTCATTCCTATGGGCCTTTAGGCCCATAGGAATGAATGGGGAAGCCATTCCTTATTTGCGATTCGCAATTTGCGAATCGCAAATAAGGAGGCAGTGGAAATCGCTATAATTTGTGCGATTCCTACATGAATCCCGTTTTGCGAGTCCTTAATAGCGATTCCTTAATATTCGCTATTAAGGACTCGCAAAACGGGACTTTGATGAATCTGGGGGCTAATATAATGCCTTCATAATATGCACTTTTCTGAATGCACTTATGTTGATCCCAATTGTATAAAAATATGGTTTATACAAACTGATGTTCCATTTGGCACTTTAACCAGCTGGTAATAGGCGTAGGAAATGGGTCAGGCTTATTGACATGTCTGTCCTTTCTTTTCTACTTTGCAGGGATGCTGATTAACACACAAGGGTTTAGCCTAGATGTACTTTATTATCATTCTTTTTGCTTGATTCTAAATGATTTAATATAAGGTAAACATTATCGCACCTTTCTGGATGCTCCTAGGGTGATCCCAATTTAATTAATTGTACAATAAAAACTAACAACTTGACTACGTGTCCTGTGGACACAACGTTAATTCCTGTGGGGAGTCGTTTGCTAATTAAATGCATTCTGGGAGTTATAGTCTTGGTTCGAATTACTGAACGAACATGATTGGTAACATGAGTTGTGAAATCAAAGCCATGGACAGGAAAGAAGGTACCCCCTGTGTCTTCTCTGATCACAAATGTGAGCTTTGTTGTGTGTGTATTTTCTTTTACACCTCACTCATGTATTCGGCAGGCTGAGTCTGAGATCATAGGCTCTGTTCAGCCAATACAAATTAGGGGCTCATTAGGATCGCGGACGGACTTGAGTCCGTCCGCGACCCCAGAGTAGGAGGGAACGTCCGCATGGGCAGCGGCGTTCCCTCCGTGAAGATTAGGATGTGACCGCCAGGGTGGCGGTCACATCCTCTATCTTTAACATTGCGGTGGGTGCAGCTTCAAGCTGCACCCGCCGCAATGTTAAAAATGCATACATTGCATTTGTATGCAGAAAGCGGCAGGCACCGCGCTGTGCCTGCCGATTTCTGCATACAAATGCAGGGGGGTACCATGGGTACCCCCCATGTGCACCCCCCACACCCCCTTCACCCAGGGGGCCCGCCACGGGCCCCCGAAGTCAAATTCCGTATGCTTTTCCACGGCGGAAAAGCCTCCGTGGAAAAGCATCTCTTTTACACTATCCTAATATGGCTGGCGGTGTCTAATAGACACCGCCAGCCATGTTACAGCTTTTCTGCCGCGGTTGTAAGTCAACCGCGGCGGAAAAGCGGCGGACTGAAACCAGGACCCACCAGCCATCCTAATGTGGCGGTGGGTCTTTGGTGGGTCCGCTGAGTCTTTTCCGCATCCTCCGGGCCGGCGGTGGCTTCCGCCGGCCGGGAGGATGCTGAAAATCCTCCATCCTAATGAGCCCCTAAATATTGCCTACTTATATCATTAGGCGTTTATAAAGAAAATCAAACTACGTTATTCAAAATGTATGTATGCAACATAAATATCTTTTGCTGCTCTTAGTACTGTTTGTAAGTAGTGTAATGAAGGGGCGGGTGCAGTGTCTTCGATGTATCCAGAGACACTTTAATACCATCATTTGATCTGTTTTTTGCTAGCATTACATCTTCGTTAAGACGTGGGTTGTCATCTCCCAGCTATATGATGACGTGCTCCTGGCACCCCAAGAATGTTTATGCTAATTAATGTTTTATATCTCCAAATACAGCAGAATAGCACACTTTTTGTCAGGCACTTTGTCAAGTTGTACACAAGTAGAATAGAGGAAGAAATTTCAGGGGAAGCTGCATAGTTGAAAACGGTGTGCATGAAGAGCGAGCCGTGCCGCAGTGGGACTCGGTGAGCCCTGTGCCATCAGCAGCACATACATGCGAGAGGGTATTGCAGAGCACTTTACTACATTTTAAGAAGGTGCGCTCACCAGCTGGGGGCTCCTAAGGCAGTGAGCATCTGGCATCAAACCTCTCAGTGGGCAGACGAGGTGCAGGAGCATCTGGCAGAGGCAGGACATGAGGCAGTTGGGGCTCTGTGTGCTAATTGGAGGCCTGAGGGACTCCAAGAAGCCCTAAGATAAGATCAACAGTTCTGCTTTGAGTTGAGCCAAACAAGAGGGTACTCCCCCTGCTAGCCGCCCCCATTCAGCCTCAGTTCAAAGGCAGCTGAACAAAAGGTCAGCCGCACTTGCCCAGGGAATGTCTGGCTTCCTTGTGTCTCGTGGTAATGGCTTTACGTTTTAAACATGGATAGCTTGATTCCAGTGGTACAGTGAGCCCCGGACCCACATCTGAGCATACCCGGCACACTTAGGGCGAGAAAGCAAAAGACACACAATTGATTGATGGATTGCAGAACAAATCAAAACATTCATGCCCAGTCAAGAGATCTGGGTTAAATCCATCATTATTTTTCCACCCATGCCACCCCAATTTAGACCTGGCCACATGCAAATCAGTCTTGACACTGTGCATCATGGTAACAGTCCATCCCAAACTGCCGAGCCAGGTCCTCCCTGGACCAGAAACAAACATCCTAGGACCGGTTTCAGGGTTTCACCCCTCTTCAGCCAGGATAGCTTGATTCCAGTGGCACAGTGAGCCCGGGACCCACGTCTGGGCATACCCAGCGCACTTAGGGCGAGAAAGCAAAAGACACACAATGGATGGACGGAATGCAGAACAAATCAAAACATTCACCCCCAGTCAAGAGATCTAGGTTAAAGCCATCATTCTTTTGCTCACCATGCCACCCCAGTTTAGACCTGGACGTATGCAAATCAGTCTGTGGCAGGCCTGGGTTATGGTGTTCATGCATGATCCTTGTTCACCCTTTACCAAAATTCAATACCAAGGCTCCAAATAATGTTGCAACTGGGACACTCAGGGTAGGAGTTCATGTCTGTCACCATGAAGGGGACATTTCTGTCCCAACACTGAGCAGGAAGAAGGAAGACAGAGTGTGAATTCAAGCAAGTGGGGAAACTCAACAAACAACCCCCCAGGGCAGTGCATCAATTTCCTCATCACCAGACTCCATTGCTCTGCTTCTCACCCTTTATTTAGCCTTTGCTCCACTCACTCTATACCATCTTTCATTTCTCTCCTCTCTCTGCTGCCTACTGGGTGTGGGGGATTTGGCAAGTGCCATCCTAGAGCATGCATCATTGATGCAGATCTCACCTCACACCTATCTTGGAAACATGTCACAGACCTACTACCCTGAAAAGTACTTCATTGTGTGAGAGAGGGTGGTAGCTTGGAGAGGAGTGGGCTTTCAGCTCTCCCTGCCTAAATAGTGGTGGATGAGCAATTTAGTGTGAGAGGCACTGGAGACCTGGTGGGGCTTAGTGCCACATCATTCCCTATGAAGTCTTCCCTGTTGCATTCAAAATTCTAATACAAAGGCTCCTGAGCCTACCTCCAGTGTCATGAGGAGAATTAAAAGCCTGCATGAACTCCCTGGGTGCAAAGCCTCCGCCACGCAAGCTAGGAAACAAGGCTACATAGGGTTTTCCAGGTCACCCAGTATTCTCAGTGTGACTGCGTGACGAATTCTGATATTGTTTGAAACACAGTGACAGGCTGTGAGTTGGGATGTCTGTTGTTATGTGGGGCATTGTATAATCTTTGTGATCTTTTTATTTTGATGTATAGCGCAATATTGTATCATTTCTGCGCTGCTGGTGCTTAATTTATAAAACAATAAGTGCCGGGCCCAAAGTTTTGCTCAGAAGCCCACGGCTACTCCACAAATATCGAGGTGCTGAAAATCAAGACTGCGTAGTATTGATTCTACCTTATGTCTCTTTCATCTACAAACGGACACTCCCTATCCTTTTATCTCACTCTTTCAGATTAGTTCTCATCCCTGCTTTCTCCATTCATCATTTTCTTACCATCTTCCTCTTAGTCCTTCTTTACCTTTTTTTAGGTTGAGTCTCGGTCGAGCTTAGGCAGCACTTGCACTGCCTCTTCGAGACATGTTGTATATACTTTTTATGCTTACAGCCTGCCCATTGCCTTTTTCTTCAATAACCCAATTGCCCTTTAAAAAGTCTTGCTTCCTAGAGATTAATCTTTGCTCTCTGTCCCTCCTTTTTGTGTTTTGTTTTCTTCCATGGAGCAATGCCTAACTACCTGTATAATTCCCTTTTAGTGCTTATCTGTTTGTTTAGGGGCACTACTTTTTTCTATCTTTCTTGCTCGTGTTTGTGCATGCTTCGCCTTTTTTTTGTTCCTTGTGTCCCATGTGTGATCAACCTACTTCCAGCACCACCCTACCTCTGCCCTTCCCCTCGGCCACCGTTCTTTCTTCATATTCATGCACCTTCTTTTGAAACCCATAACAGTCATTTTTTTAAAAATAGAACGCTTATCGTAAAAGGAAGCAACCCTTTAGCAGTTCCTTGCAGCGCCCTTCTTTTGCCTTATTCTATGTTTGATTTGTGGAAGCCTTGTCTACGGGGATGCTGGCAGCTTGTTTTTAATTCATTTTGACTGCTGATTCAGGGAGAACTAAGGTGGTATTGTCTCAAACAGCATACGTGCAGTGCTCTAAAAATGAAATGAGGGAAGGGGTGTGGCTTTTGCGACCATCGAGTAACCTGTAGGCAGAGGCAGAGTACCCCTGAAGAGACAACCCTCAAGCAGTACCCCGAGGGTAATGAAGCGTTGCCAGTTTCCTTTCCTTATTCCACTTTTGAGGCAGCCTGGCAGGCTTTTATGGGTCTCCCCTGTTTTGCCCTGCAGATGACGCACCCCCTCTTGCATACCACAGAGGAAGGTTCATTGGGCAGTGGCTGGAGTCTAAAAGCAGGGCCCTATTCTTTGGTGCATCAGACCCACAGTAAACAAAATTGTATTATCTGACCGCTGTTCCCCAGTGTTGCTCCCCTGCTTGGACATGGGTATGGAGAGACTGAAGGCTGCCGCACTGTGGAGTTAGAGGTGAGGCGGGTGAGTTGGAGGTCATGGTGTATTTTTCTCAGCTTTGTTTTGGTTCTCTGGTAACCGCTCTGCTGAGCTCCTGCTATCCCCACGATTGTGAGAACTGAGTTTCATAGTAAACTGTTTTCATCGACATGGCATTTTTAGGTCGAGCATTTGAGATCTTTGAGATCTCTTGTATACACTTAAGTATATACTTCTTTGTGGGCTTAGCTACTTTTCATTGGCTTCTCTCAGTGTCCTTAAAAATCCTTGCTTCCAAGTGGTTACTCTTTTCTATTAGACCCTCCATTTTGTTGGTTGTTCACTCCCACGGAGTAGGCCCCAGTACTTGTAGACTTACATGGATCCCATTTTAACATCTGTTTAGGGACTACTTTTCCCTTTGGGTAAGAGCCTTTAGCACCAGTGCTGGATATTTTCAGTTGCTCCGATCTCCGAACTGTGTTTGTGTTAATGGGGCTGTAATTCTTGTTATCTCCTTATATTTGCAAACCATTAAAAAACAGATATCAAATGTCAGACGCTGTTTTCATTTTCAAGGTAATTTTCTTTCCCTGACTTCAAAGTGAGAGGCTTTCCCATGTCCCCCAAACCCATCCTGCTTTGCAGCGGTGACTGCCCCTTTAACAATTCTCCTGCTCCACTTCGCTTTTGACTTCCTCGTGGCACGTAGCTGGAAAATACCAGCTTTTGTGCTCCAATCGGACCTGCTGTAATCACACATGAAGCTTGTTTTTACAGCACTTCGACCACTGACTGGCAGAAAAGCAGTCGCTTCAAGAGGGTTGAATGTCGTGAACAAGACATCTTGATAAAACAGATGCTTGACCAGCTGTCCCTTGCGTTCTGCAAGGTATGCACTTCCACTAAGTGCCCCAATATATCTGTTGTCACCACCTCAGAAGAGCAGGCGCACAAGCCAGCACATTAAGCCAGGGCATTAATATGCATGGAGAGGCTTAGAGGAGTTCTGGGAAGAGATTTTGATTTAGGCAGCAGGATTTGACAAGTAAATAAATGCAGGGAGTACGGAAAACATGAACTACGAAGTGGTCGCACTTCACTGCCAAAACACACTGTCCCGGCGGTTTACATTAGGACATCCAGATGTTCAGGTCATGTCAGGAATCGCTGTTGCCTATTCATGTTATTAGTCGCATGTTCATGTTGTGGCTGGATGGTGGGTGGAACAGGATGACATAACAAGGAGTTCCTTACACGGGCTGACTGAACGTGATTTTTCTAACTACAGCACACACACCTTTGTCATTTTCATTGAGTGGAGACTTAAAAACCCTCTTCATTAAACACCACTCTATTAAGCATTACTAACATGCCGCCCCATTAACCGCCCCCATGCAATTTGTATACTGTTGTTTTGAATTATTTTAACTCTTTCCGTGCTTCGGACGGTCCCCGGCCATCCGACTTCACGGTGGGCGTGTACGGAGGACGGCCGGGGGCCATCCTAACGACGCCCAGTCGTAAATCACCTGCACCGCGGCGGAATTCCAGCCGAGGTCAACAGGTTAAAGTCGGGGAAGGCTGTTATTATTTTATGCTCTTAATTTGTATCCTATTATCCCTTATTGTAATGGTTGCATTGAGGAGTCTCATTTAGTTTGATGGCAGTCAGGACCTTTTTGCTGTTTCTGCTTTAGTGGATGTGCCACTGGGGCATTTAATATGGGCTGAGCACCACTATGGCTATGGCTTTATTGCATATAGGCCCCCTGTTTGTACTCTTATGTGTGTAATAAAACACATAACATCTATTTCCTCGTGTATAGTTTCATTTGCAGTGTTGTGCAGCAAGGTCCCTCCTCTGGCATCACAGGCTGACTCAGACCCACTGTATGATAAGCTGCCCCTCTCCTTCTCCATTGCTGGGGGTTTATTCCCCCCCTATGTGATAAGAAGGGCCCTTACTGCCCCGATTTGTTGAATTATATTAGCTGAAGGGCAAAGTACAACAACTGTGGGTTTGTCTCTTTTCTGGACTGACAGCAAGGGAGCATCAGATTTGGAGAAATGAGGAGAGGATGTAGTCTCCGCCTACAGTTGTGACTGAAGATAATATGAAAGCAATTTTGTCCTTTGGCAATTTGTGCATTAATCAATCAAAACAAAGACAACTTATTTGTTCCGTTTAGCTGTTTATGGCAGTATGTAATGAGTGTGGTTTGAGAGTGAATTTAATTTTCACAGGTCTTGATCATCCACCATGAAACCATGACTCTGAATTGTGCACACTTTAGGTTTTGCGTGTATATTTTCATTGCTCTTCTGATTAATCTGTGTCAAATTGTGGACAGGTTGTAAACAATTCCTTGTGTACATTTCTTTGTACCAGATGTGCTAATACAGCGATGTTGTTCAGGAACAGATTTGCAGTCAGTGGACAGGGTGCATTGTAACTCCCATGTGTCTAAAGACCCCAGAGCGTTCTGTGAGCTTTACACCAGTATTTCAAAGTAGCTGGAGTACATCTAATGCACTCCACGGATTCCTAAGAATTATTGTCTCAGTAATAATCGTGAGAGAAGCCCTAAAGTTTAGGAGGCAGTTCTTAGTGGTGCAGGTAATGTTTAGCAATTGGAGTAGGGACTTGAACTTGTTCTCTATCTACACATTTTCAGGAATGTCAGGAATGCCGGTTTTCAGGAATGTCGGTTCATAGGATGCAGACTATGATTATGGTTGGCTCGGTGCTGATGGTTTTCTCCTTTGAACCTATTGTTGGGAATGGAGAGTTGTTATTAAGATATTATCAGATGGCAGCCACCCATTCTTTAACGTGTCAAACGTTTGTGCAGTATCCATACAAGTTAATTTAACATTGATTGTGAAATGTGGAACCCAATTTGTAAAGCAGTTTATACATTTAAGCTAAACTTGGGTGTGCAATTAAATACATTTACAGGGGCACATTTCCTATCCAGAGTCCTCGAATAAGGATTGACTTGCTTCCTTGTTGTAATTTGTTTCCTCCCACTGAGAAGCACTTTCAATCCCTGGCGGAACAGCACCCAGGGTAATGTGCTGCACGACTGCACACTTATAAGGTCCAAAAGGCGAGAGTTAGTGGCTATGCCAATGCTTGTTTCTATTTAGTCAGTGTGATGCCATTGTACTGCATAATTGAAAGATCCCTTTAACGTGTTTTAATATTATCAAGTGTGTATTTTTCTATTGTACTGTAAAAGGTATATCACTTGCTACTCCTATGCGAGAGGTTAAATCGCTTGCCTACATGGGTAGCATGTTGTCAATTGCCTGCTAGAAATAGTAAGTCAATTTATTGTATGTGGTTAATTAAAACCTTTACAAAGATTTGCAAAGAGAATTTTACATAAAACCATTAAAATAAAGAAAAATAAAAACAATTTGACATTTGCTGAAATCAGAGTCTTTTGTTATCCTCAATCCTTTAGTTTGGTACCATTATTCGCCATTTTTTCAGTTTTCATTAGTTGGAGGCTCGCCTTCTGAAGGAATCTGGTGGCCCTACAGGCTGTCTGCAGCTGCTGGCTGTTCAATGCCAGCATAACTGCCGGCCGACATGTTTTGACTTGGAATGAGCGAAATATGTGCAAGAGATAGTAACATCTCAGGTTTGTGAGGGATGGGCAAATGCACAGGAAATGAATCAAAGTTTCTTCTGCATGACCGCAGAGTCTGCAGAGTGATGTTGGCCACGTTTGCTTCCATGCAGGGGTCTGGTCTTTTGAGATGTAAGTTCACAGCCGTACTCGTAGGAGCATCTGTTGTGTAGATGGTGTTATGTGGTTATTTAAGTATGGCTGCGGGACACACCTCTCGTATGTTGCAAGTACCATCCAGCCATGTTTTTTCTTTGCTAATGCGGCTTTGTCAGCAATCCAAGATTCTAGTTTTGCCGCACCATTGGCCGCTTTTTTGAAGGTCGCAAAGGTGTGACCGGTGTTCCAGGCCTCTTGCATATTGAGATTTGACAGACCTTCTTCAAGTTTTGCTTTCCATGCGTCTTTTCCTTTTGTTTGTTTGTTTATTTCAATCCAGCAGAGACCCATCAGCGTGTCCTCTTGAGCTGCTCTTAATTTCCAGCACATTTTTAGTATTGCCGCTTGTCTGGCTTGGTGCTGATTTAATAGCCCAAATTCGAGGCGTACTTGCGCTTGTGAAGCGAACTTCGGAATTTGAAAGATGTATTTAAATAGCACTGACTGTTGGAGATTCAGAAAGTTTGCGTCTTTGCCTCTGAATAGTTCTGAGCCGTACGTGATCGATGGCAAAAACTTTGCTGCGATCACCTTCAACAGATGTAAATTGGAAGGACATTTCAGTTTTGTTTTTAGTAGATTTAAAGCAAAGCGTAATTTAATGGCCTGAGCTTTTCTGTGCAGTATTTGGTCTTTTAATGTCCATCTTGCGTCGACCAGTACTCCCAGGTACTTGTAAGAGGGGCTTTGTTCTATCATGTTTCCCTCAATGTGCCATTTGAATTTTTGCCGCCCTGGCCGTGGTGCGAAGCAGACAATTTTTGTTTTTTTATAATTAAATTGCAACCCGTGCGTACGGGTGAATTTGTGCAGCCTTGTGATGGAGCGTTGTAATCCCAAGGGGGTCTGGCTGCAAAGAACGATATCATCGGCGTACTGCATACTCCTTATTTTGTACTGGGCTAACTTGGGGGGGTCGCTTTCGATCTCCCCAATGCTCTTGTCCAGATCCGCGGTGAAAATATTGAAGAGGGTAGGGGCCAAGACACATCCCTGCTTGAGGCCGATTTGTGTGGGGATTTTTTCTGTTGTTCTGTCACCATTACCTATTTTGATCTTGACCCAGGTCGATGTGTATAAATTAATGATGGCCTGTAACAGCTTCGATGGTATGCCCCAGCTGTCCATCTTTTTCCACAAGGTCTCCCTTGGGACTGTGTCAAACGCCGCTTTTAGGTCGACAAAGCAGGTGTAGAGTTTTATTGATTTGGCCTTTGCGCTGTCGACAAGGAGGTTTAGCGCTAACAGGTTGCATGACGTGTTGGTTCCTGGCCTGAACCCCGTCTGGGTAATTGGAAGAATGTTGTTGGAGCTGACCCAGTCTTCCAGTTCTTTCAGGAAGTTGGATGCATATGCTTTGGCCTCTACGTCGATGAGCGCTATCAGCCTATAGTTTGCTGGGTCTGTTCGCGCGCCTGCTTTGTAAATTGGATGTAGGATACTCCCTCTCCATGAGGGGGGAATGCTTCCGGTTTGAAAAGCGTTGTTATACAATGGGGTAAGGTATTTGGCCCAAAACGCTTGGTCGTGTTTAAAGAGTCCATTTGGCAAGCCATTTGGGCCTGGTGCGCCTTGTGACCTCAATTTTTTTAGGATCAATTGCACTTTGTCGTGACCCTGCTAGAAATAGAAATATTGTGTGATGGTTGTTTTGACATAAAGGCCATGCTTCACCTATTTTGGCACGAAGGAGTGCTTTGCTGCAACCCACCATCCCCATAATTCATGTCTACTTGATGTAATAGGGTAAATGTGAATCTTTTTGCAGGCCGATTCTCTGTTTCACAGTCCAAAATATAACATGCAGTGCTTCTGAGTGGTAAAATCACAGCAGGCTATCATTGCCGTGTCAGAAGTCTGGGGTTAGAACGTTGACAGGTTGACAGCTTTGCTAGTTATGAAACATTTATCAATTTCCTTGCCATTTCAGTTTGTCCTAGTTTCCTTCAGATAGATATCTGTTAAAAATATAATTTCACAAATAAAATTAAGAATTAAATAATAAATCCTCAGCAAAATTCAAAGGCATACCCAAAACACCTGTGGGGATGATTTGAGCACACAGCAGAATTTTGATAAACCACTGCTTTAACCGGAATAATTGTATCGCAGAATTAAATGATAGTCGCCTTGTGCTGAGCACTTGTATTTTCAATTCAATTCAATATACTTTATTTCAGCCACTAGGGCCATAAACGTACACATAAAACATATATGATAAAAATATTATAAAACGTACAAAGATAAAAATTCAATATAATTGATAGTAAAACCTCTCTATTATGATAACATTGAAAAAGACCCATAATGCACTATGAAGAAAGTAAAAGCTTTCTATGTAATTCCCACATAGCCCCAAGAAACTTAGCAACTGGGATAGGAAGGGATAAACTAGAGTCTGTCTCCAAAATATGAAGAGAAGCTAAATGACTGTGCTGACCTAATTGTATACAAAGGAGGGCTAACAAGCGTCTGCGGGGTCTTGCGTACACGGGACAGGCAAAAAGAACATGAGATACACTCTCGGCCATAAAAGAGCAGAGGGGCAGGAGCCAATGGCCCCTGCAGACCAGCGCTTTGTGAAAATCTTCAACAGGAGAGTCCCAGCTCTAAATCGAAAATACAATTTTCAGTAGCTTTGAATGGTCACTTGATCCCAGGACGCCTTGTATCTTATCTGGACCTTGATATCCAGGCATTCTCTGGATGTTCTAGGAAGATCTATTCTGCATGGAACTTTGGCATCCATTGCTATCCCATAGAGCAGCTCAGGGCAGATTTTGATGGATAAGTAGTAATGCCTGGATTCACCGAGAGGATTTTAACAGAATGGCCAGCCGAGATGACATCCTGTAGAGCCGAGGTATAGTGTGCAAGTTCTGGCGTGGACCATAGTTGCCTCCAGTATAATATGGGACGAAGCATAGTTTTATCATATATACTTCTGACACCCAAGTCCAATAACAGTGGGACAAAAGGAGTGCTAGTGGGGAGAAATGCTACTTTATGATAGAATTTGGTTTCAGTAGTGGTTAGTGCATCTATGTTTGCGTATCCCCGTAGCGCGGCCCCGAAACCCTTGGACTTATTTAGGCGTTATACTCTTTGTGAACTGCCCCCGATAGTTGCTTACGTTTTAGAACTGATTTTGTCAGGTGGGGCTTTCAAGACATATTACTACTAAAAATAATGCCCAAGTACGTAAAATGGTGTACAATTTTTGGGTGTTCCTCCCCCACGCCCAGTTCTATTCCCTTTTTGAAAGTTTTGTTGGAGTTGAAAGTCATCAGCTTAGTTTTAGTCATATTGATCTCCAGGCCCCTGTCCGTAAAAAAATCCTCAAAGGACGTCAGAAGTAGTATTTTTAGTTGTGCTTGATAATATGCAGACTATTAAAGTTGCACTTCCAGGTTGCCAGTTTATGGAGCACCAAGACCACAAAGGAATGAATTGAAGATATGTCTAACCCAGCTGACAGTTGGCAGATGCCACTTTCCGTGTAGCCATGTAAACACTGTTGATATATAAACATGTTATGGTTTGTAAACTCACATAAGCCATATTGTAAAGTTTACAATTACCTACATGGCTGATAAAGCTGAAGCCAAAGGAGAAGCTGCATCTGGGCCAGTACTGTATTGCCAAGGATGTCTTTGTTTGTGGTCCATTCATTGTTAGGCGACTTGTGAACAGTAGAGTTAGAAAGGTAAGAACAAATATGAGGACTAGAAATGTATGCAGAATGTGTTGCACCCTGCTTAAGAAGATGTTTATGAGATATTCATTCCTTGCGCTCCTGTGTGATACTTCCAATTATTAGGAGACAGTCGCAATGATGATAGCATACTTCTGGTTCACGTCAGAAGTGACTTTAGGTGGATCAACCTGTCTGGGTTCCATCAGAGGAAGGAGAAGCCATCGGATGCTTTTCATGCCTGAATATGCCACTCTGCCAACACTTGCGACCTGTGTAACTCTCATAGGTGTCTGAAAAGGGTGATTAATCGTAAATTCACATCTGCTACTGTCACAATGAAGTTCAACACCAACTGCTAGTTCAGGTCCGCTCTATGCTCTAACCCCTACATTGTACCTCTCATTACATGTAAGCATTATATAAAGGGAGAGACACAACACTAGGGGCCTGATTTAGATTTCAGCAGCGGGGTTACTCTGTCGCAACGGTGATGGATATCCCGTCCGCCAAAATATTAATCCCAAGGATATAATGGGATTTATATTTCGGCAGATGGGATATCCGTCCGCCGAGATCTAAACCTGTCCCTAAGACATAACACTCAGCTACCTGTACAATGAGATCACAGCCATAACAATCTATGGCTGCATCTCTACAAAGCCCAACTACCGATCATGGCTCCATCCCATATCCTTGACCCAGCAAAAGGGATTGAGCTGACTGATACAAGTGCAGCCACTGTGAAGGTGATCAGTGACCACACTCAGTGCCATGGAACCATGAATCCCAACTGCAGTTCTAGATTCAATGACAAGACATGGGTGACTGATTATGTAAGTCTGTTAGGAAACAGATGTGCCCTGAAGAACGCTTTATAAGAGAGAAGCCATGTTCTATGAATAATACACCTCAAAGGAGAACTGTGCATTGGGAGAGTTCTTCCTCATAACACTGGTTGTCAAGCCAGACTTCTTTGATTCTTGACCTGAGGCAAGCCTCACCTCTCTGTGTAACACTGTAGGTCATGGGCTCCAGCAAGAAAGTCCTGGAATACAAACATACAATATATAATTTTTTGATATGTAGTAAATGACCTCAACTTGTGAAAGGTGTCCAAGTTGGACTCCAGCGATGAAGCAGATGTGTTCAGTATCCCCATCATCCATTCAAAAAACACTACCCAGATGCCAGACTCAGAATCTTGGCTTCTCATGGTGTGCTTGCTAATGAACACCATTGCGCCTCTAGATGTCTGTTCAAATAACCAATTTAAACCATTGAAGCCATACCCACAGTTACTAGACATGCCAACAGAGTCAATTAAGGTGTGAGACTCCGGAGTGTGTAAGCCAAATATGGCTTTATTTTAGCTGTCTTCTGCTTAATATTGCCTCTGCTTCAAGGTAAGTCAATGGGGGAAATAGATTCTCCTGATCTTTTTTTTCTCAAAGTCTCCCACTTCGCTGTTCTGAAATGTCGGCATGTATGACGAACCCTCCACAAAAATCATCCATCTTGTTGCTGGATTTGTTCAACAACTTAACAAGACTTGCATAAATGTAACTTCAGTGAACGCCGAGACACCGCTTAGTTAGAGCATGACTTAATTGTTGGGATTGATTCACTTCTACCACTTTTCACAGCACACAGATAACACATTTATGTATTAGGATTTGTAGTGTGCAACGAATCATCCCCACAGGGATCTCTCGCCGCCTTTGGCTGCACAGTACCGGTAGCTATGACAGGGTGGCGGTTAGAACAACCAGGTTTTAAGCTGCTTCTTAAACTGTACCAGAGTTGTGCAAGCTCGCATCTCGTCAGTTAGTCTGTTCCAATGGAAAGGGGCAAGATGAGAAAATGCACGGCCAGCCATTTTGACTTTACTAATTTTGCAGGGACATAGACAATTCCAGTTGCTTGATCTGAGTAAGCGAATCGGGACATAAGGAATCAACTTCTTCCTTAAGTATGCCGGGCCGTTCCCCTGCACATTTGCAAATGATATTCCACAGGAGAAGATTTCTCAAGTAAAAGGTGATTTTTTTAAAGAAAAACTGGTTGCACTACATATTGGCACCACCTTCAAATACTTATGCTGAAGCATTGTTATCTGTCAAAGTACTCCAAAGTTTTGAAAGCTGCTGATGCTATTTATGATCAGACCCATTTCTTGCACGGTCCCGGAGGGTTCGGGCTTAGGACTCATCCTTTTGAACCTTTATGGTGAACAATTGAGGGAAATTCTTGAAAATCTTGGCATTTCATTTCATCAGTACATTGTTGACACACTGGCAAACATTATCTCCATCCTGACTTCCCTGAATCCATATCCAAGGTTAAACTTTGGCTTCATTGCGCAGACTGATGGGTGGAATTAAAGTGCCTATAATAGGAATGGATTCCTTCTCCTAAGCACGAAATCTGACCGAGCAACCTATTATTTCTGGATTGAAACTTTAAAGACTGGTGATACCTACAATGGCAAAATCTCTGAGATTTCTCATTGACCAAAACCTAGACTACATCCAATCTATAGCTACGTTGACCAGATTCAGTTTTCATCAACTCAAAATCAAAAACAAGCTTGCTTCCATCAGGATCTGAAACCAACAGATGAGGGCATAGGTTAACTTGTGAGTTGACTGTGGGTCTGCCTTCCCGAAAAACTGACTCGGGCCACTAAGAGCGGTTGTATGTCAGTACAAAGCATGCTTTTACCCCGCATGCCATTACAACGCAGGGATTACAACGCAAGTCGTTACCACGACTTGTGTTGGGGGGAGCTGGATAGTGGAATAGTTTAATTTTCTATTCCAACTCCAGTCCCCGTGGATAGTAGGGAAGGTGTTGGATAGAAATTAAACTATTCCTTATCCAACAACGCCCTCCAGTGAAAGTCGTTGTAACGAGTTTCGTTGTAATCCCCGCGTTGTAATGGTAGTGCGGGGTAATAGTTGCGTCGTAAAGGATGTTTCTCCTAAGAGCAGTACTTCATGCTGCTGCCAGGTCAGGGGCTTCTCCTCCTCCCCCGCCCCACCCAGCTCATTCATGTCGATCTGCGGGTGTTACTATGCCCTCACTGCATATCTAAAATAAGAATGGGCTCAACCCCAAAGTAAAATTAATTTTATAATTTCCCGGTTAGTCTGCGCACAGGCTTCCTATTTGCAGGTACGGCTTTGCCGTGCACCTAAGCGGCGGCTAATGGATTCTTTCTACCGAAGCGGGCACGCTCTCTTCCAGAGCGGTGCTGACAACTGGAGCCAGTAGCTCTTCATTTCTCTCATCCTACCCCGTGGCTGAGTGAAATTAATTTGTCCCTTCCAGCGGGTGCTACAGATTCTGGAGTTGCAGGGTACAAGGCTTGGTGGTAGCAGGGTGAGTGAGGCTTCCTATTCTCTTTGATATGTTTTCACCCGGCTAGTAGGCTCAATGCAGCTTCCATATTCTCCCTCCGCGTCTTCTTGCTGTGTTCAATTTCCAGGTCGCAGAGTTCCTCATTGCGGCTGCCTGGATTCAAAATGTAAAGTCATAGCCTTAAAGGAACTGCCTGTCCCCAACCCCTTCCATATGTGCTCGTGCACATCTTCATAGTAATTTTGCAGTTTAAAATACAGTATCAACAGTGTTTCTCCATTTTGTGCGTTTTAAATACGTTTTTGAGGTGCTTTATATGTTGATTTTATTAAGAACTTAATCAATGTGATTATTTAGTTTTTATTGCTTTAGGGTTTGGGGGTATTTAATATGTCATAGTTTAACGTAGTTGGTATATCATATTTCACTAAAACTCTTTTTTTCTTCATTATCGCGTATAAAAGCACTTCCAGATAAATAATTTCAGACTACAAGTTGTACAAAAAATAACAATTTGAATAAGTATTTCTCAATGCGGTGCTATATTGTTCCAATTAGTGTCAAACCTTTTTTTTAAAAATACACTTTTTAGAATTTTTTTAAAAACTGTTATCATATTTTCATTAAATAGCAGGAAGCCCGTCCTCGAGTAAATGTGTGGCCATTCACCAGTGGTATGTGAACAATAGATGTGGGAGCACACAAGATAATGTGCTGCTTGACTAAATACTTATAAGGTCCCAAAAGCGAGACTGATTGCCTATGCCAATGCTTGTCTTCTTGGCCGCCTTACTCTGAGTGAATGCCTGATGAGGAACAATAAGTGATGATCCCTAAAAAGGAGCGCCGAAGGGCCTCACCAGCAGCCACTGGCTCAAATTAAGCCCTGCATGCTGCTCCTTGCGGCCGCCTGTTTATCTATGATGTTCGACCAAGAATGGGAAGTGAGGAGCAAATGCCAGCACACGGCTACTACTAAGAGCAACAACTTCCGTTCCAAAGGAGTCATCATCCTGTAACAGAAGCAGGTGGGGCCGTTGCCTCCTCTTTTCCAGGTTACGTTGATTGCGCGGGTGCTGATGCAATTCTCAACCCACATTTGTACAAACCTTTGGACCTAGCAGTTGCTGTCAAATTTCATTTTTGCACTAATCAGCTGCTGCAGATGTCTTTCTTGAAGTTAGCAAGCCACTCAAATGACAGTGCTAAATTGTTCCTGTGCTGATTAAGCTATCCAGCCCAAGGTTTGGTAAAGGACATGATCTTGGTGGCTGAGGAAAGCTTCCTTTTCCATCGACTTCTCAACTGAAAAACATGGCTTCTGTAGTATGCGCTCTAGTCTATGAGCGTGAACGCGATGACGCGTCACGCTATAGACAGGAGTGCGAGACGCGCGCATGCGCAGGAGGTGGTTCGGTGAGGGCGCGAACGGGGAGAACGGCAGTTGGTGACCGGAGCTGTCGCTGTGCAGACGCTCGGCGCCCTTATGCTCAGATTCTTTTGTTATAGATGAAAATAAAGAATTCATACACCTACAGAGCCTCTGTGTACAGTGTGGGGGCAAGGAACATTACATTGGCGACGAGGCTGGGACCACGAACACCAGGGAGTGCAGCGGTCAGGAGTAGGCACTCCACAACAGCCCCACACCAACCAGCAGAAGGACAAACAGCAACAAAGACGAGCAGAGGGTGTGGCAGTAGCGGAACAGCGCGATAAAGAACCAAATACAGCTCCAACAACCAGGTCAGTGCCGGGCTAGGGAAGGAGAGCACAGCCAGCACCCTGGCAGCCAAAGGCATCACCCCCAAGACAGAGGAAGGGGCACAAACCGACAACCCCACGCAGGCTATAAGGGACAGCACCCCAGGTAGTCCCAGAGGGCCAGGTAACACGGCAGGGAGTGCAGGAGCATCCGGTGTACCCATTCAACACAGTGCCCAGGTGGTAGACCCCAGAGGCGAGGCCAGGATGGCGAGTCAAGCGTCGGCTCTGATGGCCCCCGTCCCATTCCTGCCTAGACCGGGAGAACCACAGCTAAAATGGGAAGATTGGAAGGAATACTTTCAAAACTATATTGAAGCACTTGAAGATGAAAACGAAGGGGCATTCACCCCGGAAAGGAAGAAGAGACTGTTACTCCACAACCTGGGCCCGGAAGGGGTGAGAGTGTTCAAGAACCTGGTGCCCAAGGAGAGGGGAGCGACTGAAACAGACGTCTTTAAAAATGCACTGGATGACTTGGACAGCCATTACCGTCCAGCAGTTTGTGTCTCCATAGACAGGTATAATTTCCAACAGAGGAAGCAGGAGGCTGGCGAATCGATTGATGATTATGTGGCGGCGCTCCGACGCCTGGCCATCACGTGCCAGTACGGGGGTCTTCAGGAGGAGTATATCAAAGACCAGATTGTCATGCACACCACATGCAGGGCTGTCCAGGACAAACTTTGGGCGCAGAGCGAGACATCGCTTAAGGAAGTTGTTGCAATGGTCAAAAAGGCTGAGATGTCAAAACGTGGTGCTGAAGCAGCCAAACGTGAGAGCGCACCGAGACAGATGATTAACAAGATAGATGAGGCACCCCAGCCCAGCAAACCCAGAGTGATGTATGGAGACCAGAGGAAGGACTCGAGATGGACAGGGAAACAGAAGGTCCGCCCTGGCCCAGACAACAAGTTTGCGTGTTACAGATGCGGCAGCACGGCACATTCGGCGCAGGATAAACGCTGTCCCGCGTTCCGCGCCAGATGCTCGTTTTGTGGCCTGGTCGGCCATTTTGAAAAAGTATGCCGCAAGAAGGGGAAGAAATCCACGGTCAAGTGCGTCGATGCGGCCGCAGCGGACGTCAGCGAGGAGGACGACCTGGAAGACGACGATTTGGTGTTATGCATCGAGGACCAAGTGCTAGAAGTGACGGGGAAGCGGAGAGATAAGCCTCGCACGGACATGCTGATAGGGGGAGTGAAGGTACATGTGGCCGTCGATTCAGGATCCCCTTGGACCATCGTGCAAAGATCCATATGGGAAGAAGACTTTGTGCCTGTGGTGGGACCAGACCTATGGCCGCCAGACATCAGACCCATCTCGTATACTGAGAACGCCATTCCACTGGTGGGGTGCCGAGACTTCACATTCGAATTCAGAGGGAGGTCAGCCACGTGCACCCTGTATGTAGCAGAGAGAGGTCCTTCAGTGCTGGGGTGGAGAGACGCAGGAGATCTAGGAATCATACTCAACCCGGGTGGAAAAGAACAGATTCTCTTGACGGACGAGTGGCCCCTCACGAGAGATGAAGATTGGAAGTCTGCATACCCCAAAGTCTTTGATGGCTCAGTCGGGAAACTGGACAAGTTCGTCCACAGAATGGTCCTCAAGGAGGGCGCAGTACCTGTGGTGCACAAAGTCAGGAACATACCCATATCCACCAGCGGAGCGGTACAACATGAACTCCTGAGGCTGGAGGAGCAAGGCATCATAGAGCCGGTGGACAGTGCGGAGTGGCTATCCCCCTTGGTAGTGGTCAAGAAGCCCAATGGACAGGTTCGTCTCTGCGTTGACCTCCGCGAGCTCAACAAAAATCTCATTGTGGAGAGATTTCCCCTGCCTAGAATCGAGGAGATGCTCGCCAAGACGAAAGGTGTAACTCACTTCTCCACCATAGATCTCACGTCTGCTTACTATCAGATTGAGCTGCATCCATCGAGTAGGAAGTACACCGCCTTCATTACACCATTTGGGTGCTACCAGTTCCGGAGGATGCCCTTTGGCCTGGCATCCGCAGCGGCTGTCTTCCAGAAGCTGATGCATCGGCTGTTCAAGGACATTTCGGGGGTACAGTACTTTCAGGATGACATCCTGGTGATGGGCTCTTCCAAAGGAGATCACGACAGAAAGTTGCATAGAGTTCTGGAAGTACTACAAAACAAGGGGCTAACGGCGGAATGGAGCAAATGCAAGATTGGGACCCACTCGGTGACATACTTGGGTCATGAGATCGGCACACGTGGAATTTCACCCAAGGAACGAAACGTGAAGGCCATAAAGGATGCCAAGGCTCCCAGCTCCAAGGAGGAAGTGCGGTCATTCCTTGGGATGGCCGAGTATTATAGCAAATTTGTGAGACACTTCGCCACCAGGACATACAGAATGAGGCAACTCATCAGAGACAAGACAAAGTTTGAGTGGGACTCAGAAGCGCAATTGGAATTTGACACGATCAAAGACTGCATCAGCCATGCCGTTCCATTGCAAGGGTATGTCCCCTCGGGCAAGACTGTGGTGACAACAGATGCCAGTGATAAGGGCTTAGGGGCTGTCCTAGCCCAAGTGAGAGATGATGGAGCTACTGAAACGATCAGCTTTCCTTCACGTGCGTTGTCTCCGACGGAGCAAAGGTACAGCGTCATTGAGAAAGAGATGCTGGCAGTCACCTGGGCTTTGGGCAGGTTCCGGCAGTTCGTTTGGGGCACAAGATTCAAGCTTCAAACTGATCATAAACCCTTGATCAAAGTCCTGACTTCCTCGGGTCATGAGACGGCGACCCCGAGAATAGCAAAAATGACTCTGAAGCTGCTCGATTACACCTATGATGTCGAATACCTGCCAGGAACGCAGAATAGGGTCGCGGATTATCTCAGCAGAGCTGCGGCGATGGAAGTGGCGCCGGAGGATGCCCTGGATAAGGAAGAGATGGTGGCAAGCATGGAGGACCATGAGAGGTCAATAAGTATCCAGGAATGGGCGGACGCCTATGATCAGGACGTGGAAAAGGTTGAGATAAAGAAACATCTGACGTCGGGCTGGCCTGACAAAAGGAAGCTCACCGATGGAGTACGGAGGTTCTATGAAATAAGAGAGGAGCTGTCCCTGAGTGACTCGGGAGTGTTCATCTACAGAGGTGAGAGGGTCGTGCCGCCAGAGTCACTAATACCCAGTTTACTAACTCTACTTCACGAGGGCCACCTAGGTATTGTAAAGACCAAAGCACGTGTCAAGCAAATGTATTGGTGGCCAGGCATGGATGTCCACATTGAAAGGCAAGTAAGGGAGTGTGGCCAATGCCAAGGCGCTGACAAAGTGCTGAGACCACTCCGACCGGCCTTGGGGAAGTTTGACACGCCACAGGGCCCCTGGGAGAACGTGGCCATCGACATACTAGGGCCTGTCCTGGACGGAAATGGAGTGAACAAGTATTTATGTGTGGTAATAGACAAGTATTCCAAATGGCCTGAAGTGGACATTCAAGAATCCATGGATACTGACACGATTCTGAAATTCCTGACGACGGTATTCTTAAGAGAAGGCATTCCCAAAACGATCCTCAGTGACAATGGCCCGCAGTTTGTCTCGGACAAATGGATTAGGTTTATGAGGAGGAATGGGATTGAGTCTAAACACACGGCAGTATATCATCCTGCATGCAATGGTCAAGTGGAGCGGTTCAACCGCGTGCTAATGGGCTCCATACAGGCGGCCATCACGCAGGGAAAGGATTGGGAGACCGAGGTGATGAGTATGCTGTGGGCCTACAGGATCACCCCCACGGCTGTGGGGTACAGTCCATTCCAAGTGCTGAGAGGACGGCATCCATTCACCCGGGACAATGTAGTATGGAGGGAGAAGACCATCACTAGCAAATGGTCCCCCGCGGTGGTTCAGCACAACTTGGAAAAGGCCCAGAAGATCTATGCCGCAAACTATGACAAACGTCGAAATGTGAAAGAGACAGAGCTGGAGGAAGGAGAGTGGGTCAGGGTTAAACTCCCTACCCTACAAAAGAAAGGTGACAGCAAGTATAGTCAGCCGTTACAGGTCAAGGAGGTGCGAGGTAGGGCAGCCCTCCTCAGCGACGGCAGGGTGTGGTCCCAAGACCGCATGGCCAGAGTAAACAAGATAGTTGTATGGCCCAAGCTGGAGGAGATAGAGACACAAGTGGACTCCCATGAATCCAGGCCTCAACCAGAGCAAGGTGATGAAGTCCTTCCCGATGGAATAGGAGAGGACAGTGAGATGGAATATTCCAGCACAGGGTTTACAGCCAGAGATGGTACACCGACCGGCGTAACCCAGAGTGGAGACCAGAGAGATGGAGCGAGATCAGGCGGAGAAAGAGAGGTGGAAGAGAACATGCCGGTAAGACACACCCGTAGTGGCAGGGCAGTCACTGTGCCCTCTCGATATAGAGACTTTGAAATGAGTGGACATTAACCATAGGCGTGTTAGACATGTGTGCCAGCCAGAGAACATTGGGGATCATGGACACACCGTAGAGTTGGAAAAAAGTTATTTTGTTTATTGTTGAAAAGGGGAGATATGTAGTATGCGCTCTAGTCTATGAGCGTGAACGCGATGACGCGTCACGCTATAGACAGGAGCGCGAGACGCGCGCATGCGCAGGAGGTGGTTCGGTGAGGGCGCGAACGGGGAGAACGGCAGTTGGTGACCGGAGCTGTCGCTGTGCAGACGCTCGGCGCCCTTATGCTCAGATTCTTTTGTTATAGATGAAAATAAAGAATTCATACACCTACAGAGCCTCTGTGTACAGTGTGGGGGCAAGGAACATTACAGCTTCCTAAGTCGTCGTTTACAGTAATAAGAACCTGATGGATGACATTGCAGAAGAAGGCCTCCCTGGAACTGCAAGAGTATACAGCCCTGCCAAGTACCACGCATCAGTGTTAGACTAATGCATTTTAGTTCTGGTGTCCACATCACTGCACTAAAATTCGTTACTCATATGGTTCCGCTTATCTGACTTAAAGTACCATAAGACACTGCAGGAATAATTAAATTAATTAAACTCCAGGCACGTTTCAGCTTTCAGAGTGGATCTGTCACTGACAATTTACTTTGCCTGCACTGGTCTGGATGTGTTGCTATGGTGACCAGCGTGCCACTGATACATTGGGGCAGATTTATGTCGGACTTGGGCCACGTTTACGCCGCTGTTGCGTCACGCAACAGCGGCGTAAACGTGGCGCATCCCTGCGACCCATTTACAACGTGACGCATCTAGGCAGATGCGTCACGTTGTAAAGCCCTGCACCACATGTGGGCGTTCCGGCGCAGGGTGGGCGTTCCGGGGCAGGTGCGACTCGCAAAAGTGCCTGCGAGAAATCTACAAGATTTCACGCAGGCACATATAGGCCAATGCTGCGTCAAAACCCTGCGCCTGCTTGAAGCTGGCATAAGGCTTGATGCAGCATTGGACAGATAGGGCCCCCCAGAGTATTGCTGGAGCTGCGTTGCGCTTCCGACGCAACTCCAGCAATGCGCTGCCTTTACGGAAAAGATACGTGACGCATCTCTGCCGTTTTTGCCCCATGGTGCGCCGCATTGTAAATGCGGCGCACCATGGGTGGCGGAGCTGCGGCGCACATTAACTGGCGCATTCCTGGGGATGCACCAGTTATTGTAAATCTGCCCCATTGTTTTCTGCAGCAACACTGCTCGGAAAAAGAAAACAGATCTGCTGACTGTGGTCAGGCCTGGCATTTCTCTGTGACGTGGATCTGAAAGCATCACTGAGGCACACAGGGATGGAAGTAAAAGCATTTGCTTCAAACAATACAAGGCGCAAGTAGTTGTTTTAAGGTATGTGGCATTTGCCACACTGGATTGGTCACAGATGGCGGCTTCAGTGAGGGTCCTGTGTTTTTCAAACTCTGCTGCACCCAGTGGCTAGAAAAGTGGTGCATGACCCCTTTATGGACTGTGTGGTAGGTGGGGCCACCAGAGTAGGTGCCCCTCAAGGTTCAACCATGGGGCGGGCTACACCTGGTGTCCCCCACAGCTTATAACCAGACACTCTGAGCTAGAGGAAGGGAGGGGTGGAGTGGACTAGCCCATGAGACAGCAGGCACAAGGGAGATCAAAGCTGGTTCTTCTTGGGGCACCCGAAGCCATAAAGAGACCCCGGAGTCAGGAGCTCGAGGAAGAGTGCGGCGGGCCTGGTGGAACCGTTCACTACGGAGCCGGGAATCCCAGATGGTTCTGGGACCAGAGTGGACCAGGGGCAGTGATACATGAGCAGAGGAGTGAATGTGAGCTCAAAATTAAGGGCACTGAGATCACCAGAGGAGATATATCCAGCCCAGCCCGACTTCAGTGTATGCCCAGAGACTTGAATAATAAGCGGACCAGGTGGGTGCGGGAAACATCCTTTACAACGCAACTTTTACCACGCAGTGCTTTTACATCGAACTTTTACAACTCAAACCATTACAACGCATTGCGCTGGGGGGCGCTCTAGGATAGGGAATAGATTTAATTTACTATCCAACACCTTCCCTACTATCCACGGGGACTGGAGTTGGAATAGTAAATTAAACTATTCACTATCCAGCACCCCAAAGCGCTATGCGTTGTAATGGTATGCGTTGTAAAAACTGCGATGTAAAAGCATGCGATCTTAAAGCATGCGTTGTAATGTCATACATCCGGTGGGTGCCAGGTCAGATTTTTTGCCACCGGCCTTGTTAGAGAAATCACATGGCTGTCCAGAATATGATTTCCGTAGGTGTTTGTTGTTAAAGCAACATTTCTCGCATATGGCATGTGTGTGTGGGGTTTGTGGTGTCTGGCTGACCCATGTCACACAGTGCCTGAGTTCTGACACTCCAATGACACGGACATGACGCAAGAGCATGCAGTGCAGCACATGGCCAGCCAAGTAGGCCAGCTGGCCCAGCCCCTACTCAGTACACTAGTGGAGGTCCAAGAAGCCGAACTAAGGCCTACGGCCAGCAGTCACCAGCAGGAGTCCTTCCTGCCAACCTGCACAATCATCAGCACTGGCCCCCCTGACTCGCCTGGTGGACACTTTCCCCCGTCAGGCCTTTCTGGTGGCAGAGTCAGGTGAGTTCCGCTGTCTGGAGTTTATTCATGAATAACTTTCATTCCTCGTACACATATCCCCAGGTGTTCCTAATCGACCACAGATACTACCCAAGCCCAGCCGGGTTTGAATTATCACCAGCAGCGCGGTAAACGCTTTAACACGTCTGTCCCTCTGCGGTTTACATAATTTGTAGTCTTTTCCTTTTGTTATTTAGTCTCCCAGAAACTACCTAGCTTATGGTTCTTTTCTCCTCCTCCATTTTCTCTCTCTACTTCATTTTAGATTACAAGGAGTTATACTTCGCTATTCAGGTAGACAGTTATATATTCTTTGATCACAGACATTTTGTAAAGAGAGGCACTGTGGATTTACCTTTCAACGCTTGTAGAATCACCTGCATTAAACCCAATTTTTAAACAATTGTTAATTAACTCAACTTTGCATAGGCACAGTTTCAGTGTCACTATTAAGGGTCTGTGTATGCAATTTATTAAACACACTGACAAAGCAATGTGTGGAAACGTAATTAAATGTTGTCTCACGTTTTCAAAGGTGAATAGGGTCTCCACTAGTAGTTGAATGTCACAATGTAGGGACACTTGTCCTGACATTTCTCATGCATTTCATACAAGTTAAAAATGTTTTATATACACCGTTTGTATCTTTCCCAGCCCTGAGGAAGTCGCAGAATTATTTTCCACATGCGACGAAACACGTGTCGGCTGGTTTCTGTTGGGGGTTAATGAAAGTCGTATTAAAGTTACAGCAACACTACTGCAGCATGAATATGTATCATGCTTGATTGAATCGAATTGTTGTAACAATATTGCATACTGTTTATTATCTTATTGTGTGCCTAGGTCTGGTTAGAAATGTGCATTAACCCACTTGGCTTCCAGTATGTGCTACTGTACTGACAACCGGAAGCATATTTGACTTAATTTCATGCTGATTTCTGATGCTCAATCCCAGAGTAATGTCTTGTCAGGCGAAGGCCCCCTGCACACGTCCTCATGAGAGGTGCTTAATACACATCTGCTGAGCAGGTATCACAGCCTAATAGAACCCAGCAGTCTGTTCTTTTGTTAAAATAGAAAGTGTCTGTCTTAATAATGTCAAAAATGACAACCTTTTAGAAACTCAGTATGAAAACAGAAAGAAGATTAAGGGACCGCTTCCTCCCCCTGAATTTAAAAACATCCCACTTGGACCTTACATTTCATCTTTAATCATTGTAAATGGTTTGTCTTAATTACGATGCAGGATAAGTGGCTATTTCCAGCTCCATGCGGCCGTAAAGCCCGAGCCATCAGCTTCCTTTGAAATACCATGACATATTTTGTGGTGCTACTCGGGTGCCCTGCACTAAAGTGCAGCCCATGTGCTGCACCCATTATATATAACAATGTGCACAAAGAAAGAGCGAATGGAGGTCGTGGTGCTAATAATGTGCCTGTGGAAGGAAAACGGCTGTCCACTTTCTGGGATATATTCAGTAGATAGGCTACGGGATGATGCATGGCACAGTGGACAAAGTCAGAAAAAACCCTTCGTTTTAGACAGATATATTACTGGCTTTACCCTGTGATCATCTTAACGGCCTTTCATTTTAGCGGTTTTGCAGCAGTTTCAAGATATTTTTAGCGCTTCTCACTGCTTAACAAGGGCGTATGTTCTTACATTTATCTCTTTCCACTGACTTAATTGCTTGATTTTATTCACAAGAAAGTGTCGCTCTAAGTGTCACGCATTCAGCATTTGAATTGCACTGCTAGGTACACTGAAACCATGGAAATGGTAAACATATGCAATCTGAAAACTTGGCAGCTATGTAGGTAGCATATAATGCAGGCCCCTGCGGCACAGGGTGGGCCCCAGACCCTTTGCGGGACCTCAGCCACCCCCCTACCCCCCTCCCCCCACCATCTCCCCCTTTGAGGCCAAGTCCTGTTACTATCTGTGAGATATTGGACTCAGGGCTCCTACACATATTCTCCATGCGGACCGGGACACATCATTTTGCATTAAGATCTATGGGAGTTAAACGATTGATCGATCCTCTGGCATCGTATTTAACCATGTCCTGCTGTTGAAGTTAAAGCCACAAGGTGGCACTATTACAACACTCTTCTCAATCGTTGGCTCTAGAACGACAACGCAGAAGTTTCTGGGCTCTGAACATGATTTTCTTTTCCGTCAGAAATTTCGTATAACAATTTGCATCTGCAAAGCCAGGGCTCGAGTCGGGGTACCACGCGGGTGGACGGCGTCCCCCCACTTATTTTCCGGGGGGGAGAGGGGGGCGCCATCCCCCCTGCCAAACAGCTGGACTTCACTCTTTGGCCTCTCTGGGACGAGGAGCTCGGCACCTTTCGTGACGTCACTTCCGGTCGTGGCGTCACTCCTGGTGACAGCGTCCCCCCACTTCTTTTTTTACGACTTGTGCCCTGTGCAAAGCTTATCCGTACTGCCCTTCGGTTAGGAGTCTAAAAGAAGAAGCGTATTTCTTGTTATTTGTCCAACCAGCTTTTTTGGTAGGCGCTTCAGCTTGTTTATTTGTAGGTTTTTAATTTTTGTCATATTTTCATGCCTGCTGCCACAGAGTGACTATTTCGATCAGTACCTTTCATAAAACGTTCATGAATATTTTTCCCCGAGAAAAATGTCTTAGTTACCTTGCAGCGATTGGCTATGTTTGGCACTTAAACATGTGCTTCAAATGTATGTCTTTGGAGGCACGTTGTGCGCATGAGCATGTCACGAGGTCTTTCTTCTTTTAAAGGTTTTATATAGCGCTGGCTAGACCAGGAGGTATCAGAGCGCTTTACATGAGTATCAGACCATAGTTGCAGGTTACATCGTTACAAAGGTTACACAGTTATTAGTGCACGGCAACATAGTTACATGTAAGGTTGAGACAAACAAAGAGGACATATATGTAAGGGAAAAAGCATGCAAGGGGACAGATTCAGGGGAGGGGGTAGACGCAGGGGAAGTAGACAGAGAATGAAGGAGGGAAAGAGGAGGGGAGGGAGAGGGTCACAGCATGGAAAGAGGAGAGGGAGGGGGACGGGGACACAAACCAGTAGACGAGTCAAAGTTGCGTCCAAAGTCCTGTAAGCTGTGATCCTAGGGGAAGTGGTATCACTTCCCTATCACTGTTGCAGGAGGCTCCCTTTACGCAGTGGACTCTCTCAGAGGGGTCTCTGAGACGCCAAGGCCTACAAACTGAATCCTGCCCCAAAAAGGGGGGAGGGAGTGCTTTGGCAAGGGGTGCCATACCATACCTCAGCTGTGAGTGACTCCGTTGACGCTGTGGACTCTCTCAGCGGATTCGCTGAGACTCCAGAGTATAAATATTGGATCTTTCCCCAACAAGGGGAGAAGGAGTGCTTTGTCAAAGGGCACACAGGACAGGGGGTTAGGCAGCGTAGCAGGCAAGGGGAGAGATTCAAGGGAAAGGGGATTGGAGCAAAGGAAGTAGACAAACAAAGAAAGAGTACTAAATGGGAACATACAGCATCAGTTTGAGGGACAGACTGTTTTCTCTCTGTGGCCATGAGTTTGCCCCATCTCTTAGGTAAAAGCCTAGCACAGGCCATTCCAGAAGGTTTGCCATCCAGGACATGAAGCACACAGTTAGTGATTCAAATTCTTTTTTCACAATTCACAGAAGTTTATTGTACGCTGCACATCAGCAATCCAGATGTTTTCATATTAAGTTCTTGGGTGCAGAGGATGATACTCAGAACTAACAGTGTTTAACCCAGTCATCATCCAGGGGAAATAGTTCAGTATCATGGGGCTGAGGGAGAAGATCATGAACCCAATGAAGGCCAAACCGTGGACCGCAGGGTTCTCTATAGAGGACAGGTAATTGTGAATTGTAAATATATATTTACGTGACTGATTAAAATTCATTGTTGAGTGGCAGGTGACTTTAAGAATTCGACGACTGTCAGCTATGTGGCATTTTTTTTTATTTGATGAAGACGATTGGTAGGGTCAGTCCAAAGTGTGCTGTTATTTCCTGCTGTTAGGTTGTGTTGCTAGAAATGTGATAGCTGACAGACCTGCATAGTGCTGTAGGCATGCAAGGGGCTCTGTCTAACAGTCACCTGTTTAGTGTGAGGTAAGCACAAGTAATTGAACAATGCACGCCTTATAACCTTAAAGAAACAGATCACAGTACAGTCGTTTAGACAGGATAAAACATTGAATATGTTTCGGGTGCGTTAATAGCCTTTACCCACGTGTGATTTTCTAACTTGGATTTTATGTCTTTTTGGAGTGCGTCTAATGGCATTTGATATTCTTCCTAATGTTGTACATTGAGTGGCTATGTGTAGGAATTCCTGGTGGGCGGTGCTATTTTGGGCATGCGGAAGGATACATTACATTGTCAGGTCATGATAGGTGCCTATGAGGGGAGATTCTTTCTAAGGTTTTCTAGTGGCTGTGTGGAGCCTGTCACACTGAGATGTGTTGTATGGACATGGTAATGGCTATCTTCACAGCGTATCTGTGATATAAAGAGAGCACAAGAGGCGTTCTGTCTAATGCGCTGTGTCTGATGTTTGTTACTGATGTATATTAGAAATTAAAGAGCATATTTACTATGATATCACGCAGCGCAGTGCAGCAAATCACCTTGCAGGAATGTGCTATACTTAACAATATATGGTGCACTCCTGTCAATTCCCAGTGCCCAAACATGGTGCATAGTGTGCCTGCGTTGTAAGGGACACCCCTCTGCACAAAAACACTCCCACACATGGAAAGAGGAAGTAACGAGGGGAAAAACAGATATTTCTCCTCTGCACCCTTACCTGTGAAGGCGTAGTATTCTGATGCATTCACAGGTCTACCAGTATTGGTAAATCCAGCAATGCTTCAGAATCCATGGATGGGTGCGTGGGAACACCCACGCTCTTCCCATGGAACTCCCTGCCAGGGCAGAGTAATACAACGCAGGGATTTGCGCTGTGTCGCATAACTCTTGATTTGTCAAGCCACTCAGGTCCACACACGGTGGTCTTGCGTAGGTTGATAAATCCTACTTGGGTTTTCCGTAGCCCTTGCACCCTCTTCTGTGGCGCAAGGCTGATGCAAAATCTACATAAATATGCCCCTAAATGTGCTTAAAAGTAGAAATGTAATGCAACGGGTAACTTTTAGGGCCACCAAGAAAAGATACATTAAAGTTCTGATATTCCATTCCCACTACCAAACTAGGAGAGCATTTTGCACATCAACTGGTTTGCAACCGGGGGTGTAGTTTGCGATGTGATCTATGTACTAATAGCACATCAGTCCTCTCTTCTGCATTTGCATTTCCATACAGGAACCATTTTTTTTAGAACATCCCATGTATATTTAAAGGCTCTTTATGAGTTGGTAAAACTTTTACGAGTAATGAAAGAACTCTGATACATTTTGAAAAGGCGTTTTGTGGCTGTGGTCCAAAGTTCATAAGGTGTATACATTTGCTAGGCATCTCAGAAAAGAAAATTAACAAGCTTTATTTTTAATCAAATTAGATAATATTCCTTATCTATGTAATTTTGAAAAAAAAAGATTTTACAGAATGTGGAAAACCTAAACTAATTTGTATTTGAGACATTTTTCATATCTAAGCAATATTTAAAAGAAGATTGGATCGGGAAGTTTGACCCCCAGAATACTAAACTAGCAATATTAATTGTTGTTTTCAATCATCTATTGGTTTATTGAAGGTTTACAAAGCTCACTCAGATAAAGGACATGTCTCATAGGGTTCTACTTGTCCAAGGTTAGAGAAGCCTGCATTCACAGAAGGATCATTTCTCTGGTGGAGACAGAATGTTCTCAAATAAATTGCAATCAAAGGCGTGTGTTCAATGAATATTAAATGGAATCTAAGAAAATAAAGCATGCATTAGGGAAATTAATTTACTTATCTTAGTGCATATTAACTGACTTCAGGCTGATTATCCTAAAGTCAATCCATCTTGCATAAATCATTTGGAAGTATGGTTGACTTGCTCACCCTTTAATAGGTCCCGGATGTCCTCGAAAATTAATATACCTTGCTAAGACGTGCTTCCAGTTATTCTTTGTTAAACAAATTAATGCTATTACTGTCTTAGCTTCGCCCTGTTTATAGTCGATTTACATGTAAGAGCTTGAAATTCAGGAATTCACATCTGAACAAAACCCAACAAACTTCCTCTGTGTTTACAGGGATCAACAATTCGTATTGTTATTCTCATTATCTTTGGAAACTATTGTTCATATTAATATTCAAAAGAAGGAAATAACTATTTCTCGATTTAAAATAATCATGTATTTCATAAAGTATAAAACCATCTAAGTATCCTACCATGTTCCTTAGCTGTTCATCTTCTGTGAGTCGAGAACCCAGTCCTCATTTTATATTTCAGATTGTTCGGATCAACATTTGTATTGCTGTACTCTGACCCTTACCATTTGTGTATGTAAATAGATTGTACGCCAGTAAAGGCTGCCAATTACTAATCAGTTGTTCCTCCATTACTTTTGAACATGATCACAGCTCAGCACTTGAACTGTAGATTTTCTATGGGGCATATTATCAAGACACGCGATAAAATTATCGCAGTTTTAGCGGCAGAAAACTGCGGCTAAAATGGCGATAATGGGCTTGATAATATGCTCTATGGAATTCCAATTGAAGCCCATGTTAGATGTCCTTCACATTTAACATAGGCTTCAATTGGAATTTCATAGAGCATATTATCAAGCCCATTATCGCTGTTTTAGCTGCAGTTTTCTGCCGCTAAAACAGCGTAATTTTATCGCCTGTCTTGATAATATGCACCTAAATTCTCTTAACAAACTAACGATGCACCCCTGTAAACTGAGGGGCATATTTGTCAAGAGTTTTGTATCACCCTTGCGCCACGCAAGGGGGCGCCAGGCAATGCAAACCCTATAGTTGCTTGGTAAATCTGTAGTAATGCAAGGCATTGCAAGTCACTGCCCTGCATTACTCTGCCCCAGGGGGGCTTCCGTTGGTGGAGTGTGGGTGTTCCCACGCACCCACCCATTGATTCTGAAGCACTCCCAGATTTGCTAATTCTGCTAGACCTGGATATGCGTCAGAATGCTACACCTTCCCCGAAGAGGGTTAATGAGGAGATATATATTTACTTTGCCTCATTTTTTCCTCTTTAGAAAGACAAATAGCCTTAGAGGATTGTTTTTGTGCAGTGAGGTAAGTCTCCCTGCACTAAAACAATGCTGCCTGTAATGCAAGCAGCCTTGCACCACAGTACTAGGGGGCCTGCATTGGAGCTAGGCAGCAGTTTGTGCGCCAGTGCAGGCAGAGTGCAGAAATGTGCCAATCCTTGATATGGTGCATTCCTACTCTTTCACCCAGTGCAGCAAGATGTCTTGCTACATTGCTTGAAATCAATATAAATATGGTCCTGTTTGATTATTTGGTCAGTGCTTTGGCATCCACACTCGATTATGTGCACAGAAACTGCATTCGTATTTGTTCCATGTCTTAGTTCCTCACTCATAAATACATCAGCATAGCGGACATTGCAGAAGTGTTGACAGGTTACTTTATGAACATACATCGTTTTATGCTTTGATGAATAGGTATAGAACATAAATTTATTTTAATAGATATTTAAAAGTTATTGCTAATTTTGCATACAAGACTTAGGACCCGATTTAGGGGCCGATTAGGATGGCGGACGGATTGCCCCCGCCGGGCTGGGGGTAGCCACCGTCGGCCCGGCGGGGGCAATCCGTCCGCCATCCTGACATAAATGACCCCCCGCCACATTAGGATGGCGGGGGAGTCCGCGGCGGCTGGCAAGACTGTCCGCCGCTTTTCCGCCGGTCGCCTTCGCGACCGGCGGAAAAAAGTGCCTACATATGGTGGCGTTGTCTGCGAGACACCGCCAACCATATTACGATGCCGGCAGTCTTATGCCTTTCCATGGCGGCATTGCCGCCGTGGAAAGGCATACGGTCTTTGCTTTGGGGGCCCGTTGTGGGCCCCCAGGGTGAAGGGGGGGTGGGGTGTACACATGGGGGGTACCTATGGTACCCCCCTGCATTTCAAAGCACAACATGGCAGGCACTGCCTGTCATGTTGTGCTTTGAAACGCACAACATGCATTTTTAGCATTGCGGCGGACGGTGCTTTCAGCACCGCCCGCCGCAATGTTAAAAATGAGGGATGCACCCGCCACTGTGGCGGGTGCATCCTAATTCGCCACATCAGACCTCCGCCCCTGTGGCGGACGGTCCCTTCTTACGACGGGATGGCGGACGGACAAAGTCCGTCCGCCATCCTAATCGGCCCCTTAGAGTGTGGCGGACAGGGTACAGCGTGGTAAGTAGACGGAATACCCTGTCTGCCAAATTCTCAGGCCGCCCACTTCATTTAGCGACAGCAACCCAAAGGAGTTGGGCCGTTGGCGGAAGGGTATTACTTCACCTGCCATATGCCTCCTCCCCCTGATGAATAGGGTATTCCACCACAATATTGTGATATAAGAATATCATGTCAAAAATATTATTATTTTTTAGTATAGTTTGTAATTTTTTATGCGGAACTTAAATGATTTACATTTAATTAGAAATGTTTAATTTAAGGGATTAAGGTGGGAAGTTATTTAAATGTCATTTATAGTTGTTCATTTTTAATTAATGTTTCCTGTTAAGTTATTAATTGGTACTTCATTGTGAGATTTATTTAATTAACTACTGTTTTAATTATTTGTTTTATTATTAATTGTTAATCAGTTTACAAGTTTATTTAATAATAATATTTTGTAAAATAAACTATTTCATTTATATATTTAGGTTTAATATTGAAATAGCTTGTGTTTTTTGGGGTAGTGTGGAGGGAAGTGTATTTTTTTTAAAACAATTTTTGTATAGTTTTTATTAGAACATTGGACTGTTGGGAGCAGCTCCGTTGAAAACAAAGGAGCGCTCCGGGCTTCTAATGGACAGTAGAAGTCTGGAGCTACAACATTCCAATGGTAGCGGCTGGCATTGCTTGCGGGTGGGGTGTGCAAGGTGCCGTATGGGGGATTCATGAGTGGGGTCACGGGGGACCACAGGGAAAAAAAAAATATTTAATTAAATTAAACGTACCTTTCAGCCGTGCCGGGTCCTGCTTCTTCTCGGCTCCTGCTCTCCTGCCTCTGACAGGAAGTAGGCAGCCAGTCTCCCTCCCCTAAGCCAATCACAATGCTGCAAGCAGCTTTGTGATTTGTCGGAACGCCGCCTAGCCAGGGGCTAATGGGCTAACCATGTTCTCTATGCAGGCTGCTATGCAGCCTGCACAGAGTAGGGCAGACTGCACAGGACTTGGTTTGGGTGGTCCGAGAGGGCCGACCAAACAGTCTTTGAGCACTCAGGAGTGGGCAAACCACTCCTTCCCTTCCCTGCTCACATAGCAGAGCAGTCCGGCCCACCCGCCAGCTCGCAATGCGTAATGAAAAAATAAAATGGTAATAACTTTTATTTATTACTAATTTACGTTTTGGCTTTCTCGTGCTACGAGAAAGCAGTGGGCCGATGCTCCTCCGCACTAGTGGAGGAGCCGCCCCCGCTCATAGAGCCTGAGGGGATTTCAACCCCCTCGGGCTCCATGAAGCCTTCGTTTTGGAAATTCGAAAATGTTGTCCTCTAGGGGCAGGATGCTCTAATAGCTTTAGCGCCCGCTGTAGGAGGCTCTACCAGCCAGTAAAGGCCCACTCCCCTGTTAAAATCCCTCGCCTTTGGCTCGGGCCGTTACTTCTGGAGCAGGCCTTTAATGGCTGGTGGAGCCCGCTACGGTGGGCTCGAAGGCTATATTGATAGTATAACATTTGTTGTTTTTAATTTATATTCATCTTTATAGAATATATTTTTGTTTTACGTATGTTTAAAAAAAGAAATGTTTGTATTTAAAGTGTTTTTTAACAAATGTAGGAGCTGGAATTGTAGAGGTCCAACCTTTTCTCTACCTTTCATTAGATTAGAGTGGTAATAGTAACTGTAACCCCTCAAAGTTCAACACTTTCCCTGCCTTTGTTTACTTGGAAGCGGTAATATTAAATTTTTCCCCTCCAAAGTTCAGCACTCTCCCGTTGCTTATATTGGAGTTCGGATTATAAATCTGACTCCTTCAAATTCCAACACTTTCTCTACCATTGTGCAGTTAGGATTGTTAATATTTGTTTTATTTTTGTAATTTCTATATTATTTATACACATATTTGTAATTTTTATTGCCTGTTTTTTTGTTGGCTTTGTATTACTTGTATTGTTTAATTACATTAGCTACATATTTTTGTTACATATTGGTTTGTGAATATTTTATGTTTAATATTAAATACATAAATAACTTTTTTTATTGTTTACATTTCATTTTCATTTTATTTTACAAATATGCATATTTAACACTAATAATTGAAAATATGTTTATATGTATTTTAATTATATTAATATTTTAAACATCAACTACATTATATAAATATATATAAATCTAAAAAAACATATTGTGCTATTCATAGATATTACTATATACGTACCGTTTTTTGATGATATTCTGGTCCATGATATTCTTTCCCGATATTTTTGCAGTTTACATACACATGTATGGAAGTCTGATTTTTATGTTATTTATATTTTTGGTGCATTATTACTGTATCAGGATATGTTGGTCCCTCGTTTTTTGTCATACAACCGACAGCGAAGTACCATCCACCAAACCTTAAATCAGGCCCTTAGAAAAAAACGATTTGTTTAAATAATGTCTTCTCAGTCGTCTTATACCTCGGGCCTTAACAGATAAAAATATATGAAAAACTCTTGATAATAAACAAGAAGGCAGGGTCTGTGTAACTAGAGGCTTGATTCAACTTCTGCCTTTGTCCATGTCAGGATAACACTGTTGGAGCTTTTGGGGTCTTTGTGGGGTGTTTGTTCTCATATTACTTTTATATTCAGAGAACCTAAGTCTAACTTTCCTGGATGTTTGGCCCACTTATGCTTTAAAAACAATTGATGGACAGAATACAGAACAATGTCATACATTCACCCCAGTACTGAGATCTGGGCCTAAATCTATCGTTTTTTGCTCACCATGCCATTCCAGTTTGGACCCAGCCATATGCAAATCAGTCTTGACCCTGCTCCCAATGGGAACAGTTCAGCCCTAACTGCCAGGGCAGGTCCTCCCTGGACTGGAAACAAGCATCCTAGAACCGGTTTCGGGCTTTCAGCCCTCATCAACCAGGATATCTTGACTCCAGTGGCATGGAGAGCAGGGGACCCACGTCTGGGCATACCCGTCCCACACAGGGTGACAAATGCAAAAAGAGCTATTTCTGGACAGAATGAAGAACAATGTCATACATTCACCCCAGTAGAGAGATCAGGAACTAAATCCTTCGATTTTTTTGCTCACCATGCCATTCCAGTTAGGACCCAGCCATATGCAAATCAGTCTTGACCCTGCTCCCAATGGGAACAGTCCAGCCCGAACTGCCAGGCCAGGTCCTCCCTGGACTCGAAACAAGCATCCTAGGACCGGTTTCGGGCTTTCAGCCAGCATCAGCCAGGATAGCTTGACTCCAGTGTCATGGAGAGCACGGGACCCACGTCTGGGCATACCCATCCCACTCGGGGTGACAAATGCAAAAAGAACAATTGATGGACAGAATGCAGAACAATGTCATACATTCACCCCAGTACAGAGATCTGGGCCTAAATCCATTGTTTTTTGCTCACCATGCCATTCCAGTTGGACCCAGCCATATGCAAATCAGTCATGACCACTTATGCTTACCCAGATGAACTCTTGATCATGTACATGCAAGGTTTTGAAATACGGGTAGTGTAGTGTCCGAGGACAGTCTTTTTTCCGGGAGCTACTTGTCTTTTGCGTTGCCATTTGCAGTTGTGTCCTACAAAATGGGCCAGCCTTGATTATTATATCTTTAATGTTTTTGTTCCATTTACATGCCTTCATGTGTTTATTTGGCTACATCTTCTTTAGTTCTGGACTTGTATGTACTATTTTTCAATGTGTGTTAATGATGTTGGCATCTTTATCCAGATCAACTTAGATTATTATGAGATACCTTGTGCCAGAGTACTTAAAACATATATTAATGATTGAAAGCTAAATATGGACCTACCTGGAAATTAGAATGTTTCATATAGAAAAAGGACTACTTAAAGGAGTTTGCAAACAATTCACCAATAACAGTTTTATCTCAAATCCAAGGTAAAAATTAAAATAGGGTTTTGTCTGTGCTTAAAACATCAATAATGTACACAACAGATTTGAGAAGCAGGTGCAACAATGCAAAGATCACAAATACACTAATATAAACAAATCTTCCTTAAAAGAGCGATTTTGCAAATTACAAAAGGGTGATTTCTTTAGGTTGGATTACTATATTAGGTCAAACACTGCATAGGTTTCTTGACCTTAACAGTTTTCCTGCAGTTGTATTTCCGTTGATTTAATTATATGTCCTTAAGTATTATTTTTGTCTCCAACTATGTACAACAGTGGTGGTTAGAGTGTGGATTTTTGGGGGACAATCTACCTAGTCATTTTCACCTGGCAACTTTTTAAATCCATGCATGTATGAAGACAATGATGAACAATCTTGAAGGTTAAGATAGAGATGGTTTCTGTTGTAGGGACTCAAATAAATCATAGCCCTCCATACCAAACTAGTCATAAAAGGTGTGGTTAAAATATGAATGATTTATTTGAACTGATTCGTCCACAAATAACATCTTCAAACATTCTTCCTTTGATTTATTCCAGTTCCGAACTTTTGACCCGTGCAAGCAGTTGTGGTGCAGCCACCCGGACAATCCTTACTTCTGCAAGACCAAGAAAGGGCCTCCCCTTGACGGAACAGAATGTGCTCCAGGAAAAGTACATTTGTTTTACATATTTTACATGTGTTTTTAATCATTTAACATGTATGCTAAGAGAGATTTACTAAATGACTGATTTGCCCAGGTGTATTCTCTACCTCAACATTAGTCACTGTACCAATTTTTTTTTTACCATGATTAGTTTTTGACTTGTCAATGAAAGTTAGTTTCATATGTTTATTCCTTTCAAGCACTTGTGCCTATGTTCATTGCAGAAAGGCATTGTATGTGTGTTTCACCTTCAGGCCTCAAGGTGATGACACAACCCACGATGAATGCTGGATAAATCACAAACAAAACAGCTGATCACATTTATTAGCATTAATGGTGAAAGATATGTATATTTTGTCAAAACCTCACTATTTTTCCGCATGTGGATATCAATACATATAGCAAATGAACCCCGATGAGATGCGTCGATAATTTGTCCATGTGTGAAACATAAAATAATCTGCAGTAGAGCTCTGTATAGTTTTGACAAAATGCACACATTTTTTACTTTTTACATGAATGTAAAGATAGACTTTCTGATTAAAACAGTGTGTGTTGTTTGAAAGTGTCGATCAGCAGTTGTTGATTTGTTGACCCAATTTCCAAAGAAAATTGATTGGTGTTTCTCTATCGAGTGAATTATCAAAGCCTCATGCTAACCCCAAGTCAGTCCAGACACATATGCACTGGAAACCACAACTAGAGGGTGTTCTGTGTTTAAAGTTTACATCCCTGTGCCTTTGTGACAATGTCAATTGAAGCTGACTGTACCTGCACCAATGATTAACAGTAGATATGTGCATGATGAAGATATCAGACATAAAAGCAGGAGGAAGAAACCTTTCAGGGAAGTTCATCCCGACGAAAGAAGCTTGTACCAAGCCTCAAATAGTGGAAAATGCTATCTCTACTTTCAATCTTTCATGTCAGTGAGTTGTTTTGGAGCACATTTTATTTTATTTATTTGAGTTTGATATAGCGCGAACATGAACAGAAGATATCAGAGCACTTTAGATGAGCACCCGTTGCATTACAGACCTACACATTTATTTTGTTAGGCACGGGGAGACTAAGGGCTATATGTATGAACACATTTTCCCATAGACACAGAATGGGTAAAACCCTTTGATACATCTGGCCCTTAGTGATTTGTCCAGAATCACAAGACGTTGAGCTTCCCTGCCGAGACTTGAAACGAGTTCCCCAGATACGGAGGTGACCCCCCTAGTCGTTAGGCCACATCCTCTACACATATATGTAGAGTTGATTGGAATGGCTAAATACCTATGTAGCTTATTTTTATTCCTAAAACTCCACGCGTCATGGAGCACATGCTGATCCTGTTACATTGGTAACAGTGTCATACTCTGATATGTGTGGAAACGTCCAACAGTTCAACAGATAAAGATGCATGTGTTCAAACTGTATGTGCTCAACAATCGTAGCCTGCACTGGGATGGTGAAAGGGTCCTATAGGCGATTCACACCGTACAGTGGGCCCGATTCACAGAACTAACTTAAGACAAAGTCCTAAACTTACGACCATTTTGGTATTCACAGAAGGCACTTACTCATGTTGGTATTCACAGAAGGCACTTACTCATTTCGGTATTCAGTTTAGGAGTCCTAAAGTTAGGAGTCCTAACTTTACTCCTCCTAAACTGGGAAAAATCCTAATTTTAAGACTTTCGGTATTCACAGAAGTCATTCAGGAGTCCTAAAGTTAGGAGTCCTAACTTTACTACTCCTAAACTGAGAACAATCCTAACTCTAAGACTTTCGGTATTCACAGAAGGCATTTAGGAGTCCTAAAGTTAGGAGTCCTAACTTTACTACTCTTAAACTGAGAAAAATCCTAACTTTAAGACTTTCAGTATTCACAGAAGGCATTTAGAAGTCCTAAAGTTAGGACTCCTAACTTCTGTGAATACCGAAATGAGTAAGTGCCTTCTGTGAATACCAAAATGGGAGTAAGTTTAGGAATATGTCTTAAGTAAGTTCTGTGAATCGGGCCCAGTGTGGTTTGATATTAAACTTTTAACGTCATAGTTGTAGTAGCTAAAACTGACAATGCAAAGGTCATCAGTGGCACCTATCTGACATCTTTCATCACTGTTATTGCATATCCTTGCAAGCATTAATCTTATGGATGAGCTATAGCAGTTTTCTTGCACTGAAAGTTTTAATGGGATTGCATCACCTAGCACAAAGCACCTGCTAATGTATGTAAAAAGGGCTTTACAAAGCGGTATGTGTGAAAACCCATAAGCCTCAACGCAATCCCATACCTACTAAAATCATGCAAAGCATCACAATTTACTATCATATGGATTACTAGCACCAAATAACAACAGGTACAAACAATGAGCAATAGTTTGCAACCGTGTAATCCTAAGAGGTATGCTGGCACATGTAACAGAATGCCGCTAGTAGACATTTTACATCTCAGGGGAGTACTTCTTTGATGACAGTTCAATAAAGGTGGTTTATACTGGTTGTATCTGTAGGATGCACAGCTTCTCAGTACAAAGTTTTAAGATGTGGATGAGACATTACATCCATTATATTGAAGGGAGTGTACTCCTCTGATGACCAGCTGACTGCCTAGAGTTATATACACATGCTTGAATAGTGAAGTGTGCTCTTTTGAGAGAAGACATATTATCTACACAGCTAGAGCATGCCTTAAAATGTGCCTGCCAGTTACTTATGTGTAGCAGCCATGTTTGACGAGGAATCCTGGCTGTTTGTGTTATCACAATATTCCTGGTTGGTGAGAGCAGGAACCTTCACTGAGGAGATTCAAAATAAATGACATCTGATAGCTGCATAGAAGTCACAAGTTAAACTGAAGTGTTGAGTATAGATAAAAGTATGGGCAGTTCCTAGAGATGATATGAGGTTCTCTCAAAATGGCTCTCTCAGCTAATGCATTTCATGTGAAAACTTTATTAATGGAAACTCATGTGCAATAAAACATGTATTGATTAATCCATAGAAAATGTTTGCCATTTGTTCATTGAGTACCATTGATTGTGCTCAGCCATGTCTTTTATTGGCTTTATGTGCACACTGTATGGTTTTTGTCTTGTATTTTTCTATTACATTTTGAGGGAAAGTCAATGAACCATCTGAAAAAGGGGCACTTGAATTTTTGAGTGTTTGTGCAAACTCAGTACTCAACTGTTTATTTGTGTTCTATTTGCATGTGTTTGCACTCAGTGGTGCTACAAGGGTCATTGCATGTGGAAAAATGCAAACCAGCTAAAGCAAGATGGTGGCTGGGGATCCTGGACTAAGTATGGTTCCTGTTCCCGAACGTGTGGTACTGGGGTTCGTTTTCGAACACGTCAATGCAACAATCCAATGTAAGTCTCAAAAGATATTGGGTAGTTTGTTTTCTCCATTCCTGGTGTGGGTTTCTGATTTTAAAGATTTGAACATATGCCCATTTAATCAATTCTTACTTAACGTTAATGGCTGTTTTAACATCATAATATGCCTTCTTCTAGATCAGTGGTTCTTAACGTTTTGACTTAATCATTATTGAAACCCGGGAACACCCACTGAATTATTGGAATTCAGGTACCTCTACTGATTCATTATTGGAAGCCTGAGACCCAGCCTAATTATTTTAGATTATCGGAACTGCAAAACGCAATACTCAAAAAATACAAAAATGAACATTCACCAAACAAATACACAAATATATTTGTATACAAGTAAATAAAAATCAATATTTTAATTTTAATGGGAAAGTTGGACCTTTTCCTAATTCAATAGAGGCCGCTCATCATCCATAGTATATTCTGTTTGATGCACTTGCACTGCTTCCATGAATTTATTTTTATTTATTTGAGTTTTATATAGCGCTGGCTAGACCCAGAGGTATCAGAGCGCTTTACATGAGGATCAAAGTTACAGGTTACAAGTTACACATGTTCCAAGAGCAAAAATCAAACATAGGAAAAAATAAAGCAAAGTTAGGAAATTCGTCAAGGGAGGTGAGGGATAGGAGAAAAACAGGGAGACGGGGAGAAACTGTGCCCAATGTTTGGCTGGGTAGGTGACGGGTGAGGGGAGGAACCAGGGCCAATTTCCTCTATAGCTGAACCGAGCAGCTCCACCGGGCATCGGACAAAGTGCTCGGACTCCTCTGTCAGGATAATGATCAGGTGCAATCCGAGAATGTCATAATAAAGCGGGGGAGTTGGAGAGATGAGATACCGCAGTCCAAACAAAATCCAGATGCTATCTTGAGGTCAGGCACTGTCCTGCGAGGGCCCTGTAAGGAATATTTCGGCTGCAAATAAAGGGTGTAGGGGGACCCCAGGCACCTCCACAGTAATGCCTCTCCACCACTTCCAGGCGGGTGTTCCTACGTCTTCAAAAGAAACAATCCTGTGCCCTTCCCCAACACTGAGGGCCAGGTTTAGCACCTGCAAAATCAAAGCCGGCACCCATTTTCACCGTTGGGGGTGGCAACCTCAAAGCTCCAGCTCGCCGCTGGTCAACAACTCTGAGCAGTCCTGTATGAAGATTTCCACTGTGGGAATCAATCCTGCATGCTGCCTCCCTATGCGGCAGAATGAGTCGAGGATACTAACTTAACAGGTTGTTACTGTCAGCCACATCCAAACAAAATATTCTAATTGACTTTCTACCTAAATTTGAATATGGCATCCCTTCCAGAATTCGTAACACTCCTGCCTTCTCATTGGATCCAGGATGAGGAAGCATTCAGGAGGACTAGTGCTGCTATCTCAGTGGTGACAGCTTAAAAACACTACTAGGCTCACTATGAAAGATTTGCTGTCATTGCTCCTTCACCAAGAAAACAAAGACTGGGCCTGATTATGATGCTGGGCGGAGTGCCACCGACAGGCCGTTGGTGGCGGCCCGCCTGCTAACAGTTCCTTGGTCTCACCGCTGGATTACAATACTGCCGTTTCGACCCCCAGCGGTCAGGGTGAAGACCGCCTCTGCCAGGATCAGTGATACCGACGGTGCGGCGGTCAGATTCGGTGGTCAGATTCGTAGTACCAAATGGCAGTGGTGCAGAGACAGGCACTGCCATCGGGATTACGATATCCCTTTCATTGCCATGAAAAGGGAAAAAGGGAATATGCTGAGAAGGATTAAACATTTGATATTGTGAAGTATACACATCTAGAGTGATGAAGGTACATTCACAAAGGAATGCCTTGAATACTAATATGTCTATTTAAAAATGCAAAATCAGGATGAAAATGAGTGAGCGAGTTTGTGAATCTACTATCATGGAAGCACTAGGATACAGGGGAAACCAAAATACAAACAAAATCTAGGGATTCTTTATGGATGTGCTGTAATGATGGTGGAGCTTCATACTGATCTGCCATCAGAATCCTCTCTGTGGCGGACTGCAGCCATAGACTACCAGATGCATAGAATTAGAAGGTCCACTGTTGTTAGGACTTGTAACACTGATATTTCCTGTTTATAATCACAATGAAAGGCAAGGAGGGAACATTCAACAATGTCCTATCCATGCTTGGAGAAATCTCCAAACACACCAATATTTTGATTTTTAAGTTTAAGAAAATAACCGTTTTCAGATGAAGTTCCTAGCCAATTCAATGGGGATTTCTATGTTTGGTGGGTTTCTGACAGCCACACAGTGTGGATAGTGGCAGCATCTATGGCGAGTACTTAAGCCTTGAGAAGGGCCAGAGCATTAAAAAAGAGAGCATTTGCTTCTCTTCCATGCAGCTGGAAGCACCAAGGAAGCTGCCTATGATGTGCCAAATAGCCTCCTGTCACGGTAGGACAACATGAAGGAGCAAGATGCCAAATAGAGCTGGCACAACAGAAAACAAAGTGCATCAGTGGTTTCTTACCTTAAAAGGGCTTTTGTTTTCACAAATTCTCTTCCATACATTGAACTATATTTTTGCCCACAAGCCTATTCTGGGCCATGCTGGGATGATCCTATCACTAGAATGGAAATCCCTGGGGCAGTATTGGTGCTTGCCTTCTCAAGAGTGCACCATCATGTCAAACTATAGACACTTTTTTGCCGCCAGAGCGTTGCTTTTTTAGGTCTCGGGCTATAACGCGCTTAAAAAAGCGCGTTCTCGCCAGAGAACTATAGTCGGCGTCTCTGCAGTCTGAGAACGCCGAAGGGAGACAAGACCTGGCCGCGCGCAGTGTTTTCCCATAGGTTAACGTTGTGCGCGCGGCCAGGTCTTGTCTCCACGGCATTGCAGGGCAGACAGGATCGCGTCTCGCGCCTCTCTAGAATGCAGGGGGAGTCTGCAGAGAGGCGCGCGGCGCTGATAAACAGCCATGTTTTTTTTTTGTTTTTCCGTCCCGTGTGTGAGCTTGGAATGCGGCTAAATTCAAATTACAAAGCATGCTGGCAAGACTCGTATCAAAAATGCAGAGACATAAAGCTGTTCTGGAGGATAAATAAGACCTGGCTCCTCAAACAATTTTATAAGTAAGATGAAGCGATTCATTGTAAGTTATACGGACGGCAGATTGCCCGGAAAGCTTAGCCTTCTAACTGCGACCTGCCAATCACCCGTAGAAGAAAATGACTTAGGAGGGGGACTGTAGGAATCGGACTATAGAAATAAATCAATTTAATGAAATATCGAGGACGCATGGTGACAATCACGTGCAGTAATAACCACGATAAAAGCCGTTGCCAAGTGCAGTTCGTTACACATTATGTGAACATTGTGACGGTGATGAGCCGAGTCAGCATAACGGTCCCGGCCTGCAGGTTACACACAGATCTTTGAAACCTGTTTGTTGATTGGCATCTCATCTTGATTAAAACTTGTTACCTGTGGAATAAACGTGCTCTTTCTCGTCCCCCACACACATGCCATCTCACACATGTTCTACTTCATGAACCCCTGCTAACTGCCTAAGTGCTAAAGGGATTCCAAAGTGGGATCAAGTCACCCCGTCGCTGACGCTACTGACCTCTGGCCTCCTTTTATAGCGCTTACCTCACTTCAAGATGTGCTGCAGCCTCCTCCACATAGCATTCCATGGTGCTATATATGCTCTGGTCAGAGAGGTACACAATCGAGAATGTTCCCCACAGCGCTGCTTTGTTTCCCAGCCTCTCTGCAAGCTAACCACGGCTCGCGCTGCTGGTGCATGGACCCGCTGTGGCTGCATTAGCAACTGCTTCCTTCCCACCAGCACAATCTGAGTATTAATACTTTGCCCCCAGCTCCCTCACTCCTCGAGTTTGCACCGACCTCTGTTGGGTTCACTCACAGTTTTAAGCAACGCAGCTTTGAATGTAAGATAACCACTGTTACACTGATGCGTATAGCGTAAAACAGATACCACATTCACAGGGTCTAGTCTTGATCGAATCCTGCCTGATAGGTCACCTGTATGAGGCAAGGACAGACGGGGGGCGGGGATTCAACGGTTAGAATACTGCCACCCGGTGCGCCAGCCCTTACATAGTGGCGGGACAAATTAAAATAGAAGTGCTCGGACCACCGCCTAGAGTGTAGCCACGGCAAGCGATTTCACAGCCTTAGTTGGCAGTTCTATAGCACATGTACTGCCATTAACATGGTGTCGGGTACATTTGATAGTCGGGGGCGGGGCGGCGCAATCATACCTCCTGCCTTAACAATGTGCTTAAGACCGCACACACATGCAAGCACCTACACAATAACACATTTCTATATTGCCATGCAAGTACACAAGCAAACACAAATATAAGCCCACAGATGCATACACACATATATAGGCACTCACGCAGGCGACATAATTGCAAATGGTTACATTCGGCTACATAAAAACGCACACTCAATGCCACACAGAAACACGTAAAAGTTTGTTTAGATATGCCACGTGGATCCATGCACACACGAGGCATACACGGTCTCAAGCCAACACACACATCCAAACGCGCAGACATGGATCCGTGCACAATGTGTCTCACACACACACATGCACGGGCAAACACGACCACCTGTTCACACATTCATCACTGCTCTTGTGCTGCATGGAATATTACAGTTGGTGTTGCAATATTTAGCAATGCCAATAGCTCAAACTTAATTAACCCGAGACCTATTGCATTGCAAATGCTTGTTTACACTCCGGTTGCGCAATGTGCCATAGCATATTTTCAAGGCCACGCTAAGCAAATTCACGTGGCTTTTCATGGCCTTGTCAATCTGTGCCCCTTTCACGTAGAACATTGCGTGAAAGGGAAGTTCCATGGGTGTTGCTGTGGGTGTTCCTACGCAACACCCCTGAAATCTGAAGCATTTCCAGATTTACGAGGAGGCGTAGGAGTGGTGCAACGAGGAGAAATACTTTTATTTCTCCTCATTTCTCCTCTTTCTATGCGTGCTGCATTCTGCAGCACACTTAGAAAGAGGAAAATGCCATCAATGATTGTTTTTGTGCAGGAAGGTGTGAGTTCCTGCACAAAAACAATCATCCTCACATCGCAGGTACCCTTGCAACATGACACAAGGGTGTCTGCATTGGCACACGGCTGCTATTTGTGCGCCGGCGCAGGAGAGAAGGACTGGAATGTGCCGTATGGAGTAGATACGGCGCATTCCTGCCCTTTTCTTTTGACACATGGCAGCGCACATGGAAGGCCTGCTGCGTTGCTGTACATCAAAAGTTTGTAAATGTGGCCCTAGATATATAGTGACTGCTGAAGCTTTTAACCATTGCCCTGCACACTCCAGCTAAGGTGAAGGAGTTGACCTGGAAAGGTGTATTTTTCCCATCTGTGAAAATTCTAATTAACAAATGGAGAGGTGATTCTGACACTCTAAACAAATCCTCATGTAGGACAATCTGAGAGTAGCCGGATCCACCATTTAACCCTCCCCGTAAAGGAAAACATTTCTCTACATTTCAGAGCATGGGAAGAACGAAGTGTATGTCGTGCTGACATCACTTCCCAAATGTGGAATAAATGCATAGTTCATGTAAACCCGATTTACCATGTTGTTGTGTACAAACACACAACTCGTGTCAAAACGAGCAACCGACTCTGAAATTCCATATCCGAATTCACAAAATTAAAATTACCTACATTTTTGGAGTGCAAAAGTGTCCTCATGAAGTCTGAAAATCTACTAATATGGTGGATTGCTTACCATCTTAAATTTAGATTAGAGCCTTCAAAGGGTGTATTGCATCAGGGATGGCTGTGCAAAATGCAGTAATCACCCTGATACTCGCAGGTTGCGGGTATTCACAGACATTTGTAAGGTTGTTTCCCTTGTACGGCAGAATATTGTACACAGAAATCGTCTAATATAAAGATTGTGTCCTTATATACTTTACACAGATTTGGCCCTTAACTTCCAATAGGACAATATTTCCGAGGATGACATGTAGGTCATAATATTTTGGTCAGAAGATATTGTGGTAGCACTCCAGGTAGGGTAAGGGGTTTTTACACGGGGGGGAAAAAATGGGGAAAAATATTGACGTGGGGGAGAAGAAAATTGTAGATGCCTAACTGAGCATTTCCACATGTGCTCGAGCATATTTTACACCTCGTGGAAAATCGTCACGAGTAAGCATTGGAAATCAGTTGTGCACCTGCTGAAAGTCTGTGTCTATTGTAGATTTTCATGAGTAGTCCTTGAAAATGGGGGGGCATATTATCAAGCAGAGCGATAGGCAATTATCGCCGCTTTAGCGGTCGTTTTCGGCCGCTAAGCGGCGATAATTCTATTGCCCTATTAGCAAGCTATCGTTAACTGATGTTAGCGACAGCTTTTAGGCGATAGCGAGCGGTTTGGGGTCCGCTTTGCATGTCAGCGATGTTTATCGCTAATGACATGCAAAGTGGGCGTACCCAACCAGTTAGCGACTGAAAGCAGTCGCTAACGTCGCTATCGCCTATTAGCAAAGCAGGCATAGCAATGGAAATATTTGCGCTAAGCGCGAATATCTCCAAATACTAACACCTGCCCAGACCAGGTCTTAGCCATGTTATCCAATGGGAGGTGGATAACATGGCTAAGAACATTTCGTCGCTAATGCGTGAATATCGCTGTATTCTCAGCGATATTCACACATTTCGCCACTATCGCTGGATATTTTACCACAATGGAGAAAAACGTTCCTAATAGCATGTTTTCTCCGCTAACATATCCAGCGATAAAAAAATGCGCTAAGCACATTTTGCGATAAATATCGCTTTTCCTTGGTAATATGCCCCGGAATCCTTTGAGAATACACAAAAACTCAGAAATGTACCACATATCTAGGAAGAAATACAGCGGAGAAGAATTTTCCATCTTGTCAGCAGGGCTTGGTTAAAATATACCGCGCTGTAATAAAACTAAACAAATCTCAGCGCAGTCCGCAATTGATCTATATTTGAATGGCCTAATGTTAAGGATTGACAGAGGAAGTCTTTGCTGTTTCTTGGCGTGCTTGTCTCGCGGCAGGTTTCCTCTTGAGTGCCTTCTTTTCCACGTGCCACTCTGCCTGATGAAGTGATATGCTGCGTTGTCGTTTAATTTCCTGAAATGTCTGTGTGAGCAGAGGAAGCACACAAAAGGCCACTTCACAAAGACGTCTCTGTCGCTGCTTCACCACCCACGCGCCACAGATACAATCTGTTTCATAATGCATAGTCTATGATGGAAAAAAGAGTGAGTGATGCCTGGTAATTGTTCCTCCAGGCCTAGGACTCGAGCAAATTTAACTTTTCTGCATTTATGTGGCAGTTTTCCCTCAATTTATTTTAGACATTATTTTTTTTTTTTAAATATGAGAAACTAATTGTATTATTTTGAATCTTTTTAAGGCCAGTCAACGGAGGACAGGATTGCCCCGGTGTTAACTTTGAATATCAGCTTTGTAATACCGAGGAGTGCCCAAAACATTTTGAAGACTTCAGAGCCCAGCAGTGCCAGCAGCGCAACTCTCAGTTTGAGTTCCAGAATGCCAAACACCAGTGGCTGCCCTACGAGCACCCCGACAGTAAGTTGTTTATGTAATGGTTGAATAGGGTTGTACCATACTTGCTTCAAGGTCTCTCAATGGGTAAGATGATGGTGGAGTATGAGCACCTGGGCCTGTGCTTTATAAAGGAAAATTCATTCAGCTGCCTTACAGCAACACCCAAAAAGACCACAGGAGGGCGACAAATGATTTCAAACACTGCCTTGATGCTAGGAGAAATGGAGTGCCCATATAACAAAATGGCATTTTGCTTGGAGTTGTAAAAATTCTTGCACCGCAGTTGATGGAATGATTTTGATATCAATGTACATCTCGTGATCTAATGCTGGTGGAATATGCGTTTTTGGAAACCTATTTGTTCAGAGCATGTGTGGCTGTAGACGCACATGCTTTGCATACTTCTACCATCTAGAGTTGAGCCCGGGCATTACAAGTTATATCTCTTTTTTAAAATGTTGAGTCTCAGGATGTGGAGTGAATCCTCCCATAGTCCGCATTGCCCATGAGCACCAGCTCCACCCTTAGATTGCTTGTCTCCGCTATTGGTTGGACGTGTTAAGCTTCTGCTATCTATGCATTTGCTCATGACAAATTTGCGCCCTGCTTCGGTTCATCGTTTCTGTTGAAAAACAACAATTGCGTTTGGTATCTGCACCTCGAAATTATGTGATCGGCTCCACGACTGGATGCATTTCACCAGATCTGCTCTCCTCTCAGTTACTGAGGACATGGCCAGCCAGTCAGGGCCAAGGTGTTTATATCCCATATAGAGAACAAGTATAACCTCTCCTGAGGACTCCCTCTAGTCAACAGCCTGGTTCCACCAAACTTTCTGGTGGCTTACTCTACTAGCAAGAGTGCATCAGCTTAAGCCTCAGAGGATATCACGCCCATACTTAAGGAAAGTAAGTACAGCAACACTGTTTCTGGTTTTATTGAGAGGATGGGGATGCTCTCAAGTAGCACCTCTCTGATGCTAATAGAAAGAGGAGTGAGGAGTTGGTTGCAGAGGGAAAAGTAATCTCCAGTGCAAGCATACAGGTGCCCTAGAGGCTGCCGACACTCCTCCCACAGTATTAACACCAGAGTCTTGCTCCATAGACACGCTTAGCTTCACAAGTCCGGATTTAAACCAGAGTATGTGGATTTACTTGGTTTCCTCGCTGTGCATATACATATCCTGCCAAGTAGCTATTTTATTTTGATTCTTAGATTTGTTTCCCATAAGGCATTTAATTTGATTTTCCTAGATTGTTTGTATTCCTATATAGTTTGACCAACCATTAACCACTCCAAGATGGCAGAGCTTTGCTTGCTTCTGTTCATATTATACTGTTTCGGTAGACCCGTTTGTTTTGTCTATTTTTGAGGTACCCCAGTCACCCACAAGGTTGGATTCCTATGTTTTATTGTAACATAGAATGTTCCTGGATGTCCATTCGATTTGCGCTTATAATATGGAAGGTTGGAGAATGCCTTCATAGTATGTCTAGCAAGATGGCGGAGCCTTACCATTACACCAACATGGAGGACATAGGTGGCTCGTTTTTCTTAGCATGAACTTTTACAGTGGTTCCACTTTTTTATTTTGGCAATTTTCAATGTGTTATTTATTTATAGGTTGAGTTTCCTCCTGATTGTTGATGCAATGGTTTGCTTAGCGGCTTGTTCTCAAATAGAGTAGTTTACATGGCCCACTCTAAGATGGCAGAGATTTGGTCTTGGGCATGCATGTCTCGTTGGCAATGTGATGGTGGTCACTCAGGATTTAGTAAGCGCATATTGGCACGGCCGCATACACTGTTGACTCTGGTGAAGTTGTTTGCCTTTTCCTCATGTCATATTAATTTGGTACGGAGGATTTTAGTGTATTATACTTGACAGCAGTCTTACTAAGGTAATGGCCCCATGCAAAGGGCCTATCTTTGAGTCTTACTAATAGAGTTTCCTCACTTATTTCTACTAGAATAATTCATGGCATCATGTTGGAATGTGTAAGTTAGTGGTCTTTTTAAGTATATTGATTTTTCTGAAGTGTAATAGGTTCAATCACTCACTCAGATTCAGGTTTTAAGACATTTTGAGATAGGTTGATGTACTGTGCAACTGGAATTTAACTACGTTTGCTTTACTTTTCGACTGAGCTGATAAGTGTTCTTTGATGTGGTTGTAGATATAGGATGCTAGCACGGTGCCCTTCAAACACTATAACGGGTTGCTATTATTAGGATGGAGTGAGGTTTTGGTGTGGTGTAGTGTGGTTTAGCTTGGTGTGTGGTGTTTCACAACATGGTGTTCCTGGTGGCGTACTTCAAAATCTAATCTCTAATGTAATATCATTATGTTATTTTTTACCTACGGTAGCTATTGCAGTTAACTTTGATTTTTGGATAACTTGTTTTAATTCTGCATCCTGACCTCTTCGATAGGTTGCATATAGGGGGTCTCTAATACGAATTATGGTCTTATATACTACTTAGATGCCTGCAAACCTAAATATCGACTTATAGACCACTACATGCTCTTATGATTGGACTCATAAGCCTTCTACAAGGAAAAGGACTCTGAGAAGGAGGTCTTCTGGAATTACTGTGATTATGTTGAGTGATCGACACACTATCAAAGGTCACAATTGGAACTTCAAAATATTGCTTAAACCTTCATGACAGTGGGCTGGTGCTGTTTCTAAACCCTAGAAAGATTTGAAGTATTGTCAAATAAACACATATGTTCATTCTTTGTACTTGAAGTAGGCCTTGCTCAAATGATTTTATGATGAATTATGAATACAACTATTTGAATGTATGATGCATTGAAGGGTTGGGTTGGATATTGTATTTACAAATTCACTAACTGTGTGAATCCTTATGAAATAATTCCTTCAGTAGTCTTTACTCTTTTACATTGTTGTACCCAGTCTCCTGAGGGATTAATGGGTTGCACTAGTGTAGGTTACTGTTTCGAAATATTTACCTACATTTTTCCACCTCTCCCACTCATCCAATACATGGTGTGGAAGAAAAGGCAAGTCTCCATGAACATCATTCTGGTGTCACAAACCTGGGCCAGACAGCCTGGTTACTCAATGTTGTTAGACATATCTATCAACCCCCAACAGAAACTCCCCATCAGGCCAGACCAATTCTCACTCGATAGCATGGCAAATCAGACACCCAGACAGCTCAATGCAGCAATTTTGCTCCTGAGGTCTTAGAATGTGGGTACTTAAACCTCCCAATGGAGTGTATGGCTACATTGTAAGAAGCTGACAGACCTACCACACGTGCATGTTGTGCTGCAAAGTGGAAGTGTTTTTGTGCAGTACTGCCTCGCAAATCGCGTGTATGCCTTTAGCATGAGCCGGGTATCATTTTCTACTACTTATATGTTCAGAAGGAGTGAGCATATACTTTAAAGCATCTTCAATTAGCAGTTTTACCAGCATGCATGCACAACTGGGAAGGCTCATTCCTTTTAAGGATTCCTGTAGTTAAAGCATATATGGATGGTCTTAACACCTTCGGTGCTCATGATGGCTCCAGGCCGCCATGAATCACGGTAGGAGTGTGTTCTGGATGGCCGGGAGCGGTCAGGACGTTGCCGCTCCTCCCACACGCTATTAATTCCCCGCCTGTGCGGGCGAATTAATCAGCGGGCGGAGTTCTGACAGCTCCTGGCCATCATGAGCACAAGCCTACCGTGAATAATGACGGCGGGAAGCCTTCATGAGCACCGCAGCGCCACGCCCTCCCCGCACCACGGAGAAATTCGCACCGCGGCGAAGGGGTTAAAAGGGTCATACCTACAATAACACCTCCAATACCTGGTTGGAACTTGACGGTGGATCTTATCAGGCTGATTGGACCACCTTTCACACCACTGTAACCTCACACCCCTTACAGGCTGTCCAGCAGTACCCACAGGGCTGCTCTAACGGATCAGTGAGTGGGCCGTTGTTTTTGTGGCTATTTGTGGGACAGTTTATTGTCTGCTGAGCTGCTTTTTACGGTTGATTTCAACAAGCATTGCCTGCAGGAAGCGCAAATCCATGCAGACTTCATGACCTTGAAAAACTGTTATAGAGCGTGCGTGTTCTTCCAACTTCAAAACGGATCCGATTTAGAAACATGGGACCCTTTTTTTAGCTATCTATTTCACCAATGGGGGCAATGCCCCTGTCCGACCCTGGCAGGTGGTTAGATTTGATTACTTTAAACTCAGTACAAAAAAACCCTCTCTGCCCAGTGGGCAGCAGTGTTCTGACATTCTGCCTGTCCTTTTCAGGACAGCACGGAACTATGGGGCAGTTGCTCAGCAAATTCACCTCCAATATTTAAGTAAAAAGGCCAGGATGAGTGGCCCCCCACCTTCCAGGAGGACCTCTGGGAAAGTACACTAACTCTCTCTCGGTCACCTGTGTTTATTTCTATATCTGAACCTCTCGTTTTCTCTCTGCCTACCTGTACCTCTGTTTTTTTGGGTTCCTCGGAATGTCATATTTCAACTACTTTTGAGCTACAATTAGTACAAAAGTGGGTAATAACATTCAAAGTTGTTATCGAACAGGGGACCCCAACATATGTCTGGCCCGGGGCTCCATAAGACCTTAAGACGAATCTGTCCCTGCTGGGTGATTATATGGGCGCGGGAGATTTCTTAATCACTCTGGCAACGTGGTTAGTGAGGCAGGCCTTTTCTTTTCATATTAGGCAGAGTTAACTCATACGAAATAAAGAGATGTCAGTCCGGGTACCATTAATTGACAGCCTCAAAGCAGTTTAGTTGGAAAGTCAGTATGCCGGAAAAGGAGCCACGTGTTTATGTTAAGGCACTTCGGGGCAGATTTACAAGCCCCTGGTGCTACTTTTGCGTCACTTTTAACATGGGAAAAGAGACGCAAAAGTGGCGCAAGGGGCTTGTAAATCTGCTCCCTTCCTGTTTTGATGTGCTCGGCACTTTTCGATGAAAAGAAAATAATTTACTGCGCAAATACACAGAATAGATATCAAAATGTTCGATATTCTCTCTGCAAAGGTTTCTGTGCTTCGCGAGAGCTCTGTTGAACATTTAAATCTCACTAATTCCATCTTCCCTCTCACAGGCAACAAAAGATGCCATCTCTACTGTCAGTCAAAGGGAACCGGGGACGTGGCCTACATGAAACAGCTGGTTCACGACGGCACCCGCTGTTCCTACAAGGACCCCTACAGCATTTGTGTCCGGGGAGAATGCGTGGTAAGCAATATCTCCTTCTTGCGTCATTTGATGTACTTCACTCAGTGGGAGATATCTGTCATTGCTTTTTCTACATCTCTGCAGGTGGGTAGTGAGTTGTAGCACGCAACGAAGAAAAGAGGTCTTTTTTGTAGGCTACTGGCAAAACTTTAACGACTTCTTGTAGGCCGGTCATCATATAGCAACGCAATGCACTAATGCCGCTGTACCATTTTGTCCCTGAGATCATGGTTGCTCTCTTGCACTGTTTGTAATGTGTCTTTCGCATATGATTTTAGTACAGCCTACTTAACTCATGCTGTCAAGCCTCTCTGGCTATGATCATCCTATTTATACAGCAAATTTGACCAAACATTTTGATGAGTAACATGGCGTCAAATTTATTGACTTGCATGCAAAATATTATGTCGCTCGCAGGCAGAAAGTGCTCAAATCTTTACAAGTCATAATTGAATACAATGTACAAGCTCACACATCCAATATTACACCCGCTTGGCCTTTGCACCCTTTCAAATTTGATAACCTTTGAATCCATGTTTGGTGCCTTCTTTGGTGACCCCTCCATCTCAGCTACCTGTCATAATTCGCTGACTAACTGCTTGTCCATGGTGGACTGCCTGTGGTCAGCCTGGGCTGTAATGCCTATTCTGCCTTAGGAAGTGATCCCAGTAACATCTGCAGATCGCCATGCTGTCTGGTATTCCAGGTCCTCCTGAGTCTAAGATGCACTCTTTGGGCCAATATTTGTGACTTGGAGGTCTTTATTTTATACCATAAGGTTGTCTTTTCTGCTTTAGTATCTGTGATTTTGTCCTATCGACCTTGGCATACCAGAATATGCTCGGTCTCAGTATTTCTTCAGAGTTGGGTGGCAGGACAGAAAATGCTCTCCCTGGTCTGGTAAGGTACAACTTCTTGTTCTGGGGAGTTGAGATGCCCTTATATTTCCCCTTTGGAGTGATTAGGCCATTTGAAAATTGCCCTCCTCTTCTGGCCTACTGGAGAGTTGACCTCCTACTCTCATGGGGCCATATCACCTTGCCCTGAGGTCCATCCTTGCAGAATGGGGAACCTGCCTTAGTGCAGATTTTTCTGTGCTGCTTCCAGCTTCTGTTTTGTTGCTGCCACTAGATGGAGAGGAGAGCACTGCGCTCTCCTCATCCTGGTGCTATGTTTTTTCTTTGTGCATCCTGGACCTTCTACCAGATTATGTCTCTAACCCTCTAAGCCTGCTGTATGGGACGGCTTAATTATGACTTGGATTTGTACAGCAATATTTCTCAGTTCCGCTGTCGCTTGTAGAATTCTAGCACACTAATCCTCAGTCTCAGGCATCGGACCCCAGCGGACAACAAATGCCATTCCATGAACTTCTGCAGCTTTTACGCTAATCCTTACAAATGGAACATAGTTATGAGCCGATCATCTGGAGTAGGAATTGAAATTGTATTTATTTATTTGGTCTTGGTTAAGTATTTGCAAATCCCTTGGCAAATATGTATTTTTTTTTGATATTCAAAGTTTGCTTACCTTGCAAAATACCATATCAGTTTTGAGGCTAGTCCTTTGTAACTTTCAGCTTCGGCCAATCAGACAGTAAAAGCCAACTATCATAGTTTCAAGGTTTGTTTTAAAAAATTAACTTCAGCCTCTAAATGAGCGAAACAAATTTTCCATTTTAGCATTCAGATTTTAGAGCTCCACAGCCAGAAGACTTACCCAAGAAATGTCTTCACTTGTGCTATTCTGAGGGAAGGTATCACTCCTATTTGAATGCTACAGACACATCATGGCGGGCCCAGATGATGCTAGAAAGATACAGATTTAGGAAAATAGCAATCCAGATACTGCCCCACTTATAATCCACAGAATGGTGACTGAAAGTTGAAGACTTTTGATCATGAATGATCTTTATTTTTCATATTTGCCAGTTGTCGGAGCCCAAAGGAGCATTGTAGGTAGACTTGAGTGACCTTTATCATGTAGACGGACTCTGAGCATCTTTTGATATCCACTGACAACCCAGACCCATTAGCCTCCTTAAACCCAGTGATGTATTGCCACTTTCTCCTCTGGAGAGCACACCACCCACCTCTGAAAACAAAATGCTATAACTAATTCACATAAAAGATTACAATGAAATATTCATCAACGTAGTGAACTTTGGCCAACTCTTACATAGTTTACAACATACCTTTGCTCCTACAATGATCCCACTACAGTATTTAACAATGTAGCATTAACTACCTATCTTACATATCTCTGCAGAAAGTGGGTTGTGACAAAGAAATTGGTTCCAACAAAGTGGAGGATAAATGTGGAGTCTGTGGAGGAGATAACTCCCACTGTCGAACTGTAAAGGGAACATTTACCAGAACTCCTAAGAAACCTGGTAAGAAAATATTTTTTGTGAGTTAAGATGTGTATGTGTTAATAAAATGGGCACAATAATTAATTTCTGCTGCGAATACTGTTATATGACCAACACATGGGACAATTTGTAAGCATTTGGGGCCCGATGTAGGTAAATCTTTTTTACCACTTCTTAAATACAGATTCATACCGAATCGGTATTTAAGAAGTGGTAAAAAAGAGGAGGGCAGATGTAGGTAATTGTATTCTTACAATTACCGAATCGGAAGGAATCGGTATTATGCCCATTGATTCCTATGGGCATTGAAGCCCATAGGAATCAATGGGCATTCCCGAATCGGTATTTACCGAATCGGTAAATACCGAATATTGCAAGGGTGCAGGGGGTGTCACTTTGACACCCTCCGGCACCCCAATTACAGGCATGTGTGCCATGTGGCACACATACATGCCCTAAGGGCATGTCTGTCTGTCACATGGCACAGGTGTGCATGCACAGATGTGCATGCACACCTGGATTCGGTATTTCACCACCCAATTGGATTGGGTGGTAAAATACCGAATCTAAAAGGCCTGTAGCACTGGAAACAGTGCTACCTGCATCAGGAATTTTCCGAATCATAAAAATTACCGATTCGGTATTTTACAGAATCGGTAAATTTACCGATTCAGTAAATTTACCGATTCTGTAAAATATAGCCCCCTACATCTCAATGACCCATTTACCGGTCGGTAACGGCCGAATTCGGCCGTTACCGACCGGTAATGGCCACCTACATCGGGCCCTATATATTTATTTTAAGACTCAAATTCACGTTCTGGATATCAACAGTGGCCATGATTGACACTCAGTTTTAGGTTTTGGGTATTTGTAACAAAGTTTGGTTACTCACCCCAAATCATTTGACATAAGAAGTGTCTCCTTTGCGGCACTATGTGGAGGGTAATAATGCACTGAAGGAATATGACTCCAAAGGAAAACTTAAATAAATGGAGATCCACCATTGTGCTGCTTTAAACAGTATCAGATTTTAATACTTTGCTTTTGCTATATTCTCTACCGCCCTGACAGTTTGTGTCTCATCCATTAATATGCATATTATTACTTATAATGAAACTAGCTATGAGGGGCTTGATGTTGCCCTTTTGCTTAAAAATACAAGACTTGTTCAATTCCTACATTTAGGACAGTGCCAAGCAGAGTGATCTTTTGACTCGATAAACTGTAGCACAGAATCTACAACATGGCAGCCTCAGGATCCCAGACAGCCACACTGATTCTTCTCAACCACAAAAAAATATTGGGCTACCAGCCAATGAAGGTTAACACAGAAAACCTGTTGCATAATCCAGAATTTTATTTTTACTGCATCCATGTCCCCTTTATTATCTATTAGGGGCATATCATGGACACTGGGTGGCACTTAGTAGTACTAGTAACTGCCCTTCCAATCTTTACACTGTAAGGTTCACACTAAATTTCTATTGTACAGTCCATGGGCATTGACCATGTTAAAGTATACTTACATGAGCAATCCTATACATAATTGTGATGCATGGCATGCAAGACATCTGATTTGGTAGTTTTATGAAAAAGTTTCATGTCATCTTCTTCACCTTACTTTAGCTGGAGCTTGTACTTCCATATGGTTATTGTTAGGCGGTGTTTGGAAAGCATGATGTCAGCCATTATTGGAAAGTGTGTTGTCACCCAATATAGAACCTCTTTATACTTTTCAGGAACTCTTTTTTCAAATTGTACTGTATTTCAAAATGTCTGTGTATGTGAAATAATACAGTTGTATACAGAACGCTGTTGCATTTACGCAAACTAAAAGTTGTGGACTGTTTTTACTAACTATTGCTTTAACGCGGTAGCCAGAATAAAATTGTAAAAAACATAAGATACATAAACACAAAATACCACACCCCACTACCACCATCATGTGCAAAACAGCAACTTGGAGCCACCTCACCTCTTATATTTTAGAAGCATTTGACACAATAATTAGTGAATGATTGATTATAGTTATATGATGCTTCCTTATGGGAAACCTCACCCTCAAATCACCTGCAGAGTTTAAAAGTGCAACAATATAGCTATTGTAAGTAAATTGCATGAATAACGTTGAGAATATACCACAAAAGTACATCAACAACCCCATCCCTCCTACTTCCCATCCCATTTCTACTCCCAAAATCCCAATCTTACATATTTCAATTCACATTTGAGCATTTATCTAACATCACCTGCTTTAAAGTGCTGCTGGCATATATGTTTATATACATATATATTTATACAGTACGTACACTAATTAACCTCTTCCAACAGGAAAGCATTTAAGCAAGAGGTGCCATAAAGAATTCAAGTTGCTGGAAAATGAAATCTGCAAGTATCCTCCTTAAAATCACCTACATGGTTCTTCATTCAAAGCTTAGTCTTACTTTCATTGACTATTATGATTTACTGTCTTTTACTGAGGCATGCTGGCTGCATTTTATCTCCAGTATATACATGTAACAAAGCCTAATTTAGATGTAAAATCGATAAAATGCACAAAACTTGAAAAGTAGTCAATGAAGTCGCAAGACTCAGTTCCCCGACCACTAACTGAAAATGTTCTGTTTAAGGGAAGACAAGAGGCGCCTTCTCGTTGCCCAAAGGAGCTCGCAACGTTTCTCTTTCCGAGACCAGGGTGACTAGGAATGTCATGGGTAAGTCGTTTGAGGATTGCAGAAGGCTGGGCATCCAGAAAGTTCTTAGAGCGGCAAGTGTCTCAGGACTGTGCGTATCTCTGACTCTTAACCCTCAGGCACTGCAATAACAGTGTTAGAGGTTCATGCTTTTCTCATTGGATATCCTTCAGATTGATTGGGTGGCAAGGTTCATCATACTTCAGCACAATGGGATGAAATAGCTAGGCCTTTCAAATGTTGTCAATTGCAGAGGGAAGTGTTGTATAAAATCATACTCAATCCCTGCAAAGCATTGCCAACTACTGCATCAAATGAAGTACAACACCTATCAAATCACATACTCCTAATCCCCAGTAACTATATCGCAGTGTCAACCATATTCAGCATGCCAGAAACCCCTACTTTGTAAACATTTTTGGAGGTCACCCAATCTCTATACAGTTGTAGAAAGCTACATTTTATATTTCAGAAGTATCAGTACTCTGCATAGAATTATAATTGTCAGCTGCTTTTCCATTTTTACCTTGATAATCCCCTTCATAAATCAGTCATATTAAATTGAATAGTTTTTAGTTGTAGGTTATGGGATGTTGTGTGACACACTGGAAGTGTCGTTGTTCATTGCAGTTTTCTACAACTGTATATGCAGACAAAACCTGTTGCTTGATAAACCATTTTATAGTTCAGCAATGCTCTAAAGCTTGCATGACAACTTTGCAGAATACAGGCATTTTATCACCTGTATTTTTAACTTGGCTACATTTCTAAGTTTTCATAATATTTTCTTCAATAGATATTGGGCGGCAAAATATGCACTTTCCCTCACAAACACAGCATCTACGAATATTGACCACTTGTGACTTCAAATAATGATGCCTCCATCTCAAAAAGAGCAATGCAAATGGTGTTGTGCTTAAACAAATAGTGCTAATTGATATACTGTGACACATTCTCTCTGCTCTGTCATCCACTGAGGTGTACTGTGGAAATTTTGCATTGAAAAATTTAAATTCTACCATATCCTACGCCGAATGGTAGACTCAGTTTGTACCGTGTACAGTAGTAGAGACCTGGTACAAGTCATTGAGAAGATTTGTATTATAATATCCATGGAAAACATGAACCTCTTCTTGGTATTGCTAGTTGCTATAGCTTCAACAATAAATAACAAGGTGAATGGACACTAGGTTTGTTGCTATCAGACTTTTTGTGTTCTTAGTGGAGGCAGGAGGTATCAGTTTTATTTTTGTGATCAACCTATGTGCCATTCAGGTCTCACTTATCATACTGCTTGTAGGATATGGATGCCCACCTCTGCAATTAGGATTGTCATGATGTAGCACTCTACTAACCGTAGCTGTTACTTTTTGTTTTCCTTCTTGCTTCCTCTTCTGAACACTTCACATGCAAAGGGTACCTTAAGATGTTTGACATACCCCCTGGTGCTAGACATGTGTTTATCCAAGAAGACGAGGTATCGCCTCATATTCTTGGTAAGTGTTTCTCTCCTCATGTGTGATGTGAATGCTTCGCGGCTATCCTAAATCATCAAGTGCGAATGATTGAAGGAACAAATAACAGAATTAACTTGTATGATGATGACTGTAAAGTTTAGAGTGGCTTCTTTACAGATCTGGTAACTCTACTTATCAACAAATCATAGTTCGCTTTGAAACTTGGTGGCTATCTTTGGCTTTTTAAATTTTTTTAGAATTATTTGGATGTTCAATAGACATATACATTGAAAGATAGCATCTTGCTCATTAAAGCGGTCAGCGTATATTGCAATTTAGTCAAGTATGTGCTATTTGTGCCAAATGGCCATAATCAGTTTAAAGCAAATGTACAGAAGTGAGAAAAATGTTGAGGTTTTTCTACAAGCAAAAAACCCTTTACTCACAATTTGGATTCAATTCTGTGTTACTGCTATAGAGTTACATTGTTCAATTTGCAGATGTGTGGCCCAATAGAATAGACGGGCACATGGAATATTCATGAGTAAGAAGCAAGGTATAATATATGCCTGAGGTGTCCATAGCAACTTTACTGTCAGGGACTGGCATCAGATTTTAAATCCTGGGACTAGAGCCCGATGCATACTTTGAAGTGGCAGCTGTACCTGTGCTCTAAATGTATGCACTGGATTATCTGGGAATGAGTATGGCATTACCTCCTTAAATACTCAAATACTGAGCAACTCACAATGAGGCCCTTAGAATGCTCCACTTATAGTGTAGCTAGAATCCTAGTTCGGATTCAAATAGACCTCCTATGCTCTGAGTTTGGGCCCAGACTAGCATCAATTAGCATGTAGGCTGTAGATTGGTTGGCTTTCACTAAGATCCCTACAATACATTTAATATTCATACTCAAGGTTCTCCAAGGTACGTTGTCAATTATTGGTTAAATGGGATGACATCTGAGGGAACATTCTTAGGATGATGAGAAAATATTAAATTGGAGCAGAACACAAACAACATTCACAATCCACTTTTCTGTGCAGCAAAATATCAAATAACAAAGGGGACTGTAACTATGTTGAAAGGCCATATTCTGGAAACAGAGGGAAAATCGGTGTACAGAATAGTGGCTTCATATAATATTTTGGTTGGAAAGTGGTACTTGCTGTTTGGTCATCTTACCAATGTCAAGTTAATATAGAAGCAAACTTTGACAAAAAATGGCAGCTTATTGATAGTAATTATAAGTTTACGTCTTTCACATTCAGCTTTTATTGTTTTTGAGAAGTATTAATGACAAATGTAGCAATCAGGATAGATAATGGGGACTCTGCTTCAGCTTAACTCGTTTATCTATTTTGCCCTTACTGGCTCTGATATGGGGTTGCCAGCGGGTTGGTATTTCACTAGCCATACCAGCAATTCATCTTTAGAACTTGTGCTAGAAATTGTTAAATATTTACAATATATTGCCTAGAATTTGTTTATACCAAGAATGGCTAGTTTTCATTTCCCTCCTTTTCTCTTTCTTTCACACTTCCTGTATCTTTATCTCACTCCTGCAGGCTGTTTTCATCCTTGCATTTTCCCTTTGTCATGGATTCCCTATCTTGCTGTGCCTCCCTCCTTCCCTCTTTTGCGATGTTGGTCAAAGTCTGATGGTGAAACTCAAGTCTCAGTTCCCATAAATGAGTTCTGGTGCTAACCAATTGCAACTAACAGCACAAATCACCCACTGGTTGATCCTCTCTCTTTATGAAGGCATTAGTGAAATATAGTATCCTATATACTATCCACATTGCTAAGCACATCAGTTCACTACCTCATTTGATCTTATCTTTGTTGACAGTCCATATGTGGGCAAATATCTAGCATCTTATTTATACATTTGGGGCTTTAGATAAATTGAAATATTTCAGCATCGGTTAGGCACATCTGTGAAAAAGATTTAGGGAAAGGTTGCTGCAAGATCTCTGCTGCATGACCACTGATTTGCATGATACAGTTTTGAACCTGTGTGCATTCAATGAATTCTTTTATGCAAGAGTGCCGAAGCCTCCTAAAATATTTTAGAGTATGCAATGAGATCACATGGAGATATAAACTACAGTACTATGCAATTAATGTTATTCAGGCAACGCATTATGCATTTTTCCTCATTTGTCTACGCAAATACGGGTAGGGGTTCTTTGTAAAATATCTATAGTAAACAAGGCAAAATGTGTGGTTCTTACGTGTTCTCCCCTACAGCTATTAAGAACCAGGCCACAGGGCACTACATTCTGAATAGCAAAGGCGAAGAGTCCAGGTCGCGTTCGTTCATAGACCTTGGAGTGGAATGGGAGTACATCATAGAAGATGACATTGAAACGCTTCACACCGATGGGCCGCTTCATGACGCTGTTGTTGTTCTGGTACGTGTCTCCATTTTAGATTTCATTCATTTTGCATCATTTTACTTTAAACAATATGATGCCAAATCTTTTTGGACATTATGTTGTATATACAGGGTTTGTAAACTGTGGAGGGGGGTGCCTATTGTAGTTAAATGTGATTTGCTTTTGAATTTATTTTTCTACAATTATGACAAATCAAATCATGCTTTGGTACACAATACAAAAAATCACCTGTATTGCCTCATCTCATCATATCCAATAGACAAAAACCTATTGTTTGGCTTAAGTCAGACACAATGCTTATTCATTCCTTCTGCCACCCTCCTGCACCACAAACCACCTCCACACAGAGATGTATTACAGAACGTGACGGAGCTGAGGGCTCAAATAGTTTCAGCCCTAGACTGTGTGTCACATTGTGTGTCACTATAGAGTTGGGGAACAGTAGGCGGACCTCTTACTGTAGTGATGTTCTTTGGATAATAGCTTAGTAATGGTTAACCAGAAGCAGTGTTCGGGTCCGAATGGAAGGTGGTATGAAAAAAGACCTTCACACAGGGTTCCTGCTGCCAAAGGGTTGGACATAGAGTTATGTATGGTGTGTGCAGGACATCTGGTTTCAAGATTTGAGTGGGGGTTCATAACAAGAGAGGTAAGCACAAACCAAATGTTTAGTTGAAAAAGGAAGTATTAAGTTCTTAATTGAATTTGTGGTAAAGAGCTCCTAATTGTTCAATAGATTCCAATTTGTTCTTGAGATAGAATCCAATGGTCAGGCGTGGCCGGTACAGGTAAGATCGGTGTGGCGGGGCGGTTGGGAGAGGATGTTGTTGACATACGATGGGATAGGTAAAATAAAATAAATAAATAAAACCACTTATCTTGCGCTTGGCGAGCGCAAGGTAAGTGTCTTTTTTTTATTTTTTAAATTTAATTTTATCTATCCCGTTGTCTATCGAGACCCCCCCACCGCCTGCCCTAGCAATCTTACCTGTGCTGGCCATGCCTGCCAATGGTATTTATGATTTTGTTTCAGTGAGTCTTCATTCTTGTCTACCCCGAACTAGCGTGCCTCACTGTCTCCCTCGTTGCTTGATGCGATACCGTGCATGGCAAAGATTGATGGTTGTGTCGATTGGCCACAGATCTCCCTATCATAAACTATGGGGAAAAATAAGAACATTTATTAAACTTGAAAACATTTGTTAAACTATTTTTTTTTTTTTTAAAACCTTTATTGCCAGAAAAGTCATACAAATACAGACCTACAACCCCACAGGGCCGGTCAGTAATAATCTGCATCACATTCGAAAACAGTACAAGGCTCACCAACCCCTGGGTTCAGCCGCGATGTTACACGTTAATAAACAGAGCTAGCGGCTGTAGGAGGATAATAAAAAGGTTTCAAATTTTATATTTTAAACAAAACAACACAGAAACAAAGTCCGAGGTAATGACTGCTATCGAGGTGACCATCTCTGTCAGCGGGGGGGGGGAATCCAGCCAATGAGGCTGGTCTAAAGAAGGATAAATCCTAAGGGGGTGGAAAGAAGGGCCAAGAGTGGACAATCAGATTATGTATTATAGGAGAAGGATGCATGGAATGCGAGGTCACGGGGACAGAGGGGTAGTAACGGAGTCTACGAAGGGGGGGGGGGTACAAATCTCTCCTCGATACGCATTCCACTGGCCCCACACCTTTCCCCATTTCCTAGGCCTACCACGGGCGGTATACACCGTTTTCTCCCTAAACATACACCAATCCATGCATTCCATCCACGCCGACGCCGAAGGTGCCCTCTGGGACCCCCATAATTGGGCTCTAGTCCCTTGGCGATCATGTTGCCAAGGGCGGCCCACCGAGTCTGTGCCACGCTATAATCATTTGGCTCCCAGACGTTCAAGAGGCACCTCCTAGCCTCTGGCAGTAATGACACACCCGTCACCTCTTCCATAATGTCATGCACGCGTCTCCAATAAGACACCACATCCGGACATTCCCATATGATATGGAGAAAAGTAGCAAGCATACCACAGCCATGCCTGCACAACCCATCCAATGAATAACCCATCCTCATCAGGCGTGGACCCGTGACATAGACGCGGTGTAAAATCTTCAATTGCACTAGCCGGAGACGCGCCGGAATCGCCACTTCCTTCGGAGACGACACCGCGGCCTGCCAGTCTTCGTCATCCAACTCAAGCCCATCCGTGGTCCAGGCATTACGAAGCTGTACAAGGAGGTCAGAGCGGTCGTTAATAAGCTTCTTATATATAAGAGAGATGGTACTGTCAGGGACATGTCCATCGAGCACCCGATCTTCCAGGGGGGAGGACTCCGGGACAACGGCACCAGCCGGGAATACCGACGCAAATGCATGGCGAATCCGAAGATAGCGGTAGTATTCCCTATCACTCAGGCTATATTCCCGCTGGAGTTCGGCAAAAGTCTTGATCCTGTCCTTGATCAGGAGGTCCCCTACTCGACTAATGCCTATAAGATCCCACTTGTCGAACCCCTTCGTTGCCTAGAGATTCCCCAGCCGTTCGGCTGCATAAAGTGGAGTTGCTCTGGTCAGCCTGTCCGTCCATCCCGTGGCAGCCGTCGCACTAGTCCATACTCGCACCGCGACCCCAGTAGGACCAGTAAGTTTCTTCCTAGCCGCTTTAGAGTAAAGTGCCCTATTGTAGTCGCCACCCGGTAGCTGCCATTTGTCCATCTCGAATGCAGGGTTAGGGGTCGGACCATACATGGCGTGGTTGATAGCACTCAACTGAGATGCCCAGTAATAGCGCTTGATGTCGGGCAGCGCTATACCGCCATCATACCAAGGCAGAGTCAGTTTCGATAACGCAATGCGAGGCCGCCCGCCCCATACCAGTTGCCGTTGGAGGCCCTCAACCTCATGGAAATAACTAGCGGGGACCAGATCGAGCGTATTTTGAAGGGCATAAAGGAATCGGGGGAGAGACATCATCTTAAACAGGGCGGCCCTCCCCAACGGGGACAGCGGCAAGCCACACCAAACCGCGACGTCCGACCGCAGCCGACGAAACGGCGGCAGTAAATTCCTCTCGTACCTTACCGCAGAGTCCAAGGAGATATAAATCCCCAAATACTTAAAGCCGTGGTAGTGTAGTTCCTATTATCCCAATAGGCTCTGAGCATTGGAATAATACCTTCAATAGTATAGACCTAGGGCCGAGGTTAACTAGGTCTTCTACTGACGATATTAGACTTAAAGTTTTGTGTTTGCCAGCTAGCTCAGAGTTCACTAGAAACTTTCTCGAATAGGCAAGGAGGAGTTTAACCTCCCTGGATAGACAAGAAGGGATTTAGTTTCTGACAACCATAGAACATGACAACTTTGCTCTCCCCTAATCAAGAGTGTATCTCTAGAGTCGTGTGAAAACAAAAGACCATTTATTTTACTCAGTCAGTTCAGTGCATTCTTAGTTTCACCAGATTGTAGAGAAAAGGAAGAGACGGGCGTGTTCAATAAAAGATGTTATTTATTGATCAGTCTCTTTTCTCGTACAAGAGAAATGAATCGATATTATTGCAATACTTATGGTTAAGTAGAGTGCATACAATAAAAGCAGAATTATAAAATAATACTGTAAAAGCATTGATATGGTTTCTAAGCCATATGATATTTAAAATGGATAAAATAGATACATACATATATACATTTGACTAATCGTACTCAACTGGTGCTTCTAACCACGCCTACCCCGGTGTACCTGACCTAAGCCTAATACGTGGGCGGGAGTAGATAAGTAGCAGTTTAAGTTAAGTTTGTTTTGCCAAGGGACTGACTCAAGAATTCTCTGCAAGGGGTTATTCAGTTCTGCACCTGAGATCTAGAATGGTTGAGGGCTGGTATCTCTTGTCTTTGGTCTTGATATTCCAGCTGCCTGCAAGGGCTGCTTGGAAGCGCCGGAGCTGGATTTCTCGGCAGGAGAAAGGCAGCGTCTCTTTCTCAGCGCGTCAGGAAGGCGGGGCAGCGCCTGTGGGCTTCGCTCTCTGCTGGGCTCCTCGGCAAGTCTCGCTGCTCCGATCTCGTCACCACCGCGTGTGTTTGCTTAAGGCAATGTCGGTAATACTTATACCTGAAAGGTGCCGAGATTGACGTAAGGATGGACATATATACGTCAATAAGGATGTCATACGAACTGGTCGTTAGCACATTCTTTACTGAAGGTGAAATCAAAACAATGGCCCTAGGGTTTTTCCCAGGTTGTCATAGGTTTGATTTGTTTTGAGAACTCTGTATGCCTTATCAGGGGCTGGAGGAATAGTGCTTGCCTAATTAGATGGCATGCGTTATGACCTAATCAGATAACACGTTTCTGTGCCGTGGTGTGGCTTAATCAGATAACGGTTTTTGCACCGTGGGATGGCTGCTAGTTAATTATTAACCGGACCAGGGTCAGAAGTAGGGGGATCGATACAGAACCTATAGGAATACATCACACCCACTCCACGTAGACTATGTCCATATTTACAAATCTAGGCATGGTAAATATACTAGTAGAGCATGTGTGTACCGTACCCCCCCAAAATACATTCATATGCATTTTGAAATCATGAAATATACGAAAAGATAATTATATGCACTATATGCACTCAAGCAGTATAATAATGCTAAACCAATTACGCATATTCATACATCATTATTAATAATATGAGAAAATAACACATGAAATGGCTCTTAATACAGAAGAAAAAGTGCGAGACCATTTCATCACAAGATAAAATATTTATGAACATGCCAGAGGGCAGCTAATGTCTCAAAAGTTCCTAAAATAGAAATGTAGTTCTCTAAGAATAGTTTCTACTTTAAGCAGAAGATAAGTGTCCCGAAAAATTGCAAAATATTTTGGGGCTGCTGAAAAATTATGTTCCGCTGTCCTTAAACTGGAGAGAAATTGTTCATGTTACTGTTATTATCAAAGTTGAAGGCCAAATTCATGGTGTTGGGAACACCGTGTGCTAGCTTGCTAAAAAGTCATTATTTCTGCTCTGGTGAGAACATCATATCATTTAGACTGTCGAAAAAGCTGTCAACAGCTTCCTGTGAAAGTTCCACTAACTCGGAAAAAGTTGTTACCATGCATTCATGAGCATGATTGCCTTCATTGATGTTTCGATCAGCATAGCTGACAGAAGGTCGTACCTGATCGATGCTGCTTTCATCTCGTACTTCACTACCCCTCAATCGTAGTGGTGAAGCCTCCACGAATGCCGTCATCAGGATTGGTAGCCGCTGGGGACAGCACAATGCATGAGCCGTTACCGGACCCAACAAGGTTTCTGCGTCCATTGGCACATCCGATTGTAGTGTCAGACAGGTGTCCAACACGCATTCTTCTCCGCATAGCAGGCACCTTAATACAGGTAAAACACAACGTTGCCACATCGGTCTGAATGAAAGAAACCAAGTCATGTTTAGGTCTCTAAGCCGGGAAAGTCCAAGGATTTTAGATATCCGGTCCAGGTAGCCAATGGCTAGGATCGTTTCTTCCCTTGTCGCAGGTGTTTTGTCTGTGACACGGTCTGCCATAGCGAAATAACAGGATCAAAAATAGGATTCCTGCTACCAGTCCCAAAAGGAGAGGAAGTCCGCCAAAGATGGAGTGGACAAAGTCTGGAAAAATACCCAGGATGGCTTTGAATGGGGTTAAAGCTCCTGAAAACACTGTCTTAAATACACTTGAGACACCGCTGGTATCAGAAATATTTAAGATTTCGCTCAGTATTTCGGCGAAATGTATGGGGGAATTAGTTGATAACAATGAATGAATCTCTGCCGTTGTCCTTGCAACTTGGAGATCATACGTTTCTTTTGATGACGTTAGCCGGGTCGGCGTCTGGAGGAGCACCGTCTTCATTCTGCTTAAAGTATCAATTCGAATAGAAGCAACTTTCAAATTGGGCCATAACCTTGCCTCCCTGTCTGGTGAAGCGCTGGGGAACAATACCCGTTCACAGCACATGACCTTCTCAGTCGTAGTTATGAGATAAGGTTTTCCGGGCAGCAAACTACAACATCTGCGATCTACTATTAGAATGTAACTCCCGTTCGATAGTCTCATAAAGAGTGGTTCTATTTGTGTTGCCCGTGTGCCTAGCTGGTGACATGAAAGGTTATTTGAAGACCCTTCACAGGCCCCATGTAAACTAATACCCTGACACAGAAGTGTACCACTTAGTGACATCGCACAATTATTGCCACTAAGAAACACTTTCTGGCCTTTATTACTGACACAAGCATGTGTATAGGGCAAGTTCCATGCTGACTTAATGTACCCTTTACCCATCTTTTCATACTGGCCTGCCTGTATATATTTTTGGCAGTATTGAAACCTGAAAGTAGATATTGGAATATTAATTACCCCATGTATTATCCATTCAATGACAGGTCGTTCTGACATTGTCAGTGGTAATCTCTCGAGTTTCTCAATGCTCAGGATTGTATAATCAGCACCCTTTTGTGCCATACTGATTTGTTTATCAGTAAGGTTAAAGATATTGAATAGTGACGTTGTGTTGATTAAACGCCAAGGCACATAGCCTGACCGCAGATTCTGTAACGTCCAGCCAAGCTGTATAATAGAACGCAATTGGGACTGACCGTGTTGTAACAACAGTAAGTCTTGCGATATTATGTCGATTGCTGAAGACACAATGCTGTCCAAAGAGTATATTCTGGAGGACAGAGTCATTAACCCATTGTCCACTACAGAAAGTGATTTTTCCAAATTAATACGGTCAATTTCCCGTATACTTTCAGCTGTCTCAATTTGAGTTATTTTCCAGGCTTCGTTATAAGCTGCATATACAGAGGCCGCTATGAAACGTTTTTGACGCTGTTTGCGTGGTCCTATAATGAAATCACGCAAGTCAGCACCGTCAGTAAGTAAAGTTAGGTGTTGCTTAATTTCTGCCAGTGTGGATGTTTGTAGCCATTGAAGGCAGAGCTTGCCCACACTGTACGTAGTAATTATCACTGGGTGTTGTCTTTGGGAATATCTAGGGTCTGGCCTGGTCAATGTGAACCCCTGTATTTTGTTCAGGAATCTGTCTTGACAGTTATTTGTATCTGTGGGCCAGATCAACCATTGTTTCCAATCAGGATGTGTTCTGTTTTGGTTTAATATATAGTTTACGTCTATCTCATCATCTATAGAGCTATTGCTGTTCATTGTTGGCTTTGGAATAGACGGTTTGTTTAAATCTTTGATTTTGGCTAGGCCAAGACAAGTAGTTTGTTGAATGGTGTCATTCAAAAATATAATTTGTTCTGGGATCATGCAGGCTCTAAACAATGATTCTATACCTTGTACTTGCCATTCTTTTGTACCCCAAACAGTTTTTGCTTCAACATTTTTGTTCCAGAAATCAAAACCAAATGTATTCATTTGCTCAAAAAATGAATCTGAATATATCAATTTTGTGTTTGTAAGCATGGTCTTTGTACCTGTCTTATTTGACAATTTGAAATAAAATGTTTCTGCATTACTTGTGTTGAACCCTGAAAAATATGAATATTTGTCATAAAAAGTTCTTGAGCTACCTTTTGGAGGGGTTGCACAATGTTCCCATTGATTATAATTTAAAACATTTCTAGGTTGTGCAGATTTATGTACATAATGGTTACCATAGTGGTTGTAGCAGAACATCTCATCATAATTAGACGAACCCTGCAAATAATCATGTTCTGTAAATTTAGCAGACATCACTAGGTCAGACATCATATCATTAATACTTTCAAAGTCCCAATCATCAGCAAATGAGCTTGGTTTTACAAAGTCATTCAATGAGATCTTAATTTGATGTGGATACTTCAGGATTTCAACCGGACCATAGATTTCATAATCAGTATTGTCCCATGCTACCCCGCCGGGTATAGGATTGGCTGTGAAGTTGACTGAAGAAAGTTCTCTTTTCTCGACGTGTGAAGATGTGTGTGGTTTGAGGACCAAGTTGATTTTCTGGCTTGCTGTGTCCATTTTAGCATATTTTCCCTCAATGAAATGTCCCAAACATAGTACCATGATGAGCCAAAGTATGAGGATAACTGCACCAAGGGCCACCCAAAATTCAATCCATGGAGAAATCAGGTAGGTTTCTTTCAGCTGTTTAAAAAGTTCCTTAGCTTTATCTTTAAAAGTTTGTGTTGATGGCTGTTTCTTAGATTCACTGAGATCTTCAGAGGAATCATCGAAGTTTATGAAGTAGCCGGATGCTGTTCTGTCAATTGTTCCAATTGCTTCAGGATTACTGTTGGCTTTATTAGTGTGTTTTGTTGCATCAGCATAGTCATCTGTTACTTCATTGTAGATTGGTGTGTCTCGACTAAATGTTTTCATTTGGGTTTTTAGAGGTGTAAGTTCCATTGCTTTGTTGCATAGTCCTTGTTGTTGTTCTGTAGGCATTTCGAATGTGATTAGCCTCTTGGTTTGAACCTCTGTATTTGTAGCAAACCTTGGTGTTCTACTACTTATTGGGAGTCCACTTGGCCTACTGTTTGTTATCGGCCACATGATTGTGGTTTTACCAGGTCGATTGATACAACTCTGTTCTCCTTTTTACCAGCAAGGGGCGGTAGTACTACTGATCTTGTCCCGTTGATAGACAAGACAGGAGCTGCTTTTCTGTAAGAAGGCCCAAATTCCTTCTTTACCGCGATCTTTTCTCTGACTAGATCCCCGACTTTTGGAATCCAGACAGGCCTTGCTGGGACAGGTGGTTTTTCTTCAGTGGTTGTTGGCTGTTGTTTCAACTTTATGTTGCTCAGGTCTTTCCTTGTTTCGTTTAAGTCCTGCAAAATAGCCAAACGATCTTTGATATCAAAGCTTTTTTCTTTTACCACTGAAGTCTGACTATCAAGATCTAAGATCATCATCCTAGTCCCGAACAATAGTTCGTACGGACTGAATCCCATCAGAGAATTTCTTGGCAGGTTATTTAGACTACGTTGGACACTTATTAGATGTTTGACCCACCCAGCTCCCGAACCTAATACCTTTGCTGTTATAGATTGCTTTATGCCTTGGTTTTTTCTTTACACCATCCCGTATCCCTCAGGAAGGAAGTGAGAAGAGTCCCGCTATGCAATGCTCATTTGGCCGTGCTTCCCCATAAGCTCGAGGGCTAAAAAGGGAAATATTGGTCAAAACGTAGCATGCTCCTAGCGTATATGCCATTCTAGACTTGCAAATCTTTTTATAACAGTCCAGGCGTCAGCCGAGTGCTGGGGTCTATATTATAAGTGAAAAGTAGTCTATTTATGTTAATATGACGCTTTTTTCATGCTGGTTTTATTGACTATTGTCAAGCCCTTTTGGAGTGAAACGCCATGGTAATACACCGTTTCTCTCGCCGCTGCGATCTCTGTTGCAGTCTGGGCAGTTTTTTACAAAAATGTGGTGATGCAGGCTCATGCCTGGCCACCAGTACACTGATTGTAACTCTTCCAGAGAATCTTTAAGCTTGAGGTGACTAAGACCCTCACCCATATGTGCGTCTGCTATTAACAAGCTTCTCCTGTCCGTGTTTGGAATTACTCTATCCCCCACTCCAGGGATTCGAGCAAAAGGAACGGAGTTTGCATCGATTATGTATGTATAATTGAGTGGATAGTTGATCGGTAGCGCTGAGCAGTCACCTTTTGATGACGTTTTCACTGCCAGCACTGTTTCACCGTCAATGTATTTTACTGCACGCTTTTTCCTAGCTACGGAAGCCGATTCAGTTGCTACCGCTGTGGCTGTCTCAGCCAATGAATTCCCTGCAACGTGAACGCCATCACGCTGATGACTCAGTGAGTGTATCACGTGAGTCTTTGGTAGTTCTTTCTGTAAAAGAACTATTTGTTTCCAAAGCACTTTTTGCATTATTGTTGCACCTGTGTCATCTTTGTAACCGTTTTGAATCCATTTCTGCAAATCGTTGTTGTATGATTTGACGCAGTAATAGGAATCGGACACTATAAGTGTCGGGAATTCGCGATCCGCATTATCTAGCGCCATTTTTAATGCTATTACTTCAGCCTGTTGTTCTGAATTATTCTCTACTGAGTGTGTTTTCGTTAATAGAGGTCTTAGTTTACCTCCGCGCCACACTTCTTTTGTAATCTCACATGTGGGGTTGTATGCTTGGTCCCCCCAAACTGAGGGTTGGGCATGTCCGTCTGTATAGATTACACAGGCGTACTGTCGTAAGGGCAGAATGTCGATTGGCAGAGTGTATGTTCTTTCATATTCTAGATAACTTAGGGGTATATTATCAAGGGGGTTTATCTCCGCTTTTTTGGCTTTAAAAGCCAAGAAAGCGGAGATAAAATTATCTCCCTATTACCAAGCTGTCGCTAACACCAGTTAGTGACAGCTAATAGGAGATAGCGACCATCTTGGGCCCCGCTTTGCATGTCAGTGATATTTATCACTAATGACATGCAAAGTGGGCGTGCCAAGATGTTAGTGACTGGAAACAGTCGCTAACATCGCTATCTCCTATTACCAACTTTTGGAAATATTCGCGCTAAGCGCGAATATCTCCAAAAGCTAACACCTGCCCTGAGCAGTTCTTCACCATGTTATCCAATGGGAGGTGGATAACATGGCTAAGAGCATTTGCTCGATAATGCATGAATATCGCTGACTTTTCAGCGATATTCATGCATTGCGGCCGTTTTTTATCGCATTTGCGATAAACCTTGCTAATAGCAAGGTTTATCTGCGATAAAAATCGCCGATGTGCGGCGATAATTTTTGTCTCTAAACAAGTTAGAGACAAAAATTATCGCTAGTTGTTGGTAATATGCCCCTTAATTCCTTTAATTCTGGATCAAAGTAGTATTTTACTTTGTCCGTTGTAATAGAATTCACCCATTGTATCCATTCTGGATTCAATGCTGTTGTTGGTAAATTACATGGGGTTGTTAATGCCTCAAAGGCTTATTCTGCTGTTCTGACTGTGATACGTCTACCGTCAGCTTTGTTTTTTTCTCTAGCGATTGCCGTTTGAACTGCATGAACAATATTTTCTTTAATACTGAACTTCTTTTCAGCTTCTGTGTACAAGTGTGATTTGTATGCAATTGGTACCTTTTCTCCCTCATTAGAGGTCAGGTATGTGAATCCGCATCTTCCTGGGATGACTCGAATCACAAGGTTGCGTGTGTTATCACGTGTTTGTAATTTTGTTTTAATTAACATGTCTGTTTGTAAGGATCTCAGAATTTCTGTGTGTTTTTGAGTCCAATTGATTCTTTTAAAATCTGGTTTTATTAGATCATAAAGGGGTTTGACCCTTTCTGCGTAATTTACAATGTATGTTCTTCCGAAATTTAGGAAGCCTAGAATTGATTGTAGGTTTTTTAGTGTTCTAGGTGCTTGGAGTACAGCACATTTCTCTAGGAAATTGTCAGCCAGGCTTTTGCCTTCACTTGATAATTCATATCCTAAAAACAGGACTGTTAGATGGGCAATTCTTGACTTTTTAAAGTTGAATTTGTAACCCTCTGCTGCGAACCCAAGTATTATGGTGTTCACTCTCTTCAAGTGAGTATCCAAGTCATCATCTGTTAGATAGATGTCGTCGACATAAGATAATGCCTCGTCATCATAGGTTTGTAGTAATTCTGTTACCCTCGCTGAGAATAATCCTGGGCTGTTCTTGAACCCCTGGGGTAACCGACAGAATTTTTTTTTGAGCGCCATTTATTGAGAACGCGGTCAAATATCTGCTCTCTGGTGCTATATTCTGACAAAAGAATCCATTAGAGACGTCTAATGTTGTTTTGTATTTTTTGCGCACTATGTTGTTCATTAGTGCAGCACTATGCGAGTTTTGCACTGCAAAAGTTTTGCAACAAGAGTTTAGGTGTCTGTAGTCCAAAACAAGACGATATGAATTGTCTGGTTTGGAGACAGGAAACAAAGGGTTGTTCATTTGTGAGGTGCAAGTTTCAATCACCCCCTGGTATTCAAGTTGATCTAGGATCTCTTTTACCTGTTTTTTAGCTTCTTGCTTAATTGGATACTGCCTCTGTGCAGTAGGTTGTGATTTTAACTGGATTTTGTGAGGAGGAGAATCCTCATCCCATCCTACATGATTTTTATATAAAGCAGGAGCTTGAGCTACTGCCCACTTTCTTGCAAGTGTATATTTTTTATGAATTGGAATATGATTTGAGAAGGCAGGCATAATTATTTCTTCGCCATGTGGGCACTCCCTGACAAACTCTGGTGGCCAGTCTTTTTCAGCTATAAGGATGTCATAGCCCTTGGAGAGATTATCCCAAAATAAACCCCTTATTTTTCTAGTCTTATCCCCCTCTATACGTAATGTTATTTCATATATTTTGTGAGGTTGGCTAACTCTGGTATCTGCAGTTTCCACCTGAATGTATTCATTCGTGTCCACTGTCTCCAGATGATTCATAAGGACTTTGCGAGCTATGCTCACTTCTGCTGCGCTGTCTAGCATTGTCTGAGCCCATTCTCCGTTTTTCAGTTGTGTCCTCAGTATTCTCGGCATTGTTGATTACTTTAATACTGGCTACCTTCTTTTTTGGAAATTGTAATTTTTTATTCAGATGAGCAGGTTCCTTGTCTTTTGACTTGACGTGCTCTTCCCTGTGTTCTGATCGTCCTCTTCTCTCCGATTTCTGCGAGGAAGTCTGAAAAGATTGAGAGGGACGTGTATCAATTTCTTGATATCTATCAGGTTTTTTTATATTATCCCTATTTCTAAGGTTGTATTTTTTCCCAGAGGGCTCACTTTGGGGAGACCTGCGTCCTTGGTTCGGAGACCTTTCTCTCCGCCGAGGAGACCTTCCTCTGGACTGGAATCTTTTTTCTTTAGGATTGGATTGTTTATTTCCATCCCAGCTCTTTTTTTGTGTTGTTAAATTATTTTTAATAAATACTTTTTTAGGACTTTCAATCAGTTGGGGTTTTACCGGTATTCCACCCAAACTATCTCTACCTAGTTCCTCATAGGATTTTTCTATAATTCTGGCAATTTCAGCAGGTTGGTCTGCTATATTTGTCTCTTTTAGCCTCTGGCGGATCGCCACATTCGCTGCTTCTCCCTTTATGTTAGCTAGTAATATTGCCGAGACCTGCTTGAAGTCTTTCAGTAATTTCATACCAAGAGTTAAAGCGGGTTCTGGACCGTATTCATCTTGAATTTGTTTTAGCACATCTGGTATTACTGACATGGATGGAACACCATGCGTTTTTGTGTAAATGGAAGCAAAGACTGTACCCCAAGTGTCACAGTCCTCCACGTGTGGTGCGATTCCCATAGGAAGACAGATAGTCAGAATCCTGTGTTTCTCAAGAGGAGTGGTGTCTGGAAATACCGCCTCTATTTGAGTGATTTTTTGTGCTAACCAGAATGGAATTTGTTCCCGTTTAGCTGGTACTTTACCTAGGCAGGACTGTATGTTCTGTGGTGTAATTTTATTTGTGTTCCCCTGATGAGGGGTCAGCTGTGGAATTTTAATTGCTGGTTGGACTGTTGAAGTCTGCATTACATATTGGACTAATTGTCTATGTATTTTGATTAATTGTTTTAGCTGTATTAAAAGTTCTGGTGCAGGCATTTCTTCAATGTCTGGATGTGGAGTGTATCCGGCTAGGACCGGCCACGTTGCTCCTGGTCTACCTAGTGGACCGAGCCTGGTGATGTGAATATTATGTTTTAGGGCGCCATTAAACAAGAGCAGGTGCTCTTGGAATTTGAGTGGTACTTCCACCTCCTCGAAAGGAATGTACTCATTTGGAGGTTCCTCTGTTTTGTAGTAGTGGAAGTCCTTTGTTACAGCGTTTGCTGCTGGAAAGTTTATCCATGAATAGAATACCTCTGTCTGCCGATATTCGTGTGCCTCAATTACGAATATGTCAGTCCATTTTCTATAAGTTTTAAAGTTATAGATTTTCTTATGTTGACCGGGATGAGTATTATATCCGGGTCATTATCCTGCATAGTAGCATCAGCTGCTAAGAGTTCAGCTGCTATTCTAGCTGTCTCTCTTTCTTCATCACTGTCTACCATTTTACCGACAGGAAAGTTATTCCGTTTGTTTGCAGATCAGGTTTCTTATGGAAACAAAGATTAGATGCACAATATTTTGGAACAGTGTATCCTTCAACGTTGAATAAACCAAGAACCATACATAGGAGTCTCCTCCTGCGAGGTTTGGCGGATATGACCTTTCACCCACTCTAGACGTCTTTGGAGTATTATGGGAAAAAAGGGGTTCTGAGTGAAAAAGCACGACTGAGTTACTCTAATTGTCTTGCGTTAGTTTTATCGCCTATCCAAACGTTTGGGCGCCATGTAGTGTAGTTCCTATTATCCCAATAGGCTCTGCACATTGGAATAATACCTTCAATAGTATAGACCTAGGGCCGAGGTTAACTAGGTCTTCTACTGACGATATTAGACTTAAAGTTTTGTGTTTGCCAGCTAGCTCAGAGTTCACTAGAAACTTTCTCGAATAGGCAAGGAGGAGTTTAACCTCCCTGGATAGACAAGAAGGGATTTAGTTTCTGACAACCATAGAACATGACAACTTTGCTCTCCCCTAATCAAGAGTGTATCTCTAGAGTCGTGTGAAAACAAAAGACCATTTATTTTACTCAGTCAGTTCAGTGCATTCTTAGTTTCACCAGATTGTAGAGAAAAGGAAGAGACGGGCGTGTTCAATAAAAGATGTTATTTATTGATCAGTCTCTTTTCTCGTACAAGAGAAATGAATCGATATTATTGCAATACTTATGGTTAAGTAGAGTGCATACAATAAAAGCAGAATTATAAAATAATACTGTAAAAGCATTGATATGGTTTCTAAGCCATATGATATTTAAAATGGATAAAATAGATACATACATATATACATTTGACTAATCGTACTCAACTGGTGCTTCTAACCACGCCTACCCCGGTGTACCTGACCTAAGCCTAATACGTGGGCGGGAGTAGATAAGTAGCAGTTTAAGTTAAGTTTGTTTTGCCAAGGGACTGACTCAAGAATTCTCTGCAAGGGGTTATTCAGTTCTGTACCTGAGATCTAGAATGGTTGAGGGCTGGTATCTCTTGTCTTTGGTCTTGATATTCCAGCTGCCTGCAAGGGCTGCTTGGAAGCGCCGGAGCTGGATTTCTCGGCAGGAGAAAGGCAGCGTCTCTTTCTCAGCGCGTCAGGACGGCGGGGCAGCGCCTGTGAGCTTCGCTCTCTGCTGGGCTCCTCGGCAAGTCTCGCTGCTCCGATCTCGTCACCACCGCGTGGGTTTGCTTAAGGCAATGTCGGTAATATTTATACCTGAAAGGTGCCGAGATTGACGTAAGGATGGACATATATACGTCAATAAGGATGTCATGCGAACTGGTCGTTAGCACATTCTTTACTGAAGTTCTCGGTGAAATCAAAACAATGGCCGTAGGGTTTTTCCCAGGTTGTCATAGGTTTGATTTGTTTTGAGAACTCTGTATGCCTTATCAGGGGCTGGAGGAATAGTGCTTGCCTAATTAGATGGCATGCCTTATGACCTAATCAGATAACACGTTTCTGTGCCGTGGTGTGGCTTAATCAGATAACGTTTTTTGCACCGTGGGATGGCTGCTAGTTAATTATTAACCGGACCAGGGTCAGAAGTAGGGGGATCGATACAGAACCTATAGGAATACATCACACCGTCATGCACTAAAGGTATCGGGCAGACACGGGGCAGTAAGGGCATTTCTCCAGTGAGCGGATAAATACAGGACTTGGTCCAATTGATGGTCAATCCAGAGTTTCTCCCGAAGGAGCGCAACACGTCAAACAACACTCCCAGTGATTTACGAGGGGAAGTTAAGTACAACAAGATATCATCTGCATACAATGAAACACGATCTTCATATCCCGGGGACCAGCTAATGCCCTTGAGCGACGGCTCCCATCTAAGCCACGCGGCAAGGGGTTCAAGAGCAAGTGCGAAGAGCAACGGTGACAACGGGCAGCCCTGTCGCGTGCCTCTGCCAAGAACAAAGGACTCCGAGGCCCTGCCATTCACCACCACTTGAGCCAATGGTTGTTCGTAGAGGAGCTGGACCCACCCGATGAAACGCGGGCCGAAACCGAACTTCGAGAGAGCGGCCCACAAATACGGCCATTCTATTGTGTCAAAGGCCATCGAGGCGTCCAAAGAAACCAAGATGGCCAGCTCACGAAGTGCCCCCGCCCTCGCCAGAACGCCATTAAGACGGCGAAGGTTGAGTGCAGTATTACGGTGGGGGATAAATCCCGACTGGTCTGGATGTACTAAGTCACCAATTACTGTAACTAGACGATTCGCCAATACTTTCGCCAGAACCTTAGGCTCAACATTCAGAAGCGAGATTGGCCTATACGACGAACACTGCTCACGGGGCTTCCCATCTTTATGAATGACCACAATGGACGCCAATCTCTGATCCCGGGGAAGGAGTCCGAGATCTCGCGATTCCAAGAACATTTGACGTAGATGCGGCGCCATCTTATCCGGGCACAGCTTATACAGCTCCACCGGAATACCATTCGGGCCAGTGGCCTTACCCGAACGAAGGGAACGGATAGCGAGCGCTATTTCATCAGCGGAAAAATCCGCTTCCATAAGCTCCTGGTCAGATTCCGAGAGGCTAGGCAGCGCGATATCTCTCAATAGCAAATGTGAGTCCTCCTCCGGCCTGTCCGAGACCGGCGCGTAAACTTTCTGGAAGTGCTGAGCAAAAACCGCGACTATCTCAACAGGGTCCACAACCCGCGAACCGTCCACCTTTTGCACAATAGGCACAATCCTATTCAACCACTATCTCTTGTCCAACCAAGCAATCAACTTCCCGGCTTTATCACCAACATCATACATTCGCCCCTGTTGTACACGATACGTCATCCTGGCTGCATCTGTCACCAGAGCCCTGTAGTCAGCCTGTTTAAGGGCCAAAACATGCAACTTCTCAGGTGTAACCCCAGTTCCCAAATCTTCCTCCAAAGCTGTGATTTCATTTTCAAGGCAAACAACCTCCTCATTCTTACTTTTCTTTGCGCTAGCAATCAAGGATAGGGCCTGACCCCGAATCACAGTCTTATAGGCCTCCCAGAAGGAAACGGAAGAGGACACCGATCCCATGTTTTCATTAAAGTAGTGTTCCATGCATTTAACCACTGCAGCCCTAGTTCTGGGGCTGCGTAGGTGCCAGGGGTTGATTGGGGCAACACGGTCCTCCACTCCCAAGGACAAATCAATCCCAAGCCAAAGTGGAGAGTGATCCGAGATCCCCCTAGCCAGGTGTCGTACTTCCGTTACGGAGACCATCTGCACCGCTGGCACTAGGATATAGTCAAGCCTCGAAAGGCTACCATGCACTCCCGAGTGAAAGGTGTACTGTGCCTGTCCAGAGTGCAGTTGCCTCCAGCTATCCACTAAACCCATCGCATCTAGGAAATCACCCAACCATGACTGCGATCTCAAGAGAGTTCTGGGGGGGTTACGATCATCATCGCCACTAACCACTGAATTGAAGTCGCCACCCATTATCAACATGCCTTCGGGGAAGCTCAAGACCACCCCACCCAAATCAGAGAACGTAGTGGACTGTAGACCTGGTGGGACATAGACAGAGAGTATGGAAATCGTCTTCCCCTCCCATCGCCCCGTAATGGCCGCGTATCGGCCACGATCGTCAAGCACGACGTCATCTATCTCCAAGGGGAGGGAGTTACGAACCAAGATGCCCGCCCCCCTCGAACCCGTGGTGAAACCTGAGTGCGCCACCAGACGATACCCCCTCCTATTCAGCGCATGGCAATTGTTCCTTATCAAATGAGTTTCTTGAAGCAACACAACATCGGGTGAAAGACGTTACAAATACTGCAAAACTATCCCCCGCTTGATCCTATCACCCAGCCCGTTCACATTCCAACTCAACGCCCTCAGCCCCCTACCCCCATTATAGAAATGTAACCAGTATCCCCCCGCATAAAGACAGTCACGTCCAGCGAATTATGCATTGAGTAAACAAAGAAACAGAAGCCCCCCCCGCCCCCAAGAGAGTACCCAACACCCCCCCCCACCCTGCACCCCTGCGTCGATCCAAAGAACTGCCCCAACTTGCAGTGTGCCTGTCGCCCCATTAAACTAATCTACGAAAAGAGAGAAGAACCCCTTAGAGGAGGAAGAAACCCGATCCCTCCCACCCCCGGGTAGACAATATACAAGTGAGTCCCCTCCGGTGGGGACTCACTCCACCCGTTCCTCCAGGCCACCTTCAGCACCGCCGGACTCATATTGGACATCCCACGCCAAGCTCACATTACCGGCCACCTGAAAGACCTCCACTGGCTTCCCGTCAACAAGAGAATAACGTTCCGTCTCCTCACCCACGCTCACAAGGCCCTCTACAATCTAGGACCCGAGTGCCTCAACACACGACTGTCCTTCTACTCACCGACCCGCCAACTAAGATCCTCCAATCAAGCCCTCGCTGCAGTCCCACGCATTCAAAGATCCACCATGGGTGGAAGATCTTTCTCCTATTTAGCGGCCAGAACCTGGAATTCTCTCCCCACACACCTCCACCTCACCCAGAACCACATTTACTTCAGGAAGGAACTTAAAACCTGGCTATTCGATAAATAACTCACCCCATTCCCCAAGTGCCTTGAGACCCTCTGGGTGAGTAGTGCGCTATACAAATTCCTGAACTTGAACTTGAACTGTTCAAATCGGTCGCGCTGCGTCGGCAGAGTATCAAGCCAGTCACTAGTAACCTCCGGGCGATCAAAAAATAAAGTGCGCTCCTCATATTCGACCCTCAAGCGGGCCGGGAACAGCATAGCGTACTTTAGGCCCATGTCTCTGAGGCATCGTTTCACACCCGTGAAGCTCATGCGCTGTTTTTGCACTGCCTGCATGAAGTCTGGGTAAAAACTAACGGATGCATTGTCAAATTTCGTGGGCCCTCCGGTGCGTGATGCCTGGAGAATAGCGTCTCTGTCCCGAAAGTTGAAGATCCTGGCTATAATGGGCCGTGGCGTCGCTCCCAATTTAGGCCTACCACCTGGGACTCTGTGGGCACGCTCCACGGTGAAGAAGTTACTGAGGCCCTTAGGTGCCAAGTGGTTCAGCACGAGGTCCTCAACCAAAAGATCCGTAGACACTTCTTCGGAACGCTCCGGAACGCCAATGATGCGGACGTTGTTTCGCCTGGCCCGGCTCTCGTAATCATCCAGCCGACGAGCAAACAAGTCATTAGACTTCCGGAGATTGTGGGCCTCAGTCTGAAGGTCCGAAACATCAGTAGTGAGACTTGCTGTTTTAATGTCCAGTGATTTTACCCGCTCATTAGTCTTTGCAAGATCTGTTCTGATGAGGTTGACCTCGATCGCCACAGTGTCTATCTTCGAGGCCAGTGTCTCGTACTGCTGGCCCATGGAGGTCCTTACACTGGCAATGGTGCCCATGACGTCTCGCAGCGTCAAGTCATCTGTCGCAGGAGGGTCCTCTCCGGATTCACCCGGGGTTTTACCCAGCCCCCCAGGGGTGCCTTTCGGGCGGGCGAAGCGATCAATGGTATTAGACTGAGTGGGGCCCCCTCGGTTCGTGATCCTGGTGGCCCGCTTCTCGCTCTCAGGTTTACCCGACATGGTGGCCAAGGAGTCCTGGCAGACCTCTGGGAGGGTACGGCGAAGGTAGCTCTCTATAGTTCCGCCGTGTACAATCGAGAAATACGAGAGGCAGGAGATGCGCTGGGGGCGGGCTGCAAGGTGCGGGCCAGCAGTACTGGCAGGCAGGAACCACGGAGGACAGTGACCAAAACCGAAACCGAAAGTACCACGAGGGTTGCGATCAGACCTCAGTGACCGTTGTTGTTCGATTACCACTCGGGTACTTTGGCAAATCGAGACCGTGGGTGTCCGCCGGTGTAGGCCATAAAGTTCGAGATGCAGCAAGTCCGGTTCCCGGCGGCCAAATCGAATTCTGAAAGACAATTTCGTGTCAGCAGGGCTTCTTCTAGTCGAACCCGTCGTCTAAATCAGGATATTGAACAGGATAGTCGTAGGAGGTGGACGGAGTCTCGGGTGCCCTGTGGTCACGCGTCCATCTTGGATCCGCGCCAAGCTCCTCCCCTGTTAAACTATTTTTATGTTAAATATTAATTTCATATATTTATTTTAAATGTAGAACAAAATAAAAAAAAGCTACCATATTATTAACTTAATTTTAAATTGTAAATCTGGGCCTCCATGTGTTTGATGATGTAGGTATGAAGGCAGACTGCTAATTGAAGTCTAATTATGCTGGTTCCTCTCACCCTTTGCCATTAGAAACGGTGTTGTCGGACTGTTGCATGACAAACCAGGTCTCCGGTGCGTCACTTTTTCCCATGTTAAAAGTGACGCATCGGCGGCGCAAGACCTTCATAAATAAGGCCCAGAGTACTTTTTTGCAATTGATAGTAATTTCATTTCATAGAGACCTGGTTTGTCGAAAAGAGGAAGTTCCTAAATATCAATCACCATATATATATTTCCACTTTATGCCTTGTTTTCATCTATAGGTGCATCAGAACACTGCGTGTAGAGCAGTGCTTCATTTGTGAAAAAATAAGTGCCTTGCCCATTCTGTTTTTCAGGAGGCCAATGCAGCTTGATCTACCCAGAGCCCATGCCTTTGCTATGCAATCTCAGTATCAATGCTAACAATTGATACATCACAATGTTCTATAGCTGCTGCCTCTGGTGTAGTCAGCAAACAGATTGCACCATTTGTTGTATGGACTTTTAGATATCAGCTAGAAGTGAATTCTGGGAGCTAACATCAGTACAAGTCAAACTACAGTGAAACTTGTTTGACTCCAAAACAACAACAGAGGGGATGGTTTCCAAACCATGAAGGTTTATGAATGAAGTGGTCAAAGTTACAGGCGTTATTCGTTTGGTAACTCATCAGTAAAGCATAGAATTCCATAAAGTTAATCAATCTAACTGGATAAGATCAAGACCATAGTACTGTAAATTGTTAAATAGTGTGAAAGCAAAGCAGAGATAGTATCAGTTCCATAAAGGAACATCCCTCAGCTACCTAAAGCATTTATTAATTACAAGGGAAACCGATAAGCAGAGGGTGTCAGTCGGAAGTGAACAAAATAAGGGTTCCGGGAAAGTAAGAGGCATAAGAGTTCAAAAGTTTAGTTTAAAAGAACAGGGAATATGAAAACTCAGCAATTTATTGGGAAGGTCTTCTCTCCACAAAGCAAGGACAGGACCTCCTAACTATTCTAACAGATACAATCAATTCATTGTATTGCATATCCAGAACGTCTTACCACCAGCTCCTCTGAAATGGAACCAACATGGTTTCTCTGTCTCCATGAAACAGGTAAACTCCTCTCATCCAGCTAAAGCTCACACAGCTGCATGACCTTGGATGTATGATTGGTCCAGACTGCATGGTTTAGGAAGATCTTTCTCATCCCCACATATGGTGTAAATCTCAACTTCCAATTATCCTATCTGCTCTAAAAATAAGCTATTTTTCTAATTAGTGTAGGTTATCTTGCTCCAGCAACGAGACGGAAAACGTAAAAGCACATTTCAAAATCAAAATTCTGGTTAACAGTGAAAGGTTTTTGAGCAGCTAAGGCTACTTCCACCTAAGCCAACGTTAAGAATGCACATTTGTTTAACGGGAATATTCTGTAGCCTTATATGCCGCTACCAGGGACTTTAACAGTTGTTAAAGTTCCTGAAGTTTATAGGCCCGAGCCGCAGGCGGTGGCTTATAATGAGGGAGAGGACCTTTATCAACTGCTATAGCCTGAAGCAGAAGGGATATCATGCTATCAGAACATTCCTCCCACTGAGGGTAGAATGTTCTAAATTATAAAGGGAGAAACATGAAAACAAACATAGAAATGTTGGCGTACCAGATTTATACCAGCAAATAAAAGGCCGAAGCTATCCCATTTTGTTGATAGGAGCTCTTAACATTCCAATGTGTTAATATAAGTAAAATGATTATACTTAAATCACACACAGTGTGGCTTCTTTATACATTTGTATCCACACATTAACATATGGAATAACATTTGAATAATAAAGATTAGAAAGAATACATTTTTCGCAGCTCTACTATCAACCATCACGCCGAACAATGTGACAATTCAGTGTATTCCAAATTATCCAAGTTGTAAAAATAGTCAAAAGTGTCCTAAAAAGTTCTAAGCGATAAGAACAACCAAGGAATCCATAAAACTATTTTTTAATCATGATGCAAAACTGTTGTGTAAATCGTTGCCATTAAATTTGTTAAAGACTACCAACCCTTTAAAATAGAAAGTTTTTTACATTTTAAAATGATTAGCAATCCTACTGAATGTTCAAAATTGACCTAAGTAAAAGCAATAAGTAAACCCCATGCAGGTATTTGCCAAAATCAATGAGAAGAACATTGGAACACAAATGGAAGATTGCTCGCTCTCCACTTCCTTTAAAATGTTCATTAACACCTTAAGTTGTCCAGAATGTTGGCAGACATTGCTACTGAACAACTGCAGTACTGTCTGAAAGTGATGTCAAAGAGAGCCTTGTATGAACATTCTATAGGAAAGGCCATGCCAACACACAAGCTCAGGGCATTTAAGGTAACATGCACGGCAGAAGTCCTTCCACTGCTTAAACAACAGTGCGTAGAGTCAAGTAATCAGTGGGATTGAACAAATGTGACAATGCCCCACTATCTCCACAAGTCAAATATCAAAGTCAGGGTGGAATATAACTTCAGTATTATGCAGATCTCACAAATGCAACCTGGGGGGAAATGTAAATGACTCCGCATTGATTTGCGCTATTTTAGGAATTTCGCATTACGCTTCTTATGCAAAATTATGCCATGATGCCATGTTGCGTAATTATGCAGACAACAACACTTATAATGCAGGAGCGCAAGAACAATGCAAGTGACCAGAATGCAAGTTAATTTTGTTCACTTCACTTGTGTTTTTGACCATTATATTTTAGCACAAAATGCACCCTTGTGTCCAAAAATGGACACACATCCTCTGCTAGAATATAGCGCCAAATGTCAGAATTTCATGTTTTGAAATTAAGTGTCATTTTATATAATTTTCCTGGAATTCTATGTAATTATGTAAAAGCAGATTAAGTTATTATCTCATATCCCTACTCAAAAGTTGTGTATACAAAGTATAGACGGATGAAGGTTAAATATGTGACAATTCTTTCTGCGAACAATACCTTTTAAAGAACTAATGAAGCACATGTCATTGTTTAATTATATTATAGTGAGTCACAGGATCAGCACGTGATCAGATTTTCAAACAAGTCTAAAAGACAGATAGTCAAGTGTTAGATTGGTCATCTAAGGAGTCTACCATAATGTGGTCTCACATATGGAGCCATATAACTAGTGCACTGGATTTTGCATCAGTACATCTCCCCACTTCTGTATTAGTAATACTAGGGAATCAATGATTCTGGGTAGTTGGGGGAAATTACCAGGGGTATCTTGAGGGTACCTTAAGAAATTAAGAGTTACTGGGGGAATTGGGGACACCCCAAATAATTTCCCCAATAATACCCCATTTATTCCAGTCACAGTCAGACATGCTCAGCTGCTGAAGTATCTGAGTGAAACACTATGGCTTCAAAGAGTTATTGCAGATCTCGTAATACTAGAGGCCACCGAGCCAACAAATTCACAGGGAGAGTCGTCCAATGGTCTGGAAGGCTCTAAAAGCTGGTTGATGAGAAGAGCCCTGAAAATAATTTGCCATGTGAATCATGCAACAAACATCATGTAAATATACAATAAAGTCTCTTCAAATTTTTCAAAAATGTATTTCTTTAACATACGGAAGTGTTTCACCTTAGTACATTAGATTAAGTCACTGCAACTAGAGGTATTATTAAAAGTGACATTTTAAAAACATTTGATTAAAGACATGCCTGCATCCTCGCTGCCCGTCTAACAATGCCATTCGTGAACTAAAAGGAAAATCAGCATTATGTGTACCCCCTGAGTGGTGTTGATTTTCATTAAAGGTGCAATATTATAGTCAATTAAATAAAAAAGCAAGATTTTTTATACAGTGCACATTCTGAATGCACATATTTGAAGGCACTCTTGTATCTTATATTGAAAAACATATTTGCCTAGGATCACTTAATTTGCTCATATGGGGAAGTCAAAATTGTTTGGTACATAGTTCTGTTGCCTGTTTTACATCAAAAGGACACTACTTTGTCTTGAATTTATTTTGTGGTGCATGAGGTTATGTTCTGAGTGACACACAGCAGCCACATGCAAGTTTGGCTCTTTTTGGGTTTTAGGGTCTAAGAGGACCTCAAGTTGATCCAGAGCTAGGGATTTGGCTTCAGCTGTAAGTGGATCACCTATGTGTACTTAATGCTGAAGGGGTTAGTTATCTGAAGCATATAAGCAGTTGTTTTGCTTGTGATAGTAGTGTCTCGTGTGTTGTGTGACCCGTATGAGCTGGTTTGGGAGAAATAGTTTCTATTTAGTTATATGTGGTTGTTCTTTCATTCACTCTTTATCTTACTAAAATATCACCATACCCGGCGGGTATCCCATTAGCAACATGAACTGTCGTCTCATACAATTAGACTGCTCAGATGTTGAAAACTATAGGCATACTGCTTACTTGTTTTTTTCATTTTTATTTTTTAGAAAATCTTAATGATAACATAAAACTTTTAATTTAGGTTATCTAGATTTCCTACAAGTAGTACATTTGAAAGCAGTTTCTAACCTTTAAAAATGACACTGCAGTGGAACTAGTGTTATAAATAATTTTAACAAAGCTGGAGATTTTGCGTTACATGCTGAGAAAGGTTAATGCCAATTCTGGATTTGTCACATTTACATGTAGTGGCTGGGGAAAACGTATTGGACAGGTAAGTGAGATCATATGGCAGAAGATATTAAGATATCTAGTGTATACAATATATTGAGCATTGTTGTTTTTTCAAGTACTGATGATTGTTATTCTTATCATTATTTTGTATTCTTATTTGTTTTATTATTAACCATGTAATTATCATGCATAATATTATTATTATTATTATATTGATCTTATTCATATGAATAATCATAATAATAATATATACTCCTTATAATGCTAATATTAATAATAATAGCAATAATAATACAGAGGTTTGGGCTACTATATTATTGTTATTATTATTAATAGTATTTTTGTAATTCTCATCATCATTATTACCGTGGGTGTTGTTGTTGTTATTATTATCATTACTAATAATAATGATAATAACAACACCAAGACATCAGCAAAATACTACTACTACTAATAATAATGTTTTCTTTTTTATTTAGCATTAACTACCCCAGATTTGCCATTTAGTGGAGCTTCCAATGGCATGTGATAGAGTGAAATCCTTTTCCTTGTTTCTGCAGGTTATTCCTCAGGAAAATGACACCAAGTCCAGCCTGACTTACAAATACATTATTCACGAGGACTCTGTACCCACGATCAACAGTAACAATGTACTGCAGGAGGAAATTGACACTTTCGAGTGGGCGTTGAAGAGTTGGTCCCAGTGTTCAAAGCCCTGCGGAGGAGGTAACCAAATCTCCTGTGGTTTACAGAAAACTGTCATATATTTTTCTGTTCATCATTAAAAAATTATAATGTAAAGGAGCATTGGGGGGTTTATATATACAGAAAGTGGATCAAAACAAGATCCTCTGTTTGATATGATTGTCTGACCTTGGTGAATGCACAGATGAACATAAGCATGTCACTGTGGCTTCGAACAAAGACATGCTCTCTTAAATAGGACTGTGGGAAACAGCATATTTTCCCATAAGAAATATACATATTTTTTGTAAAAAAACGTAATGCAGTATGGCCTTATGGATAATTGTAACATGAAATACAGGCACAATGTATTTTCCTTACACGATTTAAAGTAGGGTGCGGAGCATTGGTAGCTCGACAAATGCTGCCTCAGCACGTTACCAGTTTCTGGGAGACACATGGGGGCATATTATCAAGAGAGGTATCGCCGCTTTTTTGGCACCTAGCGCCGAAAAAGCGGCGATTTTATTATCTCAATATCATCAAGGACTAGCTAACAAGCGTTCACGAGTGTTTCCTAGCGACTTTGCATTTCAGCAATCAATATCGCTAATGACATGCATAGTAGGCGTTCCTTTGTAAAACAACATTGGAATGCTCGCTAACACGGCGTCGCAATATTAGCAAGCCATGCAGCAGACCCACGAAGCGATATAAATAACCGCTCTAACCACGGTTATCGCAGGAATGTAACTACTGCTTTAAAAGTGTTAGGCATACTGATAATGGGGGGTGGATTGCCAGGTTAGGTCCACACTCTCCTATTAGCAAGCTTCTCCTTAGCGCTATAAAATCATTGCTGGATTTCACGTGCTATTCCTGAGAAGCAGCCTCTATCGCTGGAATTACATCGCCTGTTAGCAAAACGTTGATGATACGTCGCTACCACTGCAATGTAATCCAGCGATAGAGTAAATCATGCTAAGCGTAATTTGCAATAATTATCGCATCTCCTAGGTAATATGCTCCTTACACTTTTTGCTTGAGCAGGTCGTCCAAAGGAATTATTACAAGAAAAAGCACAAGGAGGAAAAGAACAAAAAGTACACAAAATAAGTAGCGAATTGGATTTATTACTGTTTGAAGTAAAGAAAAGAAAAACACAGTGGCAATGAAATCCATCTAGAGTATCCTGAGAGTGTACTTACGTATTTCCTAAACTGAAAGGGTCACACAAATACGGTTTCCAAAGCCTCATTGTCAGCCATTTTGAAGAGGCAAATGAATATCAAGAGAAAACCGAAGCAAGACTCTTGTGCTATAGAAACAATGCATAAATGGTAGTTAAACTAAGTAAATGGATGGGATTTATGGTTGCATCCCTATCATCATCTTCATAATGAAATGTAGAAAGTAGCAAATAGATACTCCGAACAATTTAAAGGCAGAACATATCTCAAGACACAATAGTATGTGCAGATGTAAACCCGCATTTTTGTGCTATAGCCAGATATACACAACCAAAATCGTAATACAGGATTTCTACTTGAATTATGCATGATAATTAACATGCAAAGACAAGACTAATTCATCTCCATGCAAAGGTATATGAATCACACATCCTTCAAATCAATTTGTTTGAACCTGCTTGGAAAGCCTCTTCACTCTTTATTAATCATACTCTCTGTTGGAGACCCAAGATAAGGGAAACACTGGAAAAAGCTTCTGCGGGATTATGTCTAAATGTCAGGGAAGGGATTGAGTGAGATCTGCCTGGCAGTACCTATGGACAGTGCGCGTGATACAATTTCTTTGCAGGTCCTACTATCATTAAAATCCCATCATGGAATTGAACAGCTGTGAAGAGAGTGTGGAAAGGTTGTCCTTTTGTTTCAGTTCCACTGGCTGGAATCTTTATTAGACTGTTTTTTATTTTTTGACCCATGGCACACTTGGGATGATTATTTCCAATCTTTTTTTATTTAGTTTCACTATTTTAATGTTTCCTTGTTTAATTCTTGTTTGCAAGTTTAAAAACTCTTTATGTCCCTGCAAGCTTCATCCTACTGCATAGAAAATGAAGAACCTACACTGATACACTTGATAAAATAGACTCAAACACCTTGAAAGAAAGTCTTCAGCAGACCTTGATTAGGATGGAGTGGACAGGACGAAGTGAATGAGAGACTTTTCTGTCAGTAGGATGAAGAAATATCACCTCTGAGTGTGGAGGTAGGGAATACCGAGATTCAGAAAGAGGGAAAGAGAAAACTGCAGGGGCTAGGCAACAAGGTCAGGTATTAGTAAATGGTTTTATGTCTGGTTGGGTAGCTGGATTGAGAATGTCCCTGTCTTCTGTGAGGCACGTGATTGACTCCTGGTGATGGATCAGTGCTATGAAACAAATATTGAATTATAGCTGGGTTACTGTGAAATACAGGGATGCTTTTCAATGAGGAACTCTGAGTGACATCAAATAGACAAGGAGCACAAAATTCAAGTTGTCTATATATGATGTCACTCATAACCTCGAGTTGAAAAGCATCACCATAATTCACCTTTTGCTCATCTATAATTTTATGTAATGTATGGCCCAAAAAGTCATCTGCTCCTGCTTTCAACTGATACACCGGGGCAGTGGAGTAATGGAGGAGCTATACATAACATGGGGGCATATTACCAACAACTAGCGATAATTTTTGTCTCTAACTTGTTTAGAGACAAAAATTATCGCCGCACATCGGCGATTTTTATCGCAGATAAACCTTGCTATTAGCAAGGTTTATCGCAAATGCGATAAAAAACGGCCGCAATGCATGAATATCGCTGAAAAGTCAGCGATATTCATGCATTATCGAGCAAATGCTCTTAGCCATGTTATCCACCTCCCATTGGATAACATGGTGAAGAACTGCTCAGGGCAGGTGTTAGCTTTTGGAGATATTCGCGCTTAGCGCGAATATTTCCAAAAGTTGGTAATAGGAGATAGCGATGTTAGCGACTGTTTCCAGTCGCTAACATCTTGGCACGCCCACTTTGCATGTCATTAGTGATAAATATCACTGACATGCAAAGCGGGGCCCAAGATGGTCGCTATCTCCTATTAGCTGTCACTAACTGGTGTTAGCGACAGCTTGATAATAGGGAGATAATTTTATCTCCGCTTTCTTGGCTTTTAAAGCCAAAAAAGCGGAGATAAACCCCCTTGATAATATACCCCATGGTCTCTTCTTCCTGACCAAAATGTGAAAAAAATATCTTGTCTGCAATTCTTATCAACTCCGGACTCCTTCCCTGTCTTCCTTCCCCCTCCGGAAGCTGTGCTTTCTGCTTTCAATAAAAGCAGACAAACAGTACTGCGCTGACAGGCTCTCAGGGAGCTCTCTCTGCCTGGACTGAAAGGACTTTATCGTGTAGCAACATTGGGTATTCAGTTTTGCTATTAACTGTTGCTACGTCACAGCACTGAATTACTATATTTAGAATCTGGTGTAAATGGTATGGAATCCACGACTAACATTTTTTAGCACTTTATTTTTAATGTGAAATATACAGTAAAATACAAGCAGGATGTAATGTACTAAAAAATATATGACCACAAAAAATATAACCATGAACACATCTGTAGTATTTTGTTGTACCAGTTAACGCACCATATCGTCTTGTGTATGTGGACTCTACACTCCATCCCCCTTATCAATTTCTGAAATATTGCCGCCCATAATACTAAATTATATACAAGTTTTGCATAGCTTCTAACAGTTTTTCATCCTGATCAGCAACCCACTCACTCAAGTCCCTCTTCCATGAATTCGATTTGGATCATGCAGTTTCATCCAGTGGATAATGACTCAGTGTTTGGTCAACACCAACAATATGAACTTATATGTAGCCGTCTCCTTAGGTCTGGGTATAAGATTAAGTAGACAGTGATTCACTGTGAACTGGACAGGTATGTGGGTGATGTCTGCTAGACTAGGCACCACCACACTTCAGAATGTTTGTAATTGCACATAGCTCCATGTCATACGGAGAAAATCTGGTCACTCTTGTCTTCGTTTTGAACATGCACATGGTCTGTCAGGGTCAATTCTATGGAGCCATGAGGGAGACATGTACATGCGGGGCACATAGTTAAAGTGCATTAGTGGAAAGCGGGCTATGCTTGAGAGTGCCTTCGCATGTGTGTGAGTTAACCCCCAGTCATTATCTGCCAGTGGTGATTTCAAATCAGTATCCCATTTCTGACAGGCTGGGGGATCTATTATTTTCCCGTCAGCCTTTAAAGCCCTGAATAGAGAGGAGTTTGTGTGAGTGTGATGCCCCATCTATAAGATTGTATTTACAATGTTAGAGTCCAGGGATGTTGACAGGAACCCTGACTAGAGTTCCCTGGCTGTGCTGGAGAACTTCACGTATTGCAAAAACCTGTCCAGGTCCTACCCCAAATTGTATCTGCACATTTTCAAAAGAAATAAAGCTGTCAGTCAGTATATGTCTCCCAAAGTCAAACATCCACCCTCCTCGAATTGAGAAATTGCTATGTCCCAGCTGATTTTGCAGAACGGCTCTAGCTACCAATTCTCCAACCATCTGGAGAAAGGGGTGCGTCTCTCCTATGAAACCGGTAAATCACTGCATCCCAAACAACTGCAGTGTGCTTAATAATAAACTGACAGAATCCTGGTGTATCTCTCCCTTTCATCAATGTAACCGATAGGGGTTCTTTCTCCTAACATCCCTGTAGGAGCTGCTTTTCTCAGTTATCCTATTCCGCACACCAGCTAGACGTGTGCCGGAGCTTAGCTGTCTTATAATATAGTTCCATGTCTGGGAGGCCCAATCCACCCTCCTCTTCATCCCGTCTGAGGACTAGCCTACTGAGGACTGGCAATCCCACCCTGCTTCACTTACCAGACCAAACCAGGGAGACTAGAAGTGAATCTATCTTCCGGAACGTGGGTTTTGGGGATCATACATAGCACGTTCTGTAAGCGATAGAGGCATTAGGGAAAAACATAAATTTTTCTCACGGTCCTGAAGAATCGCCGCTGATCATTGCATGAAATTTTTAGGGCGAGAAGCATGTCGACCATCTGGGAGTAGAGTATGCAATTTGTCACATTAAGAACAAAATACGCTACCCCTCCCTTATTATTTTATTCAGGCAGGGTCCCTCACAGAATAAAGCCTTTAAGAGGATTCCCTCACCTGTTTTAACATCACAACACACGTCTACACCCAACTAGGCTCCTCACACCCACTGCACCCTTACGGCAAGGAACAAAAGATCTCAGAAAAAGAGCCCCTTTAAGGGTGCCCTTCGGGCATTGCAGCGCCGGCCCGACAAGGAGCAGGCTCAAATGATGAAGCATGACAGCTAGCTTGCTGGGTATGTGAGAGCCCTAGTTCCGAAAGGAAGAATTCCTCTCCTTGACCTCCTGTAATACATTGCCAGAACTCACTAGCAATGGCATTTTAATGGTGATTACAACATCACCTAGGAACTTCGTACTCTTTTCTTTGTTAAATGCATCTAGGGCTTGTACGTTGGACCTACTAAAGCCCACAAATGTGTCCCTCCTCTTTGTTAACATGATCAGTAAGCTAAACCAGACTGTTGTCTGCATGCAGAGACATTATACACATAAAAAGGCCCACCTCGATCCCCCAATCGCTCAGGACCTGTCTTAATCTAATCCCAAGGGGTTCCAGCGCTAAGCTGAACAATAGAGGGGACAAAAGGCATCCCCGTCGAGTGCACAGTTCTATTATCCATCTGCCAGACACCACACCTCCCAAGCATACCGTTGCCATGTGTTCGATACATAAGAGATTCACCCAGTTCCTAAAGACCAGTCCGAAGCCCATCCTGCTTATCACTTTGAACATGTAAGCCATCCCATAGTATGGAAGGCTTTTTCTACATCCAGCCCAATATTGGCAGCATATCTGCCTAGTCTTTGTGTGGCATGCAGGATATGAGTTAGCTGTCCAAGCGTGATGAATGTATTGCTCCTTGAGATAAAGCTGCATTGATCCTCATGCACCAGTGATCCAATAACCTGTTTAAGTCTATTCGCTAATACTTTGGCAAGCAGCTTCATATCCATATTTATCATAGAAAGAGCGAAGTGGGATCCCAGCTCCTCCAGATCTGTATCAAGTTTTAGCATCATCACTGTATGCGCTCACTCATGCAATTTGGGAACTTCCCCAGTGTTTTTGTCTCCACCTAGACCTCCTGAGGATGTTCGGTGAGGGTTGGTGCATAGGACTGGTAGAACTCCTAGTGAAATCCATCAAGTCTTTGTGTTATGCCATGTGGCATCTCCTTTTGGTCTGTCATCAGTTTTTCTTGTGTCAGATTGCCCGCCAATATCTTCACTTGATCCTCCATAAAGTACAGTAATTGTACGATCATTGACAGATCAAAAATCTCGAGGACCAAAATTTAAAGAATGTAAGTGCAAATAGGTAAGTATGGGTTTAGTATTCTTAACTACTCCATGGCTACACACACACACACATATATATATATATATACATATATATATATATATATATATATATATATATATATATATATATATATAAATATATATCCAAATCCATTTTCTCCGCGGAAAAAGAATTGCAAGAAATCGGAATTGGAATTGTAATAGGTGTTACACTGTATTCTGGGGATTGTAGTATATGCAGACTACACTGAAATCGGTTAGTCTTCAAAAGGCGCGCGCAATCCTGCGTAGAAACGCCACAATCCACTTGAAACTTACCTGTGAACAAGGCTGCTTAGTCGGCTGAAACGCGTCAGGCTTCTTACAAAGGATTTGATGTATGCTGTCACATTGCTTTAAGAATGAAGATTAAAACCTCCGTTTGCCCGAAAGTCCAGTGAGCAGTGCATTTCTTTCAAGAGTGTGGAGGAAAATGGTGTTTGTTGTTTAAAGGGGTGCTCCGTCCCCTTTGCACTGACTGCCCTGTGTGGTTGAGGCTCCTCCGCGGAGAAAATGGATTTGGATTATGGATTTATTTCAAGAAGGAGCCCAACCCGCCCGCACGATGCCAGATGAAAGGAAAGGTATGAAGATTTCAACCTCACAAAAAAGGCGATAGCGAGGCAAGGGAGTGAAAGAGAGTTCTTTTTCACCAGGGACTGGAAGTCACACGCTGGTTTTTTAATGAGACTATTTACGGTGACAGCGAAGCAAAATTTGAAAGTTTTAAATCCACTGTAACACCATATGGAAGGTTCCTAGACTGCAATGTCCCCAAAAACGATATGGATGGGAAAAAGAATTGCAAGAAATCGGAATTGTAATTGTAATAGGTGTTACACTGCATTCTGGGGATTGTAGTATATGCAGACTACACTGAAATCGGTTAGTCTTCAAAAGGCGCGCGCAATCCTGCGTAGAAACGCCACAATCCACTTGAAACTTACCTGTGAACAAGGCTGCTTAGTCGGCTGAAACGCGTCAGGCTTCTTACAAAGGATTTGATGTATGCTGTCACATTGCTTTAAGAATGAAGATTAAAACCTCCGTTTGCCCGAAAGTCCAGTGAGCAGTGCATTTCTTTCAAGAGTGTGGAGGAAAATTGTGTTTATTGAGATATATATATATATATATGTATTTATTTCAAGGTACATATATTTGGAGTTATATTATTAAACTTTGTTTACCTATAGAAACTTACCTTCAAGATATCTGTGTCCGCGATATTCTTGACATGATATTTTGGTCCATGATATTTCTGTTCCTGATATTCTGTCTAGATACCGTAATTGTACATTTGTCAACAAGTGTTCTCTGGGAGACGCTGCCATCTCCTGAGGGCATTTATACATATTTTCTAGGTATAAGTGGAAAACCTCCACTGTGTCTCCCTGTGAAGTTAAAGGCATCCCATTTGGCCTTTTAAGCGAAAATAATTGGCTGTACGGGAGTTCCCTAAGAAGTAACCATGCAAGGAGCCAGCCCGCTTTATCATGAGGTCATTCGATTTTTCACTCTGCTTTTCAGCAGTTAAGAGCTCGGAATGGACAAAATGGAGATAAAATGGAGATATGAAGGTTTAAAGATGTATGTGAATATAGCACCAAAAAGCACAAAGTGCTAACTGTGGATATCTGGTCACGCTAGATCGGGACCAAGTCAATGGTTGAAGCCAACCGCAATGGAATGTGGGCCGGCTACAGGAACCCAGTTAGGCCGGCAGTGAACCTTATAATTCGATCTGCATGGCTTTGGGATCTCTGTAGTGGTGGATTTTTGCAACGTTCGTCTTCTAGGACGCAGAATGATGAAGGATTAATTTGAAGATAGACGGAGCTCACGATGCTTACATGCTATCCGCCATCTTGGTAGGAATAACCAGTCATGAATAACATTAAGATAACCTATTGAAACCCTGCTATTTGAGAAACATGAGGGGACAGATCCAGTGAGTTGCCCATGCTGAGCAGATAACTTTAAGGTTGTCCTCACTTTTATGCTACCTAAAATATGGCTGAACCTCATGATTCCAACCATTGTTTGGTGGTTGACTTAAGCTGGTGAGTGTGGGAGAAATTCTTGACATTGACAAATTTTTGGGCAAAAGATAAAGGGTTAGATGTACAAAGCCTTTTTGAGTTCACAAACTGCCCAATTCATAGAATCGTGCGGTTTGCAAACTCAAAAAAGGCATTTCCAAATGTACAGAGCCCTAAATGCAACTTGGTAATCCGTTACTGAATCACAATTTGGATTTGCGATTCGGTATTTGGAAGGGGCATGTTCTGGGCGTCCTCTCCAAATACCGATTCGCATTGGTATGTATGAATGTTTTGTGACTGAAATGTGGTCACAATACATCTGCACTTTACTGCCAACTAGAAGTTGGTGGTAACCCATTTGCATTTGGGAAGAGGTCCATTGAGAATGGGTGAAAAAATTGTTTTTAAGAGCAGGCAGTGGTTCAAAGAATTACTGCCTGCTCTTAAAAACCTAAACTTAAATGTTTAATTTTTTGCGTTTATAAAAAAAAGAAAGATTACTTTATTTAAAAGCAATCACAGACATGGTGGTCTGCTGACCCCAGCAGGTCAACACCGCTGTGATGGCAGTGAATTGCAGTGGGTCACAAACTGTGACCTTCCTCATTAATATTATTTTAGGTCTCTTTGCAATCCACTAGGAATCCCTAATGAAATGCAAAATAATGTTGTACATGATTAATAGCGGTTTCCCAATTCCTAAAATCGCAAATAGGAAATCGCTTTTCTGTTCTTTTTACATCTAGCCCTAAATCCTTACAATCTAAGAATAGACAGTTTTCTACTGGTGAACAAAATAATGGAATCAAGCTCCCATCTTTACTTTTCAAACTTTTTATTCTTGTACTCCTGTGCCTACACTGGAAATGGAAAATGCAAATCTACACGCACCAAACTGAAAAGAGAAATCCAAGGTTGCATGAGCCTCACATACCAGACATAGAAGAGTTAGAGAACACTTAAATGTGTAATATGTAACTGAGAAACTTGCTATATATATCGAAGTGCACAGCCTCCACCTCTATTTGGAGAAAATAAACTTTCTTTTTAGGGAATGTTATTTAAAAAGTAAAGGTGGAAGTAAGATTTTGGGGCAAGTCACTGGGTTTGACCGGGTTCTGTAAACTAACATACCTTAGGAATACATGAATGCGTGCGTGTTAGAAAAACATTCCTATGTGGTTTCACTATTATACATACTAGGTGCAAATGTTTTGAAAAATATAGGACATTTATCTCACATTGGAGATTAGGAATCTGGCAAACCCATTACTTAGAAATTGATGGGCCTCCAAGAATGCGAATGAGATGCTTCATTGCTTGCAAATTGCACTGTAGAGAAGTGTAGTGGGGACCCTACCTGCTCAGTCGCACTCCAAAAAGACTAGGACTATTTTGCTAACATACACACATTCACATATTCATATGGTAGATTAGGTTACAGACCTTATTCTAGATGAATTGCCATTGACTCGCAGCAGCCCGATACGGCATGAAACATGTTGATCCTATTTTAAAGAGCCTAAGGTCCATTGATTCCCTGTAAGGGTCTTAGCCCTGTTTTTAACCTTGGCATGGGATTTTATTCTGAACAATAAGCTCTGGCAGTTATTAACTCATAGCCAGTTTTACCTTCACATCCCAGTCTTCCTCTCCCCCTTCTGAGTCAGGCATAGGGCAACACTTAACTATTTCAATTTTGGAGCGGATTGATTAAAAGATCTCCAGCAAAGAGTCCCTTCATAGGGGCCCACTGGGCATTGCAGCAGCTGCCCAGCAAGGAGCACGGCACGATGATGAAGCATGCTTCTTTGGTGGATGAGGGCGTGTGCATCTGAGTGAATGTGAGTGAATTTAGTGAGGAAGGGGGGACATGTGCTTGACCTAAAGTAATTTTCCTCATAATCCCGTCTTTTTGGTTTTTGACTGTGGCTGAGTGCAGCCACTCTTTTAAAGTGACATAGGAAAACACAGTGGTCCTAGACATAACTAGATCACAAACAATCAATGAATTACTTTTGTTAAATCACCTTTTGTTATAAGATTGAATCCTGCAAGAAAAAAGAGAGAAGAACACACCTGCCAAATGTATATACAATTTTTAGTACCCAACGAATAATTAAAAGACAGTAATTAGTCTTAGGCCATTAATATAAACAATTTATTTACATGATATATAAACTTTATAGAAATAATTAATTAAGAGAAAGTGAACTGCCAGGTGCAGCGAAAAGGTGCAAAAGTAAGTGCTCACGTGAAAAGGAAGATTAAGGAAGAGTTCAAAAGCAAACAATTTAAATGATTTATATTCAGCTAAAATTCAATTCTTCTAGCCGAATAACATAAGAGGCCTGCCCAACTATAATTAATCCAAATGATTCCAGATGTCTGACTCGCTGTCGCTGAATCCACGCAGACTATTGATGTAAACTGGGAAGAGGGAGATGAGGGTGCAGGCTCCAAGGAGGGGGAGAGGGAAAACCGTCGACGTTTCGACCCTGGCGCCAAAGAGGGAGGATTAACACCTGTGCTACGGGTCTTCTTCAGGACAGAACGGGAGGGGACTGGGGATACCTAAGGTTGTGAGGGGAATAGCGTCCAAGCAGTAAAACAGGCAACCCGTCAGTGGTGTGCCAGAAATTCAGTTTGAAGTCTCAAAAAAAGAGGGGTTTCTCCGTACCAAAGTTCGTACTTATTTAAGAAGTACCACACAGGGAATTAATCCCCAATAACTTTCCAATCGAAAACGTTCAGTTCAAACAACTTATTAGCACTTTGCCTCTTCAGTTAATCAGGCTAAGGTTCTGCTTGGAGAAACTCTTTTAAAGTGAGGCACACTGCTTATATGCATCCTGGTGCCAGACCTAGCCCAACTGCATTTGGGCACACTTTGGATTTATTAGCACAGCTGGCAACATAGACTTGGCAAAAGACTGCCATTGCGGGCCTAGATGCTTGTTTATGTTTATGTTGAAATAATTTCTTATTATATCATTGAGGAACAGCTTGAAAGTGAAATGATGTTCAAATATATATTCAGTGAGTCAATTTGAAAGGTGTCTTGCAAATTTGTTTTGAAGTGACATCAGTGAGGTGATATACATGACATAAGGGATTCATGTTGCTGTAATTTGAGTTTTTGTTTTACTTACCGAAAATCCTGCCTGAAGAGGGTTGAAACTCCAAAACCAGTACTAGGATGCTTGTTTCCAGTCCAGGGAGGACCTGGCAAGGTAGTTCGGGCTGGACTGTTCCCATGAGGCACAGGGTCAAGAATGATTTGCATATGGCCAGGTCTAAACTGGGGTGGCATGGTGAGCAAAAGAAGGATCGATTTAACCCAGATCTCTTGACTGGGGGTGAATGTTTTGATTTGTTCTGCATTCTGTCCATCAATTGTGTGTCTTTCCCCATTTATTTCAATGCAGTAAATATGTATTTGCCACCATTTTGGCTATAGTGACACTTTTCCAGGGAATAAAAAAACGGCTGGAAGTGTGGTAGCCAGTTAACCAGCTGACATGCTGGTGGCTAGTGGTGCTTGGATGTGAGAGGTAAATTTGTTGACTATGGGCCACTGGAAGTTGAATAGCGCCATTAGCTTTGTTACGTAGTTAGTGAATGATAGGAGACAAACATAATTTAATATAGTGAATGCATGACATTTTTGAATGGGAAAGCAGTCCAGTCCAATTTACCAAATACACAAGCACTTCAAGTATGTTGTTTACACTCACAACCCCCCTCTTGAACATTGGTTCATGTGCCAGTATATTGCCATTGCTGAAAGACTGTAAAGTGCCATTTTGCCTCAGTTTCTTTTTTACTAGTGCAATGGGAAAATATTTGTTATAAAAACTTATGGAGGTCTTTCAAAAGACTCGTCATGAGGGTGAGTTTCAGCCAGTACCGGCTTTTAACTCCATAGTGCAATCATGCTTGGACTTGAGCAATGACCTAAAAGTCACTTTCATGACTTTGGACGAGTTGACAGCTGTGCTAGAGGAGGAAAGACTATTATTATGAGTTTCAATCGAATCAGTGGTCGGGAAATTGTAAAATCATGCTCAGCTGTGGTTCAACATTTGTCAGTAAAAAAGAGGTCCATGCCAGATTTTTGAGATAATCACAGACAAGGCTAATGTGTTTCATTTAGCATCCTCATAGTAATACATTTACCCCATTTGGATATCCTTAAAATTTAGTATCAATGTGACAGTTCTGGACCTATGCTATATAACTCTGTCCTGATGAGAATATCAAGACCTATGCATTTTCTTTAGGTCATGTGACAAATTCCGCCACTTGTTGGGTATTTGGCATAGGTGAGCACAAACATACCATTTTGGTTTACTATGTAACACCATTAAATAATTTTCCTCAAAAGTGATTATTATTTTTTTAAGGAATCAAAATTAACAATTTTTCATTTATTTTCTAACAAACCTTTATTAAAGTAAACACCACTAATTTTAGAAGGTCACGCACTGTATTCACTTGCCTAGGGAATTTTCACTTGACTTCACAGCTTATAGCCTCGGCTGCCGTGCACAGAGTCCCTTCTTTGCCGCACACAGATGAACTAAATTAGAGGGACCTTTGGTTATGGGTATGTCCAGATATGGGTCTCCATTAGGACTCAGGGGCTGTGCCACGCTAACATTCCTACACATTTACATAAAAACAATTATATCTCTAATATAAATTTATGTATTTAAGTCTGGGCTGTATGTTTCAGGCTGCCTGCCTCACCTCACTCTGAAGCAGGAGACGGAAGCCAGGCAATAAATCAACTTTCTGAACTGTGATGCAGGATGCAGGCTTTCTCTTTTAAAGCCCTTCCTTGCCATTGTAGTCTTTGGTAGTATGCACTCTGTAGGCCAGTGACGCAATCAGCGGTATGGTTTCGGGTTTCCGAGACTTCATCCCTGTGTTATTTCAGCCATCCGTCATTTAAAGGCAAAGATCCCACCCTTTCATCATACGTGAGAGTGGATGTAAGCATGTCTGATCTGGTGCCTTGTTCTCGGTAATGGTAAAGTGTTTGCAAGCTAATGTTGTGTTATGTATATTGTGCTGAAACCCCTCATCACGCTAACCTCCCTCACTGTGACACCCAGGCCCTCCCAACAGATTGCTGGCTCTGTTAGAAGTAGAGCTGCAGTATTTGTTTCCCCATGAAATGGATCCAAAAACAAGCAGGGCTGGGGGCATGGCTTGGCCAGCGGACATGGCGGTTGTGTAGAGCCGGAGCTCCGACCAGCCTTCAACAATCCTACCGAAATATCCTGGCCCCGGTCATCTGTTACGGTTCCCTGCAACGCTGTGTGTATCCTGGTCCCGGAGATATCAGGGGACTGCGCCTGGGGGCACTGAATCCGCTCCTGGGGCGGAGAGAAGATCCGGTGGGAGACTGCGTGACAAGCGGTCCGAAGCGGCCTACTAAGCCGGGACCTCGATTTCTGGGGCCTTGTTCCGGCGCGCGCCAACTGGTACGGAGGGCCGCGCCGAGGGCTAGAGAGGTTCCAGCCACACTGCACCTTTGAGGATCCTGGGGCCCTGGGGCGGTAGTCCCCGATCGGCAACGCGGCAGGAGATGTGGCCGCGGTGAATCCTTGGCAGACACCGGTGACGAGAACGGCCGGAGAGAGCGGCCGCCATCTTTGATTGGGAAGGAGTCGGCGCTGCATTGCGGATGCCCGCGTCTGCCGTGAGGGCGGCTGCCCCGAGCTCATAGGCTGCTGCCCCGGGTCAAGGTCAGTGCGGGGTCCAGCAGAGCGCCGTGCAGGGCGGTTGCTTGGCTGCTTTGCCCATCGGGGGTCAAGTCGGGCCCCGGGCTCATTCTCACTCGGGGCGCCACCCCATCTTGTCCTAAAGGCCCCGGCCCCACAGGGAGGGGAGCAGCGACTAACGGTGCGAGGGGCCACTGCGGGCCCAGATAGCCCGGTGGTGGTAGACACAAGAGGACAGTGAGGCTCCGCGGCCTATCGGGGGCCAAGTCGGGCCCCGGCAAACACTCTTAGGGGAGCGACCCGGGCAGTGGCCTCCTTATTGGGTGAGGCATCGTGAAGCTGCGGCTACCAGCCGGATATCTTCGGGAGCTGGCTGGGGAGCGGCGCTGCAACCTAAGGTCGGAGATACGGGCTCGCAGGCCTATACCATCCCCCAACCGAAGAGCAGCTGGCGGTGAGCAATTGTGCTGGGCAGTGTCTGTGGAGATATTGGTTGGGACGTGGGCCGGAAGGGGGCATTCCTCCCCGGGGACATCATGACGCGGGGAACACAGGGCAAACAAGGCCCCATTGAAAAATGTACCGAAGCCGCCGGCGCTGAAGGGGCGCAGGCTCAGGTGCCCGACAATGCTGCGCTCCTGGCTGCAATCATGCAGTCCAGAGATGTCCTGGATGCTAAAATCGGGGCGGTGGGCTCGGATGTTATGCTCCTCCGGCAGGACTTGCGCAACGCCGTGGAACGCTTAACAGGCGCCGAAACGCGCATATCTGCTGTCGATGACGACGTGACTACCTTGAAAAAGAGGGTGGTTGCCCTGGAAAGAACACAGAAGGATCTGGTTTCGAGGGCTGAGGATGCGGAGGGCCGTGCCAGGCGCAGCAACCTTCACCTCTTAGGATTTCCAGAAGACTGCGAAAAGGGCAATGCGGAGCGTTTCCTGACGCAATGGCTGGAGGGATGGATGCCTGCCGATACTCTGTCCCGTTGCTTTGTGGTGGAGAGGGCTCATCGGGCACTGACGCAGAAACCCCCCCCGGGTAGAGCGCCCTCACCCCATGATTGCAAAATTACTGAACTATGCTGACAGGGACGCCATTCTGAAACAGGCGAGACTAAAGGGCAACCTGACATTTGAGAACTCCAACATCCTCATTTTCCCGGGTTACACGAGGCCGGTCCAACAACAGAGACAGTCGTTTACTGCCGCCAAGGCTCGCCTCCGGGGCTTAAAGTTGCCATATGCTCTGCTTTATCCAGCAAGGTTGCGGGTCGTCTTTCAGTCCCGCACTTTCTTCTTTGACACACCGGAGGACGTCTCTCGTTGATCGGATGAAACTGTCAAGGTGCACGTAAACACAGCAGGGGGCGGAGAATCTGACTCCTCAGCCGGGGGCCCTTCTGGTAGGGGTCCCGAGAAGCAGCGGAAGCGCCGTGGCAGATCCCGCTCGAGTCGCGACTCGCAATCGAGATCTAAGACACGTCCAGACAAAGACTCGCAGGAGGCTCAGGAAAATGTGTCCTGAAAGTAGGAGGAACTGACATTTGCGCTAAACTTTGCTTACTTGACTGGGGCTTCTGGTTTGGCTGGAGGCCACGCTTGCTCAGGGTGAGGGAGGGGACGACAGCCTAGTTCTATATGGGCTGTGACTTGGGGATTCATTGGAGGAGGTGTTCCTGTGCTCCCCGTTGGGGCCGAGACCACGCTCCGACCACGACAGGTACTTCCGTGTTTGGGAGGTGCGGGGTGGGGGGGGGGGGGGAAGTTGATGGGGCTTGGGAATGTTTTGGTTCAAGGGGGGGGCTTGAGCGTAATTTGCTGATTTCGTCCTGTCTTGGGAATTGCCACTGCTGCCCGCTGTGGGCTAGACACTACTCACAGTTCTTTCTACAAATGTTGTCGGATAGTGGAGGATCGCGGCTAGGTCCCTGCGGGACACGCCTGTTGAGTTGGAATGTGAGAGGGATGCTAGACAAGGTGAAGAGGGGAGCTGTGTTCGCCTGGGCTAAGAAGAGGGGCACTGACATACTGTTGTTGCAAGAAACTCACCTGCTAGGCACCAAAGTGCTTTGCTTGCAGCGTAATGGTTTCACGCATGCCTTCCACTCGGGCTTCACGAGGGGGTCACGGGGAGTGGCCATCCTTTTACATCGTAGGGTCCCCTTTAGTCTCAGACGCACATGGGTGGATGCACAGGGCAGGTATGTGTTCGTGCAAGGGGAGATTGGGGGTGAGATGGTTGTCATTGGAAGTGTGTATGCGCCGCCCCCCCTGCAATGGGCTCTGGTGGAGAAGTTGATGTCTCTTTGGGTCAACATGCCCTCTGCCCTGTCTGTGGTGGGGGGGGACTGGAACGATGTCATGGATGTTTCGTGTGACAGGTGGTGGAGCACTGCTGGCACTGGTGGGGACGAGGTGAGGGGAGAACAGGCAACCCGGTTGAGGGCAATGGCCACGGGGTTGGACTGGGTTGACTCCTGGAGATACAACCACAGGGCGCGCAGGTAATTCACGTACTTTTCCTCGGCCCGAGACTCGTTTTCGAGGCTGGACTACATGTTTGTTCCACGGGCAATGGCCAATAAGGTTCTGTCAGCGGAGATACTACCACGGGCACTGTCGGACCACTCCCCGGTCTATGTTGTGCTGGACACCGGCCGTACTAGGCAGCCGTTGAGGTGGCGTATGTCGCCCTGGCAATTAATGTAGGGCCCTTACCGTGCTCACATCACTCACGAACTTGCGTACTATCTGTCCACGAACGAGGGCACGGTGGAGTCCCCTGCGGTGCTGTGGGAGGCCATGAAGCCCACGCTGCGGGGAATCGATATTTCGTGGTGCGCGGCAGCTCGGAGGGAGAAGCGTAGGGACCTTGTGCGGCGAGAGGCGGAATTAGAGGAGCTAGAGCGCAGAGGACGGGGGGAGGCTGGCGGACAGGTGCGGCGGCAATTGGTGCTGGCGCAACAACAATACACCTCCGTGTTGCTGGATGAAGCCCGGCAGGCCTGGCTCGCTACCCGTAGCCGCATATATCAGTGGGGCGATATATCGTGCAAGATGCTACATCGCTTATGTCAGGGCATCATGCCTGGCCGGCCATTGCCCCGACTAGTCGCCCCGGATGGGGAGCCGCTCTTAGAGCCTGCTGTGATAGCTGGTAGCTTTGCCTCGTACTATGAGGCCCTATATGCTCCCTGGGAGTGTTTGGAGGCGGAGATGGTGCAGCGGTTCATAGAGTACCTCCCTCCGAGGGCCGTCACAGATTAGGTTCGTGAGGTGCTGGATCGGCCGTTGTCGGATGAAGAGCTGATCACGGCTCTGGGTGAACTGAACCCGGGTAAGGCACCGGGCCCAAATGGGTTCCCGAGCGAATTCTTTAAACAATATGCGATGCAGCTGACCCCCCACTTGCAAACAATGAATGCTAAAAAATATGAAGACAATACATTTCAGTGGTTCAGTTCCTCTCTTATTTCCCATGGTTTACTTAATCTTGCTTTCCCCAAGCGTTATTCATTTTATAATTTTGTTGTTTATCAGTGTTTTTGTCTCTGCAACCTTTGAGGCTTGAGCCATGGCAGGTGTTTATGAGGGGCTTTGCTTGAGCACGCAGGCGCTAAGGCTGAAGCCAAACAAAGTGCGTGTCAGTGGGTTGGCCTCTCTGCAGAGCAAACAAAACAATGTTTATGTATTCCATTTCAAACTGAAATTCTGTGGATTAGTATGTGAAGGGGGTGCACAGATGTAAAAATATTTGCAAAACAAAAGTAAGAGAAATTAAAGTGCTTAAATTTGAGGGAGTTCAGTGCATCTTTGGGGTGGTGAAGTGACAGAGACGCGAGGAAGTGCATTCGGCGAAGAGTGAAAAGAGGATGCTGAAGAGGAAGGAGAGGTGATTGAAGATGTCCAGATTGACAACATAAGCAGAAATACATATCTCACATAAAGCACACATAACTGAAGGCCAAAACTTCTTCCACAGGCCTCAATGCTATTTAATTCACAGACTCACAGTTTTAGAAATGAAACATTTCCAATGTTAATTATTTATAACAAATCATTGTTGTTACTCGTTATCTTAAACAGCTAACACCCATTGACAAAGCCAATCATACTGACAGGCTTTAGGTGTATGTCAGTTTTTGTGTGATTGATCTGGATACAATTACTTCTTAGAGAAAAACCAAAATATCGGTCAGGTGGAACACTATGGGAATCACAGAATTTTATTTGACATGTTCCGTTATAGAGAGGCCCCACTTTTTTCATCCCACTTAAGGACCTTTCTGCATATATTTCTATAGGACTGGTGGCATCCAGCAGTTGTGGGTGCTTCTCAAAGTCTGATTAGAACATACTTTTCCAAAGTTAATGCTGCATGCAGTAAAAACACTGGACAAGCATACATTTTAAAGGGACAAAGTTGTCATGCTGTACAATTTACACATTACAGTAACTGTTGAACATATTAATGCAGGAAAATATGGGGCAGTTTTCAATGTGTTTAATATTTCATGACTATACGCTCCCACTGCTTTAGAAACCTTGCTTTATCACTACATTCATTGCTTTAAAATGCCCCATTTGCCAATCTTTTTTTTTCTTTCTTTCTCGGGAGAGGGACTCACCCTGGACCCCAGGGTTGTCTATTGAACTTGTTCACATTGCTTGCTATATAAAAGTACTGCCCAACGTTTACGCTCATCACTTTTAAATGTCACCAGCCGCCACATTTTCCGATTGAGCCCTTGGTAACTATCTATGATCAGTAAGGCTGTCTTAGTTGTTCACAGAAGGTACAAAGATACTGTCAGTCGTGGAGTATTCTCAGGCAGCACAATCTTTAGGTGTAATCATCAGACAGATTGCCATAGCCAGAAAACATTCCATGACTCTTCAGGTTACATGCAAGATCCATTTATCTCACATAATTCACTGATTTTGATCCAATCTATGGCCAGTGGTGGATCTGCAGAAGCCCTTTCTTGCAAAATTCTCTCCTTACTAGCAATATTAGATAAAACACTAGCCTTTGCTCCTGCTTCCTCATCAGCTTAGTAATACATGGGTCAGTCGCCATTAAGATCAAAGTGAGGCTTACCTTGATTCAAGATTTCACCAAGAGTTTTACTTACAGCTCCCCAGTATGCCTTTAGCCCCAGACACTCAACGAACATGTGTCTATCGTCATCTGCAAGGTAATTGCAACTCTTACAGCTTGGAATAACCAGTGTGAGCTTGGCTAGTCTCCAGTTTTATCTATTGAGAGTAAAGAAATGGTTTCCCTTTAGGGGAGCAGATTTTACAGTGGAATAAAGTAGACTTAGAGATACTTACCAAAGGTATTCTGATGCAAGCTCTGGTAAATCTGTACTCCATACTCCATATAGTTCAGTCAGATATTTTTCCTGGGCTTTGATGATTTCCCAGTATTAAAACGTGACTTCCTTCTGTAGCCTAACCTTATTCATTAAAATGTTGTTATGCTCTCAGCCATGTTCCCCTATTCATTTTTTGTGCTGACCGCCATGAGCTCAGTTGAAGGTATTTAAATCTTGAGATTTTCCCATTTTTTGCAACATATATATCCTCCAAGTCCTCCTTGTCTAAAGTCTCCCCAGATGTTATAGCGAGCCAGTTCTGAAAGCATCACTGAGCTTGTCCGTCAGATAAGTTGATGTTCCAGGGGAGTCTCATATTGGTGCTAGTGCTGCATAATGGATGGATGGAACACTCAAATTAATCTTAGTAACTGGTAATTACCCAGGGCCAATTCCCAACCCATCGTTATTTTGCACACAATGTTACTTCAGTGTGGACCCAGCTACATGCAAATCAGTCTTGTCCCTGCTCCAATCGAAACAGTCCAGCCCAAATTGCCAAGCCAGGTCCTTCCTGAACTGGAAAACAAGCAATCCAGGACCAGTTTCATCCTAGTTATGGGCTCATCAGCCTGGTACAGTTTGGTTTCAGTGACACAGTGTGCCCAGGACTCATGTTTGGGTATACCCATCTTACTTAGGGTGACACACTAAAGTATACAAAGAGTGATGGATGGAATGCTTGAATTAATCTCAGCCACTGGTAATTACTCTGTGCTGCAACCGAGTCCATTGTTATTTTGCACACCATGTCATCTACGTGCAAATCAGTCTTGACCCTACTCCGATTGGAGCAGACCAGCCCAAACGTCAGAGCCAGGTCCTCCTTGAACAGAATAATTACCAGTGGCTGAAATTAATTAAAGCATTCCATCTATCACTTTTTTTGTATCCTTTATTGTGTCATTCTAAGTGGGACGGGTATGCTCAGACATGGGTCCCGTACACAAAGTGTCACAGGAACCAAGCTGTACCCAACTGATAAGCCCATAACTGGAGGGAAAACGGCCCTGGCTTGCTTGTGTTTCAGTTCAGGAAGGATCTGACTTGACAGTTCAGGCTGGAGTGTTCCTATTGGAGCAGGGTCAAAACTGTGAGGCAGCTAGTGTAATTCTTGTTATAAAGTAGGGTTTAATGAGCTGATAATCTCGCAGGCTTATGTGTTACAGCCTTAACCATCCTGGTCATTCATTTATCCGCCCAAAAATAATCAATATGAGAGTGGTGCACATATGTTTTACTATAGAAAGGAAAACACCTTTGAGAGCCGACCGTCATATGCCAGACATACCACTATCCCAGATCCTGCATCATATTTCTCAGCTGCCATCTTGATTTCAAGGTGGATGTATAACTGCTCTTGGTGGTTCTATCTAAATCCTTATCTAAAACAAAATGAAAATCTCATCATATGAGAATTATATCCATATCAGTTTGGACCATAATATCCAGCACATTTCCATTTCGAGCACCCCGTTTTTAAAATGGGCATGAACCATCTCCCTGAGCTATCTGTTCTCTACTCTATGTCCTTAGTATGAGCATTCTTATATATAATAATAGCTACACCTTTTGTACCCCCAAATGATCTGAGCTGACAATGTTTTGTACCCAGCAGCATGTTTTAAATCAGGTCTTACATTCAGTCCTATCTAGATGCATTTCCTGGAGAATAATTACATGTGCGTTAGGCCTCTGTAAAAATTCTCCTACCACGTTTGACCTTTTCTTCACTTGCAGACATTTACATTCCAAGTAACCACCTCTAGCAGTCTACCTATACTGCCTAAAAAGCTGCCCTCCCTTAACCCTACTCCTCATAAGCCAGTCAATGGTACTATGCTCTCTGGATGAAATATATTAATGACCTCTTTTTCCTCCTTAGTGACGCAATTTGAGGATTTTGTGTTCTAATTTCCCCCCAATGCTCCCTTCCCACCCCTTCCCTCCCTGAGGAAACCTCCCTACCTCAAAAGGCATTATCATCTTCCCTGTTGGGATCACCAGGGGAGGAGCTGGCAGTTACACATAGTATAATTATTAGTTCCTTATAGAGCCATAAATCAAAAGCTAAAATTTAACAATATATCCTTTTAACTTACTCAAAAAGTTTAAAGAAACTTAAATAAAATACACTATACTAACAGCTATCAATGATTGCCAACTGAGCTTTATTTGGGCCAGAAATTTTGGCCGCGCTATCTTCCCCTAGTGTATTCAACTCATTCATTTTACATTGCTCCTGCTGCCTACGTGCCGTAGTCCTGCCAATGTCTGAGCAGGCCCAATAGTTAAAGTTTTCACTTGTTAATGGGGCATCTTTCCGGGCCCTACTCAAGAGTAACTCCTATGTGGAATAGGCTAAAGAAATTAAAGTTTTTCGTAAAATTGTATGTTTTTTACCACGCCCATAAGGATCTCTATGAACTCTCTATACATCGACTTCTAGACCTAGAGCTGACCTATCGTTTAGGATTCCTGCCCTCAGAAGATTGATTACAAAATCTTTTAGGTGGCTACCCTCTGCTCCCACTGGGAAACCTAGTATTCTCAGATTATTCTTCCAGGAATGTATCTCAATCTTCTCTTTATCTTCTACAAGCTGCTTATTTGGAGTTTCAAGAATTCTATCTCTTGCGTATTATTCTGAAGGGAATAATTTACAATCTCCATAATATCTGTCTTTAAGCATAGAATTAAGCTTTCAGGTCTGGACTGGACTTGCTTAATCGGTCTTGGAGATTTCCGTTTATATCACAACTTTCCAATTGTATACCCATTTCTAGCTCCTGGGGAGCTCTCCATTAAATACTTCCGGGCTGAGGGATTGCATGCAGTTAATTCTCTTGCTGATGGGAATATATGCTCCTCGGTTAGTGTCCTGAGGTAGGGTCTGGGAGGGAGTCCAGGAGTAAGTCTGTGCTGTGTACTCACAAACTGTATTTACCCTCACTCTCCCTGCTTCCCTCCTTCCTCTCCACTTCCATTGTCAAGACATCTTGACTCCTTCCTGTTCTCATCCATGTTCATAAGCTCAAAGAAGGAGCTTAAAGAGGGTGTTGTTTTTTAATAAAACAATTCTCACTTGGTTTCATTGCTCTTTCTTTAGTATCTTAAGGCCTGGATGCATTTCTTGATGGACTGTCAGAAAGTTTCTCTGCAGTGTGTGGTTTTCAAACAACAGTACCCTTATGAGCCTTTATACTCCTAACCTCACCGACTTCCAGTCTCCTCCAAAATACAGACCTCAATGAGTATCTGTTCCACACTGTTGCTACTGTAATAGCCGGTCTTTCTGTTCCTAATGCCCTGCCTCCCCTATATACATCAGTACTATACACCCCCTCCCCATTAAGAGCTGACCTGGAGTCTGTCTCAAAATTGAATAGGGGTATCTTGTCCCCTGTGAAGTCATCAAGAGGTACCTGAAAACTTGTTCCTAGAGCATCTGTCTTTCAGGGGGTTGGAGAAAATGATCCTCTTTGTATCTCCACACTCCTGCCAACTCCTATCGCAAAGTCCTGCACCCTGCATGTGCTGGCTCTGCCTAGATTTAATCTGAAGGAGAACGCGCATTGCTGCAGTTTGTCCCGCCTCAGCAAGTGAGCCGCACTAGCCCAGCAAGAGCTGCAAGGAACTTCACACATCCAGCCCCAAGCACTCTGATACTGAAAAGTTAAGGTAGGAAGTTTGCCTCCTAATCAAACATCAAGCGTCCTATGCCAAATCTATTGTAGTAAATCAAAGGGCAATGTTTGTTTTTCCAGCCGGCCAGCACCAGCCCTTAGGTCTAAGCATTCCTCCATGTGGGTCTCATAGCGGCATCAACCGGACACAATTTTTCCTTTCAATCACAAGCACCCTGCCATGAGGGATGGCTTTTCGATTGTGGTATGCTACATGGGACATGGGCTGGCTGTGCAGACTAGACAGTTCCTATTGGACCAGTATCAAGTCTGATTTGCAAGTGCCTGATATCTGTCTGGATTTGCACAGGGGTCTAAAAAATAGGATGGAATGCAGCTTCAGTAATTACCAGTGGCTAAAATGTATCTAAGGGGGGCAGCACAGAAATCCCAAAGGCCTACATGACAAAAAGCATGATTTATGTCTGAGGCTCACATTTCCTTTAGGTTACACTTATCATGTTTCTCCAGATTTTTCACTCTGAAGAAAGGAAAACACTACTTATATGATTTCTGTGTCACAAACTCACTAGTCAGTATTTTCAAATGGGGCTTCTAATGTGAGGGATTACAAAACTCCGTAGTAGTGTGGCTCACTGGTTAGAGGCGGCAGGCCTGAGAGCAGAAGTCAGCCTGGGACCAGGGTTCAATTCCCGACGCGGCAGGGTCGTGGACCTTGGTCAGGGGACTCGATAATTCTCGCTTCGGTGCTTACTCTAATCTGGGGTTCCACTCGGCAACTCTGGGCATTAGCTTGCCTAATCTCCACAACGGCCCCACCAATTCCGGGGATGCCTGGCTCCACCTTGGGGACTCCCAGCAAGGGACCATCCCACAGGGAAAGCCAGGACGGGTTCCCCAGAGTTATACAGCGCCGGGACGCCCCGTTGCTGGGGCAGCTGTGCGCTTTACAAGTATACTACATTTACATTTACATTTACCATTGGATGAGAGTGAGAGACCAATTCCTGCATAACAGCTTCAACAAACATGTCTCACAACACTGCTTTCCCAGTTTTCTCTTTTTAACCACCTAAGGCCAACACATATTCCTACCGTCCTAGGTACCCTTTTTCCATTCTGCAACAGTTTCCAAATGATCTTCATTTTAAATATTAGTTCTAATTTCCAGAGCTATAAAATGAACATGTTCATGCTGTTCATTGCATTTATCTGAATAGACTACATAGGGCCATCATTTCTATGCTACAGATTAAAAGGTATACATATTCACATATTCATCAGCACTGTATGATATTATGCATGCACAATGTTGTCAGAGTGTTTCGCTGGCTTGCATTGGATGATAATGGGCCAGCACTGGGGCATATCAGGCCATGAGAGTGTGCGGTTTACGGTTGAGCTGATGTTAAGTATTCACCTAGTGCTGTGATATTGAGTATTTGTTTTGTCAGATTGAGTAGGCATTGTTAGATATTGCCGCAGTGTTACATGATCTTGGAGCACTGCCTTGTTGTCAGATGGGTGTATGTGGGCAAACACTGTATATTAAGACAAGTGTTTCTACAGAACCTACCTAATGGTCTGAAAAGGTAATTTATAACCCCATTTAAAATGTACCACTCAAGCAGAGACGTGCCTGTCTGATTATGTGCACAGGCAGAGCCTTAGCTCTTTTTTGCTCAACACCTTACAAGAAATGTTATAGTGAATGCTTGCGCATATTTTCTATCCGGGTTCATCTATGTACAACATAAATTAACGCAGAACTTGTCAGACCATCATTGTATACAATGCATACACATTGTGATAATATAATGTATCCTTGCACTACATGTAGAAGCGTGTTAGATCCCTAAGACAAAAGGATGTTTATAACTATAAAGCCAGATTTATTGACTTTGTTAGTAATTGTTTAGGGACCACTAGCAGAACATTATGTTAGTTTGTTAAATTACCTTTAAAGTTTTCATCCGGTTACTGAACGTATACACATCTGGCAGGGGCAGATGAAGATATGCCACGGGTGAATATCCCTTGAGCCGTTCTGCGTATGGCAAGAAAGTGTGAAGAGGGGCCCGTGGTTTCTTAAGAAGGTGACTGGGATAAAGCAGATTTTACCTTTAGAGATGGTAATGAGGAGAACTGTGAGTGACTGCAATGAAGAGGTCCTGTGCCAGCAGAAAAGTGCCGCCAAAGAGTTGAATGTACACAGGCCCATCTAGTATTCACCTTATTGTGCTGATGGCCAGTCTGTCCCTGACATCTGGGGAAGAGAGGGGTCTAAGCTATGTCTTTTCATAACTTTTCTTCATTAATCTTTGGCTTAATATTTAAACAAATTCATTCATCCCTCTCTGCATGTGTAGTCTGGGACCAATTTGGAACATCAAAACTAATGGCATCACAGGAGTCACAATTATACTGAACATGACAAATATAAAAATGTCTAAATAAAATGCAAAAATGTCAAGCTTCATCATTACTCCAGGAGAATACTGTGATAAAGAAGACTACAGGATACTTCCATTATTACTTTAGCACTTGAAAAATATATTATTGCAAGAATTTGTGTTATTAGTTGAGGGGGTTGGAAGCCCCACTCAAATATTAAACACAATCCCAGTCCGGGTGCACCACAAAAGTCACTTGATAAACCTGCAAGTAACCATCTGGAAGATTGGCACAAAGTAGTCAGGCTTAAATTAGCAGCAATGTGTAAAGAATGTATTCAGTATTCAAACAGCAATTAATTGAAATTACAACACAAGAAAAATCTCAAACCAATGTAGAAAAATAGAGTAAAAAGTCATAATCAGTGTTAACTTAGGGGCATGAAGACACAAGTTTTAATGTCCTACATCCGAGAAATGTGCATTGTAAGCACGTATTTCTCACCTTGCTTGACTCAGATATTTGGATGAACTTCGCAAGGGAACAAGGACTCTGCATGTTTTTGGATCCATTTCGTGGGGGAACAAATACAACAGCTCCACTTCTAACAGAGCCAGCAATCTGCTGTGAGGGCTTGGGTGTCACAATGAGGAGGTTAGCGTGATGAGGGGGTCTCAGCACAATATACATAACACATTAGCTTGCAAAAACTTACCATTACCGAGAACAAGGCCCTAGATCAGACGTGCTTGCATCCACTCTCACGTATGACAAAAGGGTGGTATCGAAGTCTTTAAATGATGAACAACTGAAATAACGCAGGGATGAAGTCTCCGGTGACCGAAATCGTGATGCTTTTTGAGTCTCTGGCCTACAGAGAGCATACAACCGTAGACCAAAATAGAAAGGAAGGGCTTTAAAACAGAAAGCCCTGGGTGCTGCTTCACAGTTCAGAAAGTTCATTTACTACCTGGCTTCTGTCTCCTGCTTCAGAGCGAGGCAGGGCAGGCAGCCTGAAACAGACAGCCCAGACTTAAATACTATGATTTATTTAGAGCTGCACTCATATATCTAAATAAATCGATGTATTTAATATGTTTTCATGTAAATGTGTAGGAATTTTAGAGGGGCACAGCCCCTGAGCCCTAATAGAGAAAAAAAAAAGTTTTCCTAACTATAAAGTAGTTTTAATTACTGGAAAATTAATTTAATATGTATATGCAAAATAAGTGGGATTTGTACGATTGAACTTTTATACTAATAGAGCTTTTCTCAGTACACTGTTTAGAAGTGAACTGACTTGTAACCAATCTTGCGAAACTGAAGGTGTTTTCTCCCAATTATTGTGAGGGCTCAGGGCTGAGCAGTTTCAAATTGAGGGTGTATATAGACAACTTGTACAATCTACATAGTCTGGTGTACTATCTTCAATGCTTAGAGTATGGTACTAAGCAAGAGATATATTCAACCTTAATTATTTTGTAACCTTCCCATTCTCTGCAAACTACTTCAACTGTCTTGATAAGTAATTAATTCTGATGCTTTAAAATTATTTAAAGAAAGCAGTGCCCAACTAATCTAAAACCTCAGTCTGCAATGTAACGTTTTAATTGTGCAGTTTTATAGTCATCGCTTTTTAAATATGCTTTGCTTTTTTACGCTTAAAACAGGTCTCTCGGGTGAAAAACTGCAGAGGGTAATAAACAATTTCTATCTAAACTATTCCCAGGTTTCCAGTACACAAAATATGGCTGCCGTAGGAAAAGCGATAACAAAATGGTTCACCGCAGCTTCTGTGAAGCGAACAGAAAACCGAAGCCTATTCGCAGAATGTGCAACCTGCAAGAATGCACACAGCCACTGTGAGTACTCCTAGAGAATTGTCGTTCACCTCCAAATGAGTTGTAAAATGGGCAACGAGGCATTACTGATCGATGGGAAATTCTAGAACTTTGGCTAGTTGAATTCATTGACTTTCATTCACCCACTGAGAGAAGTGGGGATGTGACATCACATACCCTTTGACCTCCATCAGCATCACAGCCTTGACATCTGGTCTGAAGATTAGACCCATAACATCCTTGTATGTCCCTATGAGGGGGATAGGGGAAGGACTACAGAAAGTAGACATTAGTTCAGAGCCCTGCTTTCTTTCTGTTCCTTCCTTTTTGACCCCAGAGATGAGATAGCAAGTGTTGTGCCACTTGTTATAAAGGGGACACGAGTCACACTTGAGCAGTATGAATCCATATGTCTAGCAATAGCTTCTATGTGAGTGTGTGCTCTACTGCGAACGAGGTACTGAACAAAGATGTAAACTGGCAGTATTTTTTAGGCTTCATTGCATTCCTAGGAAACAGACTTTTTCATAGTTAACCAAGGTTTTGTTAGGGGCATTTGAAAACACACATATTGACCAGCTATAGATCCTGGAAATAAACACAGTTCTGAAGAAAATGAAATACATGTCTTTTTTAGACTGACGCCGATTTGAGAATGTATATTGGATAAAGTCCTCCCACTGTGAGTTCTCAGGAAATTGCAGACCATAAATGAGTTCTGTGACTTGTAATCCTATGGATATACTTGGCTGATGCACTGCCTGCCTTTCTGGGGAAACATCCATTACAACGCAGTCATTACAATGACCTACCTTTACAACGCAACTGTGCAACGCAACTGCCTTCACATCGCATGCCATTACAATGCATGCCATTACAATGCATGTCACTACAAAGCATGCCATTACACCGCATACCATTACAATGCATGCCACTACAATGCATTATAAGGTAAGCAATGAAGATTCTTTTAGTATTAGGGTGGATTTGGGTTTTGGGGTACATGGGAATAGTAATTTTCACTCCTACACTATCTAACACTTACCCTACTGCTGCACTCACTGGAGTGGGAATAGTAATTTTTACCCCTACACTATCCAACACTTACCCTACTGTTGTCCTAAAAGTATTATGCATTGTAATGGTATGCATTGTAATGGAATGCGTTGTAATGGTAGTTTAAAAAAAAATGCGTTGTAATGGCAAGCGTTGTAAAATCATGTACTGTGACAGTAGTTGCGATTAAAAGACTACATTGTAAAAGCATGCGTTGTAACATCACATATTCGCCTTCCTGTGTCCTGCAGACAATATAAACAAATGGCCCCTCCTTGTATTGGACTTGATAATGATTGACTGGGCTTGTGATCAATCAAGAGTGTTTTATGCTGAGTGTTCAGCCAATGACGGTCTGTAGTGGCAGAGACAACCACCTGCCTCTCTCATAGCTCTGAGCAGGTGTGCAATGCCGCTCAATCGTGCCTTGGGCAGTTAGAGCCCAGGGCTAGTGTTCTATTTTGCCAAATGAGTCAGCAATATGATTACAGACAGCTCGTTTGAAATAGGTCACAATGAAAGCAAAGCACACTATAAAACACTCTTTTCCTGGTTTAAAAACAGAGGTTGTTTTTCAGCATGTTGGTGGAAGGGACATTAAGTCCCCAATAACATACAGTGGAGTCCAGGATCCCCGACTGTAAACATGAAATATGTTTGATCTACAGTTATTATAGACATCAATCTTCTGATGGTCTAGCGATCTCCTTAGAAATGTCAGGTGGACCACAATATAGTCGACCTGATTTCAGGAAGGAATATATTTATAAAATGTAATGCCTCAAAAATCTACATCCGATCTATGCAGACATATACTCTTTAAACATAACTTTTGTTTCATTTTGCCTCTCAGTTGGATAGCAGATGACTGGGAACACTGCACTAAAACCTGTGGAAGTTCTGGTTATCAGATCCGCACTGTGCGTTGCATTCAACCGCTTCATGATGGAACAAACCGGTCGGTTCACAGCAAGTACTGCAATGGAGAGCGCCCTGAAAGTCGAAGGCCCTGCAACCGATCTCCATGTCCTGCCTTTTGGAAAACAGGAACCTGGTCTGAGGTAGGCATGGTGTTTGCACGGAAATAGTTATGATATCTTTGTAATGTGACAAGCCAACTGTGAGTGCCTTTCCTCTTGCCTCACTTTGCTCACTCAGTTTCTTTAAAAAGCTATGTTAAAAGAATTATTCAAATATTGGAGTGCCCTTGATATGCATGCAAATAGTTTTTAGTAGCAAATCAATTTATTCATGAGTTCCGGAGATTTTCTGTGTTTTATATATACATTTGTATTCTTCCTAGATTCTGTCTGCTTGTCTAGCACCTGAACATGGGGACAGTACCCCCTGAGAATCCCACCGGTGAGGGAGTTCTGACAGAAAATGGATATCTAATGAGCTCTTGCATTCAAGGCAGCTGATAACATATTGTCTCTGTTATTCACTATAACAAGTACCTGATTGTTCTTTCATAATGAGCACATAAACCGGTCATTACTCCATGCTTGCCTCATTTCCTATTCATAACCCTATTTACTGATACAAATGAAATATGTCCTGATATTAATTTACATTACCACCATAGCAAGTTATAATGCACAAAAATAGATCCAATGACCTGTTCTGTGATTCTTGAATCATTCATCAAAGTTTCACTACTTTCTACAAACCTTTAGTTTCTTAGGACTCAAACAACAAAATTAGGAGGATCGTGCACTCTTCTGCCCCTTTAGTGGGCATGAGTTTTCAAACTGATAAGCTTTACAACTCACCAAAAACATACTTGTCTAACTCGAGGCATATATAGTAACCATGCCCTGCTATCATCTTTTCTTCTACTGTTTTGCTGAAGAGGGATTTATTGCTCTTGAACCAAACTGCTAAAGAATGTTCTTCAGGACCAACTACTGCCTTCAACATCTGCTGAGTCAGAAGCCAAAATTTCCAGCCACGGATTTAGGGTTTGGTTTTCCTTTATAGTGTAACATTCAAAATGGCTACCACACCAAATCTGGTAAGGCTTTTTCGCAGACTTTTCAGCCCGATGCAGGATCTAGGAATTTAGGGCACCTGTTGCTTTTTTAGGCACTGGCTTCTGGTATCAGTCCTTCCACAATGCCACTACAATCACCAGCATACACTGTCAAATTGCTCTCAAGGTTGCCAGGATGAACCTGTAGCAAATTGGGCCTAAATGGTTGCAACTCATCCAATGACAATACTCTGATACTGCCAGCCAATGTTACACAGTATATCCTTTCCCCTGAATATGTATAGTGAACTTGGCTACATCCAAATGGCATACTCAACTAATCAGCATGACCATGGTAAGTTAGTACAGGACGTGTACCAGTGGCGTGGTAAATGGTATATGTGAATTGCAGTGTGTATTTTTGCACCACCCACTTTTACGACTGAATTTTATGGCTCCAGAGAACACCATTGTGTCCTGGCTAGTCTTACTTGCTTCCTTATGCCAACTACCCCTCCTGGGGTATAGGCTATCAACCAGGATTCTCTGTTCTGGGCTTTTCTTTAAATCTGACTCCAGGTCTAACCTATCTCCTTGCAGTCAGCCTCGAGGCCTTGGTGCCAGGTGTTTCTTGGCCTTCCTCTTTTCCTTTTCCCTTGAGGGTTCCAGCTCAGGGCTTGCCTGATGGTGTTTGATGTGGGCATGCAAAGGGTGTGACCTTTCCAACTTCAGCGTCTTTTCATGATGTCTTCATTGGCAGGGAGTTGGAAAGTCTGCTCCCATAAGTCATTGTGGCTGATGATGTTTGGCCAGCAGATTTAGAGGATTTTCCTCAGGCAAGTGTTGATGAAGGTCAGGACTTTGCTAGTGATGGTCACTGTTGTCATCCAGGTTTATGCTCCATAGAGAAGGACCGATTTTACGTTGGTGTTAAAAAGCCTGATCTTGGTTTGCATCATTTGGTCCTTGGAGTTCCAGATCCTCTTTATCTGAATGAAGGCAGCCCTTGCTTTGCCGATTCTTGTCTTTACATGGGCATCTGTCCCTTCCTGCTTGTCTATGACACCGCCCAGGTAGGGGAAGACCTCAACCTCTTCCAGTGCATCACCTGCAAGAGTGAGTGCAGTTGTACTGGCCGTGTTAGCCTGCAAGTTCTTGGTTTCCCCCTGTGGATGTTAAGGCTAAGTTGTGCTGATATGGCTGCCACATTTTCAGTCTTATCTTGCATCTGCAGATGGGTATGGGAGAGTAGGGCCAAGTTGTCTGCAAAGGCTAGGTCATTGAGCTGCTTTCAAGGTGTCAATTGGATCCGATTTTTTATCCTTGCTGTGGATGTCTACATGATTCAGTCTTTGGCCAGCAGGAAGAGAAACTGTGAGGGCAAACAACCCTGCTGGACTCCAGTCCTCACTTGCAAAGCTTCCCAAAGTTGTCCTCCTTGGGCCATCTTGCAGGTTATTCCCTCATAAGAGTTGTTGATGACAAGTTTATCTGGCACATCGTAGTGGCAGAGGAGCTTCCAAAAGGGTTCTCTGTCCACGCTGCCAAATGCCTTGTCATAATCAATGAAATTGACAGAGGGGGGAGTTCCATTTCATCGACTTCTCAATGATGGTGTGTAGTGTGGAAATCTGGTCTGTGCAGGATCTATCCTTGCAGAAGCCAGCTTGCTGGGATTGCAACTGTCAACTTTTTCCATCGTTCTGTTCAAGTAGACTCTTTGCCTGGGGTTGATAGAAGAGTTATCCCTTTGTAGTTTGTGCAGATACTCAGGTCACCTTTCTTGGGGATCTTGATGAGATATTGCTCCTTACAGTCTGATGGCACCTTTTCCTCTTTCCAGATCCTTCCAAACATGGGGTAGATGATCGTGTCTACTGATGTTTCAATGTCTGCCTTCAGTGCTTCTGTAGGAATGTTGTCAGGTCCTGCTGTCTTCCCATTTCTCAGATGTTTGATGGCTTGCCTTGCCATATTTCTTCCATGGTTGGTCTGCTGCAGTTGATTGGTAAGTCCTTGTCAACTGGCTGTTTGTCTGTTGGAGACGGCAGCATGGGCTGGTTCAGCAGGTCTTCAAAGTGCTCCACTCATCTTCATTGTTTGCTTTCATTACCCATGATCGTCTTCCCAACTTTGTCTTCAACAGGTCTTTCTGGGTTGCTGTATCGGCAGGAGAGTTTCCGTATTATGTCATGGAATTCTTTCTTGTTTCCATGACTTGCTGCTTCCTGGGCTTCCATGGCAAGACCATCAATGAATCTTGACTTGCCTGCTCTTAGTGTTCTTTTTGCTTCCTTGTTGAGTATGATGTATTCGCCTTGAGCTTTTTCTTTTTCTGCTCTTGTTCAGCTGGTGTTGACTGCAGCTTTCTTTTCCTTTCTCTCCTGAAATTTGGAGAGAGTCTTGGTGAGGTGCATTCTTTATGCTGGTGTTTCTTGGGACCCAGTACCTCCTGGCAGGTTGATGCCATTGTCTTTGATCTTCTTCCACTGACTTTCTACTAGGTCTCTTTCATCCTCTAGTTCTTTCAGGACTTGAAACTTGTTACTGAGGGTGACTAAGTATCCACTCCATTTCTGTGCATCTTTGAGGAGGGTGGTGTTATATCGCTGGTGTTGGTATGTCGGTTCCATCCATCCTTTCTTTACCTTTAGCCTGGCCATGACAAGGGGATGGTGTGACACTATGTTCGCTTCATCCTACAGGGATTTCTGGAACTTCTTGGCAAAGCAGACACGGTTGATCTGACTATTTGTTGAATAATCTGGTGACACCTACCTTGACTTGTGTATTCCTTTGTGAGGGAATACAAACCCCTATCATCAGACTGTTCAGGGTGCAGAGATCTGTGAACATTTCACCATTCTTGTTCACGTCACAAAGGCCATGGTTAGCTTTGACTTCTTCATAATTAGTGTTTCGCTTCCAATATTAGCATTGAGGTTTCCCTTTAGAATGGTGATGTCTCTCTCAAGGCATTTCACCAGGATGAAGAGGAATCTGTTGTAAAACTGCTTTTTCCCATTTATGTGCTTTCATTTGTAGGTGCATAGCACTGGATAACATTCATGTTGATCCTCTTTTTCTTTGTGTGGAAGGTCGCTGTGATGTCTCTGGGATGGTGAGCTTCCCATCCAATCAGAACTGTGTTGGCTGCTGGCATTAGCTTCAGCACAACTCCCTGAGTATGTGGAGAATTCTCTTTCTCATGTCCAGAATACAGCAGCATTCCTCCTGCAGCCGGTCTTTTCTGACTGGACTGTGTCCAGCTGGTCTCACTGATGCCAAGCAGGGCAGGGTTGTATTTTTCATATCCGCTGCCACTTGGGCTATCTTTCCTGCCTTGTACATGGTCCTCACGGTCCATGTTCCGATGATGATGGTCCTGGTCGAAAGCAGGTTGATCAGCTTTGTGGTTTCCATGGATCCCTGGCATTCACCACACGGAATTATAGCTTTCCATAAAGGAGGTTACTTTCTGCCCAAGGCTGTGATGTATTTTGGTTGATGCTTTTGTAGATAATAATTTTCTACAAGGTGGGGTAGCTAGCCCCACGCATAACCCTCTTCTTTTCCAGGTGGGCTTGGGATCAGCCATTGCGCAGTTCCCAGCTAGTCTGCAGTTTTGATATTGCTGTTGTAACACAAGGCAAGGAAAAGTGTTGTGCCATGTAGGAAATTGATTTTTATATATTAAATAAGTCACCCATGTTTTTCCTGTAAGCTCACAGCGCTGCTCCGCAAACCATTTTGCTGCACCGAGCTGCATCATTTTAAAAGCACAGTGATGTATCATATTAACAGCAATACGATGCATCTATGTGCATTCACATGCGCTGAAGCACAATTGGCTGTCAGATGCCAGTGAAGGCACCCTTGGGTCATGTTGCAAGGGTGCCTACGTTGCAGGGATGATTGTTTTTGTGCCATAAGGGACTCCTTCCCGCACAAAAACAATAATTGGTGGCATTTCCTCTTTAAATGTAGAAGGGGAAGAAACAAGGACAAATACAAGTATTTCTCCTCGTTGTGCCACTCCTACACCTCCCCTGGGGAGGTGTAGCATTCTGACGCTTTCCCAGCTTTACAAAACTTTGGAAATCTGGGATGTGTCAGGTTCCATGGATGTTGCTTGGGAACACCCACAGCAACACCCGTGGAATGCGCCTTTTATGAAGAGAAATGCATGAAAGTTGCCCATATTTACAAGGCCATGAAAAGTCACGCAGGGTGACCTTACGTGGCCTTGTAAATATGAGCAGACACACATCGCCGCTGGTGCATCAAAAAAAGTGACGCATCGACAGAACAATTGGCCTGTAAATGAGTCCCTTACTGTGTAAAGGCGGACATGCTAACTATTAAAGGAAAGTATGCCCCCAGTAAAACGTTGCTGAAAGCTGATTGTCACAGTTTATGGCAAGTTACAGTTTTCCATAAACCGGCTTTTTTTGAACGATGTTTCAACTTTTTTTTAGAAACATATTTTAATGATGACAGTCGTTTTTTAAATATGTTTTCGAAAGTGTACCTTGTGGTGGCTGAAAGTCAACTGGTAGTAAATATTTATGCTGGTTCCCTTTCCTACAGTTACTGTAGCTGGCAACCCAAATATGTGTGCAATGCTGGCGTGGGAATAAAGCCAATTCCGAAAAGCCAAGAAGACTGTTGTACTGCCCGCATTGTCTACTGGGGTGAAGTGAGCCACCTTTGAGGAGCATGAACAGATGGTATCATAAGGACTTCAACAACAGTTCCAACTTACACATTAAACCTCAAACTTTTACAATCTTGAAATCCATATTTTTGTTAAGCTAGTATATTGTCTACAATGACCTCTTCTAGCATGCTTTTATAATTACACTCCTAAAATTTTTTTTTACCTGGGATCTTGCCAAAGGTTTAGACCACTAAAAGGCTGGATTATGTCTCTGGGCTTTCTTAACAAGTGGCATAATTTCTGCATCTCTTAACAGTTCTGGTATCATTTGGTATGGGATAAAACAACGGAATATTTTTAGGAAAACCAGCAACTGCACTACTACATTAATTATCATGAGTTAATTAGGGTCAAAATCAGAATTAGGAGCCTTATTATTCCATAAACTGTGAATCACTCCATAAATCTCTTCCACAGAAATTGGCGAGAGACTGGGGTTGCATCATTTTCCATAATATGCGCAGTATCTCCCTCAACATTACACAGAATGGAGTAATGGGTCAACTGGTCTTCAGTGGCAATCACACGAGCAGGCCAGATTTCCATCTTAGTCTTACCCTTTGCTACTAGATTCTAGAAATCACAAGGATTCTTACTCACAGAAGCTAGTTTGATAGCTTCCCAAGATTTCACTATAAAATCTCTATACTTTTGTTTAATGAATATTAAAGTCAAACCTTCTCTTACCAAGGCCTTTTCTATCCATGCCCTACGCCATGGACACTTGTCACCTCGCTTTAGCATCTCTGCACGCTCCATATTAAATGGCCTCCAGAGCACCACCTTGAGTTCCTGAATCATCTCCTCACATTGGGAATGAATGTCAGCATTCTCCGCATCATCAGCTAGAATGACCCACAAGCCGGAAGACTCAATAGAACCATCTGGGGTTGAGACAATTTCTTTCTCTATCACTTGACCCCATTTCAATGTTCTCCAGGTATTAGGCCTATAATTAACAGGACAACATTTTTACAAGCAGCTTTTAATATTAAGAATGCTTCACCAGTCGTTCAGATCAAATAATGGTGATAGCTTTTGTTGGACTTGTCTCTTTTTGCTTTGTGACTCCCAGCTTTTTGCCTTCTGTTGCTGAATCTGTTTTTGTTGGCATTAGCACTCTCCATTTTTTCCCTCCTGACCAGTGGTACAGTGCTTGGTGCTCTCGCCCTAAAGCATGGTAACAATTGCTACACTCCTGATTAGACCATTTAGTTTACTTATTAGTCCCTAGTATATGGCACTATACATACCCAGTGCCTGTAAATTATGCTACTAGTTGGCATCAGCACTCCTTATGCCACCCACGTAAGTAGCCTTTTAAAACATGTCTAATGTCTGCCACTGCAGCCTAAAGTGCATTTTTAAGCTGCCATTTCAACCTGAGAACAAATATTTCTGCTAGGCCTTAACCTTCCTTTTTAATAATTATAAGTCATCCCTAAGGTAGGCCCTGAATACTCATAGGACAGGAAACATTGTATTTAAAAAGTAGGACATGTTTTAACTGTTCTAGCAGTGTAAAAATTCTAAAGCCATTTTCACTGTTGTAAGGCCTATCTCTCCCATTGACAAACACTGGGTTACCTAATTGCATTTAATAAGTGCTAACTTTAGATTGGGAGGGAGCAGATACAGATATACTATTCGCAGGATGGGCTGAATCCAGCCTTACTTACACATTAAAGGGCTTTGCATTCTGCATGCACAAAGGAAGCTGACACCAGGCCTACCATACCCTTTTCATCCTAGACAGATTGACTGGGGAAGGAAAATAACTTTCCAGAACATTTGTAGGGGTAGGACAGGGAGCACCTCACACATAGGCTGGCATCCGCTATAAATATTGAACCCCTAGAGCCACTCATCAGATCACTGCTGGACCTGCGAAAGATTCAGACAAAGGACTGCCCTGTTACCCTGCTGCAAGAAAAACTGATCTGCTGCTGGAAGGACAGCCTTCTGCCTGAGGAAGGAAGACTGGACATTCTCCTTTGAACCCAGGACCACCAGAGTGATTCCAAGTGCCAGGTAGCTGACCACCTGCTTGAGCTACAGGGACGCAACAAGCTTTCAGCAGCCTGAGCCCTGCTGCTGGCCTCTGCTATGATGAGTCCTGTCACCTAGGTACTGAACCCTTGGCTGGAGTTAGAGTGTACTCCTCCCGACACAATTGAATGTTTTGTTGGAACTGAAGCAGTGCAGCGCAACCCGACACAGGACATCACATCACAATACCAGGGGCGTAAAACAGGCCCCCGCATACCCCGCGGTGCGGGGATTCCCTGAGCTGCAGGGGGCCCCCTCAGCATAGTAATTAGGCCTGAGCGCTCCAGATTTAATACGTAGCAGGGGCCCCTCCGTGTACATTGCAGGGGGGACCATTAAACTTTTGTTAAGCCATTTCACAATACCTTGCAGTTCCGGATTTGCCTCTTCACTGGAACAGACACAGCGCATCGCAGACTGATCAGACCTCACACTACAGCACCAAGGACACAAAGGTATTGCTCCGAGTAGACTAACCTCGGTCCTATATCCGGTTCACGCTTCATAGCAGTCAACCTGAGGTTGTGAATTTGTCCAGTGCAACGCAACCAGATAAATGCTTTCTGCTTCATGGTGCTATTTTCACTTAAGACTTAAAAGTGGGTCTTCTATAGCGCGACTGTCACTCCTACCGGAGTCTCCTGGCGCTGTAAATGACAAGGATCAGTTGTATAGAACAAGACCTAGATAAGGTCTAGACAGCAGGCATCAGATATTCCAAAGATTCATGTCTTTAACGCTTTTCTGAACTGCCCCTCCTGTTCGATTATTCTAAGTTCCTTTGGCATACAGTTCCAGGTCTTTGCTCCCAGTACAGTAGCTGATCTCCCGCCTCTAATAACCAGTTTAAGGCCCGGCACCTTGAGCAGGCTTGCAGCACTAGATCTCAATGTTCTTACAGTAGCTTAAAGCCTGAATCTTGCTGAGAGATATGTCGGGCCCAAATGACGATGTGCTCTAAAAGTCGTCAATAATAGTTTGGAAATAATTCTTTTATGGACTGGAAGCCAGTGGAGGGTCTTCAGGGCAGCCGAGGCCGACGCCCTATGCGGCAGCCCTAGAACAAGTCTAGCTACAGCGTGCTGGACTACCTGTAGTCTCCTCAGAATAGTTTTATTGATATCTGCAAGGAGACTATTACAGTAGTCCAGCCGCGGTAGTATGAGAGCCCCTGCCACTGTTTTCTTACCGGCCAACGGAATCAGATTGAAAAACGTTCTCAAAGTTTTTATAAGCCCGAAAAAGGTCCCGGTTATCTTCAGGACATGGGGTTTAAAAGAGAGGGAAGACTCAAACCAAATGCCTAGATTTTTTACAACCTCCACCGTTGAGGGTGGGCTGTGGTATTATCTGGCCACCAGTCATTAGGTTGAAAAAAAATGTTTAGACCAATGGGTAGAATTTCTGTTTTATCAGTGTTACAGCAGAGATGGTTATCTTTCATCCATTTTATAACTGCTGTGAAACAAGATTTGAAATGTTCTTCTGCATCAGTAGAATCCTTGTCTAAAGACAGAATCAATTGAGTATCGTCAGCGTATGATGTGATTTCAATCCCATAGGTCGAAATCAACCAAATAAGAGGGCCCATGTATATATTGAATAAAAGTGGACGCAAAGAAGTCCCCTGTGGTACACCAGTAGAAACGGTACGTGCTGGTGAGAGGAAAGATCCGGGTGAGATCACCTGCCTCCTGTGTGACAGGAAAGATGTAATCCATGCCAATGCTGTTAAACCTTGGACGGGTCGGGGACAATCGGTATTTGCCCGGCGGTATTGCCTCTGTGACCCTCTAGTTATTTAATCAATGAAGAGGCAGGCGCTGGAGACTGGAAGGCAGGAAACAAGGGTTTTTATTCTCTCCGGAGGAGAACACAACAAAACGGGCAGAAGGTATCGTTCTGAGGTGCTCTAGCTACATTTCTGAGGCCTGGCCTCTTATACACTGTTTTATGACTTTATTGCAGATTACATATTCATGTTAAAGCTTTGATGTATGGAAAAGACATTCCCGGAACTCCCCTTTGGGCCCGTTCCCACACACATTTACAGTTGAAGTCCCCACCCTAGTCACAACAGGTGATGAGTATCGCGCAGCTGGATATTCCGCCGATTCACGGAATGTGGGGGGTTTGATCGGATCTCATGGAGTGGGGGCTTTGATCAACCCGGGGATCCTTTGGTGGGGGAAGCTTTCTATTGTACGGGGAGGGGCAAGGAATGGTATCGGCAGTGCTGGGTGTCGGCCTGGGAACGGGGAAGACAAACGGGCAAACGGGGAAAAAAGGGGGGGGGGGGTTTGCATCTAAGGGCTGGGGATCGTGAAAGGGAAAAAGGGAGGTGTCGCGCTGGGAACAGGATGAGGGCCTGGGGCAGAGCAGCGCCGAAGAGGGGTTTATGATTCAAGGCAGGTGCAAGCAGGGGGTTAGTCAGCGTGCAGGCTTAGTGAGGGCGAAGGGCTATATCAGGGGCCAGCGGCATGCAAAAGGGTTCGCTCTGAACAGGGCATCTTAAAATGGCGGGTGCGCACGACAAAAGTGTGGCATCAGGGGAAGAGGCAAGATGGCGCAGATAATGTTCACCAAACCGTACTAATTTTCAACAGTCCTCCCTTTAACATATTCAAGACATCTTGCTGGTTCATTTTCTACTCGGTTCTATTGTGGTGGGCATGAGAAAGAAAACGGTAGGAACCCTAGATGAAAAGAGTTGTAAACAATACATTTTAACATTTTCTAGTTTTTAGGAGGTGGACCTATTTGATAAACTTTGATCAATTTGTTTTAGCAGGAAAGTCATAAAAATGTAATACAAAAAACGGTTCTGTAGCGAGAGCAGCAAGTACATTTCATAACGTGAACTGGTAGGTTATTACATATATCAGATTCGGATTGGAGCATGATCAATACAATGGCGGCTGGGAGAGAAATGAGGCATAGCAGAAACGGTGATTGAGGATGTCAAATGTTCGAAGTTAACGAGTTCTCATTATTCTTTGTTGTCTTTCGTTGGCGCTGTGGAGCACCGGCGGTGGAGCTACAAGTCCAGCTCTATTCTAAGTTCTGCGTTGCAGGGCACGACCCTTTCCTCGCGTTTCTGGTCGGAAAGGTCCTTTTCGCCCTGTGTCCTTTGAGGTGATTGTCAGAAAGTTCAGTTGGAAGAAGAGCGTACAAAAGAGTCCATAGGGTAGGTCGGAGGAAAAAGGGGGATGGAGCAAGGCCAAATTAGGAACAAACTAGGGGAACGAGAGACTTCAGATAGGCGGGCGTGTGACGGAATTCAGAGAGCGGGGACTGGTCGGCAAACACTGGACATCGAGCAGGGGCATCAGGTCGCCCCTTTCTTCTTATGTTGTCGAAAACAGTGCCTCGTCCTGCAGCTCTTTTCTGTCGTGGTCTCGCCTTGGCTAATGTCGCAGGTGTTCCCTAGTCTGCAGTCAGGCCTCGTGCTCCCACATCCGGTCCTTCTCTCCTCCAACAGCAGTACCCTTAAACAAGTTTGAAAAGACAGTCTTTAGAGAATTTGCAGATCAAGATAATCAAAAAGTCTATTTCTCTCCCAACTCCAGGCAAAGAATGAAAATGTCCGTTATATTAGTGTTCACAACTGGCATATAAATGACCGGTGACGGGCCTGTTGGATTTACTATGACTTTCCTTCACAATTATTTATTTCAGTCACGACAGTTCATCTGATGGTGACCCACCCTCGTGAGACGAGCCTGGCAAAGATATGCCGTTCTCTAGAGTTTTACATTTACAAAGGGTACGGTGAGTTGTCAACATGGTACTAAACAGGCATTTTGCTGAGAGACGAACATGGCTAAACATTTCTTTTCTATCGATGCATCCTGTTTTTCAACTACTACGGGTTCATTTCGATGATTTCTTCACCTTGGACTAGTCTGTTAACCTTGTAAAACATCATTCTGGATCCTACGTAACCTCTTACGGCCTGATTACTTAATTAGAAAGGACAGGGGTTTTATGGGAAATAACCAGGGACATAGGAAACTTGTGGTAAGGGCATAAAATCGACCCATCTCTTACCACCGGGGATGAGGGGCAGTTTCATAACTCCCGTTTGGAGCGGCTGGTACGGGGACAGGGGTGTTCATGGAACATGAGGATGTTTCGATCATTTTTACTATATGGACATTGCGACAATTCGGGGCGGGGAAGGTCGAGTATTCTGAGAGCTTTATTATAACGCAGGAGCCGGTGACATGCAGTTCCCTTATTATGGGTCAGATTAGGGAACCTCGGTCGTCTTACCTGTCCTTTCCCTTACAGCCCAACCTTGGTTCATTGACTTCCAGCGGAAAAGGAGAGGTAATGACACGGTCTCAGGGTGATTGTATTAAAGACAAGTTTTTGTGCAAATACTGACGGTATTTGAAGCCAATTAGGTGGTGCGCTAGGGGTGGCAGTCTGCCAATTTCGGGGCTAATCGCTCGGAAGAGTGGGAGTGCAAAAAAAATAGAAGGAGAGAGAGAGAGAGAGAGAGAGAGAGAGAGAGAGAGAGTGAGAGAGTGCAACGGCAGGCTAAATAGTACACGTGCAACAGAGAGGGTGGCAGTGTAGTCAAGAAAGGCTATTTAGTGCATTACACAGTAAAGGACATTCACGGGTCTGCGTTAGGATCTTGTAATCATGCAGTTTGAGTATTAGACAGGGTAGAGGGGACGTGCCTTGAGAAAAGGAAAGAAGAGAGGAGGTACCATTTTGTCGCATTTTCTCGCATTCTCGGTCCTTCGACCAGTTGGGTCAGCGCCTCGGTCACACACACACACATTCTCTCAGTTTCGCATCATACGTGACATAGGTCCATTCATGCAGCCTGGGTTAAGAGTGATCACTTTTTATCAGATCATACTAGTTCTACAAGCTTGTTTGCTACGTGAGTAGTTTGCAGGCGTGCTTAGGTGCCACCTTACAGCGTTGGTCTGTTTCGTGCATTAGACATAGCCAGGCTTCAGGTCTTCGCCACACCTCGGCTGTAATCTCTGATGTAACCTGCAGAGGGAGGGAAAAAGGGGGGAAGGGGAGGGAACAGCATTCGCGCATATTTAAATACAAGTATTCGAGAGTCCTTTACTCACCTCTTACTCGTCTTCCCTCCTCGGGGCAGAGTCCCCGGGGATATGGTTTCTGGAGTCGGGGGGGGGTCAGTGTGTCCATATAGGTCGTGTGCGGAGAACGTGAAAAGGAAACCAGAGGTGCCTAGTGCGAGGTATCTAGTCAAAGGACGTATCTCACTATCGGGATCCTTAAACCTCCTTCAACGCTGTGGCGTTCTAAGGTTCTTCGGTTCTTGGGTCAGCTCCGTTCCCTGATACCTTGGAACGTTGTACTTTATAACGTTTACATCATTTCATTTCACCCTCCTTTTACATTCCCTTATTTACACCGTTCGTTTTACCCATCCTTGGAAGTCAAGGTCTTCCTCCACGCGAGAGTTCATGAGTCAGTCGCGTACTTTGAAGGCAGAGTGTCGTGTTGTCGATCCGATCCGTCCTCCAGGGCTGGGCGACCATCTTCTTTCAACCTTAAAGAGAGAGCAGAGTAGGGTGCACAGAAAAGAACTTTCCCACCGATCCCACATTTTTTTTTTTTTTTAAATAAAGCATGCAATACCCGTCCATAGTTTCGAAAACCTTTATTTCTCGGAATCATTTCAATACGTAGATGATGAGGGTGCAGTCGTATTTGGTCGGACATGGCGATGGTTAAAGCGCGTACAGTGGGAGTGTCGTCTTGCGGAAATAAATACATTGGAAAGTTTTGTTCATTCATTTGCAGGAAACTAAAACGTCTATTAATTGGCTGGGGGTTCGGGGGCATTTATTTCATAATTTAGAAGCATAATCATAATAGTTGCAATCAGATTTCCTATATGCATACTGTATGTGTGCGTCGTCGATGAGGTTATACATCAGCTATAGGAATATAATACTTTGTACATTTGTAATCAACATTTTTAACGGGATCCTTTCATACTGTTCGTCGAGTGAGCTCTCCTTGTCTTTTCTAGCCAAGTGTACAAAGGATCATATAAAGTCTCAGAACATCAAGTTTATATTAGTGCGAAGGAACACCACGAGGTGTTCGCAAGTCCCTCTTGATACCGGCGCCATTTTGGGCGGGGCCGGCTCAGTCCGGAAGCAGCATCAGGGGGAAATGTTTCCCATTACTGGCAGTTTGGACCAGAGTCCCTTTCGGCAGTTCTAGAATTCATGCTAACAGAAGGAGTGGCAATGTCATGTTTATTTCGTTGGCGGTCAAGGCAGCCGTCCCTTACCGGAAACCTGCAGAGGCCGAAGGTTCCGCCGGGGACTTTTGTAGGATCTTCAAGGCTGCGGAGATGCTGTCGGAGATGGGGGCTCGTGCCCCAGTGGGCAAGTGTCCGAGTTATATTGCTGGTCAAAGTTGCTCTAGTGGCCGGGGCCCGCCTTCCAGCGGACCCAGACGCCATTTTGAGGCCCTACAGGGGCCACTCTCGTCGAGTTTGCAAGAGTGGAAGAGATCCTTCGGAGTGAAAGGAAGAGGTCCCTGTTGTGTGAAAGCGGGACGTTCGGCTGGGGTGCAGCTGTGATGCCCCCACCTGGGGGGGCGAGGGAGACTCGTTCGCGCCGTCTCCTTCTCCCGGTGCACTCCGTGCTGCTCTTTTTCATCGCCCCGCATGAAGGTCTCTCCACATCCGGTGTTCCCCAAGTCTTGTGCTCAGTGCTGTGGGGGTCTGGCCACCTGTGGCGCGCATTCGGCGCGGCACGAGTATCGGTGCAGTCATTGCAGGTTCGGTGTTCCGGAAATATGGGCACCATTGTACATTCGGTGCTGCGCAAGTATTGGCGTCGCCGCTTGGCTGGAGGAGTTTGGCGTTGGGCCGGGGCTGGGAAGCCTCCTATCTGTGGAGGTGGGGGGGTGGCTCGTCCGCGTCGCCTCTCCCTCCCGGCCCGACCTGGACGCATTCCTGCAGGGGTATGGACAGGGCATCCGCCGCCCAGAGCAGCTGCGGCTGTTGCGGAGGAGAAAAGGAAGAGGTGCCTCGCTCTTCTCTGGACACGTGGCGGGACTACTTAAGTCTATCCAGGCCCGTTGCGGCTGAGCCGAGGAGGCATGTGGCGGGATTGCCTGCAACTACCTAGGGCCGTTGCGGCTGAGCCGAGGAGGCATGTGGCGGGATTGCCTGCAACTACCTAGGGCCGTTGCGGCTGGACTCCGCTGGCCCCTGCCTCTCCTCCGGCTTCCCCATATGTTAAGATTTCCTGACCAAGAGTTGGCAGCGGGGCCCGCCTTATATGGGTTGTCGCTGGTTGGGCGTAGCCGTAACCCTGCCCTACTTTGGAAGGTTCCAGAATGAGGGGGGGGCGAATGTTCTGTTTGACTTTCATTTTCTACAGTTTACCGTTATTATTTCTTGTTTGCTGTGTTAAATTAAAAGTTCAAGTTCATCAATGGTCTACGGATTTTGTTGTACCATTTCTTTCTTTCCAGGTTGCTTTTATGCTAAGTTTCTGCTTAACAGAGGTTGTGTAATACGGAAACACGTGTAGAGGGATGACGCAGATTCGTACATTACATACACACAAACTCAGACGGGGGGACAGTACAAGTACGACATACAAAGACCCAAGACGAATATAAAACAGTTATTGGTCATAATTATCTCTTTCCGTCTGTGAATTTTAAAGCGAGGCTGGGTTCCCGTCTTGACGTTGCCCGACCTAGGAGAACTTGAGCATGCCGCTGAAATTGTCCTGGCGAAATCTGTGCCATCGGGCATAATCAAATGTGGTGGTTCTATCTGGTCTGTCTATGTAAGTCGGGTTCTTCTTTGTCTCGCGCTTTTTCTCATACTGCCGATCTGTCGTTCCTGTCGGCCCTTTGCCTTTACTCACGCTCAGTAGAGTCGGGCATTGGGCTTTCCAGTGTCCGACATATCTACAAAAAGCGCATTGGTCTGGCCCTAAGTCTGGTCGTCTTTTGCGTAGTGTCGGGGGATAACTTGTGGGTAGCGGTGTCCTGGGGTTGTCCTGTCGGTATATTTCTCTACTTGGTTTGTCCTCGTCTTTTCTCTGTCGTTGCATAGCCTCTCTGCGCCACATTCCGAGACTGTCGAGCATAATAGGCGTTGTCTTATTATTTCGAAGGGCTATTTCTAACGTTTCTATTTTATCAAGGTCAAAGGATCCTGCCAGTGGCCACTGTTTGTCTTGACTTTCTTTGGTATACCTGTGCCACAATTTATTATAGGCTATGGTAACTAATCCATAGTTTATGAACATGTCCTTATTAGGGGTGCCTTCTAGTGGAGCTATATGGTCCACCTCTAATACACGGTCCGGGCTGAACCAATTATCAATCAATGGGGAGAAGACAGACATGACGGCTCGTAACGAGGGACTAATAAGTCAGCAGTGCCTATCTTATCACTAGGTGCAAAGACTAGACAGAATATTCCTATTCTACGTTGTTTGCAGGCAGTGAATACCTCATGAACAAAAAATAAAAAAGAGTAACCAAGAGCGCGGAACAATCAAGCAATTAATAAATAAATAAATAGGATAGAAAAAGGACAATGGGGAGAGTAAGTAGGGCGCAAAAGTCTGCGTCCTCTACCCTTTCACTAACCGCAAAGAGGAAGCTGTTGTTTCCGGTTTGCGGACAGAGAATCTCCAGAAGACAATCTGTTGAACAGTAGTTCGGGGTTAAAGAACCCAGTTTAATCAGTGAGGGAGTGGGGAGTCTCCCAAAAACCGTTAAGAAATAATAGAGTCAGTGGGGGAGAAAGATAGGCGCGACGGTTACGTTACCTATCCTTCACCGTTTGCAAAAGAGAAGGAGCCTACTGTTTCTCCGTGTGCAGACAGTGAATCTCCAAATAGGTCAAACAAAGAGTAATACTAGTATTTTATAAATAATCAAGCAATCAAACAATCAAGCAATCATTTCGCAACTTGTCGTGATTACACGACCTTACCCGGACCATGTGGACAGTTTCTTGTCTTCCGAATCCAGCGCCCGTTCGTCCTCTTTTTCTCGTATTTCTCACGGCACTCCTAATGGTTCCCAGTCAGGACCGTAGATCACTCGAGAGAGGTCTGTTCGGAACTAGTGAAGTTCGGATGATCGGCTGCCAGACGAGGGTCTATTGGGCAAGAGCTCTCCCGATCGTTGCAGTCGTTCACTCTGTCGTCGGGACCTCTCCCACTGGATCCACGAGTCGCTGATGGGCCCCACGCTTGGGACGCCAATTGTTAAACCTTGGACGGGTCGGGGACAATCGGTATTTGCCCGGCGGTATTGCCTCTGTGACCCTCTAGTTATTTAATCAATGAAGAGGCAGGCGCTGGAGACTGGAAGGCAGGAAACAAGGGTTTTTATTCTCTCCGGAGGAGAACACAACAAAACGGGCAGAAGGTATCGTTCTGAGGTGCTCTAGCTACATTTCTGAGGCCTGGCCTCTTATACACTGTTTTATGATTTTATTGCAGATTACATATTCATGTTAAAGCTTTGATGTATGGAAAAGACATTCCCGGAACTCCCCTTTGGGCCCGTTCCCACACACATTTACAGTTGAAGTCCCCACCCTAGTCACAACAGGTGATGAGTATCGCGCAGCTGGATATTCCGCCGATTCACGGAATGTGGGGGGTTTGATCGGATCTCATGGAGTGGGGGCTTTGATCAACCCGGGGATCCTTTGGTGGGGGAAGCTTTCTATTGTACGGGGAGGGGCAAGGAATGGTATCGGCAGTGCTGGGTGTCGGCCTGGGAACGGGGAAGACAAACGGGCACACGGGGAAAAAAGGGGGGGGGGGTTTGAATCTAAGGGCTGGGGATCGTGAAAGGGAAGAAGGGAGGTGTCGCGCTGGGAACAGGATGAGGGCCTGGGGCAGAGCAGCGCCGAAGAGGGGTTTATGATTCAAGGCAGGTGCAAGCAGGGGGTTAGTCAGCGTGCAGGCTTAGTGAGGGCGAAGGGCTATATCAGGGGCCAGCGGCATGCAAAAGGGTTCGCTCTGAACAGGGCATCTTAAAATGGCGGGTGCGCACGACAAAAGTGTGGCATCAGGGGAAGAGGCAAGATGGCGCAGATAATGTTCACCAAACCGTACTAATTTTCAACAATGCGAAATCGGATATGCCACAGGATCTCAATCTGGCTAGCAGGATGTTATGTGAGATGGAATCAAATGTGGCAGAAAAGTCTAAACTGCCTTCTTGCCGTCGTTCGTTATAAATGTAATGGTGTCCGATATCTCAAGTAACGCCGACTCAGTCGAGTGCTTTGGTCAAAAAACGGATTGGCGGGGATGGAAAATCTGTGTTGACTCTGACTAACTGGAAAGTTCTTTCTATACTATTCTCTCTGTGATCTTACCTAAGAATGGTAACAGGGATATGGGCCTGTAAATAGAGAGATTAGAGGGATCGATGTTCGGTTTTTTCTTCAATGTTTTCACTGTGGCAAATTTCCATTCATCCAGTACAATACTGGTAGAGAGTGATGAATTCACACTATTATTGATCAACCGGTTCACAATATCAATGATATGGTGTAATAAAATCGGGGGGCAGGCGTCCAATGGAGAGCCTGGTTTACAGGCCAATATCATCTCCTTGGTTTGGGCGAGCGTGGCCATTTGAAAGGCTTGAAGGCCAGAACTGTCATCTCCATTTTCTGACACCTGTCCCTCAAAGAGACTTCGAGTAATTATGAATCACAAAGTTCTTTTGGATGGCCTTGATCATATCTTTAAAGTATATCGCAATTTCATTACATAGCTTTTGAGAGGGAGGAATTTCTACATGTACGCCTTTGGGATCTGTGAAAGATTTTACAATTGTGAAGATTTCTTTTTGATTATGCTTTGCCAGAGTTATTTTATTATGAAAATATTCTTTTTTTGCTGATTTAATGGCTGAATGGTATCTTTTCCTAAAAGTGTTAAAGATCTGTAGGTTAGATGCATCGTATCCCTTTCTCCATCTGCGTTCCAGCTGTTTAGACTGCAGATGAAGTCCCTCCAGTTCTTTTGAGAACCAAGGGTTGTTATGAATTTTCCTTTTGCTCAATTTGACCGTGCGCTCAGTCGGGGATAATTCTTCGCCTATAGAGGGTTGTATGTCAATACAACGCGGTGTTTACACGGTGTTACCACGACTTGCGCTGTAGGGTGCTGGACTTTGGAATAGTAAGATTTACTATTCCAACTCTAGTCTACGTACAGTATAGTAAATCTACTATTCCTTAGCCTAGAGCGCCCTCCAGCGCAAGTCGTGGTAACGACTTACGTTGTAAAACCAGCGTTGTAATGGTAGTGCGGTGTAAACACTGCGTCGTAATGGATGTTCTCCCCTATAGAGAATATCTAACTGTGAAACTGGCGAGAATCCTCTCCTGGTTCTCCCGTAAGTTTGGAACCTTGTCTTGGGCGATTGTATGCAAAGAAGGATTAGTGGCTAGGCGATGCCAATCCTTCCTTGAAGCCCCTATTTCATTCTTCCTCACCCCACTATCCTTATTAGGGATTGAAAAAGCTAACGGGATGAAGCAATGGTCAGACCAGACCTGTGGAATTGGATTTCCTGTCTGGAGTGAACTAAAGTTGGTACAAACAGCATCCAGGGTATGCCCTGCTCTGTGTGTTGGTCCCTGGACCATTTGTTTCATGCCCAGCAAGTTGACCGTTTCCAGGAAGGATGTAACCCCTGGGCTATCACTGCAGTCTAAGTGCAGATTAACATCGCCAAGTAGCAAGAAATTTGCATATCTGAGCATAGCTTCGCTAGGAGCATCTCCAAGTGAGTCCAAAAATGCCTTACTATTGCCTGGAGGGCGATATATCAAAGCCCCAGAAAAGGAGAAGAAATTATTAATAGTACAACAAAAGCCCATGTGTCCTGCTCCTCTAAGTCCTGGCAAAGTGAAGACTTTCCATTATAAGGTCTCTCTATGTAAGATGGCTACACCTCCCCCACTGCCGCCCTCTCTATCTTTCCTACAAATTGTAAATTGGGGTGGCAGAGGAACCGCAATGTCCGGGTTAGAGTCTTCTTTTAGCCAGGATTCCATAAAACATAGGAAATCTAAATCATTGTCCATGATCAATTCCTTAACATCCAAGGCATGTTGACCTAATGATCATGAATTAATTAAACCCCCCTAATACCTGTCTGGTGACCAGCTCCCTTTACTTCTTCTATTATTTTAGTAGACTCGCCAAATGGTATCTGTAATTTACATTTCTGGCAAGATATGGGACCTCTAAGTCTATTAACGTCCATATAAAGGTCACAATCTTTGTTGAGAATTAAATCATGCAAATACTTAGCTGAAAGTATTCTACCTGGTTGTAAAGTGGCAGCGTGACTGGCGCTGGTAGCGTGTCGGGCGCAAACGGGCGCAGACGGGCTTGCCTTTGGCGCGCCCACTGCGCGTCATCGCCCGTCCCTCCATTTATTCTGTTGTGTTGTCACTTTATTATTGTTTGAATACTGCATAAATACTTAACGTATTGCCTCTAAGTTAAGCCTGACTGCTTAAGTGCCAGGCTACCAGAAAGTTAAGCACAGGTTAATTTAGTGACTTCTGTGGTTCACCCAGACAAGGATTGTGGTTGTTGTCTGAGTGGAGCTTCCACCCCCTCAACCAATAAGTCAACTTCTTACAGATTTCTACGCAGTGTTGTACCTCAGAGTCCTAACTAATCCAACTTTTATCCATATTTACACAAACATAATTCACCTGGATGGACTTCTCCTGTAGGATATCTAAGAGCAAAACACATGATGCCGTGTACTACATTCAAGAAGGAAGAATTAAAATGCTGTATATATGTAAGGTCACAGGTTCCGTAAGAAGAGTGTTTTTTTTGCTAATAACGTTGGCACCATTTTACGAATCTTCACAAAACTGTCAAAAAAAATGTATCTACCTCAGCGCTTTCCTGGAAAGTTTCCAGGTGACCTGTCACTCACAGAGGGACCAAGAAAAATAGGTGGTCCCAAAACATATGTTTCCCATGTTAATTCCACAGCTAAACAGAATTACACCGAATTTGGAAGAAAGTTTGATCTTTATTCAGAAAGTGTGTTTTGTGTGATTTGGTGTAAATCTATTCAGCTGTTTTTCTGAAATTAGTGTTTAAATTATAGTGCTGTCTGGACGGTTGGTCCCACTGGAGTCTTGTGGTTCTCTGATGGTACAATCAATTTGAAGCATTCCAATTGGCTAAGAGTGATTTATTTCCACATCACCCCATTCTGATTGGCTGGCTACAACATTGAGAAAAATGGTGAGGACACTATTACAAGGCACAGAAATAAAATAGTAAAACCATAGATGGGGCAGGGTATAGGTACTCTGACCCTCGGCACTTCTGGGGGAAGCCAGAGGGAACCTCCCCTAGAGGGGCCAATTTTCTTTTTTTTAAACCATGCCTCAGGTCATGCAGTACTCAGGACCCAGTGCGGTCCTCCATGAGGTAGCGTAGGAATCCACTGCGAGACTATAACCCCAAGATGATGCAAGCTTCACTGAGTGAAGCTTGCCCAGTCTCCTGGTACTACGAGGTGACGCTTGAACTGTGGTACCATGGTAGTACCATTGTACTGAATAAAAAGTATTAAAAAAATGTTTTTAAATGTGGGATTGGAGTTCAATTGGGGGTTGGAGGTTCTTTTGATACCTGTTTTCTCCCTTTGTCAATGTTTTCCTGTTTTTAGACTCCTCTTTCTTTACCCCTTTTGTGTTTTTCTCTCTCTTGCTCTGGATTGAAGTTTGTTGAGGAAATATAAGTGCTGGACCACAATAAAGAATTCTGGTGGGTCCCTCTGTCTCACATTAAGCATTGGGCCTTACAATCTATCTTTGTCTTTGCACATAGACACTGGGGGCACAAGAGACACCTTCCTGTGCAAAAAATATTCCATGGAGGCATTTTCCTCTTTCTTTGTGTACTGCAGAATAGAAGAAATAACAGGAGAAAAAAAGATATTCCACCTTGTTACTCCTCACTAGGGAAGGTGTAGCATTTTCACGCATTCCCAGGTTTACTATCTGTAGTAAATCTGAGAATGCTCTAAAATCCATGGGTGGGTGTGTGGTAGTGCTCGTGCTCCAGCCATGGAAAGCCGCCCTGCTAAAATGTAATGCAACACAGTGCAAGAGCTACGTTTCTTTACTATTCTTTTAAAAACCACAGAAGGCGGGGCGAAACGCTCCTTGAGTGACTTTGTAAATATTACTGAAGACTTTGCATTGGTGATGCAAGGACAACACAAAAGCTTGAAAACTCTGGGCATAAGGCCCTGATGGTGGGCTTAAGGAGGATCAGATATTTATTGCATCAGATATATATTTTCTGACATTGCAAGATTTGGAATTTGTTGGGTGTGATAAATAACACCAATTATAAATTATCTCCCACAAATTGGGGCACTTATTGATGTTTTCTGCACCATAATTCACATGTTCCATTAATTTATGAGAATTTCCCTTAGTAAATTTTGCTAAGCAGGTTGGTTACTGCACAGCCTAGAGTTCCGATATTTGCCATGACTGGAATTACACAATGCAAACTGAAATTAACTGGCCCATCCATAATCAGAGCATCAGTGCACCAAAGGATTCTTTTTTATTTGCATATTGAGGATAGGGCGTTGCATGATTTTTCTCCATGGAGCCACACAATCTGCTATCTTTACAGTGGATTTTCAGCGTAAGTTGCACTGAAACCCAAGTGGGTTTTATTCCATAGGTGCACACATTTGCTTGCAATAGTGTGGTCATGCATGGTATGTTTAATACCCTTGGTCTCAGAGCTTTGTAGCTAGAAAGCTCTATCTTCAAGAATCTAGATACATGAGCACTACTGTACATGATAGTGGAACCACCTTTTCAAAACTGAACAGTAATCACAACTATTCAAACGCTTCACAATATATTGAAACAAGCATTGGCAAAACCACTATGTTTCACCTATGCAAGATCTATTGGCCTTGTCTATGATTGTTTAGCTATGTTGTACAGGAGCATGGCTGCTGTGCAACATGGCTGAAAGTTAAAGAAATCCATATTATTTTTTTTAAACGCTGCGAGTCACCCATGCCCCATAATTCCAGTGGCCCTGGTTAAGACACAGCAGCAGCACATTACAACATGACTATAATAGTATAAGTGCCTCAATACATGCATTTCTTCTATAATCTAACTCTGTGGTACCAGAACTTCTCAGAAGATTTGCTGTACTTTTAATGACAATTCCACAGATGTACGTTGTTATAACACATGCTTTTACTACGCATGCCTTTACAACGCTGGTTTTTCAACGCAAGTCGTTACAACGACTTGCGTTGGGGGGTGCTGGATAGTGAATAGTTTAATTTACTATTCCAACTCCAGTCCCCGTGGATAGTAGGGAAGGTGTTGTATAGTAAATTAAACTATTACCTATCCTAGAGCGCCCCCAGCGCAATTCGTTGTAATGACTTGTGTTGAAAAACCTGCATTGTAAAGGCACTGCGTGGTAAAAGTTGCGTCGTAAAGGATGTTTCCCCAATTCCACTAGCGTCTGATAATGTTTTAATCACACCATTTGACTACTTCTAGTTCCAAATAGAATATCACAAAATGTGCCTTGTAGGTGACTTTGTATGGGCAGTAAAGAGACAGTAATATGAAAGCAAGGGGAATTGGTGATTCATGCCATACTATGCTCCTTTCTACATCTCTGCCCCAAACTTGTGCTTTCCCTGCTGGAAAATATGCCGTCCTCGTGTTCTTTTATAACACATTGTAGTAGGCAGGCATGGCCGCCAGCAGGTGGCGTGATAAGTGCAGGGCAGGGACGAGAGGACTCACATACGTTCCCATAAATGATACATGTGTTTATATGTGCAGAGTCCTATACACACAAAGACCCATGGGTGGTTTCCAGTGTGACTCTGCACCAGTGTGAAGGAAGCCACATGTGTATGGAGAGCAGCTGTGATCCCTGTAATAGTGGCGAGGATATTAATATTAATCGATTTTTATTGTATTAATCACATGGATTACAATAATAATGAAATGTAAAATAGAATATACTTACTATCATAATTAATAGAAGTTAGAAAAATAACAAAAAATATGGTATGTGGGTCAGAGATATAAAACAAGAAATATGGTTAAGATTAGTTAGCAAGACGCTAACAATTTATCGTCATAGTCTAAAAATGTCAGTAATTTCATAATAAAACAATTATCTTGAAGCTTGACAGTGACAGCCATGGGGGTACATCCTATTTTTGCCTCCTTCAAAATCAGACGTAAATATAGTTTAGTTAAATACAAAAGTTTTGGGCAAGTGCACAGTAAATGCATGACGGTTTCCGTTTAATACCCACAGAGTCAACATGTAGACTTTCCTTTGAACATTTGATTCCAAGTTCCCTCAAATTCATAAATAGGAATATAAAACAGTCTCAATCTTAAATATTTCTGTTTGAGTTGAGGATAATAAGGAATAAGGCCATGCAGCCGGGAGTGATGAAGCCCAACTTGAATGGAGGAGTGAGTGGGAGGGAGGCGGAAGGAGGATGTGGTGCTACAGAGATGCTGGCCTTGGAACCAGGTTTGAGTCTCTGCGTTGGCTCTACATCCTGGGATTGTGGGCAAGTCACTCTCACGCCCTTGCCTAAAAAATATGAATGTGATTTTGTGTAGTGTAACTGGTGCTCATGTAAACACCCCAGCAACTTCTGGTTGGGTCTGCACTATTCAAAAATGCAAAAAAGAAATATAACCTCAATCACAACAGTCACAGCAGGCATGTGCTAATACATTTAAATTAAGCTGTACCAGGAGCGGGAAGTGAGGTGTGTTGTGTGCTGCCGAATTAGAAGGCACACAGAAGAGTTATAATGATGCCAACTATTGGTAAGCAAATGGGTGGACTAAAAGCCAATTTGTAGAGTTTTTTTTTTAGCTACAAGAGATTGTCGCCAAGCAACAGCGCACGGACACTTCCTGCAGGCGAGACCTAAAAATAACTAATGTTTATATAAATGAGGAGTCTGGCTAACCATCAGTTTGAAATAGCTTCTTTGGCTTGGCTGAAAAGAATTAATCAAGTCAGAAACAATTTACCAAATTGGCTTTATTTACTAGTACATACGAATAAATCTTAAATTTGTGATTAAAGTTTTAAAATCTGCTTCTTCCCGATTTTGTAGCCCGTCTGCCCTGATATTTTTTGTGCCCACCATTTTCTTGTTTTATGGTGCATTGAAAGTGGATATAAAGCAATTCATTTTTTGCAACAGTAAATGACAGCCGTAGCTGTATTCTAAGTTTTCGGTCACTGTATTTTTACCATTTTAGAAATAAGATTTAGAAATTGTCACTAAAAATACCTGTTCATAACAATTTTTTGTTACTAATGATGAAAATTCCTGACCTGGCAGTGTTTGAAAAGAGCCTGAACAGTTGCCTTGTGCAACATGTAAACTTGTGCAGCAGCAATGTGAGCTCAAACTAATGTCTTTATGTTTCCACAGTGCTCTGTAACTTGTGGCGAGGGGACGGAAGTCAGGCAGGTCCTGTGCAGGACGGGCGACCAGTGCGATGGAGAAAAACCTGAAGCTGTCCGGGTTTGTAAGCTTGCTCCCTGCAATGGTATGTAACTCAGAATGTTCACATTTTTAATGGGTGGTGCAGAGGTAATGTAAAATGGTCAAAGAGCCCCTAACAAAAAGAAGTGATACACCAACCTTCGCGAGACAAGCCTCCATTAGAACGCAAGAAGTAACCCCCGCCCTGGAAAGACCGTGAAGTACTTATAGGACCTCTTTATGTTTAATGCAGTTACAGGGCTGGCCTTACGGTGGTGCAGCTGGTGCGGCCGCACTGGGTGCTGACCTGGCAAGGGGGGCACTGTGTTTAGCAATAATGTACAATTTTAAAACACCGGCAGCAGAGTTCCTTGTGTGTCCAGCTTTCAGGCCGCAATACAAATATCAAGATAACTCTTGTGATTAATGTTACTGCTAGAGCACAGCTTTCCAAACTGTGTGGCGCGACACGTTACTGTGTCGCGACGCATGCGTAGGTGTGTCGCACGATGCGACGTGATGACGTCTTCCGGCCGGCCGCTATTAGGGGAATGCGAATTGAGTGACGTGCAAGGCGGAAGGCGGAGCAGCTGTAGTGCCTCATGGTCAGGAGCTCGATCCCGGTATCCCGAGACTCAGTGGGTGTGGTGTTGCAGCGAGATCCGGATCCTAAAGTGGGGGCATTGTCAGAGTCTTAGCGGTGTGCAGACCTATACAGCGAGAGGTCAGTGGGAGTATTGACCCACCCTCCCCCTCCGGGATTGCTACGGTGCTGCTCACGGCCCTGAACTCGTGGCCTTGCTGGGACACAGGGATATCGGAGCCACCTCTACCCTATGCTCCCAGGCACTCGCTCGGTTGGTACACACAGAGTTCAGGCCGGAGAATATTGAATGTGACTGATGCTGCGTGATGCTGTGACGAGTGTGGAAGATGAGAACAAATGATACCCAGTAATACAGTGCATCAACTATAACCCAAAAGCAGCTGGTCGGACAGACTTATTTCATGCTGTGGTTTCATCCGTGCTCGCTATTTCAGATGTTTTAACCCCTGATGGACTGCAGGGAATAAAAGATTGCCTAAAAGAGCCTGCGCTTTAGATGACATCTGCATAAGTATGATTGGGGAGGGAGAAAGGGGGGTCCTCAAGGAGTAATTCTAAGAAAGCAATTACATTGATAAATAATGGTAGAAAACATCCTTTACGCGTTACCACGCAGCTTTTGCCAAACTTTTTTTGTTGAGCAAACTAGAGCCAAAGGTATATGAGTGCTTTACATGAGCACCAGTTGTGTTATAGACGGACACTTGCATTTTTTTGTGTGTGGTGTGTGTGTATGTGTGTGTGTGGGGGGGTTGTGTGTGTGGGGTTGTGAGTGTGTGTGTGGGGTTGTGTTGGTGTGTGTTTGTGGGGGGGTGTGGGGGGGTTGTGTGTGTGTGGGGGGGTTGTGTGTGTGTGGGGTTGTGTTTGTGGGGTTGTGCGTGTGGGATTGTGTGTGGGGTTGTGTGTGTGGGATTGTGTGTGGGGTTGTGTGTGTGTGGGGTTGTGTGTGTTTGTGGGGTTGTGTGTGTGTGTGTGTGTGGGGTTGTGGGTGGGGTTGTGTGTGTGTGGGGTGTGTGTGTGGGGCCCGAACCCCCCTTAGGTGGTTCAGGCTCGCTCACTACGCTCGCTCGAGTTACCATGTCCCTGACATTTTTTTAACAAAAAGGTGTGTCACCAACATGAAAAGTTTGGAAAGCTGTGTGCTAGAGAGAGAGCTCGGAGTTTTGTCGAGTGGCCGTTTTGGCTCACCATAAGGTAGCGCAGAGGGTTAATATGCCTGGTGCAAAGAACACATACTGTGCAGATCACCGATCTGTATTTTATGTGGATAGCTGAGTGGAACTCTGCTTTTGTCACGGAGATCCTTTTGTTACAGCAGTTCATAAGATACAACCCACATATAAAACAGTGACTGTTACGAACTGTCTTCAAAGAGCTGCATGCAAACTGCATAAAATAGGTTAGGATGTTTCTCAAATTTTTTATTATCTATTCCTAATGTTGCTAAAAAGGGTTTGTTTGGATAGATATTCATTCTTATTAGTAAAGCCAACCTTAACCAGTCCTTTAAAATAAATTAAATGTATGTGAGAGATGGGCTAAGGAGAGATGAGGGGCTCATTGCCCCAGCGGCAATGAGGGAGTCGGAGGAGGAGGTCATGAGGGGGCACCAAAAACGATTGTCTCACAAGGCACCACCAGCTCTAAAGCTGGTCCTCTGCAGTTATAACAGTAGCCTTTATAGCCTCATCATGATTATAATTGTGGTAACACCGCAACTTACTATTGAGACTTCGCCTGCTAAAAGTAGGCAAGGACTTTGGGTGAAAATGGAGGAAAATATTCAGGAATAACCGTGGAAGCAGCGATTTACAAATGGTATTCCAATTAATATGTGATCAGGTCTAATTCCACCTCCAAGTGCATTTTAAGACTTTTGGGACCGTCAGGCAAAATGTAAAGTCAAAGTAAATGTATTTAAGTTAATTAAAACCATAATATATTACACAACATGACTAGTAAAATGTTAAAAATCGCAGAATCACTCGGTACTAAGAAAATACTTCTTTCTGACATTAAGAAGTATCATTTTGAACACATTTTTATTTAAGATACAGAGGCTAAAAATTGTATATAAATGCAAATATTGTCTTGAGCACACACTTGTCCTTATTTCTTCAATTTTAAAAGTGTAGATTGGTGTACTAATGGCCCCAAAAAAAATATAACAGAATTCCTATCGAAATGCAGTAGCAATTAAATGTAAACTAAAATGTTCAAGGTCACATTGGCTTTGTCTAGTTCTCCTCAGCAATTCACAATATGGCAGTTAAAGTCTACAGAGTTTTGAGCATGTTTAAAGTGAGCGCCCCTCCATTTCCGCTTTGTTTCCAGGTTATAGTACTGGCGTGTTCGTTTAAAATCACCTCCAGTTCGCAGAATTGGTGCTTTGTTTAAAGTGAAGCTGTGCCCATCCTTTTCCTCATTTTTTCCTGGATAAACTGCAGACGGGTTCGTGCAAAATCACCGAAATACACTAACATTATCGATTAATTCAAAGTGACGCAGTGCCCATCCTTTTCCTGCCTTTTTTCCAGGTTAAAGTGCAGACGTGTTTGCGCAAAGACACTTAAAGTGCATGACGGTTTTGGGTTAAATGCATTCTGTGCCCCCCTGTTTGGAATAACTTTGAATGTTTTTTACCCATTTCCTGCTAATACAGGTTTCCATAATTTAAAGCTATACTGAATTATACCTTAAACTGACAGAAACAATGGCACACAAAAACGTAAAATATGTCTTGCCCGGGGAACAAGTCCATAAGATGACACTGGGTAGAGAAAGACAGAGCAAGAGATAAAAGCAGGCAGAGAGAGGGACAGAGGTGTAGACAGTGAGAAAAAAACATAGTAGACAGAGATAAAATGGATAGATTGTACACGTCCATGTGGTGCATTGGAAGGTGGGAGTCCTGGGCAATTGCACATGTTGCCCATTTCTTAAAACATCATTTCTACCTCCCCCAATTTACTGACTCCAGTTGTATCAGTAACTGTGGGTGGTAGGCCTTAGTCTAAGTCTTAATATTTGCAATTCATTGAATTGCATAAAAGTACACACGTAAAAAGATGGCATTAAAAAGAGAATACATTAAAATCAAACAAGCAGTCAATACAATTGTTTTTAAATCCAGTACTAGGCCCACAATAATAACCTTTACAAAAAAAGGTTACATCTGGAAGTACATACCCAGATATGTTAAAAAGGCAAACTGTGGCGTAGGAAAGTTGATCTTAAAGTGCTATGAGTGAAGTTCAAAGAGCCTCACGAATTCTCAAGGCAGCCAGTAAGAAGGAGGCTAGTGCAAAGCAAACCAATGGGGGTGTCTAGAGAGTAGAATAAAAAGAGGGCAGCTGCTACTGTTCGTGTTGAGAATTTTCTTAAAAGCGGGACATAAAAAAACCTTCCTCTCTTTTAAGTATAATGTGCAAAAAAGGAGGAAATGTGAGGTTGATGGGGCTGTCTTGTTGTCACAAGTATAATGGGATAAGTACGTAAGAACAAATTGGTTGTTTGGGTAACCAAGCATTACCGTAATAAGGTTCAGTCTGAATCTAGTCAGAATGAATTGATGCTGGTTGTTCTCAACTATCCGTAGGTATAAATGGGAGTGATTTAGTATCTGCGGTATAGGTTCAGAGGACTTTATGGTTTGTTTCCCTTTATGAGTATTCCACCTATCCTGAGTGACTTGGTGTAAAAAGATCGCTTTTAGTCTTGATTTAGGGAAATGTTTGCAAAGAGACGGGGTATCATACAAGAAGCCAAGACCCAGAGAAGTGAGATTTTCTCTAATATAAGTTATCCAAGGGATTCTGTGGGCATAGTCCAAGGTTAAGACATCTTTAATAATTTTTTAATTCAAACCCACAGTTCCCCTTTTCCAAATGGATAACCAGAGAACAAGTGGAGCTAATCTAATGGCATCCATAATAAAGGGCTTACCAGCTTCTTTATGGGCTATGAAGTTATTGGATGAGTGTGGGATTGACAACAGTCTTTTGATAAATTCATGTTCTTGTACTTGAAGTAGAGTTACATCAGTGATACCCCATATTTCTGCCCCATAGGTGGCCATTGGGAGCCTTTTTGCTATATAGATTGTGAACATTTCCAGTATCGGCTTACTGCTTAGTTTTTCAGAGAATCTAAATAAAACTGCGATACTTTGAATCATTAAATTAATTCTATTTTGCAGCATCTCCTTCCATGTTTGTTTGTTGTCGAAGAAAACCCCTAAATAATTAAAATGATGTACCTGATCTATTTTGCATAATGGCACTGCCTGGTTGTAGGATGCTGACCAGCAATTCTAAACAAAGTTTTTCAGTGCACAGTCACAGGTAAATAAAGGAAATGCCCAGGGCCTGACTGGCTACCGGGCGTTTTTTTGGGCTGGGGGCTGATTTCGTTGATGGGGACCTGCGTGTGCTGAAAAAAATCATTTTGCTTTGTTTATTTCGAAACACACGCAGGTCCCCATCAACGAAATCATCCCCCACCGCAGTGAAATTAGCCCCCAGCTTGGCAGCATGCCAAAACGCCCGGTAGCCAGTCCAGCCCTGGAAATGACACTATTTAAGCATAAGAAAGGTACTGTACTAGTTGTGGAAGCAGTGCATTGCGGCAGAGTGTCAGTGCATGAGTCAGACTGTTCTTGGTGACTTTTTGTATTGTTCTTTTGCATTTATATGGCACGCAAACACACTGCCGCAAATATGGAATTGTGGTGCTTTTCGAAAGTCCAGTGGTGACTTTTCAAAATGCTTTTGACATTTCACCGGAGTCTGATTTAATCTTGAAGATGGCTGGTAAATAGCATGAGTGATAATGTTCCTCTGTTGACTGGGTGTGAGGATGGCAAGTGTGTACTGCCTGCATTTTGGTGGTAGCCTTGTGGGAGTGTTTCTTCCAGCTCCAGATGTTGTTAGACGACTTTTCACCTAGAGGATATTTCACCATATGGGCGAAACTGGGTAGTACCATATTTGATTTAATACCACCCAATTTCCAAACAGATGGATACAATAGTCTTTGGTGGCAATTATCCCACTTTAAATGAGGCAGATTTACAAGCAAGCCCCTTGCAACATCTATACAACACTGTTGTGTCACTTCTGTGATGCAGCGGCGTTGTAAACAATGTGCCACAATGCGAAAGATTTACAATATGACGCCTCTAGTGAGATGTGTCACTTTGTAAAGCCCTGGAGTTGCGTCCCACTTGCGACACGACTCCAGCAATGTGCGGCCCTTACGACAAAAGATGCGACACGTATCTGACTATCCTTACCCCACAGTCCGCTGCATTGTAAATGCGACACATCCGTGGTGGCGCAAAGGTAGTTTTACGTGTCGCATCTTTACTGGCGCATCCCTGCTTATATGCAGAGATGCGACAGTCCTTGTAAATCAGCCCCACTGTTTTCATGGACCCTGTTCTATGTTTACGATCTTGGCTGTGCGAAAGAAACAAATGACCTAGCAACAGAGGGAAACTGTGGTGGTGTTTTGCAAGGACTTGAGCAGACCCTTAACTTTTAGGAAAACCGTTAATCCCCTTTTAAATATATATAAAATATTACATAATGCATTTATTGTTGCTGTAAATAGTTATTGGGTACAGCTTGGATCGGAAGCTTTTAGATGTCCAAATCCTATATAAGCATATTGGAAAAGTCATTTCCAATATAAACATCTTGCACCAGTTTAGTGATGCAAACCCAGACCATTTTGTGGCAGATTTATAAGCCCCTTGCGCCACTTTTGCGTCATTTTTAACATGGGAAAAATGACGCAAAAGTGGCGCAAGGGGCTTATAAATCTGCCCCATGGTTTCTTCCCGAGTAGAGGTTTGTGATTTGGCGAATGGGTTTACGATGTAGTGAATCTTTGTTATTAATCAAATAAAAAAATGTGAAAGGAATCTTGTGAACCAGCAAGTTATAATGAATCTTCCTATGTGTACAATTCAGCTGAACACCAGGTGGCGCCATAACACAGTTAGTGATTTACGAACAGCTACAGAAAGCTACAAAATGTGTAAACGTCTGATCCAAAGAATGGACTAGTTAGTGAGCATAGGTTTTCTTGCCTTATGGACACACCTGGTGACATCCTTTTATTTATTGCTGTTCATTCCTTGAGTCGAACTCCTGCAAACCATCAGACGCCATCTTACTCCCTGGAAACATAGAAAGATTGCTGCCATAAATTACTTCCTCTGCCTCTGATGCCGGCTGAGGGCACGTTTATAGTATCATGTTTGTCTTACCTTATGTTTTTTTTTCTTCATTTTTTACTGCACAAAATGAACTTTTGACTCCTGCTTCCCTCTGATTTGGTTCCCCATCAACTAAGCCTGTTTTCGGCACAGCCTCTCTCTTTTTGCTAGTTCCGTTTCTGAGGAAGAGATTTGACACCTGGCTGCTAATTATTGTAGTATTAACTTGAAACACTGAAAATCTTCACATTATGAATTTTCTTTCTTGTGTCTTTGTTCATATTACTATGCATTGGCTTCAATTGGCCTTTGAAAGGCGTAGGGCGCGGGGGGAGGGGGGTTCCTAGGCTTGTGCGTAATTCTTGTGCGTAATTTCTCAATATTATTCAAATGTGGATAAATAGTTTTGGACCTTGTGTGACTTTTGCAGGTAACTGTGGCGGCCTTAGGCATGTACAAGCTGTGCACCTGCACAAGCTGTGCACCTGCACAGGGCCACCACACCCCATGGGCCACCACAACAATATATAGCCTTAATATAATAATCCTCTGAGGATGGATACATATTTGCGTGGCGGCCCCGGGCAGGGATTTGTCGGCCTCCGTTCTCTTCCACTTCCAAACACCCTGACCCCCCCTCTTCACTGGCCTCCGCGCCTGCGTTCCTCTGGGGGCCCCCTACCTACTCTCTCTGCCCAGAGCCACCATGAGCCTAGAGCCGCCCCTGCAGGTAAGGTGATATCTTGCACTCATAGCTAGTCAAAGGACAGCAGGACACTGGTGACAAAGATCGGACTGCATAGAAAAGCTGTTTGTCCCTCCGTACGTCATCACAGAAGCAGCTATTTGAAACATGAATTTTGTTACACGAAGCATATCATCTTTTTTCTCTCTAACCACTAACTTCTGCGGGCAAATCCAGTTGTTCCCTTCGCATCAAGAGCCTTGCAGCTACATATATGTTTAAGTATATGTATTCAGGGCTCGAGTTGGGGGTACACGCAGGTACACAGCGTCACCCCACTGTTTTCACAGGGTGGACGCCGTCCCCCCTGCCAAGAAGTTGGGCCCCACAGAAATATGCTGAACGTGTCCCAGTGTAATTTTCAGACACTTGACATGTTCAGCAGTGCCTGCACGTTGCCTGCTTTCCATTCCCAGCAGCAACGTGCAGGCAGCGAGGGAGCCTTTTTTCACCTCCAGCTGAGTCGAAGTTAAGGGGCCATCCGGCCTCCTTTTGTCTGTGTATGCTGACTGAAGGCCGCCTGGAACCTTACATTTAAATGTAAATGCCACAGAGAGAAACAAAGGCACACAGCTTGCCTTCTCTTCACAGGTTCAAGAGAGGCATGTTTATGCCTTTGTTCTGTCCCTGTATATAAATGCAGACACTGTAAGACTGTCAGATGGGTTAAAACAAATAATTTAAATTGCACTATTTTATTTCTTTTCTAGCGCTACGTTGTGACATCATGAGGTCATTTGCATATTGTCTTACTTGGTCAGTCCCCCCACTTCTTTTTATAGGTCTTTACAAGGGACTGCAGCCTTGCTGCTCCACTACAGGAAACAGCCATCACAACGCGGTTTTTACCACATGTTGCTATTAGATCGCATGCGTTACAACACATGCGATGTTACAACGCGTGGTATAAACCACGCATACCATTACATCGCATGCGCTTTTACAACGCATGCAATGTAATGTGTAATGGCGTTGGCTATCCAAGTCGCTGTGAGGAAACTTAGGCTGTTTCCTCACAACGACGTGCACCAAGCAGGAAGGAGGAAGCAGGAACCAGGAGCAGAGACGGCGACGCTGGAGAGGAGAGAGGTAGGGGATTTGAGATTGGAGTGGTTTCTTTTGTAGGGTTTAGGGTAGTGTAAAAGTAGTGTTCTAACGTTTGTGTGGTTTTGTTTTTTATGTTTTAGTGTAGTGTTTGTTTAGTGCAGTGTATTAGGGTTTAGGGTACTGTTGTAGTGATTTAGGTTTTAGGGTAATGTAGTAGTTTGTGTGGTGTAGTGATTTAGGTTTTAGGGTAGTGTAGTAGTGTTTGTGTAGTGTAGTGTTTTAGGGTTTAGGGTAGTGTAGTGTTTTAGGGTTTAGTGTAGTGTAGTAGTGTTTGTGTTGTGTAGTGTTTTAGGGTTTAGTGTAGTGTTTTAGGGTTTAGGGTAGTGTAGTAGTGTTTGTGTACTGTAGTGTTTTAGGGTTTAGGGTAGTGTAGTGTTTTAGGTTTTAGTGCAGTATAGTAGTGTTTGTGTAGTGAAGTGTTTTAGCGTTTAGTGTAGTGTTGTAGTGTTTTAGGGTTTAGAGTAGTGTAGGGGTGGGAGTAGTGTGGATAGTGTTGTAGTGCAGTGGTTTTTAGGGTTTGGGGTAGTGTAGGGGTGGGAGTAGTGAGGGTAGTGTTTAGTGCAGTAGTGTTTTAGGGTTTAGCATAGTGTAGGGGTGGGAGTAGTGTGGGTAGTGTTGTAGTGTAGTAGTGTTTTAGGGTTAGGGGTAGTGTAGGGGTGGGAGTAGTGTGGGGAGTGTTGTAGTGTAGTGTTGTTTTAGGGTTAGGGATAGTGTAGGGGTGGGAGTAGTGTGTTGTGTAGGGGTACCTCCACAACACTTTAACTACGAGTATAGGTTTACCACGCATACCTTTGCGTTGTAATGGCATATGTGGTAAAGGTATACTTGTGGTAAAAGTATGCGATGTAATGGCATGTCGTTGAAATTGACATCGCGTAGTAATACCCACGTTGTAATGGCACGCGTTGTGTTACTATGCGATGTAACGTCATACAACCTCCACTACCCTTTGTGAATTTCTGTTTCGGATGATAAGAAATACTGCTGCGGTTCCCAGATATGTAATCTGACTGAGGGCATCTAGTGGCCAACAGTGGTAATGCAGCCCATGATCTCTATCTAATCAATAGGAGGTCTTTCGTTTGGTGCAATTGTAGGCTCTTCTCCCTACACTCTGCTCGGCCATCTTGCTGCTAACAGTGTACTACAAACACCAGTCTCCATGCAATCTATATGAGGTCATCTGTGTGGCAGAATTAACCCATGCATGCTGTGAGAGCACCTATTAGCGGACTGTGATTGTTTCTTTATTATGCTGACACCACTGATGTCACCAGTGATGCATTTGTGATATTAATATTTAAAGCCTTGTGTGAGGTCATATGGTGCTGATAGGGCGATTTAAGACAGTATTTTTGGGGCATTTTCGAGTAGTGGTGACAAATTACTACAAATGTCCGAACAAATGGCCTTTTCATCAGTGCCAGCCTCTCAAAGACGTAGAATCAGTGAGCCCTACTGGATTCAAGCGTGACCGGTAGGTTTCTGAGCATAGCCAAAGTCCGCCAAATTGTCACGACGATGACTCTCGTACAGGATAAACCCCTCAGCATTTGTCGAAGGCAAAATGTGACTCATTAAAGTAGATTTTTAAAATAAATGTCAAACGTGTATGTAATGGAGCGCCTACGGACTGTCTCCTTTTATCGACCGCATTTGAACGAGACGCTTGTGAAGCATTGATTTTAGTCCTTTTTTTCTTTTCACGAGAGAGCGAGAGAGGGAGAGAGAGAGAGAGAGAGAGAGAGAGAGAGTCGCCCCAACAAGTAAAACACATCTTGTTTAGCAGGCATTTCTAAGACACATATATGAAAATAAACTGCTAGCCTCCGTTTCCAAACACATCCGTCTGCACCATGATTTAAGAAGCGAAGCGGGACTGCCTCAGAATGATTGCTTCTTTCCTATTGTTCTGTGTCTCAATTTCTGCCGCCCTCTCTGCTCGGGTTTATTGATTTGGAATCAACCAATATGCTGTTAACCTTGGATCAGATAAGAAAGGGTTATTTATCTGGCTTTATTTCAATCTATATTAATCTCCTTGGCTAATCAATATTGATAAATCACAAAATGGAAATTGTTGCATTTTCACCAGCTACTAAGGGAAAAGACCCTCTTTGGCAATTGATATATTACACTGTGGTGGATGCCACTGTGTAGTTCTAGTTCGGTCAAGGTCAGCGTTTCCATAGGGAATGCCTTGTTTTGCTAATAACTTTTGCACAATTTGACGAATCTTCACAAAGCTTTCTAAAACTGCTCTTTTTTTGCCTCGTTTGTGCAGAGAATAGTTTGGAGGTAATCCATCAAACAGAGTCCCAGAATGTCCACATGCATTTTCTATAAACCTTTTTAAGAAGCACTACAGCAAAAACTGCTTAAGGGAACTCCACCAAATTTGGCTATAAGCTAGATGTTGGTTGAGAAAGGGTGCTTCTTTTGATTTGGTGTGAATCCATTACAAAAAAAATCAGAAATGAAGGTAGAAAAAATATAGACAATTGGAGTCCAGATATCCTCTGATTGGCCAATTTAAAGAAGACTAGTGAATCCTGATTGGTTGGTAATGAGGGTGCGCTGAAGATTGGTTTACAATCCCTCATCCAATGTATCTTTTTAAATTGACTGAGATGCAAAGTGAGTTAACAATAATAAAACAATTTAACTTTCATGCAGTCCATTTGTTCCCACAATAAGAACCAGAAATCAATTATTGAAGTTAAGTAAGTCTATTTCCATGTAATAGTCAATCCAATGTATATGCAGGTCAGGAGAATATGAAAAAAGTACCGGATTACAGATGGCAGGCTTAAATATCGCAATCTGTTCAGTCTCCCTAGAATAAGATGCAAATTAATCTCAGCCACTGCAATACAGAATCTGAGAATTAGAAATAGGTGTTCATTAAAGAAACTCCCATTTTCTCTCACAAACATAAAACTTTGTAAAGTTATCTAATCGTTGCTTGTTGGACTTGGCCCTTTTTGCAGGGTCATCCCTGAACTTTTTGCTTTCCTCCTACTCTTTTTTCTGACCTGGTGTTTGTGGTTTTATGACTCTGGGCACTTTATCACTGCTGTCCAGTGTATGGTGCATGTGCTCTCTATGGTAAAACGTGGTAAGATTGGTCTACACCTGTTTGGCGTATTTAATTTACCTATCAGACCCCAGTAATGTGGTATCTCATATACCCAGGGCCACTAAATTAAATGCTACCGGTGGGCTTGCAGTGCTGCTTGCACCACCCACTAAAGTAGCCTTTCAAACCTATCTCAGTCCTCTGCCCTTGCAGGGCCTGCACATGCAGTTTACTGCTGCTGTGACATGACACATAAAGTGGGTGCCACATCCGTCACTCCCCTTTTACTACATTTTGGTCGCCCGTAAGGTAGGCCCTAACTAGCCCTATGGGCAGGGTGCATTGTAGGTAAAAGGTAGGAGAAGTGCCTTAACTGTGTGGCATGTCCTGGAAGTGACAAACAGCCATTTTGGTTTCTCACTGCTGTGCGGCTGCCCTATGATAGGAATGCATTGGGGATTCCTTGAAAAGTGTGTCAGTGGTAATTCCTGATATGAGAGGAGAAGCACGATCAAGTTGGTATGTTTGGAATAGTGGTAATAAATGGTGCGCAACGCTGTGCGCGGATTTATTATCACTATTTTAGAAATGCGACTTTTAGAAGTTGCCATTTCTGTGTGCTATGTGTCTTTGTGCTTGCCTGATGTCAATTGCATGTCTGGCTCTGGAGTGACAGGGGCTGGTGTGGTGCAGTGGCTCCAGAGGGGCTGGGTGTGTCAGCGCTAGGCTGATTAGGCAGATCGGCATTTGGAGTGGTGGGATGAGTAGTCCCTGTCCCTGAATAGGTCTGTGCCTGCCTTGTACAATGCTGGCTCCGCCCCCTGTGGTGTGTTTGGGGCCAGAACCTACTCTGTTAATGGGGACTGTTGCGCACTGTAAACAAATGATTGAGTGCCCCCCAGAACTGGTTGGAACTGGGTCCCCAAGCCCTGTGCCAGGGCAGGACAAAGAACATAACTAATATAAGTATTGGGGCTGTGACCCCATGTAAGGTGGAACCTGCTTGGATCTGGGTGTAGAGGACTCCCGGGCCCCAGGAGGGACCACCACAAAGGACTGCCCCTCTGCTGGAGGGCCCTGTGTGCTGGCCTGCCTGCGCCCGGCTCTGCATGTGTGACTTTGGGGCTGAAGGAGAGGTCTGCTCATGTGTTTTGCACCCCTTTGTGCCAGCACTGCCTGTGCAACGAACAATCCAGGAGTGTGGTGAGGGCTGGGCTGGATGCACCGCCCTGGAGCGTGAGGAGCACCCTACCACTGATGTGCCCCTCAGCGCGGTGCCGCAGACCAGGAGCGCGTGATCAGCATTCTCTTGGTTTCCCTATTATTTACCGACCGTGACACGGGGGCTCCAATGGGTCTCGTAGCGAAAGCAGGCGCCAACGCGACTAGGAAGTCCGGCGCCCGTTGCCTGGTTGTAGGCAGAGCCGAATAAAAAAGCATAGCCAACCACGAAGCAGAGAGTAGAGACCGGAGAGGAAGTCAGGCACTGTGGGAGCCTGATTGTGGTTGGGGCTCCCGTGATGGAAAGGAGAGCCCCGTGTGTTGACCAGGACGTCTGCGGAGTCCGACCGAAGACCTTCAGTGGCCTGCCCGCATTTCTTGTTGTCCCTGCGGAGGTGAGCTGGGTTGGCACGGCAACCACATTACCTGGTGCTGATGCCCCTCCTTGTGCCTACGAGTGGCTGCCGAGTGTGGCTCCGGTCATTGTGAGGCGGGGCATTGCCATTTGGAGTCAGTGCAGGAGAGGGGCCAGTCTGAGGCATGAGCTTCTGTCTGAGAGGCCTTAGAAGGCTCCAGACATGCACCACTGTGGCGAGGAAGACTGCGGGGGTCTACAGCTGCACCACACATGCATGGGCAGCTTTTGTAGTCTGACACATACAGGAAAAGCCCCGGTAGTGGGGCCACTGTTGGTGCTGGATTTCTGTCACAGCAGCGCCGCTGGATTGCGGGCAGCTGCAACATAAGGGGCATTCCAGTTTGGAGGCCTCATGTTAGAGGGGGAACGGAGATCCCTATACTCCACGTAGAGTGGAGAGACACTGCCATTCTAGGGTCAGAAGTACTGGTACCGGACCGACTAATAATGTGTAGTGATGGTGCATTGGCACCCAGAGGTATTGACATACTATGCTATACGGTGTCATGAGCTGATGTTCAGGCCCCCTGCTTTGCGCCAGGTGCAGTTGTGATTATGCCTAAGAAAGGGCATGATGTGTTATGGGTCTGATGCACTACCAATTACAGTTTATGCCTAATGTGATGATGCATAATATGTTTATGCAAAGTGTGCCTTTACCAGTTGTTACTGGTTGTTTTATCTTTTGCTACCTGTTCTAATGGGGCTGACAGTGGCCCGATTGGCCCTGTTCTATATATAATCCCCTGTAAAGTATTACCTAGTGCCAGGTGGCACAGTGTACAGTTGTGATTATGCCCCGATGGAGTAATACAACTGCTATTCTTATATAACCTTGTGTGGAGTTTCTTTTGTGGTGCGCCTAGTGTGTTGCTGCTGTGTGTGTTGCGCAAACACTTTACACATTGCCTCCGGGATAAGCCTGACTGCTCGTGCCAAGCTACCAAGGGGATGAGCAGGGGTTATCTACAGTGTGTAACTCCCTTGCCCTGACTAAAGTGGTGGTTTCTGCCTGGCTTAGGCACATGCCTGAGCCAACCAGAACTCCTATTTTTAACAGTGCTTTATGTTAGAATTAGGATGGTTCATAGAATAGGGTCTCAAGAAAATATAGAAATGCGGGACGGAGTCCCAAGTGATAACTCCAGTAGAAGTCTTTCAGAATTGGAATGTGTTTAGCCTGAAGCTTCATACCTACAAGAATAACAGAAGCAGAGAGGTCTGTACCCCTCTAAGGGAATCTGCTCTAACATCTAACAGTGTGAATCCTAATTTAAACAAACATAAACTTCACCAACAATCATATCTCTTCCCACCTCTCCAAGGAGCAATTGTCTCCATCCTCACATTGTGCATTTGCAACATTACCAGACTTTCTATTATAACAGAACTTGGAGAGTTGCTGCAACCTTGAACATCTCTCCGTTTCTGAAATACGATAAATAGGAGGCTTTATCTACTCATTAGGTCTTCAAGTTGCTTGTAAACGTTTCTCTTCTCAGGCTTTACTATCAAGGAAGTACTACAGACAACAATAATAATTTACTCTAGGTAATGAAGCCTCAAGAATGCACCTGCAAAAGAAAGAACATTCTAGCCAAGCAAAGCATATCTCATAATAACAATGCCTTTAGTCAAGCTAACTTTAACTAACATTTAAACGTGCACTTCACATGCATGGTTATACTTGTGCACATATAGTTCAAGAAAAAATGTGAAAGTGAATAAGAGCATACACGATTATACTTTGAAATATGACTTTCAAAATATATACAAATATGACTTGAAGTATAAATGAACGTGGATACAGAATACATCTTCACGTTAAACTGAATATTAGTGCACACGTTTCTAAAGACTCAGGGGCATATTACCAACGATTAGCGATATTTATCGCTAACGAGGCTTAGCAACGAATTTTTTAACGCTAAGCATCGCCGGAAATTATCGCAGAGATAACTTGCTATTAGCAAAGTTTATCTCAGAAGTGATAAAAATCCTCGCGCTAACTGCCAAACGAGAGATTATCGCTGGAAAACCAACGATAATCTCTCGAAGTTTGGCGTTCGCTTGATAATAGGGGCTCACAAACTTAGCCATGATATCCATCTTCCATAGGATATCATGGCTAAGTCAGGAAAATACCAGGTGTAAAAAAAGCAGCGCTAACCACAGCTAGCCCTGCTTTTTTTTATCACTAACAGGGTTAGCGAAATCCTTGATAATAGGAGAAATGTCGCTTAACAACATTTCTCCTATTATTTTTCTCTGGAACGCCCCCTTTGCATCTCATTAGAGATGCAAGGGGAAGCGTAGAGAAAAAGGGTGCTAACATGCGAATTTGCGTGTTAGCACCCTGTTGCTGATAGGGAGATAATTTTATCTCTGCTTTCTTGGCTTTTAAAGCCAAAAAAGCGGAGATAAATCCCTTGATAATATGCCCCTCAGTGTCTCAGTGGTTATACTTCATTAATGCATTTATTCATACATGTTAATATTCTGAAGGCACACAATAAATATAATGTCAAATATAAAAGAAAATTGCGCATTGATGATGTGTAAGGGATGGAGTCTAAATTATGCTCCTCCAGTAGCAACCTGAACAATATGTTTTGGTTGCCATTACAGGACTCAGTAAATGGGTCCCTGTTTCCTGGAACTGAATTAAAAATATATGTAAGTGGGAAGGATGAGCACACCCAGACCCCAAAAGACATGTGTACGGTCCAAACGAGACCCCTTTATTGGCTGGCCACATAGACAGCATGTTGTTGCAGCCGTTACAGGACTCTGGGATATGGACCCCATTGAAATGCATTGTAGTGAATGGTATGTTTTGAGGGTCACAAAAAGGAGCACGTATAAAGGATGGTAACAAATTTAGTTACAACTTAAATCATTTGTTGGTGGTACCATACACATTTTAGGAATGCTGGTAGGTCTAAGGTGATTTTAACTGCCTGTGAAAAATGCTGGCCTTCTACTGGGATTTCATGAATCATGGTTGAGAGAAAACTATTTTCTCTCATTATTTTCTCATAGAGGTAAGGGAAGGCGCTTGGAAGCTAAAATGAAAGCATTTTTTCTATAAATTCACAGCATACTTTCAACAGCAGCCGTCTATCAGTTGATTGCCCTGTGTTCTACTGCATCCTCCCTGAGTATTCTAAAGAACAACGGGGCATATTACCAACGTTAAGCGATATTTATCGCTAACGATGCTTAGCAACGAATTTTTTAACGCTAAGCATCGTCAGAAATTATCGCAGATAAACCTTGCTATTATCAAGGTTTATCGCAAATGCGATAAAAAACGGCCACAATGCATGAATATCGCTGAAAAGTCAGCGATATTCATGCATTACCGAGCTAATGCTCTTAGCCATGTTATCCACCTCCCATTGGATAACATGGCTAAGAACTGGTCAGGGCAGGTGTTAGTTTTTGGAGATATTCGCGCTTAGCGCGAATATCTCCAAAAGTTGGTAATAGGAGATAGCGATGTTAGCGACTGTTTCCAGTCGCTAACATCTTGGCACACCCACTTTGCATGTCATTAGTGATAAATATCACTGACATGCAAAGTGGGGCCCAAGATGGTCGCTATCTCCTACTAGCTGTCGCTAACTGGTGTGAGCGACAGCTAGGTAATAGGGAGATAATTTTAAAGCCAAAAAAGCGGAGATAAACCCCCTTGATAATATGCCCCAACTAGTGCACCACAGTCTTACTATGACAAAAGTGTGGCAGTGCCCCTTTTTAGATTGAATCAAACCGGTAACACTTAAAACAAAAACGTACGCCTCCCCAGGGGAGGTGTCAGGGCGGCACAACGAGGAGAAATATCTTTATTTTTCTTCGGGTTTCCCTTTTTTAATGTGTGCTGCATTCTGCAGCACACATAGAAAGAGGAAAAAATCCTCTTGTGATTGTTGTTTTGCAGGAAGATTTTCCTTCCTGCAGAAAAATAATCATCCCCCAAAAGCAGGCACAGGTGCCTTCATTGGCGCACAACAGCCCATTGTGCATCGGCGCAGGGGAATAGGACAGGAATGCACCATATCTGATAGATACATCACATTCCTGCCCTTTTCTTGCGCCATAGGGCAGTGCAGCCGGAAGGTCTGAGGCATTGCCCTACGGCAAAACCTCATAAATGAGGCCCTCAATTTAGAAAGGGACAAAATGAGAGGGTTCATTTTGTCACAGAAATTATGGTTAGTGCTGTAGAAAGCAAAATTAGAACATATTTTAAACGAGTTCTCAAATATATTCCTCTTCTACTTTATTAAAACATTCTGACATGCAGACTGAAACATGCACTTTCAACATCAGCAGCAGACTGCCAGTTAACTCCCTGGTTATAAGCAGCTTCACCACAGTGTTTTATTGAGCAACCAGAGTGCTCACATTCTGAATGTATGCCAAACGTATTTCACATCTGAAAACCAGCTTGATGGAATTTAAGTGGAAAACTGAAAGCATTTTCTACTGAGGATGACAGTAAATGGGGAAATTACGGAGCTTCACAACAAAGAAAAGTCTTCCAAGGTTTCCCCAAGAACCTAACTGTTGAAATAAAGAAATACTGAAAACGAGTAGGACAAAAATAGCCGTTTGTGACAATGTTTTCATCTGTAACTTTTTGTCATGATGTCTGATTTACAAAAGCAATGTACCATTACATTTGCTAGAACCTTTTGGCTGTGGGGATATATAAGGTTTTGTAGGTTCTCCAAGAACCCGAGGGACCGTACAATGGGCACAAGATATGGAGTTTAGGAGCAGTGGTTATTGTTACATCGCTGAATTTGTGGGTATCAGTATGAGCTTATGATTTAGAGGGTATTTTTCAAAATGTCTAATTTCTTACATGCTGGCTAGCATTCGGACAACGCAAATGTAGCGAAATACAATTGGTAATAATAAATATCCTGCTATTCTATGTTCCCACATCTTCTGATGAAAATGGTATCTCACTTGTGCAGGTAGGCTTAGTGCCTGTGACTGGAAACTGCCCTACACACAACATGGATACATCACATTTTTCCACTTAAAATTGACCCGCTTTTTGCAAAGTGGGTAGCTGTGGATTTTGGGACCTAGCTCAGCTGGCACCTAGGGAAACCTACCAGACCTGTACATTAGTGGAATCCAGGTTGTTTACCCAGAATCCATTACAAACCTCAAACTTTAACTAAAAAAAGTCTTCAGATTTCTGTGATGTATAGTTCTGGAATCTGCAGGGAGCCACAAACTTCCTTCCACCCAAAATTCCCCTAAGCCTTCTGATAAAACTGGTACCTCTCTTGTGTGGGTAGACCTAGCACCCGCAACAAGAAATGCCCCAAAATACAACATGAATACATCATATTTTTCCACTCAAACCTGACCCATTTTTTGCTAGGTGGGTAGCTGAGGATTTTAGGCCCTAGATAACCAGCACATAGGGAAACCTAGCAAACCTGTACATTAAAAAAAAAAAATAGACACCTAGGGGAATCCAGGATCGGGTGACTTGCATGGCTCTCACCAGCTTATTTTACCCAGAATCCCTTGCAAACTTCAAACTTTGACCCAAAAAACTTTTCCCCACATTTCTGTGATGAAAAGTTCTGGAATCTGTGGGGAACCACAACTTTCCTTCCACCCAGCATTCCCCCAAGTTCTTCTGATAAGAATGATGCCTCACTTGTGTGGGTAGGCCTAGTGCCTGCAGTAGGAGAGGCCCCAAATTACAATGTGGAGACATCAACATTTCCTGTCTCAAAAATGTTCCTATTTGGCAATGGGGGTAGCATCGTTTTCTTTGGCTAGGGATCAAAAATCACCCAGGGAAACCTGCCATACCCAGACATTTCTGAAAACTACAAACCCAGCGGAGTCCTCGCGTGGAGCTCACTAAGTTTTCTTACCCACAATGCCCTGCAAACCTCAAACTTTGCCTAAAAGTGTGCACTGTCCTTACATTTCAGTGAAGTAAACTTCCAGAATCAGTAGGACTCCACAATATCTCTACCACCCAGCGTTCTTACAACGCTGCTACCCATATGTATAAAAAAAGCATCCAAAATCAATATTTCCCTTCTTGCCAAAAAGGTGGGGATTTTTTTGTCACGGGGGGGGGGGAGTCAGAAAGACTGTTAGGGTCATATTGAAGGTTGAGGCTAGGCCCAATATGTGGTTGTATGGGCAGGCCACCCTCACACCTTGTCGCTATGTCCCTGGTGTCTGGTGGGCTATCTGCCCCTCTTACCTGGGCAGATTGGAGTTAAAGACCTCTTATAGGCTCTGTGAGGGGGGCAATAAGACTCTTGCAGGTAATTTGAGGGATGGAGTTAGGCCCACTGCCTAGGCGGGCCGCTTCCACCCATTTCTCCACAAAAAGAAATCCCTAGTGTCTAGTGGGCTTTTAGCCCCTTGGGGGCATATTGGAGGTAACAACCTCCAATCAACCCCGGGTAGACTTTTGGGTCCTGAGAGAGGGGGGCACTAGCCCATTGACAGGGAGGCCACTCCCCCCATCAAATATAATCCCTCAAGGTTTATTGGGTTTTTGGCCCTCAACGGGGTCAGAAAGACTGCTGTGGGTCATTTTGGGTAGGTGGGGTGTGAGCCCAATACATGGGATGGCTGCCTTCACCCATTCAGTTAAAAAAAAACTGATATCTAGAGGGATTCCTGCCCTCCCCCCGGGGGAGATTGGAGGAAGCACACTTCCATCTCCCCCCGGGGGTGCAGAAACTCTTTTGGACTGGGCAGAGGGGGAAGCAATAGGCCATTGCAAAGGGGCTGCCAGTTAACTCCCTGGTTATAAGCAGCTTCACCACAGTGTTTTACTGAGCAACCAGAGTGCTCACATTCTGAAAGTAGGCCAAACGTCATGTGACCCAGAATACAGGCTGCAAGCACCAATGGTTAGAGCAAGAAAATAACAACTTTCTAAAATCGGCATTTCTAGAATTGCGACTTAAAATCTGATTTAATCAATAAAAAGGGTTTTAAATTGCAATTATTTAAGACACTAACCTCGACAGTCCTACCGGCTCCCAATTGAAAGTTATCACTTATTAAATGTAATAAGGTAACACAGTGTCATCCTATGGTAGAGCCAGGCCTTCCAGAAGGGAAACATGAATGTAAGATTTTTTCACCACCAGGACATGTGCAAGTTAAAAGTACATATTCAACTTTTTGAACACACTACACCCAGCCCTGTGAGATGGTTAGACCCTACCAGAGGGGTGACTTATATGTATTAAAAAGGAAGGGTTAGGCCTGGCAAAAGGTTTATTTTGCCACATCGAAATGGCATTTAAACTGCACATTCAGTTTAAAATGGCAGGCCTGAGACATATTTAAAAGGCTACTTAAATCGGTGGTACAATGAGTGTGGCAAGCCCACTAATAGAATTTGATTTACAGGCGCTGTGTACATGTAGTACCACTTTACCAGGGACTTGCAAGTAAATTAAATTTGCTAATTGGGTCATAGCCAATTTCATCATGGTTAAGGAAGAGAGCAAAAGCACTTTATCACTGGTTAGCAGCGGTAGACTGTGCAGAGTCCTAAATGTCAGCAAAAACGGGTCCAGAATACAGGAGGGTGAAGACAAAAACAAAACGTTTGAGACTGACTGCAGAGAGGGCCAAGTCCAATAGCTTAGAACAGCAATAATCGCTGTGTTACCATACAGTGATCCTGTAGAATGGAGAATGGAGTGGAAGGTCACTTGGCCCAGGACAGCAATAATCATTGTGCTGACCCTATTTGTTGCCTACCCAGCTTTGCATACTTAGACAGCATCCTGTATTTTGTGGGAAGTGGTGATTAATTTGCCATTAATATTTTCAAGAGTTCACAACCGAAGATAGCACATGCCTGCTCTAGAAATCTAATTTAATATTCTCCTCTTGAAAACAAATTGCGAAGCAACACAAAACTATCATTGAGTTTTTTTGTAAAGATATCGTACTGTTTGTCTGCAAATTGGCTTTTACTGTCTGCCAAGAATGAGATAATTTACTGTTGTTAGTCAGTGAAATAGATATTTAAAAGTGTATATCTCAAACGGTTCACCTACCAAGTGAGCAATTTTCACAATAAATGTTTCTTTTAATTATTTTGATAGGTCGCCAATTTTTCTTGAGACATTGAAGTACTCTAAATTGAGCCCTAAAAAGGGCAGGTGCAACATATACTAGGATTGCTCAGAAAAAAAGCTTTTCTTCGTTAACTAAAAATCAAACTGGCATGTATATTTAGGATTATCGTTCATCTATCCATAGATGTTACTACAAAGCATATGTTCAGCTGCTGTAAATACTCTAAAAATAAAGTAAAACATTAACTAGAGTGAATAAATACTTTTGTTCCAGAGAAAGCATTTATTGCTGCATGGAGTAACTTAGAAATACCCTCACTAGAATAGGCGAAATAATCTCCTTAGAAACATCTGTTTTAGATTCTGTTTATTCGGTAGATCAGTTTCCCTGATAGGCATCCAGTACCATTTCATCGAAAAATGAAATTGATACTAACTAATTAGTTATTGACAGCAGGCTTTTTGATGCCTCTCTTTTTTGGGGTAAAGGTTTTGCAATGTATTCATAATAATATGCTATTATTCTGTGCATGTACTCATTTGCAGTTTACCGATCTTCTACATGTAAGCTTTTTAATTTCCCTTACCCATACCTACTTTTTTTGTTCTGTAGATGAACCATGCCTCGGGGACAAGTCAATCTTCTGCCAAATGGAAGTACTGGCACGATACTGCTCCATCCCTGGTTACAACAAACTTTGCTGTGAGTCGTGCAGCAAGCGCAGTAGCACTCTTCCACCTCCTTTCCTCACTGAAGCTGCTGAAACCCAAGGAGAAGATATATTTAACCCTAGCATGCTGGCAAAAGTTCTAGCAAAACCAACCTCTCTGACACCTGAGCAGTCACCCGCCACCTCTGAGAAGCGAAATCCTTTGGGCAGGTCTCCTTTAATCGAGGAAGACACGGATCTCAGTGTTCGACCCTCTTCAAATCATAAGCCCAAAGTTTCAGATCCACCTAACAGGAGGGGTAACGTACCTGCCGGTAGCAAAACCTTTCGGCTAGCCTCAGTGCCAAACCAGACACCCAATTTGAATATTAATAATTCCTCGTCGATGGCAGCTATCGTTCCAGGGGCAGCAATTAATACAAGCCATACAGGTGGTCTTTCCTTAGCCAAGGTCTCCAAGAAGATCGAAAAGCCTGTTGACCGGAGACGTCCTTTAAGAGCTTCTTCGGTTGAAAGATGAAGGTCCTCACAGAATTACAAGAACAAAAGGTTCTGTGGACACCATGGTGTATTTTGCTTTTAAAAAGCAGATTCTCTTCCCATTATGGTTTGTAAATAACAAGAAGGAAAAAAAGTGCGGGTTCACTTTCTCATCACTCCCATTCTTTGTGGTCTGATTAGCTTGACTTTGCTGGAGAAAAGCACCAAAGAGATTCACAGACATGAAGGAAATTTGCTGAGCGTTTTGGCCACCCATCAGCTCACAAAAGGTGGCCAGAACCAATTTTGCACATCAGCTGAGTTCTATGTTTTAAAAAAAAAATAATTTACATGTACAAACACAGAGGTACGAAAAGTTTACATACGCTTCGACCGAACATTGTTTTTTTCCCTAATGGGCCAGCAGACTCTGTAAGACTCGTATAGCTAATTTATCTATAGAAACAGATATTGTATACACGGATTTGCAGCTGTTGTGTAAATAATGTATATTGCAGAAATCAGTGTTATTTGTATGAGATTTGAGCTGTTAAACAAATGTTTACTTATGTACATGTCAGAATGTTTCAAGGTGCCTATCATGAAGAATTGCCTTATTTGCATTCCTAGAGTTTGTATGCTAAACAGAGTTATGTAAGAGGACCACCATTTTCAGGTAAAGAAGGACTCATCTTTTTTCTTTTAGTTGTAAAAGAGGACCCCCACTTTTCGGTGAAGAATGAATAGCCTCTCTTTCTTCTGTAGTTTTAAACAATGACTGCCATGTTAAAATGATGAATGCCTGTTTTTTAGACTAAGACAGTTAAAGGGAAGAAGATGATGAGCAATATTTCACCCTCTATATTTTTAAGCCTCATGGCATTACCAGTTAATACTGGCCGTCCCTTATTGAAAGCTTGCAAATCTGTTTGTATGTTCTGATGAAATATGGACTAGCAGAACTATGCAACTCTACTTATTGACACAAAAAGATTATTTCTTTAATCTGTTACAGTGTCTTCTCAGTTACAGAATTCGCATTGTCAAAGAAACATCTATATCCTCAAAACAGTACATTTTATTCCCAACCAAATAATAAGATCACAATATTTGCTTTTTCCCATGTCTCCATTCACTGACCTATGATCAGTATTATGGATCTCAGAGCGTTTGCCAAGCAATAATAGAGTAAAGGTCAAGGAAAATAACAGTAGTGATCCAAGTAGCAATAAAAAGTATTAGTTTCCATTCCATTTTAGAAGAGTACTAGACCTTAGATCAGAATTGGTTGCTGCATCCCTCATGTTAGCAATATCTGGGCTTCTCTGTGAATTAACCAGTAATGCCTGTTGAATGGAAGCATGGCCAATTGGTGCCACAAAAAATAGCTTACAAGAAGGTACAAGTATCTTCTAAAATAGATCCATAAGGCAGCTACAAATTGACGATTGTAACTGAAAATGAGGCATCCCGTTTACCAAGGATGTTGCGTACGATACTCTACATTGTTGGCTCAGGCTGGTTAAAATACATGGAATGTAGTATCTTAGGAAGTAGCATTTCCTTAATGTATGCTAATAATGGCAGCTTGAATAATGGCATGAAGTCAATTTAATGGTGCTGTACAATTGGAAATGAAGCCTCCTACTCTTCTGTACTATTGGAAAGAGACGCTTCATTGAAACAAATTAATATAAGCCATAACAAGCAATTTTGATATCAAGGTTTTTTACAACGTCTCTGAAATGTAACTTTCTAACATTTGAGTCACTTCCATGACCAGCAGTCTTGAGCTTATTTTTTGGAAAATGTTGTTGGGCTCTATTTTTGGAGCCCTTATGTTACTTTGTCTCAGAGTGTCCCAGACACTATTCAATCTAAAAAAAAATAATTCTAAGATCTAAATTTGTGATGGAATGCCCATTCACTATGCTCATGCCCGAGAGTGATAACGTACTTATCAATCATTTGTATGGAGAAACATTACAAATCACAAGTGCATGTATATTTATATATATAACACAATGTATATGGTGCCAATGGATTTGTGAATTGCAAACAGAAACAATCATATGGACCCGGTAAAATGATGTGCATCCACAATTAGGCAATTTCCGCTGGTTGCCCTATTGACCTTTTTGACCAAAGGAAATTTGTTGGAATTTTAGCTATATAATCGGTGCCAGACTGAGCACAAGTTATCAAATATTGCAAAATATACACATATTCGAAATAGTAGGGAACATTTTCATGCAAGTAGCAGTAGATGCTGCTTTCCCGTATAGCTGTTTGCATTTTTCCCATCACCTGAATGCATGTTCTGGGCTTGGGAAGTCAATATGTTTTATTTCTTTACAAATCCAACACTATACCACGATTCTGATGACAGAACTAGGTTACATTCCAAGATTTGCTTGCTTCTCCCAAAATGCAAGATGCATGGCTGCTAAATCTTTACTAGTAGTAGCTCTATGAAGAGTTAAAACTGATTTTTTCTCTGTATGTAAGGTTTATAAGGAAAGGCGAGAGAGGTTTTTATGTGACCCTGGTTCTACCATACATTTCCACAACCACAATGCATCTGACTGCAATAATATAACTATTAATTTATAGTAGCCAACACCATTCCCACTTAAGCCAGTTTTACTCTCTCATTTGTGTAGCTGTAAAGTACTTGTATATATGAATAAGAACTGCAAATATTTATTGAAGGTTGATTTTTTCATCGTTTTTTATGTATGGAATTATTTACACTACTAGTAGCAAGGACATTAGTTAGCCAACAATTAGTGGTATGTAGTTAGAAAATTGCTCGCGCATTCTCAAAGACACATAGCAAGAATGCTAAGAAAACAAAAAACTACTGTAGATGAACAAATGGACTAGGTATGTCTTAAGATTTACAAGATCTAAAATTGTCTGACAATGTTTTTTATTGCAAATATCATAGTTTTAGCACTAGTGTACTAAAGACTGACATGCAATTTTATCTCTGTAAAATTGGCCATACTTAAAAAGAGAAAACTGTTTTTATTTAAAACAGTGACTTCGTAGCACTAAAAATGTTCTATTAAATAGTTAATGACTATAAATTTCGTTGTGAGAAATTGGAAATGTAGCTATAGGAGATACTTATGCAACTTAAATGAAATCATTATGCAACTCCCAAGATGAAATACATAACCCTAGACTAGAACATAGATAGAATAATCCCTAAAGCGCATGGTGTTAAACTATGTAACTATGTGTTGTGTACGTTTCTTTGTTCTCTAACCCAATGAAGTATTGACCCAACACCTCTAAAGAATTGCTGCTAAACTTATGCAAAGCTTTTGAAGGTCAAAAGAAAGTAGTTTTGTGTTTTAGTTTGTATGCAGACAATCCCTGACCCTCAAACAGACAAGAAGGATGTGTTTTGTGTCTTTTACAGTCCCATAAAGTAAACCTGAACAAGCAAACTTGCCTTTTTATTTTTACATGTATACTGTACATTGTATGGATGTAGATACTCATACTATACGTATTCTTGTCTATTTCTTTTGCCGTATGTTTTGTACAATGCTCATTTTGTTTTCATAAAAGTGTACACTACTGATGCTGTTTGTTGTATTGGGGAGCACGTAAAATAGCATTAAAAACTTAACAACACCTTAATGTGATGTGTGTACTTTGTGTATCTTTTTCACCACACATAGTTAATTGTGTGGGCTTTCAGAAATGTAGAGCCCATTAAGGTCCCTCAACCCAGAGATTACATGATGCTCTTTTTTTTTTTACAATGCATAACAGAAAGGTGAGCGGTTTAGACTAGCAGGATTGATACCCGTGCTGTACTGATATTTGGTCATGCTGTCCAATTTATTTATCACACATGAATGGAGGTCTTGTTAATTTGGCATTAGCTACAAATAGCATATGCATGTATATGCCATGCTACTGAACATACATTTGGCCAATAACATGTCGTCTGGATCAAGTGTACCAATACATGCTGAATCATACGTTTATTATTACAGTGCAAGGGTGCTATCGCAACAGAAAAGCACTCTAAAAAATAAAATAAAACAATACTGATTAATTAACGGCTTACAGATTTTGTGCTAAAAGCACTTTGCAGAAGAAAACAGCTGGGGTGTACTCACAAACGGCAGTTATTGTGATTTTCTGTCTCCTTTAAATCTTCTGTGAGGTAATGGATAAACATCTTTATTTATTACTACTGCACTCCAAAAATTAACATGAAATAAAACATACAATTTGCAGATCTACTGAGTGCAATATGCTGTTTATTATTAGTATTGAGAGAGGTGAGGTGCCTTGTTACCCGCTCAAGGCCTCGCCCATTCCTGAATCATGGCCCTTCCCCACACTCAACAATGGTTTGATTGAATCTGCGTGATAGCATGCATGCTGGTGATTGGAAAATGGAAGATGGTACACACCTGTAGTTTGGCAAGAAAAATCGTTCTGAGTAAGTTATGGAAGAGTATGCAGAAAAATGCACGACAGAGTCTTCAATCTTTTAATATTACCTCCCCCACCTCAGGCCTGAGGTAGTGTCGGATGCCATTAGCATGTGTACAAAGGAGCTGAAGGCACAGCTGGGCAGTCTCCTGTGGAGTCCCTACCCACTCCTCCTCAGGAGGACATAACTAGGCCAGGAGGATGAGTTGAGAAGAGGAATCAAGTTAGAGAACAGGAGATTGAAAGTATATTTGGGCCACTACGTGGATTTTGCTTCCCTGTTGGCTTGGGGGTACCGTTCTTGGCGTTGCAGCCGGATGTATCTAGCTTTATTGGGATTGGCAACTACTGTTTTCCAAGCTCCCTGAAGCCTCAGGCTGGGAGTTTCAGCAGATATGTTTATGCGCACCGCAGAGAAGCCTGTTTGAGACCAACAGATACCAATATGTGTATTGTCTGCATCTTGCTAGTGTTTTCCCATGCCCAGTGTCTTGGCTTGTTTTCAGAGTAATGCCTGGTGACTGCTTGGGTAAAGGGGTGTCAGTGCTGTTTCAACCGCAAGTAGATTCCCTCACCCCCAGTCCGGTCTGTCCTCTGGGGGCTTGTGCTATTCAAGGCAAGTCAAGCAATCCTTTTGACAAGCCATCCTTGGCAACACATGAACCTGGAACTACTGAGAGCTCATTGAAATGTCAAGTACTTCCCCAGTATATTTAACATTAAGAAGGTAGCTGATCGGACCACTCAGCCTTGCTCTTGGGGGACGGTGTGAGGTGAAGGTCTGGATCAGACAGCACATGCACCAATCACAATATATATAACATGTTACCTGATGCCATAGTTCTGTAATGCCTCTGCACAGCTGATGCTCATGTTGCTGCAACCAATCTGGTAAATGGATTTGCAGGAGAGGGTGGCTTGGAATGCCTGTTCTTTTCATTCCTTCTACAGGATAGCCCTACATTCAGCAGATCTTGATGGGCAGATGATTTAGACATTCAAATCCTGCATCTAACAGACAAAACACCAGGCATGGATCCCACACATTGCAGGGAAAAATATATTTTGGTATCACCAAGGTCAAAACAGCAATCCCCTCTAACCACCAGTCCAACACATCAGACAGGATCCTGCACGTCCACCCAGTTACTAACAAGGCAGGGAAGGTCCAAGAATTCCAAGGCTAAACAACGCTTAATAAGCTGGTTTCATAGATAGATGGAGACACACTCAAAGCTCTGGACCTCTTGAGCTTCGTAAGGATAAGTGAATTTGAGAAAAAGAAAGTGTGTACTCCGTGAGAGTCAGTATTGTGCTTCTTTGGGATGTATACCCGTTCTTTCAGATTTTCATATAGAAGACACGACTACTTCAGATTGCAGTGTGACATCTTTAATGTTATGTTGAGAGACATAGACAGCCGACACGTGTTTCGCCCCCCACTGGCGAGTTGCGCCGGGGCTTTCTCAAGGCTATTTACACAAATGCAGCGTATAATACAACTGTTTCCATATTGTCAAAATTCCAAAACAGGAGTTTCAATACTCGCAGAACAATATTCTTCTGTAAGATTGCAGAAGGCTAGTCGCTGCAGTTCGGTCCCTGCCCGCGGCTCTCGGCATTCGATATGTGCATGGAAATCGGGATTCAACCCATGCACATACCGAATGCCGAGAGCCGCGGGTAGGGGGCGAAACACGTGTCGGCTGTCTATGCTCAGACATGAGTCCCTTGCTCACTTTGCCACTGGATTCAAGCAAGCTGGGCTGAAGCCCGCTGAAATGCCAGAAACCGGTCCTCGGAAGCTTGTTTCCGGTCCAGGGAAGGCATGGCTTGGCAGTTCGGGCTGGACTGTTCCCATGAGGCACAGGGTCAGGCTGATTTGCATATGGCCATGTCTGAACTGGGGTGGCAGAGTGGGCTAAAGAACGGTGATGGATTAAACCCAGATCTGTTGACTGGGTGTGAGTGTTTGATTGGTTCAGATGCTCCGTCCATCATCACCCCCTGTTGTACCACTGTATTTATGGTACAGCGCACCATGTCGTAAGGTGCCTGGGTGCAATAAAAAAAATATGCATCAGTGGGAGTGCAAAAACAACAGTTGATGGACAGAAAGCAGAACAATGTCATACATTGGGGTGAATGTTTTGCCATTGTGCAACATTCCGTCCATCATCTTGTGTGTTTTGCTGTTCACCCTCAGTGGGAGTGCAGCAGCAGAGAAAGTGACGCATGTGCATCCAAAGTGACGTGAGGCTACTTTGTGGGTTGTAAAGTAACTCTTACGTACCGTAAAGCAGTTTTGTGTTACACTGGAGTGTGCCACATGTCAAACATATCTCAAAAAGTGATGCATTTGAAAAAACTTTTACCTATCCCTCAAAAGGAAGAGATGGAGCACACAGCAGAAATCAGGGTAACAACCCCAACACCAGCCAGGCTGTCCAGACAGAATCCCAGTGGTGGAGGAAGAGAAAGAGTAATTTCAGTGAGGAGGAGAATTAAATTCTAAAAACAGAGGTGACAAAGCATGAACATAAACTTTTTGCCATTAGGCAAGAAAGATGTCATTTGGCAGTCCATAGTGGACGAGATAAACAGTGTAGGGCAAGCTAAAAAGACAGTACCCAAGTGCAATAAGCTCTTGCATGACTATAAGCATAGGACCAAGGAGAAACTGGCCAACAACCTGAGGGCAGCCATGCGTACCAGAGGCAGAGGACCTGAGGACCAGGAGAAATCAGACTCCTTGGAGGAGCAGGTGGCATCAGTCATCCTAGCAGAGTTGGTGACAAGAGTGCCAGGACAGGAGAGTGCTGTGTTAGAGGACCAAGAAGATCTACAGGGTAAGTGGCAACAAGGGACAATGTGATTAAAAATGTCATGCTGTGCAGTGCAGCAAGCTACGTTCCTGCACTGCACGGTGCTCTGTGTAAAAGAAAGAGCGGGAATCTCACACTCGTTAATTCATATATCACATAACTGTAAGTCATACTGCTCAGTTACATGTCACACAGCCCAGCCCAGCTCTGCCAAGTTTGTGCAGTCCATGTGTGATGTGCAGCATCAGTCCAGATTCGCCTTTGTATAGTGGGACTTGTAGTAGAATGTATAACATGATTGACCAGGACTACAAGCCCACAATACAGAGCAAAAAACCTGGACTGGAACACCACATCATGCATGGACACCAGAACCCTGCCCACCCTGACTTTGACAATGCAGGCCCCCTTACACCATGAGGCTAGTCTGTCTGTCTTGGTGCCATGCAGCCAAATGTGGACGGTAAAGCAATGGAATGGAATGGGGTTGCCAGAGGATTAAGTCCTCTCCTTAGAGGGGGTTCAGCTGTGGTGTATGTGAAGTATCACCACATATGGTAATGCAAAGAGCCATGTGTTCAATCACTATCATGACACTATATTGCACGCAGCTGTCCCTATGTGTGGGGAGAGAGCACATAGGTGCCGGCTGCCATAGTAGAGACCATCCTACCTCGTGTCATGTACAAATTCATACTGGGGGTGGGGTTTAATGCAAGTGATGCACTCCAGAGGATCATGAGTGTATGCAGGAAGAATAGATGGTGTGTTAGCCTGGCGAGCCCCTGGTAGTGTAGTGAGTGCAATAAAGGTGTGGCTGAGCACATTGAACTGGCACTGTGCCTGACTGTGTAGACATTGCATAGCAAGGAGGTGAGAAGTTACTTGTCTACTGAAAGATAGCTTGAGCAACGCTCATGCACTGCTGTGGCTGATAATTAATGTCACACTTGTGATGCAGCTTGAAAGCGATGCCATAGAAGAGGGCATTGGTGTACTATATCCTACATGTGATGTGGACCTTTGTGAACATATAGCACGTGTCAGGAGGTATTTGGAAAGAGAAATGTCTGACTATGCCACATATGTCAAAGCAGGAGAATGTCAAACAGGGATTCATGAAGTGACTGAATGTGATACATTTCCACGGTGATGGGCAGGTCTTAGTGATGTTTGGAGAGTTTGGTGTATGGGCCTAGTTGAGTGGCCAACTTGGGTAGGTACAGGTCACTGAATATCATCACTACTTGCATGTGGACCCCAGCTTGAGTCATAGCCCTCAGATACAGGCAGAAATGTTGGTCAATTGCAAGTGCTGTCTCACATTCTGGGTGTTGTGGTCATATGAGAGCCAAAGTATGATCTGTGTGCCATCAGTTTGTGAGAGAAGGTTGAGTCCCTTGGTCCATTAGAGAGATGCGTACTCCAACAACTAACCCAACACCTAGACAACATCGACCTCCTTGACTCCCATCAGTCTGGCTTTAGAAAAGGATGCAGCACTGAAACTGCGAACCTCAACATCATCGACGATATCCATAAATCACTAGACTCAGACCATTGCTGCCTCCTTATCCTCCTAGACCTCTCAGCTGCTTTTGACACGGTAGACCACAAACTTCTCATTAAGGCTCTCCAAGAACCAGCCGGTCTTGGAGAGGTGGTCCTGAAATGGTTGTCATCCTTCCTACACAACCGCACCCAAAGAATCAAAATCAAAAACTTTACATCCAATCTGCATCCAGTCAACAAGGGAGTCCCGCAGGGTTCAGTGCTCTCCCCACAACTTTTCAACATCTACATGGTACCCCTCACCAAACTACTCAAAAAAGCCAAAATCCGCTTCCATCTTTATGCTGATGATACACAGAGCTACCTGGAATCCTCCTCCATCAAGGACATCCAAAGACTCAACAACATACTGAGAGACAACCAACATTGGCTGTTTAGCAACCACCTCAAACTAAATCCGGATAAAACCGTAGTTCTCATCTCGAACAAAGAGGAGAACCCCCAAATTGCTGAATGGCTAAAAGCCATCGATGCGCTCAATGGGAACCTCACCCTGGCCGACTCTGTCAAATCTCTAGGTATCACGCTAGACCCGAAACTGGACATGACCGCACACATCAAGAACTCAGCCAAGAGCGCCTTCCTCAACCCAAAACTACTATACAAAATACAACCTTTCATTCCGTCCAACGCTCTCAAACAGGCCACCTAAGCACTGGTGTTGTCAAGACTAGACTATACTATGGAAATGCAGTCCTCTCTGGAGTACCAAAATCACATCTTGCCCCCCCAAAACAACGCTCAACGCAGCAGCCAGAATGGTCACCGGAATCAAGAAATGTGATCACATTTCTCCGGCACTCACAGAACTCAAATGGCTCCCAGTGGAAATGCAGGCTAGCTTCAGAACAGCCGGCCGCACACACAAAGCCGTACACACCGGCAAACCCGAATATTTAGCGGCCAAACTCAAAAAAGCCGGTCAGGCGAGAAACCTCAGAAGCTCAAACTCTCTTCTACCCATCCAGCTGAAAACTTGGAAACAAAAAACTGCGGCTCAATCCTGTCTCCTCACATCAGAACTATTACCTCTTTTCCAAGATTCAAAAGCCAGCTCAAAGCCCTGTTCCTCGACTGTGCCCTAGGGAATCGATAGAAGCAGCCAGAGTGGGGAAACAGTCTCCTCTCACAGATGCAACTCTATGCCCACAAGCCGCATTACTGTACTCGCCGCTAATTGACCTACACATCTCTGTATTTTGTGATTCTCTACATCATAACTGCGCTCCGATACCCTTCGGTCAGGCAAGCGCTATATAAAACTTCTTAAATAAAAAAAATTAAAAACAGATACAAGTGAGAGAGGCTGAGATGAGCAATGTGTGATACTCTGCAGACACCCAAATCTGGCAATTACAAAATGGGGTGAGTGTCAGTGGTAGCAACCTTCCAAGTAACTATGGTTCTGAACTATGTAGACAACTGTGTGTGTACTGAAATCACATGAGTATACACAAATAGGGAAACCATGGTAATTATATGCCTTTACACATACCTCCAGTGTAACAAGGTTGCTAGCTGTGCACAGTTGTGTGGATGTGTTTCAAATATGAGCCCTTGGTCAGATGAATGTACAGTGTGCATGCAAGACAGCACAACAAGGCAGACTGGCGTGGTGTACTGTGTGAAAGGCAGACTGCAGGATACAAAATTATACATGAGCCAAAGCCACATCACTTTTCCAGAGGCTGTGGGCTGTGTAGTGGTCAGAGGAAATGCAGACACCCTAGTGACTTGCTGCAATGTGCACCGTAGTGGTGTTACAAAGTGAAACTCCATTCAGTGTAGCCATCATAAAGAAGAAAGGCAATCACCAAGGCAGATGCGGACCAAACCTCAACTTACACCGCCTTCAAGCTATGTAACTGTGTTGCAATGTGTGGTATGACACAAAATGTCACCCTTATCACACAGGGGCCCTGTGAATAATGTAGAGATAATGCCATCTGAAAGGCAGTGAATCTTGGCCACAATTCCTACGAGCAACATATGTCCTACATATCAATGTTAGAATGAAAGTGAATGAGAATAACATCTGCATGTCTGCCAAAGTTACTCAGGTCAACATCTATCATAGATCACAATTAACATATTCCACTTTCATTGCAGAGGGAGAAACAACATCTCCTGACTATCAAGTCTGTCCTGGATGGTCAATCTGTTGGTGATGACATCCTGCCCCCCATGGATGATGACACTGTCCAGCTCCTCCTAGACTCCATTGGAACATGTTCTCTGGTGACAGTAAGGGGGGTCTCCTGAGGAACTGCCTACCACAGAACATGCCCCATCTGCCTACCAAAGTCCAAGCCTTGACTCTGAGGACCCCAAGGTGTCTTTCAATAGCGAGTAGTAGAAGTCCAGCAGTAGCTGGTAGATTTTGTTCTGGTGGGAATGGAGACCAAGTGGGCAGCCTAGAGGAAGGCCATAGATGCCTCAGTCCCAAAGGAACATCTCTAAGGCTATCAAAGGCACCTACCCTTCGCTCCATAGAACAGAACAGTCCCTGGCTGACATTGCTGGTGTGATTAGGCAGAGGCAACAGCAATAGCCCTGCACCATGACACCAGTGAGGTTGCCACCCAGCTGGGGGCCATCCACACATTCTCCAATCTATGGAGCTGAAGCAGGACTCCTACATTGCTACTGTGGATGCCTTCCTCGATAACTTTGTAGCCTTGCTGACAAGCCAGCCATCCGGCCCTTGTCAGTGATGTACTGCCCTCCTTGCTGGCAAAGACAAAGGCTGCCGGGTACAGGGGAGCCATATCTTCAGCCCCTGGTGTGTGTGAGCCTCAGATGCCTCCTGCACAAACACCACCACCCTTAGGGGTGGCACAACACACATCAGAAGAAGAAGATATGGATTTCACCACTTTCCAATCTACCTAGTAACATTTGATTGTGCCTCTTGGCCAGTTTCCCATTGGACCTGTTTTAATTATCATGCCATCACCCTTGTCACCTAGTACTGTCCCTTTTTGAATTCCCACCTGTTAATCTGATCCATTTGTGGACTGTCGATGAGGCCTACCATCCCTGACATAAATTTTTGATCTCCTCCTCACTGCAAAACTCCTCTCCTCAACATGTTACATGACATGTATCCCCCATGGCCTCTCTCTGGACATCTTTTGGATCTCGAACAATGTTGTAGTTGTTGCTGCAAGAACTGCTACTTTTAATTAGACAATGTAAACCCCAGTAAATAAATGCACTACCTTGAACCAGTGTGTTAGAATTGGGGGTCTCTGGTTGGCGCAAGTATTCACTTGTGACAAGCAGGGACCCTCTCCTCTAAGTCAGGGCGAAGGATGACCCCTTAGAATTACCCTTGCTCACCCTCTAGGTGCGTGGCGTGAGCAGCCAAGGCTATTCTTCAGGCATTATTCAGTTAAGCATTTGTAATAACACACACAGTAAAATGTACCAATCCCCCCACAAATGGACACCAGGCTGTGAATATATAAAAATACGATTCTTTATGTAAAAATATATATATGCAGGTAAGACTTATCACAAGACCAATAATAACGTTTTTAAATTAGGCCACAAGATTGTAAATAGGTAAGCGTTTCTCAGTTACAGTTCCAATGTATCTTCTGTCTTGTTCAACTCACTTGTAAACAGTTCTTTCAGTTCCAGTTATGCAATAATTGGGGTCTCTTGCCCTGTTCCTGGAAGGTATGGCGCTCCCAAGCGCCTCTGTGGGCTTCGCAGCGATCCTCTGTGCTCCACACGGAAGAAAACCCCGGGCCCTACCAATGCTCACGCATCTCGTGCTGTGCTTGGAATGGAGACCAGAGAGGGGCCTGACAAACCCTGGGCCTTTTCCGGAGGTGGGGGCTGAGCTGCGGAGCAGCAAGCAGGGATGAGAGGAGCCTGGAGGAGCCCCGGGCCTTTTCCAGAGGTGGGGGCTCCTGGCTGCAGTGAGGAGCAGGGAGGCGATGAGAGGAGCCTCTTGGGCCAAGGCACAGGGAAGGCTGATGGGGAAACAAAACGTTGTGGGCCCGAGCCCGGTTTGAATTCCTTCCTTGGGGGGCTCTGGCAGTGTCTCCGGGTCTTGTCTGCAGCAGGTGGGTGCACACAGGTGGGCGCGGCCCACGACCCCGGTACAGATGGTACTGGGGTCTCCCAACAGGGGGGCGGCGCGGCCTGCAAACTCCTCGGGTCGGCGAGTGGGGGCCGCAGGGCACCGTCCTACGTGCTGGCTGCAGTCCCGGCTTAGGTCACCGGCCTGGAGGAAATTCCGGCGGGAGGGGTGAGAGCACTTCAGCGCGCTCCAGTGGCAGGCAGGGGCAGAGGAGCAGGCAGCCTGACCCGGGGGCAGAGAGCGACTCCAAGGAGCGAGGCTCTCACGGGTAAAGGACAGGCAAGCTCCCGAGTGCCACAGCCCTAGGAGGGGGCGATGAGGGGCGCAGTCTTACTCCGGTGGGAGGCACACACGGCTGGCAGATAGAGACGAGCGAAGGCACAATAAACCCACTGGTCCTGGGGTTCAGTTCAGGGGGCAAGCTCAGTCAAGCCCTTGGAGAAAGTTTCTAGCACAAGTCAGCAAAGTCTTTTCAAAAGTCTTCTCCTCTCCTTTCTCAGCAAGGCAAGCAGCAGGCCAGTCCTTCCAGCGTCTTCTTCTCCTTCTAGTCGGGCAGAGGTTCTTTGTGGGGAAACAGGATTTCTGATTTACAAGGAGCAGGGCTCCTACTTTTATACAGCATTTCTTTTGTCTTCTCAGGCCAGGCCTTTGCATAACTGCTTTCAGTCTCTGAGCACTTGTTGGGGGTAATTCTGGCTTCTGCTTTCAGTGTGAGGGCCGGCACATCAGACGCTCCACAGGAGGTGGAGCCAGCATTGTGTGGACAGGGGCAGCCAGGAGTATCCTGATGACAGTGCTTCGCCCTTCCTGGGCCAGGTGCCGGCTGAGTCATTAGTCGCCCCCCCGGGGGGGCGGAGCCAGCATTGTGGTGGCAGAGCACAGCCTGATTAAGAGTCCAGGGGCACTCCTACCTCCCACTAAGATGTAATCTTTGCATTCACCACCTGTCATCCCCCTGCCCTGTCACTCACACAACCCAGACAGTCAGATACACATACTGCAGAGGCAGGCTGAAATGGTTAGGCAAGCAAATGCTAACTTTCTAAAAGTAGCATTTGCAAACACAGGATATTAAAATAAACTTTACTAAAAGAAGTATTTTATTATTCTGAGTTCAGGCATACTAAACATTATTTTCTACCATGTTCCCTGAGCCTGCTGGGATTATAGGCGGAAAGCCGGGTGATAGTTAGTTCGTAATTGTAATAAAATTATTCACATTTAGAAATTTGTTTGCGTCTGTTTTAGTGTTTTTAAATCACTGACCATTTCTCCCACTGACCGCACTATCCCTCCGTGTTGACATACCCGAATCGGGGTCTGTGGCTGAGATGCCATTTGTTTAACATCCTGCACTGTAATTGGATTTCGCTGAAAAAACTACAAGTCCCAGCGCCTGCGCGCTGCACACGGGACTACAAAGCGAGGGGTGAGCTTCCGCTCGCGAGAACTCTTGGCTATTGGGGGCACTCAGAATACGTGTGCTGCTCCCTGGAATTGCTTCGTTTTTGGCTAGGACCTAGCGCATTTAGCTCACCTGAGGCGGAAAGCCGGGTGATAGATAGTTCGTAATTTTAATAAAATTATTCACATTTAGAAATTTGTTTGCGTCTGTTTTAGTGTTTTTAAATCACTGACCATTTGTCCCACTGGCCGCACTATCCCTTCGTGTTGATATACCCGAATCGGGGTCTGTGGCTGAGATGCCATTTGTTTAACATCCTGCACGGTAATTGGATTTCGCTGATAAAACTACAAGTCCCAGCGCCTGCGCGCTGCACACGGGACTACAAAGCAAGATGGCCGCTTCTCCGTGCAGCGGACGCGATCAGCGGGCGCGCCTCTGTCGCGCCGAAGTCGAGCCTAAGTCCTGCCCGTCTGCGCCCGTCCGCGCCAGATCGGGCCTTGTGGCCACTAACTCTGATACTGGTGCCATCACCTCTGCTCTACCAGGTACTATTTTATCCTATACGGCTGATGATCTGCTGTCCCATAGACAGGTGTTGAATATGCATTGCTCTTTTTGCTCTCCCCCTTCAGGGGTTTCACTGTAACAACTGCGGTTTTTCCTTAGGGAGGATGAGCAGATGTAAAAGGAGGAAAGGGCACCTTCACAGGGCTCAATGGCTGCAACTAAAACTCCTTCCATTCCATCTAAACTGCATTTCTGGAGCATTAATTGTCGATCCCTTCCCAAGCATCAAAATCATATCTATGATTTTCTTGTCGATGAGAAACCAGATGCCATTTTCCTAACGGAAACATGGCTCCAGGCAAGCTCAGGACCGGATATTGCTTTTGCAATTCCTCCTGGCTATGTCATGGTAAATAGAGATAGAGACGTAGGTAGGGGTGGCGGCATTGCCATAATATTTAAATTAATTTACAACTGGAAATTTGAGGCTTTTTCGCTTCAGGGCTGTGAGGCCGCCTTATTCAAATTAGCTATCAGTGCCCAGATGACTTTATCTGGTTTACTGATATATCGTCCCCCTGGGAATTCTACCCCCTGGGTAACGACCTTTTCCGAAACCATTGCCCCATTGGTCCTGAAAGCCGCAAATGTTACTATTCTAGGAGATCTGAATTTACATCTAGAAGATCCCCTATGTTCAACTAGCAAAACTTTTTTGGCCGACTTAGAAGCGCTTAACATCTTGCTTCGTAATTCTGGACCCACTCATTTGGCAGGGCACCTGTTGGATCCTGTTTTATCCAATCTTGTGTACGACTGAACCGGCTGCCCGTCCTCTGGAATGGTCGGATCATATGGCTGTTAAATTTTCTCTCCCTTGTACTACAAACATAATACTTGATGCGGATTTGGGTGACAAATAACGTTGTTCGGGTAAACTTAATATCATTGAACTTAATAGGTACCTATCTAACACTTTGCCAATTGATAATCCATGTTTTTTGGTATCGTAAGCAGCAGTCTCCGATTGGCTGACTACTGCTGTGAATAAACTTGTTCCTCTTATGCCCTTGTATGCTCTGCCACATCGTCACCCTGCAGCTTGGTTTTCGGAGAATTTAAAAACTACGAAGTCCAAATGCAAGGTACTTGAGAGACAATGGAGGCGTTTCTATTCGCCCTCCCGTAAGATGGCATATAAGGTAGCACTCAGAGACTACCATAAACAATGTAAGATCGCAAGAGCCACTCATATCGCCAATACCATCTCATATGCCCAGAATTGTCCACGCACATTATTTTCAGTGGTGAAAAAACTAACTGGAGCTGATTCCATTCCTGCCCCTCCAGCTTTGAATGAGGAACAGTGTAACTCAGTAGCTGACTATTTTATCACCAAGGTAGAACGGATCTATGACTCGTTGGGTATTTGCCTTTGAGCACAGATTGACATTCTACTCTTGTGCCCCCCGTGCCAGCCCAAGACTGTCAACTACCTATGACAATTAAACTTTCAGAGTGGCTGCCTTTTGATGATGTCTCCTTTGCCAATTGTCTTAAGAGCATTAAATCTGGATCTCCTTGTGACCCTCTTCCGGCAAAAATTCTAAAACAACTTGATTTAAACTCCCGTTGCGTATTGATGTAACTCCTGAATACCTCATTGACAGAATCATGTGTTCCACAGAAGTGGAAACACGCAATGGTAGTTCCCCTGCTGAAAAAAGCAAGTGCGGATACTTCAAATCTATCCAATTATAGGCCCATTTCATTGCTGCCTATTTTTCCAAAATCTTAGAGAGGCATATTAACTCCCAACTATCCCATCTAGTGGAGAGTTCGGGTTACCTGCATCCATCACAATCTGGTTTCAGGGCCCATCACTCCACCGAAACCACTCTTCTGGGGGTTATAGAGAATTTGAGACACAGTGTAGATCGCGGGGAGACATCGGCACTTATCCTGTTGGATTTAAGCGCTGCTTTCGATACTGTGTCTCACTCCATTCTTCTCTCATCCCTCCAATCTTTGGGAGTTGGGGGTTCGGCCCTAATTTGGATAGCCTCTTTTTTGAGAGGACGCACCTTCCAGGTTTTCTCGGCCAAAGCATCATCTAAAATCTGTGCATCTGCGTACGGCGTGCCCCAGGGGTCCATCCTTAGTCCATTACTTTTTAACATCTATATTAGACCCCTGGCCACTATTGTGGAAGAAGCTGGCTTAACTTTATTTTCGTACGCCGATGACACGCAAATAATTTTCTCTCTATCTGGAGGGGATGGCAGCAATGTCTCGGCTCTTAAATTGGGTTTGTCACAGGTGGGTAGCAGGATGAAGGCAAACTTCCTGAGGCTGAATGGTGATAAGACCGAGATTGTAATCCTGGGTAAAAACAAAGATCTCTGGGGCCCACAACATTGGCCAGAGAGTATGGGTCCTACTCCCAAGCCTGTGGCCCAGGTTCGCAATCTCGGATTTTTAATCGATGATAAACTCACGATGCAACAACAGGCCGTTAAAGTGGCTGCTATTTGTTTTGCTACCCTAAAATGGCGCCAGAAAATTTTGTGGATGCTCCCGACTGCCACCCAAAGGACGGTGGTCCAGGCTTTGATAACATCTCGCCTGGACTACGGGAATGTCCTGTATTTTGGTGCAGATTTGACAACTGTGAGAAAACTTCAGGTTGTTCAAAACGCGGCCGCCCGGTTGCTACGCAATGTTCTCCGGAAAGCATCCGCATCCTCAGCCCTTCACGATTTGTATTGGTTAGAAATTAACAACAGAATTAAATTTAAGGCTTTATGCTATATCTTTAAGATAAAACAGGGCTCTGCCCCAAGGTACCTTCAAAGTCTTATTCATGTCTATACTCCTAGCCGTACCCTCAGATCCGCAGGTAAAGGAGACTTTGTCAATCCTAGATTTAGGCTGGTGAAGATGGGCGGCCGCTCTTTTTCGCACCTGGCCACAAAAACTTGGAATGCCTTGCCTGTTAGGCTGAAGTTGGAAACTGATCTTGTTAGGTTTCGCAAGGGATTAAAAGCTTGGCTTTTTCAGCAATAATTCTTCAGCAATAATTATTTTTTGAACAGTCTTTTCTAGCCGTTCCACTTTCTATAGCTTTGTAGTTCTTTCTTCTCCAGTCTATCCCTTGGCGCCGGGAAACCCACTGCGGGTAGCTGCGCGTCTTATAAGTTTAAATAAATAAATAAATAAGTAGTGTGTAATAATTCCAGCAGCCCATCTGGCCTAAAGGGAACAGGTAGCCTTACAATAGTGAAAAACGAATTTGGCAGTAATTTACTATTAGGACATGCCACACTCATCAGAGCATGTCCTACCTTACACTTACAATGCACCCTGCCCTTGGGCCTACCATAGGGGTGACTAATATGAAGTTAAGGGAAGGTTTAGGGGCTGGCAAGTGTGTGCACTTCCCCAGCCAGCATGACAGTACCAGACTGCATGCAGGTTCTGCAATGGCAGACCCTAGACACATTTTAAGGCTGCTTCTGCGGGTGGCGCAACCAGCGCTGCAGGCCCACTAGCAGTATTGGCATTCACAAGCCCTGGCAATCCTGGTGCACTTTACTGGGGACTGACAGTAAATCCAATGAACCAATCATGGACATCAATCACATATACATTTTATACAGGGAGAGCATATGCACTTTAGCACTGGTCAGCAGTGGTAAAGTGCCCAGAGTCATTAAACCAACAAAAACAGGTCAGAGAGAATATTGGAGGAAGGCAAAAAGTTTAGGGATGACCCTGCCAAGAGGGCCAAGTCCAACACAACCCCCTTCCAGCCAAAACGCAGGGTAGGCCAATCACCACTGTGATGGGCTTCCCTGCTTTGGCCGATAGAACATGTGTGTAAATGTAAATGTATTACAACTTATATAGCGCACGTATCACCCGAAGGCATCAAGGCGCTTGCTTAGGGAACCCGTCCTGGTATTCCCCAGTGAGATACCCCGGCAGGGTATCCACAAGGTGAAAGCCAGGCATCCCACCGCGAGGGGCCGTAGTGGAGATTAAGCAAGCTATTGCCCAGAGTCGCAGAGTGTGACCCCGTGAGTCGAGTAGGCACCTGAGCGAGAATTATCGAGTCTGTGGAATTTTTTAGCCCGAGACCCGCCGAGGCGGGGAATCGAACCCTGGTTCACAGCCGATCTCAGCTTCCGGGTCTGCCGCCTCTAACCACTGAGCCACGCTTCTCCACATGGACCTGGCCCGCAACAGCAGGGGCACATTCCAGTTCTACGCCAATCTGCACCTACTTCAAATCCTCTGTCCATACTCTCAGGGTCCACCCAGCTAATCCATGGGGCACCCTTCTCTTCCTCTGTGGACACCACCTGTGCAGCATCTAACCTTAACTTGCTCACAGGTGTGTCCCAACAGATATTCATCAAATCACAGTGGCCAGTGACAGTAGTCAGGGCTGAGACCCAGGCCTCATGCCTCTCAGGGCTCTCAAACCTCTGTGGCCTCAGAGAGCGGGGGGCAGTAGCCCCAGGTGCTCGGCACCTTTTGTCCATTCTCTCTTCTGTCAGTTCAGGTATGTCATCCTGGCACTGATCCACCAGCCCCAGGCCTGTACCTGGCGGCTGGACCAAACACGGGGGTGGCCTCTCCCACACCCGGTCCTCCTCTTTGGGGCTCTGTACCCTCCCACCTGGAGTGGTACCCCTTTCCAGAATTATCAGGGCACCTGTGGCAGGTGACCTGCACAATTCGCCCCCCAGTTCAGGGGTGCTATCCTGCAACTGGGGCACCAGGTCAGGGGGGACACCCTGCACCTGGCCCTCTATCCTAGGGTCTAAACCCTCAAACCGCACCGGGGTCAGAGGCAAGGACTCCCTCCCTCTGCACCCCCTTCCAGAGTACTGCCCACTCCCCACTGGAGTGGTACCCCTAAGAGCGACATGGGCCAGGACACTGATTACAGTGGTCCCACCCTCCAGGTAAGACAACACCTGAACCTGGCACTCCAACTCAGGGACCCAACCCTGCCGTTGAACACTTGCCTGGCGCACCAGGACTTCCTGGGGAGCACGCATGCCCCCCCTCGAGGGTGGCACATAGCTCATGTGTCGTGCGACAGTCTGCCTGGCGCAGATCTCCCAACCCCTGTCCCTCTGACAGTGCGGGAAGATCCCCCAGGACAGAAGTGGTGTCTCCATGGTCATTTCCTGGGGACGCAGCCCGTCTAGCTGGCCCCTGACCCACTGGTTCTTCCACTGGGGACTCTTTCCCCCTCTTGCCCCTCCATCTGGACCTCTGCACCCTCCCAACTGGAGCGGTACTGCCAGACACCAGAACTACTGGAGCTCTGCTTACAAAGCCTCCACGTTCTCTAGCCACTGGGGGATCCCCCTCAGCGGGTGACTCATCCAGACAGCCTAGGCTCCCCACCTGGTGTTCCCTTAAAGAACCATCCAGGCTCTGAGACTGAGGTAGGGCACTACCGGGACAAAACCCATTCTCACTCCTTCCCCTTAAGGACAGGACGTAAGTCCCTACACCCCTCTCACTAGTACAGGACCTAGCTGGGCTACTCTGCGCCACTTCCGCCACTCTGGGCTGGAAGATACCTGAGCCACTCCCCACAGGATCACACCCCAATGCCTCTCCACACCCTCTGGAATCCATCACAAGGTCTGCCTCCAATGTGAGCTCCCTGGGGTCAGATAACTCACTCTCCAACAGGTGTTGGCATAGCTCTGGAAAACTGGGACTTACAATATGCTCTCCCACAATTGTATTACACAGCCCCCTAGCAGGGTTAACCAAACTATCCTTCACCTCACCATCCAGCGCCTCACACACATACTCCACACCATTCTCCTGAGACTGGCCAGACAGTAGCAGACTGTCTCCGTCACACAACCCACACTCTTCTGGGCGGTCCTTACACTCACCCACCAGGACCTCAACCATGGGGGAATCCCTCCCACCACTAGGACCATGAACTCCTACCCCAGCCACCCTATTCCCTTCAGGGACGCTGCACACTACTGGGGCTACCTCATGCCCTTGAACCTCCTGGTGTAAGTTAACCCCCTCCAAGTCAGGTGCCATATCTCTAGGTGCGCGCGCTATGCTGTCAGCACTAGATACCTGAATGTTGCTGCCACCAGCTGAGCTGGACCTCACCTCCAACTCAGCAAAGCTCATTCTGCGAGCTAAACAAATCTCTGGATGTTGGGCTGAAGCCCTCCTGGCTTCAAGCTCCAAATCAAGTTCTCTCATCCTCAAGTAGTGAGCTCTTTGGCGTTTTTGCGCCTCCATTGCCAATTTTTACTTTTCCAATTCTATTTGTCCATTTAATCTCGCCATCTCCATTTCATGTGCCCTGGTTGCTGCCCTGTCTGCCAACTCCTCTGGCGACAGGCATCTGGTTGCTGCCTTTTCCATCCTCACTGAACCAGGCATGACGTTTCACCAGCATATGGAGATCTCCCAGCAAAATTAAAAAACAATAAAATCTGTGGCTGCGTTATAGGTCTGCTCTCACTATGTGGTGATCAGCAATTCACTGAATGTCAACTACAAATGCAAATTCGCAAATCCTCACCGCTGCGTCCAATGTTAGAATTGGGGGTCTCTGGTTGGCGCAAGTATTCACTTGTGACAAGCAGGGACCCTCTCCTCTAAGTCAGGGCGAAGGATGACCCCTTGGATTTACTCTTGCTCACCCTCTAGGTGCGTGGCGTGAGCAGCCAAGGCTATTCTTCAGGCGTTATTCAGTTAAGCATTTGTAATAACACACACAGTAAAATTTACCAATCCCCCCACAAATGGACACCAGGCTGTGAATATATAAAAATACGATTCTTTATGTAAAAATATATATATGCAGGTAAGACTTATCACAAGACCAATAATAACGTTTTTAAATTAGGCCACAAGATTGTAAATAGGCAAGCGTTTCTCAGTTACAGTTCCAATGTATCTTCTGTCTTGTTCAACTCACTTGTAAACAGTTCTCTCAGTTCCAGTTATGCAATAATTGGGGCCTCTTGCCCTGTTCCTGGAAGGTATGGCGCTCCCAAGCGCCTCTGTGGGCTTCGCAGCGATCCTCTGTGCTCCACACGGAAGAAAACCCCGGGCCCTACCAATGCTCATGCATCTCACGGTGTGCTTGGAATGGAGACCAGAGATGGGCCTGACAAACCCTGGGACTTTTCCGGAGGTGGGGGCTGAGCTGCGGAGCAGCAAGCAGGGATGAGAGGAGCCTGGAGGAGCCCTGGGCCTTTTCCAGAGGTGGGGGCTCCTGGCTGCAGTGAGGAGCAGGGAGGCGATGAGAGGAGCCTCTTGGGCCAAGGCACAGGGAAGGCTGACGGGGAAATAAAACGTTGTGGGCCCCGAGCCCGGTTTGAATTCCTTCCTTGGGGGGCTCCGGCAGTGTCTCCGGGTCTTGTCTGCAGCAGGTGGGTGCACACAGGTGGGCGCGGCCCACGACCCCGGTACAGATGGTACTGGGGTCTCCCAACAGAGGGGGCGTCGCGGCCTGCAAACTCCTCGGGTCGGCGAGCGGGGGCCGCAGGGCACGGTCCTACGTGCTGGCTGCAGTCCCGGCTTAGGTCACCGGCCTGGAGGAAATTCCGGCGGGAGGGGTGAGAGCACTTCAGCGCGTTCCAGTGGCAGGCAGGGGCAGAGGAGCAGGCAGCCTGACCCGGGGCAGAGAGCGACTCCAAGGAGCGAGGCTCTCACGGGTAAAGGGCAGGCAAGCTCCCGAGTGCCACAGCCCTAGGAGGGGGCGATGAGGGGCGCAGTCTTACTCCGGCGGGAGGCACACACGGCTGGCAGATAGAGACGAGCGAAGGCACAATTAACCCACTGGTCCTGGGGTTCAGTTCAGGGGGCAAGCTCAGTCAAGCCCTTGGAGAAAGTTTCTAGCACAAGTCAGCAAAGTCTTTTCAAAAGTCTTCTCCTCTCCTTTCTCAGCAAGGCAAGCAGCAGGCCAGTCCTTCCAGCGTCTTCTTCTCCTTCTAGTCGGGCAGAGGTTCTTTGTGGGGAAACAGGATTTCTGATTTACAAGGAGCAGGGCTCCTACTTTTATACAGCATTTCTTTTGTCTTCTCAGGCCAGGGGGGCCTTTGCATAACTGCTTTCAGTCTCTGAGCACTTGTTGGGGGTACTTCTGGCTTCTGCTTTCAGTGTGAGGGCTGGCACATCAGACGCTCCACAGGAGGTGGAGCAAGCATTGTGTGGATAGGGGCAGCCAGGAGTACCCTGATGACAGTGCTTCGCCCTTCCTGGGCCAGTTGCCGGCTGAGTCATCAGTCGCTCCCCAGGGGGGCGGAGCCAGCATTGTGGTGGCAGAGCACAGCCTGATTAAGAGTCCAGGGGCACTACTACCTCCCACTAAGGTGTAATCCTTGCATTCACCACCTGTCATCCCCCAGCCCTGTCACTCACACAACCCAGACAGTCAGATTAACATACTGCAGAGGCGGGCTGAAATGGTTAGGCAAGCAAATGCTAACTTTCTAAAACTAGCATTTGCAAACACAGGATATTAAAATAAACTTTACTAAAAAAGTATTTTATTATTCTGAGTTCAGGCATACTAAACATTATTTTCTACCATGTTCCCTGAGCCTGCTGGGATTATATTGTGTAATAATTCCAGCAGCCCATCTGGCCTAAAGGGAACAGGTAGCCTTACAATAGTGAAAAACGAATTTGGCAGTAATTCACTATTAGGACATGCCACACTCATCAGAGCATGTCCTACCTTACACTTACAATGCACCCTGCCCTTGGGCCTACCATAGGGGTGACTAATATGAAGTTAAGGGAAGGTTTAGGGGCTGGCAAGTGTGTGCACTTCCCCAGCCAGCATGACAGTACCAGACTGCATGCAGGTTCTGCAATGGCAGACCCTAGACAACATTTTAAGGCTGCTTCTGTGGGTGGCGCAACCAGCGCTGCAGGCCCACTAGCAGTATTGGCATTCACAAGCCCTGGCACTCCTGGTGCACTTTACTGGGGACTGACAGTAAATCCAGTGAACCAATCATGGACATCAATCACATATACATTTTATACAGGGAGAGCATATGCACTTTAGCACTGGTCAGCAGTGGTAAAGTGCCCAGAGTCATTAAACCAACAAAAACAGGTCAGAGAGTATATTGGAGAAGGCAAAACGTTTAGGGATGACCCTGCCAAGAGGGCCAAGTCCAACACAGTGTGTCGTATGTCTGTTGCAAATAGGACTAACTAGATCATGGTGGATGTGCATATGCAAATGCCACTTCCTACCATCTCAAGGACATTGCGCTACAGTCCGTATAGCCTGCTCATGTTGGATATGATCAAGCATGATATACCTCCCCTGCCATGGGACTATGTGATAATCTCTTTGAAGTATTGACAGACATGGTGTTACCATAAACATATGTACCTTGGGTGTCACACAGTGAAAAAGGCCAACTTATCACACAATTGCATAACTGCACACATTTGGTCCTGTGAGGCATGTGAGCCACTATCACATTTTCAGACATCCACAGATATCTTGCTCAATTATCATGACAATGTCAATACGTGCATATGTCTGACTCAATGCTACCATAATGCACTGACAATATGCAAATACTAATGGCCTGACTCCTTCAGTATAGTATCATTCCTATGCCACTCAAGATTGTAGAAGCTCAGTGCTGCACCTTGGGTGCCAGGAAGCATGAACTGCAACTATTAAGTATTTGGGATCATCTGTGAAATGATAATTGATATATGCACACTGGGATACATAGGGATATTATGTTCCTTTCCCCTTGAGAGCCGCACATGTATCGTATGTGAGTGTACCCACACATTACATTAATTGTAATATATACACACATAAAAATTTTTAGGAGCCAGAGCACAGACCCTGGAACCAAGCGACACATAATCTAGACTAAGAGGAAACATGAGACTAATGTTTTTCTAACTGAACAAATTCACATGCAGTAAGTGCCACAGTAAGCAAGTACTCAATGTAAAGGATGATTGAGGTTTCCGGGTAGGTGGGGGCCACTTTCATGGATACTAACCAGCAAACAGCAATGACATACTTGTACAATGGTGCAAGGGGGAGTGTGTAAGTGTCAGGCACCAGTGCGTGTCCCAACACATCCAGGAATTACTACTTGGGGGTACAGATCCATCCCTACTATACATGTAGCATCACTTAGAAACACAGTGCAACAGTAGGTGACTATCTTTGTTGGGCTGTGCGTGCACTTACACAAAGAGTACCACTTGCAGTGCCCAAAGAAAGTTACTCCATTGCAGCGTTGACTGACTCTTGTCCATAGCCGTCTCACATAGTTACACATATCAAAAGACACTGCAGGGAAATCCGACATCATGTTCTCAAATCAACCTAAGCAACTATGACAACTCTCACACAGTACATTATTACTCATTTGTTAAAGTAGAAAAGTTTTTATATATGAAATTGTTACACTCACTAACTAAAACTACCTACCTTACATAAACTAACATAATCTAAACTAAGCCTAAAGTAACTAAACCTACCTATCCGATGCTAATTTACACTATTTAAACTAAGCCTAAACTAACTTCACCGACCTATCCTACACTAGCTTGTCTTAACACTACCTAAGCCTACCTAAACTTAGCTTAATCTATGCTATTTATTTAACATAAACAACATGTTAAACATCAAACCCCCACACGCTTTAACACACAGTCACACAATGCTAACATAAACTACACCTACACATAAACTAACTGCACATTAAAATCTAAACAAATGCATATTTTCTTGGTATTTTTTTTATATAACAAAGCCTAAACGTTATCCACCCACCCGCTAAAACCTTATTAATATATAAAAACTAACACCTATAAAATATCTTAAAAATCTAAAACCTACATATCTAAACCTATACTGTCTACTAACACTACAAGACTACAATATATAGTAAATACATTAAATACAAATGTTCACAGCAGTTGTGAAATCTGATGCACTGCCTCCTCTAGGTTGGACAAGCCGATGCCGGACAGCCCTGCCCCTCATGTGTAGCATCCAGTTTCTGGTTTAGTTTGCACAGTGCATATATGATGGTGTAGTGGAACACCGATTCCCTTTGAGGGTGCTTCCTGGACCACATGGTCAGACGTTGTGTGGCTGCATGGGGAGCCTGTGTTGGAAACCTTTGGGACGGCTGTAGCTGGCTAGGGGATGCTCTGAGCTGGATTTGGCCTGTTCTGGACTGGCTTGGGCCTGCTCTGACCTGCCTTATTATAATTATATAAATATATAATTATAAGAGAAGAAATATGACTTAGAATAATAACGAAGGGCGTGTCCCCGTTTTTATGAGGAAAGGTGGAGCATGCATAGTTGATAAGACACGCAACGAGGGTTTGCGTTTAAAGATGTGCAAAGTTGGAGTCGAGTAAGAGCCACGAGATAATGTGATAACATGGGCACCTAAGTTGTATGGTAAAATGCGTTTCGCACAAATGTGTTATATACAAAGAGGGTGGTATTATTTAAACGGAAGTTCTTTCGTGTGAGTAAGCACATAATTTAATTTTCATAAAATATCTCATCTAAAAATGATGTTGTTAAAGATTTAAGTAATTTACGCATGGTTTGATAATTACATAACCAAACACTGATGGATTGTCCTGATTTGATTGAATTGCAGTGACCCCTGACGAAGGGCTGATGCCATAGCCCGAAATGCATTGGGTACATAATATTAAAATGGGAAATGCTGCTTCGAACTACCTGTGGTACTTGGATCTTATTTCGCTAAGAGGCCTGGATTGGCACACGAAAATATGAGAAGCTACCAAAGTACTTTGTTGTGATGGATGTGGATGTGAATGTGAATAACTTCTGACAAAACGCGGATTATAATGGATAAAACTTTTTGAATTATGCGAAATGGGGACTAACTGTGGATAGGATATCCGTTCACGCAGTGCAGCAGGGAGTGGAGCGTCGACTCGGCGCTCCCCTCTTTCATGGTTTATGCAAAGTGCATATTGGGCAATGCACTACCCTGTAATGCACGCACATTCAAGAGGAGGTTCATGTATTAATTCGAGATAGATAAGGTGTGCAGACCACTTCATTCATGTTATAAATAATTATGCCTAACGTTGGTTCTTGCACCCAAGAAGAAAATGCTAAAAAGAGGTTCTTTGAAATGGAGAAATTTGCATTTTTTCAAGAACTGTTCACACTTGGCAAGTTCGCAGGAGCATTTGCAAAGGGATAGCAAATTGACAGACTAATGTGGAAATGCAGGACGCTTGAGAGAAATTTGAGTTGCTAACAATACTACGTTTTATATATGAGAGTAGATTATAACAATGCATGTTGGGAGTCATAGTTTGTATGACTCCTCATTGGGAGGGATGTTTAAGGTTTTTTCTTTGAATGCACACGAGGGGGCGGAATAATGATGACGCATAAATTCGACGTCAATAACGGGCCGACATGTGTATACTTTATGGCAGCTATGGTGCACGCCGAGCGGCTTGATGATAACCGAAGCAAGCAGGTACCGGTGACAATGTGATAATTATAAGAGAAGAAATATGACTTAGAATAATAACGAAGGGCGTGTCCCCGTTTTTATGAGGAAAGGTGGAGCATGCATAGTTGATAAGACACGCAACGAGGGTTTGCGTTTAAAGATGTGCAAAGTTGGAGTCGAGTAAGAGCCACGAGATAATGTGATAACATGGGCACCTAAGTTGTATGGTAAAATGCGTTTCGCACAAATGTGTTATATACAAAGAGGGTGGTATTATTTAAACGGAAGTTCTTTCGTGTGAGTAAGCACATAATTTAATTTTCATAAAATATCTCATCTAAAAATGATGTTGTTAAAGATTTAAGTAATTTACGCATGGTTTGATAATTACATAACCAAACACTGATGGATTGTCCTGATTTGATTGAATTGCAGTGACCCCTGACGAAGGGCTGATGCCATAGCCCGAAATGCATTGGGTACATAATATTAAAATGGGAAATGCTGCTTCGAACTACCTGTGGTACTTGGATCTTATTTCGCTAAGAGGCCTGGATTGGCACACGAAAATATGAGAAGCTACCAAAGTACTTTGTTGTGATGGATGTGGATGTGAATGCGAATAACTTCTGACAAAACGCGGATTATAATGGATAAAACTTTTTGAATTATGCGAAATGGGGACTAACTGTGGATAGGATATCCGTTCACGCAGTGCAGCAGGGAGTGGAGCGTCGACTCGGCACTCCCATCTTTCATGGTTTATGCAAAGTGCATATTGGGCAATGCACTACCCTGTAATGCACGCACATTCAAGAGGAGGTTCATGTATTAATTTGAGATAGATAAGGTGTGCAGACCACTTCATTCATGTTATAAATAATTATGCCTAACGTTGGTTCTTGCACCCAAGAAGAAAATGCTAAAAAGAGGTTCTTTGAAATGGAGAAATTTGCATTTTTTCAAGAACTGTTCACACTTGGCAAGTTCGCAGGAGCATTTGCAAAGGGATAGCAAATTGACAGACTAATGTGGAAATGCAGGACGCTTGAGAGAAATTTGAGTTGCTAACAATACTACGTTTTATATATGAGAGTAGATTATAACAATGCATGTTGGGAGTCATAGTTTGTATGACTCCTCATTGGGAGGGATGTTTAAGGTTTTTTCTTTGAATGCACACGAGGGGGCGGAATGATGATGACGCATAAATTCGACGTCAATAACGGGCCGACATGTGTATACTTTATGGCAGCTATGGTGCACGCCGAGCGGCTTGATGATAACCGAAGCAAGCAGGTACGGGTGACAATGTGATAATTATAAGAGAAGAAATATGACTTAGAATAATAACGAAGGGCGTGTCCCCGTTTTTATGAGGAAAGGTGGAGCATGCATAGTTGATAAGACACGCAACGAGGGTTTGCGTTTAAAGATGTGCAAAGTTGGAGTCGAGTAAGAGCCACGAGATAATGTGATAACATGGGCACCTAAGTTGTATGGTAAAATGCGTTTCGCACAAATGTGTTATATACAAAGAGGGTGGTATTATTTAAACGGAAGTTCTTTCGTGTGAGTAAGCACATAATTTAATTTTCATAAAATATCTCATCTAAAAATGATGTTGTTAAAGATTTAAGTAATTTACGCATGGTTTGATAATTACATAACCAAACACTGATGGATTGTCCTGATTTGATTGAATTGCAGTGACCCCTGACGAAGGGCTGATGCCATAGCCCGAAATGCATTGGGTACATAATATTAAAATGGGAAATGCTGCTTCGAACTACCTGTGGTAATTGGATCTTATTTCGCTAAGAGGCCTGGATTGGCACACGAAAATATGAGAAGCTACCAAAGTACTTTGTTGTGATGGATGTGGATGTGAATGCGAATAACTTCTGACAAAACGCGGATTATAATGGATAAAACTTTTTGAATTATGCGAAATGGGGACTAACTGTGGATAGGATATCCGTTCACGCAGTGCAGCAGGGAGTGGAGCGTCGACTCGGCGCTCCCCTCTTTCCTGACCTGCCTTAGGGCAGATCGGTCCTAGTCAGTGGGCTATATTGGCAATGCAGGTGTGGTTGATCGAGCGACATTACAGGACCCCACCACCGTTGCAGGCACAGAGAGCATCTGCATCTTTTAGAATGCCTTAGCGACATTCCTCACACGCCGGTAACATTCTCGGTGCATTTCAAATGTGCATGTATCATCAGCTGTCATGTTCTCTAGGCTGAAAATAGAAATAGTTAGCACAGGCAGTACATCTACATTACATCTGTAAGAAATAGACTGACATTGTAACACAATCATGTGTTCCTGACCAGACCAATTCCAGCAATAGGGATAGATATATGGACAATATGTTTTCACTATATATACATCCCCTAGTGCCATCTGTGTGGGTGTACAAAATGTAACAGTACTCACAATGAGATAGATCCCATATCATATAGTACAAATGTTCACACTCATGAAGTTGTCCTGATCTATAATTTGACACACCGGCCTGGTTACCCTAATTTTAGATTTAGGGTTGCGTCCTGCAAAAGTGCTGCTCATTGATCTGAACATAAGCATAAGTGGATATGGTGCTATAGTACAGGGAGTGTGGCTTGCCTTTGCATACTAGTAATGATCACATTACTAAGGTTTCTCAGTGCACTCCATATTCCAAATATTCAAAAACATTCAACAAAATTTAATTTTGTGCTACTCCATCCGTTGCACTGTGTCTTGCAGTGCCTTATGAGAACAATTAAATGTCAGGTCAGGCGAGCCGATCACCGATGAATGTGTGCACTTTCACACTGAAACTACTAGAGTTTCTATTCCAAAGTTCACTAAATAATAATACTTGTTTAAGGAAATAATTGACTAGTTCTTCTTTGATTAAATGATACATTTATTGTAGAACCTTCTTTAGTTTGTTTTATGCTGACTACATTCAATAATTCATCTTGATTCCATCATTGCCAATTTTTAACATAGCCCAATGCATTTCGGGTCTGTGTTGACCCTTCATCTGGTGTCTAAAATGATATGAAAAACAAAAACACATCAGTCAATCTTCTATTCAAACACACTTACACAACCGAAATTCAATAAACATACAGAATGTTTAATTTGCCAAACAAGTGGTACACAATGTCATGCTTGTTTCTTACAGTAAACTGCTATAATTATTGCCATTTTTTTGCGTCCTACTTGCCATAGGTTAACCGCGAAACACTCAAGCTTTATCCTTTTAGTGTCCTATGCCTTACATTGAAAGCATTGGTGTACCCACTTAGACTTACTCGTTACATCCAAAAATGCGATTAAACCTGCATCTGTGTATTCCAAGCGCCTCGCGCGCTTACACTTCCTGGTTAGCGTACCCCATCTGGACTATCACAAGGCTGCACATGTTGCTGCCTTAATTTACCCATAGGCGATAGTACGGAAATGTTACAATTATCTCCTGCTTCAGACTTGAAGATAAAGTGATGTGGAATCCTACTTAAACATGCTCATGTGCACACATCACCCCAAGGCTGCATTTGGAGCCATACATCATTAAATGAACACATCATCTCAGTTGTGTGTGTCTTCTTGACGGACTAGTCATCTGGCGGAAATATTTATTTGATATTATACATGGACCCTTGTCCTACTGCTATGAAAGAGGCTCAAGTACCACTGAGGCCGAATCACAACAGACATACCACATGGTAAACTAAAACATTGAATATCTAAATGTCCATCAGAACACAGGAACATACACACATGTAGGCATGTCATTTGATGTCAGTCATTGCCTAAACACATTACATATGAAGATGTAGGTCCATCACATAAAAGATATGGTGCAACTACCGTAATCTATTGTGTTTACATAGTAATGGGAACCCAGGTGCCACAGGCATACATGTTTCTGCATCCATTTTGTCATACTGCTAAATGGACAGTTCTGATTACTGTAAAATATTATGCATAACACAAAAAGTATGTTTCTCAACATTTTGTTCATTAAATCTGAAATATCTCATCAGGAAATCCCTAAAGCGTGCTGCATGTCTGAACCCATTACATGGCATTTCGAGGGAACAAATGTTGTAGGATCATACAGTGTGTGTATCTGATTCCATGACAACTATCCTGTCCATGCTTGGTAACAATGGCTGTGAAGAAATAATGCACATCATCTGGCCCAGCTTTCTGCACGAATTAGGACATTAAAAACTGATCTCTGGTGAGACGTGCTTAGCAACATGGATTTCACGATGCTACGATATACGTTGACTCCATACCTTATTGTTTTTGCCATTTGCTGTACATGCTAATGTCTCTCTGTGGAATACATTAAGAGTGTGTGTCAGATGATGCTCACTGTGCCCAAAGTAACATGACTATAAATGTGCCACTCTAAGTACATATTAAAAGATGTTTACTTCCTGTGGGACTGCCTACATACACCTTACAGTCTTAACATTCTTAGTCCGCGAGCAGTCCTAAACAAACTTTGGTCAGGTTCTGTACTGAATCACAGACTGATACCTCATTGATGGCAACTGAGTGCTACCTCCCACCACACATCACAATTGCTCATTTCCACATAGATCACACAGATGGTACGTACATGTACTAATTTCACTTATTGGTAGCAATGGGGTCCTGGATGGATTCCACCTCTCTCCTTGAGAATGAAAGATGTCCACCTAGAAGACATGAAAGATGACATACCAATGTACATATTACTTTACCACATGTTAACATTTTCAATAAGTAAACTATTACATCCCAGTATTTCAGAAGTACACAACAGTAGAAACACACATATGGCAATATGCCTAGCTCAAATCATGCATCTAGTCTGTTTGCAGACCTGAGCAGGCTGAGTGATGGACTTCAGATGTACCCATCATGACATGTTTGAAGCATGAGACAAGGATGTGATTGATTGAGTAATGCTGGGCAGCATAATGGCAGAGTCCAGTGAACCATGACACATGGGTGGCATAATTGACCCCATCAGTAAGTAAGGATAATAAAAATATGCCCCTTGCACCACACTAGCATCACTTTCAGTGATGCTCCAGTGGCACTAATCACTAGGGGCCCGATGTAGGTAGGCAAATACCGGTCGGAAACAGCCGAAAATACCGATTTTCGGTCGTTTCCGACCGGTATTTGGATATTGAGATGTAGGGGCATGTCAAATTACAGAATCTGTAATTTTACCGAATCTGTAATTTTTCCGATTCGGTAACATACCGAATCGGTAAAATTACAGATTCTGTAATTTAACATGTAGGTAGCACTGTAATCAGTGCTACAAGGGTTTAAGAATTCGTTTTTTACCACCAACTAGAAGTTGGTGGTAAATAATGAAAACCCTTCAAAAAGCATTTTATCTGCATTAAAAATGTGCCATGTTGCAGACATACATGCCCTAAGGGCATGTATGTCAGCAACATGCGCACCCATGCACAATTGACGGGTGCAACAGGGTGTCAAAGTGACACCCTGTCCCCCTTGCAAATTCGGTAATTTTACCGAATCGGTATTTACCGATTCGGTAATTGGCATTGATTCCTATGGGCCTCAAGGCCCATAGGAATCAATGGCAATTACCGAATTGGTAAATACCGATTCGGTAATTACCGAATCATTCTGATTCGGTAATTTCAAAAGTAAAATTACCTACATCCCATTTACCTACTCTTAAATACCGAATCGGTATGATTCGGTATTTAAGAGTAGGTAAATGGAGATTACCTACATCTGGCCCTTTATCTTCTATATATGAGGTAACGCAAAGCAACTTTGGGTGTCTTTGAATGGCCTCATAGATATGGAGTGGGACAAGGCAGCACAATGAGCTGCGTTGCCTTACTCTGCGCTAGGGAGGCATCCCAAGGGCCTTGTGGTGACTGTTCCCAGAGAACACCCATGTATATTTAAGCATCCCCAGATGTACAAAAACAGGATTGTTTTTACCCCTTCCAGCACAAACACATTCCAGGCACCCTTGCACCATGGTGCAAGGGTGCTTGCTTTGGCGCTAGTCCGAGGAAATGGCACCAGTGCAGGCTGAAGGGATAGGAATAAACTGTCTTGGATAAAAACGGTGCAATCCTGCCCTTACACTTTGGTGTCGGGAAGTGCAGCAAGGCTGCTTGCTGTGCTGGCCTATACCAAATCCACATCCATGAGGCCCTAAGTTCCCTTATTTTACATCATTTCCTCATCCATATTTATACTGATATACATGTTGAATGTCGCTATATAGTTGAAAAACACAATTGAAGTACAATCCATGTTTAAGTTTTGTATTCCGGAAAAAGGCACACCGCAATATGCTGACAGTACATACACACATACTGACGGGCCCACCAATCTCAAGTACAAGGAAGTCGATCACGTCGGTCTCCCTTGAGATGTCTTCCGCCCATCGGTGCTTCATCTGGTGTGTTATTTGCGTGACCTTCAATGTTTGTTCATGGTGCCAGAGCACCTCATACCATTGGTCCATCTTGTCCTTTGCAGGGTATCCCTGGCTTAGCCTGCCACCAGTCACATGCATCCTAGGGAGGTAGTGGGCCGGGAAAAATTGTGCCCGTTTACAGGCATAATCTCCAAACTAACCAAAAAAAACCCCCATCCTACATGTATCCCCTCTCACTGCCCCAACAGACACAATCCAACCAGACCTACACCTAACAGTACAATGATAACAATACAAAACAATGACACTGGATAATATATCTATGGAACAGAGACAAAATATGAACACAACACACACTGACAATATCAAAACACACACTTTACTCTCAGACACAACCTCCTACACCAAGCACAGATTAACAGAGAGTAAGTGAAAGTAACGTCACACTTCCTAGTTTGATGCCTGTCACACTCAATGCGTCACTTCCTGACTGTATCCCGCCCATGTTTAACAAACGTGCTGTTTTTTCAGATGCATCATACAGAAATATCTCACAAAAAAGAGAGTTTCCCAAGGACCAGAAAGGACTGGGTCAAAAGTTATATCAAAGAAAAGATTCCTTTCTGGGTACTTATTTCACAAGGTGACCATGAGGCCTATCCGTAGCAATTGGCTGTATTTGACATTTACATTTGACAAATTCAAGAGGTCAGAATTTAAGTCTCCACACTAGGATATTTGTACTTTTTACTCAAAGTTTATTTTATAGAAATTCATATTTAGGCATTCATTTTAAATACACTGTATAATTTAACACCGTGGTCCTCTGGTACAAATGTATATCTAATAGCTAACAATTCCGTATTACGGTTATCTAACACAGAGTCACCACTTTATAGTATGCATTCAAAAATTAAAATACAATAATACCACAAATTAATAAAAAACATTTTATCACAGTTTTTTAAAAAAGGTCCAAAGAGTCGACGCGTTTCGGTGCGTTTATTATACTGAATGCACCTTCATCAGGACAGAATGAATTAAAAACAGGTATACATCTTCTTTCTGAAAAAATGAATAGAATGCATATTAATAGTGCGAAATTTCTAATTTGAGTTTTTTATCCTAGTTTATGGGCTTAATATTTTAAATTTGCGACACACTTTCCTTACTTTAAGTTTAAGAAAAAAGCTCGTCCTTCAAATAATTTTCTGGGACGTATTGTTCTTTGGTTATTCTGGTAGCACGTGTTTATTAATTCACGGCCGTCAGTGATCTGTAAACATAATTTCCTTATTAGTGATGTTTATACATTGTTTGTATTTTCAATTTACAACTCGATTACGATTTAGTAGGCTGCACTTACTTATATTAATATTCAGAAACATGTAATCACTAAAACGGGATAAATGATGTCTTCTCCAGGAGGCGTATTTTTCTTCAAGTATATACTCCCCTCTTGTGCGGTCTCCCGACAAAGCTCTTAAATAAGGGAAATATAACATGTCTTTTAGGGCTTTTGACATGTTTTAAAGGAACTAGATATCCAACATGCTGGTTTTCTACCTACCAAATATATGAATCCTGTCAGTTTTAAAGGCTTTTAGCTCATTAAGTTGGTCTTGACGGTTCTAAAGATTGTTGTCGTTGCCCTCGCTTGCCAGCCGCGCTCCTTTTATTTAATTCAGAGCTGTTCGTTGGGTATAACAGAAGTATAGATATTAATATAATATAGACAGTTTGTATGCTGTCTTTACAACACATGTAATCTTAAACAATATATGTAGACTTAGGCCATTATTCCCTGATAGTCTACTGTGGTCGTACTTTGCGTTTATACCGACCCTTTAAACATGACAATACGTAAGCAACAACTTATTTTCATAAGTCCCCATTTAAATTGAGAGTATCCTGGTGCCTCGTTTTAGTTATGCGGGCACTCTTTAAGTTATGAACCATTAGGGTTTCCCCCGCCATTCCGCTAAACCTGCGGGCTCTCTCTTCTCTATACTAAGCATACTTGCATTGTTCTCATGCTACTTAAACTCCGTGTAGCGAGTTAACGAGAGCGTTCTTACCTTTAGTCTGGCTCGTGCTTCCTTCGTGTGGCTGGCGTCCGCTTCACTGGAGATGACAACCACACGAAGGCTGCCGGGTACTCTTTATACCGGTGGTAATTGAATTATTGTACCGTCGGCTGCATATCCTTAAGCGTTAAATGTACTTAATTTAATTCATTTCGGCCATGATTGTAGTTTTTTAGTCATTCTCGCTTCATCTGACCCGGGCACTTTCTGACGACGCACCGGAAGTTTTAAATGTTCACAGCGCAAGACGGCCATATTTGTAGTTTATCGACCGTGCGCTCCCAACTACAGGGACCAAAATTGCTAGAAACGCGGCCAATATAATTGCTGGCTCAGTTATCACGGCGGCCATTATAATATTTTCTATTCAGTGCGCGAAAAAATGGATAAAACTTTCGGTGGCACAGTCGGTAACTATGTCAGCCGCAACTTTTATTAAGTAAGAGCGGCACGTTAAAATACATCTGTGTGCCTACACAAAAAAACTTTTTTGCGTGCTATTCCTTTAAACTCTACCACTATTGGAAACTATCCACGATTGTCATTAATTATATTTCCTACATATTCCAGCATCTGGTGCTCTACATGAATTGCCGGGAATATTGTGCACAGTACCTAATACCGGCTATCCTATGCGCACCAAGTTCAAGGTATTGTGATAATTGTCTCTACACATTTGTCTTCGTTTGTTGAACTACGCATGCCTTGACGTATAATCACATTCACATTATTTATTCTAAGCATTCTAATGCAATTTTATTTATTTATTTATTTATTTATTTATTTATTTTTTTTTTTTTTTTAAATGGGGACTTATGAAAATAAGTTGTTGCTTACGTATTGTCATGTTTAAAGGGTCGGTATAAACGCAAAGTACGACCACAGTAGACTATCAGGGAATAATGGCCTAAGTCTACATATATTGTTTAAGATTACATGTGTTGTAAAGACAGCATACAAACTGTCTATATTATATTAATATCTATACTTCTGTTATACCCAACGAACAGCTCTGAATTAAATAAAAGGAGCGCGGCTGGCAAGCGAGGGCAACGACAACAATCTTTAGAACCGTCAAGACCAACTTAATGAGCTAAAAGCCTTTAAAACTGACAGGATTCATATATTTGGTAGGTAGAAAACCAGCATGTTGGATATCTAGTTCCTTTAAAACATGTCAAAAGCCCTAAAAGACATGTTATATTTCCCTTATTTAAGAGCTTTGTCGGGAGACCGCACAAGAGGGGAGTATATACTTGAAGAAAAATACGCCTCCTGGAGAAGACATCATTTATCCCGTTTTAGTGATTACATGTTTCTGAATATTAATATAAGTAAGTGCAGCCTACTAAATCGTAATCGAGTTGTAAATTGAAAATACAAACAATGTATAAACATCACTAATAAGGAAATTATGTTTACAGATCACTGACGGCCGTGAATTAATAAACACGTGCTACCAGAATAACCAAAGAACAATACGTCCCAGAAAATTATTTGAAGGACGAGCTTTTTTCTTAAACTTAAAGTAAGGAAAGTGTGTCGCAAATTTAAAATATTAAGCCCATAAACTAGGATAAAAAACTCAAATTAGAAATTTCGCACTATTAATATGCATTCTATTCATTTTTTCAGAAAGAAGATGTATACCTGTTTTTAATTCATTCTGTCCTGATGAAGGTGCATTCAGTATAATAAACGCACCGAAACGCGTCGACTCTTTGGACCTTTTTTAAAAAACTGTGATAAAATGTTTTTTATTAATTTGTGGTATTATTGTATTTTAATTTTTGAATGCATACTATAAAGTGGTGACTCTGTGTTAGATAACCGTAATACGGAATTGTTAGCTATTAGATATACATTTGTACCAGAGGACCACGGTGTTAAATTATACAGTGTATTTAAAATGAATGCCTAAATATGAATTTCTATAAAATAAACTTTGAGTAAAAAGTACAAATATCCTAGTGTGGAGACTTAAATTCTGACCTCTTGAATTTGTCAAATGTAAATGTCAAATACAGCCAATTGCTACGGATAGGCCTCATGGTCACCTTGTGAAATAAGTACCCAGAAAGGAATCATACAGAAATATTCCATTTGTGAATAACGCCCAGCGCATTTGCCAAAATGCTTTTTCAATGCAATGGCCCAGATGTGCGGTTTACGACCCACACAACGTAGGCAATGCAATGGGTCGACTAGGCAAATGCAATATTGTCTGCCATGCACTACAGGAAGTAGTGCAATGCAGGAAAATAAACTTTGCTCTCACTTCCCTTGCTCCTCTTTTCTTACCTGACAGGTTTAATCTTTTCTGATGTCTGAATTTTCTGTGGTTGTAGGGACCAATTCATAGGCAGTTGGCATAGGTCATCACAGCAATTCACTTTGCTATGCTGCCCTGTGTCAGAGTTAAAGGGCAGGATTCCACAGTATTCATCATGTTCTGTGCATTCCTGCCATTTCACCCTGAACTGGTGTTTTTGGCAGTATAGCAACAATGCTGGGACACTTGCACCATGGTGCAAGGGTGCCTGTGTTGGGCCTAGGTAGCCAATCCAGCCCCAGCACAGGGTAAGAGGCTAAAATTGAAGGTGTTATGTTATATACCTTTCATTTCTTACGATGTGAATGCAAACATAGCTGTAGTGTAGGGAGACTATCTGGACTGCACTGTGTGGCCATGCCCATTATCAGCCCTCTGTTGACACCACTCACAGGACATCATGTAGACTATACTGGCATCCACATATGTAAGACAGAAAGCAACATCAAGAAGGGAAGGATACAGACTCAGTCATTGCATACTCTTTGTTCCTGCACACACTTTGGACTGTGCCAGAGGGTCTGTAGCTGAACACACTGTAACACCACACACAATCGCTGGATATGCACACTGTTATGTTTTGTTGTGTACGTCATGCAGAGGCACATGTGCTCTGCACAAGGTGTTATCATGCACAGATTATTCGGGAGTAATTATGTCCATCTGGGGTGAGTGTGTCAAACAGCAACATACTTCTCGAGTAGGTGAGTGAGCCATTAGTCATCACTGCAGTGAAACATGGTTAGACAGTTAATTTAACTTGTAATGTTCAATTAACATGATGCTGCTATTCACACATGATCTCTGTCTTACTCTTGTCAACGTTCGTAGTAGTACATCTACTCTGAGGGCAGGCCTTGGTGTGTGCCTCCTGGTCCAAGGAAACTGTATTCCCTGACACAGGCAATTTGTGATCCACTCAACTATGCACTTGCATACTCAGGTGGAAGGTGCACAACTCTTACAATGCAAAGGGAAGTTCACGTTACAATTCCTCCATTTGACCATGTGCAACAAGTTAGTGTGTATGCACATACAGTTTTGTCTGCCTTTTTAACCAATGTAAATCACACTCTTGATATCTCAGTATTTTTCAGGTGTGCGAATGTTTGCATATAACCTATCCAATATCATACTGCTCTGGCTATTTACTCACTGCACAACATCATCTGCTCATATTGTATTTTTACAGTCTTTGTTCCTTATTGCATTGCTGAACAATGCATGGCAAATGTGTCCTTTATCTACTGTAGCATGATGTGGCATATGTGACATGTAGGCAGGAAATTGTTCACCTGTGCTGTGTTTTGTGGTAAGCCACACATGCATGTAAGCGTTCTTGACAAGTGACAGTTTTGCCACGATTGCATGACATTAGGCCTTTGTCCATGAAAAACATCACTCGTTATATATGATGGAACCTGCTACACAATCACTTACATCAAAATACTGTCATTCTCCATGTTAACACATTGCTGAGATACCCTGAAAAGGCACCCAAACCCCATCTTCCCAGGCTAGATGCCACTGTCAAAAAAATGCTTGATAATGGGACAGACTTTTTCCTTGTATAGTTCCTGTAAACAAATAAGTGTTCATTACTTCAGGTGCCTTTTCCCATTTTAGTTAGTTAAACTCACTCCTTTCTATGTTGTTGAGGTAAAAGCTCGTTAGCTTGTTTCACTGAGCCCACAAAGTCTAATTGGCCCCCTGCTATTACTTTCAATTTGGACTGTTTCACTAGAGTTGCTTGCATGCCCTGTTTTCCGAAGAGTTCAATCATGGTTTTAAATTCACATCTGCGATGGGCTGCCGTTGCGGACATATACGGAAAAATATTTAAGCGTGTTTTGCGCAATGTTTGAAATCCCTTTGATTTTATGGTCTCAGACAGGATGTGTTCTTTTATCTGAAAATTGGCAAAATGTACCACCAATGCACGAGGATACCTGGAATTTGATGGCTGAGAGAAGGGGACTGGATGGGCCCGATGATTGAGAAATCTTCAGTATTTACTTGATTGAGGACATACTTCTAAATCAAGTGCACAAGAACTGAGAAGCAGAACCTGTATAACCCTCTAAGATCCTGGACTACACCACTAGAAAACAACAACAAGAACAAGGCTTTAGCTGCCGGTGTTTTCCTTTTCTGTAGTACAGCAATGCCTCCATTACATTTTGAACACAGATTATAAGAATAATAATGATTCATTCCCAAAGGGTGTCATTTGCACTATTGAGGAGACAAATATAAGTCTAACTCTTAAAAGATTTGTATTAATCTATCCTGCTAAAGGCTTGTTCTTGTTTTGCTTCTGAACCAAGTCAGAGATACATTTCATAGGGTCCGGGCCAGTCCCTTGTCCTTCTGGAATCCCCACAAAGCATAAATTCAAGCTTCCGGTTCTATTTTCCATCTCTTCCAGTTTTTCGGAATTTCACAAATTTCACATTTAGTTTTTGTTTTATGAAGCTCACAACTTCTTTGAGGGTCATACAGATCAAAATACGCTGTTCTGTGAGTGTAGGAACAACAACAAAAATTGTCTCCACCACACGTATTTATTAAGAGAACTTACAAAGACCAAACCCAAAATAATTAAGTTTGACCCGGTATTTTTATTTATACCCTTTTACTTTAAGATTCTTTTCAGGTCTATTTTTTCGTATTTCAAGCAAAAAAATGGAGAAAAAACTGTACATTCAAGTAATTACATTAATATGCATTACTATTTACAAACATATATTACATTCCAAAAATGTATTAAATAAACATCACATATCTCAAAAAACAATACATCAAACAAACAAACATCATACATTTATGTTTTTATCTTTATATGGGATGAATCCATGTCCAAAAAGAAAAGGACAAAGTCATAAATGGGAACACAATAGCCAAAACAACGATTACTTCTTGAACTAGCACATGCTAGTTTCCACTCTTAATGATATTATTTGCTCCCGTAGGTGTGCCGATGCGTTTCAAATCCAGGGAAAACAAGTTCCCGGATTCTCATCAGGGCTTTGTAACTTTTCTGTGTGAGATGTAAAAAAACAATAACGTTTTATTTAAAACCTAAACGCCTTCAACCTGTCTCAAAAAGCACTGCAAGAACTTTATGTGTACCTGTAACAAACTGATTCACGAACCTCCCAGGTTTCGAAGGATCAAATCGAGCTTTCTATCTGTCTCCTTATTTTCAAATTCGTGACTCATTAGGATCAACAGGGCTAATTGTTTCCTACAAAAATAAAGGTTATCGTTTGTGTGAGGCCGCCTTTGTTTATCATGGACATACCAACTGGTAACAGTTCACAGAAATAATGAGCTCCTACCTCAACTTAACTTTACGAGGTCTCTCATGGGAGCAATATTTATGCTGCCATTCGGTAATTCGAGCGGGTTCAGTCACAAATATAGTTCTAATTAGAAGTATACTCTCGGACAGCAGGCTCAGTTTCAATGTGCACATTATTCAAATTATATGCGTGGGCAACATACGTCAGCGGTATTAGACTTGGCTGAAGATAACAGCTTTCGCCAGATCAAGGTTTATTTTGTAATCCCCACAAGGTACTGCAACGAACTAATTGGGGAACAAGATTGGTACAATTGTAGGCATTTTGTGTGTACTCGCCTATTATTAAATTCCCATGCTTCCCATAACGTGAATCTAAAGAGTACCTGAATATAATTCGATACCAGCTCTTCACTCGCCAGCTGGTTCGACCTTTGTTCTCACACGGTGCCTGCCAATATAATAAAGTGTGCTTAGCTACAAACTCCAACTTTGCCGCAGTTTGAATTACATACGCGTCTCTTTTAGCGGGGACAGACCGGCAGCAATTTACCTTAAGCTCGACCTCCGACGTAGACCAAATCGTCAACAAATGGAGCGGCGGCCATCTTGGAAAGCCGCGTCTTTAAGCTCCTCTTACTAAAGCAAAGCATTATGGGGCACGTAGTGCCGGGATGTATTATTGGCAAAATCAGAGAATACACAGTGTGTATTACTTATTATGTGGGGATGGTGTTATACGCATTTGAGCAGGCCATATTACGGCACTATATTTATACTCTGGATAAAAAATAGGCTAGGAAGTCCTGTTGCTGTACTAATGAGTTTGGGGACATTATATGGCACTTAGTATCAAGATGCTTACCTGGACAAGCCGATCAGTGCACGGTTTATAACACTTCTTGTGTAGCATGTGCTTATATGCACTGTAGCAGGTCCTTTTGGAGTACTATTTTTTATTGTTTACACTCTAGATAATTCGGACAGGCTATTGAGTCCTGTCACTGTACTATTAAATTTGAGGATCAAATACGCTTCCTTTTGTAGTAACACTTTACAACATCAGCAGAGCATTTTGTGTGGTTGACAGTAAATAGAATTGACCATTTGAAATTATTTTCCCCATGAGCTTTCTCTACAAAGTGTTCAACTATTGGGGCTGTCATGATCTTCTTTTTAATGCGTGACCTGTGCTGGCTCATTCTGAGATTGACTTGCTGGTTTGTTTTTCCAATGTAAATCTTTTCTATGGACATATCACATAGACAACATTTTTTGTCTTGCAATTCGTAAAACGTTGATGTTTCCAATTAACACCTGAGTGATTAAACTCTTTCCCCTCGATTGTATTGGGACACGCCACACAGTTCCCACACCTGTGGTGGCCTTCCATTGGTTTAATATTCCAAAGGGACAATAAGTCGTTTTTCCCCTTTGGTATTGCGATGTCCCCTCTTATAATTTGCTGGCCTATGCTTTGGTTTTTTTAAAAGCAAAAATGGGTCGCGGAAAGGGACATTCTAACCCTTCGAGAAGGTGCCAATTTTTAAGTACCGCCTGTCTGATTTTGTGTATTTCTGGACCATAAGGTGTCACACACACTAATCTGTCTAACTCTTGTTTCTTTCTCCTCTGGAGGAGGCATTCTTGAGGTGTAAATCGAGCCCTTTTAAATGAGTGTTTTAAAAGTTTTTTAGGATAACCCCTCTGTATTATTTCACCACAGAAGGTTTGGGCATGGTCATAGTAGTCGCTCAACTCCATGCAGTTTCTACGTATTTGCAGAAGCTGCCCATAAGGCAGATTCACTTTGAGGTTTCTAGGATGGGCACTTCTATGATGCAAGATGGTGTTTTTATCAGTAGCTTTCTTGTATAGCGATGTAATCCACAACTTCCAGGATGCCTTGCGAAACCGGAAGTGGGGCGTAAACCTACACACGGGACCGACATTGCGATTGACTACAACGCTTGGGAAATCAATCCCCTCTGATTGAAGCGGGTCCGTAAAAAATACCTCAAAATTAGAGCCCACCCGCCCTCCTCGATCCCTACACTCCAAGCAGCCGACAACTAACAAGTCAGACTGCACGGCGCCCCCCAGACAAACCTCCGTGACCCTAATCATAAATTCACGGTTTTATGTGGATATTTGTGTTCCGCCGGGAAATTCCAAAAATTCAGCTTTAAATCATAGAGCTTTCTGTCCTGATGAGAACTCCCCCACCAGTGTGAGTTCGAAACGCGTAGACAATTGATGCCATCTAAACAAAAGGAGGAATTTAAAACTTGTTTAAAATTTTATTGATGGAAATGTATTGATTTTTATGGCTTACTGTGAATATTGTAATTCCAGTGTATGTATATATATGTGTATATATATGTAAAAATGTGTTTGGCTGTGTATGTATGAGGGTACGATTGTGTTTGAACGTTTGAAATTTGATAATCTTTGAAGTGTGTAAAGATGTGTATGTTAGCATTTTTGTAAAATTTGTATATTATGTAGAGGAGGTCTTGTATTGTGTAATGATTTGGTGAAATAATAACGAAATGACTTTTTTGAAACAGAAAAAATAAAACAAAAAGATTCATTCAGATTTGATTGTTCAATGGACCATAGTGTCTAATCCATATGGTTTCCAAGATTGAGAAGAAATAATGAAACAGTAGTGACATTATTTTGTTCATTAGTAATTCAAACTGCGGCAAAGTTGGAGTTTGTAGCTAAGCACACTTTATTATGTTGGCAGGTACCGTGTGATAACTAAGGTCGAACCAGCTGGCGAGTGAAGAGCTGGTATAGAATTATGATCAGGTACTCTTTCGATTCACGTTATGGGAAGCATGGGAATTTAATATTAGGTGAGTACACACACAATTCCTACAATTGTACCAATCTTGTTCCCCCATTAGTTCGTTGCAGTACCTTGTTGGGATTACAAAATAAACCTCGAGCTGGCGAAAGCTGTTATCTTCAGCCGAGTCTAATACCGCTGAGGTATGTTGCCCACGCAGATAATGTTAATAATGTGCACATTGAAACTGAGCATGCTGTCCGAGAGTATACTTCTAATTGGCACTATGTTTTTGACAGAACCCGCCCCGAATTACCGAATGGCAGAATAAATATTGCTCCCACGAGAGACCTTGTAAAGTTAAGTTGAGGTAGGAGCTCATTATTTCTGTGAACTGTTCCCAGTTTGTATGTCCATGATAAACAAAGACGTCCTCACACAAACGATAACCTTTGTTTTTGTAGGGAACAATTAACCCTGTTGAACTTAATGAGTCACAACCTTGAAAATAAGGAGACAGATAGAAAGGTCGATTTGATCCTTCCTTCGAAACCTGGGAGGTTCATGAATCAGTTTGTTACATGTACACATAAAGTTCTTGCAGTGCTTTTTGAGATAGGTTGAAGGCGTTTAGGTTTTAAATAAAACTTTATTGTTTTTTTACATCTTACACAGAAAAGTTACAAAGCCCTGATGAGAATCCGGGAACTTGTTTTCCCTGGATTTGAAACGCGTCGGCACACCTACGGGAGCAAATAATATCATTAACAGTGGAAACTAGCATGTGCTAGTGCAAGAAGTAATCGTTGTTTTGGCGATTGTGTTCCCATTTATGACTTTGTCGTTTTCTTTTTGGATATAGATTCATCCCATATAAAGATAAAAACATAAATGTATGATGTTTGTTTGTTTGATATATTGTTTTTTGAGATATGTGATGTTTATTTAAATAAATGTTTTGGGAATCTATACTACTATTATAAAGAGAGAACAGAAACCTTTTGGCAAGGTAAACTCGGGAACCACAGCGCCAAACCTCACACCCAATACATTGTTGTAATCCTCGGAGTGTGTAGATGGACATAGGCTGCATAAAATAAAAAAAAACGTAAATTAAAAAATTTAACTTTAAAAACAAAGTAGTCCCCTAAAAGTAGCGCCGGCCGCGATGTCCGCAATGTGCGTGATGACGACAGGCGGGGAGAAGCAGTGACGAGCAGCAAGGAGTGGCGGTGAAGTCCGGAGCGCGGGGAAGAGCGGCGGCTCAGGTAAGGCAAAGGCAAAGACGAGGCGGGAGGTGGGAGGCGGAGGCGGGAGGCGGGAGGGAGGCGGGAGGGAGGCGGGAGGCGGGAGGCGGTCTGGGCAATGTCGGGGCAGGCGGGGGCCAGGGCGGGAGTGCACCCAAGCCTGAAATGTTGCCCCCAGCCCCCTTCTGCCCCGGACAACGCTGCCGCAATCCGGAAATGCTGCCCCCAGCCCCCCTCTGCTCCAGGCAACGCTGGGGCGGGCTGCTAGTGTAATATATGTTTGTAAATAGCATTGTATATTAATGTAATTACTTGAATGTACAGTTTTTTCTCCCTTTTTTGCTTGAAATACGAAAAAAATAGACCTGAAAAGAATCTTAAAGTAGAAAGGTATAAATAAAAATACTGGGTCAAACTTAATTATTTTGGGTTTGGTCTTTGTAAGTTCTCTTAATAAATAATTGTGGTGGAAGCAATTTTTGTTGTTGTTCTGATATAATATGCTCCAGCCTACCCCATGCCCCACAAGTACCTAACTCCTTAGTTTCATAAAGTTCTGTGAGTGTAAGCCTAGAAATTATCTAAAGTAGATTTGTGTTAAACTCTCTTTGCTGGGTCTGGACTTTAGAGTGCGCTTTAATATGTGCGATTCTCATCTCTCTTAACTCATCCAGGATCTGCTGGAGCATTTCCCCCAGTTGGTTTTTCAATGGTAACATTGATATAATTGAAAATTCATTGGACTGTAAACAGGGCCGGACTGGCTACCAGGCAGTTGTGTGTGCTGCCGAGCAGGGGGATGCTTTCGTTGATGGGGACCTGTGTGTGCAAAACGAAATTCGTTTTGCTTTTTTTTTCCAAAGCGCACGCAGGTCCCCATCAACGAAATACGCCCACAGCACGGAGAAATCATCCCCCTGTTCGGCAGCACACACAACTGCCCGGTAGCCAGTCCGGCCCTGACTGTGAAGCCCCAGTGCTTATAGATTGAGTGATAACTGACTGTCTCTCATTGCTTTTTGAGCCTCTATTTCCTCATGAGACTCCGATATTGATTGCACAACAGTCAGGTCTAGACGCAATACTTGTTGAATTTTAACCTCTGGTGCCTTAGTTCAAGGTGTAATTTTACCCCCTCCCAGTGCTTTGGATCTGAACAAAGAATATGGAGGCGTTTTTCCTGTATTTATTACATCTGGAGCTCAGATGGAGGTTAAGGTATGAGTGCAATTATTTGGTCCTGATGTGAACTCCCCTCCATGGAGGATCCTCTCCTACTATTGTGCTTCATCTGGAATTGATAGAAGCTGCTCAGACATATCTGACAACAGCCTCTCTTTGGCATTCTGAAAACCTGCTGAGTCAGAGTATATCTCACTAAAACGGTTGGCGCTCGCGTTTGACCTGCTGACTTTTTTCTAGCCCAATTGGTGCTTTGAATAGTTTGGGCTGTACCTTTAATGCGGTACACATCTTCATATTGCATTTCTGTATGTGTGCAATTGATAGGAGAAACTCATGGCCCCATGTTGCTCAACAGGTCTGATTGCATCAGAATGACCGCCTCCTTCACGCAATTCAAATCCCTACTCAAAGCCTTCTTCCTGGAATGCTCCTCTGTTTAACGAGAACTCCGCCTGTTGGTGAAATCCGATATCTCTCTTGATCGAGAACCGATTGTTTCGCTCTTGAACTCCGTCCCATTTTGCGCCCAAGCTGTTGTTTTACAGACTCTAACTCTTACCTATTGTTCCTGATTCCTGTTTTCTATGTTTATTTCTCCTGTTGCATTTCCCTATTTGCTGTGAAGCGCTCTGATACCCTCGGGTCCACCCAGCGCTATACAAAACTTCAATAAATAAAAAATAAAAAATAAATAAATACATTGCATGATTATTACAATTTGAGACCTACTTCTATTTGATGAGATGTGGGTGAGCTGATGTTTACTGGGACCGTGACAAAAAACTCCAACACAAATAATGGCTTCAAACATTTATTTCCATGTTGAGCCTTCCTATTATGTTTGGACATTCTGTCCATCATAGTACATGTACTTAAAGAGAAGAAATTCCGCACAATGTGAGTGCGTCACCGACTCCCAGCCACTGTGTTTTTGATTTCTGCTCCATCCTCATCCTCCTCCTCCTCCATTGGGTCCTGCTCATCATGGGCCACATCCCACCGGACATTTGTCCATACACAGATGTTGTGGAGAATATCTCATAATAGAATGATCTTGCAGACCACAGTGGGCAAGTATAGCAATCTCCCTCCTGACATGTCCAGGCATCTGAACCGAGACTTCAGCACACCAAAGGTTCTCTCCACAATGCTGTGGACCTTCAACAGTGCCTGGCTGTAGTGTTGTTCCTGGTGAGTTTTAGGATGCAATATTGGGGATATGACCCATGGAAGAAGACCATATCCTTGGTCAGCTGCAAGTTAAATAGAAATTACAACTGACAACAACAGAATGCATCACACATAGAAAAAGGAAAAACGAGGATAAATAAAGATATTTCTCCCCGTTGCGCCTCCCTTACACCTCCCCTGGGGAGGCGTAAGCTTTTGGCACTGCCTCAAATTTACGATTTCTTGTCAATCTGGGGCAGTGTCAAAAGGCCATGGATGTTGCTGGGAATGCCTCCAGCACCACCAATTGCACGCCCCTTTAACACAGAAAGGGTCTGATATTTACCAGGCAGCATTAAGCCCAAAAAAGTGGCTTAGCGCAGCCTGATAAATATCACGCAGGCTTCTGTGCCAAGGAACGTCACAAAAAGTGACGGTCCGATGGCACAAGGGACCTCATAAATGAGGCCCTGTGTATGTAGATTGTAAGACATATGTGTGTTTTGTACTGTTGGTGTCACAATGCTATCCAGTATAGACACTTACACATGTCTGGGGCCTACACTGACAGAACATGCCTTATATGGCCTTTCCACATACTTCTACCTGCGTTGGTCCAGTAACTTTGGTCAACATAGAATTATATTGCCATGTATGACCCACTTGCTCAGGTCCACAGTACTTGTTCTCACACCATTGATTTTGTTGAATTTTGACTGATGCCAAGAGCAGGTACACCATAGAGGAGACACTAATCCCAGACTTTTCTCTTGAATTGCCTTTGTAATCTTGTTGGCTTGTCTGTCATGCCACATGGTTTCATTAGTGAATCGTTATCCAGAGCAGTTGCTGTTCCATCCATCCAGACAGAGGGGCGATCTGTCGCTACTGCCATTGACAGATTAGTAAGTGCATGACAATTTGGGAAATCATTGTGTACACAATGCAGTACGTTTTTTCCCACTCTGTACACATGACATGGTGGCCCAGATATTTGGGTACAGTGCACTGTGCAGTGTAGCAGCGCACCTGTCTGTACTGCACTGTGTCACTGAGAAAAGGCAGTTGTGCATAGTATTTAGGCCATGCCGTACTTTCCTCACATTTCAGCCTACTCTGGCACACAAAGTGCAGACTAGCACAAACACAGGCACACTTGCACCATGGACCTCAGGCACTTGCATTACATATTGAATTGCCTTTTTGCTGGAGGGGCCACCTACCTGCACATGATGAAGCCTCAGAGACCTGATCATCTATGTATGTGTGCCACAGAATGCAGCACACATAGGAAGCAGGACTGATTTGGATGACTTCAGTTGTATTTCCTTATTTCACATCACCTGAGCAGACCAAGTGATTTGTCACAGTTCTGAGTTCATCTGGTGTAGGATACATGACATACCTCATGAATAATGGGATTTGCATGTAGACACTCCCACACCACCCATGAACACCTCGCTTGCACACAGTGATGATACACTGCATTTTGCCCAGAGTTGCATTGCTCTTCAGCCTGGATAGCTTGATTCCAGTGGCATGGAGAGCACGGGACTCACGTCTGAGCATACCCGTCCCACTCGGGGTGACAAATGCAAAACAACAGGTGATGGACAGAATGCAGAACAATGGCATACATTCACCCCAGTACAGAGATCTGGGCCTAAATCCATCGTTTTTTTGCTCACCATGCCTTTCCAGTTTGAACCCAGCCATATGCAAATCAGTCTTGACCCTGTGCCCCATGGGAACAGTCCAGCCCGAACTGCTAAGCCAGGTCCTCCCTGGACTGGAAACAAGCATCCAAGGACCGGTTTCGGGCTTTCAGCCCTCTTCAGCCTGGATAGCTTGATTCCAGTGGCATGGAGAGCACGGGACTCACGTCTGAGCATACCCGTCCCACTCGGGGTGACAAATGCAAAACAACAGGTGATCGACAGAATGCAGAACAATGTCATACATTCACCCCAGTACAGAGATCTGGGCCTTAATCCATCGTTTTTTTGCTCACCATGCCTTTCCAGTTTGAACCCAGGATGGGTATGCTCAGACGTGAGTCCCATGCTCTCCACACCACTGGAGTCAAGCTATCCAGGCTGATGAAGGCTGATAGCCAGCAACCGGTCCTTGGATGCTTGATTCCGGTCCAGGAAAGACATGGCTTGGTAGTTCGGGCTGGACTGTTCCCATGAGGCACAGAGTCAAGGCTGATTTGCATATAGCCATGTCTGACCTGGGGTGGTGTGGAGTGCAAAAAAACGATGGATTTAGGCCCAGATCTCTGTACTGGGATGAATGTATGACATTGTTCTGCATTCTGTCCATCAATTGTTGTTTTTGAATTTGTCACCTCGAGTGGGTTGGGCATGCTCAGACGTGAGTCCCATGCTCTCCACACCACTGGAGTTAAGCTATCCAGGCTGATGAAGGCTGATAGCCAGAAACCGGTCCTTGGATGCTTGATTCCGGTCCAGGAAAGACATGGCTTGGCAGTTCGGGCTGGACTGTTCCCATGAGGCGCAGGGTCAAGGCTGATTTGCATATAGCCATGTCTGACCTGGGGTGGTGTGGAGTGCAAAAAAACGATGGATTTAGGCCCAGATCTCTGTACTGGGGTGAATGTATGACATTGTTCTGCGTTCTGTCCATCAATTGTTGTTTTAGCATGTGGATGACAGCCATCAGCTTGACCTGTGGAGGGAAGTTGATGGGCCTGGCATTTGGTGGCTGGAGCCTTGGTACTATCTGGATTAATGGTTCTAATATGGACTCCCTCCTGAGTCGGTGGTATGTGAAGACCTCATCCTCCCTGAGGTCAACTAGGTCTGCTGGTAAAAAATGCGCTCCCTTCTCTTGCACTACCTACATGGTAAGGGTGGCGGTGGAGGTCTCCTCACAACTCCCAGCTACAAAATAAGCACCTCTGTGTTGTAGTTGAGCTTGTGAACCATCACTTCCTATTACTTGGTTGGATCATCATCTGTAAACCTAAATGTAAATGTACATGTATTTATATAGCGCAAATCACCGACACGGTATCTAAGCGCTTGCTTAGGGAACCCGTCCTTGTATTCCCCTGTGAGATACCCCGACAGGGTATTCACAAGGTGAAAGCCAGGCATCCCGCCGCGAGGGGCCATAGTGGAGATTAAGCCCAGAGTCGCAGAGTGTGACCCCGTGAGTCGAGTAGGCACCGGAACGAGAATTATCGAGTCCGTGGGATTTATGAGCCCGAGACCCGCCGAGGCGGGGAATCGAACCCTGGTCCACAGCCGATCTCAGCTTCCGGGTCTGCCGCCTCTAACCACTGAGCCACGCTTCTCTCACTCATCTAATCAAGTTTGTATTCCATGTAAAAGTGTCACAGAAAAACATAGGAAAGAGGTCAATAGACCTCGGCGCCCCTGGAAAATGCTCACCCCTACTCTGTAGGCAGGAGAAATTCCTTGGTTTCCATGATGGAGGCAACAATGTTGTGCGACTAACTGCTGCACTTCTCACCATCTCCCCATGGCTCGATTGCGTGGTCTTCAATTGTTCAGTCTGAGCCTGGCCAACTGTTTGCTGTGCTCGGAACACCTGGAGTTGTTGCTTTGGACCGTGACTGGGGTTTCCTCATTGCACTTGCTATTGTCTGGCTTGGGACGGTGGCTGTGACGGTGCTGAGGAGAACTGCTTGGCTTCCTGATTTCGAGCAGAGGCGGAAAAACGGGGAAGGCACAGACTGCTGGACTCTCCGTCGGTGGTGTGGTGCTCGCAGAAACAACCAGCCCGCGGAGGCGAGTAGAACGAGTGCAAACTCGAGGCAGCATACTGGTCTCGGTAAACCGAGACGTGAAATTGAAGCAAAGAAAGTCGTAATGAAGAATACACCACAGGCAGAAGGTGGATCCGCACAGCCCTCTGTCAAAGTTGTTTTCTCTTTCTTTGGTGGTGGATCCCCAAATGAATAATTTGCAGGCAGAGGAGAAGGGGGATATGAATCCAATACAGGAAACCACGGACAGAATTATGAGCAATAAGGGTGCTGTGGGCATAACAACTCAGGAAGTGGCGGCTGATAAAGATAGTACTACCGTGCCACCCCATCTGACTGTTACAAGTTTGGGCTGTCCGGGTCAATGGGGGGTCAGAATAAAACCTCTTAAACTACACCCAGCTGATTACTGAGGATTATTCAGTGAAGGAGCAGATGGCAAGGAAACAGGAAGAACGAAGAGGGACGATGGTGACATGAAATCCAATGCACCTTTAATTACAGGGTCTGCTAGCACCATATTTCAGCAAAGGTGAAAGAGAAAGTGTTCTCTTTAACAGTCGATTCAGACTCTGTTAGGCAAGAAAACCCTTCCTCAAGCAGTGAGGATTTTTCGGACTCCAACAGCAGTACCTCAACAGAGGAGATACGACAGACACAAAGGAAGAAATCTTCCAAAAAGAAGAAGAGGAAAGAAAATCAGAAGGTGAGTAGCGGACAAAAACTAAAATGGGACTATTCGGATACCCAGATAACTCCTCAGGAAGATGGTGTAAATGATAGCTTAAATATTGGTATACAGTCTAAGGAAACTTCACTGACTACCAGCTTTTTGTCTATCAAACAAATGTAAGAGGAAACTAGGAATGCTAGACGTAGAGCAAGAATCACCTCCAAGAAATTACATACAGGGATCCTGAAGCTGAACAACACATGCAGAGAGATTGCTGAGCAATTAACAACTGTTGAAGTGATGGAGCGGGATAGAAAACAGAATTCTGTTTAAACTCGCAAAGTCACATTTCCATAACATGAATAATAAAATTAATGATTTGTGAGGTGTTGTGCTAATTCAATTTAAATTAAACTTTACACATGGGTGGACTAACATATGTGCTCATAAACGTGCATAAGTGTTGCATCTTTTGTTCGTGCAAAATAATAAAATAATTTGTTGTTTTCGTTTTTGTCATTACTAACTGCAGCAAACCTAAAAGAGGCATGTGGTTATTTTTGCTTTCCTTGTCTATGTATTGTCATTTCTACTATTCTAGGTGCACTTAAGGTTTCATGGATTTTATGAAGACTGGTAGATATAAAATGCTGCTTTATTTGTTTGCAATTGCTAGGTAACATTAGACTAATTGGGAGGGTTAATCATTTAGAAAACGAAGGGTGGTTACAGAATCAACATTATTTCTTACATTAATACTTTTCTTGTGTTTGTTTTATACTAGAAAATTAAGTTGCCTGCTTTTGGGCCTAACTTGCTCGAGTTTGCTAAAAGCTGAATTTTACTTCTACGAGAATCACGAGATGCCCATTTTGAAAAAAGTGTTCACTAAAGCTGCATTCATTGAGCAAATCTGACGCGTTGTCATCATTTTGTCGGACGTGGCCAAGGTCAGAAACCGGTAGAAAAGAACAATTTGTCAGCTCTAACTTGGCACCCGCGGAAGTGTAATGGACGCAGCGAGAACAGTGATTTACAATTGTTGCAAATCAAGGAAGCTCCAGATCACGTTTGGAAAAGACAATGGTCCTTAAGAAATGTGACCTAATGGAAGTTTTGAAATGTGGGTGACATGTCACTTGTCACTCTTAGCCAATGGGACATCGTCGTTTTCAGAAAACTTTCCTTTACTTAGATTAGCTAGCATAGAAAGGTATAAAAAGTCATGCCCTTAGGGATGGGCTGGCTGCTGCTTTCTGACTTTCCGATGAGGGTGAAGTGCTGCTGGACTTTGCGTGGAGCACGTAAGAATCCTCAAAGAACTTTACTATAATTTCCTTTTATTTAGCTTAGCTAGGGACTTAGGTTTTAGAAATGTTAAACTTCTAAAATTTTACTCAAATTATGATTCTCTTGCTTAAAACTGTATTCTTCTCATGAATCTTTTCAAACATGCTTACTTTAATGCTAATAAAATTGCATTTATAAAACTATATTTTGAAATATCATAAATTAGTTAATAAAATCTTACTTTTGACAAACAAGCTGGTCTTGATTATTCAGAAGTGCAGGTTGCCATTAGCTAGATGCCATCGCCAAATGGTGGTCAATTAAATAATTAGAATTTATTCAAATGATATTTTTACTGCAGAATGTATATAGATGTATATAATTTGTATATAAAGTATATTTAGGTTTAATCTGACCACCTGATTCAGTAGGCCCAAATATGTCATGTTAGTAAATGGGTCCATGAGTTAGTGTAGAAATTTATTTTATAGGTTATAGAGTTGGGTAGCGTTGCTTATGACATATTTTCTATAGGCCGCTGGATCAATTCTCTGGTAGCAGAAATTGATGGTTGCTAAGGGTAACCAAGGTAATATGTTGGTTGCTAAGGGCTACTAAAGTGTTATGGTATGGAAATAGGATCGATGTTTTAACACATGTTGAGTTTGTTTTTCGTGCTATCTGTAAGCTATACCGGTATAGATTGTGTGACGAGAAGTTAGTCACGCAAGTCATCTGTTCTGTTTGCAGTGATATCGCCGAGTATCACAAGTGGTATCGCCGTGTACCACAGGTGTTGTCGCCGTGCAACACAGTGTTAGGGCTAGGTGCGAATCTTGTATAGTGAGGATTGCCTAAGAAATTACCACCCCTTGTTGTAAATATTTTTGTCCACCCTAAGCGTGGAAGGGTATACTCAGATGTGAGTCCCTTGCTCATTGCACCATCAGGATTCAAGCAAGCCGGGCCGAAGACGGCTGAAATGCCAGAAACCGGTCCCCGGAAGCTTGTTTCCTTCCCAGTGTAAGAATTGGCTTTTGTAGTCTGGTCTGCCCTGTTCCCATGATGCACTGGGCCAGGGACAGACTAATTTGCATACAGCCAGGTTCTGAAACTGGGATGGTGCAATGAGCTAAAAAACGGTGTTGGATCTAGCCCTGATCTCTTGACTGGGTGAGAGTTTTCTGCTTAATTCAGAGACTCTGTCCATCACCACTCCTTGTTGTAAATATTTTTGTCCACCCTAAGCGTGGAAGGGTATACTCAGATGTGAGTCCCTTGCTCATTGCACCATCAGGATTCAAGCAAGCCGGGCCGAAGACGGCTGAAATGCCAGAAACCGGTCCCCGGAAGCTTGTTTCCTTCCCAGTGTAAGAATTGGCTTTTGTAGTCTGGTCTGCCCTGTTCCCATGATGCACTGGGCCAGGGACAGACTAATTTGCATACAGCCAGGTTCTGAAACTGGGATGGTGCAATGAGCTAAAAAACGGTGTTGGATCTAGCCCTGATCTCTTGACTGGGTGAGAGTTTTCTGCTTAATTCAGAGACTCTGTCCATCACCACCCCTTGTTGTAAATATAAGAAATTAGAGCAGCATGAGAATAGGGACAAAGCGCCTTCCATAAAACTCACTGTGATAAGAGTATTAGGTATATTCGAGCTTGAATGAAGGGTAGAGTAATGTCGGTGCATGATTACCTATAAACAGGTTAGAGTCCTGTAAGGGTACATGTTTTATATCTATAAACAGGTTAGAGTCCTGTACGGATAACGTCGTTATTTTGCTAACGGTACATGATTTCTATAAACAGGTGAGAGTCCTGTACGGATTTCATGTGTGTTTGAATTTAGGGAATTTTCCGTGTGAAAGTGCGAGTTTGATTTGTAATTTATGTTCAAGTGGAACTTTCGAACTGTCACTTCGCGGTGCGTTCAAAGGAAAACGAGTTCATAATTTTACGTGTTAGAAGGGTGGGGTAAGAGTTGCTCTACTGACAATTGAAAATTATCCTTAGTGAGAATAGCGCCGACTATTCCGAAGTGTGGATACTTGTATGTATGAAAACTATCCTAAATAGTGAAACAAACAGATGAGTCCTTATTGTCATTGTTTAGAGAATTAATTTACACTGAAAAGTGTTCTTAAAATGGCGCTGTGAAAAGATTTTGTGAAGGAGGGGTAAGCGCTAGGAGTGAGAAACGAGAAACCGCAGCTGCTGTGTACGTCACAGAGCCGCGCTGGGATTGGGTGACCTACGTCACAAGCTGTACTCTGATTGGTTCTTGAGTCTCTGACGACCTGTAAGCTGATTGGTCCTTCAGAAAAACTCCATTTTTATTTGTTGAGCAAAAAAGTGACGTAGCTCAACTGTCATTGGATTGTTGGTGTGTTTCGCGCACGGATTGGTTGCTTTTGCGGAACATTACGGAAATATTTTACGAACAATTTTGTGAATTAAATTTAACTCTTAAAAATGAGTTATCATTTTAAACATGTTGAGAAAAAGCCAACATTTTTTCAGAAACGTAAAAATTTAATTTCGCCTGACAAGAAAATTGAAACGCGAGGTGGTAAATTACTTCATAAGTACAAAACACCTGCAGCGTACATGGAAGGTGAATATGGATATCATACTGTTTTATGGTTTGATAGTTGGAAACACTATACAAAGAATGATGGCGTTCTGACTTGGCCTGATGATGGTTCATTTAATGTAAAAGTTCTGAGAAATTTGCGAGAGAAAATGAATGCTCTTAGTCCAAAACCGAGACCAACTCAATTTGAAGCTTTAGTTGAGTGGGAGGATGAGATGTATCAGTTACAAAGGGAAGCTAGCGGAATTAAAAGACTTACTAAAACTCCAGTTTGGAGAAGAGAAACTCATGAAGACAGGTTGCGAATGTGGAGACAGGGAAACATGAGCGAAGGATTGTATTTAATTCAAGAAATGGTTTTGGGTACTCCTGTTGGGAAAGCTAATGAAAAAAGAAATAGTGCTCCTTTAGAAAGCGAATCTGAAGATGCAGTTATGGAAGAAATATACACTACAGCTAGAAAGAATCAGCCTTTGAGACCTCCTAGATCATGGTCAACTCCGGTGGTTTCTACAGAAACTTCACCGAGTCGACCTCCAATTAACGAAGCTCCAAAACTTTATCCAAATAATTGTGAAATCATTGAAACTCCAAGAAGACCAGAATTTGATAATGTTCGGAATGAAGGTAGACATTTTTCAATGACTCCAAGGGCAAGAGAAGCTCCAAAAGAATATACAAGAGAAACTAGAAATGTTGAGGCTGTTGATTCTTCTGAATATTTAAGATCTAAGGAAGAATTAATTCGACAAATAACAAAAGGCATGGAAGCTGTGACAGTTCCAGTAACAATTGGTCCTGTTCAGCCTGTTTTTGAACAAAGAGAAACAAATAAGACAGGGTTGACTATTCCTTTAAATGCAGAAATTCAGAAAGTTGCTGAAAAATTTTATTCAGATATATCTGAAATAAACTCTTAAAGATCGAGAATGCCAGATTTAACTTTTAATGAGGATTTATCTCCTAAAACACCGATGGGTGCAGAATCTGATGTAGGGAGTTCTGAAATCAGGGTGACCACACCGAAACTTGATGTGGCAAAATTAAAAGCAAATATTGAGGAATTAATAATTGGAACCATTGGTCCTGATAGTTTAAATTACTATCGAGATGATGAACTATTGTTCATTTGTAAAAGTATTCAATGGAAAACGAAGAATAAATATGATCAGTTAGAAGAACTAGCAGCTGAACTTGAAATTGATGTAAGTAAACAAAAGAATTTTGCAAAACATTACAGATTAGACTTTTCAGAAAATGACATTGAGAGTTTGAACTCAATGGGAAGAATACTGCACATAAAAGATTTAATTGTTTATATTAAAAAATTGGGAGAACTGAATAAGTGGAGAGTGAAATGGACGAAAAAGAAGGAAGAGGAGAAATTGGAAAAACTATCAAAACAATTTCCAATGAGAGAGATTGCAGGGGGAGGATATGTTCATGTCCCATGGTCAAGACAGGACATATTACTGTTCACAAATGATTTTCCGAAATTAAGGGAGAAGCCAGTAGAATGGTATAGGCAAGTAGATAGGTTTATCAAAGTCTCAAAAGTTTTATGGATTGATCTGGATGGATTTTTCGACATTGTCGTCCCATCAGATCTTTGGACAGAATGCAAAATATCAATAAGTTGGCCAAAAACAGAACCTGAACGAAACAAAGAAACAGGTGCTCCAAATCCCCTTGTAATGGATTTTTACGAAAAAGTAATTTACTGGTTGAAAAATAAAATTCCACCCAAAGAAGTTGATTGGGTTAAAATAGAAAGGACAAATCAGGAAACAAAAGAATCAGTTCATTCTTTTTACGAGAGGTTACTATTAATTTTTAAACAATACAGTGGCTATGAAAAACTGGATGAAAAAGATATGAGTCATTTTGTCTATAGATTTGTTTATGGCCTAAAACCTGAAATTGCAGACATGATCAGGAACAGCATTGTTGGATGGCAAGCACTTTCTGTTGATGATATATTGAGAAAGGCTAAGTATTGTAGCGATGAATTGGAAGTGAGACAAAAGAAGCTCAAAGAAAAAGCCATGTGGGCTCAGGTAAAAGTGGCTGAGCAACAGATTGCCAGCATGGGTAACAAGAACACAAATTTTGTTCAAACTGGAAATACGAACCAGATACAAGGAAAGTTTAAAGGTAATAATTTTGCAAGAAAATTGAGTCCAAAAATTGAAGAGTTGAAACAAAGATTGCCTTGTTTTAATTGTGGCGAAATTGGGCATTGGAGAGACGAGTGTCCTAAACCTCCTAAAAATGTAAAGAATCCATTATTAAATCCACAGATGCAGAATGATGTTGACCTGCAGCAACAGCTACAGATGCAACAGGGGTTAAACGAGTTAAACATTCAGCGACAGTTGCAGCAACAGGTGAATAACCGTCAGAATCAATTGCCACAGCCACCATTTCCGAATTGTGGGGGAGTTCAAAAATATAATTCTGGTGTGGGATTTCAAGGAAATGAACAGGTAATAAAACCACAAAAGCAGCAAAGGGTACAAATGCAAAATGCTTCACAACAATTTTTGTTAACAGAAAGCCAAGATAGTGATTCTGATGATTATTGCTGACGGTGCCCGAGAGAGGAGGAAGAGTGTGTTGTTGGAGCCACTCTTGAGGTTGACCAGTCTGGTCCATTTGTAAATGGGAAAGTTAATGATGTAGACATCACTTTTCTAGTGGACACTGGTGCTACCCGTTCTACTGTTAGATCAGTGGAAATTGAAAACCTACCTCTCTCTGGGGATACCATCCAAGTTGTTGGAGTAAGCAATCAACAAATTAAAACTGATTTGACTGATCCAGTTCCAGTTGAAATTGGAAATTTCAAAGACAAAGACAGGTTTGTGGTTTGTAACAGTAGTCCAGTGAATTTATTGGGCAGAGACATACTGTGCAAAATGAATTGTAGAATATATTGTTCTCCCGATGGGGTTGAGTTACAAACAATGGAGGAAGATGGTTTGTATAGGATGACAATGATGATGATGGAAACAGAAGAAACAAAATTGTTTCCTGCATTTGAAAGGAAAGATTTGCCTGAAGAACTCAAAGAAACAGTGAAATCTGAAATATGGGACTTTACTGGAAACGAGATGGGTCTGATGAAAAATGTCGATCCAGTCAAAATTGCATTGAAGCAGGGAATAGAATTTCCTAACATTCCACAGTACAAAATGAAAGCAGAAACAATTGAGGGTGTTATACCTGTGATTGAAAAATTCATCAAACAAGGTGTTTTAAATGGAGAGTAGTCCTTGTAATTCACCGATAATGGGAATTAAAAAGTCTAATGGAACATATAGGATTGTACAAGATTTGAGAAAGGTTAATCAGATTGTTGTTCCATGTTGCCCTGTGGTTCCAAATCCAGCAGTTATTTTGTATCAAATTCCACATGATGCGGAATGGTACACTGTCATTGATCTTTGCAATGCATTCTTTACTGTTCCTTTACATCCAGACAGTCATGAAATCTTCGCTTTCAGATTCCAAGGTAGGACTCTCGGATGGTGTAGAATCCCTCAGGGCTATACAGAAAGTCCTTCAATATTTAATGAGTTATTAAAAAGATCTTTGGAAAACCTAGACTTACCTGGTAGGTCTACGTTGGTACAGTATATCGACGATTTGTTGATAGCTGCTAAGACAAGAGAAAATTGTGTGACAGACACAATAATACTGTTGAATCATCTTGCAGATGAGGGACATAAAGTGTCTCCAGCAAAATTACAATTTTGCAAACAAGAAGTGAAATATCTTGGCCACAGAATTGCAATGGGAAAAAGGCAAGTGACAGTTGAGAGAATTAAAATGATTCAGGCAATGCAACCTCCAAGGACACAGAGACAGGTCAGAATGTTCTTGGGAATGGTTGGTTACTGTCGACAATGGATAAGTGGATTTTCAGTAATTGCGAAACCATTACAGAGATTGACAAAATCTGATGTAAAAGATCCAATTATTCTCAATGAAGCTGAGATGGAATCCTTTGAGAACTTGAAAAAGAGTTTATGTCAAGCTCCTGCTTTGGGTATGCCGAATTATGAGAAAGATTTTGAGCTGTATTGCAGTGAGAGAGAAGGATGTGCATTGTCTGTGTTGATTCAGAGACATGGAAATCTAAAGAAACCTATTGCATATTTTTCTGCAGTTCTTGATCCTATTGCAAAAGCATTACCCGGTTGTTTGAAAGCAGTTGCAGTTACAAGTGTCAGTCTTGAACAAAGTGAGGGAATCATTATGGGATTTCCTGTGAAAGTTTTTGTACCTCATTCAGTTGAAATATTACTGACAAGAGGTAAAACTCAGCATTTGACAAGTAGCAGATTGACAAAGTATGAGAAAATCATACTAGGAGCAGATAATGTTTCGATTTCAAGATGTTTAAATCTGAATCCTTCTACATTACTGCCTGATTCTGAAATTATTGATGATACTGAAATAGAACATGAGTGTTTGGATGTCATGGAATTTTGCACTAAACCAAGGCAGGACATAAAAGATGTACCTTTGTCTGAATCAGATGTTGTCTACTTTGTGGATGGCTCATGTCTGAGGACAGAGGGAGGTGTTTTAAAAGCATCATATTCTGTCTGTACAGTTGCAGATGTTGAAGAAGCATCATGTCTTGAAGGAATTCGTTCAGCTCAGGTGGCTGAATTGATTGCTTTGATTCGTGCATGTGAAATATCAAAAGATATAAGAGTTACCATCATTACTGATAGTCAGTATGGGTATGGAGTTGTGCATGATTATGGACAACTCTGGTCTCAGAGAGGCTATATGACATCAGCAGGGTCGCCAATTAAAAATGCAGTTTTCATTAAAAGATTAATTGAAGCAATACAGTTGCCGAAAGAAATCGCAATTGTAAAGTGTGCTGCGCACACTAAAGGAGTGGATTATATCTCAAAAGGCAATGCCTATGCAGATGAAACAGCAAAGTACTGCGCAAGAAAAGGTTGTGCATACAATCGGGAAAAGAGTAAAGAATCTGATTCAAATTCATTAATGCTAACAACAATTGTAGAAACATGGCATGAGATTAGAGACTTACAAAATGAAGCAGATGATGAGGAAAAAGATCTGTGGTTAAGATCAGATTGTAGACCACGTGATGAAGATGGAGTGTGGGTTTACAAAGATGGCAGAGTAGTCTTACCAAATTGCTTGATTGCTGACATGGCCAGATTATATCATGGTCCGGCTCATCTTGGAAGAGATTCTATGATCAGACTTTTCCGAGAGACTTGGTTCAATACTAAATTTAGAACGATTGCTGAATCTTTTTGTCAAAGGTGTTTATCATGCCAACAAATGAATCCAAACAGAAAATAAGTGGTGGGGACAGGAATAATTGGTCGAGAAGGTGGTCCTTTTACCAGGTTACAAATGGATTTCATTGAAATGCCCTTACACAATTGCTTAAAATATGTTCTTGTGATTGTTTGTTTATTTTCAAGATGGGTAGAAGCATTTCCTACACGACATTGTGATTCAATTACAGTAGCAAAACTGCTGCTCAGAGAAATTATCCCAAGGTACGGTTTTCCAGTCACTATTGAGAGTGATGGAGGAAGCCATTTTGATAACAAATTGATGAAACTAATATGTGAAGCTTTGAGCATTGAGCAGAAGATACACTGTGCATACAGACCAGAGGCATCTGGGGTAGTGGAACAGATTAATGGAACAATTAAAAACAGAATTGGAAAAATGTGTCTTGAAACAGGTGTAAAGTGGACAGATGCTCTTCCACTTGTTCTAATGTCATTGAGAAGTACACCAGATAAAAAGACAGGTTTGAGTCCTCATGAAATTTTGATGGGAAGAGTTATGAGGCAAGCTTTTGTACCTGTAGGCAAACTGTTGAGCATAAATGACAGTGCTATTTTGGATTACTGTAAAAGGTTATCTGATATAGTGACTTCTGTATCTAATCAGGTGGGAACTGAAGCACAATCAAATGAAAAAGTTTTGACACATGATCTGAGGCCTGGTGATTGGGTCAGAACAAAAGTACATCGGAGAAGAAATTGTCTGGCTCCTAGGTGGCAGAAGCCTAGGCAAATAATTCTGATCACTACTAATGCAGTGAAATGCAAGGGATTGAAACGTTGGATTCATCCTAGTCATACTATTCCAGTACCAACTCCTGAAAGTTCTGATGTTGAAAGTGATACTACAGATGATTCTGATTCTGAAGTAGAAGGTGAAACAAATCCAGATTCTGAAGATCGACAGGAAGGTCGACATCTGGAACTTGTGCCTGTGAATGGAAAACTGACAAGAAAAGACTTGGAAATTATTGAAATAGATTCTGAAGGTGAAGAGAATCTGTTAAAAGGAAAGATAACTGAGGATTCAGTTAATTCTGTTGGAAACAGAGAAGCGGAACAGAAAGAAGTTTCAGACCAGGAGAGTATCGAAAAACAGAAGTCAAGCTCTGAAGTAAGGAACGGAAATCCAAAGTCTGGGAAGTTGGAGGTAATTGAAGAAGAAGAAGAAGACGAATTACCAAGTACCAGTATTGGAAAACAAAGAGATGTTCCTGAAGGAGTGAAACTGCCGAATAGAGAAGTTCCTGAGTCGATTGAAATTTCAGACTACGAAACTGAAGAAAGTGACGTGGATGGTGAAAGTGAAAGCAAAAGGAAAAGGGCTTGGAAGTTAGAATCAAATGCTTCTGAACCAAGAAAGAAATTTGTGAGAAAAGCAGACTACTGGCCTGGTGGAAGATTGAGAGTCAGGTTGATCAAGAAACCAAAAGAGCAAGTTGAAGAAATCAGTAGTCAAAAGAGTCCTGGAAAAGAAGTTGGAGTTGGAAGGAAAATTGAAGTAGTGTCGAGAAAAGGAAAAAGGATAATAAGACCAAACCAAAAATACAAGTCTCCTGAGTGGACTTATTTAGTAATTCCACCTGTCATTGATATTTATGATAGTAGTCAGGAAGAAGACGAAATCGAGGAAATTAGTGACAACGATTGAAGTACATAATTGTTAATTTGGCAAAAGGCTGAAGAAATCTTGTTAGCTGACACAAGGTCGAAGAAAAACTGTTTAGTTGAAAAAGAACTTATTTGTGACATAAGGTCGAAGAAATCTTGTTTAGGGTTTTAAAAAATAAAAAAAAAAAAAAATATTTTAAAAGGGGGGTATAAATAAATAATTAGTTTTTTTTTAGAATTTTAAAATAAATTTTTGTTTTTCTTTTGGGGCAAAACTAACCAAAAATGCCTTATGTTAAGGAGAGCACTTCAAGGTGTTCTGTTTTCAAAAGATGCTGTAAGATGACTCTGGTGTGTCTGCTCATTTTAATTCTGCTCTGGTTAGTTTTAGCTGTGATTATCCCTTTAGAAATGAACAGAGAATTACACAAAGTTAACATGACAAGTAAAGCTTCAGTTAGTCAAATTAAAAATAGTGCATCTGCAAAAATTATTAATCATCAACCTAGCATTCATCAAGATAAATCTATTAGTGATTTTTCCAGCAATACATTCACAAAGCTTTTGAGTGAATATGTCAAGGTAATGAACGCAAAAGATTGTTATGTGTGCGTAAAGTTACCTGCTTCTGTTTCTGAGGGAGTGACATACAACATGCTTCCTCTTACATATGGTGTAACATGTAGTGTGTTAACTAGCTTATTTTATCAAACTGGACGCTTAGAATATTATTATTCAGATTTTGACGAGATTTTTGCGAATATAAAAATTGAGGGTGCTTTAAATAAGCATAAGAAAGCCAAACAGATGAGGGAATTTTTCCTTGTTACTAATGAACTCACTTAGGAGTATGCTTACAAGAATAATCTAACCTGCAAATTAAGTGCTGAGGGAAAGAAATTTTTGAACCTGGTTGAGGAAAGGAGAGCAATTTATAAAAGAAATGAATTAGTCAAGCAGACTAAGTCCAGGTTCTGGCAGAAAGAAGATGAGAAGTTAAATGGCAAAATGCTTGAAAATGTTGCAATTCACATAGACAAACCAGTTAGTGGAAAGCTTTGCATTAGAAGAGATAATACACTTTTTGATAATTACTTTGTGGGTGCAAGTAACTGTGAAGATACTTACCAGATTTTGGGAGGTTGGGGATTCAAAGGTGGAAAAGATCCAATCTTTCCTGGGATTTATTTTGTTTGTGGTGACAAGGCCTACTACAACCTTCCAGACCATTGGTATGGAACTTGTTATGTGGGAATTGTTTTTCCTAAAGTGTTTCATGTTGACAGAGATTCAGAAGGATTGTTCAAAATTCATAATTATGTAAATAGAGTCAAAAGAGAAACTTTCACAGAAGTTCTGGGAGACATTTTTCAAGCAGTAATACCTTTTGTTGGTATAACCCTAAATGCAGGGAGAATCAGAAAATTGTCCACAATTGTTGACAGATTATCAACAGACACAGCTGATGGATTCCAATTAGTGAATGTTGAGGTAATTGCAATCAGATCCATGGTGATTCAAGATCGCCTTGCTTTAGACATACTCCTAGCAAAAGAGGGAGGAGTCTGTGGCATTTTGCATGTGCAACATTGTTGCACATATATACCTGATGAAAGTAAGAACATTGAGATGTATATTAAGAACATTACACAGATGCATTCAGAGATAATTCCTTTAGAAGAAGATGATTTTACAGAAAAACTTTCAAAAAGATTCCAAACAATTAAAAATTGGTTCCATGACATTGGAAGTTCAATTCTTGGCAAGATTTTAGCACCTTTGATTATAATAATATTCAATTTTATTTTAACAAAAATTGGTTGTTTGCTGCATAAAAGAAAGAAGCAAATGAAAGAAAATAGAAGGATTTATAAACTCAAAAAGGAAGAAGAAAGGGAGATTGAGTTACAGGAGTTGCACAGAGAACGCTATGCCAATTCCGAGGATTTTGCAGACACAGGTTTTTAGGATTTACTGACTCAAATGAATTTGAATCATTTTCTCGGAAGTTTAAATTACCAAATTTTGGGTGGTGGTGTGGTGATTTGTTAATCACCAGATGAGGGAGTTGATGGAGCGGGATAGAAAACAGAATTCTGTTTAAACTCGCAAAGTCACATTTCCATAACATGAATAATAAAATTAATGATTTGTGATGTGTTGTGCTAATTCAATTTAAATTAAACTTTACACATGGGTGGACTAACATATGTGCTCATAAACGTGCATAAGTGTTGCATCTTTTGTTCGTGCAAAATAATAAAATAATTTGTTGTTTTCGTTTTTGTCATTACTAACGGCAGCAAACCTAAAAGAGGCATGTGCTTATTTTTGCTTTTCTTGTCTATGTATTGTCATTTCTACTATTCTAGGTGCACTTAAGGTTTCATGGATTTTATGAAGACTGGTAGATATAAAATGCTGCTTTATTTGTTTGCAATTGCTAGGTAACATTAGACTAATTGGGAGGGTTAATCATTTAGAAAACGAAGGGTGGTTACAGAATCAACATTATTTCTTACATTAATACTTTTCTTGTGTTTGTTTTATACTAGAAAATTAAGTTGCCTGCTTTTGGGCCTAACTTGCTCGAGTTTGCTAAAAGCTGAATTTTACTTCTACGAGAATCACGAGATGCCCATTTTGAAAAAAGTGTTCACTAAAGCTGCATTCATTGAGCAAATCTGACGCGTTGTCATCATTTTGTCGGACGTGGCCAAGGTCAGAAACCGGTAGAAAAGAACAATTTGTCAGCTCTAACTTGGCACCCGCGGAAGTGTAATGGACGCAGCGAGAACAGTGATTTACAATTGTTGCAAATCAAGGAAGCTCCAGATCACGTTTGGAAAAGACAATGGTCCTTAAGAAATGTGACCTAATGGAAGTTTTGAAATGTGGGTGACATGTCACTTGTCACTCTTAGCCAATGGGACATCGTCGTTTTCAGAAAACTTTCCTTTACTTAGATTAGCTAGCATAGAAAGGTATAAAAAGTCATGCCCTTAGGGATGGGCTGGCTGCTGCTTTCTGACTTTCCGATGAGGGTGAAGTGCTGCTGGACTTTGCGTGGAGCACGTAAGAATCCTCAAAGAACTTTACTATAATTTCCTTTTATTTAGCTTAGCTAGGGACTTAGGTTTTAGAAATGTTAAACTTCTAAAATTTTACTCAAATTATGATTCTCTTGCTTAAAACTGTATTCTTCTCATGAATCTTTTCAAACATGCTTACTTTAATGCTAATAAAATTGCATTTATAAAACTATATTTTGAAATATCATAAATTAGTTAATAAAATCTTACTTTTGACAAACAAGCTGGTCTTGATTATTCAGAAGTGCAGGTTGCTATTAGCTAGATGCCATCGCCAAATGGTGGTCAATTAAATAATTAGAATTTATTCAAATGATATTTTTACTGCAGAATGTATATAGATGTATATAATTTGTATATAAAGTATATTTAGGTTTAATCTGACCACCTGATTCAGTAGGCCCAAATATGTCATGTTAGTAAATGGGTCCATGAGTTAGTGTAGAAATTTATTTTATAGGTTATAGAGTTGGGTAGCGTTGCTTATGACATATTTTCTATAGGCCGCTGGATCAATTCTCTGGTAGCAGAAATTGATGGTTGCTAAGGGTAACCAAGGTAATATGTTGGTTGCTAAGGGCTACTAAAGTGTTATGGTATGGAAATAGGATCGATGTTTTAACACATGTTGAGTTTGTTTTTCGTGCTATCTGTAAGCTATACCGGTATAGATTGTGTGACGAGAAGTTAGTCACGCAAGTCATCTGTTCTGTTTGCAGTGATATCGCCGAGTATCACAAGTGGTATCGCCGTGTACCACAGGTGTTGTCGCCGTGCAACACAGTGTTAGGGCTAGGTGCGAATCTTGTATAGTGAGGATTGCCTAAGAAATTAGAGCAGCATGAGAATAGGGACAAAGCGCCTTCCATAAAACTCACTGTGATAAGAGTATTAGGTATATTCGAGCTTCAATGAAGGGTAGAGTAATGTCGGTGCATGATTACCTATAAACAGGTTAGAGTCCTGAAAGGGTACATGTTTTATATCTATAAACAGGTTAGAGTCCTGTACGGATAACGTCGTTATTTTGCTAACGGTACATGATTTCTATAAACAGGTGAGAGTCCTGTACGGATTTCATGTGTGTTTGAATTTAGGGAATTTTCCGTGTGAAAGTGCGAGTTTGATTTGTAATTTATGTTCAAGTGGAACTTTCGAACTGTCACTTCGCGGTGCGTTCAAAGGAAAACGAGTTCATAATTTTACGTGTTAGAAGGGTGGGGTAAGAGTTGCTCTACTGACAATTGAAAATTATCCTTAGTGAGAATAGCGCCGACTATTCCGAAGTGTGGATACTTGTATGTACGAAAACTATCCTAAATAGTGAAACAAACAGATGAGTCCTTATTGTCATTGTTTAGAGAATTAATTTACACTGAAAAGTGTTCTTAAAATGGCGCTGTGAAAAGATTTTGTGAAGGAGGGGTAAGCGCTAGGAGTGAGAAACGAGAAACCGCAGCTGCTGTGTACGTCACAGAGCCGCACTGGGATTGGGTGACCTACGTCACAAGCTGTACTCTGATTGGTTCTTGAGTCTCTGACGACCTGTAAGCTGATTGGTCCTTCAGAAAAACTCCATTTTTATTTGTTGAGCAAAAAAGTGACGTAGCTCAACTGTCATTGGATTGTTGGTGTGTTTCGCGCACGGATTGGTTGCTTTTGCGGAACATTACGGAAATATTTTACGAACAATTTTGTGAATTAAATTTAACTCTTAAAAATGAGTTATCATTTTAAACATGTTGAGAAAAAGAAAACATTTTTTCAGAAACTTAAAAATTTAATTTCGCCTGACAAGAAAATTGAAACGCGAGGTGGTAAATTACTTCATAAGTACAAAACACCTGCAGCGTACATGGAAGGTGAATATGGATATCATACTGTTTTATGGTTTGATAGTTGGAAACGCTATACAAAGAATGATGGCGTTCTGACTTGGCCTGATGATGGTTCATTTAATGTAAAAGTTCTGAGAAATTTGCGAGAGAAAATGAATGCTCTTAGTCCAAAACCGAGACCAACTCAATTTGAAGCTTTAGTTGAGTGGGAGGATGAGATGTATCAGTTACAAAGGGAAGCTAGCGGAATTAAAAGACCTACTAAAACTCCAGTTTGGAGAAGAGAAACTCATGAAGACAGGTTGCGAATGTGGAGACAGGGAAACATGAGCGAAGGATTGTATTTAATTCAAGAAATGGTTTTGGGTACTCCTGTTGGGAAAGCTAATGAAAAAAGAAATAGTGCTCCTTTAGAAAGCGAATCTGAAGATGCAGTTATGGAAGAAATATACACTACAGCTAGAAAGAATCAGCCTTTGAGACCTCCTAGATCATGGTCAACTCCGGTGGTTTCTACAGAAACTTCACCGAGTGCACCTCCAATTAACGAAGCTCCAAAACTTTATCCAAATAATTGTGAAATCATTGAAACTCCAAGAAGACCAGAATTTGATAATGTTCGGAATGAAGGTAGACATTTTTCAATGACTCCAAGGGCAAGAGAAGCTCCAAAAGAATATACAAGAGAAACTAGAAATGTTGAGGCTGTTGATTCTTCTGAATATTTAAGATCTAAGGAAGAATTAATTCGACAAATAACAAAAGGCATGGAAGCTGTGACAGTTCCAGTAACAATTGGTCCTGTTCAGCCTGTTTTTGAACAAAGAGAAACAAATAAGACAGGGTTGACTATTCCTTTAAATGCAGAAATTCAGAAAGTTGCTGAAAAATTTTATTCAGATATATCTGAAATAAACTCTTCAAGATCGAGAATGCCAGATTTAACTTTTAATGAGGATTTATCTCCTAAAACACCGATGGGTGCAGAATCTGATGTAGGGAGTTCTGAAATCAGGGTGACCACACCGAAACTTGATGTGGCAAAATTAAAAGCAAATATTGAGGAATTAATAATTGGAACCATTGGTCCTGATAGTTTAAATTACTATCGAGATGATGAACTATTGTTCATTTGTAAAAGTATTCAATGGAAAACGAAGAATAAATATGATCAGTTAGAAGAACTAGCAGCTGAACTTGAAATTGATGTAAGTAAACAAAAGAATTTTGCAAAACATTACAGATTAGACTTTTCAGAAAATGACATTGAGAGTTTGAACTCAATGGGAAGAATACTGCACATAAAAGATTTAATTGTTTACATTAAAAAATTGGGAGAACTGAATAAGTGGAGAGTGAAATGGACGAAAAAGAAGGAAGAGGAGAAATTGGAAAAACTATCAAAACAATTTCCAATGAGAGAGATTGCAGGGGGAGGATATGTTCATGTCCCATGGGAAATACAGGACATATTACTGTTCACAAATGATTTTCCGAAATTAAGGGAGAAGCCAGTAGAATGGTATAGGCAAGTAGATAGGTTTATCAAAGTCTCAAAAGTTTTATGGATTGATCTGGATGGATTTTTCGACATTGTCGTCCCATCAGATCTTTGGACAGAATGCAAAATATCAATAAGTTGGCCAAAAACAGAACCTGAACGAAACAAAGAAACAGGTGCTCCAAATCCCCTTGTAATGGATTTTTACGAAAAAGTAATTTACTGGTTGAAAAATAAAATTCCACCCAAAGAAGTTGATTGGGTTAAAATAGAAAGGACAAATCAGGAAACAAAAGAATCAGTTCATTCTTTTTACGAGAGGTTACTATTAATTTTTAAACAATACAGTGGCTATGAAAAACTGGATGAAAAAGATATGGGTCATTTTGTCTATAGATTTGTTTATGGCCTAAAACCTGAAATTGCAGACATGATCAGGAACAGCATTGTTGGATGGCAAGCACTTTCTGTTGATGATATATTGAGAAAGGCTAAGTATTGTAGCGATGAATTGGAAGTGAGACAAAAGAAGCTCAAAGAAAAAGCCATGTGGGCTCAGGTAAAAGTGGCTGAGCAACAGATTGCCAGCATGGGTAACAAGAACACAAATTTTGTTCAAACTGGAAATACGAACCAGATACAAGGAAAGTTTAAAGGTAATAATTTTGCAAGAAAATTGAGTCCAAAAATTGAAGAGTTGAAACAAAGATTACCTTGTTTTAATTGTGGCGAAATTGGGCATTGGAGAGACGAGTGTCCTAAACCTCCTAAAAATTTAAAGAATCCATTATTAAATCCACAGATGCAGAATGATGTTGACCTGCAGCAACAGCTACAGATGCAACAGGGGTTAAACGAGTTAAACATTCAGCGACAGTTGCAGCAACAGGTGAATAACCGTCAGAATCAATTGCCACAGCCACCATTTCCGAATTGTGGGGGAGTTCAAAAATATAATTCTGGTGTGGGATTTCAAGGAAATGAACAGGTAATAAAACCACAAAAGCAGCAAAGGGTACAAATGCAAAATGCTTCACAACAATTTTTGTTAACAGAAAGCCAAGATAGTGATTCTGATGATTATTGCTGACGGTGCCCGAGAGAGGAGGAAGAGTGTGTTGTTGGAGCCACTCTTGAGGTTGACCAGTCTGGTCCATTTGTAAATGGGAAAGTTAATGATGTAGACATCACTTTTCTAGTGGACACTGGTGCTACCCGTTCTACTGTTAGATCAGTGGAAATTGAAAACCTACCTCTCTCTGGGGATACCATCCAACTTGTTGGAGTAAGCAATCAACAAATTAAAACTGATTTGACTGATCCAGTTCCAGTTGAAATTGGAAATTTCAAAGACAAACACAGGTTTGTGGTTTGTAACAGTAGTCCAGTGAATTTATTGGGCAGAGACATACTGTGCAAAATGAATTGTAGAATATATTGTTCTCCCGATGGGGTTGAGTTACAAACAATGGAGGAAGATGGTTTGTATAGGATGACAATGATGATGATGGAAACAGAAGAAACAAAATTGTTTCCTGCATTTGAAAGGAAAGATTTGCCTGAAGAACTCAAAGAAACAGTGAAATCTGAAATATGGGACTTTACTGGAAACGAGATTGGTCTGATGAAAAATGTCGATCCAGTCAAAATTGCATTGAAGCAGGGAATAGAATTTCCTAACATTCCACAGTACAAAATGAAAGCAGAAACAATTGAGGGTGTTATACCTGTGATTGAAAAATTCATCAAACAAGGTGTTTTAAAAGAAATGGAGAGTAGTCCTTGTAATTCACCGATAATAGGAATTAAAAAGTCTAATGGAACATATAGGATTGTACAAGATTTGAGAAAGGTTAATCAGATTGTTGTTCCATGTTGCCCTGTGGTTCCAAATCCAGCAGTTATTTTGTATCAAATTCCACATGATGCGGAATGGTACACTGTCATTGATCTTTGCAATGCATTCTTTACTGTTCCTTTACATCCAGACAGTCATGAAATCTTCGCTTTCAGATTCCAAGGTAGGACTCTCGGATGGTGTAGAATCCCTCAGGGCTATACAGAAAGTCCTTCAATATTTAATGAGTTATTAAAAAGATCTTTGGAAAACCTAGACTTACCTGGTAGGTCTACGTTGGTACAGTATATCGACGATTTGTTGATAGCTGCTAAGACAAGAGAAAATTGTGTGACAGACACAATAATACTGTTGAATCATCTTGCAGATGAGGGACATAAAGTGTCTCCAGCAAAATTACAATTTTGCAAACAAGAAGTGAAATATCTTGGCCACAGAATTGCAATGGGAAAAAGGCAAGTGACAGTTGAGAGAATTAAAATGATTCAGGCAATGCAACCTCCAAGGACACAGAGACAGGTCAGAATGTTCTTGGGAATGGTTGGTTACTGTCGACAATGGATAAGTGGATTTTCAGTAATTGCGAAACCATTACAGAGATTGACAAAATCTGATGTAAAAGATCCAATTATTCTCAATGAAGCTGAGATGGAATCCTTTGAGAACTTGAAAAAGAGTTTATGTCAAGCTCCTGCTTTGGGTATGCCGAATTATGAGAAAGATTTTGAGCTGTATTGCAGTGAGAGAGAAGGATGTGCATTGTCTGTGTTGATTCAGAGACATGGAAATCTAAAGAAACCTATTGCATATTTTTCTGCAGTTCTTGATCCTATTGCAAAAGCATTACCCGGTTGTTTGAAAGCAGTTGCAGTTACAAGTGTCAGTCTTGAACAAAGTGAGGGAATCATTATGGGATTTCCTGTGAAAGTTTTTGTACCTCATTCAGTTGAAATATTACTGACAAGAGGTAAAACTCAGCATTTGACAAGTAGCAGATTGACAAAGTATGAGAAAATCATACTAGGAGCAGATAATGTTTCGATTTCAAGATGTTTAAATCTGAATCCTTCTACATTACTGCCTGATTCTGAAATTATTGATGATACTGAAATAGAACATGAGTGTTTGGATGTCATGGAATTTTGCACTAAACCAAGGCAGGACATAAAAGATGTACCTTTGTCTGAATCAGATGTTGTCTACTTTGTGGATGGCTCATGTCTGAGGACAGAGGGAGGTGTTTTAAAAGCATCATATTCTGTCTGTACAGTTGCAGATGTTGAAGAAGCATCATGTCTTGAAGGAATTCGTTCAGCTCAGGTGGCTGAATTGATTGCTTTGATTCGTGCATGTGAAATATCAAAAGATATAAGAGTTACCATCATTACTGATAGTCAGTATGGGTATGGAGTTGTGCATGATTATGGACAACTCTGGTCTCAGAGAGGCTATATGACATCAGCAGGGTCGCCAATTAAAAATGCAGTTTTCATTAAAAGATTAATTGAAGCAATACAGTTGCCGAAAGAAATCGCAATTGTAAAGTGTGCTGCGCACACTAAAGGAGTGGATTATATCTCAAAAGGCAATGCCTATGCAGATGAAACAGCAAAGTACTGCGCAATAAAAGGTTGTGCATACAATCGGGAAAAGAGTAAAGAATCTGATTCAAATTCATTAATGCTAACAACAGTTGTAGAAACATGGCATGAGATTAGAGACTTACAAAATGAAGCAGATGATGAGGAAAAAGATCTGTGGTTAAGATCAGATTGTAGACCACGTGATGAAGATGGAGTGTGGGTTTACAAAGATGGCAGAGTAGTCTTACCAAATTGCTTGATTGCTGACATGGCCAGATTATATCATGGTCCGGCTCATCTTGGAAGAGATTCTATGATCAGACTATTCCGAGAGACTTGGTTCAATACTAAATTTAGAACGATTGCTGAATCTTTTTGTCAAAGGTGTTTATCATGCCAACAAATGAATCCAAACAGAAAATCAGTGGTGGGGACAGGAATAATTGGCCGAGAAGGTGGTCCTTTTACCAGGTTACAAATGGATTTCATTGAAATGCCCTTACACAATTGCTTAAAATATGTTCTTGTGATTGTTTGTTTATTTTCAAGATGGGTAGAAGCATTTCCTACACGACATTGTGATTCAATTACAGTAGCAAAACTGCTGCTCAGAGAAATTATCCCAAGGTACGGTTTTCCAGTCACTATTGAGAGTGATGGAGGAAGCCATTTTGATAACAAATTGATGAAACTAATATGTGAAGCTTTGAGCATTGAGCAGAAGATACACTGTGCATACAGACCAGAGGCATCTGGGGTAGTGGAACAGATTAATGGAACAATTAAAAACAGAATTGGAAAAATGTGTCTTGAAACAGGTGTAAAGTGGACAGATGCTCTTCCACTTGTTCTAATGTCATTGAGAAGTACACCAGATAAAAAGACAGGTTTGAGTCCTCATGAAATTTTGATGGGAAGAGTTATGAGGCAAGCTTTTGTACCTGTAGGCAAACTGTTGAGCATAAATGACAGTGCTATTTTGGATTACTGTAAAAGGTTATCTGATATAGTGACTTCTGTATCTAATCAGGTGGGAACTGAAGCACAATCAAATGAAAAAGTTTTGACACATGATCTGAGGCCTGGTGATTGGGTCAGAACAAAAGTACATCGGAGAAGAAATTGTCTGGCTCCTAGGTGGCAGAAGCCTAGGCAAATAATTCTGATCACTACTAATGCAGTGAAATGCAAGGGATTGAAACGTTGGATTCATCCTAGTCATACTATTCCAGTACCAACTCCTGAAAGTTCTGATGTTGAAAGTGATACTACAGATGATTCTGATTCTGAAGTAGAAGGTGAAACAAATCCAGATTCTGAAGATCGACAGGAAGGTCGACATCTGGAACTTGTGCCTGTGAATGGAAAACTGACAAGAAAAGACTTGGAAATTATTGAAATAGATTCTGAAGGTGAAGAGAATCTGTTAAAAGGAAAGATAACTGAGGATTCAGTTAATTCTGTTGGAAACAGAGAAGCGGAACAGAAAGAAGTTTCAGACCAGGAGAGTATCGAAAAACAGAAGTCAAGCTCTGAAGTAAGGAACGGAAATCCAAAGTCTGGGAAGTTGGAGGTAATTGAAGAAGAAGAAGAAGACGAATTACCAAGTACCAGTATTGGAAAACAAAGAGATGTTCCTGAAGGAGTGAAACTGCCGAATAGAGAAGTTCCTGAGTCGATTGAAATTTCAGACTACGAAACTGAAGAAAGTGACGTTGATGGTGAAAGTGAAAGCAAAAGGAAAAGGGCTTGGAAGTTAGAATCAAATGCTTCTGAACCAAGAAAGAAATTTGTGAGAAAAGCAGACTACTGGCCTGGTGGAAGATTGAGAGTCAGGTTCATCAAGAAACCAAAAGAGCAAGTTGAAGAAATCAGTAGTCAAAAGAGTCCTGGAAAAGAAGTTGGAGTTGGAAGGAAAATTGAAGTAGTGTCGAGAAAAGGAAAAAGGATAATAAGACCAAACCAAAAATACAAGTCTCCTGAGTGGACTTATTTAGTAATTCCACCTGTCATTGATATTTATGATAGTAGTCAGGAAGAAGACGAAATCGAGGAAATTAGTGACAACGATTGAAGTACATAATTGTTAATTTGGCAAAAGGCTGAAGAAATCTTGTTAGCTGACACAAGGTCGAAGAAAAACTGTTTAGTTGAAAAAGAACTTATTTGTGACATAAGGTCGAAGAAATCTTGTTTAGGGTTTTAAAAAAAAAAAAAAAAAAAAAAAAAAAGAAAATTTTATTTTAAAAGGGGGGTATAAATAAATAATTAGTTTTTTTTTAGAATTTTAAAATAAATTTTTGTTTTTCTTTTGGGGCAAAACTAACCAAAAATGCCTTATGTTAAGGAGAGCACTTCAAGGTGTTCTGTTTTCAAAAGATGCTGTAAGATGACTCTGGTGTGTCTGCTCATTTTAATTCTGCTCTGGTTAGTTTTAGCTGTGATTATCCCTTTAGAAACGAACAGAGAATTACACAAAGTTAACATGACAAGTAAAGCTTCAGTTAGTCAAATTAAAAATAGTGCATCTGCAAAAATTATTAATCATCAACCTAGCATTCATCAAGATAAATCTATTAGTGATTTTTCCAGCAATACATTCACAAAGCTTTTGAGTGAATATGTCAAGGTAATGAACGCAAAAGATTGTTATGTGTGCGTAAAGTTACCTGCTTCTGTTTCTGAGGGAGTGACATACAACATGCTTCCTCTTACATATGGTGTAACATGTAGTGTGTTAACTAGCTTATTTTATCAAACTGGACGCTTAGAATATTATTATTCAGATTTTGACGAGATTTTTGCGAATATAAAAATTGAGGGTGCTTTAAATAAGCATAAGAAAGCCAAACAGATGAGGGAATTTTTCCTTGTTACTAATGAACTCACTTATGAGTATGCTTACAAGAATAATCTAACCTGCAAATTAAGTGCTGAGGGAAAGAAATTTTTGAACCTGGTTGAGGAAAGGAGAGCAATTTATAAAAGAAATGAATTAGTCAAGCAGACTAAGTCCAGGTTCTGGCAGAAAGAAGATGAGAAGTTAAATGGCAAAATGCTTGAAAATGTTGCAATTCACATAGACAAACCAGTTAGTGGAAAGCTTTGCATTAGAAGAGATAATACACTTTTTGATAATTACTTTGTGGGTGCAAGTAACTGTGAAGATACTTACCAGATTTTGGGAGGTTGGGGATTCAAAGGTGGAAAAGATCCAATCTTTCCTGGGATTTATTTTGTTTGTGGTGACAAGGCCTACTACAACCTTCCAGACCATTGGTATGGAACTTGTTATGTGGGAATTGTTTTTCCTAAAGTGTTTCATGTTGACAGAGATTCAGAAGGATTGTTCAAAATTCATAATTATGTAAATAGAGTCAAAAGAGAAACTTTCACAGAAGTTCTGGGAGACATTTTTCAAGCAGTAATACCTTTTGTTGGTATAACCCTAAATGCAGGGAGAATCAGAAAATTGTCCACAATTGTTGACAGATTATCAACAGACACAGCTGATGGATTCCAATTAGTGAATGTTGAGGTAATTGCAATCAGATCCATGGTGATTCAAGATCGCCTTGCTTTAGACATACTCCTAGCAAAAGAGGGAGGAGTCTGTGGCATTTTGCATGTGCAACATTGTTGCACATATATACCTGATGAAAGTAAGAACATTGAGATGTATATTAAGAACATTACACAGATGCATTCAGAGATAATTCCTTTAGAAGAAGATGATTTTACAGAAAAACTTTCAAAAAGATTCCAAGCAATTAAAAATTGGTTCCATGACATTGGAAGTTCAATTCTTGGCAAGATTTTAGCACCTTTGATTATAATAATATTCAATTTTATTTTAACAAAAATTGGTTGTTTGCTGCATAAAAGAAAGAAGCAAATGAAAGAAAAGAGAAGGATTTATAAACTCAAAAAGGAAGAAGAAAGGGAGATTGAGTAACAGGAGTTGCACAGAGAACGCTATGCCAATTCCGAGGATTTTGCAGACACAGGTTTTTAGGATTTACTGACTCAAATGAATTTGAATCATTTTCTCGGAAGTTTAAATTACCAAATTTTGGGTGGTGGTGTGGTGATTAGTTAATCACCAGATGAGGGAGTTGATGGAGCGGGATAGAAAACAGAATTCTGTTTAAACTCGCAAAGTCACATTTCCATAACATGAATAATAAAATTAATGATTTGTGATGTGTTGTGCTAATTCAATTTAAATTAAACTTTACACATGGGTGGACTAACATATGTGCTCATAAACGTGCATAAGTGTTGCATCTTTTGTTCGTGCAAAATAATAAAATAATTTGTTGTTTTCGTTTTTGTCATTACTAACTGCAGCAAACCTAAAAGAGGCATGTGCTTATTTTTGCTTTTCTTGTCTATGTATTGTCATTTCTACTATTCTAGGTGCACTTAAGGTTTCATGGATTTTATGAAGACTGGTAGATATAAAATGCTGCTTTATTTGTTTGCAATTGCTAGGTAACATTAGACTAATTGGGAGGGTTAATCATTTAGAAAACGAAGGGTGGTTACAGAATCAACATTATTTCTTACATTAATACTTTTCTTGTGTTTGTTTTATACTAGAAAATTAAGTTGCCTGCTTTTGGGCCTAACTTGCTCGAGTTTGCTAAAAGCTGAATTTTACTTCTACGAGAATCACGAGATGCCCATTTTGAAAAAAGTGTTCACTAAAGCTGCATTCATTGAGCAAATCTGACGCGTTGTCATCATTTTGTCGGACGTGGCCAAGGTCAGAAACCGGTAGAAAAGAACAATTTGTCAGCTCTAACTTGGCACCCGCGGAAGTGTAATGGACGCAGCGAGAACAGTGATTTACAATTGTTGCAAATCAAGGAAGCTCCAGATCACGTTTGGAAAAGACAATGGTCCTTAAGAAATGTGACCTAATGGAAGTTTTGAAATGTGGGTGACATGTCACTTGTCACTCTTAGCCAATGGGACATCGTCGTTTTCAGAAAACTTTCCTTTACTTAGATTAGCTAGCATAGAAAGGTATAAAAAGTCATGCCCTTAGGGATGGGCTGGCTGCTGCTTTCTGACTTTCCGATGAGGGTGAAGTGCTGCTGGACTTTGCGTGGAGCACGTAAGAATCCTCAAAGAACTTTACTATAATTTCCTTTTATTTAGCTTAGCTAGGGACTTAGGTTTTAGAAATGTTAAACTTCTAAAATTTTACTCAAATTATGATTCTCTTGCTTAAAACTGTATTCTTCTCATGAATCTTTTCAAACATGCGTACTTTAATGCTAATAAAATTGCATTTATAAAACTATATTTTGAAATATCATAAATTAGTTAATAAAATCTTACTTTTGACAAACAAGCTGGTCTTGATTATTCAGAAGTGCAGGTTGCTATTAGCTAGATGCCATCGCCAAATGGTGGTCAATTAAATAATTAGAATTTATTCAAATGATATTTTTACTGCAGAATGTATATAGATGTATATAATTTGTATATAAAGTATATTTAGGTTTAATCTGACCACCTGATTCAGTAGGCCCAAATATGTCATGTTAGTAAATGGGTCCATGAGTTAGTGTAGAAATTTATTTTATAGGTTATAGAGTTGGGTAGCGTTGCTTATGACATATTTTCTATAGGCCGCTGGATCAGAAGCACGGACTGAGGCTCTGGAATTTGATAGAGGTGGAGTCCTTGAAATCACAAAATCTACTCAAGGTGCAGCTATGTCTGATATTATGTTTAAGCTTGAAGATCAAGAAAATCGTCAGCTGGGAAACAACTTACACTTTCTCTGGATACTGGAAGGAGTGGAGAGTAGCAACCTTAGAGCCTATATGGTGAACCTACTTAAAGATGTATTCCCTGATCAAGGTAAATGGGATTGGGATTCTAAAATTCAATGAGCCCATCGATTTCCTTTAACATTGAAAAAACAGCCACAAAATGTAACGGCAAGACCCAGAGCTATGTTGGTGTTCTTCAACAACTTTCTGTTGAGGCAACTCAATTATGATCAGGCTCGTCCTAATGCCCAGAAGTGATATGATAGAGTATCGTTCTTTGTTAAACCTGACTTTGCACATGCAACTGTAGAACAAAGAAGGCGTCTCCGGCAGCTGTTTGTACCTCTTCAAAAAATAGGGGCCGAAGTATTTCTTCAGGATCCAGCCAGGCTCAAGATTAAGTACAAAGGATCCACACGCAGCTTTACCTCTGAGGTTCAAGCTCAAGAATACCGAGAAGAGATCAAGCGAAAGGATGGGGGGAGTAGTTCTCCCAAATGGACAGTAGACTGATGACTGATTTGCTAATTACCTCCGTCTGTTTTGATGATTATTGGAATTTTGTAATTTGATGAATTTTTGGTGCTAGCAATGGGGGAGGGAGACAGTGGGGCAGTGGTCAGCCGTTCAGCGCTCAGGCTATGCTGTTTTTGGGGGAGGTGGGGGTGAGGTATGGTGGGGGGAAGAGAGGGTGGATCACACAAAGGAGGGTGAGTAGGAACAAAGGATTGCACTTGCTTTTTGGGAGTTTTTTTCTTTTTTCTTGTTTTTCTTGTGTGCTCATGTTGTTTAGAATCAATTCTTGCTTAGGACTAAAGGTATTACAAAAATAGGGACACTACAGATAGCTACTTTAAATGTTTGTGGGTAAAATGATGTTAAAAAAAGACAGACGGTTTCACAAGGGCTTCAATAGCTGCAAGGAGACATTGTCTGCTTGCAGGAAACCCACATAATGGATACACGGAAAGGCCTTTTAAATAATCTAGGTTACAGAGTAGTGGGGGTAACCTCCCAAGGGACTCGCACACGTGGGGTTGAAGTTTTAACCCGTAACAAGTTAATGCAATTTACCCAAGTCTGTGTGGATCCACTAGGGCGATGGATTATTTTTGGCTGCAGGGCCTCAGGGTTTGCCACATTTACTTTATGTTCAATGTATGGTAGCAATGTAGATGATCCTGCTGTATTTGAGTGGCTGACTAATGAATTAGTACATTGGCGGCTTCCCATTATTTTATCTCGTGATTTAAATATTAATTTGCCAAATGATTGGGGGCTGGGGCAAATATATGTATGAAGTAAGTCCAAAGTATTTCAAGCATTACTTAATTTATGTCATACACATGGGCTTTGCGGTGTGTGGTCCAAAATAAAACCACTGCACAGATTTACCTTTTACTCCACCCCAAATCAAAAACATGTTAGGCTGGATTATTTTTTTGTTACATCTGTGTTCATTGTGTTAGCAATAAAGAGGGACTACCAAGGACAATGTTTACCGGGGTCCAGTGTACGTGTCCTACAAGTAGAAAACAAAGGTGTGTACAAAGTTCCCAAAGAGGATGAAATAAATTGGTTCTCTCTCTCAAGAAGATTGAATAGTGTAGCAGGGAATCAGAGAAACCCTTGACGGAATTAAGGATGCCTCACACAATTACAAGGCTGGACAACGATTGCCATCCTCCCTCATGATTGTATCGTGTCATCATTGGCCTCCTGCTCCAACGGCGGGCTGGCGGTGCAATGCCTGCCGGGTAGCACGTAGTGCTACTCTTTGGTGGAGTTCTTTTGTTCCTGGCCAATAGATGCATGTGTGTGAGGAACCTCAAAGGTTCAGAAGTGAGCGTGAGTGAAAGTTTTAAAATAGGTCAGTAGAGTCCATTAAGAACACTTTAATGAGATGGCTCAGTGCCTAGTTAAAAAAGTAAAGGGAGGGGTAGCGAGGCACAAGGAATTAGGTAAATTGCCCTCGTTCAACCCTCACCTAAGGTGCGGTCAACATGTTTCTTGCCATAGAGGCAATTCGTCAGGACCTATTGATGCTCATCAGCACATGAGAAATTTCAACCTAGTTGAAAGAAATTTCTGATACAACCTGTATGTCAGGGCAGGAGGAGATCCTGCAGGAATTCCCACCCTAAATGTTAGGAGAGAAATGGATACAATCAATCCTAGGTGCATTCAGTGGGAACTATACATGTGGAAGCATACTGTAATAAATCAACATGGTTCAAGGTGTGTACATGCACATAATCGTGACGTGCACAAACATGTAATGGTGACTTCGAGAGAGAGAGAGAGGGAGGGAAAATATTAAAAGGAAGGTGGTGTGTACCGTTATACAACACTAACACGAAAATATCTATTCGATGTATATCGATTTATACACTCCATGCAGTATCATCCATTCGTGTGTTTAAGCCTAGGGTAGTATATTTCATCAATTCAGTCTGTGAAACGAATCTGAGAAAACAGAGCCAAAGACGCTAATCTGGGAAACTTAATGTAGACCTGGGTAGAGATGACGCTCGAAATTTCCTTACCCGCAAGCCCAGGTGGACGAGCCCCACTGTCTGTCCTTGGGGAGCCTGAGCAGGAAGGAGTTTCCTAATTGGGAAAGTGAACAAGGTGTATTTGCTGTTCGTAATCGATAGCGATCCTGCGGTGTGTAAACCGACAGGGACAGCAATTGCTGTACGCGATCAGAGAATATATGAATTAGTCAGCCCCCATCGGTGCCGTGATCCCCATCTTACCTAGATTGCTCGAGGCGCTAAACTTGTAAGCACCTACCCATCCCACAGCGGCGGAATCGCAGGACAGCCGGTGGGTCGGTTTGTTCCTGCGGGGTTTAAGAACAGGTAGCCGCGAGGGTTGTGTGTGGGCGTGCCCGGGGTGCGTTGCTAGGCAGTGCATGCGCGCGTCGTATGGAAAGCGAAGGCGGTCAGTAGACGCTGCTCAGGAGCGTCTACAGTGGAGCGCCATCTTGGAGTGGGGAGGTTCCGTTTAAGAGGAATGCACTCGGTCCCAAAGCCCAGTGAGGACGAGGTGTACTCGGGCCCCAGTGTGGTTTAGGGGATAAGGCACGTAATAGGGGGACAGACTGAGCGTAGTTTATCTGGCTAGCATATTCCAAGGAATGGAGTCATTAAGACCCTAGACATCTGTCTGAAGACGGTGCACCCACCGCTGTTCCATCCTATAAAGTGCCTGTTGGCTAATGGATGGGTGGCATTCAATGACAGTCCATTGTATGTGTTGAGCCAAGTGGTCTTGTTGTCTGCAGTGTTCATACAACCTCGTGTGTGTCTTCTTACATCGGATGTTGCTATTGTGCTCCATGATGCGTAATTTGACGGTGCGCATCGTCATCCCGATGTAGATTAATTTACAAGGACACATAAGCAGATAGATGCATTTTGCACTGTTACAGTTGGTGTGTTTGTTGCGGTGCCACACGAAATCATTGGGGAGTTGTAGAGTTTTGCCCTGGATAGTCTGTGGGCATACCACACAGGACCCACATCGATGATGGCCCGTGACTGGGGCAGATCCCACAAGGTGTTCAGCGGACGTGTGCTGGATTTTTTGGGGCGGGTGTGGATCAGAGTGTCTTTAAGGTTGGCTGTCCTTTTGAAGGCAAAACGTGGACGCGGTATATCGAGGGCCGCCGTATTTAGGATGCCCCAATGTGAGTTCACAGTCTTCTTTATGAACGTGGAGTTCCTTGTGTAAGATGTAACACAAGTAATCAGGTCCTCCTTCTCCTTAGCGTGAGTTTCCAACAGTGAGTCTCTGTTGTTGTTGAGAGCCCTCTTAGATGATTTTTTAAGGAGTTGTGTCGGGTACCCCCTGTCTTGGAGCTTATGTTGAAGAATATTCGCCTCTTGTTTGTAGTCCCCTACTGACGTGCAATTTCTGCGGAGTCTTAAAAATTGCCCAAAGGGCAGATTGTCCCTCAAAGATCTGGTGTGGTGGCTGTTGTACAGCAGCAAGCTGTTCCGGTCAGTCTCTTTTTTGAAGAGAGTGGTGGAGATTTCTGTAGGATCCAGCTTGATAGTCAGGTCTAAGAAGGGGACAGACCTCTCAGAAATAGTGCCTGTGAACTTTAGAAAGGGGTCTTGCAGGTTGATCCACGTGCAAAAGGCCTCACACGTATTCCGATCACCTTTCCAGAATATTAAAATGTCGTTGATATAGCGACGCCAAAGGGTGAGGTGTTCACGAAACGGATTCTGTTCGGGTGGATAGATGTGGTTCTTTTCAAAGGTCGCCATATAAATACAGGCCAGGCTCGGCGCGAAGGTAGAACCCATCGATGTCCCGCAGATCTGATGGTAGAGTTGTGACTCATACCTGAAAAAGTTTTCTGTGAGGGCTATGTGGGCTAGTTCCATGATGAAAGTTATGGGGGTTGGGGAGGACCATTCTTCCAAAAGCAAGGTGGACTCCACGGCTTCTAGCGTCGCCTGTTGCGGGATGTTAGTGTATAATGCCTCTACGTCTAACGTGAGGAGGAGGTCAACATCTTCTCTGCCATCCACTTCCTCAATAAGGCGAAGGACGTCTCTGGTGTCCTGTAGGTACGAAGGAATTTGTTTCACCAGGGGCTGCAGAAAAGCATCGCAGAATTGAGATAGTGGCTCCAAGAGTGACCCAATCCCGGAGACTATGGGTCTTCCCGGGACAGGGGTGATCCCCTTGTGAATTTTGGGGAGAGTGTAGAAATAAGGCGTGATAGGTTCCGTAGTGGTAAGGAAGTCAGCCTCATTCTTGGTGATCCATCCGTTCGTTTCTCCCTCAAGCACAAGGCTCATGATGGTCGTTGTCAATCGTTTAGTCGGGTCCTCGGTGAGGGGTCGGTAGTGCGTGGTATTAGACAGTTGTCGTCTGCATTCACGGTCGTAATCCTCGTGGTCTTGGATGACTGTTGCGCCCCCCTTGTCTGCCTGCTTGATGACGATATATTCATCCTTCCCCAGATTGGTGGATGCTTGTCTTTCTGTGGAAGTGAGGTTGTGGAACTGTTTGACGTGTGGTTTATTCTGCAGGGTAGTCAAGACAGCTCGTTCAAAGGTTAGGACCTCCGGGGGGACCATCCCATCAGTGGGGGTGAAGGTGGATGGTCTTCTCTGTCCAGTATCATCACTAGGGGGCTCAGGTTTGTTGTCAAAGAAAGCCCGGAGGCGTACTTTCCGAAATAATTGTTTGATCTCAATCATCTCCTGGAAGCTGTCTGGGGTAGGGGTCGGGACGAACCCGAGTCCCTTTTCCAATATGCTAGTCTCCACAGGTGACAGGGTTTTCTTGGAGAGGTTGACAATCAGGCTCTTCTCCCCCTGGATGTAGTGCTCCTGGTTTCCATTGTGACTTGTGGTGTTAGTGGATCTTGCCACTGTACTCCTTTCTGTCCTCCTCGCTTTCGCCCTCTTCCTCTGCCCCAGCCTCTGCCTTGAAAAGGTGGCGGATTTGGAGGGTAAAACTGTGGAGGGCCTTGCGGGAAGAATGGGTACTGCCAGGGTGGTGTCATATGCGGGGGACCCATGAAGGTTGGGCCGGGTTGGTAGCCTTGTTGCCAAGTGGAGCGTTGGTGGGTACGAGTATTCCGTCCTGGGTGACCCTCACTGGAATCACTGCCTGTGGAGCCACGACTACTGTTGGTATCCGAATTCTCATCTGAGGAATAGTTGGTCCTTTTCCCTTTGAAGCCATCCTTTAAGTAGGGGTATACTTTCTCTTTCTCTAATTTGGTGATGTCTTTTTGGAGTTTAGTTGTTTTTTGTTTAAGTAGAAAGTCATGGTGGTCTGACATCTCCTGATTGATCTCAGCTATCTTGGTGGTAAAGGCAGCTTTGTTATTCTTACTGATGGCACTTTTCATTGAGGCTTCTATAGCTGAGATTTTATCTTGTAGGGCATCCGCATGGCGCTTTTCTGTTTGCGAGATGAGGAAGAGTAAGTCCCTGGTGCATTTCCAGAATACCTGGCACCAGTCGACTTTAAATTGTTTGTCCTCCAAGAAGAGTCTCGGGATGATATTGACAATAAGGCCTTGTGGGGCTATATTGCTTCTTAAGTATTCGGTCATCATCCTGCCATGGATCGTGACTCTTATGAGTTCTTTTTTCATTTCTGTTAGTATCGTCCAATCGTCATTGGACGTGCCAGATGTAGAGGCAGTTGGATCAGTCAGCAGAGGTGGTGCCGCTCTTAGTGCTTCTGCTATTGCATCCTCATCGAAACTCAGTCCAGGTACATCCTCCATGGTGGTGGGGGATGACAGGGGTAAAGAGGGATATGCTGGCCAGAGAAGCGTAGGCTCTGATTCTGGGATAATCAGGATACTGATTAGAGTCGGGCCAACTGGTGAGAATTTTTCACCGTTGGTGACCTGTACGTCCCGTGGGGTGAACCCACGCAAGGAAGTGTTAGCAATAAAGAGGGACTACCAAGGACAATGTTTACCGGGGTCCAGTGTACGTGTCCTACAAGTAGAAAACAAAGGTGTGTACAAAGTTCCCCAAGAGGATGAAATAAATTGGTTCTCTCTCTCAAGAAGATTGAATAGTGTAGCAGGGAATCAGAGAAACCCTTGACGGAATTAAGGATGCCTCACACAATTACAAGGCTGGACAACGATTGCCATCCTCCCTCATGATTGTATCGTGTCATCATTGGCCTCCTGCTCCAACGGCGGGCTGGCGGTGCAATGCCTGCCGGGTAGCACATAGTGCTACTCTTTGGTGGAGTTCTTTTATTCCTGGCCAATAGATGCATGTGTGTGAGGAACCTCAAAGGTGCAGAAGTGAGCGTGAGTGAAAGTTTTAAAATAGGTCAGTAGAGTCCATTAAGAACACTTTAATGAGATGGCTCACTGCCTAGTTAAAAAAGTAAAGGGCGGGGTAGCGAGGCACAAGGAATTAGGTAAATTGCCCTCGTTCAACCCTCACCTAAGGTGCGGTCAACATGTTTCTTGCCATAGATGCAATTCGTCAGGACCTATTGATGCTCATCAGCACATGAGAAATTTCAACCTAGTTGAAAGAAATTTCTGATACAACCTGTATGTCAGGGCAGGAGGAGATCCTGCAGGAATTCCCACCCTAAATGTTAGGAGAGAAATGGATACAATCAATCCTAGGTGCATTCAGTGGGAACTATACATGTGGAAGCATACTGTAATAAATCAACATGGTTCAAGGTGTGTACATGCACATAATCGTGACGTGCACAAACATGTAATGGTGACTTCGAGAGAGAGAGAGAGGGAGAGAAAATATTAAAAGGAAGGTGGTGTGTACCGTTATACAACACTAACACGAAAATATCTATTCGATGTATATCGATTTATACACTCCATGCAGTATCATCCATTCGTGTGTTTAAGCCTAGGGTAGTGTATTTCATCAATTCAGTCTGTGAAACGAATCTGAGAAAACAGAGCCAAAGACGCTAATCTGGGAAACTTAATGTAGACCTGGGTAGAGATGACGCTCGAAATTTCCTTACCCGCAAGCCCAGGTGGACGAGCCCCACTGTCTGTCCTTGGGGAGCCTGAGCAGGAAGGAGTTTCCTAATTGGGAAAGTGAACAAGGTGTATTTGCTGTTCGTAATCGATAGCGATCCTGCGGTGTGTAAACCGACAGGGACAGCAATTGCTGTACGCGATCAGAGAATATATGAATTAGTCAGCCCCCATCGGTGCCGTGATCCCCATCTTACCTAGATTGCTCGAGGCGCTAAACTTGTAAGCACCTACCCATCCCACAGCGGCGGAATCGCAGGACAGCCGGTGGGTCGGTTTGTTCCTGCGGGGTTTAAGAACAGGTAGCCACGAGGGTTGTGGGTGGGCGTGCCCGGGGTGCGTCGCTAGGCAGTGCATGCGCGCGTCGTATGGAAAGCGAAGGCGGTCAGTAGACGCTGCTCAGGAGCGTCTACAGTGGAGCGCCATCTTGGAGTGGGGAGGTTCCGTTTAAGAGGAATGCACTCGGTCCCAAAGCCCAGTGAGGACGAGGTGTACTCGGGCCCCAGTGTGGTTTAGGGGATAAGGCACGTAATAGGGGGACAGACTGAGCGTAGTTTATCTGGCCAGCATATTCCAAGGAATGGAGTCATTAAGACCCTGGACATCTGTCTGAAGACGGTGCACCCACCGCTGTTCCATCCTATAAAGTGCCTGTTGGTTAATGGATGGGTGGCATTCAATGACAGTCCATTGTATGTGTTGAGCCAAGTGGTCTTGTTGTCTGCAGTGTTCATACAACCTCGTGTGTGTCTTCTTACATCGGATGTTGCTATTGTGCTCCATGATGCGTAATTTGACGGTGCGCATCGTCATCCCGATGTAGATTAATTTACAAGGACACATAAGCAGATAGATGTATTTTGCACTGTTACAGTTGGTGTGTTTGTTGCGGTGCCACACGAAATCATTGGGGAGTTGTAGAGTTTTGCCCTGGATAGTCTGTGGGCATACCACACAGGACCCACATCGATGATGGCCCGTGACTGGGGGCAGATCCCACAAGGTGTTCAGCGGACGTGTGCTGGATTTTTTGGGGCGGGTGTGGATCAGAGTGTCCGAACTCCACCAAGGACAGACAGTGGGGCTCGTCCACCTGGGCTTGCGGGTAAGGAAATTTCGAGCGTCATCTCTACCCAGGTCTACATTAAGTTTCCCAGATTAGCGTCTTTGGCTCTGTTTTCTCAGATTCGTTTCACAGACTGAATTGATGAAATACACTACCCTAGGCTTAAACACACGAATGGATGATACTGCATGGAGTGTATAAATCGATATACATCGAATAGATATTTTCGTGTTAGTGTTGTATAACGGTACACACCACCTTCCTTTTAATATTTTCCCTCCCTCTCTCTCTCTCTCGAAGTCACCATTACATGTTTGTGCACGTCACGATTATGTGCATGTACACACCTTGAACCATGTTGTTTTATTACAGTATGCTTCCACATGTATAGTTCCCACTGAATGCACCTAGGATTGATTGTATCCATTTCTCTCCTAACATTTAGGGTGGGAATTCCTGCAGGATCTCCTCCTGCCCTGACATACAGGTTGTATCAGAAATTTCTTTCAACTAGATTGAAATTTCTCATGTGCTGATGAGCATCAATAGGTCCTGACGAATTGCCTCTATGGCAAGAAACATGTTGACCGCACCTTAGGTGAGGGTTGAACGAGGGCAATTTACCTAATTCCTTGTGCCTCGCTACCCCTCCCTTTACTTTTTTAACTAGGCAGTGAGCCATCTCATTAAAGTGTTCTTAATGGACTCTACTGACCTATTTTAAAACTTTCACTCACGCTCACTTCTGCACCTTTGAGGTTCCTCACACACATGCATCTATTGGCCAGGAATAAAAGAACTCCACCAAAGAGTAGCACTACGTGCTACCCGGCAGGCATTGCACCGCCAGCCCGCCGTTGGAGCAGGAGGCCAATGATGACACGATACAATCATGAGGGAGGATGGCAATCGTTGTCCAGCCTTGTAATTGTGTGAGGCATCCTTAATTCCGTCAAGGGTTTCTCTGATTCCCTGCTACACTATTCAATCTTCTTGAGAGAGAGAACCAATTTATTTCATCCTCTTGGGGAACTTTGTACACACCTTTGTTTTCTACATCTGTGTTCATTCACAAGAGCAGAATTGAATGTTTTCCAAGATTTTTATCCAACCACAATCTGCTAATCCTACAACAGGCACCGTTGTGGCTGTCTGAAATAACCTCTTCTTGGACCTTCAAGAGGGCATTACTGCTGGATGAGGCTTATGTGAGACATTTGAAGGAGTGGATACCTGAGTTTCTGAAGAGGAATTTGAGAATGGCTGCATTGGGTATAGTTTGGGACACCCTGAAGGCTGGCATTCGGGGAGAAACCATTCAACTCTCGATAAGAAAGAGAAGAAAGGAAAAGATAGTTTGCTGCACAGCCGGCTAAAATTAGCTCTAGGAGAAGAAAACTTAATTATAACATTATAGCTGAAGAAAAAAAGAAGAGGATTCCCAGGCTGAAGTGGCTTTTTCTAATGCTGCAATTGGGAAACTCTGTTGAAAAAGGCAATAGATAAATTATTATTATTATTATTATTATTATTTATTATTATTATTATTATTATTATTATTAGTGAGTTTTGTATCGCGCATGGTTACCCTTGGGCATCCCAGCGCTTATCCAGACAAGGCAGACCTAGCAGAAGTGACTCGTTAGACAGGAAACAAGTAGGTCTTTAAAATTTTGCAAAAACGGAGGGTGCCGGTTTCGGAACGTAAAGTGGGCGGGAGGGAGTTCCATGGGGCTGCCACATTGACGGAGAATCTTCTGCCGCCAGTCCTGGCCTTTCTTACCCTTGCAACTTGCAAGAGATGCAGATGGTCTGAGCGAAGGGCACGGGAGGCCTTGTAGGGTTGGACCATGCCCCGGAGGATAGGTGGCCCTTTCCCCTGCAGGATTTTATGGGCCATGCAGAGGGACTTAAATTTCACCCTCTCTCTGACTGGGAGCCAGTGAAGCGCCTTCAGCGCCGGGCGGGCTGATTGCCACCTGGGAAGGTGGGTCAAAAGCCTGGCAGCGGCGTTTTGTATTCGCTGCAGTTTGTTCAGAGTTGATTCTGGCACCCCCAGGAACAGCGCATTACTGTAATCCAGCCGGGAGATGATGAGCCCCTGGATTAGAAGCCTCCTGGTGGCCGTCGGGAGGAGGGGTAGAATCTTCCGGGCTGACCGGAGCAGGCCAAAGCACACGCCTGCGGTCTTTTTGGCGCGTGTCTTAAAAGAAAGGTCCTGCTCCAGCCACACCCCCAAGCTCTTAATCTCCTTTTTTGGGGTAGGTGGCGCTCCCAGACAGCAGGGCCAGCTGCTTAAGGGAAGGGAAGGAGGAGAGTTCCCCAACATCATCAGTTCGGTTTTAGAACCGTTGAGTTTGAGGGCTGAGTTGCACATCCAGGTGTAGATCTTAGCCAGGCATGCATGCAACTGATCGGGTTGGTCCGCCAACTGAGGAAGCCCTACCACCAACTGGGTATCATCAGCGTAGCTGATGATCTTGATTCCCAGTGGGAGTACCACACTCTCCAGCGGGGCCATATAGATGTTGAACAATGTAGGGCTCAACGATGAGCCCTGTGGCACACCACACTGGAGAGGGAGCGATGTTGACTTCTCGTGGCCTTCCCAAACCTCGATCGAGCGCTCCTCTAAGAAGGACGCGAGCCATTTCAGGGCCATCCCAGTGACCCCTGCCCCCGACAGTCGCTGGAGTAACACCTGATGGTTTACGGTGTAGAATGCCGCACTGAGGTCCAGGAGGATCACTGCCACCGATCCCCCTGAATCCAAAATGCTCCTGGCATTCTCCACGACTGCTAGCAGGGCGGTGTCCGTCCCTTGGCCGGGGCGGAAGCCCGTCTGCGAGTCACCCAGCAGGGAATTGGTTTCCAGAAAGCCCGATAGGCGCCTATTCACTAGTTTTTCCGCCACCTTGCTAAGGCCAGGAAGTAAAGAAATAGACCTGAAATTCGCCAGGTCGGCGGGGTCTAGGCTGGGCTTCTTTAGGAGGGCCTTGACTACCGCTCCTTTCCAACTGGGGGGCACCACACCTTGGGTGAGGGATAGATTGATGAGATCCGTCACTAGGCCGCCGATGGTGGGGGCTACCTGTTTCAGATATCTCATAGGTGCCGGGTCTCTCGGGGACCCACTCTTCACAGAAACCAAAGCCTCGAGAACTTCATCCGCAGTGACAGGTCCAAAGGAGACCAGCTCTGCCGTCCTCGCCTCGGGCCAAAGCCCTAGGTGACCCTCCGTAGATGGCTCCTGGGCTAGCCGGGGAAGGGAAGACAAGATGTTTCCTATCTTCAGTTTGAAAAAAGAGGCCAGTTCTCGACATTTCTCGCGTGGGTTGTTATGAGAGACCGGCGGTTCGGGGGTGTTCAGGAGTTCTCTGATGACCTTGAATGACTCTTTCGATGAATTGGAAGAGCGAGCTATCCTTTCCTCAAAGAACCCAGCTTTCGCTGCCCTAATGGCCGATTTATAAGCCTTAAGGGCCTCCCGATATTCTCTCCGGCTCACTTCGCCCCAATCCTTCCTCCAGGTCCGCTCTCGCCTCTTACAGCCTTTCCTCAGTGTTCTAAGCTCTGGCGTGTACCAGGGGGCTGATCCCACTCTCCTACCCCTAGTAAGTTGTCTTTTCTTAGGGAGGATGGTGTTCAACGAGTTAGTCAGCCAGGCATTTACATTCTCGTCCGCTACTAACGGGTCGGTTCCGAGGACGGGACGGGACGCCTCCAAATGTGCCGCCCAGGTGTCCACTGAGAGCCTAGACCAGGCTCTTTCCATCGTGAATACCCTAGGTGTAAATACTACTGGGGCATCATACTGCCACCGAACCGGAATCACAAAGTGGTCCGTCCAGGGTAGAGGCAGCGCGGGCAGAGCTAGAAGGCCATCTGAGTTTGAAAAGACGGGGTCGAGCAGATGTCCTTTTTCATGTGTTGCACCGGAGTTGACCAAATTGATCTCGAATGCTTTGAGATCACGCTGCAAATCGACTCCCAAGGAATTGTGAGGGTCGTCGAAGTGGATGTTAAAGTCACCCAATGCCACGAAGTTAGCAGTGGAAGAGGCAAGGAGCGCGACCGTTTCGAGAAAAGAGTTAGGGAAGTTGCCCATGATCCCCGGTGGGCGGTAAACGAGAAGGCCAGCCAGGGAGGCGGTGGGTGACACGCGTAGGGAGAACTGACAGCTCTCACAATCGCTCATCCCACCATCCTGGGCCTTGCAAGTTAGAGTGTCCCTGTAAATAATGGCAATTCTGCCTCCCCGTCCCGATGGTCTGTCTAGATGGAATATAAGAAAGCCCGGTGGAAGTGCCCTGACCATGTCCGGGCCGGAGCAGGAGGAGATCCAGGTCTCTGTAAGAAATAACGCGTCCAGCTTATGGTCAAGGATGAGGGAATTGATTTCTATCGCATGGCTGGGAAGGGACCGGCAATTCAGCAGGGCCATTAACAACACACAGTTGTCTCTGGCCATATCCTGACCTGGGTTGCCAGCCCCACAAGGCAGAAACGGTTGCCCCTTCTCATGGGCAAATCTACATGAGGCGGGATGTGGGGACTGCCAAAGCCTCCTTCGTGTACCTGGTACAGGCTGCGTGTGTCTCCCGTGGGTCGGCCAGGGGGTTCGGCCCTGAGCCCGTCTGGGCCCGGACGGGCACAGACGGGCTGAACTCTGGCGTAACTCCGGCGTCGATCCGACGTCCCCGCTGCGCGTTACCGCTGCGCGCCGGCATGGCTGCCTTTATGTTCGCCTGTAGGAAATAGAGAGCGGACTACAGCGCGCGATCTGAGCCCCTCACCCAAGATGGCCGCCAACAAGACAAGGGCAGAGGACCCGCCAAATGCGGTGGAGTTAGCGATTAAAGTGCAGGTAAGGTGACAGCAGTGGGGGTGTGCGTGGCCAGGCTAGTTAAAACCAGGGGAAAGTGCCCAGAACAAAAAACAAATTAAAAGACAAAAACGGGAGAATTTAAAATCACAGGCTCCAAGTCGCCGGTGACTGCTGCAAATGCGAGCGCTGCTGTAGGCAACGCGCTAAGACTGGAAAGAACGATCCTGTAAGTTTGCCTGCCTTTATGCTCGCCTGTAGGAAATAGAGAGCGGACTACATCGCGCGATCTGAGCCCCTCACCCAAGATGGCCGCCAACAAGACAAGGGCAGAGGACCCGCCAAATGCGGTGGAATTAGCGATTAAAGTGCAGGTAAGGTGACAGCAGTGGGGGTGTGCGTGGCCAGGCTAGTTAAAACCAGGGGAAAGTGCCCAGAACAAAAAACAAATTAAAAGACAAAAATGGGAGAATTTAAAATCACAGGCTCCAAGTCGCCGGTGACTGCTGCAAATGCGAGCGCTGCTGTAGGCAACGCGCTAAGACTGGAAAGAACGATCCTGTAAGTTTGCCTGCCTTTATGCTCGCCTGTAGGAAATAGAGAGCGGACTACAGCGCGCGATCTGAGCCCCTCACCCAAGATGGCCGCCAACAAGACAAGGGCAGAGGACCCGCCAAATGCGGTGGAATTAGCGATTACAGTGCAGGTAAGGTGACAGCAGTGGGGGTGTGCGTGGCCAGGCTAGTTAAAACCAGGGGAAAGTGCCCAGAACAAAAAACAAATTAAAAGACAAAAACAGGAGAATTTAAAATCACAGGCTCCAAGTAGCCGGTAACTGCTGCAAATGCGAGCGCTGCTGTAGGCAACGCGCTAAGACTGCCTTATCCAGAATAGATGTATGAGTGTAGTAAAAGTGGGTCATTTATTAGCAGTAAGAACTAGGCAGGATCTTACACGTGCAAAAACAACAGTTGATAGACAGAATGCAGAACAATGTCATACAATCACCCCAGTACAGAGATCTGGGCCTGAACCCATCGTTTTTTTTGCTCACCATGCCATTCCAGTTTGAACCCAGCCATATGCAAATCAGTCTTGACCCTGTGCTCCATGGGAACCGTCCAGCCCGAACTGTCAAGCCAGGTCCACCCTGGACTGGAAACAAGCATCCTAGGACCGGTTTCGGGGATCTTACACGCAACAGTTATAGATCCTTCACTTGGGTTAGTATTGAAACAAATTAAAGTTCGAGCTGCCGTTCATAAATATTATCAGGCTTTATATTCAGAAGATTTATATTGGTTATGGGCTCATCGAGAGGACTTAATCGATAAGTATTTGGATGCCCATGTAACTGAAGCACTGACGCAGATTGAACAGGAGAAACTTGATTGCTCTCTGACCTGGGATGAGATTTGAGAGGCAACGTAGGAGCTGCCCAGAGGGAAAGCTGCTGGACCCGATCTAATCCCCACTGAATTTGATAAGATCTTCGGGGATAAGTTAAAAGAAATCATGACAACCCTTTTCCAACAGATTTTTAGGGAAGTTGCTTGTCCTAAGTTCTGGGCTGTAGCAAAGATTATAGTCTTCCCTGAGAAAAACAAACCCGCCCAGGAGCTTGGCTCCTACCGTCTAATTACATTAAGGAATGGGGATGTAAAAATCTCTTCAAAAGTATTAGCTGCCCGTTTATTGTAGGTAATTCTTAGAATTGTATCTGTGGGGCAACATGGCTTCATTCTTGGCAGGGGAACAATAAATCCTATTAGAAGGATCATTACCCTGTTTGATGCCGGGTAGGTATCAGGAGCTCCCATGGCGGTGATTTTGCTTGATGCCAAGAACGCATTTGATAGGGTCTTCTCGCAGTTTCTCTGGATTGTGATTCGGAGAAAAAGGATAGGCACAAATTTTAATGGGACTGTTAAAGCTCTATACAGGGATCCGGCTGTTTGTATTTTTATAAATGGGGAGATTACAGAACCTTTTAAAATCACAAGAGGGACGCGACAAGGATGCCCTTGCTCACTGCTACTCCTTGCTATATATATCGACCATTTTTTTAAATGCTTTGAATTAACCACTGATATTTCCCCCATGGTATCAAACTGACATAATACTAAGGTATTGGCCTACGCTGATGATGTAGCTTTAGTCACCCGTCATCCTGAACAGCCTATAGCAGCAATAAAAGAAGAAGCTTTGAGATATGGTGTGCTATGGTTTGAATAAGGAAAAGACACAGATTAATATTATTACTGAGTTTGCATCCCTAGATGATAATACACTAGTCAAGGAAGCAGTAGATCTAGGGGTTATGATACGATTTGAGCTTGATGAGGTGGTAAATGAAAATCTGGAGCTGCTATCAGATGAAACTAAAAAAGCATTGATAAGGTCAGATAACCTACATTTGACATTGATTGGCAGATGTGACCTAATTAAGATGGGTTTCTTGCCTAAAATCCTGTACTTTTGGAGAGAAATCCTCCTTGTCTTCTTTAATCAATGGCTGAAGAAATTAGAAAATATATTTTCACAATTCATCTGGGCTTATTAGAGGCCATGAAGATCATATAAATTTCTGTCGCTACCCAGGGAATTTGGCAGGATGGCCCTCCCTAACCGTAAACTATATTGGTGGCCTTATTGGTATATTATATGGCACTTTTGAGGGAAGACCCTAGCAATGATGCTAAAGAAAGTTCTTCATCTTTTACCCATGGAGGCTAAGCAGGTAGCCATCAAGGGTCTGATCCAGTCCCGCCTGGACTTTAACAACGTCCTCTACCTTGCTGCTCCAGATTATACACTGCGGAGATTTCAGACAGTGCAGAACTGTACAGCTCGCACACTGCTCCAGCTCCCACGTCGACAATCAGTCAATTCAATTCAATTCAATTAAAAAATTCTTTATTTCGGCTTTGGTGCCATAAAAGAAAAAAAACTACATTTTAATTACTAAAATCATTAGCTAAAACAGTACATTTCATGTTGGAAGACAATCGGAGCACAAACAATCTTAAAATCATAGGATGGACCACTCACTAATTTCAGAAAGGAGTTAATTCTAATCCTGGAGTGTGCTCAAATTACAGTTGAAGCCCCAATTTTTTCCTTTGTAAGAAAATAGAATGTAAAAATCTACTGACACTAAATGTTATTGATTGCATTGAGTTTGTTGTCAGAATTCTCAGTGCCTGTGTACATGACCTCAAACCCAACAATAGGCATATTGGTTTAATCCATCTTTTCCTGGCCTGAGCATACGCAGGGCAAAAGAAGAGGATATGTTGCTCGTTTTCTATCTGGTTTTGGTCACACAAGGAGCAAATTTCATCAGTTGCTAAGGATGATGAGTCTAGATTTCTAGCCCAACGTGCCAAAGTTGTCTTTATTAAAAGATTCCCATATCTAAATTTTAAAAACAAAGTTTTGGCAATTGGGGGCTCTATTTCATCCATAAAGGTCTCAAAAAGTGGGACATCCTTAAAACTTAGGAAGTTTGAAACTAGAGTCCCACCAGTTGTAACACTTATAGTCCTATTTGCTATAAAGGACCAGAATGCTCTTTTTAAGATTAGTTTCGAGTTAGGAGGTAGTTGCTCAGGGTTCTCCCAGAATTGTTTCAAACCTATGTTGCTAAACCAAGCTTTAACGTGCCTAAGCCATGGGATAACTTTTAGACTATCAAGCGCCATAATTTCTTTTAACCCGTCTCTATAATCTTGAAGTTCGGGAACGTGCCATAATCTAACCCAAAGCATTAAAGGTCGGATCAATACTTGGTGGTCAGTTCTTTTAAAATTTAGATCAAGTTGCAATGGTACTAGTGGAGTACCTCTCAGGACCCTTACCAAGCTTCGCATAAAGTTATTATCCAGGACACTAAAAGTGTCCTTAGACCCAGGCCCCCAAATTTCTGCGCCATATAGGACTGACGGTTGGACTTTATATTTAAAAAGTTCAATCACTGGGGACACAGCTTTACTAGTACTCAGGCTTTGTTCCCTGAGAATTGGTTTTACATTCTGGGCAAATGTCAACTTGCTTTTTTCCATTTGGGCTCTCCAGGTAAAACTCGAATCTAGTGTCACCCCTAGATATGAGAAGTGGGGCACCGATTCCAGTTTTACTCCTTTCAGAGTTAAGCAACCCTTATCTGGTTTAGTTGGATTTAGGGCCATACATTTGGTCTTTTTCCCATTAATCTCCAGCCCCTTCTTACTACAATATTCACTAAAGGTGTTCAATAGTGTCTGGAGGCCTTTTTTGGTTTGGGAAATCAGGATAGTGTCATCAGCAAATAATAGTGATGTTACCCTTTCACCGTTCAGTTTTGGGGATTCATTGTTACATCCCTCTAAATATAAGGGGATGTCGTTTACAAAAAGGGAAAAGAGCGTAGGGGCCAGAACACAGCCCTGGCGAACACCACGCTCGATGGGGATTTTTTGGGTTAATTTGCCATTTGGACCCCATCTAATTCGCACAAAATTCCCTTCATGTAACTCTTTAATCTGAACTATTAAATTGTTAGGCAGACCTGCTGCACTCAGGGTTTTCCATAAAAGATTGCGAGGCACTAAATCGAATGCTGCCCTTAAATCAACAAACGCAACATATAAATGACCCCTTTTGATCTTTACATATTTCCAGTAGAGGCAGCAAAATCTAAAAATCTGGTCTATTGTGCTGATTTTTGATCTAAACCCGGTTTGAAACTTGGTTAGAATTGTATTTTCCTCCAACCAATCCCTCACGCGCAATAAAATATGTCGTGAGTACATTTTCTGGAGGATATTTATTAAACTAATTGGCCGGTAGTTACAGGGGTCCATCCTATCTCCTTTTTTAAAAATTAAAACAATTTCTGCTCCCTTCCAACTTTCAGGGAATTCTAAAGTGCGAGATAGCGTATTGCACAGATGATTAATATAAGGTGCCCATACTTTTAAATCATGCTTGTATAGATCCCCCGGGATCTTATCGAGACCTGGGGCTTTACCCGATTTTATTTGGCTTATTGCCAGCTCAGTTTCCCCTAATGTAAAAACAAGATAATCTATTGATGTTTCATAGCTTGGGGTGTTCATGTCCATATGGGAATCATCATATTTTTTATATAGGTTAGTAAAGTGATTAATCCAAGTTTGCTCATCCAAAAAGACGTCCTTAACCACTCTGCCTACATTGTTCCCATTTGCTACTAGCCTCCAAAAGGCCACATTATCACGCGATTTGGCGGCCAGCAGCAATGCAGCCCATTTATCTTCCTCCCATGCTATTTTAGAGGCCCTCTGGACGGACTTGTATTTATTCCTTGCATTTTGAATGTCCAAGAGGGACTTAGACTTAACTGCCAATAAAAGTTCCCTTTTGGACTCTCTGCAGGATCTATCATACCAGGGCTTGCTATGAGACAGATTCTGAGTCTTTTGCTGATTCTTTTTGGGCATTTTTGTAACTAATAATTTAAGATCAATAAAGAATTTTTGATGTATTAGCAAAAAGGAGGTTTTGGTTTCCTCATCAGGCGTTAGGCCTAAATAAGGTCCAAAGGTCCCGCAAAAAGTGTATAAATTTCACTAAGGATATCACTACGGTCCAGTATAAAAGGCCATTTGAGTGATCTCCTATTGTTACTAATATGGATCTTGATGTTATCACCGCTGTTTTCCTGTGATGGAGACAATTGGGCTATATCATTAAACAGTGAAACATCTACTGTAAGGTTTAAGGGAAAATGGTCACTTTCTAGCCTCTCCATTACATCGAGGTCCAGAAGATACGACCAAATGGGTATAGAGGCGATCACAAAATCTAAGTTACTTTTGCAGTTGGTCCTGCAAAAGGTTGGTTTCTTCGAACTGTCGGACGGTAACCGTCCGTTACAAGCCCTCAAACAGTGCTCCGTACATAATTTAGTCAATTGGAGAGCCAAACATTTTGCTGGTTTGGCATTCTCCAAAATAGGGATTTTGTTCGCCTGGTCTTCCTCAACAAAAATGTCACTAAGGCCCAAGACTGGCTCAAAGTTACAATTTAAATCGCCAGCCAAGATGATGAGATCCTCCCTGGGATCCAGTCCACTTAGGAAATGGTCTAATTTAGCTAGGGTTGGTGATTCACTTGATGAGGGTAAAGGCCTATTATAGATGTTTATTAAGAATAATTTTTTCCCTTTGCACGTTGTGACTTTTAGTGCCAGTATATCTAGGGAATTTGTGTCCACCACCTCGATGTGTACCCTTAGTTTTACTTTCACCCGAATCAAAAGTCTCCCCGAAGGCCTTCCACTTCTAGATGGAATTGCACCAATTCCATAGGTCTTGTACCCCACTCTATGTGGTGTATCAATTGCCCAGGTTTCCTGTAGCATACAGAAGTCAAAGGATTCAATAAAGCTCGCCCATACCGGATCCCTCAGATTTTTAGCGATTCCGGGTATGTTCCAGCAGACTAGTTTTACCGGCTCCCCAAATCCAAATGACGTCTCTGGGAGCACCCTTGATGTCTCACCGGAACATACGGGGACCACAGTTTGTATTACCAAGGGTGTTTCCTCAGGCGATGACTTTTCACTCGTTTTGCTATGGGATATTACTAGTACATCTGATTCATCTGAATTAATTATGACACTGGTTCCAGGTTTATCCAATAAAAAGGGCTCAGAAATCGCCATTACTTCAGTTTCATTAATAACACCCTCAACAGTAGGATTCCTTATTCCACTTTCCTCACCCCCCCCGGCACAAGAACCATCAATCACACTCATCTAGGCCGCTGAAAATGTCAAATCTATTAAAAGTCTCTAGGGGTGTAAATGGTTTAAGATGATCCATCCTTCTGTTCTGGGCATTCTGGGTTCTGACTGGTACGTAATTCCATCCAGTAAGGTCTGGAACTGTCACAGGGTAGGGTACAAATTGTGAGTTCCTAACATTCTGTGTTGTCGGAGGACACAATGCATATTGACTATTCCCAACGTCTTGTGCAGTTGAATGGCTAGTTGGGTGGGTGTAGGTTATGTGCTGTGATGGTTGGTGCTGAGATGGAAACACCACTGACCTTGGGTAAAAATATGTTAATGGTCTAGGAACTATGGAGTTGTTAGAGCTGCCTATCGGCCAATTTAAAATAAATTGGACAGCATTTGGGTCCACAAAATTCACGACCACCACATCGCCTTCGATGTCTTTAGGTCTACCTCCCAGCCTTTGGAGACGTCGAACATGGATGATTTCGCCATTAATATGATTAGCAATTGGCCTGTATAGTCTAAGCCAATGCATAATCTTGTTTTTCAAGTGCGCGAAGCCCTCCCGCTTGTTCTGTTCCAATACTGGCACCCTTGTTAGGACTACCACATAGGGTACTGCATCTGGTGGTAATTCTGGTAGTGGAGTCCTTCTAGGTTTCCCCCAGGTGTACCTGGTATCCCCCACATCCCTTGATGGTCTCTCCAAAAATGTATTAGCCATGTTGTTGGAAGTTTTACTAGTAATGGTAGATGGCAACTGGTCTGGTTTTTTTTGTGGAGGTAGTTTAGGGGGTGGGTTTTGTTGGATAGTCACTGTGGTCCCCGGGGGCTTTGGGGTGGTTGATTGTGAGGAAGGAATAGAGATAGGAACAGTTAACAATGGTTTGGATGGTAATAATGTATTTTGTGATGCATTGTTTGGTGCTAAACTAGGTGCTTTATTTTGTGCAGTATTAATTAAAACATCCTTGTTTCCCAAAGCCTGCTCGATTTTACACAGTCTACATTCTACTTCCATCAGCCTCTCTATAATTGATGCAGAGTAAGTTTTGATTAAACTTTCTATACTAAGCAATGTTACAGGGCCCTGATCCTCATTGGGCACAATAACAACCATGCTAGTGTCCATACTGTCCTCTTTATCTGTAGGCAAGTTTCGTAAAGAAGGAGGTGTGGTATGCATTCCATCTATGACTGGTTGTACAATGTTAGGTTTTTTGGCAATAATATTCGCCTTTTTCCCAAAGTCGGCACAACTCAACTTGGGTTGTTGCAAATCCCCCCTTTTCCGCCGTTTTTTATTCGGCGGAGGGCCATAAGTTCTAGGCAAGGACATAGATTTTTTTTACCCTATTATGGATTATTTTTGCAGGGACCGGGGCAGATGCCTTCGATGTACTTGGAGTGCTTGTATCCATTATAATGGACGGTCCATTCGCATCCGTCTCGGGGGAAATATTCAATATGGGCATAGTATCACTCACTTCCGAGTGCTGGCAATCCAATATATGTACCGTCTCATTAGCTATTGGATTAATATCGGTAGTAAAATTAGTAGGTAAGGATACCAGTGATACTGACCTGGTTTTCATGCTTTCCACGGAACGGCGGCGTTCCGCTCGCCGCTCCGCCAAAGCAGTTTCCTTAGTAACATCAGGGGTAGATTTTGTGAAATATTTGTCCAGAGTTCTATTTAACAGTACACCCTGTTTGTCCAACACAGACGAGTCTACGCTAGGCGTTATAGAAGACATTTGTAGCAAGTAACCAAGCTAATCAAACAAAAAGGAAACCTGATCCAAATCGATTTCGGTAACGATAAACTTACAACGAAAATATAAAGGGTTATGCCCAGTCCGGTCTCCTCGGTGCTCTGAGGGTCCGCCCTTAGTCCGGGCTTTGTCCCAGGATTAGTCCCGCTCACGCGTCCCGCTCACGCGTTGCTGTACCGGATCTGATATAGGTGGATGAAAAGAGGGGAGGGGTTACGGGAAGAGGCGGCAGGTGTGCAGATGATCCGCGCACAGCCTGGTGGGCCTCGCAGTCCCGTCCCGAGGTCAGGATAATTTCCCCAAACACTATTCTCCTCTCTTGCGGCAGCTTCCCAGCAGGGTTCAAAGAGCAAACAATCCAAACGCGTCTCTGAGCGGCTCCCGCGAAGCGGGGGCCGCGAGGCGTTTTCTAGAGCGTTAGCAGAGGGGACGGGACACGGGAAGAGGCGGCAGGTGTGCAGATGATCCGCGCACAGCCTGGTGGGCCTCGCAGTCCCGTCCCGCGGTCAGGATAATTTCCCCAAACACTATTCTCCTCTCTTGCGGCAGCTTCCCAGCAGGGTTCAAAGAGCAAACAATCCAAACGCGTCTCCGAGCGGCTCCCGCGAAGCGGGGGCCGCGAGGCGTTTTCTAGACCGTTAGCAGAGGGGAGGGGACACGGGAAGAGGCGGCAGGTGTGCAGATGATCCGCCCACAGCCTGGTGGGCCTCGCAGTCCCGTCCCGAGGTCAGGATAATTTCCACAAACACTATTCTCCTCTCTTGCGGCAGCTTCCCAGCAGGGTTCAAAGAGCAAACAATCCAAACGCGTCTCCGATCAGTCAGAGCTGGCTTGACCAGCCTACACTGGTTGCCAGTACGCCAAAGAATCCACTTCAAAGCCATGTGTATCGCCCACCAGGCTTTCTGGGACATAGGCCCTCTGATCACCCGTGACCTAGTCTCCCACTACCAACCAAGCAGAAACCTCCGTTCAAACCAGGCCTTCATGGCTACCGCACCTAGAATAAAAAGGCCAGATCAGGCGGTAGGACCTTCACCCATAATGCTTCCAAGATGTGGAACGCCCTTCCCCTTCATCTGAGAGCTAACCCCAATCTCTCCTCATTCCGGAAACAGCTCAAGACATTTCTCTTCAACTCCCCACAGTAATTCTCTGTTAGCTGTTCCTGCTTCCGCCAAACACATCTGTTGGTTCCTAGCGCTTGGACGCCCCCGGGCAACAACCGCGCTCTACAAATCCACATACAAATACAAATACAAATACAATGAGAGGCTAAGGTACCCTTCCCCGTATGAATTATTGATTGGTCCCGAAACCTGGGTATGTGTATGGCGTTAGTTGGATTTTAGTTGTTATAAAAGGGTTCGTTTTAAGAACTGCTCACTGTTTTCAAAGTGTGGACCTCTGTACGCCACTTATTAGGGCTTGGCAGGTTGAATGCTCATACTCCCCTTCAGGGTAATAAGAACTTACAGGAGATTTTGGATGATTTTTATATGAAGAATTGGTTTAAGGCTGGAATTAATCAATTATGTCGTTTTTACTCCCCAATGCCTAGCACAATCTCTTATGATGAATTAAGATTAAAGTGTAATCTTATTCACAGAGAGTTTTTTTAATTTCTTCAAATTAGAATTTATTTACAGAGGAAGAGGGAGGGGCAGGAGGATTTTGCAAGAGTTAGTTTGTGGACAAATTGATTCAGTCTGCTCCCCCACACATTGGTTACATTTATATTTTGCTTAATGAGCTTATGAAAGATGATATGGAAGTGTTCTGCTAAATGGCAGGTAAAATTAGATATTTGTGACACAGCATTCCAAAGTGCCTGTCTATGTGCCCACATTGGATAGCCAAATGGGGAGAAGTGAAAGAAGTGTATTGTCCCCGCTATGCTCTTTATAAGGCAAACATGATTCACATGTTTGCAACCTGCAACACGATTGGGGTATTAATTGAGGAAATTAACGTGTTTTAGGACTCATATTACATTTGAATGTTGATTTAACCCCCGCTAATTTTATTGGGAATAACAAATGTGAAGTTGGAGGATGGAGGGGCCTTGTTAACCATTGCAATGGCCGTGTATAGATTGCGTATTGCTTCAGTCTGGCTAGGGTTAGTCCCCCCTTTGTTTCAACAGTGGCTGGCCGGGAATATTAGTGATATACAACCTGGAGAAGGTCACTTATACTCGAAAGGGCCATAGGGTCAGGAAAAGGGGAGTAAGAATCTGGAAATGCTTATCCAACTGGGTTGAAGAACCAAATATATAAATTGCATGAGCACTTTAGAGATTCTGTATTTTCTTCTATCATTTGTCGTGAAAAAAGAATTAGACGTGTGTGGACCTTAATCTCCTAATTAGTGCACTTCTTGCATTTTTTGCACTTTAAACTGGGTGCTAAATGATGAATTGATTTGATAGGTGTTTTTCTTGTTTTTCTTTAATCTATGAAAGTGGGAATTCATTTGTTTTGTTGATGATTGTCCTTATTTCCTGTATTTCTTGGGATTCAAATCTATGTGGGGTAGAGTGGGAGAATATTGTCTTGGGCTACAGTTTGAAAAATCAACAATGAACAAATATTTTTAAAAAATAGGAAAACTGTCACCCCAGCTTATTTTAATGAGATCTTCACAGTTCCCTCATTTGCATCCTACTCAGATGTTGATTTGGTTCTGATTTATTACCATGACTCCATCACAACCACTCTTAATCAAAGAGCTCCTTTAATAAAATCTATGCGCGCCTCCTCCAGAAAATAAGCTCCCTGGTACTCTGACACCCTATGTCAGGAAAAGTAGATCTACAAACCGCTGGAACGCAGATGCTGCCTCACTGCATCTTCAAGGGATAAAGCAGAATATCGAACTAGGCTAGGCATATACCATAGCATGATCAAAGCAGTACGGAAGGCACATCTGATCTCCACGATTGCCAATGTGGGCAAATCCAGTAAAGGTTATATAAAGCATTAAGTAGCTTTTTTGAAACCTAATGCTTGTGACTCCACCATTGGAGCTTCCCAAAATCTTTGAGACAACTTAGCTGACTATTTTTAAGATAACACAAGTTATAAGAACTTTTTAGCCAGTCCTGAATGATCTGAAAGGAAACTTGATTTAAGTCATCCATATCCCGATACCGCGGCTAGCCTGTGCGTTTTTGAGCACTGCTTTGTTGCTCAAGTGCAGGATATGCTTGCTCTTGCCAAATCAGGCTCCCTTCAAGGTTTATGTACTTCTAGGACAACAGCCAGCCAGCTTAGAGCACTGCCTCGCTACAGCAGTCATTCATATGTTCTATCTCTCATTGGCTACAGCCAAAATACCTAAGGAACGGAAGTGTGCTGGCGTTTTTCCGCTTCTTAAAAAACCCTCAGCTGACACCAATGACCTCTCCAGCTATAGACTGATTTTCCTGTTACAGCTACTTGCAAAAGATCTTGAAAGATATGTTAATAAACAGCTCTATTCTTTTTTTGAGGATCATAAGATCTTAGACCCTTCTCAATCGACGGGCTTCAATACGGTTTCCCGCCTCATTCTAATTTGCAGACTTCATGAGGCTGGTCTTCATAGCAGGGCGTTACATTGGCTCAAGGACTTCCTTGATAATCGCACACAACAAGTCTGCCTTGGCCCTTTCAATTCAAGGTTGATGGAAATTAACAAGGGAGCCCCCCAGGAATCATGCCTGAGTCCAACTCTGTTTAATATTTATGTTGCGCCTCTAGCCCAAATTGTCAAAGCATGCGGGGTGACGGACATATTTTCGAGTTGCATGAGGGAAATCACTATCTGGATGAATAAGAACTGTCTCCAACTGAACGGCGACAAGACCTAGATCATGTTATTTGGAAAAGCCAACAATGTGTGGTTGGCAGACTGGTGGCCAGTAAAACTTGGTCCTGCCCCTGCACCTAAGCAGGTGGTGAAAAATCCTGGAGTGAAAGTAGATCATCACTCTCCATGAAAGATCAATTCAATGCCACATGGGCACCTTTTTTGCCACAATGAGGCTTCCAAAAAAAGCTTTTCCTTGGCTTCTAGATGCCTCTAGAAAAACCCTTGTCCAAACACTCATAACCAGTTGTCTGGATTATGAGAAAGCTTTACTGGTATAGAACATCCCTTGTCCAAACACTCATAACCAGTGGTCTGGATTATGAGAAAGCTTTACTGGTAGGAACAAATAACACACTGTTCACTAAGTTGCAAGTATTGCAGAATAGGGCCGCACATCTGATTTGCATCCTTAGTGCTCGTTCCTCCTCCACCCCTATCCTAAGGAATTTACACTGACTGCCCATCAGAAAGCGGGTTGTTTTTAAACCTGTTGTCTGATTTAAGGCCTACCCATCATGTCTTACCTATTATCCTTAATCTAGGCAACTAAGATCCTCAAATCTAGCATTTTTGCTGATCTCACGGATCCACACTTCAAGATTCGGTGGCTGATCTTTCTCCGATATGGCTCCATATCACTGGAACAAACTGCCACATCATCTTAGTACCCTCCCAGACTTTACAAAATTTAAGAAGATGTTAAAAACTGACTGTTTTAGAATTTGCTTTCGTTGTCATGATCAGCACAGCACCGAGATACTCCTTTGGGAGTTTTATGCGCTATACCAAGATACCGAAGTAAATACAAATTTAATAGTGTTCTTGAGTAGCGTCCCTTTCTAATGTGAAAAAGGGTTTCGATTTCACGGACTATACCTTTATAATTTATGAAATTTATCACTAGCAGGAATGCATCACATCCAAGTATTTCTCAGTGGGTTTTGGGGTGGTTGGAGTCCAACTGGATTTTTGTCTTGTGTTCACAAGGGTTCTAGAAAGCCTATTCCAGGCACATTTTCTCGATGTTCTAAAAAAAATTCAAAATGGAATAACCAAACACAATACTTAACAACCTGAACATTCGCTTATCTGCCTAGCCTGATCCATCTTCAATTGTGCCGCTATAATTGAATTAGATCAGTGGTTCTTACTTTTTTGACTTCTGTGGACCCTCACTAGTAGTCCTGGCATCCTTGGCGTTGTTATCCCCTAACATTTTGCCTTCAACCCTCCTGTTTTTGCTAACTTTGTTTTGCTGACGTTAGGACTCTGCGTAATGTACCACTGTTAACCAGCGCTCAAGTGCTTTTCCTCTCTCCTTAAACATGCTGAAACTGGCTTACACCCAATTGACACATTTAATTTACTTGTAAGTTCTTAGTTAAGTGGTGCACTGATTGCGCCACACACTTAAGTAGCAATTTAAGCCTGTGTCAGGTCGGCCACTGCAGCCTGTGTGGGCAGTTTTTAAACTGCTACTTGACCAGACAAGATAAACCTCTTGCCATGCATAAATCTTTCATTTTAATACATATAAGGCACCCCCACAGTATGCTGTACACAGCCCAGAGGACAGGGTGTAGGGTATTTAAAAAGTTGGTCATATCCTCTTAAGAATTACATGCATGGTTATGAAAAACTCATGAATTCGTTTTCCACTACTAAAAGCCTACCTGTCCCATAGGATAACCTTGAGTTACCTTATTACATTTAATAAGTGATAACTTCCAATTGAGTGCAGGTAGACAGGCCGAGTTTGGTGTCTAAATAACTGTAATTAAAAGCCCTCTTTGATAGAAAAGTCAAGATGTTAGTTACAATTCTGAAAATGATGCTTTCAGAAAGTTTCCATTTTCTAGTCCTAACCATTTCATGCCTGCAGCCTGATACTGGGTCACATAACGACGAGTAACTGACAGCTGGTCTTTAGACCCTTAGACCCAACTCTTCAGTACACTTCTGGACCTGTTGACACAGCCAGGAAGAAGGACTACTGTGCTTCTGGAAGGACTGCTACTTTGCTGGACTGCTGCCCAACTGTGCTAATCTGCTGGGATGCTGCCCTCTTGCCTGGGTGAGAAGGACTGGACCTGCATCTTGAAACCCAGGACCTCAGAGTGCCTCCAAGGGCTAGTTGGATGGACTCTTGATCAGAAGCCTCAGGGACCAAAAGGCTTCCATCAACCTTGACCCCAGCCCCTGGACTCTGCCATCTGTGAGTTCTGCCCTCCCAAGTGATGCCACCCCAGTGTTGGACCCTTGGAAGTGAGGCTGACGAACTGACGCATCTCCTCTGCCGTGCAAATCCTGCAGAAGTAGTGCATTACATCTGCTGCCGCCCTTGAAACTAACACATCACCTCTGCTATGCAGACCTCCCATATGCAAGGAATTCGCATCACCCACAGCAGCCCATTGGATCCGCTGCTGCAAGATGCCTCTCCATACAAGGACATTGCACTTCGTAGCTCCCTGGAACCATTGCTGCACGAAGCATCTCCATGTCCAGACCTCACATCGCCTCGGCTGCGACACGTCCTCAACAGGTACTGTGTTCAGCAAACCTAAATGGGTCACTATTGCAGGCTTAAAATCCGGTCAGCCTGAACTTGTGACGTTGTCCCGGGTTCAGCACGACCAGATAACAATAGTTGGTGCTCTGTGCTTTTTTATGCTATTTTTACTGAAATCTTTAAAACTGCATATCTCCGATTCTACAGATTGGATTTTTGTCACTTTCCTCTTGATTTATTTATTACAACTTACTCTGTATTTTTTTCTAAATTTGAGTGAAATTTTCCGTTAGTGGTGTTTTTACTTTATTACTGCTTGAAGTGCTGCATAAATACTTTACACATTGCCTCTAAGTTTTTTTTTTAGCTTTATTTACCATTTTTAATTAACAACATACATAAAGCCATAATGCTTAGACGTGCAGGTACATTGCACGCAATTCCGAAGAGAAACATGAATAGTAACAAGTAAGTTAAGCTTGAATGCTCTGTGACAAGCTACCAGAGGGTTCAGCACAGGTTAATTTGGGGTTTGCTTGTGATTCCGCTTGACAAGGATTGTGGTTGCAGCTTGAGTACGTTTTCACCCACCTTAATCAGTAACCGAATGTCTCATACTCATTTAATCATTACTGAAACCTGGGGACCCCCACTGAATAATGATTGGAATATGGGTACCCCCACTGAGTCATTACAAAGCGCTGGGTACCCCAGCCCAAGCATTTTCGACGATGTGAACAATACACAATAAAACACAGAAACAAGCATTCATCAGGCAAATACACAAAAGATGATGGGGCTTATTTATGAACCCGTGGCCACTTTTGTGCCGCCGGTGCGTCACTTTTTGTGACGCACCTGCAGGGTAAAACATGCACCATGCTGCGACATATTTACTAAGTGACGTACCTAGGTAGATGCGGCACTTTGTAAACCCATGTGCCACATTATACCTGCGCCAGGTATAATATATGCAGGGTGGGAGTTCTGACGCAAGTAAGCCTCGTAGAAGTGACACAGTGAAATCTATGAGATTTCATTGCATCACTTCTAGGACGCAAATGCATCAATATCCTATGCCTGCCTCACAGCAGGCGTAAGACTGGCGCAGGCACATCAGAAATGGGACTTGCCCATTTAAAATGACCCATTGATGGAGTTACCTCACTTTTTGACACACTCCAGCAATGCGTAATTTTTGCGCCTACAGATACGTCTGAAATACTGACATATCTGTAACTCCTTGCGACATAATGTGTCATACTGTAATATGACGCATCCAGCATGTCGCAGGGAGGGCACAATGAAAAGTGAGGCATCGCTGTTTTCACGCAGAGATGTGTCACTTTTCATAAATGAGCCCCGATATATTTAATTTATTTCACAAATAAATAAAGAAATAAAAACTTTAATTTGAATGAGGACGGAGTATTTCTAAATTCAATTAAGTCTACTCGTCAGCCATACTATATTCTGTTAGATGCACTTGCACTGCTCCCACAAACCAGCACTTGCACTGCTCCGACAAACTGATCTGAGAATACTCACTTAATTTTCAGCCCCCTATATCATTTTCAATTTTTGAATTTTACATTTTGCTTCATGAGTATATATATTATATTTATCTGATAATACTATTTTAATATTCTAAGCAGTCGCGGACCCCTTGAGTCCCCGGACCAACTCATTTACATAGTGGACGCCCACCAGTGCCCTGGAAGAAGCAAACACACATGTGCTCCTCAATTTAAGTTACATATTACAGCGCTCTACTATCATGTTTTCTTGGAGTATCTTATTCAAATAGTCGTCTCAAAAATGGCATGCCGCTCAACCACTGTTCATGTATGTGCCTTCCTAATCTATTTCTAATCTTCCTAATCTATTTCTCAGAATAGAAGTACTCCACGTCTGGCTGTCATGTTATTAGACATTAACTGTTAATGAGACATCACATTAAGGCACTTGTGTCAAAGGATGAATGAGAAAGTTGAATAAAGCCAAAATACCGCTGAGGTAGCCTCGGGAAGAATTCAGTCACATAAAGTAAATGACACATCCTCTGTAATTGCTTTGTGGTTCTCAGTAAGTGCTAATGGCTTTACATTAGCGTGGGCAGCTGAGGCCATCCACAGAATTGTTGCCAAGGATTAAAAGGCGACTCTTTTCCAGCTTTATACTAAGTTTGTCATTAGTTAGATGTAGGAATATTGTTATTTCGATGCTGTTTCTACTCTGGAGCTAAATCCGAGGGTGAATGCGTCTATTGCAGCTGGTAGATATAGTATTATATAGCTTTGGTTTTCTTTTGATTTTGGCTTTCTGCAAAACTAATTTATACCCTAAGCTTAATGTGGGTAGGTGGCTGCAGGTGGCGAGCACCAGCTTTCGTTTTTTGGGGCCAGGATTTAGGTTTTATAACATCTTGTTTTAATCCGAGGAAAGAAAGAAGAGTCAGAAAAGGGAGACTGAAGGAGGAAGAGAATGATAGGAAAACAGTGATGGAGGAAGGCAGGGGTTTAAAACAGCCTGCAAGAGTCAGATAAAAGGACAGGAAGTAGAGGGTGGTGGAAGAAAGAGGCGTGAGGCGAATGAAGGCTAGGCAGGGTTGGTATTCAGCAACCACAGCATTTGTCCATGTAGATTGTGGACTCCTAAGAAACAAGAAATGAGTCTCCGCTGCCCTACACTTTATTGAAACCCTTGCATGCTCGTGGCGGAACCATTCCTTCACGAGCCACAGTGGTGCTGTGCTGGTGACGAAATGCTTCCGTCACGGCCCGGCCGCCGCGCCTGGGCGGCGCTGATATCGCGCCTGCGCTGAGCATTCTATTAGGCGGTCGAGGCCGTGACGGAACCTTTCCGTCACAAGCACAGCGCCACTGCGGCTCGTGACGGAGTGGTTCCGTCACGAGCATGGCGGCGCCTAGCGCCGCTGCGGAATTACCGCCGCGGCCAAGGGGTTAAACAGATTGAGCCCTGCATTTACCATAAAATGTAAGCTGAAAGTAATATTATACAGTTGCTGCAGTGACACAGAACATACATATGGCCAGATGTACATAGGTTTGGTTCTGTGATTACCAAATAGCAATTTTTGTTGTGATACACTATTTGGGAAATGCAATCACCCATGTACTAATGTATGTTTCATACATTTTGTGATTCCCAGTGGCTCGCAAATAAACCTACCTCATTAATATTCATGAGGTAGGTCTCGGTTGGCGATCCGTTGGGAATCGCTAGAATCACAGGGATGGTGGCCTGCTACTCTCAGCAGACCACCATTTCTGTGATTGCTTTTGAATAAAGCAATGTTTTTTTATGAAATGCAACCCGTTTTCCTTAAAGGAAAATGAGATGCATTTCAAAATGAAAAATAAAAAGTTTTGTTTAGAGTAGACAGTGGTCCATAGGACCTCTGCCTGCTCTTAAAAAACATTTTTACATACATTCTCAAAGGGAAACAGGTCCCGTGGGGACCCCTTCCCATTTGCGAATGGGGTGAAAATGTGAATGAATTGTTATGCATTTCGATCGCAAAACATTCACACATACCACTGCGAGTCGCTATTAGGAAAGGACGCCCTAAACACGCCCCATCCAAATACCAAATCGCAAACTAAATTAGAGATTCAGTAATAGGTTACCAAATTACAAATTGGGTATTTGTACATAAAACTAAAATGCTTTTTGCGTACATCTGGCCCATGGTTTTCTATTTTGCTTCAATACTTTCTATAGTTTTTAGTTCATGGTTTAAATCTAACTTTAGACTCATTAACACAGATCACCGTTAGATTTTGTGTTGATGATTTATTTTATAGTCTGAAGTTGATTCTCCACATGACTAGCGATAACATGGACATCCATTTTGTACTGGGTAATCTGAAGACACATTAGAAATCGACTTTGTTTTGTGTCAGTTAAGGAACTGAGGATTCTAAACAATATTGTCCAGCCGCCATCAGTGTGAAGAAAGTGACATGGGCCTGAATCATGAAACTTTTTACTTTCATGAAGAGCTTTTATTTAATTGCTGAAGTTGGCGTGATAGAATAAAGGATCACTTTCATTACTTCATCACAAAAGAGCTCTCCATTTACACACAACTTATATCACTTTATATTATAATAGACAACGTGAACCCTAAGAGAAGGTGGCTAAATGCTTCGTATAAGGCGACGGAAAAATATATATGGTATTTGGCAGTCTTTTTAATGGCAGAGAGATCAAAAAATAAATTAAAAGAATTGTCATCCTACACAGAGGTGAATTAATTTACTGTGATTACATTTTTTTTCTGGATAATGATTAGATCTTTCCAATATGTACTCTGCATTTTCAAGGCTGCTTTCAGTGAATACTGCTCTCTATAGGATAGTTGTAAGGTTTCCAGTCAGCTAGACTTGGGGCTAGATGTGGGTAAATTGGATTTACCATATTCATAAATACCGAATTTTACCGATTCAGTATTTATGATTCGGTAAATCCAATGTAGGTAAAAAATCGTTAAAAAATACCGAATCTGTAGGATTTGGTATTTACCGAATCGGTATTTACCGATTCGGTAATTGCCATTGATTCCTATGGGCCTTGAGGCCCATAGGAATCAATGTTAATTACCGAATCGGTAAATACTGAAAAATTACCGAATTGACAAGGGGGACAGGGTGTCACTTTGACACCCTGTTGCACCCCTGATTCTGCAAAGTTTTTGTTGGCCCGTGCACAACCTTGGTTGAATTAAATTCGGTGAAACTTTATACAAGTTCAAATGGGTGCTCCTATGGTGTCTCCCTCCACCCTTGGGCAAGTAGTGTAACAGTGTGAACGTAGTGTGATCAGTTGAAAACTGATAACATCCCTTAGGGCACTCTCTTTGGCGCCAAAGAGAGTGCCCTAAGGGATGTTATCAGTTTTCAACTGATCACACTACGTTCGCACCCCTGATTCTGGCATGTGTGTCACATGGCACAGGTGTACATGCACAGATGTGCATGTACACAGGAATTCGTTATTTACCATGAAATAGTATTTCATGGTCAATAACGAATTCTTTAGGGCCTGTGGCACTATTGTAAGTGCCACCTACATCTAGATTTACCGATTCGGTAAATTTACTGATTCGTTTTTTTACCAAATCTGTAAATTTACCGATTCGGTAAATTTACAGATTTGTTAAAATTTGGGCCCCCTACATCTCAAAAACCAAAAACCGGTCAGTAACGGCCGAAATCGGCCGTTACCGACCGGTATTTGCTTTCCTACATCTGGCCCAATGTGTTCAAAAACCTTCTCACTACTTCACAAGTTCTTTGGAAGGTCTACAAACAAACAACATACTTCAATAGTTTGTGCAACTATAGATTTCGAAAATGCCAGTATTATGAAGTAGGAGCCACACAAAAATGTTGGTTCTAAGTAGCAGACCAGATTACAACATCGCTAGTAGTCTGTTATAGCGGGGCTTCTGAAGAAGATCCTGTGATATGTCTACAGCATCCATTTTATTCACTCCTCACACTTCAACACTCTTTCCTCACCCCCACTTCACATCCATCATTCACTGTCTCTCATCCATCATCCACCAGTCCTCATCCGTCATACATCATACATAATACATATTCCTTATTCATCATCTGTCATCCATCTTCCCTCATCCACCATTTCTCATTTATCGCGCTTGAGATAGCAGAAAGGTATTCTTCAGTACGCTTGAACACGCTGATACCCATATAGCAGGAGCGCCTGGGAAAGGGCTCCTAGAGCTGCTAATTGCTTCCTTGCATTGCGCTAGCACGATATAATTTGTTTGAATTATTGCTCACGCTCTCTTGTTTTTAGAAACAGATTCACATGTTTTTAAAACAATACACTTCAGTCAAAAGTCACTTTTTTTTTTTTTTTTTTTTTTTTTTTTTAAAACCTTTATTGAACAATGAAAGCTCACAAATACTGGCCCACAACCCCACGGGCTGGCCAGAACAGAATGGTCAAAGAACCAGCATACAAAAAGAAGATCTGCACAGGATATAACATCAGGAGCACTGGTGAAGCAATAAAAACCATCGAGCGTTCAGCAAGAGCAGGATAATAAAGGTTAATTTTCTAGCACGGGGAGGGGACCAAAGGAATAACGGGCCGTATATGAGAGTACAAGGGAGGGACCGTGGCAAGCCGCCATTTTATAGACACAACGTAAGAAAAATGAAACCATATAATCAAATCTAGCAAAGGACAGAAACAGAATCAGGCCATCAAATAGCGACAGTGGCAACAGTCAATCGAGCTCACTCACCTCCGCCCCTACCCGAACAAAGAAGACGTGGTCAAAAAGCCCCATCACAAAGACTACGCAATACGCACCCCAACGGAAAGAGGGAACCTCCATAAAGGAGGAAGGGAAAGAGGGAGAAAAAGACAACAAAAGGAACACCCGCCAGACCATGCACCCCCAGGGGGAAAAACAGGACAATAAGACCGGCATGCGATGTAACAGAAACACGATACCAGAATAGGCAGCGAACCACAATCAGCCACACACCGGAAGAAGGACAGAAAACCCCCGGGGGAGACACGAGGTGACAGAGTCCCGAAAAAGTGAATACACAAGAGCCATAGAACAAAAAAGGGGAAAATAAGGGGGAAAAAGACCCCCCGACACAAACAGACCCCCCCCACCCACCCTTAAGCCCACCCTGCACCCCTGCAGAAGGCTACGGCCTACCCCCCCCGCAGCGTGCCTGTCGCCCTAAGTAGAACCCGAAATATAGTGGAGCAAGAAAAGTTGGAATTAAAAGACAAAAAAAGGGGGGGGGGAAGGAAGGGAAGGAAAGAAGGGAGTAAAGACATACAAACATACACACGGGGGAGGGCCAAAGACAGGAGTAAACGCACCCATCCACCCGCCCGGGTTAAAGGTCCAAGTCCTCGGGAAGCCAAAGAGTATCAGGCCAAAGTCCAGGAGCACTAACCAGTTACACCGAACCATATCAGGACACAGAGATCATCCAAGCCGTTCATGAGCTACCGCATATAAGAGTCAGTTTTCATCAGCCCTGACCCTTTTTATCCAAAGCAATAAGGGTCCGATCCAACGAGGACCCTGCCAGAAAGAACAGAAGGCAGGCAGCAGGAGAGTCCAACGGCAGTCCAAAAAAGTCACAGGAAGAAAAGCACGGAAGATCCAGGAAAATCACAGAATGTAGCAAACGATGCAGGCACAGTTCCAAGGATATATCCATAAAAACCGACCCATCCGGGCCGGCACAGGAGACGTCATCGGGCAGTGGTGATTGAGAGGGACCAGGAGAATCATGAAAGTCCGGCAAAACAAAATCCAGCTCCCGGGCCAAGGGCAGAGGAGGCAGCACAGGAGGAGAAGGCGCCATCAGGTTACGCACCTTCGGGGCGGCAGCCGGGACCGAGTCCGCCAGGAGAGTACCAGCCACACCCCGCGATATCAATGCCTCATCCGGTCGTGGGGGCCAGGGAGGCCCGCAGTGAGGAACCGTCTCCAGAGCCAGGAGTGGCGCGGCCACCGAGAGCCGCCAGGATAGCAGGATGTGTAAGATCCCCTTAAGTGCAGGAAAACCTTCACAGTATCCGACACCCGGGCCTTGCGGCGGGCCCCCAGTGCTCGTCCGGGCCCGGCCCAAACAAATGGGGTCGGTCGCCATCTTGAGAGCCCGAACAGGCCGCGCGGCCAATAACCTCCGCCGGGGCGGCAGTCAAGCAGATGAAGTCCCGCCGACAGGCAGAAGAACACCCCGGACAGGAAGGGGGGCCACCAGAAGAAGGGGATTCGCCGGCCCCCAATTGTCGCCAGTCCCGATCTCCGAGTCCGGGCGGCAAAGAACAAAATGGCCGGACCGGAGAACAAAGGGGGAGGAAGCTGAACACACGAGGAACCCCAATAATGAAGGGCAGCGTCACCATCCAAGGCTGCCGCCACACAGGAGTCTCTCAGCCAGGAACCTCCGGCTCACACGAACAGCGGCCCTCCAATCACCTCCAGTGCGCCCCGAAGGGCAAGCCCGCAGGCTGCATCCGGCCCAGGAGCCGGGACGAAGAATCAGGCCAGTCCGCTCTCGAGTCTCGGGAATGGTCGGGGGCACTGCACCGGACCCACAGCAGCCAGGACAACCGGAACAAGTGGTAAGTGCCTGCAGTGCGTCGTAGTAGTACCACACAGCAAGGAGGGCTTCCCGGGGCAGGATAAATGCAGGATAAATGTGAAAAACACAGGCGGGCGAACGGAGCCGAGCTAAAGCGCGGCCATCTCGGTCGCGAGCTAGGCTCCTCCTCCCAAAAGTCACTTTTAATTTTATTCACTTGCACTTCATTGTGGCACTCAGAGGGGTGCCTCCCCGGTCCACCTGCGATTGTTCCGTTCGAGTGGAGGGAGTGCAGCTCCCAGCTCATCAGTTCAGCTGCCTGGAACTACATAAACATATGTCCAGGCCAACGTGCAGTGGACGCGCGCATTGGGCGCGCCGCTGGCGCGGCTAAGGCAAGCCCATCTGCGCATGTCTGCGCCTGGTCGTCGCCAGGAGCCAGAAACCCTGCCGGTTTCCACAGGAATCAGGTAATTAGGCCAGGAACCCCCCTTAACTACACCAGACAGGTACTACTACATATTAGAGATTACCAACGCTCGCACGCTATGAAAAAATCTGAAGTATGTGCCAATATATTCCCTCCAGAAATGGAGGGCCCCACTTGCATGCAAAATATGTAGATACCAGAATTTGCTGTTCATACAACCTAGTAATAATGTTACGAAGGTGTACTCAGGCATTAAAGACTCACAGGACCCCCATATGCAAGCTAACCTCCAGAAACTAGTAGAGAAAGCAGCAAGTTGAGACTGCTTTTTAGCAAACGTTTGCTTACTCCCCAAGCATGCCATCAACATATGGGACTTGCTCTCCTCTTCCATTCCCCACATTGGGTTCTTAACAGAAGCGTAGATCAAACCAGCCTCAACCCCTGCCATCGCACTAGCACTGCCAGATGGCTATCACATTCAAAAACTGGACCGACCAGGTACGACCGGGGGAGGGGTAGCAATTATCTATAAAGACCCGATAAATGTTGAAGTATTAGATCAACTTATGAGTGAAAAATTGAAATCCTTGTGCTCAGAATTAACCGCCATGCGCAGCTCAGCTGGAAAGGAGCCCTAGTATACTGTCCCCAGGACCTCTTGTCGATTCCATTACTTTAATTATGGACCTGATCTCCCCTCATGCGATCTCAACCAATAGATTTGTTCTTCTGGGAGATGTAAACGTGCACAGTGCGAACACCAACAACCCGGAAGCCACTGCTCTTCTGAAAGAGCTATCCAAGCTTGAATTAACCAAAATTATTACTGCGCCTATGCACGTAGGAGGTCACACCCTAGATGCAATCCTCTCCAATTCACCTTACACTATCTACAAAACAACCTGCCCCTTGACATGGTAAGATCACTCCAACATTGAATTCTGCTTAGTAGGCTCCAGAGAGCACAACCCCCAGAAAGCACATATTACCAGAAACTACACACGGTGGCACAAACTAACACCCACTCTCTTCACAGATACCTTCTTACCTCCCCCTAATTCAGTCTCCGACACAGTAGAAAAACGTTTAACAGATTTTCAGAACAACATAAAATCCACGTTTGACACTATGATACCCCAGAAAACAGTCTCTAGCTTCCCCAAACGCCCCCAGACCCCCTGGTACACCACTGACCTCCGGACGGAAAAGAGCCAGTGCAAGATACTAGAGCACCTTTGGCGACAAACCCAGGACCCTCTTGACAAAGAAGGTTTTAAGTTTGCCCAGACCAAATACCACAGAAACTTGAAATCCGCCCGTAAGAAACATATTACCAACCAACTTGAGCAGGCAGGCAACACTCTCCAAAGCCCTTTTCCAGGTACTCAATACTTTCATCAATCCTAAAGCCTGTAAGACAGTAGAAGCTCCAACTCAGATCCTATGTCACAGTATAGCAGGATAACTCAGACAAAAAATTGATACCTTATACAACAAAATAGCTGCATCCACCAGCTCTAACTCAAACCCCAGACTCAAACCCCCCTCTGTCTCATCCAGCGTTAATAAACTAGGGGAATTCCCTTTTCTCACCACCGAAGACACGGAATCCCTGCTGAAAAAGACTAAAGCTGGATCTCCTACAGACCTCATCACAGCCAAAATCTTCAGATTATTAGCCACTTAGCTTGCTGCACCATCTGCTAAATTCTAAACATCTCTTTAAATGAAGGCAAGCTCCCCAAGGAATGGAAAGATGCACAGATCCTGCCCATCAGGAAAAATGCCAAACTACCCCCGGACGTTATTACTAACCACCGACCAATCTCACTACTCCCTCTTCAAAGCAAATTACTCGAGAAACACATCAACACTCACCTATCCACATTCATTGAATCATCCGATTGCCTCGACCATTTGCAGCAAGGCTTCCTCCCTAGACATAGCATGGAATCACCTCTGGTAACAGTCACAGACAACATCCGAATGCTTGCGGACTGCAGACGAGCAGCGATTCTCATACTGCTTGACCTGTCCACAGCATTTGATGCAATCTCACACCAGATCCTGCTGGAGAGACTAAGAACCGTAGGCATTCAGGGCAATGCACTAAAATGGCTGACTAATTTTCTGAAGGAGAGAACCCTAACAGTCAACCTAGGTCCGTCCAAATCTCAGACCACCACGGATTCCAAGTTCGTACCCCAGGGCTCATGCTTAAGCCCCAACTTATTTAACATATATGTCACCCCACTCGCAAAACTTCTGAGATACCTAGTATTCATACCAATATCCTAAGCTGATGACACACAGCTACTCCTCTCCTTCAACAAAAGCTAGACTAACATTGAGGCCACCTTCTCAGAGGGCATGAAAACCAAAACCGAATGGATGAGCAACAACCTACTTCAGTTGAATGCATGAAAAACTGAAATTATGCTATTCAAAGATGCAGTAGCTAGATGGTCTCCCAACTGGTGGCCTGATGAACTGGGCTCTGCCTGTCACCAAAACAAGTGGTTAGGAACCTAGGGGTCCAAATTGACCACAAACTAAACCTGGAGGAGCATGCCACCAAAAATGCTAAGCCCTGCTTCCATGTCTTAAGACTGCTTCGCAGAGTCTTCCCCCTTCTCCCATCCTCCACTTGTAAAACCCTGGTACAAGCAGGGGTCCTGAGCCGTCTGGACTACTGTAATGCCTTACTGATCTGCAAGTAGTCCAGAATACGGCGGCCCGCTTAGTGACTAATGCTCCCCCCAGAATAGCTTCACTCCCCCTTCCTCCACAAACTACACTGGCTGCCCATACGCAAAAGAATAAAATTCATGGTCTGTTGCATGGTGTTTAAAGCCTTTAATAAAACGGGACCAGATACCTGTTAGACAAGTTAGTCAGATACACCCCGCCCGAACTCTCCGGTCAGGAGGCAAATATCTCCTAGTCAAACCAACCATAAAACAAACCAGATTAGGAGGAAAATCTTTTACTTACCTAGCCCCCCAACTCTGGAAGCAACTACCCAGGGACATCCGTCTCTGCAACAATTACCTCTCATTCAGAATTTTTTTTTAAACGTCACCTTTCTGATCCACCTATTCTGGCTGTTCCCAAGCGCTGCCACACCGCAGAGGTACCCCGACTGGGGTGATTCCTGCACTCTATAAATGATAAAAATAAATAAATCAAAAAATCATTCATCATCCATCATGCCTCAACAATATTGCTCATCCCTCATGCTTTCCTCCTCATCCCTCATTCCTTCTAATTTCAGGAGTAATAAGTAAAATGGACATTGGTTGTGAGGATGAGGACAGATGGATGAGATGTCCTAAAATGGACACCAATGTGAATACCAAAAATTCTGAGGAAATCTCTGTCACACAAGAAGGTGTTATATTAACAGGTTCTAGAATTGTCATTCAAGAGAGTCTACAACAACGAGTCATTAAACTATCCCACGAGGGTCATTGTGGCATTGTCAGCACAAAGAGAGCTCTTCGATATCGAGTGTGGTTTCCTCGACTTGATGAAAGAGAACAAAAGGCCTCTTATTTGTGCAGCTGCTTACCCCCCCAAAACAACACAGCATCCATTAATTATCTCTGACCTCTCGAAGTAGATGTGGGAAATGATTGCAGCGGATTTCTTTGTACCCTTTAACAATGGACATCATCTCATGGTAGTTGTCGATGAGCACACACGTTTTCCTCTAGTTGAAGACTTATCATCAACCACACATGACAGAATCATCGAAAGGCTGGATGACATTTTCACAACAAGGGTATTCCCTCCATTCTCAAATCTGACAATAATCCACCTTTCAAAGGCAGAGAGTTCAAAGACTTTCTTAATCACTTGAACATAAAACACCAGAAAAGTACACCTCTCTGGCACCGGCAAATTTTGTTGTTGAATCATTTATGAGTACTTTGAAAAGGGTGGTTCACGTTCTGCACTGGAAGGCATCAACCTCAAATTTGCTCTGCACCCAGCCCTTCATGTCTACCATTCCACTCCTCTTTCCTCAACAGTAGAAAGTCCTGTCACCTTGCTGTTCGGGAGAGCTCTCGGAATGAAGATACCTCAATGGACCACCAGCTGGTCAATAGACCCTGATGAGATTTGTATTACTGACACCTCTCACAAATGTAAAATGAAGGCTTAGCTGACAAGCGCTGACATGCTTGAGGCATATTTTTCGAGTTCCTGTTAAGCAAAAGTGGACACGAAAGACGGACAGTCAGTTTGATGCTGAACCTCTGAGGGTTGTGACAAGCAAAGGACATATGGTGACCACTGAACATCCCGTAAAGTCCATCATTAAAGACTCATCACAATTCAAGCACCTGCCTCAATGTTTGTCGGCTCCAGAAGTCAGAAGTGAGATCTGTCCACCTGAGAGTCCGGAGAGCTCTTTTTTCCCCTCCATTTTTCAACATCCTTTGACTGTTCTTAGTAGGGCACCTTGCTCAGCTTTGCTCAAAAGGTTCTGTGTGCCCTGTTTAGATTGTTTTGACCCATTGAGCCTGCTGGTGGATGTTGTTGAATGACGAAGGATTAATCAGTTGACAACTGTTGTTGCCCCAGTTGTTCCTCTCTTTCATCTTAACCCCTTCGACGCTGATGACGAGCTGGGCTCGTCATGAGGTAGCCTCCTCGCACGCTCATGACGAGCCCAGCTCGTCATGTAAAGTGCACTTTACAAATTCTCAGCATACACGCATCAGGTTAAATTCTCTCCGGAGCGTGGCACATATTCAGAGTGGTAAAATGTATCTAAAAGTACAACATTATTGCTTTCCAAGAGACTTGGGACACTAACAGCTCTTTCGCTTTGGATGGTTTTAGGCGTTTCCCCCCCTGCATTCAATCTCTTGTTGGTAGACCTAAAGGTGGAGTGCTAATGTTGATAAATGTATTCATCCTATGCAAGTCCTGGCATTTACAGACTGAGTCATCAATTTTGCAGGCTGTGGTTTTGCAGTTCATGCAGTGAACGTTAGTGGTTCATTTTAATAGTGCCATATTTGGTTCAGTTTCTTCAGAGCATCGGGCTGCATTACGCAGGCTCTTCGGTATCCAATGAGCTCAAGGCTTGTCTCACTGCTGGACAATACTGATGAGGGACTTTAATTTACACCCATGTTTTGGTCCCTGCCATGCTAATGACCTCCAGCTTTTGTTCATGCAGAATAACAAGTTTTACTTTGAGCAATCCAGATTGGGGGGATTCTTTAAATATGCTTGTCCCTTAATTTAACTTGACTTGTTCATTTGGGGCAGAGGTTCAACGGATTTTAGGATGCTCCAACGGGTCTTAGACCCGTTTGCGCACGCTAAAAAGCATGGACCCATATACAAACAGTATTTTGCGACTCGCAAATTAATTGCGACTTGCAAAATACTGTTTTGCGACTCACTATTAGGAAGGGTTGTTCCCTTCCTAATAGCGACCTCAAAGCTATGTAGCAATGTTTTACGACTGCAATTGCAGTCGCAGAACACTTGCATATTACCACCTACTTCAAGTAGGCGGTAATGCATTCGTATATGGTAAGGGGTCCCCCCTTTGCAAATGCATGCAATTTGATTTTTTAAGGGCAGGCAGTGGTGCCAGGGACCAGTGGCTGCCCTTAAAAAAATGAAACAAAAACGTTTCATTTTTTCTTTTTTGAATGCACCCCGTTTTCCTTTAAGGAAAATAGGCTGCATTAAAAAAAAAATCTGCATTATTTAAAAGCAGTCCCAGACATGGTGGTCTGCTGAGCCCAACAGGCCACCATCCCTGGGAGAGCCTGTCATTCCCAATGGCCTTGCAAATTGCGAGAGGCTCATTAATATTCAAGAGCCTCGCAATTTGCGTCCCCATTGGGAATCACAAACAGTGTTAAACACACTGTTGTACATGCCACAAAGCGCCTCGCAAATTGCAAGTCGCAAAGGAGACGCAATTTGTGAGGCGCTATTTGGCAGGTTGTACATCTGTCCCTTGATGTGCTAAATTTGCAAGGGCTAACGTTCATTCCTCCTACTTTCATGGGTAGGGGCTGCTCGACAGTATTCGATTTTATCCTTTTTTCATGCAATTTGGTGCTGACTTTGAGGATGTGACTGTACACTACTTGGGTTCAGTGACCACAACTCGCTCTCCTTGAGAGTGAAGTGGCCCCTCCTGCAGGTAAGGTTTAACCACAAGTCCAATACCCCATAACATGTAGCAATCAAGGAAGAAGATTAAGATGGTCGACAGTGGTCCCGGTGGCTTTTCAAGCATGTGTAAGGAATATTTGTGCCTCAGAATTAGAACAATGCCAGAGAGGTTCAAATAATCCTTTAGAGGTTTTATGGGCCTTCTCTACGCTCAAATGGGCCCCCTAGTATACAGAGATGGTTTGACAAAAATTGTACCAGGGGGCATACATCACTTATCCTGGCACTGAGAAGTAATCCAAAGCATGAAAGCTTGATCACTAGTTTTAGGAGGGACTACTTTTAGCATCCTCACAAACAAATCATGCTACATTTTGGGAAGTCGTTAATCCCCCTTTTTTAACAACTTAGACAAGGGTTCAGTGTCTTTCCATATTCCACCACAGTCTTGGGTAACTCACTTTGAAGTGATCTGTAATATATGCAATGAGATCTCATTTGAAGAGACAATAAGCCAAATGGGTGTCTTTACCTTATCTGTGGGTTTAGAGGAGGTAAAAAATGCACTGTTGACCATCTCTTAAAACAGGGCCCCAGACAGGATCCAATATGACCCCTTTATGGGTGCCCCTGTATTCTGGGCTCTGGTCATGACTCATTGCATCAATGTAGCAGTGGTAGAAGGCCCACCTAAGTCTTGGTCAAACTTGGTTATAGTTCCCATTTTTAAAAGGGTGACAGGGCCACCTCCAATGCTACCACTCCATTTCCATAATAGATGCAGTTGTCAAAGTAGTGGGGAGGCTGATTTTTAATAAACTCTCGATCTGGGTGGAGTAAAAGGGAACCCTCTCTGACTTGCAGCATGGTTTTAGGCTTGGTCCCTGTACCAGTGATCAATGCCTTAAGCTACATTTGATCATAATAAATAGATGAATGCATGGTCAGGCCACCTCCACATGGCATTCATGGATCTTTGTTCTGTGTTTGACAGAGTGATTAGGGCCCGGCTGTATCTTTATGCTTGCTGATGTCAGTCACTCTGAAACATTCCTAGGCGACTGGGCAGACGGTCTCCACTCTGAGTGTATTAGAATAAACAGATATTGGTTTGTATTCTCTACTGTCTGACCGACTTCATTTGGTATGGAAGGCTGAGAGGTGGCCGTGAGTGACCCGAGTGACCCTAATTTGAGCCACTCCTTTCACAGGGATTATGCCAAGGTTGTATCCTGGCCCCTTTTGTTTTTACCTCTATATATTAGCAATTTGTAATTCTCTCTATTATTGGTAAATGCAGAATCCCAGTGGGTGGGCTCATGTGTTATGCCCACTTTACTCTATGCTGATGTGTGATCCTGTTGTCTGGGACTGCGCTGGGAATTCAGCAGCTAATAAATTCATGTGTTGCTTTCAATGCAGATTTAGTTTGTCCACTAACTATAGCCAACCCTACATGATGACAATGGGCCCTAAGTCCAATAAATCAGGCAGTTTCCTGCCAATGGTCATGTCTTGGGAAGGGTCCCCTCTTTCTCATACCTTTGGGTTGTTTTTGACCCTGCTTTACTTGGTCTCCCCTTGTGATGAACAAGAAATCTACCTTGATAAGGATTATTGGAGGCATTTTTGGGATTCCTTGTAGGTTGTGTAAAAAACCTCCAGGGATCATGTTAAACTGTACCAGGCTAAATGTGTCTCAGTTGCCATATAGGGAGTGGATGTGTATGGATATATGGGAGCCGAGAAGACCAGAATGTAAGCTGAAATGATTGGTCTTGAAAGATTCTCTCTCCTTAGACAGATGTCATCTGATTCCATGGCTGAGGTATGTGAGTCATTGTTGGTCTCAAATGGGGAGAAGGGTGCTTTTTGAGAACCCAGATAAGATTATGAAAGCTGATTTACTGTAGATTTAAGTTGAATACCTCAGGTGGAGTAGTCCAACTAGGGAACAGAAATGTATTAAACCTACAGGCAGAGCTTCCGACATCCTACAGACAGATTTTTTTTATGGAACCGCTTCTTGAGCATTTCAGGTTCAATATGTTCCATTGTCTTTTATGGTTTATAGATCCCTGTGAGCCTCATAGACACCATGGGGCAGATTTATGAAGGCCTTGCGCCGCTGGTGCGTCATTTTTAACATGGGAAAAAGTGACGCACCGGCGGCGCAAGGCCTTCATAAATCTGCCCCCATGTTCTGTAGATACTATAAGAAACCTAGACAAGATCTATTGGCGCCAGTGTTAAGAAGGTTAAATTTCACCCGAGTACACCCAACTCTAATGCATTTGCAAAGTTTACCGATATTCATGTTTATTTTTCTGTTACAAGTCTTTAAGTAGCTACTGTCAAACTAAGGAAATGACTGAATTGTACTCGCACAACCATACCTTCTAAACTCCTTAACTTTTGTATACATGTTATGAATTTCAACAGAGCTTTTTATCTTATCCAGTTGTTTTACTTTTTATTGTTCTGATTTTATTAACTGAATAAAGCTTAATGCATTGATTTGATACACATCAGATCGATCAGACTAAGAAAAGAATTCTGTTGATACTTTTTAGGTCTTGCCTAAGACATTGCCTGCACTCTCTGTTGCAAGACATATTGCTAGCTTAGGATGGGCTTAGAGGCCGCCCATTGCTTACCATCAGTTGGCATCATTGTCACTTCTGTGTTTGCGTCTTATTCATTAGAGTGTGTTGGCTTTCCTACCTCTTCTTGTTTTTTGGCCCTCCCCTGGAGCATGGATTCATTACTGTGTCCTTCACATTTTCAGGCACTATTTGTTTCTTTTCAATAAAGCACTTTATGAGAGAGCATGAGTTTTAAAACTCTCTCTCTCGTGTGCTTTTCTCTCCCCCTGCTATGCTCTGTGGGATTATTTATGCACCCTTGCGTCACTTTTGTGCCGCCGGTGCGTCACTTTTTGTGATGCATCAGCGGTGTAAAAAATGCGCCAAGTGGTGCCATATTTACAAAGTGACACACCTAGGTAGATGCGTCACTTTGTAAAACCCCTGTGCCACATTATACCTGTGCTAGGTATAATGTATGCGGGGAAGGGTCGTAGAAGTGACGCAGTGAAATCTATGAAATTTCACTGCACCACTTCTAGGACACAAATGCGTCAATATCATACACCTGCCTCATGGCAGGCGTAAGACTGATGCAGGCAAATTTACATGGGACTTGCCCATGTGTAATGACACATTGCTGGAGTTGCGTCACTTTCATGGCACACTCCAGCTATGCATAACTTTTTCTCCTACAGATACGTCAGAAATACTGATGTATCTGTAACACCTTGCGACATGATGCACCCTACTGTAAATATGACGCATCATTGGTATCGCAAGGAGGGAGTAACGAAAAGTGAGGCATCGCGTTTTCTCGCAGCAATGTATCACTTTTCATAAATGAGGCCCTGTGTTTCTCTCCCCACTTACCCAGGTTTCATTCTCTTCCATGTGCTTCCACAACCTGTGTTGCTTTCCAACCTGCATCCCCATGTTTCTTCCCCATACCAGTGTCTTGTTTTTTTTCTGTCCTCATCCGCGCCCCAATGCGGCTTCTGCCTCCCAAACCCATATTGCTTCCGCCTCCATCAACACCCCCATTTTGCTTCCCGCTCCAGCATTGCTTTCTCCCAAGTGTTGCTTTTCCTTAGTATTGTTTCTCCTGACACACTTTACATTTTTTTAACTATGCATGCTTTTGTCTTTTCAGTTGTTGATCCAACTTAAATCAGTAACTAAAGAGAAAACAACAAGTCTGCAGAATTTTATAGGTGCTTGTCTGTGTAGCCTACCCCTACAAAATGATCTGTCCAGACAAGTCAATACTTTTTTTGTAAATTCTTCAGCCACACAGCAAAGCATTGGGTATGCTGTGCTGCGCAGCTTAAACCATTGGAAAGGCAATAGGCAAAAGGCAAGTCAAATTGCTTTGCCAATGCTTGTTCTATTATTTTCTCAAGTGACATAAATATGACTGTACCTACTTCTAGAGCCTAAGGCCCAGATTTACTAACCTGTTGCACCAGGTTTGCTTTACTTTTGTAACACAAACCAAAAGCAAAGTTCTGTAGCGGTATTTACTTTCCAATGTAAATCAGGATTTGAGATGTAAAGTTGGTGTTCCTATCATATTGGAGTTCCCATTCAAGCACCCATAGGTTTTTAGGCAAATCTGGTAAAGGTGGCTGATGGTTCCTTGCTTTGTTAACAGTTGTTAACTTACTGATTAAGTGCTGTGTATAGTTATCCAAAGAAATCTGTTTATATTTTTTATATTAAGTATTGCTTTACTTTCATAAAACATAGATGCATGATGCAATTCCAAAATGTACTGTGGCTTTACTTATTTGTAGAATTATGGTTCCCTTAATGGAGCATCCTATTTTTTTCAGATGTATTGAATGTATTTTATATTGATTTTAATCAATTCTTTGTTTTTGTCTGTTGCTCATAATTGCTAACAGTCCTGAAGAAACAGTTACTTTATTTTTATACTGGGGACATTGGCAATGTTCTTGTGGCTGTGTGCTGTTCTTTTGATTGTGAAGAACTCTGGAAAATGAACTGCACTCTGGACCAAGCAACTGCTTTTGATTTGAAATGTGTACTGTACACAGAAATGTACAAAACAGAATGCTCAAGAGACACTGTTACAGACATTCTCAAAAGATTTCGAAGAGAAACTGATATGTGTAGCCACATACAGCATCCATTCTAATATGGTGAAAAACTATCATCAACAAATATTGGAAAATTCTAACATGATGTTCCTTAAAGTACAAGAAACCAATGTTCTCTTCAGTAGTGGTGGCTACCGGACGGGGTGGTAGGTGGGGAGGGTAGAGGGGAGGTGGGGGAAATGAAAAGGATCAAAATAAAACATAACTGTGCATGGCCAGTTGACCCCGCCTCTCCTCCATCCTCTTCATCTTCTTCCTAGAATCTGCAGCAGGAAGCACCCGGGCTCCCAGGCTCCCCTAAGCCAATCACAATGCTGCAATGCAGCATTGTGATTGGTCTGAGCGCCATGGTTCGGCGCTCAGCCAGGGACTGGGAACCTGGGCATTTTCTCCACCCAGGCTGTAATGCAGCCTGGGTGGAGAATATGGCAAGTGCGCATGACTGTTTGGCCAGCCCAAGATGGCCGCCCAAACTGTCATGCACACTTGGAGAGTGACACCACTACTTCCTCCTGCAGTGCACTAGTTTCACGGAGCCCAGTCCCACACGCAGGAAATAACTGACCCTCAGCTGTAGGAAAACTAAAATGATAATAATGCTGTGCTTTCATCATATTATTTTTCCTTTTCTCACTGCTTGTAGAGTAGGGGGCGAAGCTCCTCCACCTTAGCGGAGAAGCCGCCCCTGGATCTCTTTCAAACAAAGCAGCTCAATCAGAGATACTATCAAACCCACTCGTTCAAGATCAGAGAAAGCTGCTGCAGGAATTTGGTCACTTTGCAATCTCCCACCTATCACATTTCCCATGTGGATATTGCAAAACTGTCCACCTGCTGTCTGACAACACAAAACTGAAGGACATTGATACGAGTTTAAAAACAATCTGGTTCCAAAAATATCATATAAATTGTATTTCCTGTCATGTAATTTACATTATCGTCTGGCCGTGTAAACCGAGGTAGTGGTTATGACCACAAGGACAACAAGGACCAGGCTCAAGGAATACAGAAACACCATCAGACGTAACAAGAACAGCACAAAATTTACCAGATAGGGTCGTGGCCAACCATCATGGCCGCGCGGACGTGATTCTGCTCGGCTCCCGCACCACCGTCCGACCTAGAGTGTCTATCGGGACTTAGTACCCACCACACCACGGCGCTGATACTGACAGTGACTATTCACTTCATGGAGGTGATTTCTGAGCCGTAGCGGGGCCCTGACAGTGCCTTAGACGTGAGTTCGCGATCCTGGTGGAGCGCGGCTGCTGACCCAACATGGCAGCCGGGCACTGCTGATGTGACTTCGGAGCCGGGCGACACTCTTGGATGCTGGCGGCATCTTTGCTGCTGTGCTTTTCTCCCGCTCTCCCTTCCATGGGGGCATTGGCTTAGCGATTCGCCAGCTGGGGGTACCAACACTGCGTTCTGAGTGGATCAGCGATGGGCGCCAGCGGTGCTGAGAAGATGGCGGCTGATATAGAGAGGTGACTCACTCTGTGCAGCATGGCCCATTGCTGCGCTCGCATATCCCACCCCGAGGCAGTCGCAGTTGCTGCCCTGCCTGCTTCTACATTGGAGCGTCTTTCTTTGTAGAATCCACTGCACCATTTCCCAGAGGTGAGCAGAAGCGCTCATTTCCTGATATCCTGGGGTCTTGTATCTACCCCCGGTGAGGCACTTTCCTTCACAACACCAGCGCGATGCTCTGAGAGGGCTCTGAGAGTTGCATCTCTGAGTGAGATGGTGTCCTTGCCGATACTGTGATCCCTATGCCCTCTGAGACATCTTCATACAAGCTGCACTTTCAGACTCAACACGTGGGCCTACCATGTGAGCCAGAGGTTCAAGAGCACCCTGCCCCGAGTCGTATCTGGTATTCCATACGCCAACTATGCACGGGAAGGTGAGCGGGAACTACGCGACCACCTGAACGTGCGCACTGATCTTCTATAAGCCCATATGCCTCCCAAAAAGCCACAAGCTAACAAGGTTTCAAGCTTCTTTAGTGCCCCTAGCACGGGGAGAGGGTCAGAGGCCGCGCTCGCTCTGAAGGAGGGTACTATGGCATTGACCCGGGAAGATCTCCTGTCCACACTCAGAGATTTTAAACGGGAATTGCGTAACGATATAAAAGCAGACATCAACGCTTCTATCGATGCCTTAAATCTGAAATGGCCTAGAAAATCTGCGATTTGCGCACCGACGTAGACTCGTGGGAACCTGCACCCTTGAATTAGAGGTGAAATGTCAGAACTTGGAAGCTCGCATTCAACCACTTGAAGAAAGTACCGACGCCCTCACAGCGCAACTAAACTCCGCACTGCTCAAATACGAAGACCTCGAAAACCATTCCAGGAGGGAAAACATCAGAGTGCGCGGCCTGGAGGAAGGTCGAGAAGGGGCTGATCTGGAGCAATTCCTCGTACGCCTCTTCACCAGCATCCTCGGAGAAGACAGCCCGCCTATCCTGCTGGAACGTGTTAGCAGGGCGGGCCCGGCACCAAAAAGGAAACATCAACGACCGCAAGATTTTCCAGCCAAGTTTGCCTCTTTCAAAGCAAAAGAACTGGTGCTACGGAAGGCCAGAGGGCGAGAGTTGATTGACTTTCAAGGGGGAACATGCGCGCTATTTCAAGATGTCCCTCAGGCTACACTTATGAGGCGCCAACAATTCCGTCTCCTTACCTCTGCCCTTCGAGACAAGCAAATCAAGTATAGATGGACCTACCCCTTTGGCCTTGCTTTTGCTTTCAACAACAAACATTACCATTTCACCGAGGTTTAAGGGACCGCGACTCTACTGGGCCTCGATGGCGCAGCGCCATCGGTATACCATGCCCCCCCCCCCCCCGGTAAGCCCCAGGACGCGGAAAGGAGATGCTGCAGCTGCTGGAGGATGGCACACGATCCAAGCTACCGGCAGGGAGACTCCCTGAACACCCCATTGTGGGAGTTTCTGAGATTGTCGAGGGTACCTCAGTTCCACGTGAAGGATGGCCATTCACATCTTTCTAAGAGAAGAGGCCCTACGGGCCCCTAATGGTTCTTACAATGGAATACCAATAACCCTTTCACTCTATACTACACTATGAGATTCTGTGGCAAGGGACATCCACAGCAATCTGTGGACTACTTGGTGCGGGAATGGTCCTGCTGTCAGAGCCTGTCAGAGCGCCTGCATGACTGCGCTGTGTGGCAGGAACGATCGTTTTCACCTCTAGGTGGAAAAGACTACATTTCCCAGAAGCCTCGGCTGAGGCTTCATCAGTCCCTGAGACACGCTTCCTGTTGCGTGTTATCCTGTTTCCTGCTCGTGAGTCCGAGAAGGGAGGTCGCGTCTTGCTGCCTTGCTGGGGGCTCGTCCTGGACGGTTGCAGCGGTTGTTCTGCAGTCAGGTAGGAGCGGCTCCTCCCGCATCTTGATTGCCCGTCATTGAGCGGAGCGCTGTGGGTGTCCACGCGTTGCCGTTTCCTGGTGCGTGCAGTGCAGGAACTGCCGCGCCTTGCTCTTTGTTTTGGATTGATGTGGAAGAGCGGAGCGGAGTGGTAGGAAGCCACACGCTGCCGTGTCTTCTTCTTCTCTTGTGTGATTTGTGGCCATACTCGTTTTCTATACCACGGAAAGTAGGTGGTGCACGGTGGCGGTCGCAGCTCCGCGTAGCCAGAGCAAGCGCTTGTGGTTATTCTTTTGGACCTTTTTGTCCCTATTTACAGGCGGAGCGCTGTGGCGGTCGCAGCTACGCGTTTCCGTGGGTTTCATAGGCACGCCTAGAAGGTAGTGTTGTTCCTGGCGGATCCTATGTGTTTGTGCTTTCAACAAACTTCATGTATCATTTACTTTGATCTCTCCTTTTGTTTGATACCGAAGGACTGCCTTGTGTTTTGAGTGTACTGTTTCCAACGGAGCGGAATGCTGTGGTTCTTGCTCCCCACGCATTACCGTATCCTGAAGGTTGGCATTTTCACTGCTACAGGGTTCCCTCTCAGTCCTGTTCTTCTTTCATGGTGGTGACTTACACCCAGAATCCCTTTTCCTGCAAGCTTAGAATATGAATCAGGTATGAAAGGAAGTGTCCTGTCTGGGTCATGTGTGTATCAGTATTTGCTATCAGACTGAAGTTAACCTATATATGTTCCCTATAGGTCTCAAGCTGGTCTATCTAAAGGGGGAATAGAGAAAACCCATAGAAAAGACCTGCCTTTCAACCCACAGGTATTTAGTCTACGAAGTAGTACATTAGCTTTTACGGTGTTGTACGATTGGTGGTCTTACCCCTGTATGTTCTGTCGTTTCAGGTACATCCCTTTCCCAGCTGTTCCCTTCCTTCCCTTCCCTGTTTATTATTTTACTTTTCCCCTCGCCTAATGGCTCAAATCCTCTGTTGACAATTATCAGAGTGTTTGTGACGTTTGGAGGTGGGCTTTATACTCGTCACCCGGATCCTGTGGAGCGTACCTGACACCTGCCCCTAAGGACACTCGACATTGTAAACCCTTAGATTTACGATGAACATTAGTTTGGTTCTGATTTTTATTGTTCACAATTTTTGTTTTTCAGGTGTTCTACCCAGGGTTGATAATACAAGGAGTGGGGAGGGTTGGGAGGTGGTCGAAGTGGGCTGTTATAGTAGCTGGTCTAGCTTCCATGTAGGGGATGGGGGACTAAACTCTTATCGTGGAACGTTAGGGGCCTCAACTCCCCTAACAAAAGACACAAATTCTGGAACTATATCAGGGATCAAGGGCCACTGATAGTGGCAATTCAGGAGTCCCATATCAAACGTACAGAAGAAATCAGACTCAAGCACAGGCGCTATCCCCAGATTTTCCAAGCTACTAATCCAAAAAATAGAATGGGGTTGCCTTGATCTTTCACTCCTCTGCCCATTTTATCAATGAGGCTACACTGAAGGTGTTGTAACTAGATGTATCTCCTTTAGGTTGCTCAGCCAGAATGAGTGAAATGTCTTCATGGAATGTTGGTGTTCGTGATGTCAGAGTGAACAGAATGTGTGTGTGCCTGGTGTGTGTGTGGAGAATGTCAGTTGGTGAGTGAGGGCTGAGCAACATCCATCAAGCTCCTGGTGGGACCAAATACTTATCTTATTGAAACCAACTAATAAACATCTTACTTGGATTATTTACCTGGCTTCCATCTACATTATATCTTCATTTACCCACAACATTTTGGCGACGTTTTGGAAAAGTATTAAGAACTTACATGGTGCAAGGATGATAAAGAAGTAAAGAAACTGGAACTTTTTAAACTGAAAACGAAGAATCTGGGTATTTTAAATGATAGAAGATTATCTCTGCTGAAACGGAAAACAAGAGAACAAGAGAACAAACAACCCTGGTAAGTCCCATCAGTGTCCCTTTCCAACGGACAGCCTATTAACCCAGGGTGTTGATCTGAATGAACATTTTATTGTGACAGATAGCATGTGAAAACGCAGTTATTGGTACTACGCTGTCATCAGACTGTGTGTTATGTTAATTCAACACCGCTTTACAGTGCTGTAATCTCTACTTGCTTTGAAGTGGAAAGCCCCATGAGGTACGGAGAAACATGTGCTTCACTTTTCTGTCCGATGCTGAACTTGTGTAAAAATTGGAAATTAGCAGCACGCCGTAGATATCCTATGTAATCAGGACGGCCTGCCTGTGAGCTCGATATTGTGGCAGAATTGGCAAAGTTCACTAGTGTGTAAAAAAAACACAGACAGAAATAGTACCTGCATATGGAGAGTGAAAGGCTATCGAGCAGCAGAGACACGTTTTGTAGCGTTTGGGAGTGCTAGTCAAGGCTATAAATCACTATCTGCAATCGAGCGGCGCATGTATTTAAAGGCAGAGCGGAGTCTTGCCGAAAATAAATGTCAGCACGTACTTTGCAAATGTTTTTAAACAAATTTAATATAAGCGGCTGTGTTTGCAAGCGTAAAGGATTATGAGCATAAAGTGTCGGTTTATACATCGCCATTGTTTAAATTAACTCAGATTTCACTGCACAATCTGATCTGAAAATGCTTAACCGTCACCTTGAGTTTAAAAGAGAAGTGCGCGAGGAGCGCCTGAAGCCTCTTCCTTCAGCTCCTTGTGACGTTTAGAGCAGCTGCGTGCCCAGAGCCATCCAGCATAACGCTGATTACGTGCCGCCATTTTGCGATGAAGTTTGAAACATCACCATAGCAACATAATTTCGTAAGCTGTGCGAGACATTTGGTGAAGTGACTTGAAAGCGCGAAAATTGAGGTTTTAAGGGGTTAACTCGAAAGGTACATTCTAACTCTGCTGCTACGTGGGAGATACTACTGGCACTTGGAGATCACTTCCTTTGATTTCGAGTTGAAAATTCTCCTGGCTCTGGCTTTTGGAGAACTATTTCTTTCGTTCGGATTTAAGCCTCGTGTGAGAGATCGCTCACCGATGCACGAGACATTATATTGCATTCTTATTGCTGGTCAATATAATGTTTGTCTTGTGTTCCTGTGGGTGTGTGTTGTGGGGGTGATGAGGTGATGAGTTTCCCGTGGTGGTTTGTCTGGTGTGTGATGAGTGCCCGTGTTCTGTAATTTAGAGTATTGTTTTCTTTTTCTCTCAAAATTCCCCAAGAGAAAGGGATGTGTTCTAGGGTTTATCCATTTACATTGCATGTGTATCTTTCAAAATTTTAATTGCTTTATGTTGCAAGCAATTCTGTTTAATTCCTGTGAAGAAAAGGAGATATGTTGTAACTAGATTTATCTCCTTTAGGTTGCTCAGTCAGAATGAGTGAAATGTCTGCATGGAATGTTGGTGTGCGTGATGTCAGAGTGAACAGAATGTGTGTGTGTCTGGTGTGTGTGTGGAGAATGTCAGTTGGTGAGTGAGGGCTGAGCAGCATCCATCAAGCTCCTTGTGGGACCAAATACTTATCTTATTGAAACCAACTAATAAACATCTTACTTGGATTATATACCTGGCTACCATCTACATTATATCTTCATTTACCCACAACAGAAGGATATAGAGGGCAGATTTGTCATAGTCAAAGGGTCATTATGGGGTAGATTGTGTACAATTGCTTCTATTTATGTGCCCAATACTGGGCAAGCTGAATTTCTCTCTTCCTGCCTTGACTCTCTTTTAAGCTTTGCAACGGGGGACCTGCTTCTCATGAAAGACTTTAACCTCATTTGGGACCCGCACTTGGACTTATCAGCCAATTTCTCACCTATGCAGCCACGTCCTCACTCATTCTCCCCATTGCTCTCTCCGACCACGCCCCCCTTACCTGCCTTCTGGATGGCCAGCCCCCACGCTAAGCTCCAAAGGTGGTACTTCCCTGAGTTCCTCTGCTTAAATCTTTAAAACTCGGTCTCCGCCAAGCCGAGCGTCGCTGGCGTAGAAGTTATGATCCCTTAGAAAAACCACCTTTTCTAAAATTACTGGGAGAATATAAACGAGCAATCTCTGCCACCAAAACCACCTATTTTTCCACCAAAATCCTCAACTCTGCGCAAAAATCAAAAGACATCTTCGCCATTGTAGAAGAACTATCACATCCAGATAGGGTGACCATCAAACCCCTTCCATCTCAGGCACTCTGCGATTCCCTCAACTGCTTCTTCATTGAAAAAATTAGCAAAATCAAAAATAGTATCTCTTCCATACCCCTGACTATACCCCTCACTGAGGCTGCTCCCTCCACCAACTCTCACTCTCTGACTCAGCTCCCCCCCCTATCAGAAGACGTTTTCATCGCCCTGCTTAACAAAGTTTCCTCTGGCTCCCCCACAGACTGCTGCCCCCCCGCAATTCTCCAGGCCGCTTTCTCAGCCTGCCCCACTTCTCCTCTGGCCCTCCTGAACAGTTCTCTCCTGCTCGGAGAGGTCCCCAGCCAATTTAAGAACGCAGAGGTAGTTCCCATTCTAAAGAAACCCACTGCCGACCCTACGGTCATGGGCAACTTCCGCCCCATCTCCCTTTTACCCTACCTTAGCAAGGTACTCGAGACGTACGTAACTAGTATCCTCAGTTCCTTTATTGAGGACTCCAACTTCTTGGACCCCCAGCAGGCCGGGTTCAGACCCGCCCATTCGACAGAGGCGGTCATTCTCTCTGTAATGGAGGAACTCCGCAGAGGCGCTGACTCTAACACCCACCAAGCCCTGATTCTTCTGGACCTGTCGGCGGCCTTTGACACGGTCGACCACACCATCTTGGTCGACCGTGTCAAAGAGGCTGGTATCGGAGGGACGGCCCTCGACTGGGTCCGCTCATTCCTGACGAACCGCCACCAATCTGTCCGACTCTCTCATTTTTCGGCTGACAGGATGAAACTCACCTGCGGTGTGCCACAGGGTTCGTCTCTGTCCCCACTTCTTTTTAATTTGTACCTTACCCCCTTGATCCGCTCCCTCCGGGGAAGGAATGTCACTGCATTTAACTATGCAGATGACATTCAGCTCATCTTCAATCTTGACTCCTCGCAGGATGCGGCTCAGGACTTCCAGTCTACCCTCTGTCATATCAGCAACTGGATGGGCACTCACCATCTCAAACTTAATCCCGACAAGACGGAGCTTGTTCTTGTCGGAGGCCCATCCAACCCCTGGAACTCCACTTTCTGGCCCCCTGCCCTTGGCCCCTCCCCCTGCCCTGCTGACAAGGTCAAAAGCTTGGGTGTCTACATTTCTCATGATCTCTCCATGCAACATCAGGTCAGTGCTACAGTGTCTTCCTGCTTCCACCAGCTCAGAAAAATTCGCAAAATTGCCCATTTTCTGACCACCGAAGCCCTTACCCTGACGTTGCTGGCATTAGTCATCTCTCGGATTGACTATGCCAATGCCTTGTACGCAGGTATCCCGCAATACCAAATCAAAAGACTTCAGATGATACAGAATCAGGCAGCACGCCTCATCTACCACCAACCCAAACATCACCACGTCCGTCCTTTACTTAGTGCCCTGCACTGGCTTCCTGTATCAGAGCGTTGTCAATTCAAACTAGGCTGCTTGACTCACAAATCCCTGGCCGGCATCGGCCCCTCTTTCATCTCGTCGCTTCTGCACCCGTACGTCCCTTCCAGACTCCTTCGATCCTCCCACCATGCTCTCCTTCAGACGCCCAGGTTCAGACGCAAAAAGGACGGCGGCCTCAGATTTTCTTTTCTGGCCCCCTCATTCTGGAACTCTCTCCCCCCGGAACTTAGACTTTCCCCCTCTTACCCTCACTTCAGGTCTCTCCTAAAGACTCACCTCTTCCGCGGTGCTTACACATAAGCTCCCTTGCTCCCTTGCCCTTCTTTCTATGTCTCCTTCTGATTTAATGAACAGCGCCAAGAAACCGACCGGTGTATGTTGCGCTTTATACATTTTTTTACATTACATTACATTAATGACCCAGCTGATACTTCTTTTGCAAACAATTGGGACACATTTAAATTGCATAGCAGGGGTCACTGTATTTCTCTGGCCTCCTCTCTCAAAAGACTCCAAACCAAGGAACGCTTATATTTGGAATAAGAATTGTTAGCAGCGGAGGAGCGGCATAAGGTAGCTCCCTCAGCCCCATCCTTGCGGAAAGTTACAGCCCCCAAAGGGAAACTTAATGCAATATACACAAATAGAGCGGAGAAAGCGCTCCTGAGGCTTCAAGCTAGGGGCTACGAAGGGAAAGACAAGGTAGGGACCCTGCTAGGCAGACAACTGAGGGCCAAACAAGAAAAAGCTTTTGTAAAACAAATCCTGGATGACCATGGTACGGCTCACATCCAAGAGGAAGCAAAGGCACAGACATTCCATGACCTTTACCAAAATTTATACCGAGTTGACACCCTTAGGGAATATGACCAAACACAGTACCTAGCTGACCTCGACCTACCTCACCTCTCAGCCTCCGCCAATGATAGTCTGGGAGGAAATATTACTCTAGGAGGTACAAGCCGCAATTGACTCTTTGAAACGCCACAAGACTCCAGGACCTGACGGCTTTACCGCTCAAATCTATCTTACCTTTGCGGCTAACTTAGGTCCACACCTCAGCACACTATTTAATGACATTGCAACTCGGCAGTCAGTGACGCCCTCTATGGGCGAAGCCCTGATTTCCATCACACCGCCCCATTGCCCTCCTTAATGTGGACGCCAAATTATATTCCAAAATTCTAGCTACACGACTCGGAAAATGTCTCCCCGATCTCATCCATCGCGACCAGTCAGGTTTTATCAAAGGGCATCCGACCCATGACAATCTCAGATGGATCTTTCATCTTATTGACAAATCAAAACAAAAAAAAGAATCCTGGCAGCACTTTTATCGCTCGACGTGGGGAAGGGTTTTGACTGTGTTGATTGGCATTTTCTGAAGCTCTCTCTGCGCCGATTCGGTTTCTGCAATGCCTTTATTGGGATTGTATGGGCCAACTTTGCTGCCCCCAAATCCCGGGTAATGGTGAATGAGGTGGCCTCCCAATTTTTTAACCTGGCGAGGGGGACGAGACAGAGAGGACCCCTGTCTCCGTTACTCTTCACTCTCAATATCGAACCCTTTGCTGCCCGGATACCTGCTAACCAACAGATCACCGGGATCTGCTCCGGACAGGATGATCATAAGATATCTCTATTAGCAGATGACATCCTCCTACCAATCACTAATCTGACCACCTCCTTTCATGCCATTATTAGGGAACTTGAACAATTTGAGGTTGCCTCTGGCTTTAAAGTTAATCTCTCTAAGTCATCCATTTTAAATCTTACCCTTCCAGCGGCCACTCAACAGAGTCTGGAAGAGACTTCCTCCTTTCAATGGGCTGTAAGGCCATCACTTACCTGGGAGTTCAAATCACTCCCAAACTCACAGACCTATAAAAGGCCAACTTCCCACCCCTTCTTCGTCACCTCCGGGCAGACTGTAAAACCTGGAGCACAGTCTATATTTCCTGGATCGGGAGGATCAATGCAATTAAAATGAACGTACTACCACGCCTTCTTTACCTCTTTCAGGGACTTCCCATCTAACCGGACAGGTCACTCTTCACCGAGCTAAAACCTTACTACTCAAATTCATCTGGCAGGGAAAGCGTGCACAGCTCTCATACCACTTGCTCACGATACCACGGCTGAAGGGTGGCCTGGCTTTGCCAGACTTCCTGACCTATTATAGAGCGGCCCAACTGAGAGTGCTGAGCGAATGGTCCCTACAAGCATCTGATAAACTTTGGCTCCATATAGACAGACAGGTGACAGGGAGGATGATCTGGGACTTGCCCTGGCGGACCAAAGAGGACAGATCTCCAATGCTCATCTCAGTGTCCGATCCTCGACCACCCTTCACGTGTGGGATGCAGTAACCAAAACATTGCCACTGACCACATTCCCATCCCTTATACCCCCATACATTTATCTAAGAATTTCCTTCCTGCACTCCAAGAGGGGCCCGTTGACTTGTGGAGGGAGGGTGGGTACCACAGGATTTCCGACCTGTTCCAAGGCACTAAGATACGGTACTTTCTTGAATGTATGAACCACTTTCTCCTTCCCAATACTGAGCTTTACCACTATACTCAACTAATACATTGGGTCCAACTGCCACATATCCATCAGGCTTAAGTTCGAGACTACCTCCCAATGGAGAAGTTTTTACAGATGGGTAATACGGGTTAAGGGTGTATATCCTTCCTATACAATCTATTTATCACGCTATGACCACAATGCACCCAAATTCACAGGATATTTTGGGGGGATATGCTCCAGACACCGCCCTCGGATAAGCAATGGGAATCCCTTCATAGGGACTTAGCAAAGTTCAACAGATCCATGCACCTTCGGGAAGCCCATTACAAGACGATGTATGACTGGTACCTCCACCCCCACAAATTACACACTATTTTCCCGGGCACCTCCAATCGTTGTTGGCGGGGTTGTGGGTCAATGGGTGACTTTAAACACATATGGTGGGACTGTCCGGTCATTAAAATCTTTTGTAAGGAGTTTCTATCCCAGATTAAACTTATACTAGGATATCCAATTGGTGACTCGATAGAGCAAGTTTTATTGAGTCTCCGGGACCCCCTGCTCAAATACCAAACACATGCTGACAGATCCATTGTATGGTTGTGCCTAGGGGCAGCGAAGATGGCCATAGCGGGAGCCTGGAAGAAGCCTGAGGCTCCCTATCTGTCTCAATGGCACGCTCGAGTGTGGAAAGCAGTAGGGATGGAACGACTCACTGACATAGCAGAAGATGCGAGGAAGGGTTTTGACTATATCTGGCCCCCTCTGGTTAGCTACCTCTCAGAGGGCCTCTACCTGTTTGCATTAAGTCCTGGATTAAGGTTGCTTCAACTGTTCCTCATCTAATTGAGCCATGCCCCCCCGGCGATAGCATCTCTAATGAAATGGGTCTGACAGTGACAATGGTCTGCCCTGATGATGGGGGAGGGGGCGTCATCCTGATGTGGCCTTCTCTCTCCCCTGCCCCTTACAGCCCATATTACTATGACACCAACTTCCCTGGGTATCTCCACAGTTTTTTTGCTCTTCTCTCTTTCTTTACGGTTGTTTATTCTTACTTTTCTTTTTGTTCTTCCTGCATAATCTACGTTTCACTATAAATCGGAAGTTGTTTGTAGCAGACATCCAATATGTTTGCATTCGATGTGTTTCCCGCATCTCTCTTGAACATATTCCCGTATGGCGCCAGATGAAGACCTAGACCCGGTGGCTCTGGCAGCTTCCGGACCAACTGATGTTTGTTTGTGTTACAATGGGCAGACTCTCGGGACACAATGGCGTGGGTGGAGCTTACCGAGATATTAAGAAATTGTGCTGTTCAGTTTAGTTGCCTATAGCATGGTACTTGTACCTGCTGGGTTAATTTTATTTTTTGTCCTTGAAACGCATTGTGAGATGCAATCACTAAGCACTGTTTGTACTATGTGATAAATAGTTCAATAAACACATTTTGACAAAAAAACAAAAAATTTACCAGATAGTTCTACGAATATAGCCAATCTGAAAATAATCTACAGTGGTAAATTCTAGAAAAATTGTCCCCAGATAACCCATGCTCTAAATTGCTCTTTTATAAGCAGCATTGGATTTACCACCTCAATGCCTGCCAGTAGGGCTTCAGCGATGAGGTAGTATTGACCCAATTACAGCACTAAAACGAGGCATAAAGAACCCTACATTCATAGATTTGGGAGAAGATGTGGCCTAAAGGCTAGAGCGGTCAACCGCGAAGGTGGAGACCTGGGTTTGAGTCTCGGTAGGGATGTAAACATTCTGTGATTCTGGGCAAATCACTTAATCTTCCCGTGGCTAACAAAATTAATGTGTCTGTCTGTATTGCAACTGGTACTCATCTAAAGAGCCCTGATACCTTTGGGTGGAGTTCGCACTACATGAAAATCCAAAGAAGTAGATTTCCCTGATAGGGCTAACAGAGATGAGTTTATTGTGCTGCATAAATATGTTCTCCAGTTTGTTGATGTGCTGCTCCAGTTCAGATTTTTTCTTTGAATTCTGGAAAATTGTAATGTTATTTATTCCATTTTCAAAAAGGGCTACAAATCCTAGAATTAATATAAATAACCTGAACTGGAACAGCACATCATGCATGGACCTGGGAAACTTGGGAGCTTTGTATTGAAAAGAAATTAAAATTGTGAATAACATGTTTCCTGCTGGTTGTTTTTGCATACTTTGAGGGTTGCAACTTTGGGCTGGTTTTGAGCTGATACTGATCTGCGTTGGGCTAAATTTGGGCTTGAAATTGGGCATCTTTGGGCTTGGAACGGGTCTCAAAATCTGGCAACACTGCTCCCATCCACCACGTCGGAGAAGAGTGGGAAACTGGAGGCACTTGTTCCTTGAAGAAGCAAGTTACACAAACAAAAGCCACCACTGGGTTTCTCTATGACAGGGATGAATGGCGGTATACTGCTACATCTTTGGAAGCAATGAGTGGTTTTAAACAGAAACCAATAGATAATCGAAATCAAAGCTGGCCGCAGGGTGCTCAAAAGCCCGATGATACCGGATTCCTGAATTAATGCTTAACACAATAAACACCGGGGCATAAAGGACCTTGATAAATATTGAGAACCACGATGTATGTATGTATCTATTACAGTTCCTTTATTGCAACTTGACACACAATTATTATTGGCCCAAAAAACACTACAATGTATGTGTGTATGACACAATCTTATGTTGTGTTTTTTAATATGACCAGAGTGTATGCACTAGATATCGGATGAATGAAAGAGTGCTTGACACACTACTTCCTGTACGAGGAAAGAATCGTGTTGAAGGTGTTCCTTACACATGACTCATGGACTCCTATGTACGGAAACCAACTGAACACGCTTTACTGAGAAGAACCTTTAAAACCATGGAATGCTGCAATGTACTGCTTGTTTTTTGCATGTTTGTGTGCTACGTGATGTGCCCAAATATGTATCTAAATGACCAATATACTATGCATCAGAATATGAGCAAATAACCTGTCATAATACAACATAACAACATAAATAAGCAGAGTGACATACCTCTACAAGTGTCTGTACATACAGATGCATGCATCTGAGTATGAGCGAACTACTTCTCTAATTAAATCTAGCAACACTGAACATTACAAATGACCTACCTGTACAAGTGTGTGACTACAGGGAGGGGATCCCTCTCCTAGCCGATGAAGTCAGATCTACCACACGCGAGGGTAAGTTAGGACATTTTTAGCAGGATCAACATCGTTTTATCAATCTGCTACTTTTCGAATGCGTGCTGTGGACACATACCACAGTTGGGTATTCCACTGAGTGTGTTTTTAGAGTGATCATGTCGGGGTCCATTTGTTGCTATTCTGCATAAACTGAAGGTTTTACCAGACTTGCTTTCTTCATATTTTATATCATAGGTAATCCAGTTTAACAACAAATACAAATATGATAGCCGTATGCCTCTACTCCATTGCATGAGAATCTTTGATTTTAAGGCTGGGATCCCAGGAGCCCTGAGGAAGGCCGATGACCCGCATGGGCAAATAGACTCACCCAAAACATTTAGGCAAAGTAATTTTGGATATATAAAGCATAGTTTTCAGAAGGTAACCCAGCTTCAGATTTTAAGTATTGCCAAAGTACTCCGAAAATTAAAGATATATATATATATATATATATATATTGCTTACACCCTGGGATATTTTAACATCTGGATCCGTGCTTATCTATACTACTATTATAAAGGAAGAACTTTGAACCTTTGAGGCGAGTAAACTCGGGAACCACAGCGTCAATCCACACACCCGATACATCGTTGTAATTGTCAGGGTGTACAGATGGACATAGGCTATATAAATAAAAAAAAATAAGTTATTTAAAAATTTTACGAGAAAAAAAAAAGGTTGGGACTGGCTGCTAGTATACAGTAAAATAATATATTATAAACTCCAAACAAATTGTTTAGTTCATTTGAGTGGTATCCAACGACTCAGATGGGGCTAAGAATCCAATGATGGAGAATGCCCAAAATAAAAGTGGGTGAGATGCCTTGTTCAATTATCTTTGGATACATGTGATATATCTGGAGACAAAATAAGTGTTACTTCAGCAAGGGACCCATGCAGCTTTGATGTCATGATATAGTAGGTAGGGAGGTTGTGCGTTGGTCGGTGAGTAATTTGTGGGAAAATAAGTGCCAGGGCTCTCGCCAGGAGGCCTCTGCAGATTACACCACCCATGCTGCCAATGATAGTAAAAACAGATCTACTAACCATCACACTCCTGTAAGTGTGACAATTCAGACTATTTCAGGCCTCCAAAGATATATATGATATATTGATGTATATTGAATTAATAATTAACTGTTGTGGTCATCTCTAAATTAACCAGTGTCACCTTGTGGCAGACTTTCAATAGCGCCAGTGTTGACAACCAAGTGCGGTGCCGAGCACTGGAAACCAGCAGCTCAAACTGAGCACTGGTGTTGCCTGTTTCTCTTTTTCTCTCCCCACTCTTTGTCCTCTTGTGTTATAGGCAAGAATGAATATGACCTCACTTTTTGGTGTTTGGGTTGGAAAATACTGCAAGAATTCAGGGATCAGTGGGCACCTCACCTGGTGGTACTGCACCTGCACACCTGTTAATAGCTATGTCCCTGAGGTGTAGGCCATCAGAAATAAAATCACTGGTGACAGTACATACAAGCATACTTTGATAGGAGTATAGCATATTTTCTTTGCTTAGATATGTCATTTTTATTGATGTTGTGTTGTTAAATCCAATTCAGTATTTGTTTAAATATTGTGGGGCAGATTTACAAGCCTCTTGTATTATTTTTGTGCCACATTGGCGTCACTTTTTGTGACAAACCGGCAGTGTAAAAATGCCGCCCATTTACAACATGATGCATCTAGGGAGATGCGTCACGTTGTAAAGGCCTACATCACATTATACCTGCGTCAGGTATAATGTATGCATGGTGGGTGTTCCCACGCAAAAAAGCCTCGTAGAAGTGACGCAGTGACATCTACAAGATTGAAGCAGGCATAAGGAGTGATGCAGCACAATGGGGATAGGCCTCCCCATACATTGCTGGAGGTGCATCGTGCTTGCGACATGACTCCAGAAATTCCTGACTTTTGCGCCAGCAAATGCGTCAGAATTTCTGACTCATCTGTCAATCCTTGCGCCATGGTGCACTGTATTGTAAGCATCCATGGTGGCTTAAGGGTTTCTCAGGGTGGCGCAGGGAACGTGATGCATCTCTACAGATTTGTCACTTTCTTGTAGATCTGCCCCTGTGGGTTAATAAACATCGCATTTAGGGGTGGGTTATGGCTTTTATGGTGCTGCATATGTTATGGTTTGAGCAGCAATTCATAATGGGCAGAATTTTGCGATTTTAGGATTTGATTTGGAGCCATAAAATGACGTTAACAGTGTTTTCACAACATTTCTTATGTTTTTTCTCGTGTGATTGTCACAGCATTTCACTTCCTAACCCATAAGTTTATTTTAACAGTTTTCTTGTTATTGAATGTCATTTATTCAAAGGAACATTATTAGTTGGATGCAGGACTACATCCTGTCCATCCAACCATGCTGAACACAGATGGATTGGACGCAGGGCATGGGTGTTCCAGTCTTTACACCCATTCGCCCTTACATGCATCCCCACCCACCACAACACTCATTGCATGCCCCTTTCACGCTAAACACAGCGTGAAATTGTACCTTATTTACAAGGCAGCGTTAAGCCACATTACGTGGCTTAACTCTGCCAATAAGGCGAAGAACATATCGCCACAGGAACGTCACTGGAAGTGACTTTCGTGTGGCGACAGAGGCTTGTAAATATGCCCCAACTGTGCCAACATGTGGCAGATCTGCTTTATCCTTTCATCAGTTTTCCCCCTGCAAGAAAATTGGAAGGCCGAAACACAGCCAGTTTTAATATTGGCGTGCCACATTTTGAGCAGGTTTGTCAAATGTCACCAAAGCTAAAAGCAAGCCAAAATGGGTTTTCAATGGACCGTAAGGAAAAAGTCTCTAGATTCGATTCTGTAATAAAGATACGTAAAATATATTTTATATATTTGTACGGAAGAGTGGTGAGCCCTATTATGACTTCTGAAAGAGGCTGAGCATTAAGTGAAAATAACAATGGAGGTATGCACTGTCTACATTTCCAAATGATCCTTCCAAATCAGAGCATGCTTCATGCGATTCTTGCAACAATGTAGATAAGTGGCTTGAGTACAATGTAAGCTCATTAAATACCTTTAAATGTAATCATTTCACTACATTATAGCACCTGCTCTTGAACACTCAAGTGAATGCATTGTTCAGGATTCACTTTCTCCATCTAATGGAGATGTTACATTCACTCCAGCTATGAAGAAGTTAATGGTTTCCTCTGCTCTCTTTCATTTCAGAGTGGTTTACGATAGTGCCTTCTATATAAGAATGAGAATGTAACTTTGTCAATGATTGACATGCACACAGAATGCCGAGGACCATTAATGCAACATGTAAAAGTAAGTATGAACAAATCACTATCTATGACACATCATAAATAAAAATAATGGACACCCGCCAAAGTTCAAAGTCACAACGATATATATCAGGACTTTGCAATCACATTGATACCGATTGACAGGTTATCACCGACCTGATAACGCATTTCAAAGTGAAACTTGAAACTTTGGGACAGCTTTCACTTTATGAATGGCGGCGGGTGGCCTCAGGGCTGAGCTGACAATGTTCAGAGGACCACCAGCCACATCACAAAGACAAGGACAAATGACAAATCCGTCCAAGTTAAAAAAACACTGACAGGTTTCAGGGCAGTCTTTTGTACAGTGAGCTTGCATGTGGTATCAAACCAAAAAGGTACAGTGCCTTGTCGAGTAGGGTCCCAATCAGAAATTCCTACATCATCCTCATCACATCCAACCCTCACTTGCCATGCCATTCAGTCCTGTTCAGATGCAAAAAAAAAGTTCTCAATAAAGTGCTTCAATGTCTTTTAGAGACTTGCTCATACAATATCAAAATAGAGGTCCTTCCTTCATTGATACCTGGCTCTCTTCTTAATCTTTTACACCATGAACTGAAATTGTCTTCAGAAATCTTTCTTGTTCATCAGGGACAACGCCTGCACTAGTTGGCGCATATTTCCGGGTGCGTCTGCAAAAATCCATTCGTCAAATGGTGCTTGGATCACCTAGACAATATAAAGCTTGCTCCTTTTTTCAAGTCTAACAGCCTCATTGCTCTTCTTGTCCTCACTGGCCCAGAAAGGATACACAACAAACATGATAGCATAACTAACATGAAATACGTACACTGTACAATTATGTGGATCTGGGACAAATATATACAGACATTTCCATTACTGTACTGAGTGTTTTTACCCCTGGAGTGGTGTACGGTTAGACCCTATTTTGGGGGAGGCACAGAGAAGACTATTGCACAACTGAGCCCTAACCATAGTGCTTGAGTTTGTTTTCTACTTGTGCCCTACTATGGCTCTGTACACAGGGCCAAGGACAACCCTTCTCAAGATTTGCATTGTAGGTCAGTCTAGGGCAGGCAGTGTACATGAAAGCATCCAACTTTGGAAGGCGGAGCCCTCTTCGTGGCTGCTTGCTCATAACAGTTGCTGCCACAAAGCCAAGTTGCCTCTGCAGCAGTTGCAGCTTCCAGGCTGATCAGCATTCTCCACATTGGTGGTGACTGGGTGAATTTCTCCTTTTCAGTGGTGATGCTATCTTTTGGGGCTAAGCACAAAGGAGCAGATTTATGAAGGCCTTGCGCCGCCGGTGCGTCATTTTCAACATGGGAAAAAGTGACGCACCGGCGGCGCAAGGCCTTCATAAATCTGCCCCCAAGTTGGTATAGTTCACTCGTGGACTGTGACGATAGAATGGGCATCCCCTTTCTAGGGCGAGTCAGCACTGATTGCTTGCAAGTGATCAACTTTCTCTGGGGCTCCTCATGCTAAGAGCTCCTCCTTAACAGGCTTTCCTTTTACAGGTCTATGCACACAGCATCCCTCTCTCAGCAGGCAGGTTTCTAGCCTCATTAGCTCCTCCAACACAAAGTGCTGACTTATGCCATCTCACCTATTGAAGACTGGCTGTCAGGCAGATCCCACCTCTGATTGCACAGCAGTTCTTAGAGTACTTTGTGTAATGGTCCCATCCTTGGACAAGACGAACACGGAATTAGAATAAAGTGTGGCGGTTTTGATGCCACTTTTTTCACATTTCCCAGAAAGGGGTTGCGGATCCTGTCGTATGCTGCAGCATCAGTTTGAGTTGGTTTCTTTTCAAATATAATTTCAAGGCTATTCTCATGACTCGGCCATTGTGCAAATTGATGTTTGTCACTACAGTTAAAATCTGGGCTGGCTGGCTGTCATCAGCCTCCCTGAAGCAAAAATCAGAGACAGGCAAAAAGGCAGACCAGCATAGAAACTTCCTTACTTTGAATAACAAAAACTGTAATTCCAACACTTACCTATACCATGCCCAAAAGTGCTCAGAAGAACTATTAATCAGATCCTCGCTTAGTCTATATTGAATTTATAAAGGTAGCCTTCTCTCCATCCACTTCACTTCAATGTCTGAATCTCCACATTCCATCCACCGGAATGCGAGCAATGCATTTGCATTGCCTGGGGAAGCTATGCTCATCTGCAAAACCACGGGCCTTTGAAATGGATTCCACTGACTTGAGTGTTCAGATTCTTCTTACACACATATCCCTTCTATCACTTGCATACTATACACGCACTGCACTCGAAATACACACAGGATGTCAGCACAAGATTCTCGGTTTCATATAACAGCTGACTTTCCCTGAGCAGGGTCAAAAGACCGTCCTCTAACTGGCATATAGAAATTGATCATACCAAAAGTACAATAGTCCACTTTTTACTATGAGGACACGATTGGTGTCCCCCTTCAGGCCAGGGGACTAATCTTGAACCTAACCTTGTGTAATGACCTACTTCTCTGTATGTTTTGGTGCTTCTGTCAGTCTCCAGGCCATTACTTACCACATCCTTTCTCAGGATCCAGCAAGACACCACATTTCACAATACTTACTCAAGAAAGGAATAAACACGCGCAAATAACAAGTCACAACACCTCCCCATCCGAGGGGGTATACAGTAAATCACAACACCTCCCCATCCGAGAGGGTACACAACGCATGCTCCACCTAGCAATGTATTGGATAGAATATTTAGAATTTAGACATCCCTGCTGGGAGGCAATTTCCCTTCCGTATTAACAATTACCAATTAGAGGGGAATCGCCCATCCCTCTGTAAGTACTTGGTAAAAAAGGGGCCTGACATTCCTTCACAAGGAATAAAGACAACTGATATGCTTCTAGGGTTCTTTATTACATGATAATAGGATGACAAAAGAAAGAAATAACTAAACATCACAGTAAACATTAGTAGCAATCATCAACACATACATATACATAGAGCCTAAAAATAAAAGACATAGTTAGATATAACGGCTCTCTTTCCCTCTCTGGTTGGGTCAGGACTCTCTGTTCCACAAACACGACTGCACGTCTGCACCGTGATGTATCATCAGACTGCCAAACCACCAGACCAGCATCTCACCCTCTCTCGGACCCCTTTCTCTAATATAGAATGCAGCTCTCCATCGAAGTTTTTAGCTAACTCCGCCTACAGTTCTCATTGGATTCCTGTACCACCTTGTACCAAGAGCACAACAAGCAGCTGGCCAAGCGTTTTGCTATGACTCCGCACGAAGAGAGCACATTCCACCTGATAAGAACCGGTCCTCTCTGGTTCACTGCTAGCGAACAACACATGAAAATTAAAAATATAACCTCTCACCTAAAGAGGCTCAGAAGATGGCTGCAGTTTAGAATATGGAGTTGCTCAAGCATAGGCCTCTACTACTTGGAAAGCAGAATGATATTAGACCACGTCAAAGCCAATAGGCTAAAGTCATAATTCACCTAACTCAAATAACACTATGCACTTAATCCCTCAGTCCCATACCTTCTATTCTTTGGCAAACATTATTAAACAGCAAGAGTATAGAACAGAAGAGAAATAGGCATATGCAAGACCATCCTACATTAAGGCTAAGGTAACATAGCACACTAAAGTCAGTACACAATGGTGGTGATCGAGGGTCATCACAGAGCATCAGACCACTAAAGTGCCTCATTCACTACATTGCACCCCATGACCCTTGAACATCACCATTCACATCTATCAAAAATACAATCACTGAACTAAAGGCACAGCTATGAATGAAGTAAAAATAAAAATTGGCATTATTGCAAAGTAACTAGCAACTGAATATCATGACTGAAAAACAAAACTATCATTGGCGCACTGTATTTGTTAACTGTAAAAGCGGTATCAATGCATAATAACCAACAACTAAATAACACCTAACTGAAGATTGCAGTGTCATTGAAACATTGCATGTCTCATTTAAAGGCAAAACCTTAAAAACTAAATTTTCAAAGTGAAAGAATCAAGACTGTAGGCCATATTTGAAAGAGTACCTACAAGTGAAAAACTGCATTTCAGAATCAAAAAACACAACTGTTAAAAAGCATATTTTGAATCAATAACTCTCGTGTTGAAGTGACTATTCAAAAACATTCAATTCAAAGCAGATCATAATTAACTGGTTTTCTCTTTTTGTTCTTTTTAAACTTCATCACATATGATCACTGTGAAGCAGGCAAAGACTGCATTACCTAAAACAATAACTCAGGTGAAATATCTAAAAATAATTCAGCTTGTGTCATTTGAACCTCTAATAATGAAACTGCAAATTCTACTGCCAAGGCAGCCAACTGTAGCTCAGAAAATATCTACTCCAATTGCAGCAAAGTGTCTCTATTGGAAAAAAATAATGTTCTTTTCTGTGAAAAAAGGAAAACAAAAACACAGCTGTCTCTTGTCAGGGTGCACAAGCAGTTCTCCTGTGCGAAAGACACACAGCTATCATGCTTTGAAAATCAGTCTTACTTGAAGGGGACAGTTCCAATTGTAGCACACTCTGCTGATCCCTTCTTTGTTTAGAAAGAAGCAGTCCATCTGTGTAGAGGACAGCTCTTCGACATCCATCTTCATCTGTAACCCCATCCGATATGGTTCTCTATAGATCATCAGCTCCCGTCCGCCATCAGCCACAGGACATCACATTCCACCGTCCGGTCTGGCTGCAGGCTTGGGGGAGGGGTTTGGGGTGGGGCCCTCACACACAAGGGAGTGGGGAGGGTAAGGGGCCCATGCATACAGGGAGGGTGTCACTCGCACCCCGGCGCTGCAATCTGAAACGATAAACAAGTATGACTTGTCTGGCAAAAAAATCCAATTCAAAAGCACACTTTTTTTATATGTCTAAACGTCATTTCTGTCTGCAAAGCTCTCCTCTAGATCTGGGGAATAGTTTAAGAAAACTACCTGCATTAAATTCTCTAACTTTATTTGGGCAAAATCTAATTTTTTCTTTCACAGTCAGAGGGGCTGGGGAAGTCTACTTCACTCTTCACTCGCTCCTAACCAGCTGACCCCTCCCTTACAATAGGCTTCGCGGACCAAAATTGGTCCATTGCCAATCATACCAAGCAGAGGCGGGACTGCTTCTGCAGCCACCCCTCCCGCCACCCCTCCCTTACAAAGAGCTCAGTGAAAGAGGAGGCTCTGTGGAATGCATGTTATCTTCTCAAGGCCAAAACATGTCAGTTCCCAGCCGTTCACAACCCAAAAGCTGTAAAATTTTCTGTTCTTAAATAGAACAGCATGCTGCTTCATATAAAAAAACCCTTTCTTTCGTCTAAGACAAAAACAGACTCAACCTCTTTTGACCTCCATCAAAACCCTGCGTTCTATTTCTAAATGCTCTGCTCTTCTGTTTAGCTAATTCAGGCAAATTTAAACTATCATTTGTAAAACATTGGACTACTGTATTAAAGTTACCAAATCTGTTTCTGTTCAGTTCTGTGCAGACTACCTTCCTGTCTATATGGGCCATTTTACCACTAGTGCGATCTCCCATAAGCAAATAACATTTTCTCTCACGCTGTTCTGTCCAGTATCTTTTAGTGCGCAAAAGCACAGAGTCAAGGGCATTTGACTTCTTTCTTCCCTGCTAAAAGGGGCACATTGCTTTTGGGTAAAATCACAAAATACAATTTTAAACCTTTGAATTAACCAGTCATACACAATCTGCTGTTGTACACTTTCAAAATCATATGGTTGCATTTGTCTTTTAAAGCAAAATGTATTGTGCACTGTTAGGTCTGATTTATCTCCACTACCGGTGATCGTTAATTCTAAAACACTGATCTGCTTATCTTCTTGCACATTCCTTTCTGACTGAAAACTCTCTTCGGAAGAATTAATTAAAACAGCCTGTGCAATTGACAACCTGACTAGATTTTCTATAACATTTTTGACCTCTGAATTATACACATTTAATCCAGTTTGCCAAGGTATATCCTCACACAATTGTGGATGCATATTACGCAGCATATTTAAATGAACACTGCTCTCTCTGTCCAAGATGTTATCCCTCTGTCTGTCAGCTCAAATACACTTTTCTCCCGAGTCTGTAAACTCATGGGAATTATGAGCATCTTCCTCCCACATTTCACATAATAATTGAGCACATTTTAAATGCATTTTCCCTGAAAACTAGAAAGGGATCCAGCCCTTTTCTGCCTAACATAAACTGCTATTTACAAGCCTCTTTATACAAGATACACTTCACACTCAATTCTCATTCAACCCAACACAATTAGCTCACTCATGAGCCAGAACACCATATGGGCTACCCCCATGCAAATAAATCAAATGATATCTGAGAGTCTGCTTTCAATTTCTGAAAAAATATATATTTTTTTCCCCCTTTTAAATCAACGTTCATATCCTGCCGACTACGCCAAATTGTAATGACCTACTTCTCTGTATGTTTTGGTGCTTCTGTCAGTCACCAGGCCATTACTTACCACATCCTTTCTCAGGATCCAGAAAGACACCCTATTTCACAATACTTACCCAAGAAAGGAAGAAACACTGACAACATATAAGACCATTGCCGAGTAGCTCGCAAATAACAAGTCACAACACCTCCCCATCCAAGAGGGTATACAGCAAATCACAACACCTCCCCATCCGAGAGGGTACACAACTTCTGCTCCTCCTAGCAATGTATTGGATGGAATAATTAGAATTTAGACATCCCTGCTGGGAGGCAATTTCCCTTCTGTATCAACAATTACCCATTAGAGGGGAATCGCCCATCCCTCTGTAAGTACTTGGTAAAAAAGGGCCCTGACATTCCTTCACAAGGAATAAAGACAACTGATATGCTTCTCGGGTTCTTTATTACATGATAATAGGATGACAAAAGAAAGAAATAACTAAACATCACAGTAAACATTAGTAGCAATCATCAACATATACATATACATAGAGCCTAAAAATAAAAGACATAGTTAGATATAATAAGTATCCATGGAACACCTCACCATCTTTCATCGGAAGAAGGATCTGGCTCTTTTTCCCTCTCTGGTTGGGTCAGGACTCTCTGTTCCACAAACACGACTGCAAGTCTGCACCGTGATGTATCACCAGACCGCCAAACCACCAGACAAGCATCTCACCCTCTCTCGGCCCCTCTTTCTCTAAAATAGAATACAGCTCTCCATCGAAGTTTCTAGCTAACTCCGCCTAGAGTTCTCATTGGATTCCTGTCCCACCTCGTACCAAGAGCACAACAAGCAGCTGGCCAAGCGTTTTGCTATGACCCCGCACGAAGAGAGCACATTCCACCCGATAAGAACCGGTCCTCTCTGGTTCACTGCTAGCGAACAACACATGAAAACTAAAAATATAACCTCTCACCTAAAGAGGCTCAGAAGATGGCTGCAGTTTAGAATATGGAGTTGCTCAAGCATAGGCCTCTACTACTTGGAAAGCAGAATGATATTAGACCACGTCAAAGCCAAAAGGCTAAAGTCATAATTCAGCTAACTCAAATAACACTATGCACTTATTCCCTCAGTCTCATACCTTCTATTCTTTGGCAAACATTATTAAACAGAAAGAGTATAGAACAGAAGAGAAATAGGCATATGCAAGACCATCCTACATTAAGGCTAAGGTAACATAGCACACTAAAGTCAGTACACAATGGTGGTGATCGCGGGTCATCACAGAGCATCAGACCACTAAAGTGGCTCATTAACTACATTTTGTCATGTCCCTCTGTGCACACATTAGATTAGCCTGATGCCTGGGCCAACAAAATGTAGGATAACAGATTTACAAGAAGAAGGGCACTCAAGGCCGTGGTACACGTCAGTTTATCATAGTGGGAGCAGTCCTGTTCATATACTGACGCTATGTTCAAAACGAGTCTCTAATATCTTGGCTCACTTTTTGACATTGCATCAGAGTCTGTCTACCACAAGATCCTTTGTGATTTGATTTCAGGTGAGTAGGTCAACCACACAATGCATAGTGGTCTCTCAGTGGCTTTTTATTCCGGTATCCCCTTGCAGGCTAGAACAGTGATTCACAAATGTTTTAGAGCCACAATCCAATTGTTAGAACATTAAACTTTACCGACTCACCTAGCTTTCATGGACAGGAGTCAGGACATTTATTAATGTAGCTAAATCATCGTTTGGTACTGCACTGTCATTTACAGACAATACATTTTGCAGACAGCACATTTTCCACTTAAATGGCCACTAAATTTGCAGACATACAGTTTTACTGATAAAAATATATCGCCCACAAACGATAATGTTTGGAAATCGTTTTTCAGTAAATATTTATCATTTCACATCACCAAGTAAAGTGCCTTTATTTGTTTTGATCCAATTAAAATCTTTGTTTGCATCACACGTCAGAATTACAAAAAATGTGTTTCATTGTTCCTTTCCTAAACTCTGAATTAGTGCAGTTCATTTGCAGGTATTTAGGACATCCTGCATCCTTGACTTTAACTCTCACTATACAACAGGAAGATTGTCACATAATACAAGTTACTTTTCTTTCTCTGAGAGATGTTTCTATAAACCAATTACCATGTTATAAAAAGTATGCAGCAATTTGTCAGAAGACGTAGCCTGACATTTTACCTTTATCGTTGAAGCGCAGCAAATGTGAAAAGATAAATACAGAATTTAAAGACATGTTTATTTATTACTCAGACTATCACAAGCCATCAAAATATTGTCTGGCAACCCACCGTTTTGAAACACTGGGCTAGGTGCAATCCCCCTGAATGTTAGGGATACTAAAAATGAATGTACTGACAATGTAGACCCATTTTGGGGGAACATTAAAATGCACACATATGTTAGGAGACATTGTATTATTCCATGTATGTATGACAGGAATTACATCAAAGAGTTTACTCCCCAACATAAGTGCAGCAAACCTTGGGAGGTAAATTCGAAATATAGACTCAATGAAGTGGCAAATGTAGAACTTTTTCCAATAATTACTCTGACGATCATAGAAGTACATTGGGAGTTATAGGTCCCATGTCCGGGTACAGATAACATAACATCCAGCCCACTGGTACACAGCACAGAGGAATATAATGATTTTAGATATTCACCTAAGCATTGGGAAGAAGAATATTCTGGGAGAAGGTAGTAGAAGTGGACTATCATGATGATTCTCTTCAAAACAGAAATAATAAACATTCAAGGAATATGTTGTGATGCATAATTAAGAATGCCCTGGCCAGAAAAGGCATATGCCTCAACTTCAAAACGGTTTAACAGTCCAAACAGAATGAATCACCAACAAACCTTTACTGACTTCCAGAGTTTAATAGGTTAAGCTTCAGATAGTTTTGAATAATGAAGTGGCTCCTCAATTTTAAATATACAACATGTCTCCCACCAGCAGGATAAAGGTGGTATCCCAACTCATCTGTTATAAAAAGACTACAACAGGTTGTTAGATTGTATATTACTTACATGTTTCAGTTTTTAAGAGTACATGATAAATCAGATGTTGAGGGATTCAGGGGTTAGTTGTTATGTTGGGCGTTGACCTTACAGAAGACTGTGACGGTTGCAGTAAATGCTGAAATTGAGGCAGTAGCACACAACTCATGGTTGAGACTTCCAGTTTATTAGTGAAAGCCCTGGATATAGTACACAATCATCACATGAAGAGTTAGAAACAGTTTGGCTGTGGTTGGTTGCAGGGGTCAGTTACAATAATTGTAAAAAAAAGTTTCAACTTTTCTATGGACATGTTTTCATTTGTCTGCTTTCTGGGCTTGCCAGAGGTGCATCCGGAACTCAGTGGCATAGTTCGTGGCGGCTGTGTTTCACAAACATGTTTAGCTTCTGAAAGTGATTTTAGTATTACACACTTTAACTCTGCACACAGGACGGAAGGATTTTGTAAATGCAAGAGAGAAAGCAGGTAATGCACAACTGATAAAATCAATGTGTGTCGTCTATGTGTGCAAGAATACCTACTGACATATCAGGACTGCCAAAAGGGGTCTGAGTTAACATAGTCATATAGGGTTACAGGACAGTTCTTTTTTTGTCAGGTGCCGCAAGCCCCTAATTCCAAGTATAAAAAACAAGTCCTTCAGGGAGAGAGAAAAAATGGCTGGTACAGTATCTGGCTCCGACTAGTGGTAAGGCGATATAAGTTACATCCCTATTGATAATACCAATAGGCTTGCTGTAAATTAAAAACATCTTTCAATAACTCTTACTACAGGAGCACATGGGCCTAAAACGCCTGGGACCCAGACTCGCAACAAATTAATCAGGCATTTATCTGTATGTTTTGTCTGTATCGCCATGAATATCTATAGGTGTGCGCATGTACATTTCTCTATGTGTTGTATAGGGGCCCTGAATATCTGCTACTCTGTATGTACATGTGTGTCTGTGTTCTGTGTGCCCCTGTTATAATGTTCTATATAAAGGCCAGTTCTGTTGACTTTGTGATTGCTTGTTTCTTTCGCTTTCTTGCAACAATCAAACTTTGCCTTGAGGAAAGGAAGGAACTTTACCTTGAGGAAAGGAATTAAAGCAATACTTTGGCTATGTGTTTCTACGTTTTAATTTCTAAAGCTTTAGGGGCTGATTTAAAGTTTTGTTGAGAGGGCACTCTGTTGCACCAGTGACGGAGAACCCTCTCCTCCAAACTCACAGTCAGCCCTCCCTCTTTGGAGGCAGACGGACCAAAAGTATGTTGATGCCGGAGCGTATTCTGGCTACATCACTGATATGCTCCTCTGATAACTAAACAAAGTACAGGCAGTCAGAGGTTAGCCTTCTGACCACCCACCTAATTTATAGGTGGTGATATGTATTTGTTTTATGTCGCCGTCAGGTAAAATCTTGCAGTGAAAGACAGTAAAACAAATTTTCAAAAATGACCCCCACACCATGGGAGGTAATCTTTTTTATTTTTTATTTTAAATGAACTCCTGCTTTGGAACTTTGGGCCTGATTTAGATCTTGATGGATCTGGCCTCGATGTCACTTTTCCATTGCTGTCTCCACCCGCCTACTAGGTAGCCCGCCTGCTCAATTTAGATGCTGGCAGGTCTATAGATGACAGTCCGTTCGAGTGCTGCTGTCTCCATCAGAAATCTCCTCCCGCATCGATGGCGCCATAGGCAAAAGCGGCTGTCGGAGGGAGTCCAGCCAGTATTTCGGCCAGGCCAATCATGATGTATCTTCCTGCTAACATAACTGTGGCGGGTAAACCTCCACACCTGAGTTGGCGATTTCAAGGAGATATAAGGTAGAACTGTATCTTTTTTCTTTTTTCACTTCCATTTTCATCATCAACTTGATCGTCTTTCGTTTGCTGCTCCTTGACCACGAAGTAAATCAACCTCGTTGTCGCCAAAATCAAAGGCAAGCTTCTTTTTTACTTATTTCCTTTTGAATTGTCAGTTTACGTTAACTCTGGACTTGTGCATCTTTTAAATCTCTCCTACAAGAAATATTTTTCTAATGTGTAATGCTGTTTAAGAAATTTAAAGCAACACACCTGTTTTATTAGTTTTTTTGCCAATTTTGGTGCAAGCTGCCTTCATGATAATGGACCCTTACACAAAAATTGACATTAATCAAAATGCATAATGTGTTCATACAGGTGTGTTTAATAATTTTTTGTAAACTATTACATTTTAGACATATGCATTACACAATTTTTGAATAATTTCAATTTAATATAATTTAGTAAAGGTTTTGTTTTACAAATAAATGTAAAATCAATTTTCAAAACGTAAATCATTTTATATATTTATTTATGTAACATTTTCCCTTGTCTAGTGCATTTTCTGTATTTTATTTCATTTTTTTAAGGAGTAATGCATGTGTTTATTTTTCACTTATTAAGTTAAAATAAACACACCTGTATTAATACTATTTTTGGTGTAAGTGTCCTTCATCATGATGAATGCTTGCACCAAAGTTTTAATGTCCATTACAATGTTTTTATCACTAATATTTGGACTGTACAAATATGTCATTTAAAAAACCACCTTTGTATTTTCTGTCATAAATGTAAATAATATGTATTTCACATTTTCATAATTAACATTTTCTTTTTTTTTAAAGTCTTTTTATTAGCATTGCTCAATAGACCATACAGTACATACATTGCTTGCAGTGACATACAGTAAGGTGGATACACTTCATCAATGCTAGGAATCGTCCAGAGGGAACATAAGACAATGAGAGCCTAGGGAATGTTTCTCCCGGTGAACCTGCACCCCATAACAAATACGTGTGACTAGTAGCATTACCCGGGTCACACAACACAGTGCCCCTCCATCCCTTTATGGCTGGTGTATGTCCTCTCCCATGCACGTTTCCCTGTACCTGTGCTAGGGCGTCCATATTTTCTTCCACTTCTTAACACACCCCCTACTCTTGTATACGGTTTCTTCTGCCTGCTGGCACCATAATTAATAATTTCAATAGTCATTGAACTATAAATGAAAGATAACCTTAGGACAAACTTTGTAAACTGGGAATATTTTATTAATAAATGAGATACTGATCTCATAATGTTTTATTCAAATAAAAAGACAAAAGGAGAACAAAGAGGTTTAAGAACAGAACAGGCTGTGGCTTTGTTGCCGTTAACTTGCCTCATTAACAGACTCCGAAGGGAAGCCTCATCAGGAAGGTGCATTTGTTGGGCATAGAGCAGGCATCTCAAGGATTTTTCTTGGAAGGGGTGCGTTTAGGTTTGGTAGGGCTTAAGAATAAGTAATTTGGAAGGAGGAGTAAGGATAGGGGAGGTGGTGGAGGATTGAGTTTTGGAGGTAGAGGGAGCTCGAGTGGGTGATGTGGTTGCATCTATATGTTTGGCAGTTGCATGTGGGTCTGGTGTGTGTTGTGTATGTTTAGATGTGCATTGTTTGGCTGATGTTTGGTATTCTGCTGAGTGCAAGCGTTTGCTTTTGGCTGGTGTTGTTTTGTGTGCAGGCATGCTATTGTGTGAGTGTATTAGCTTTGATGAGCGTGTTGCGGTTGGTGTGATTGTGGTGCTTGTGGGTGTGGTAGTTTTGGGCGTGGTGATGGTGTGGGTGTGGTGGTGATTGTGGTGCTTGTGGGTGTGTGTTCGGCACGTGCATATGGGTTTAGTGTGCATTTTGTTTGTTAGGATGTGTGTTATTTGGGTGGTATTTGGCATTCTGGTGAGTGTGTGTGTGTTTTCTTTTAGTTGGTGTTGTTTTGTATGTTGGTGTCCATTTGTATGTATGTGTTGGTTTTGATGAGTGTGCTGTTGTGGTTGGTGTGATTGTGGTGCTTGTGGGTGTGATGGTTGTGAGGGTGGTGGTGGTGTGGATGTGGTGGTGGTTGTGGGTGTGCTGGTGGTTGTCAGTGTGGTAGTGGTTGTAGTGCATATGGGTGTGCTTTTGGTTGTGGTGCTGTGGTGTGCTGGTGGTTGTGGGTGTGGTGGTTATTGTGGTGCTTCAGGGTATGGTGGTCTTTGTGGTTGTGGGGTTTGTGTGAGTAATGGTTGGTGTGTGTGTGGTGGTGGTTGTGATGGCGCTTGTGTTGATTGTGGGCTGCATGTTTGTGGTGCCTGTAGGTGTATATGCAATAGAGTGTGTATGATGTTTGTGTCTTTGTGTTTCTTTGTGTATTTGTGTTTATGTTTGTGTGTGTGTGTGATTGTGCTGCTTGTGTCTGTTGTAGTGGGTACCTGCAAAGACGTGAGTGTGTTTGGGATTGGGGTGGGAGGGAGTTTGGATTGGGGTTGAGGAAGGGACCTGAGTTGGGGCGGAAGGTTGGGCTGATTGAGAGGGTGGGGTGAGTGAGGAGGGTGTTATTTTGGCAAGACATCTCTGCATGCTAGACATTGAACTGTGAATGGCATCCAGAAATGCAACCATTTGTTGTGTTTGACAGGTAAGGCCCTGGATGACATTCACTATTACAGCCCAGCATACAGACATGCTGCGTAAGAGGTCAATAGCCTCCTCACTCAACGCAGCCAGGGTGACAAGGGAAGGAGGTGAGGTACCTGTGGTAAAGAAGACCTCAACCCTTTTAGGGGATTGGGTTTGGCTAACTGGGGGGAGCAAGAGGGAGGGTGGAGATATGTCTGGGTGGGGAACAAGGATGATGGTGGTACAGTTCCAGTAGGGTCCATCACCACTAGGCGCTGGTCACATGTGAAGGCCTTCAAAGAAGATGATGAGGTGGTGGCCTCCATTCCAGTCTCCTCACCCTCTGTGCCACTGTGTCCATTGGCATCAGATGTTACTGGTACCCCTCAGTGCACCCACCCCACAGAGGGAGCCCACAATGAGCCCCCAAACCAGTCTCTGCCTGTCTTTTTGCGGCGGGATATCCGCTGCAAAATGACAGGTGGAAGGGCTCATACTAATCACTATGGCGGTGCCTACACGGCACCGCCGCAATGATGCCCTGGTTCCGGGTTCCGCAAGGGGGGCAGAAAAGGACTTCCTTTCAGGACCAAGGTGGACGGACTTCTGTCCGCTGCAGAACCAATGTGATTCCCACTGCCATCCTAATTTGGCAGTGGGTGAATCACATTATGATGACGGTAGGATCGCCACCGCCGGCCCGGCGGTGGCGATCCTTCCACCATCATAATGAGCCCCTAATTGGATGGAAATTGAAAGTAGTTTGCACATAATAGACTATATTGTGTCATATGAAGTGGAGTAGCCACAACTGGATTGTAAGTTAATGACATCAAAACTCTCAATCAAAATCCCAGGGCACAAATGTACGGAAATTGATGTGGATGACTGTTGCACTGATTCCATTTGGGTTGGAGTTTGGGGAGGCGTGTGTGGGCTGCTAAGGTGGATGTAGAGGAAGCAAAATTTACACATGTGGCTGAACTGCCCAATGTAAATCGAGTGTCGGCGGCAAACGTCCAAACTTCTACACTTTACCACAATCTGTGATCCTAGTCAAATGTTAGCTTGCCTGCTTTTCTACTGTATTCACATATATGAGCAACAGGTTAAATAAATGAGTGAAGGATGTGTGCTGTACAAGACCTCATCCAGTGACAGCTAAGATCTACCATGATCTCGTGGGGAACAACCTTTATAACGCAACTTTTAGCACGCAGTGCTATTACAACGCAGACTTTAAAACAAAAACCATTACAACGCATTACACTGGGGGGCGCTCTAGGATAGGGAATAGTTTTAATTTACTATCCAACACCTTCCCTAGTGTCCACGGGGATTGGTGTTGGAATAGTAAATTAAACTATTCACTATCCAGCACCCCCCAGTGTAATGCGTTGTAATGGAATGCGTTTTAAAACTTGCGTTGTTACAGCATGCGTGGTAAAAGCATGCATTGTAACAACGTACATCCTGATCTCGTACATGTATAATGGGAACACAGGTCACACAAAGATTACACCGAACAAATGTGTGATATTCCAGTCGTAAATGGGCTTTGCGACTCCCGGGGGAGAGAAGCACAAATGCTACCCAACATTTTTCTATTAAACATCTCACATATTAACTCCACAATGCAGTGATATGATCTGATGTGCAAAGGAGAAACTGGTTTGCATGTTGAGGTACACTTCTTTAGGTTTGTCAACAGAGCACATCATACTCATGATGCATGATACACAAGGAAGGTGTATCCAAAGGTAGGCAGAGCCGTTCATCCTAATTTTTCCCTTCCTACAAGTATCAGTTACCTTCTAGTACATTCATAAATACAAGGTGGGGTGGTTTTGCATCAGTGTGGTTAATGGCGCCTCCTGAGTGTGCGTGATTTCTAATTCACTTCCTATGCGGTGCAAAGGGTGAGGGAAATACACGGAACCCTCCTACTGGACCGTCTCTCCGACCCACTAATAGACTATAACACTTGTCCTATGCACACGCTAATGTTATTGACAGTAGTGTCTGTCTTTAGTTGATAAGTTATTATCACAATTCTGCAAAATTACAATGAGATCAAATCTTTTTAAATAATGTTCCAAAATGAGTCGCTTGATGTTCTTTTCTTTTATTCCTTGCGAGATTGCCCAGCCAACATGTGTTTTGTCGTGGGAAGTATCCCTAACGACTTCTTCAGGGCTGACAGCAAAAGCTGACGAGATTTCTTCCAATCTCTCTGCCGATTCTATTTCTGTACCGGCTGTTTATGTTCCTCCAATCCTGTGCTGTTCGAATATTATTCTTCCCAGATTTGCTTGTGTTTCTAGCATTATGCTAATTTTGCGGAATCTGGTGTGTGCGCGTCGAGACCCAATCTAATCTCGTTCATAACGACTTCCGGCCAATTTAAAATATCTAAGCGTGCACGCTCCTTGTCCTTCTGCTGCTTCCTGCATGTGTGGTTACCCGGGTCGCACAAGAAATAAAAGAAAAAAACATCAAGCGTCTCATTTTGGAACATTATTTAAAAAGATTTGATCTCATTGTAATTTTTCACAATTGTGATAATAACTTATAAACTAAAGACAGATACTACTGTCAATAACATTAGCATGTGCATAAGACAAATGTTATACCTTCTAATACATGTTTTTCTGTTAACATGCTATCTCATTGATGTCAGTGCTGTGTGGAGGTAACAGCTGGCAAATGTTGCTGGTGATCAGAGGTCCGCATAAAAAGGTAAGGAGGAAAACATGCTGCACACTGACCAGAAATAGCAGATCACTTGTCAATATCAAAGACATATAAATGTTAACTCATAGCTATCATCCTGTGTACTTGAATATGGAAATGCATGTCTAATTACAGCTGCTGGCAGATTTTCCTCAGTGTTGCAGATAACACCATCCCGGGGTCTGCGAGACATCCTGGCTGCAGCAGCCAAACCCACTTGCATCTGTCCATCAGGTAAGCTTCTCATATTGTGTTCCCAAATATGAAATCCAAAATCATTCAGTATATCTAAATCCTTGGGGAAGGGCTTTAACAGATTCAGTCCCTTCTGCATAGCATCTGTAGTTGTTCTGTAAAAGGTTATATACATAATCAGTTATGTGTGTGTCATGTGTGCTTTTGCATATTAGTTATGCAGTTCATTAAGTATGGTGTTACTTCCTTCTCAAGCTGCTGGGTCGAGGAGCACATCTTTGGCTACACCTATGTGGAGCCAGGTTCAGCAGTTGACATCAGGGGAGATCTCAAAGCAACACAGAGCTGTGTCTGGAGCAAGTGAGTTTGCTTGTGCATCGTACATCTCCTTTCAACACCTCAGTGCTATGGTGTGAGCTGTCAAGTGTAGGTGTACCCAAACCAGGTCACATGTGCATCATCCATTGGTGCACATGTATCAACCTTTGTGTTGCATGGCATCATATACTAGGTCAATTATTTATCCAATTTAAACCTCTGTCTTCCAGGTGCTGAGGACAATGTCGACACTGGACCCTCAACCTGTGGCAGCCAATGGGCATTTGAAGGGGACAATCCACCACTCTTACAAGCAGCCATTTCAGCTGCCACTAATGTGCAAAAGTAGGAGGAGAAGGCAGAAGTACAGGAGGAGGCAGAGGAATTGGAGGATGATGGAGACTAGCTGGTCCTTCATACAGATGATGAGGAGTAAGATGGCCTGATAATAATATTAGGTCCATGGGGCAAAACATCTAAGCCCAACTCCGCCCGGCCCAGCAAAGTGTCTCATTATCTAAAAAACAGGAAAGTCTGTGCTCAGCATAGCACTAACCAGCCACAGATCTCACATACCCCAACAAATTCATCACTAACTCACAACCCTCACATCCAGGACAGACGTTGTGGTTCCCCTACACCCTCCTCCCAATGAAGTGCATTCCAGGCATTCTCTCCACCATCTGAGGGATCTACCACCCCAGGTACGGTGCAGGTATCCCCTGGGCACAATGTCCTTCCAACAGCCTACCACTTGCCACCCCCCACCCTGCCGGTTTAGGGTAGATTAAAGTAAAGGACAAACAAATAAATATGCACTCAATTCCTTTTTTTTCAATGTACTCATAAATTTAAGGTACACACAAAGACAGGAGTATGATGAACTGTAATATGGAAGAACTTGATTTGAGAATCACTCCACCAGAAGAACCATTAACTGTACCTGTTTCAACATGATGACATTCCTTTTTCCCCATTCTGATCATTAGTGTTTCCTGCTTGCAGATATTGTATTCCTATCAGCTAGAAGTGAGTGAAAATATAAAATGGGAATCAATTTATGCACCCCTCATTTTTCATTGGAGGCAAGTGGAAACTCAAGAGACTGACAAATGTGGGCACACTCTCAGGGGCAACGGGTTGATCTAGAAATAGGGCAAATAACACATTACCCTCATACTTTTACATAAAACTGTTAAAAATTGTACATAATTGAATCTAGAAATAATGGTGTGTTGAAGAAGAGGTATGGTTAAAGTATGGGAGTAATAATGATAAGTGAAAGAGTTATGAGGTCATTTAGACACACTTTGTCCATATTGTTTTCATAGATGCCAAGGCAAGGTCAATGGTGGACCTAATGCCCAGACGACTAATGGTAAAACGAAATATCAGACCCTTTCAACATAAATTTATCCTCTTGGGAAGAAATTAGATATATTTTCTCCTTCGATGCCAGAACAGAGAAAAAACGTGAATGTAAGTAATCTATATAATTTCGACTTGTGATGGCCTCGGGTGTAGCATGCTTTTCTCAGCTAGTAGTTCAATGTAGATGTATCAGATGTACTGAAGGCCATGCCTTCAAAACACACCAAGCTGCTGAAAACATTTCTGCCCACCATTAATAACATATATAGACAACCTCTTTAAACAGCTTGCCATTGACCTATGCCAAACAACTCTACTACACACAACAACATAGATCAGCCTAAGTGGGAGTATATGTGCAAACATCTTTATGACTAAACATCCAGCACAACAACCGCCAATGTCCATGTTAACTGTCCAGGTTAAAGGATTTTCCTCATCTAGTGCACGATTCCCTCTTCTGGGAAATATCTTGGGAAGGCCAAATAATCTTTACAAACAAGGATGGTTTGGTAAAGCTCAGGTGCAAAGAATTTTAAAATCACAGGCAAAATTTTATCTACCATTTTACAAAATTAGACTTGCCATTTCAGTGCGCACTCACCTCTATTCACAGTGGATGTATGACGTTACAACGCATACTTTTATAACGGGAGCGACGAGGGCAAGGCTCCTTTTTAGGTCTCGCCTACGCAGTGTGCATGCGCTGCATAGGAGACCGTTAGCCATCGTACAGCTCTTTTTCCAAGCATATACTCATGCTTGTGGCGGCTTACAGCTTGCGAGAGTGCAAAGCAGTGCGCCACAAGCACGAGTGTGTGCTTTGAAAAGAGGAAACAGCTGCTGCTTAGCGCGCGCGTGCACTCCCCCCACCCCTACCACTTGTTTACTTCTTCAAGGCTCAAGCCCGCCCAGCTGCAAGAGTTGTCTCAAGGTGCCAAGAACAGAGACTAGAGGGCGAAGGGCAATCTACTGAACAAGTCTTTGATTATCTAAAAAGCTATCATAAAGCCATTCGAGCTGCACGAAAACCTCATATAGCAGCCCAACTATTAGCAGCAGGTAAAAATGCAAAAGTTTTATATCAAGTACTACAAACCTTTACTAAGCCTGCTGCTTGTGAGACCGTGGAAATAGCATCCCAGGAACTTTGCAACAATATCTCTCAGTTCTTCATTAGAAAGATTGAGGGTATATATGATAAAATATTAGCCTCCAAGAACAATAGTAATAACATGGCCACAGCTGACAACATTGCTCAGTCACCCACTGGAGTACAAATGAACTGCGTCAGTAAGCTTGCTGAATTTCCTCCCATATCAACGGAGGAGGCAATTGCCTTAACTACTCAAATAAAGAGCGGGTGCCCTTCAGATATTATCCCGGCACGCATCATGCCATTATTGGCTAATGATTTGGGTGCCGGAATTCGACACGTAGTTAACCTGTCCTTGAGTACAGGGGAAGTTCCCCCGGATTGGAAGCATGCACTGGTGAGACCTCTGAGGAAAAACAACACCATCCCTTTGACTGAATTGACAAACTTGAGACCAATCTCACTTCTCCCTCTATTAGGGAAGCTTACTGAGAAGTTTGTTAATCGGCACTTATCAAATTATTTCGAAAGTGCAGGGGGGCTAGATCCCTCCCAGTCTGGGTTTAGGCCGAGGCACAGCACCGAGACTGCCTTGCTGTCCGTCGCTGACGATCTTCATATGCTACAGGATAGAGGTTTTTCCGTTATCCTGGTGCTTTTAGATCTGTCAGCGGCGTTTGACACTGTGTCACATGACATCATGACCTCCAGATTAATTGACATCGGGCTGGAAGGCAAGGTGCTGGCCTGGCTAAGGAGTTTTCTCACAAAGCGTACCCAAAGTATCATCTTGGGTCCGTATCGGTCAGAGGAGGTGGAGATCTCAAAGGGGGTGCCACAGGGCTCCTGTTTGAGCCCCACGTTATTTAACATCTACGTGGCCCCCCTGGCTAACATCATGAGATCCCACGGTTTTATCCCGGTATCGTATGCGGACGATACTCAACTCCTCTTTCCGTTTAAAATGCTGACACCTGAAGTGCGAAACTCCTTTGCCAGGGGGATGAAAGAGGTGGCCCACTGGATGGCATCAAACTTCCTGCAGTGCAATGTTTCTAAAACGGAGGTGATGCTCTTCGGGGAAGCTAAACGCCTGTGGACTCCTGACTGGTGGCCTCAAGATCTGGGCCCAGTCCCTGAGCCCAAACAGGTGGTAAAAGATCTTGGAGTAAAATTGGATCAGGAGCTTGCCTTGAAACAACATGGAAATCAAGTGGTCGGCTCCTGTTTCCATGTTATTGGGCTTCTCCGGAAAGTGTTTCCCCTGCTCCCTGATACCACCAGAAGAACTCTGGTACAGTCGCTCGTGTTGAGTAGATTAGATTATTGCAATGGATTGCTGCTAGCCGCCAACAAGGGGATTATTGCAAGATTACAAGTTGTGCAAAACACCGCTGCACGCCTTGTTCTTAATGTCCCTGCTGGTACTCCATCTAAGCCTCTGTTAACCAAACTTCACTGGCTTTCAGTGAAACAAAGGGTGATGTTTAAAATATGCTGTGTCATTCACAAATATCTCACGGGGAAAGGCCCCGACTACCTGACTAAAAAGTTTAATTTATATGTCCCCTCCAGATCTCCTAGATCAGGAGATCAACAATTGCTATGTGTTCCCAGGTTTAAGAAACCAAGACAAGGGGGTAGGGCCTTGTCAGTGGCTGGCCCGAAGCTGTGGAATGATCTCCCCATGGAAAAAATTAAAAACTTTTCTTTTTCAGTACTAGGTCATCTATCTAGGGAGGATTACTATATGTTTGGGTTTCTTTGCTCACAGATGATGCCAGAGGCGCGGAGATACTCCTTCGGGAGTCGAGTCCTAGCGCGGTATAAGTTTGCAAATAAATAAATAAATAAATAAATCTAAATGGGAGCGGGTAAATGTACGTAGTAAAGTTAAATTCTTCACAGCTTCCGCTGGCGTTGCCTCAGTTTAATTCCTTCGAGTTGTTACTTTCTATCGTTGTTACAGATATAGCGTTCCAATACCAGGTGGAGCACTCTGCTATTTAGAAATGTAAATATACACTATTACTGCAAGTGAGACTGAAGTTTTAAAGACGTCATGAATTTTCAACTTTTTTTTATCGAGTAAGTCACTGGATTCGCCTTAGCTCCGAGGTTCAACAGCAAGCTAGGCATTTTCAAAATGAATTAGAGCCATGCAATTTCGAGAATGTTCAATTTTTTAAGCATTGTTCACAACAGGCAGTGAACAGTATTTAAGAAAGGAATGGTTACAAGACCGTATTTACCTATTTTCAGTCGTTGGCCCATCCCAATTCCTAAAAGCAATGAAAACACTTTAGTCACAAATTTCTGGTAATACACTCTGCGTCACATCAGTGACTGGATGGGGGCTAACCACCTTAAACTTAACCCCGATAAAACCGAGCTGGTGCTTATCGGGGGCCCCTCCAATCCGTGGAACTCCAATTTTTGGCCCTCTGACTTGGGCTCCCCCCCTTGCCCTGCCGACTCCGCCAAAAGCCTTGGAGTGATCATATCTAAAGACCTGTTGATGAAGCCCCAGATTACCACCGTGGTGTCTTCTAGCTTTTTCCATCTGCGAAAAATTCGGAAGATCTCTCGTTTTCTCACCACTGAGGCCCTTACCCTGGCTCTTTTGGCCTTGGTTATGTCTAGAGTCGACTATGCCAACTCGTTGTATGTGGGTATCCCTGCTTATCAGCTGAATCGACTGCAGCTGGTTCAGAACCAGGCTGCGCGATTGATCTTTCACCAGCCCAGGCACCAACATGTTCGCCCTTTTCTAAAGTCCTTACTTTGGCTCCCCGTGGCTGAGCGCTGTAATTTCAAACTGGGCAGTATTGTCTTTAAGGCCCTGGCTGGCCTTGGCCCTGCCTTCATTTCTTCCTCCCTCTGTCACTACGTCCCTTCCCGCAACCTTCGATCCTCCCATCTCGCTTTGCTTAAAACTCCCACCTTCAAACGCAAGAAGCATGGTGGGCTTCGATTCTCGTTCCTTGCTCCTTCTTTTTGGAACGTGCTCCCGTTAGAGTTTAGGCTTACTTCCTCCTACACCCAGTTCAGTTCTCTCCTGAAAACTCACTTGTTTCGTAAGGCTCACAATTAGGTTTTCTTTTGGCTTCCCTTTCTTTTCCTTGCTGCCCATTTATCCATTTATCCTTTCTGTTCCTTCTATGACGACTAGCGCCAAGAAACCGCTGGGTGTAAGCGCGCTCTACAAATTTCTTTACATAACATAACCAATTAAATGCTTATAAGCCTCCGCAGATGATGCTTTCAGGAAAAATCAAGCCCACTGCTCTTACATCACAGGCTCGGTCAACTATACTAAACGCCTGGCCCTTAAAGTCCGAAAGCCGCGGCGACCGTGGGGAACCCCCTCGATGCAATCTGGACATACCCCCACACAAACTGGGAAGTTATGGAAAAAATACCATAAAAATCAAAAGTAAGCATTCCACACTAACATGAAAATTATGAGCATTCCACCACGCTCAACAGCCTAAAATTAACCTAAACCGCATCACACTACTCCAGTTTTCTATTTTATCAAGCCGATGCACCGGCGTTAATGAGAAAATCAAGACATTAACTGCGTTGGAAGGAGATTATCGACATTAAAGAAGCACCACACCTTGTTACGACACATTCCCGAGTTGCAGCAGCACTCGGAGTTCAGTTAAACTTTAGACAGGCAGTGAGCGACTGGCTAAAATGTGAACATTAAGAACAATATCTACAGTAAATCTTACATTTAATTCCTTTGAATTATTGTTGTGCTGGTAAATGCTCCAAAATATAGTTTAAAATGTTAACGCAAAAATATTTGTACTTAAAAATTGTGTACAAATCACAGTCATTAGAGCCATGTAAGGCTGCAGCTCTCAGACGAAACATTTTAGAGATACAAACATCACAATCGATACACACTTAAAAGCATTTATTTACAACATTCTTCCTTTTACACTGATCTCGGCTATTGACTGCAATGGTTACTCCCACCGCCATATTGCGACTGGCCGAAAATAGAACCGTACAATCCACATTCATCCTGGCAACGTGAGCCCTTGTCTAGACCGGGTGCAGTAGAGTCACCACCTCAATAACTGCGCCTACAATGCAAAGAGAGTATGAGCAACTACGCGCTATCGCTGAGCGACAGTTGACTTACCCCTTAACAAGATGTCTTTCACGCTTGCAGCAAAGTGGAAAAGAGAATGCAGAACATGTGGAGATGCCTTTTATGGGCCATGTTTGTGCCGTAATTGTGTACTACATCCTCTGCCGTACGGTCGCAGCCCACAAATGTTGTGCTCAAGTTGCCCACAAATATCGTGCTCAATGTATCTACGTGTGGCCAGATTGAGGTATTTCACGCATACATGGGCAACATTTTTAGGTCTCGCTTATGCAGCGCGCATGCGCTGAATAGGTGACCTTTAGCCGTCGTACAGCTCTTTTTCCAAGCACATAGTCGTGCTTGTGGCGGCATACAGCTTGCGGGAGTGCGCAGCAGCGTGCTACAAGCACGAGTGTGTGTTTTGAAAAAGAGCAAACAGCTGCTGCTTAGCGCGCGCATGTGCACTCCCCCCACCCCTCCCACTTGTTTACTTCTTCAAGCCTCAAGGCTCAAGCCAGCCCAGCTGCAAGAGTTGTCACTCTCTACCCCTCTCTCTCTACCTCTCTCTCTCTACCCCTCTCTCTACCCCTCTCTCTGCCCATCTCTCTACATACCTCTCTACACACCTCTCTCTACCCACCTCTCTCTACACACATCTCTCCCTACACACCTCTCTCTCTCTCTACACACCTCTCTCTCTCTCTACCTCTAAGTGGCAGCCGGAGCCTGACAGCACTGCTTGTCATAAAAGAAAAACAAGCATTGGCATAGCCAATAGGTCTCGCCTTTGGGGCTTTATAAGTGTTTAACCATGCAACAGGTAATGTTATTGCACCAAGGATATTGTGCTGCATAACTAAATACTTATAAGGTCCCAAAGGCGCGACCTATTGGCTATGCCAGTGCTTATTTGTTACTTACTGTGGCGGTTGGTCACTTTGGAAAACGAGGAGGCATGCATGCCGTACTTGGTGCATGGTTAACTTAATACAATCTAAAGAATCGTCTTACCTCGACGACCTTCTTCAGACACCCGAGGCACGACAATTTAAAATCCATCCACGGCCAGTATAGTGCCAACCTACATTTGCTGTGCAGTGGCCATATATCTCCAGTTTAGAGGCGCAACTAGAGCCAAATTTCGGAGATGCCTAAGAAAAAATTTCGGGGGGGGGGGTTGGGGGGATAAATTCTTCCAGCTTCAGGCAGAGTTGGAGATGCAGGGGCTTTAAGAAGGGGTGAAATGTCTCTTTAACAAGCAAGTGGTCTTTTAAAGACCCGTGAAGTACTCAGGTGCGGCTGGCTGTGTGCCCGGGAAGCTGTCTCAGCCCGGGCTGCCGTACATGACGGGGAGGGAGGCTGAAGCCCTTTGAGCCCAATGGGAGTTGCTCACCTGCTCCAGTTACTCATCTAGAAGCAGCACTCTATCCCGACCCCATCCAGAAGCAGTCCAGTTTCTATTTACACTTTTGCCTGCACTCCGTAAAAATCTGTTGCTACTTTTACCTTTATGGCAGCGCATTCCGCAACAAGCTGAGCAGCTTGCCTTACTTACACTGAAGGATAAATTCCCGGAGTGCACTGTGGGCACAACGACTGAAGATATCCGGGCAAATTTTCCACAAACTGTGCAAACATGGGTTTCTAATCTGAATTTCTTAACTAACATGATTTTCCTCTTTATATGCGAGAACCTTTTCACTACTGCACGGCAGCCAATGCAAACTCTGTTCTCATGCTGTTTATAAGTAAACAGCATAAGAGCAGTCCGAGTATTGGCTGGGACAGGTGAATAGCGCGGTATCAGCGATCAATGTGTCTCTGTATCTAATTCCCTTACCTCCTAACAATGCCTATTGGGGAAACCTGAACTGTGCATGTAAGACTGGCCACAAGCAAAATACTGGCCAATCTGACAAGTGCAGTTCAGTTAGTGTCAAGCAAATGCTTACTATTGGTTGGCTTTAGTGTTACTCTCATTTGCTTTGCTGCTTCCTAAATGGCTTTCTGTGTTGCAGCTTGACAATCTTGTGCACACTTCAGCATAGCCTCTTTAACATCTCTCTGAGCGGCTGACGTTTATACCAGGGGCGGCTCCTCCACTAGGGCGGAGGAGCATCACCCCACTGCTTCTGGCATTGTCAGAAACAGATACATAAAATGGTAATAACTTTCCGTTACTGCCATTTTATGTTTGGTTGTGGGTGGGTGGGGCTTCTCTGAGAGCAGGGGGAGGAATGGTGTGCCTGCCCATTCCAGAGTGCTTAAAGACTGTTTGGTTGGCCCCCTGGGGCCACCCAAACCAGTTATGCCCACGCTGCATTTTCTCCATGTAGGCTACATGAAGAAAATTGCCTCCCCATTAGCTCCTGGTTGGTCGGCTGCTTGAGCAGCGTTGTGATTGGCTTGGGGGCGGGAGGAAGCCTGGCTGCCTGCTTCTACTTCCTGTTCCTGGAGTGCAAGAGAGCAGAGAAGACGCAGGACCTGGCCAGTGGCAGAAAGATATGTTTAAATAATTATATTTTAAAATTAAATTAGCCCCCCCACGCGACTCCCACACACCCCCACCCTCGAGTAATGCCAGCCGTGACTGAATGTGGGTGAATGTCTGTATCCATGCGCGTTTGATATCTCCAGTAGCAGTATCCGTATCATACACTATAGAATGTTGCAAAAAGCTTAGTATACTCTGGTCTCACTGCAAAGCTTCAGCCTGTGGGGGGATGCAAACTGTGACAGGTGTGGAAGCCCAGAGGTGGGTTTCCTTTATCTGGCCTGTTCCTGTGGGGCAGTTTATGACTACAAGTCTAAGGTGATCCCTGTTTATTTATTTATTTATTTATTTATTCAAAGTTTTATATAGCGCGAACAAGATCCTTACAGATATCAGAGCGCTTCACAGAGACAGGGGTAGGGGCAGCAGGAATGAACAGAGATAATGGGAGCAGTATAATAGTCACTAACATAGTAGGATAATAATAACGTACAGAAAACATATCAATATACAATCAGGTAAACAAGTAATATAAGACGGCACAAGTCATTGATCCCACTACAGAAGTGTTCAGGTAAACCTTGGATGTGTGGATGGCTTATACCAATTTCTTAGGATAGAGACAACACTGGGTGGGGGCATCGGGAGGGTGATTCAATAAACCAAAGTGTATCATATATTGGTCGGTAGTAAGAGAGTAGCGTAGTAGTGTCACCATCAAGTAGATGCTGTTGTGTCGGACATGGCGATGGCAGGATACCGATTGATCCAGTAGTTGCGCTGTTGGGATAACAGGGAATCTGGATTCCCCCCATGCAAGGTTCCTAGCTCTGGCCTTTTTGTTGGCAAAGTGGCAGGTGGCATGTCCCTGGGGCAGAGGCAGGGCTCCTAAGTTTAACCATTCGCTTCGCGACATGATTTATTGCAATGAACAGCTCGAACTTTACGCTGACCTGCTCCCAAATGCTTCTCGACTTTGCGATATATAGGGACCTCTTTGATTATATCTGCTCAAGTTTGATGAAGGGTTAGCTACTGATCCTGCTGCTGTGGGGGTGCTGCAGTGAATTTGAGATGGTGAACACCTAGGGGAACGGGTGTGGGCTTCACATATGGGTATGTGTCATTATGGGCATGTCCACTCCTGGTTTCCTGTTGGACCTCAGTGGTGTGTTCGAACTCTGCAGGGTGGTATTGGGCTACCATGTGGGTACACAGCGTTCCAGGTGTGCTACCCTGGTGAGATGTGTAAGAGGACCTCATGCTCCTTCTTAGCACTGTTACACATGACCGCATGTGCCATATGTGCCACTACCTTTTTGTTCTAAGCTGGTCTCTTTAGAGTCAATCGATTATTGTACCACTGCAATGTGTTTCTATGTGGCTTTGATGAGATAAATACAATATAACAACTACTCGTAGGGGAGGGTCCGAGGGAAATGTTTTAACGACAAAACAGGTAAATACCCCCAGTGTAACTACATAAAAAACAAAAATACCTATAAGTCGAATGACGCTGAGAAAATTTTGGCCGGCGTTAATTGTCGAAGGCTGCCAAATACACGGAGGAGCCCGTGTTGATTTGGTGTATGTAGTGACATTCACCCCCTCTCGCGCTGCGGCGTTCTCTGCACGCGCGAGTAACCACACAGTTTGTTTTGACCATGCGCGACTCACGGAGGTGGGTGTCTTCTCTACGCGTATGCGCTTTTCAACACAATTTTCTGACCGGGCATGCGCGACTTATGGAATAGAATGTAATTCCATCACGCATGCGTGTCACACGACTCCCAGCAGCTGCGCAGGCGATGCTTGCAGCGTCACTACACCGCGCATGCGTCGCCACGCCGCTGGTGGGATCAGCTGAGCTCAATTAACCACTCAGCGTGAGCATAAAATCGCGCCCAACCTGCCCGTCGGTGCCTCCCCTTCGGCTCGAGTTCCCGCCGTGAGGTACCGACGGACAGGTAAGATGGGAGTAGAGTGTCTGCATAGAGCTCTATGTATTTAGCTAGAATTCTGGTCCAACTAAGTTAGTTTTGGTTATTGGGATGGAAGTTAGGACGAGGGTAACTTTCACTATTTCTTCACCAGTAACATCACTTAGCTGGTCAATATATATGAGAATAGTGCTATCTAATATCATGCAGCACTACATTGACCTTATGTTTAAGAGGGTTGTATTTGCGAGTCGTCAAATGCCTCCACCTGGTCTATCGTGGGGGGGACCCCCTATGGACAGGACAGAAATTAATTGGGTTTTTGAAACAGTACGCAGAGATAAACTCTAGGGACAGGTATCTAACAAAGGAACTGTCTTTTTTCACATGTTTAGAGCGGGGCCTTATTCGTCCGAGCAGTTGCCGGGTGAGGTGAGGCTTACTTCCCACATACTGATGGGTAAGTGTCATACTAATGATCTATGAAACAATACACAGATTATTTGTTGGCGACGCATGTAGCGCACCCCTTATGTGGCCATCACAAAGTAGTGATGAGCCTGTCTGAGTTTAGTCTAACTAGCACTGGTTCTTGCACAGTAACAGCACTTTTTAGTAAGTGCACACTCGAGTGGTAAAATTATGTTTATGTCTTAATAAGCATTATGTGTTTGCATTTTCTACATGGTTTTCTCTTTCTATATATTCATTACAGGGAAGACCCATTGCATCTATTGAGCAAAATAAGAAGATGTGGTAGGATGGTCCTGAATGACCACTCTGATTCTATTTTGTTAATGGTTTATTTATTAAATTTTTCTACATATTTCATCATTGTAGCACGTTTGATAGTGTAATTGCAGTAGCATACAAGAGCTTGGCCCTGAAGAATGCCAGTGAATCTTCACAATATGGCAGAAACATGTTGGCCCGATTTTTGATCTCTACCAAGCAAGTTAGACAGTGATATTGTCACACTGTCACCTCACTATTTTTTAATCTGACGTCCAGGCAAACACTATTAAAGTTCCTTGTTTGCTTGTTCAGCCATTTTATACACCTCACTTGATTTATTATTTCTTGCACTGCACATATCAGCTTCACCATCTGCATGAACAACTGCGGTGACCAGACCATGGCCAAGTGATGCGATGCCAAAATACATCTGGGCGTTCGCACACAGACCAAGGTTTGGGTGTCCTACATGATGAGGCTCCGCTATCTGGGTGGGCTGATAGGACTCAAACAGCAATTGTTGATAGCCAGTCTGAATTCTGATTACTGACTCAATCCTTTCTGTGCATTAAATCCAGTGTTAGTTTAATTTTCTCAGCGTCATTCGACTTACAGGTATTTTTGTTTTTTATGGAGATAAATACAATAGCAGAGCTCAACAGGTAGGGGGAGGTGTATTGGGCGTGTTTCAGAAAATGAGGACTTCGAGGCTACAGGTACTTGTGGACTCCAGAGTAAAACACTCACGTTTCTTCTTGAAGATGATTGCAATCCCTCCTCCTATTTTATGAGGGCTATTTAGACTGGTGATTTTGTAATCCTTGGGAATGGCAGTATCTGAATCTGGATTAGAGGTGGTTTGAAATTCAGAATTTTGTTTTTAGAAAAACAGCATTTACATTCTGGTTATAATGAATAAACCTGTCTTTGCAGCTTCTTTGTTATTGTTGAACTGAATGCCTAACTGGAGAATATTTATATTCACACGTACACTGTATGTAGTCTAACAGATTTGTAAACAATCTAACAAATTAGGATAATGACGCCATTTTTTTTGACGCAGTGTGACTATTACTTGTTATTATACCTAGAGTTGGTGAAGTGTTAATCATGACTGCTATGGTGGAAGGATTTGGGTAATTTCTAATTTCGCTTGAAAGATTTCTGAGTTTGTCGCTCTAGACAGTGTAAATATTTCCAGCACAATCTTGCAGTCTAATGTTCAGTATATTATCAGGGTGTGGGCATTTGGTTGCCATGTTGCACTAAATTCCTTGTTCCTCGATTCTGTGAGGCTTCGGCAATCATGAGTGTCATCTGTGGTAGTGGCTCTTGTGAGACCGGGGAACAGGAAAAAGGAATGTGTGCGAACAAGGTAACAGCTACTGATTAGGGCCATACATATTAGACAGAATGTTTCTGCTTTCAGGCTTGGCCTCCAGTTTTCAGGCTTTTGGCCTATCTCTAAAAGAGAAAATGCTAATTCGTGGTTTTTAACAATAGGTAAATTATGTTTTCAACAAAGTCTTTTTTTGCAGAACACTGGGACTTTTCAGTAGAGCTGCAACTAATTTAAAAGTTAATATCACCTATTTTCAGGTAACTATGAATGTAAAGATCCATTACCAGCAGCTCATGTCAGGGATATGCACAACCTATATTCTGAGACTTTAGAGGCACTTCTTCAGCAACAAAATGAAGTATCCTACCCCAGCCCGGCTACTTGTAAATGATCACGACACACATGGAGCTTGGTATTTACCTTTCATTATTCCTCAATGTATAACCGTTAACTGAACATTCTACATTATGAATCCTATGACCCACACCCATCCACTTATGTCACTGTTTCATAAGCACTGTTCCCCTTAAGGTGCGCGCACACCTCTCTTCCCATGAGCGTGCACTGCCTTGTGTGGAGCGCGCACACACACAGGACATCCTGCACGAGAGTTCATACCGCCGCTTTAAAAAGCGAGCGGTGTGAATGCAGGCACTTCCTGGATGCGGTGTGCCAGAGGAAGAGCTGGGAGTGCAGGTAAGGCTGGCTTCGGGCTTGGGGCTGTTAGCACTTGGCACTTGCTGTACTCTCTTGTTAGTAAAGCGCAGTGCAGGGAAGAATGTGGGCTTTTGTTTAAGTATTCATGTTAATCATAGCCCATTCATGAGCTGTGAGTAACATGAATACTTAAACAAAAGCCACAATCTGCCCCTACCTGTGCTTTACTAATAAAAGAGTACAGCATGTTAAAAAACCCAGGGTGTACTTTCTGAAAGTACTCGCTGTTTGTTTAAACTTGCTGTACTCTTTTGTTAGTAAAGCGCGGCTGCGAGAGACATTGTGTTCTTTTGTTTAAGTATTCTGGTTAATCACAGCTCGTGAAGGGGCTGGTATGAACATGAATACTTAAACAAAAGCCCCAACCTGTCCTGCACCATGCTTTACTAATAAAAGAGTACAGCAAGTTTAAAAGCACAGCGTGTACTTTCAATTTATTCTGAAAGTACATGCTGTGTTTTTAAACTTGCTATACTCCTTTGTTAGTAAAGCGTGGCTGCGAGAGAGATTGTGTGCTTTTGTTTAATTATTTTTCATGTTAATCACAGCTCGTGAAGAGGCTGTGATTAATATGAATACTTAAACAAAAACATACAATCTGCCCCGCACCATGTGCTTTCTGTATAAATTGAAAGTACAAGCTGTGTTTTTAAACTTGGTGTACTCTTTTGTTAGTAAAGCGTGGTGCGGGGCAGATTGTGTGCTTTGTTTAAGTATTCATGTTAATTGCAGCCCCTTCACAAGCTGTGATTAACAGGAATACTTGAACAAAAGCTTGTGTGTTCACATGCTGCACTAGGGTCAAGGTCCATAATAGCCCCCAACACTGAAAGAGCATCCTGAAATTGTTAACATTTTTAGAGCAGTTACATGTCATAACAGGAAGCCCCATATACATACTTTATAGGTGCATCAAAATATACATTATATACAGATACCTATATTTATATATGGATGTACAAACACAATTAGGATCAATAAATACCTAACTATATCAGAAAAGGCATTGAACAAAACGGGAAAGGTGAGAGAGAGAAATGAAAAGCAACATTCTCGGGAGATCCTGAGAAGCCAGACAGGTGCAGATGGCGGGCAGTCAACCTTGATGAATGTTTGACTACAGGAGTCAGTGATCTAGTACAGCTGCTCCAAACATGTAACTTGTGTTACAAATCAGACGGTGGGACCGTAAGTACGGATACACCACTGCATGCACAGCACACCTTAGCATGTGTGCTGAAAAGTAATACACGTGGCGTATTTTTGCCACAGCACTTTTTCTTCACTTTATATGGTCCTGAAGAAAGCCTCCTAAATTGTTTCCTGAGGCAGAAACATGTTAACCAGTCCCTGAAGGATAACAAAGAGCAATTACCAGTCTTCACGTTGTCCCTCATTTTTCTTTTTAATATGTCCTGGGCCGCTGTGAATAAAACATTTGCCAGCAAGGAATCCCAGAAGCATTTTTAACCTCCCCACTTTTTTGAGCACCATCCATACGAAAACAAAAAATACCCGCTCTGCTGCCTTTGCTGTTCTCTTTAAAGAAGTGCCTAAAATTCCTGTTGCGTTCTCTTGCATGTGTGACTAACAAGCGCAGTGGGTCGATTACTTTTAAATATATAAGAACTGTTACTCATTAGTTGAGCTTCCTTAGCATAGGGGGAAATTGGCAGCAGGAAAGCCAAAGCAAACAGAGGAAACCCCATGGTGGCCGAACTACTTGGGCAAAGGCATGCATTTCTTGAACTTTTTTGTATGGCAAAATAAGATCAAAGCATCTATTTTAGTATTTGAGGAACTCCCTTGAATAGACCACCCTGCTGTGCCTTGTTCTGTGTTTTGTTTAAACTTATCTGCAAGTAAAACATGATTGAAGGTTGTTCCTCTTGATGCTGATTTTGTAAATTTAAGGTTGAATTTTTTATTATTTTATTTACTGTTCAAAAACAGCCTTACGTTCTTACAATTAAACTCTATGCTACTCTTCTGCTCGGGTGTTCTGTCGCAGGTTTTCTGCCATTGCAATGAATGGAAATGCAACTCTTTCATAGCTAATAGCTCACTGCTCTATATTAGTATTTAAACTTATAAACTGCAAGTAACAAAAGGGACTGTCTCACAGAAGCACAAATGCACTGACCTATTTGCATTGTATGCAATTTGCGATCTGCATGGTTCACCAGCTTCTTTGCATCAGGCATTTTCACCTCCTCAGCTACTTTATGATGAGTCAAAACTTCCATTAGACAAAACTCAGGACTCTCTGCAGCAGGTCCATCAATCTTCAGAGTTATCTTGACATTTTTATGGTTGGCTGAAAATTGCTAGAGAGTCTTTATTTTATTTTTTGCACACCACTGCATCATCTTCAGGGGGGATCTTTTGATGGCTTGTGTGCTGCTCAGTCCTTCTTGTGAATGTCCTTGTTCACCCAACTCAACCATTTGCGAAGTTTGAATGCCAGGGAAGAGCTACATCACAGAAGGTGTAACACAAAATACAGATTTATAGACCAGTTTAAGATAATGGATGCTAATAATGAAGCACATGGGCATGTGCCTGTTTGGCCTAAACTGGATTCCCAGGTAACTATTTGGTAATTTTTCCTATTGGGATCCCTAGACCAGTCCCATTCATAGTTTGTAACTCTTTGAGCGTTTTCTAACGACCTTGTCTTCAATTGCAGGTTTCTTGTCTGTAAGGTATTTGGATTTGAGTGGTCAGGTGCGAGTACCCACAAAGACAAGGTCATTCTGTTTACGTTCCTCATTGGGTTGGGGGTTTCTGGGTAAATAGATTCACAATCTGCACCCCTTTTCTTTTGCAGGTTTGTGAGACTGTACTATGAAAACCATTGCACAGGCAGATGTGAGTAAAGGCAGAACAAACAGGCAATTGTTTGGTAGAGTTAAACTGGTGCATCTTGTACACTGTAGTATAACAACATACCTTGCCCGTGTTTTCTTCTGTTACAGGTTTCACAGACAGTAGCCCACACACTTATATGGGCTCACGTTAGTACTAGCAGAACAGGTAATTGTTTGGTAGAGTTAAACTGTGGTGCATCTTGTACATTGTAGTATAACATACCTTACCCATGTTTTGTTCTGTTGCAGGTATTGCAGAAGGTACCCCACACATTTAAATGGGTGTACATGAGTATAAGCAGAACAGGTAATTGTTTGGTAGAGTTAAACTGTGGTGCATCTTGTACATTGTAGTATAATATACTGATCCATGTTTTCTTCTGTTGCAGGTTTCACAGACAGTACCCCACACATTTAAACAGGTGTACGTACGTACAAGCAGAACAGGTAATTGTTTTAGTCGCGTTCCCTTATGGTGCACATGGTATAGTGGTGTATCACAATGTGCTGTATCACACTGTGCCATAACAATCTTTACTTCTATGGAAGGCTCTATGGACAGTGCTACATATAAGTTTGGAAGGGCAGAGAACAGAAAAATCCAGGTAATTACACTTTACGTTTTGCCAGCAATTACTCAGTACTACGTGACAGATTGCATTCATGAGCATAGGCGTCAACGTAAGCCGCGTTTCTTTATGTTCCAGGCTTTGTGGCACAGCAGGTTCAAACAGGCAGGCATGGAAATGTTCGAGCGTAAAGCTGTAACTTTGGAAGAGTGTGGTGCTTCACCACAAAGGAAGAAATGTTGTCTTGTATTCAAGGAAGAGTGGATGAAAGAAATTGTGGAGGCAGAGAGATCACAAAGCAAGGTGTGTGTGCAACTCGGGGAACTATTTCAATACAGTCCAGACGTGGGCTTGATTTGCAAAGCATATGCCGAAGCCAAGATTCTTTGGGACTTTTCTACAGGGAAGAAATGGAGTGATGGCTGGAAACTGGATTACATGAAACGCCATCTAATTAGCAGAGTTCACAAGTCTGCCATGGTGATATTGAGAAACAGAAGTGCTACTGCCAGGTTTGGTTATGGAGTGCGGGCAATGCTGAAAGAAACTGCCACTGCCAAAGCAAACAGAATAAAAGCAGTTGAACGACAAAGACCTATGCCTGAGGAGATCAAGATTCTCATCAAAAACATGTTGCTGGCAGTCAAGATGAATACTTCAATGTTATCTGTACAAGACATCCATGACCACCTAGCTTTGTATGTGAAGATACCAGACAGCTGGAGGAGCAAGAACTATGCCTTTTAGTTCCTTGATGCCATCAATAGCGTGATACACTGTGAAGCTATGGAAGAACTTCGTCATGCTTTGTATCACACATTGATAATTGATGAGAGCACAGATATTTCTGTTACAAAAATGCTCATCCTGTACTTCAAGTTCCGACCTGTAACATCAACAGAGCACAAAACATTGTTTGGGGGCATAATGAAGCTGACTAGTTGTAATGCTGAGGCTATCACTGCTGCTGTGAAATAATTCTCCACTGCCAATGAACTGGACCTCATGAAAATGATCATGTTCACATCCGATGGTGCGTCTGTGATGCTGGGCAAGAATAATGGTGTTGCTACTCGCCTTAAACAATCCATTCCTCATCTAATTGAGCAGCATTGTGTCGCACATCAAGAAGATTTGGGAGTTAGTGATGCCTGGAAGAGAGTTCCAATGATTAAAGAGATGGAGACGTTATTGAGGACAGTCTACACTGTGTTCTCCAGATCTCCTATTTTGGAAAAGGGGGGTAGTGATGGACAGAGTTTCTGAATGATGCAGAATACTCTTACCAAGTCAAGAGATCATGGTTTTAATCCATCACCGTTTTTTAGCTCAATGCACCATCCCAGCTCAGAACCTGGCTATATGCAAATTAGTCTGTTCCTGTCCCAGTGCATGCTGGGAACAGGGCAAACCAAACTACCAAGCCAATTCTTATACTGGGAAGGAAACAAGCTTCCGGGGACCGGTTTCTGGCATTACAGCCTTCTTCGGCCCGGCTTGCTTGAATCCTGATGGTGCAATGAGCAAGGGACTCACGTCTGAGCATACCCTCCCACACATAGTGTGGATAAAACCGATTTTGGAAAAGGGGGGTGGTGATGGACAGAGTTTCTGAATGATGCAGAATACTCTTACCAAGTCAAGAGATCATGGTTTTAATCCATCACCGTTTTTTAGCTCAATGCACCATCCCAGCTCAGAACTTGGCTATATGCAAATTAGTCTGTTCCTGTCCCAGTGCATGCTGGGAACAGGGCAAACCAGACTACCAAGCCAATTCTTATACTGGGAAGGAAACAAGCTTCCGGGGACCGGTTTCTGGCATTACAGCCTTCTTCGGCCCGGCTTGCTTGAATCCTGATGGTGCAATGAGCAAGGGACTCACGTCTGAGCATACCCTCCCACACATAGTGTGGATAAAACCGATTTTGGAAAAGGGGGGTGGTGATGGACAGAGTTTCTGAATGATGCAGAATACTCTTACCAAGTCAAGAGATCATGGTTTTAATCCATCGCCGTTTTTTAGCTCAATGCACCATCCCAGCTCAGAACTTGGCTATATGCAAATTAGTCTGTTCCTGTCCCAGTGCATGCTGGGAACAGGGCAAACCAAACTACCAAGCCAATTCTTATACTGGGAAGGAAACAAGCTTCCGGGGACCGGTTTCTGGCATTACAGCCTTCCTCGGCCCGGCTTGCTTGAATCCTGATGGTGCAATGAGCAAGGGACTCACGTCTGAGCATACCCTCCCACACATAGTGTGGAGTTCCAATGATTAAAGAGATGGAGACGTTATTGAGGACAGTCTACACTGTGTTCTCCAGATCTCCTGCAAGGAAGTCCGAGCTGGATGAAATTGCATCAGTCACTGAATGTGAAGTGGTCTTTTTTTGACCACTGAATGAAGTCCGGTGGCTTTGAAGGCATTATGTTGTTGGTGCACTCATTCGTAATTACGAGGCTGTTCATAAGTACTTTGAGCATGAGAAAGTTGAGATGATGATCCAGTTGATAAATATTGTTACAAAAAGCTAACAGACTCCAACTACCATATTTCCCTTGCAGTACTTAATGACATTCTGGGTGCATTTGCATCTTTGTGCAAACTATTCCACAAAAGTTCTTTGACTACTATTGAAGCTGTACAGTATGCAAGAGCAAAGATTGGCCAAATTAAGGAACAGTATTTGGGAGATACTGTCTTTTGGAGCAGCAATGTAAGAGATCTGATGGTGTTGTACAAGGAAAGGCAAGAGTTTGACAGTGGGCCTATTTTGTCTTTTGTTTCCCTTCTTTGTGAGCACATGCAAAAAATGTTCCCTGAAGATGTACTGAAATAAAGGGTACGTTTTGAATTCACGTCAATAGCAACACAATCACGTTTGGATTTTGGGACAGAGAATATACAAAGACTTGTTGAAAAGTATATTTGTATTTTTTTTTATTTTATTTTAGGAGTTTTGTATAGCGCTAGCTAGACCAGAGGATATCAGAGCGCTTCACAGTATGTACAATTATGAGCATTATCGGCATATACACAATCCACAGCATGTACAATTATGAGCATTATAGGCATATATACAATGCAAATATTGAGGTCGAACATGAGGGTTCGGGCTGTGAAGGTTTCAGATAAAGGAGCTAACGTGCTCGGAGCGAGTAGGGTGTCTATCAATCAAGACAAGCCTCCAAGATTATTCTTTGTTCATGCAAGACGGGTGACCCCGACGTTTTCTAGTTCTGAGACGACTGTCCCAAAACAAAAGCGAAGTTGCTATAAGGTGTCGAACCGTTTCAGGTCCTGGGTGATGGTGAAACACCGGAATATGTTGTTCGACAATACACAGAGACTTTAAATATTTCTTGGCAGAACATGTAAAGGGTGAGTTATTTACCACCTTTCAAGACATTGTGAATTTCACTGTATGCAATGCTGCTCAGTATAGCTTGGTGTCTCAGCTTGTTAAAGTCTGTGCAACATTTCAAGCATGTAGTGCAGATTGTGAATGATGGATGTCACACTTTTACAAACTATCTCTGGCGGGATATCCCAACATTACTCAGTTGTTTTCACATCAAATTGTAAATATGTTATGTAATTTTGTAACTTATTGTGTATATGTGAACTTGTATAGGCTCTCAACATTTCCCCACCCAATGAACAGTGCTCCAGTTGAAAATATTTAGTAAAATCTTATGATGGTACCACTGTTGGAGTCTTGTGCTTTTCTAAACCTGAAGTGTACTTGCCTGTGTAACCAATTCATGTCATGGCGTGTTTATCCAAATTGCAAACCTGCCTTAAGATGCTTAACGTGGCGTTGTATGTGTGGAAATGCACCATTTTTTCACAGTATACGTTTGGAGTGATAATTGGCGCTGCACTCACACGCCGTCTGGGTTCTGGCGCACATAGCCAATGGTTGCAACACACAGAAACCCTCCTCTGCCGCAAACAGAGGAAAAAAATCAGAGGGAACATTGTTCTTAAGTATCAATAATACATAAATACATTACAACTTTTCAAATTAGTCGTTTTAGTGCTCGAATCAATCGCACAGACCTGGTCATGTGATGCGGAGGCGATACTGGAGAAGGGTCCATGACTGGCATTAGTGACAGAGACATTGGTACAGTCAATGGGCAGTCCGGACTCTCAGGTGGATAAGTCTCACTGCTGACATCTGTAGTTGGCGTAGGCCAAGGCAGGTGTTTGAAATGCAAAGAATCTCACTTGATGGAATTTGCAGGATGGCGAGTTTAGTGGTTACAACCCTCAATGGGTTAGCATCTAAAGGAGCATGAGACTTGCGTTTTCATTTCTGCCTAGCGATCACCTGGTCTACTCTGTTGAACACAGTGTTCCGAGCACAGCAGCGTCAGTCTGCACAGGTCTTCAATTTGCATTTGTACGACACATCAATGGTTCAAGGTTTATCTATGTCAATAGAGATCTCATTGGTCCATTGTGGCACTTTAGTGCCTATGGCTCTCCCAAACATTAAAGTGGTAGTGCTTTCACCTATGGTAGAATGCGTAGTTGACCTGTAGGCACGAAGCATGGACTGAAGAATTGATTTGAGTTCAAGCTTTTCAAGCGTAGCACGCTGAACGGTCTTCCTGAGGGTAATCATAAGTCTCTCGACCACACCATTCGCCTTTGGCCAGAGTGGTGTGCTTTTCTGATGCTTGGTATTTAAATGAGTGAAAAAGCCTTTAAATTCCCGACTATTGAAAGGCGGGCCATTGTCAGATTTCAAAATGGAAGGAGCATTATATGTTCCATAAATACTTTCTAGACTCTGTTATGGGTAGTTGATGACAGATAATCCGCTAGAGGAAAATGGGAATATTCATAAACAATTACTAGTAGATGATGTCCATTGTCAAGGAGTCCTAAAAAAATCAATTGCAATCTTCTCCCATGCATGCTTCGGGAGATCAGACATGTTTAACTAATTTGGGCTTGTTTTAGATGACAAACAGTTGCACAAATGACAGGCCTTTAAATCTTTTTCAACTCTTTCATCAAGATGGGGGAACCAGACCCGGTCCAATAAGTCTTGTTTCATAGCACCAACCCCACGGTGTCCCTTCATGGGTCAGTTCAACGAATTGTTGTCTCAGACTCACAGGCATGACAATTCTCAACGCTAGTGAGAGGGTGCCTTCTGGAGTAGCTGGAAGTTCAGCTTGCACATTTTTTAATTTCTGGTATTTAAGGTCATCATGAAGAGGTTGAGTATGTGCTCGCCACAATTGATGTGTAATAATGTCTTTGAATATTAGCAAATCCCTGTCAGTACTCTTGGCAGCAATGATTTGTTCTATGGATGTGGCAGCAAGGGTACTGGACTGTACAATGAAGTTAATATAGGCATCAGCCGCTTTGGAAGTGGTGCAATGACACTGTATTGGCACACATAAGAATTAGTCAGCAGAGTTTCTATCTTTTCCTGGACTATGCGCAATTGTGCAATCACACTCCTGCAACCACAACCCCCACCTCTCAATGCAAGGGCGCATATTGGCTTTTGGATCACCAAAAATGGTAAGCAATGCTTGGTGGTCAGTGACAACTGTGAAATGCTTTCCATGCAGGAATACATGAAAATGTTTACACACCCACACTACAGCTAGGCTTTCTTTTTCAGGTTGCAAATAAGCACATTCTATTGTTGACAAACTTCGGGTAGTATAAGCTACAATGTGTCTCGGGGAATTGGAATGTCCAGTGTGCTCTGGTCAACCATGGCACCCAATCTCACCTGTTAAGTCTCTCAATGGGGCACTTACTATGGCAAAGCCATGTATATACCTTGAACAGTAACTGGCCATACCAAGGAAGTATCTCAGCATAGTTATATCATGTGGCGGAGAAGTGGATGACAAGACTTGTACTTTGTTTGGGCCTGAAGTCATTCCCCCAGCAGAAAAGACATGACCCCAGAACTTGAGTTTGGTTTGATGAAACTCACACTTTGCCGCATTTAAAGTGAGAGCTACATTTATTTTTTTATAAAGTTGTGTATAGCACGAACATGACCCTAGCAGGTATCGGAGGGCTTTACATTAGATGAATACAGGGTAAAGTTGAAGAGGTAAAAACTCGTCACATATATGAACGGAACATAGCAAAGTGATATTTATAGCTGATCATCAATTTGTTAGACAAACAGTTGGTCAGCATGGTAGGCAGGAGAGTAGATGAGAATACATAGTTTGATATCAGTAAAGCAGAGCTTATCGTCTTACGGTGTGAACATGTCCATTAGAAGAGTTTTCACTTATTTGATGAAGGAGGAGGAAGAGATTCTGCAGACATCTGGTGGCAGAGTTCCATATATTCGGTGCAATACCAGAGAAGGCTCTGCAGCATGTTCTAATTTTGTGGAAGGTATGTGGTTTCAATAGGAGTGAGCTTGCACTTCTTGATGATCTGCAGCCCCCTGATAGCTCAAGCTTTTGTGCCAACTAACTTGGGGTTTTGGGATTAAGGGCTTTATGAGTCAATTTGGTTACTTCTTTTTTGTTTCGGCCGCAGCGTTAAGAGATGCGCTAAGTGGGGCCAGGTTGTATTTAGGAAGGCCGCATAGAGTGGTGCTTCCAGTCAAATCTGGGCAACACTAGAGCTTGGACCGGCATCTTTAAGTCGTACTGTGTTAGGAAAGGTTTACTTTTCTTTCGGATACTCATCTGGTGATTAGCTCCTTAGGTGGCATTACGAATATGATTCTGCATATTCAAGTGTTTGTCAAAGGTAATTCCCAAGGATTTAGCGGAATCAATGATGTGGGGAGAGCAGCTAAAGGCTGTTAGATGCTTCAGCCAGAGGTTGATCTTGGACATATGTTTAGGTAGAGAGATGAGGAGGAATTCCGTTTTGGTGGTGTTGAGCTTGAGGTGGTTGCCAGTGAGCCACCTTTGAGTGTTATGCAGAATAGTGTTCAGGGAGATGAAGTATTCTGTGGAGGAGATTTTCATATGCAATTGAGTGTCATCTACATACATGTGATAAAGAATGTTCGCAGAGTTCAATGTGTTTGCCAGGGGCTCCATGAATAAGTTGAAAAGAATGGGTGATAGTGCAGACCCCAGTGGAATCCCTAGAGTGACCACTGTGGGTTGAGAGAGAGATTGCTTCACCTTGATTCTTTAGGTTCCGTTGTGTAGGAATGAGGGAAAGAAACTATTGTAGCACGGGTCCTGATAGGCTCATCCTTCGTTCCAGTAGGGACAGTGGACTGTCGTGTTTAACTGTGTCGAAAGCAGAGGATAAGTCAAGAAATATCAAAAGGCATGATTCATTATGGTTAAGGCTCCCGATGTTATGCTATTTATTTTTTGAACATTTCCGTCTGTATTTATCCATATTTATTTTTTGGCCATCTTATATGTATTTATCCATATTTATTTTGTTTTTTGAAGTCATGAAATGGTATATTTCCACTTTTATTTAACTGATAAAACATGCAGTCATACTTTGCTATCTAAGCAGCCAAATATAGCGATACATTACATCCACAGGTAAATAGCAGCATTATAATACACATATATGTTAACATATGCCTGTATTTAGGGATTTCTGAACTTGTTTTTTTTTTTTTTTTTTTAAACCTTTATTCGTATCAAAAGGATATACAAATCTAGGCCTACAACCAAATTGGCTGGCCACAATACGGAAAGCAGTCAAAAGATCCAGAGCGAGCATTACAGAATCAATCATTAAGGAGTATGAGCAATACAATCCTAGAAAGGGGAAAACACAGAAGATCTAGGCGGCCAGTAAACAGGAGCAGAGAAGGTTAATTTTATAATATGGGGATAAGGAGTACGACAGGCTCAGTGTCAACGTAGAAGAATCCGAATTCCCCAAACAAACATGAACTTGTTTTTTTAACTTACCATGCTGTCTATCTGCACAGCTGTTGTCCTGGAAAGCACAACAGACAGCATGGAGAGTCGCCCAAAAGGAGCATCATTTTCTGTATTTTTTGCTTTTAAAAATAAATACAGACAGAAAACACACTTCTTTCTGTGTGTAATTATCTGTAAACATCAGTACAAAAAACTGGGAGTCTTTATAGTGGTCTATCATTTTTAATATGTTGTCCATGATGTGAGTGAGTGATTATTCTGTGCTATGTCCTTGATGAAAGCTGGATTTGTGTTGATCCAGGAGATTGAAGTTCTCTGTGTAGTTGCAGAGTTGATTTTGCATGCATTTTTCTAGCAGGTTTGCTGAAGTGGGGATGGTGGATATGAAGTGGTAGTTGTTGACATCTGAACTGAGAGTGTTGGATTTTTTTTGAACGGGTGTTACTTGCCCTATTTTTAGGCAGTCAGGTATAGTGCCTTGCCCAAGAGAGGCATTTACAATCTTTCACCATAAGGGGAGAATAGAAGCTTTTATATTTTTGAAGATTGATGATGGTAGTGGATCACTGAAGTGGGTGGATGGATTAATTGATAGAAGAATGTTATAAATGTCATTTTCTGTGAAGAAAAAAAAGCACCACTGGGTTTGGGCTCCCAACAGTAAGGCCAAGTCACTGAACAATAAATAACAGAACAAATGACAATACTGTTCTCTTTTTTCCTTTAGCTATCAACTACAGATTGCAATCAAACTCAATGTGGATGTGAGACTTATACTTCGCTCTGAATAAATCACTTATTTTATTTTCATTTTCTATACATTTGTTGGTTACATTTCACCAATTTTACATTTTCAGCATCTACAATACAAATACCAAAAATTGGTAAAACATAGATTATACATATTCACAATCACTCAAGATTGACAGTCACTCTACACATCCACTTAACACCCACACACACACCACAATTATTTACAATTGAAAATTACAATTATATACTTAAACCATAGACATTGAATTCGTCAAGTTTTCTTAAGTTTGGAGCAATATTTTCAGTTGTACAAATCTTATGGCTCTACAAACACTGGTCTACGTGTTTCAAACTCCTACTCGTTAGGGAGTTCTCATCAGGACCAAAAGCTTCTATGAGGAAACTCCGGCACTCGGAAATGCCTTTCAATGCCGCTCGTGATCCCAAATCGGCGTGGTCGGCGTGTGCATTGAGTTGGCGTGCAACTCAATGCACACGCCGACCACGCCGATTTGGGATCACGAGCAGCATTGAAAGGCATTTCCGAGTGTCGCCATCTACAATTATTGAGGATTAACTTCTCAAGACAACAAATCCCTGACAGAAAGTTGAAAAGTCAGAGGTGTATGGGTGCATTTTTGGACTGTATGTTGAGCGTTGGCTAAAATCTAGCCGCAGTTTCATCATAGAAGCTTTTGGTCCTGATGAGAGCTCCCTACCGAGTAGGAGTTCGAAACTCGTAGACCAGTGTTTGTAGAGCCATATGATTTGTACAACTGAAAATATTGCTCTAAACTTAAGAAAACTTGACAAATTCAATGTCTATGGTTTATGTATATCAATCAATCAATCAATCAATCAAGACATTTATAGAGCGCGCTTCTCACCCGTGAGGGTCTCAAGGCGCTGAGGGAAGGGGGGGGGGGGGTGCTGCTATTGCTCGAAAAGCCAGGTCTTGAGGTGAGATGGTCCTGGGTCATTCGTAGGTGTGCAGGGAGGGAGTTCCATGTTTTGGCTGCCAGGTAGGAGAGCGATCTTCCTCCGGTGGTGGTTCTGCGAATCCGTGGGATGGTAGCGAGGGCGAGGCTGGTGGACCGGAGCTGGCGGGTGGGGGTGTAGAACGAGAGGCGGTTGTTGAGGTATTCGGGGCCCATGTTGTGGAGTGCTTTGTGTGCGTGGGTGAGGAGCCTGAACGTGATCCTCTTGTTGATGGGGAGCCAGTGCAGGTTTCTCAGGTGGGCGGATCAGTGGCTGTGGCGAGGGATGTCGAGGAAGAGTCATGCCGAGGCGTTCTGTATGCGTTGTAATCGTTTCTGAAGTTTAGCTGTGGTTCCTGCATAGAGGGCGTTTCCGTAGTCCAGTCGGCTGGTGACGAGGGCCTGGGTGACGGTCTTTCTGGTTTCGGTGGGGATCCATCTGAAAAATTTTCGGAGCATGCGCAGGGTGTTGAAGCAAGAGGACGAGACGGCGTTGACTTGCTTGGTCATCGAGAGGGAGTAGTCCAGGATGAAACCCAGGTTGCGTGCGTGGTCCGATGGTGTTGGCGTGGAGCCTAGTGCTGTGGGCCACCAGGAGTCGTCCCAGGCACATGGGGATTGTCTGAGGATGAGGACCTCAGTCTTGTCAGAGTTCAGCTTCAGGCGACTGAGCTTCATCCATTCTGCAACGTCTTTCATTCCTTCCTGGAGGTTGGTTTTGGCGGTGGCTGGGTCTTTGGTGAGGGAGAGTATGAGCTGGGTGTCGTCAGCGTAGGAGACGATGTTGATGTTGTGTTTGCGTGCGATGGCAGCGAGGGGGCTCATGTAGATATTGAAGAGGGCAGGGCTGAGCGAGGAGCCTTGGGGTACACCGCAGATGATCTCGGTGGCCGCTGATCAGAAGGGAGGGAGGCGGACTCTCTGGGTTCTGTCCGTGAGGAACGAGGTGATCCAGTCCAGGGCATTTCCTTGGATCCCCGTGTTGAAGAGGCGGGCTGTTAGGGTGCGGTGGCAGACGGTATCGAAGGCGGCTGAGAGGTCTAGGAGGATGAGGGCGGTTGTTTCTCCGTTGTCCATCAGGGTCCTGATGTCGTCGGTGACTGTGATGAGGGCGGTCTCGGTGCTATGGTTGGCTCGGAATCCGGAATGGGACGGGTCGAGCGAGTTGTTAGCCTCGAGGAAAGCAGTCAGCTGTTTATTGACGGTCTTCTCGATGACTTTGACCGGGAAGGGAAGAAGAGAGATGGGGCGGAAGTTCTTGAGGTCTTTGGGGTCCGCTGTGGGTTTCTTCAGAAGGGCGTTGATTTCTGCGTGCTTCCAGTTCTCGGGGAAGGTGGCTGACGCGAACCCGATGTTTATGATGTTCCGGAGATGGGGTGCCATGATGGTGTCGGCTTTGTTGAAGATGTGGTGGGGGCATGGGTCAGAGGGGGAGCCGGAGTGGATGGAGTTCATGATGTTGGTGGTGTCTTCAGTGCTGATGGGGGTCCAGGTGCTGAGGGTGGTGGTGGGGGTCGCTGGTTCGGTGACTGGAGGTGAAGTCTGGGGTCCGAAGCTGTTGTGTATATCTGCGATCTTCCGGTGGAAGAACGTGGCGAGGGAGTTGCAGAGTTCTTGTGACGGTGTGATGTCGTTGTTGCTGGCGTTGGGGTTGGAGAGCTCTTTGACGATGTTGAAGAGTTCCTTGCTGTTGTGGGTGTTGTTGTCTAGTCGCTCTTTGAATGATGTCCTTTTGGTGGTGCGGATCAGCTGGTGGTGTTCGCGGGTGGTGTTCTTGAGGGCTGTCATGTTTTCTGTAGTTTGCTTGTGGCGCCAGGTTTTTTCGAGGGATCGGCAGGATTTCTTTGAGTCTTTGAGGGCGTCTGTGAACCACGGGGTTTTCCGGTTGCCGGTCTTGCCTGGGTGGTTCTTTAGTGGGGCGAGGTCGTCGGCGCAGTTGGTGATCCACTGTGTGAGATTATGGGCTGCGTCGTTGGTGTCGGCGGTGTCGGTTGGCAGGTTCTTGCTAAGTGATGAGAGGAGTTGCTCTGTGGTGATTTTGCTCCAGCCTCTTCGGGGGATTTGTTGCGTGCTGTGGTGGGATGTAGTCTTTTTGAAGGTGAAGTGGATGCATCTGTGGTCGGTCCAGTGTGGTTCGGTCGAGTGGCTGAAGGAGACGTGGTTGCTGGCGGAGAAGATGGGGTCGAGGGTGTGCCCAGCTATGTGGGTGGGGGTGTTCACCAGTTGTTTGAGTCCGAGGTTGGCAAGGTTGTCGAGCAGGGTGTTGGTTTTGTTGTCGTTGTTGTTCTCCAGATGGAAGTTCAGGTCCCCTAGGAGGATGTATTCTGGTGAGGTTAAGGCATGCGGGCTGATGAAGTCGGTGATGGTTTCGCAGAATTGTGTGCGCGGGCCCGGGGGTCTGTAGATGAGCGTTCCTCTAAGGGTGGTCTTGGGGTCGGTGTGTATCTGGAAGTGCAGGTGTTCGGCGGCGGAGAGTGTGTCTTCGGCATTGGTCGTGATGTTGATGGTGTTCCTGTAGATGATGGTGATTCCTCCTCCAGTTTGGTTGCCGCGGTCCTTCCGCGCGAGCTTGTAGCCGTCCGGGATGGCTATGGCGATGTCGGGGGCCGATGAGGCGTTCAGCCAGGTTTCCGTGAGGAAGGCGACGTCTGGTGCTGGTGTGTCGAGGAGGTCCCAGAGTTTGACGGCGTGCTTATGGACGGAGCGGGTTTTGAGGAGGATGCATTGAGGTGGCTGTTGTTGTTGCTTGGTTTGGTGTGCAGGGGTTGGGTTCAGAGGCAGGTGAATTTGCAGGCTTGACAGGTGAAGGGTCCGTGGGTGCGCTTCGGGGTGGCTCGGTAGCAGGCGGGCGGTCGTCCGGTGTTGAGTGCATTGAGGGTGGCGGAGTCGTACCTCAGTCGGGTGGCCTGGCTACGGTGGGGGTCAGGTGTCCTGGCGCTGGTCGCCGTCCAGGCGCGGACAGGTGCAGACGGGCTTGCCTTAGGCACGCCTTCGGCCTGCATTATGTAGGGGTCGCGGGAGGGAGGGGTAGCAGGGAAGGGGGAGCGGGGACCAATCAGGGTCAGGGGGCGGGGCCACAGGGGACGCAGCGGCAGGGGATGAAGGAGCACCGGCGGGGGGAGAAAGCAACAGTGGGGTGGGTACAGAGCAAAAAAGGAGCACGAAGGAAATACAAAAGTGCAGTCAGTAAAATACAATACAATGGGAATACAGTACAATGGGAAGTAAGAGGAGGCAACATTATGATCTCTGGGCCACCAGGAATCGAACCGGCAGCAGCAGCGAGGCACAGGGACACAGCACTAGCAGGGCGTGCTGACGCGGTAGGGGGGCGACCTGGCCTGAAGTTGTAATTTTCAATTGTAAATAATTGTGGTGTGTGTGTGGGTGTTAAGTGGATGAATGACTGATGTGTAGAGTGACTGTGAATCTTGAGTGATTGTGAATATGTATAATCTAATTTTTTACCAATTTTTGGTATTTGTATTGTAGATGTTGAAAATGTAAAATTGGTGAAATGTAACCAACAAATGTATAGAAAATGAAAATAAAATAAGTGATTTATTTGGAGCAAAGTATAAGTCTCACATCCACATTGAGTTTGATTGCACTGTGTAGTTGATAGCTAAAGGAAAAAAGAGAACAGTATTGACATTTGTTCTGTTATTTATTTTCTGTGAAGGGGGCGTGAAAGTGTGCCAAGAGTCATTGTTTTTTGGAGCCTTCCCAGAGGGACCTAATCGATCAGTGACTTGGGAGGAAAATGTAAATACAAGCCCTGTAGCTGGAGGTGGTGCACTCTTTGATTGTTGGTCGTACTCAATGGTTCTTGTTTTCTCTAAGAGGAAAGTGTTCTGTTCCTCGCAGTTAGGGCTAGTGATCTCCCAGTTCTGGCTGGTTTGGTGTGTTGAACAATTGTTGCTTGACTGTATCAAATAGTTTTTAGGTTGATTTTTGGCTTGGTTAAGCTGAGTTCTAAAGAAGTCTGCCTTTGCCGTTAATATTTTCCTGTTGTATGTGTTCCTCACTGATCTAAGGTGATTTAAGTATTCAAAAGATGGTACAGATCTCCAGATTCTTTCTGCTAATATTAGCTTGTGTCGGTCAGAGTTCAGATTTTCATTGAACCAGGGTTTGGAGATTTTAGTGCAAACATTTTTTTGTTGAAGGGGGCAGTTGAATCAAAGACGTCAAAAATAGTGGAGATATAGAACTCTGTGAGGTCTTAAACATCTTCTATACCTACCTGGGGGGTCAGGGCAGAGCTACATAGGGTTGCTAGGACCATAGGGTTAATGTTTCGGAGATTCCTTTTCCATTGTTTTGCTTTCTTAGGTTGGAATGTCTTCTTTGTAACCTCCAGGTTGATGGAGAAGAAGATGTTGTAATGGTCAGACCAATCGAAGGGTATAATGGAATCTAGTGTGGTGTTATACGTTTTAGATATGATTTGGATACATGGTCAAATTATATATTGGTTTACAGCCAATATGATAGCAATGGGAGCCCCCATACCATCATCCTAGCAGGAAGCAGAATTAGTGCTGGTGTATTAAAAAGGTGACACAAGGCTATCAGCTAACTGCAGGCCAATCAGCCTAATTGACTGTCTCCAGAAAGTTTTTTTTCAAAGATATTGGCAATGATCCATCAATGGGTGGAAAGCAAAGATATTATAAGCCTGTTGCAAGCTGGCTTTAGACCTAAAACATCGACAATAGATCAGAACTTTAGATTTGCTATTTTATATTGGAAGACGGTCTTGATTGGCAGGGGCGACCTGTATGCAGCCTTTGTTGATCTGAAATCAGCTTTTTATCTGGTACCGCGTGTAAGGCCATGGGCAGTCTTGCAGGAGATAGGGATGCCTTCAAATATACTATCCCTGCTTATCAGGCTGCATGACAACAACTTTGCCAAGATTCGGTGGGGTTCACAGGGACAAGTAATAGACAAGAATCCTGTATTAAAGGGTGTCCAGCAGGGTTGTTGCGTACTGACCCCTACCTTATTTTCCCTATATGTAAACGCGCTGGTTGACCATCTTTCGTTAGTAGAGGCCAACACACCCTTTTTGGCAAAAGCAAAGATACCACTGTTATTATTTGTGGACGACACCTTTCTAATTTCTAAAAGACCGAGTGGGTTGCAAAAAATTATTATCCAGCGTCGATGATTTCTGTATGCAGCGTGGGCTAGTGCTAAATAGCCAGAAAACAAGGTTTATGGCATTTAATCATTAAGAAATTCAAATGGAAGCTATACCTGGGCAGCTATACATTAGAGCAGGTAGATTTGTTCACTTATTTACGCATTAAACTTGCTCCAAATCTATCCTGGGGTCGGCTTATTGATATGGCAACTATAAAACATACTTATGATAGCGTCATCCCAGTCGGGGAGGACGTCCCCAGATGCACACTGTATAGAAAAATTTCCTTTGTACACTTAATGCTTTCAGAATAAAGTTTTATTGAAACATTCAGTTTCTCAAGTTGTAATCCTTATTTTTTCACGTAATTCATAAATGAAAATTATATTTGGCCCTTTTTTTTTTTTTTTTTTTTTTGCTTTCAGAATAAAGTTTTATTGAAACATTCAGTTTCTCAAGTTGTAATCCTTATTTTTTCACGGAATTCATAAATGAAAATTATATTTGGCCCAATGCATTTCGGGCAATAATGCCCTTCATCAGGGGCATTGCTTCTCTTCCAAACTGTCGGAAGTTTTTTTCCCCAAAGAGTATGATTTAAGTAAATTCAATACGCATGCGCGTCAACCTGAAAAATTTAAAGCGCCTCCATCAGGCTTGAAACGTGGACGGAGTCAATAGCGGTTCACAGACCGTTTTCTACTTTCTGGAATTTCGGCGGGCGGTTAGCTGGTCCTGCCATAGGTTCGAATAGTAACTATTCCAGTGTGGAGACTGGTTTGGGGATGAGCAGTGTGCGCCTTACTAGGAGTGCCATCTTTCCCTCTATGTTGCGAAGTTTTCACCCGTGTCCCCAACATGTGCGCTGATGCCCGGGTACGTGATTCGTGCCCTGCGACGGCCATGTGTATGTTGCGGATTAAGACAGTAGCAGTAATTTATAATTGCAAGAAGTGAGCAGCATGGGCACGGTGGCTAAATATGTGTTGTGTTGTCTGGAGCCTGTGTGTAGCACATACATATATGTCCTGTGGAGGCAGTTCCGCCACAGCATACAGTTACTAATGATCCACATTAGTATCAAGCAATGCCAAATTTTGTCTCTACTTGTGTGCATGGTCCCTTTCATTGCATCTAGGCAAATGAAGTCTCTCACATACATGATGTCATCAGCAGTCCGCGGGGTGACATTAGGCAGCAACACCCCATCAAAGTCTTCAGACCTAGGGGTGGATGAACCGCTGGCAGTCGTCGATCCAGATAAACAGATTTCCCGAGCTTCACGGTACACCTGGGCCCCCAGTGTTGCAGCTGCTTCCAGGGCTTTGCGGCGCTCCATCTTGCTTTGTTCCAGACATGGTGCCGCTATCCTTGAGGACGTGTTGCTCATTCTTCCTTGTTTCCCCCGACGACGGGACCTCCTATTGACTGGCCGGGGTGATTCTCCGCTCGAGGGACGATTACCCGTCCACAAACCTGTCTCCTCCAGCCAGTCCCACGCCTCGTCAGGCGAGTCAAAGAAGCGAGTACTACCTTTGGCGATAACCCTCAGCCTGGTGGGGAACAGTAGAGAGTAGGGGAGGTTTAACTTGCGCAGCTGGCGCTTCACAGCAGTGAACGTGTTTCTTTGCCTCTGTACATGGGAAGTGTAATCCAGGAACACCATTATCGAACTGCCATCGACCTTAAGATGAGAAAGCTCATGAGTTTCACGTAAGATTGTGTCCCTATCTCTATAATTTAAGAGCAGAATGGTCTCGGCCGAACCCTAGGAAGGGACCTGTGAACTGGTACAAAGTGTGCCCTTTCTACTACGAAGTGCGGCAACAATGTTCCCAGAGGCAGAATGTCTTGAAGCAAACATTCTACATATTCTTCTGGGGCCCGGCCCTCTTCTCTTTCCGGAAGGCCCACCACACTGACATTGTTGCGACGAGCGCGTCCCTCTGCATCGTCAACTCTGTCTTCCAAGGCATGCACATGGTCCAGGACGTCTTACAGGGCGGCATTGTGACTGTGGGCAACAGGCTTCATTTCTGATAGTGACTGGGCTTGTGATTGCGCCTTCTCCGTCAGATTGTGGTGATCAGCTTTTCAAAGAGTGAAGTCAGATGCTACTTTGTCAATACTGGCTTCAAGTGAAGTTTGCGTCTGTTCTAATGTAGTTCCAATTTTCCTGACCGCTGCCAGTACCGAGTCCAGCTTTGCCACCAGTGCCGCATTCGGAACGGCACTAGTCACACCATCCTCCATGTTCGGTGGCTCCAGGGAAGTAGCGTGCGCTGCATTCTGTTCTGCATTGGTGCGGAGACGGCCTTTTGCCAGTTTTTGTGCAGAGAGCATTGACCTTAGGCACAGAGTGGCTGCGCAGGGATATGCACCAAGGTACGCAGCTGTTCCCGCTATCTGTGTGTGCCTCGCAATGAGCAATGTTCAACGAGCCAGCTTAGTGTGGTGGTACTGGCATCTCATTTGAGGTTTAGTGGACCCAGAGTTCTAGTATTAGTGCACACCTGCACCAGGTCCACCTCCCACTATGTAGCCACGCAATCAAAGATGTGAAGCACCATCAATCTGCCGACCGTACCAGTTCCCTATGCATGGGCCAGTGATAGGATAGGTAAGGCACAGTCCAGGGGAGTTTCTCCGGTCCAGTTAACCACCGGGATCACCTTATGCCTACAATCTCCAAAAGACTGCTGTCGCATAACACCGCCGCAGGTAGGGAAAATATATGTGTCTTACCTGGGCAGGTCTCAGCTTCAATAGCAGTTTTTTCAGTACCGTGACGTAGGGCAGTGGATTTAAGTTCTCCGTACCTATGGTGATAGGCTAACTAGGCCGATCTGGTCTCAGGCAGATCTAGGATGAGCTTAGACTGCAGGGTGTAGGGCACGTTATAGCTGATTCATCGGATGCAACATCCAGGGCATATCATTGTGCTACACTGCAGTTACCTAAGCAGCAGTCCGCTCTGTCACAGCCACGGCAGTCAGGCCCACAGAGAGTAGGGCATAGGCCGCATCCACCTCCAGGCTGCTACTTCAGACAGGCCAAGGCCAGTGTGCACATGGTGTCCCAGCTCGCGCAGTCTTAGCCGCGTCGGTAGCCGCGGAGCCACTCCGCAGTGTTCCTGTACTTTTCGGGCAGGGCCTTCCTTATGGGGTCTTCTGGAGCCAGTCCCAAATCGACGCAGCCTCCAGGAGGGGTCTCCCGGTCTAGATTACTCCGCACAACCACCAGTAAGCACAGCAGCCAGGCCCTCTGGGGCTGAGCACAGGCCATGGCGGTACTCAGGTCTCTGCTACTGGTACATCAGTGGCCGGTCTGCCGTGAGTCTCGCCTCCAGGGGCCCAGGGCGTATGCCCTCTCAGGAGTGCCCCAGGACGGTGCCTGGGCAGACCCTTTGCATACGCTGCTGCCATCCATCGGGGCCGGTTGCAATCTCCTACTGCGGCGCTGCGTCTTCTGGACCCTCCATGCCAGCACCTCGGGAGGCCGGGATCTGGCAATTTCCGGATCAGCTGCCCCAAGCAAGGGACCCGTACTTAAGGCTTGGCAGCCGCGGCCCGGAGATCACAGCGGGTGCAGCCTCGTCGCGTCCGATCGCCTAGACTCGCTGCAGCTCTCACCGGTTTGCAGTGGCTGGAGCCATGGTCTTGCGTTCTCCTCGCCGCAGGGAAGGCCGCAGATCGTTTCTTGCCGGTAATTGGGTCTGTCCCAACAAATGCGCCGATTGAAAGACCTCAGTGGTGATCGCAGTCTGGTGCCAACAAATCATCCCTTTACACCCGTGTGGATGGGTCTGATGCAGGGTGGAACTCAGGAAAACTGAGGGAATCGCAGCGGTACTTCCGCAAGCTGCGTCTGCCATTTTGACTCACTGGTCACGCCCCCCACCCCCCCAGGAAAATCTCATTCATGCTTAATATGATTCATTTCCTAACTGTGATTTTTTTAAAGATGGGACACAATCAAGGTTATTCAGAATAGTGGTGTTCAAAATGATGATTTATTTATGCATGTGCTATTCCTATAGTACAAACCAAAGCGAAAGGCAGCAAGAATGTCATGAATTTCACAAATTTCTCCAGTGTAATTACAGGTTTGCATTGGTCTAATTTGGCTTCTAGTGGTAGTTTTGTCAGTCCACCTGTGGTCAGAGACTGTGGCCTCCACTACTCTGGTGGATGAGTTCCCATTAAAGTATGAGATTATCATGCATTTGGCAGGGATTTCACTGCGTTCTGTACATCCAGTGCATCATTTGTACAGAAGGCAGAAAGGTGTGCAGAACCAGCCCCATGCTATTTTGGCCCTGATCAACCCACTTTTTGATTTTTCAAAAATCCTGAAGCTGGGGTTTGTCTCTGAAAATTAAAAAAAACAAATGGAACTGGCCCAGTGGGAGGTGTCTGCCTGGAAACACTGTCATTTGTATCGTTTTTTGTTGGGCACCAAGTCTTTTCCTGCCGATCCTGAACAGAAAGAAATGTAAATTGGAAAGGCCACCTTAAATTAGATGGGCCTTTTAATGTACATTGATTACTGGCTTTTGTTAGACAGAATGATGTTCTCGTGTTTCTGAATGCAGAGCCAGCTGAGGCTTCACTCTCAGAAATGTGGTGCTTCACCCACCCATTAGGTGTAGAAACCATGACTTAGCAGTGTGATCCTTGCTGGTTTAAAGTTGGTCTCCTGTATTGCCACATATTACAAGGCCAAAATATTAATTTGTGTGCATTAATATGTCAGTTCAAACTAATCAGCTTCAAACAAATATTTGATCTTTCCTCAGGCTATTTAAAAACCATTTACTACTGAAGATTTACCCTAGCCTGGTTTTACTGTATTTATGATTAGCCTTAATATTGTTTTATGTTTTAGTACATGATAATAATTAATGTTTTGTGGTTTGAATTTTTAAACTAAATGAATTAAACAAATATAAAAAATGTGCCCCAGTCAAGAGGACAGAGGCGATTATTGACAATGTTAATGATAGAATATTTGGTCATTTACCTAATTTGACTATAAAGTGTTCTTGATCAATGTTTTCATAATATTGACTACCATGTGTTACTCCTCTTGACTATCTTTTGCCAAGCTCAAAGAAAAGTGTCTTTCTTTCTGGTCTTGTCTTTTAGCAGGTAGAGATTATGAACAGTTAAGGGCACATTTACTGTCATTTCACACAAAGCGTTGCAGAGAATTTGCTGCAATGCATGAAAGTGAGGGAGCAGAACTGCTCTAAATTTCCAAAGAAATGGAGCATTTCTGCTCTGTCCTTGTGCTGGTGCACTGTGTACTGCCTAGCACCAATGGAGGCCTGCGTCATGGGCAAAATTGCTTTGGCGCAGGAATGGATATCAGCAAAACAATCCAAATGCATTATGCATGGTAAGAGGAAATAACGTCGAGAAAAAAAGATTTTTCTTCTTGTAGGCCATCCTCTGGGAAGCATACTGATTCGATACAATCCCAGGTTATAAACCTTTTACTAAATCTGTAATTGCGTCAAGTCAATGGGTGGATGCACAGGAACGACCATGCTCCACCCATGGAACTCCTCCTAGCTGCAAATGTAATGCAACACAGTGCAAGCAGCTGTGTTGCGTTACATTTCTTTACAAAATTATGGCAAGGTAGTGAATATTGCCCCTTATGTGGCTTTGTAGATATGAATTAAGGAATAGCTCTGCCTTGAGTCACCTTGCATAACACAAGGACAACACAACACCTTAATAAGTCTGGCCCTTAGTTCCTACTTAAAGAGGACTGTTGTGAGGTAGAGACTCAAATATAGTAAACACCCTAATAAAGCTATATAAATGGAATCTCCAATGATTTCAATTACTTTTCAAATGAAACTGAACTATTATTCTGTATAAGTATGTGATCTTAGTAAATTTAATAACTAGCTTATCTGCTAAAGACACTTCTATCTTGGGTCAAAGATACATTTACTTCCTTGCAATAACAGCAATTTCCTTACCACAAAATCACATTGTGGTAGAATCGAGGAGTGCCTCTTATGAAGGATCACACACATTTACCTGCTAGGGCAGCACGCAGCCTCACCAATTTGAGATGTAGGTAAAAACTCCTGCACCAATATGACCTGTAACCAGCTCCCACCAACCCTTAGTCTTGGGATAGCCTGGGCAAGTGGATGGTGATTACTTATGTAGAAAGGAGGTTCACTTAGGGTGACACTCATGACCAATAAAGTGGAATATTCTGTGGGTGATAACTAGTAGCAAGATGATCAGAGTTGCTGCCAGAAGTCTCAGAACAGGCCTACTATCAAGTGGCGGCTGATGACTTTTAAAAGTGGTGAGCCATAATCATTGGCTGCAATTCCAGTAAGCGAGCCTGACGTCTTCTCTGCGGGTTCAGGGGGTTTACTCATACTCGCTTGCACTCAGTCTTACTCTCTCACTCAATCTCATTAACTAACTCTCTTTCGCACTTGATCTCACTGCCACTTACTCTGACTAGCTCTGACTAGCTTGGTCTCACTCATTCTCAATTACTCTCCCACAGTTTCATTCATCTTGATTCTCTCAATCTCACTCTAAATACCTCAGTCTCATCCAGTCTCACTCATTCCGTCTCACACAGTTTCTCTTAGTCTTACTGACTCACTCATTCCCACTGAGTCTCTCTCCGACACACTTTTTTCTTCCTGATTCACTCAGTCCTGATGAATTGTCGTGACTCAATCTCACTCTCAATTACTCACACTCACTTAATCTCTCTCATTCACAGTCAGTCTCACGCATTCTCTCAGTCTCACTCTAAACTCTCTCTTTCTCACTCATTCTCTCAGTCCCACTCATTCTCATTCACTCAATATCACTCTGGCTCACTCAGTCTTACTTATTCACACCCATTCACACTCATCCTGACTCAATCTCACTGACTCATTTAGTCTCACTCATTCTCACCGTGACTCACTTAGTTTCACTCATTTTCACTGTGACTCACCATCTCACTCATTCTCTGACTCACTAAGACTTACTCACACTGGGACTCACTCAGTCTCACTCAGTGACACTCAGTTACATGCACTGTCATTCTTCCTCACTTTCATTTATTCACACTCATACACACTCTTCCTATCACTCATCATCATTCACTCTGACTCGCTCCTTCACTGACACACTCTTACTTTTGCACACACACAAACACATACACAACCTCTCTCGCAGACACAGACGGCTCGACTCACAAAGGTAATTCAAGTGTAGTTAAGTTACAAGTCTGAAGTCTCTGCACTTGGGGCAGAGTCTCTGCACTCGGAATCGAGTCTCAGCTTTAGGGGCAGTATCTCTGCACTGCAATGGGCAGTGTAGCGATCTCACCCCAAGTGCAGAGAACACTCTGTACTCATAGCATTACTACACGTAAGTTACCTTTGAGAATCGGGCCACAGCATTTAAAAGCTTTTTTACTTATCTTGCTGCCTATTCACATGTCCTGTTTGGACTCCTGATCCTTTCTGCTTCAAGTGCTGGACCATCATTGAATTGAATTAGTCTTTATATAATGCTTAATACTCCTAATGAGACATTTGAATTGATTTGATTTGTTACTTGTAAAGCGCTCGAATGCCGTGGCGTCTTGGCGCTGATTGAAGTACATGGGAACGGAGAGCTCTGAACTAACAATTAGATAGCGGAAAACAGCCATGTTTTCAGCGTTTTCCTAAACATCAGTAGGTTAGGTTGGAGTCGTAAGGTGGACGGCATCTGATTCCATAGCTTAGCTGCACAAAATGACAGGGTACAGCCCCCCCCACCTTACCATACGGATTTTCGGAGTGCAAATGAGGCCCGTCGTTGGGGATCTGAGTGTTCTGATGGGAGAGTATCTAGAAATCTCCCCAGAGATTCCTCCGTAAAAGGCCTTATTCACCAGACAGAAGGATTTGAATTCAGCTCGTTGCTAGACAGGGAGCCAATGCAAAGTCCTGATGGCAGCCGAGGTGGAGAAACCCTTAGGGATGTTCATAAGAAGTCTGGCTGCAGCATTTTGCAGGGATTGCAGCTTCCTCCTCTGCGCCTTATCAATTCCTACAAAGAGTGTGTTGCAGTAATCTAACTTTGAAAGAAAGAGTGCCACTACAACGGTCTTTTGGAGTTCATGTGGAATGAACAGAAAGATTTTCCTTAGATTTTTCAAAAGGAAGAAGCAGGAAGAGGTCAGATGGTTAACTTGGGCCGAGAAATTGAGTTGATCATCGAAGATCACACCCAAGTTCCTGACTTTAGTGACAGGGTGAGGGCAATCACCCGCCTCTGTTGGCCACCAGGTGTTATTCCATATAGAAGGTCCCTTGCCAAACTCCAGGACCTCTGTCTTGTCAGTATTTATCTTCAGAAAATGTTGGCTCATTGAAGCACTTGAAGGCATGCACCACGCTACTTGATAGCCCGAGAGTTAGTTGTGAGTCCATTGGTTTTTGGAGTTAGTTTTGTATGGTAAAAGAAACTTTTCATACATTTACTTTAGTCTCTTTGTGGTACATTAATGACTGAGGTCTGACCTAAAGTGGGTGTTATGATAGAAAAAATGCTTGCTGGAATTAATAGCTATTGTTAGGTTACAAGCATATGGTTTAAAAAAAAGATTAAAGCAGACAGGCAGGCAAGAGATTTTGAGTAGTCTATAAACAGAAGAGGCATGCATAAGTTAGAAGGGGAGGAGAGGTGCATCCAAAATTAATAAGGAAGAGTGAACATTTAATTCAAGGTCAGTTTTTCATGGTGAACATCACTTACAACGAAACTTTTACAACGCACTACCATTACAACGCGGTCATTAAAACGCAAACCATTACAGCGCATTGCGCTGGGGGGGGCTCTAGGATAGGGAATATATTTAGTTTACTATCCAACACCTTCCCTACTATCCACGGGGACTGGAGTTGGACTAGTAAATTAAATAAATCACTATACAGCGCCTAAAAGCACTATGCGTTGTAATGGTATGCGATGTAAAAAACACGTTGTAAAGGCAGGCGTTGTAATAGCCTGCGTTGTAACGTCATACATCCGTTTTTCATGCACAATTTTTCAAGGGAACATGTCAGGTTGCGTTATTTTGCAGTAGTCTGTGGATGTAAACCTGTTGTAAGAAACAGTTTATTATATTCTGCTCTACATGAATGTGGCTTTTAACAGTCTTTCTAGTGCAATTGAACTTTGAAGAGGTGGCACATACTTGACTCATTGCTAAAAACAAGCCCAGTGCTTGTTACGATCACTTTACGAGCTACCTTCAAGCAGTGCAACATTAAACCATATCCTGGTACCCATAATTAAAATTTGACACCACCATTGCCCCACTGTAAACAATGCAAGCAATAATTTAAAACCCTGAAAGACCCCTATGTGTAACTACTACAGCAGTATGTTGAATAGCATAAAGTATTGATAGAGTTCATGCAAATCTTTTTATACCATGCATAAACTGCATATATAAACATATAATGCAAATGTGTGCCGACTTAAAATTTAACAAGACAGGTGATAAACATGTAGCAGCAATCACCATGAGTAAATTCAGATCATGTTCTGCCCCATCCACTAATTCCGGGTTTGGAAGGTATTATCCCTTTCATACACCTGAAGAGCACTGGGCCCGACAGAAGAGACATCAGGCTGTGTAGAATAAATGCGCCTTGTGAGTATCATGACTCACCAGCATTCACCCTACCTCATAAGTGTCATTATGTAAACAGTAAAAGGCATATTAGATATTTCACTACTGCACTATATCACCATCACATCCACCATTCTTTAATTTGCACACAAAAAATCTGACATTTTTTACTCAAGCACATCTTTGCCTGAATCTGGATGACTGGGGTTCTTCTGCACACACGTTTACATATGCTTTTTGTGTACTTTTTAAAAGTAGGGGAGGGTTTTCAATAGAAAAGGTCATGCAGACAGCATCGCAGAACACTAAAGAGTTATCTATCTTGATTTTGCAAGTGAAAATGTTCTAAAAGTATAATTTTCAAGAAACCAAAAGCCCAGTAAGCAACAGGAATATTGCTATACATTGCTCGGAAAGAACTGCTAAGGTCTAATTCTTACAAAATATAAACATCAATCAATCAATCAATCAATCAATCAATCAATCAATCAGAGTACTTGTAGAGCGCACTACTTACCCGTGTGGGTCTCAAGGTGCTGAGGGGAGGGGGTTAGTCTGCTCAGTTAATACAAGGAGGCTGAAAGCGCTCCGGTTGTCACCGCTATACATTCCAGAATTGTCTAAAGTGACAGGCAATGAACCTTAATGAAGTATTTAAATAGTAAAAGTGGCAAGAGATTAGACATGTTCACAAAGCAGCGGATAGAGTCAGACAGGTTGAAGACAGCCTGTAGTGTTATGTCTCAGAGGGCAAGCAAGGGTTTGTGCAAACTACTGAATATTAACACATTTCATGCTTAGGAAAGAAAAGAAAGGTGAACACAGGACATGACACTGATAGTGACGTCTAACACCTTACTTGGAACAAGTGACAACAGCTTTATGCTCAACAAAAAGCAGGTTATGAGTATACAAAGGATACAGAAAGATAGTAAAAGAATTGACAAGTATGCAATGTCATCTTATGGAGGAATGGTGGTGGCCACAAGGACACTCAGCCACACACGTTTGTTGCAGGACTTGGCTCCCCACTCCCCAGAGAATTCACACCAGGGACTTTAGCTGAAAGTGTCAGGGCTGGCTGGGTTGTATCTGATTTCATAGACAAACAATTTCATGGAATATCTTTACTGAGAAACCATTTAATCAAAACTGTTTAATGGAAATTTCCAGAATTAATGGCATTTACCTTTCCGTAGAAGCCAATTCATTGAATTTCTTTCTGGTCGAAATTGCCTTTTGAATGCTTATTTTTTAAGTGCAAATGCAATAGTTGCAGGTCTTACTTTCAGAAACAGTTTTGTCGGAGATGTTTATTTAAATTCTTTATTTCAGGGGACATAATTTCATTTGTATATCTTTTACATTGTCAAACAATTACTTAAATGCTTGTAATTCACTGACCCATCACCACCCGTAAACACCATCTTTCGCTGACCACTCACAACCCCTAAACACCATTAATCACTGCCCCCTAAAACATCTCATCACTCCTAAATTACACTCATCCCTGAAGCCTAAAAGCTCTATCTACCCCAAAAATCCACCATCCTGAACCTTAAAAAACATTTCTCCGCCTAAACCCCATCCATCCCACACCCCTTAAAACACCTCAGCACACCCATCCCTGAACCCTAAAAAAACTCTCCTTCACAGCTCTCAAGCACCAGCCATCCATGACCCATAAGAACTGTTCATCACCCTAAGCTACTCATCCCTGAACCCCAAAACCCCCTTTCCACATCTAAACTCCAATCAATCCTTAGGAGCACCCGCCATCCTAAACTCCACCACATCATGAACCCTAAAAACTCCTCAATACCCCAGCTGCTACCCATAATTGAACCTTAAAAACCCTCGCCAGCCCTAAACTTTGCCTATCCATGAACCCTAAAACCCCTCACTACCCTTAGACGCCACTCATCCCTGAAACCTTAAAAATCCTAACATACCTTAACATCAATCATCCATGAACCCTTAAAACCCCTCATCACCCCTAAACTCCAGCATTTCTGAACCCTAAAAAACCTTTCAATGCCTGAGCTCCAATTATTTCTGACACCTAAAAACCCCTCATCACCCTACACATTACTCATCCTTGAACCCAAACCATGGCAGTAGTTCAAAAGTCCACCCAAGTTTAATGTAGTTTTGGATTTTTCCTTAAAAGTATCTTTTCTTTAAAATCTTTTCTTTCAATTTCGATTTTTTAGATTTCCTTAAAATTGGCCTTACCTTAAAGTTGGTTTTCCTTTATTTAATTTATTCTAAAGTGGTTTCTCAGTTTTTGATTAATTCACACACTTCGGTCTGACTGAGATCAAGAACTGAGAAGCACATGAGCTTCAGTAGAAGGTCTCCGGTAACATCTTTCGCCCTGCAGGCCCCGGACACAGGTCCACATTAACCTGTAGCACCTGGTCACTCACCTCTAGGGTGATAATTTTGCCAGTCAAGGTCATCACAAAGCGCATGACGATGGTGAAATTAAACCCTCAACCCTGCGCAGTCCCTGACTGGAAGTTTCAGTGACTGCTATTTCACCCCACTCTGTGACAAGTGGGGAAAGGATGGGGTGACAGGCTGATTGACATGCAGCGACAGGCATTGCAGGGCTTAACAACAGCACCCATGGATACCTTGATCTGTGAAGCTTTAAACGTCACAGATGGGGGAGGCTATGAGGTGTGCCAGGGCACGCATTGCAGCCTTATCTTAATGTGTTAGTTCATCAATAAATGAAAGTAAACAGCTAGAAAAGTAGAAATCTGATACCAAGAGTGAATTATAACCCATTTTTCACTTTTTGTATAATAAGAAAAATGTCGTCCAGCAATTGCCTGAGGCAGCTTGTTTTGGCACAATGGCGCCTGCGCCCGCCATCAGGTGACCCCCAGCCCTCGATATTCTCCCTGATGGCGGGCCCAGGCCCCATTGTGCTATAACACACTGCTTCAGGCAGTTGCTGGACAACATTTTTCTTATTATACCAAGAGTGAATAATGGGTTATTATTCACTCTTGGTATCAGATTTCTATTTTCTAGCTGTTTACTTTCCTTTATTGATAAACAAATACATTAAGATAAGGCGGCAATTCGTGCAGGGTGCATCAGATATAAATTATCAAACAATTGATGGTTCAATTCCATTTTATATTATTTCAGGGAAGTGGGAACATTAATACAATAAATCCAATTTCTGGGGAAAGTGGTTTAAGAGAGGGGTCAGAGCTGTATCTAAAACTGTGTCCTGGATACTGTTTTTATATCTGTCACCGCGCCTGCATTTACAACCCCTCCCCCTCTCCCCATCAGATCTCTCTGCGCTTCTTCTCCTCCTACAGGCTTTGTAGATCAATAGAGCAAGAAACAGAAAGATATTCTTTAGTGTTTTTCCAAAGTGTGTATGTCTTGTTAATGTACTTTTAGATGTTCGGAATGTTGCAAACTGTCCAAGGTCTTTTCTGCTGCAATTCTGCATGCTGGGTTAGCACTCTTGAACTGGTGTATAGCCCACTGTTCGGAGATGTTGGGTAGCTGAACGTCCTATGAGGATGCATTGCTGATGCAGCTCGAAGCTTACTTAGAAATGGTGTTAGGGTCACTGATGGGAGGAAGGACCCTCGGAATTGTTAAATTTTGGTTTCTTTTGGTCATGTCTTGCTGAATCTGTGCCATCAAAATTGAGTACCAGAATCCTATGTTTTGGGGATGAGCAAGAAACAACTTATTATCCATGAGAGATGCTGTCTGTTTTCTTTGTGAATCTGAAAGTTAGATTTTCTTTGCAGAATTTGCCATGCTAATATAGGTGTGCAGTACAACTTTTTCTGTTTTTGCTGCTCATTTGAGACTTAAAATGATTTATTGACTTTTGACTATTCTGTATGTCTGCAATTCTGAGGCTTCATGACATTTATTCTGTATCATTTCATTTTGAGATTTTGTAATAATACTCTTTAACTTTTCCCTGATCTAAAACTCTGTTTTTGAGTGGTCTTTATGACTTATTATGTTACTCTGCTGAGGCGGTGTTGGGCAAGATCTATATTTGTGTTCGATCAACCCAGAAGTGGAACCTCTTTAGGTGAACTGTGATATTTAAAAAAAAAGTGGGATTTCACGATTATTGAGGTTAAATCAAGATTATTTTGGTTCAGGTTTTCACTCCTGCAGGCATACAGGGATATCCAGTGGTACAGTGTTCCTGTGTAGGGCGACCAGTACAGCGTACAGGGTTATCCGGTGGTATGCAGTTCCCATGGAGAGGGGCCAGTAGGGCATACATGGATACCCAGTGTCACAGAGTTCCTGTGGTCCCAGTTGGTTAAATAACCTGAAACTGACAGTGACATAGGCCAGCGTACTTTTGTGATCTGAGAAGAGTTGATTTTGATTGGTCTCATTCAATCTTCTCATTATTAATTATCAATTTGCTCAATGGGAGTTTTTTTTTTTAAGTGTATTCAATATGTAAATGTTAACTGGCTGTGGAACCTAAACTTGAATCATATTGACAGTATGGATTTGGAATGCACAAGGAAAACATCCGATTTTTTTCCATAGTGAATTTAAAGGAATGTTGAGATGCTGAAAGTTTTTTTTCTATCCACTACCTCCAGTGCATCAGAGATCTATGGAGAAAAATGTGGTTTGTTTACTCCACGCTTCTAGAACATTAAGACTCAGGATGAGAAAACCCTGTGTCACCGAAGGAGCCAGGAAGGCATGCATATAGATGGAAGAGTGTAACCACATCTAGAATAATATGAGAACAAAGGGGCATATTACCAAGCAATAGCGCTATTGCTTGGTTAGAGACAAAGGGGCATATTACCAACAACTAGCGATAATTTTTGTCTCTAACTTGTTTAGAGACAAAAATTATCGCCGCACATCGGCGATTTTTATCGCAGATAAACCTTGCTATTAGCAAGGTTTATCGCAAATGCGATAAAAAACGGCCGCAATGCATGAATATCGCTGAAAAGTCAGCGATATTCATGCATTATCGAGCAAATGCTCTTAGCCATGTTATCCACCTCCCATTGGATAACATGGTGAAGAACTGCTCAGAGCAGGTGTTAGCTTTTGGAGATATTCGCGCTTAGCGCGAATATCTCCAAAAGTTGGTAATAGGAGATAGCGATGTTAGCGACTGTTTCCAGTCGCTAACATCTTGGCACACCCACTTTGCATGTCATTAGTGATAAATATCACTGACATGCAAAGCGGGGCCCAAGATGGTCGCTATCTCCTATTAGCTGTCGCTAACTGGTGTTAGCGACAGCTAGGTAATAGGGAGATCATTTTATCTCCGCTTTCTTGGCTTTTAAAGCCAAAAAAGCGGAGATAAACCCCCTTGATAATATGCCCCAAAATTTTACCGCTGAGCTGCGGCGATTTTTACCGCAGATAAACCTTGGTATCACCAAGGTTTATAGCAAATACGATAAAAAACGGCCGCAATGCATGAATATCGCTGAAAAGTCAGCGATATTCATGCATTACCGAGCTAATGCTCTTAGCCATGTTATCCACCTCCCATTGCATAACATGGCTAAGAACTGCTCAGGGCAGGTGTAAGATATTGGAGATATTCGCGCTTAGCGCGAATATCTCCAAAAGTTGGTAATAGGAGATAGTGATGTTAACGACTGTTTCCAGTCGCTAACATCTTGGCACGCCCACTTTGCATGTCATTAGTGATAAATATCACTGACATGCAAAGTGGGGCCCAAGATGGTCGCTATCTCCTACTAGCTGTCGCTAACTGGTGTTAGCGACAGCTAGGTAATAGGGAGATAATTTTATCTCCGCTTTCTTGGCTTTTAAAGCCAAAAAAGCGGAGATAAACCCCCTTGATAATATGCCCCTAAGTATCAGTAATATTGGAATAATGTATGGCAGTCACAGGTGAACCAGTACACTTGGGGCTATATAACATAAAGCTAGCACTCTGAGTGCTAGGTTTAGACTCAGTCTCGGACACAGTTTTGGGCTGACTGGTTTCTTAAGCAGTTGATTGACCGGAGCAGAGCCATTTTACCAACTTGCACAGTGGTAAGTGGTTGCTTGCCTTGGGAACTTTAAAATAATGCACAGCATTTGGCTGGACCTTTGTTGACACATCTAAAGTAAACAACATACGATAACGCAATAACATACACAAAGCAATATATTAATACATTCAAAATGCAACAGGGCACATCACAACTGTTTTTTCCATCTTTCTCTTCTTCCTTCTTTCCCCCCTCCATGTTTTTCTCTGTTTTGTTCTGCGCCAAAGTCTGACAAGGAAAAATAAGTGCAGGTGCCCAAAAACAAGTGTTGGTGGGTCCCACCTGCAACCACCAGCTCAAGTTAAGCACTGGACAGGCGAGTTAGTTTTTTGTGGGTGAGTGAAAGGGGAAATACAAGAATCAGTTGAAAGGTAAGTGGATGAATGAGTGCATGAGTGTAAGGATGAACAATCGTGTGCCAAAATTGCATGTGCCATTGATTGCATGCATGAATAGAAGCAGGTGATTGATGGATGGCTAGATAAATGAAGCATACCTGAATGAATGGGTGAGCAAATGGATGACTGAGGGCAAGGATAGGCTCATTAGAGAGTGCATAAGTGAGTTCATGCAAGGATCAATGCTTGAATGAATGACTGAATGGATGGATTTATGCTTGCAAGACTGAATGAACTGTTTAATAGGCAGATGAGTTAGCATTGAGCACTGTGCTGGGAGCACCAAGTCTGTACTCCCTTATTGGAGTGACCCCCATGTGCCAGGAGAGGGCCGCCATGGTGTGAGCAATTGCACTGGAGGAGTTTAAATTGTGGCCAGAGGTACAGCTGAAACCCTGTATGCCAGGAGAGGCTGCCGGCACTAAGTTACCAAAGATTTCAGGCAGTTGCCTGGACCTAAATTGAGGGTGTGACAAATGGGTTGAGCCCACACAATAAGATCTGCCCTGACAGACCCTAAAGTACTGTGGAGGACGATGAGGAAGAAATTGCACCCTCACGGGGCTCTGGTTGGGAGCTGGAGGAATGAATACCACCCCGCTGGGTAAGACTGACATACCATGTGTTCGCAAACTGGGAGCTGCTCTGATCACTGGGGAGAGCCAGTAGCGCCGCGTGGGTGAGGATGCCTGCACCCGCTTAATGCTGCCACAGGCACCACAAGCAGTGCATCTTTTCCAAACAGGATCAGAGATTGCAAATGCTCCGGGCACCTGCTGCAATACTGAACACTTCCGTGCTGCAGGAGCGTGACTTGTACTGGGCCTATTGGGCCCTGGGGGACTCACTGCTGAAGGTGTTGAAGCACCATAGACACTTATGACTAATTCCTATGAGTCATAAGAGAACTATCGAGTATGGCCTACGAGTGAGCTTTGCCTGGATGCGGCCATCAGTGAATGGGGAATAACTCTGACTAAATTACAAGGAAGCAGGTGAGACAGGGATTTGCACTACAAATACTAGAGCCCCGACCTCAAGGGGATTTATGTCATTGCTTACAAATGTTGGTATTCCTTCGAATGAATAGAGTTAGAAATAAAATATATGTTCTTATAAAAGCAAGTATTTGACTGGACATTGATTTATTGACAGTACTGTGGGTATTTTGACCTATGAGTTGTGTTCACCCACCTGTATCTACACTTGTCTCCTGAGGAAGCTTTTGCTGCTCGTCCACAGCTACCACTGAGAGTCAAGTGCAGAAGGGGTACTTGGCCCAGTTGCTCAAGATCCATGGTAGGTCGGTCCCGGGACATCAGGAGTAGAAGGATTCAACCACAACAGTTACGCCCAGTAGCCCCACATGCCCTGTGGCCTTCTGAAAGAGGATCTGGTAGATATAATGAAAAAGTGTTGCTCTGATTTGAATTTGCATTAAAAAATGAAAAGGCAAGAGGTGTTTAGCAAAACAGGAACAAGTTGGTTTAATTAAACACAGAGGCCAGGAGAGCATCCACAGAGTAGCGTCTGAAGAAAATCTCTTGTTGTACAGAAGTTTTGGCTGACCATTTATACCGTTCATGAGGGACAATAAATAGATCTGGATTTCTTGGCCTAGTCATCAATAACAAGTACAATCATCAGATAAATGGGACAGAGGTGGCTCTCGACCTCGAGTAGAACTGTTGTCTGGGCCAGTGTGTATTTGTCCAGATGTCCACCATGGGGAGTGCGTGAGCACTACATATGGTGTGTATACTGTGTCCTGTTTGGTTAGGAGGTCCTAATTGTATGTGGCACCTATCTTTGTGGTATTTTGGGAACGTGCGCCTTTGGCCAAACTTGTTTTATTGGGGCCAATTTCCTTTGACCTATTTGTGAAGTAACTGTCTGTGGGATCGATCATGGTTTTCTCTAGGTGTGCGCTTGTCTTCGGGCTAAGTGTAACCCTACCTGAGACCTTTCAATTAGTAGTCTCAGGTATGGGTTGCAGAACCTGTCTGATCAAATAATTTCTGACTCAGAGTTGTGGTGGGAAGGTCACCTTGGGTGAATCCAACAGCAATTATATAAGTTCATTAAAATGTGTACAAATAACATGGTAGTCATTGATATCATTTTTACCGACATCCTCAGTATTGGGCATACAGTTGTAATAGCGTACGTCAATATTGTCTTTACTAATATTTACATTGTTATGTGTGCATAGATTATAGTATACATTGACATTGTTTTTACTGGTATTGACATGGTTATGCGTGCATAGATTATGGCATACATTGACATTGTTTCTACGGGGATAGACATTGTTATGCAAGCAGATTTTATGGCATACCGCTACATTGCATTTATTGGTATTGCCGTGGTCAGGCCTGCATATATCATGTGTGTAATGACATCGTATTCATGGATATTAAAAAAAGATTCTGGGGCATACATTTTCTCCATTGTCTAATATGGAAACTGAAATAATTCTGGCTGGATACAGCTAAAATAAAGCCATTTTCGGCTTCAAGAATTGGGACTTTCCCTCCTGAATGGGGAATGTTGGCAAAACTGCTGCTATGTGCCCTGCCCTAAGCCTTAGCCTGAAAGAGCAAGGATGACACACCTCTTCAGGCCATTTCTGCTCTGTCTTCTAGTTTCTCACATGCTACTGCAGGTAACCACATTCTCCTAACCCTGACTTATCTGTTGCATGTTGTCCCTTGGAAATATTTCCCTGGCTGCTTTTGGGTCCTTGCTAAATCTAATGCCTCTATAAATGTGGCACTTCCTGGCACCTTCAAAGCTACTGGTGCAGCCCCTGCTGTACTCTATGCCAATAATATAACACCATTGGCTAAGAAGTATATTAAAATACCCTAAAAAACTCAATGTTGTTTGAAATGCTGTATATGTGTTTCCTCCGCCCCACATTGTAGTTATGGCAGTTATCATTGGGTATTCTAATTATTTGTAAATTGCCAGCCTCATCCAGAGGCACCTCTGGTCTTAAGTGCAGTGTCCAGAGATGAAATAGAAAAAAGTGTGAAATCAAATTGTTGAAAAAAAGGAAAAAATGTTAAAAAAGGGGGAACACACCCACAGTTTTTATTAAAGGGTGAATTTCCTCTATTCTAAAATATGTTCATACTTCATATAGATCAAGTTATTGGATCTGGGAGTATAATGAAAAAATTGTCGACATGTTTCAGCTCCTTCGGCCCGAGGGGTCTGTGGAGCTTTCGTCAGGACTAAGAAACAGAAAATTTTACTCCTCCTTGCTTGAGGATTGCTCAACACGCGGGTAATGGCGGCGCAGATTCCTTTCCAAACACAACCGAATTCGGAGGAACGGTTTTCTTAAAACAGTATCCGAAAACACCCACAAAAGATACTACACAAATTGTGTGAGTAAAATTTTCTGTTTGTTAGTCCTGACGAAAGCTCCACAGACCCCTCGAGCCGAAGGAGCTGAAACATGTCGACAATTTTTTCATTATACTCCCAGATCCAATAACTTGATCTATATGAAGTATGAACATATTTTAGAATAGAGGAAATTCACCCTTTAATAAAAACTTTGGGGGTGTTCCCCCTTTTTTAAATTTTTTTCCTTTTTTTCAACAATTTGATTTCACACTTTTTTCTATTTCATCTCTGGACACTGCACTTAAGACCAGAGGTGCCTCTGGATGAGGCTGGCAATTTACAAATAATTAGAATACCCAATGATAACTGCCATAACTACAATGTGGGGCGGAGGAAACACATATACCGCATTCCAAACAACATTGAGTTTTTGAGGGTATTTTAATATACTTCTTAGCCAATGGTCTAGAAGTGTCACAAGTGTCCGTTTTCATCTTGATTAATTCATTACCTACCTTGGGGAAAGAAACGGACGCTTTTATTCCTCATCCCTCCTTGCTGATAAATGAATAATATAACACCAACAATAAACATCACGGTACCCACTCCTGCCAGTTCAGGTGGCCCATCTGTGACAGATACCCCAAAGCTGACACACTCACGTAAACACTTTTGCCACCTCCTTACAGCTGATAGTTTCTTACCGGCACAGTGTGTGCCTTCTATCCTCATTCTTTGTATGAGAGACACCTCTCAGCCAACAGAGCATCATTTACTGAATGCACATAAAGTATTTTACTAATAAAATTGTTAATTTGGCAGACACCTACAATTGTTTTTTTTTAAATTTTATTAAGTAGCCAGTCCACTGACAGAGTGTTTCAGTACCCCATCAGGACTGGACAGCCCTTTCCATAGAGTCTATCAAGAAGTTCATAGTCCACTTTCCTTGATCCTAATACCATCAATGTGTTTCAATCGCTGACCCTAAGAGATCTCATCAGGTCTTGAGCTGGTGTGGCTATCCTACAGGGAAATATATTCTTCATTCTGGGGGGAAAATGTCAGTCGGTCCAAAATAGGTTTCTAAAAAATCTTACTCACTTATCTCAAGAAGAACAATGAGTATTAGTCCTGTCATCATTGGTGTGGTTTTCCTCTTAACTTGCCTTCAGACTTCCTGTTTTTGATGACTTTTACTGGTCTGAGGACTCTGTGTACTTTACCACTGATTTAAGAAACTTTGTTCAGCGGGCCTAACTGGCTCCTTGTAGTCCCTGGGTCCCTGTAGCCAATCAACACTCTATTGCAGTCAGCCTGAACTTGTGACTTTGTCCCAGTCCAGCATGACCAGATACTGGTTCTTTGTACATTTTTGGTGCTATTTTCAGTAAAATCTTTAAAATTACATATCTCTGGTTCTGCTGATTGGATGTTTGGAATGTTAGTCTTGTTCTGGTTATTAAAGACATATTAATTTGTGTAACTTGGAGTGGGATTATTTTTGTCTGATGTTTTCACTGTATTACTGTTTGACGTGTTACACAAATACTTTACACATTGCCTCTAAGTTAAGCCTGACTGCTCTTTGCCAAGCTACCAGCGGGTTAGCAGAGGTTAATTTAGGGTTGGCTTGTGCCTCACCCTAACAAGGATTGTGGTTGCTGCTTGACCTGTGCTCATTCCCGAGTCAACCTACAACCCAATTTCTTACAATAAGGAAAGCTAAAAAGAGGGAGAACAATATCTCAGTTAGTTATACAGACTGTGCGAGTACAAGTTAACAATGACCGGTTACAACAAGAAAGCTTACCTTCTTAATGGTTTAGGTGGCTGTCCGTCTATTAAGCAAACACTATGTATAAAGAGTAGAGGGGCAAAAAGCAATTTTGTGTTTTTCAAAAAAACAAGACATGCAAGTATGCACTTGTGCAACCCGGTTGTATACTAGAACCCTGCATGCATTTATTACGCATGCCTTTACAACGCAATCACTACCCTGACTGCACGTTACCACGCAATCCTTTACCAAGCAAGTCCTTACAATTAATTTCCTTAAGTGGGGTGCTGCACTTTGGTATAGGATCATTTACGATTCCAATTCCAGTCTAGGAAAGTCCAACACCAGTCCAACAACGCTCCCCCTAAAGCAAGTTGTTTTAATGACTTGCGTGGTAAAAGAACGTGTGGTAACATTGCAGTCAGGGTAGTGACTGCGTTGTAAAGGCAGATTGTGGTAGTGACTGCATGGTAAAGGAAGATCGTGGTAGTGACTGAGTGGTAAAGGGTGTTTCCCATGCAAACAAATTCGTTGCTCACCTGTCCAGTTGGAGTTCTGCAATATTCAATAACTCACTTTGTAACAAAAAATGGGTACCCAATGATCATCACTTACTTGTTCTAGATGAAGGTAGGCGCTTCTGCTTATCCATTTCCTGCGTCATGTTCCAACAATGTATATCTCCAACACCAACTATCTATCGGGGAAGTTACTTCAAAACAACCACCAGTGTGAATTGCGAGGGTGCTCATGTCCAGAATTCTACGCTAGCTCGTCAGGTGCATGGGCCAACATTATGAGACCCTGCATAACCAATAAGAGTGTAGCCAGAGTTCTGGCAAATGAAGTTCAACGCTGGCTGGGGCAGATGTCACGTAACCCAACACCCCCGCACGAACTATAGCCACCAGAGTTAAATTTATGTGGCAACAACAGAGAGATGGCATGTATTGAGACTACATAGTGAAACCAGAGGCAAAGCACGAAGATGTGCAACAATGTTAAGAAATTATATCAAAATATGGTGCTATGAAGGAATGTGAATACACATCACAAAACATAGAAAGCAGATGCTTATGGGAAATGTGGTCCCTCTGGGAAGCATTATTTATGGTGTACATTTTTTGAGTTATGAGACTGGCACAAATCCATTGGGAATAAAGCACATTTTACCCTGAAAATGGCATATTTAAAATGTGAAACTGGGCGAACAGGAGAGAAAGGAAAGAAATTGCGTGCCCCCAGGAGTTCATATAGGAACAGTTTATAGGTTCCCGGTGCTGGATGATGTAAGCTAGGAATGCACAAAGTTCATATCCTCTGAATGTCAGACATTTTGTTCTGGCCAGCAATAACTCTTTCTGTATCACCTCCTCTGGAATCCCTTTGAATCACATGGATTACAGGCCATTTCAGCTAATGTTTACAGTGCTAATTTTCAATGCAATGCTTGACAAGTGGTGCCATCATAACCTTGCAGCGGACCCAGGACTTATGTTCTCCAAATCCTTTGCGGACTTCTTGACAAATCTGTCCGATATAGAGTTTATTTACAAGGTCAGATAATGCCATACATCATGTTTTTGATTTACATTTGTAAAATGCCATTTGCACAGCTTTGATACCTTTATGCTAAAACACAGTGCCCTCAATTGTTTGGGAACAACAGGACCATTCCCCATACCGATGAGGAATCTCAATGAGTGACAGATTCCAAAGGTCTCTGATTGTATTCTTCAAAGCTTCTTTGTTGGGATAAATGCTTGGATAATCTGATCTCGGATGTCGCGTCCCCTCTTTAGGGCAAACTTGGGAAGTGAAATTGGGTTCCATAATGTTGATAGTATGCACCAATTTTGTCTAATGATTTTCCTGATTATCATTTGCAGCCAGGCAGAAGGTTATGACACATACCATGTTCTCCGGGTGTTTCTTTTCTTTTGTTCCAACAGAGTTTCCAGTGGCATAAACTATGCTCACTTTAGTGAGTTCTTTAAGAGTTTCTACGGACAACTTCCTTGAAGCAATCTGTTTTTCAACTCTTCAGTATGTTTGAAACATTTCACTTTGCTTGTGCAGTTCCTTTGAACTCTCATAAATTGTCCATAGGCCAAGTTATCATACAAGTTGTGTGGATGGCTGCTATCATATCTCAAGAGGCTGTATTTGACAGTGGTCTTTGTATGTAGGGTGGTGACCAGCTTGCTTTCGGCTGGTAAGATCATCATGTCCAGAAAGTTGATCTGTCTCTTGTCATACGTGATATTAAACTTGATGTCTGCTGTTCCATCATTAAGCCAATCCTGATCTCCTGCCCGATGCACAATTGTTGTTGTTGTACACAAGCTTTTCTTCAACTTCTGTAATGTATAACATTGATATTTCCTGAACAAAACAACATCCATAATGAGCCCTTTTATTTGTAATTAGAATTCACTATTAAAAATTATCAAAACCTATACCCACTAAAACACCATTTAAAAGTATTATATAGTGAAGTATCAAAGTGAACCTCGCCAAGGGGGGCCCCGAACAGAACCAGACCATCCCTTTTGCTTTATTACATAGCCAACCTTGACCACAAGAAACTAAAAAATAACAGAAAGCTCAAGTTAAATGGAGAGGAAATGGGCCAAGAATCAAGATAAAGAAATATTTTAACCCTGACCAGAACATTTTTATGAAGATAGACTGTTCATAAACTTTAGAATTCACACACTCGATACATTAACAGTCTAGATTACAAAAGGTGAAATTCATATTGCGATTTCATATGCACGTATACTATGAACATACTTCTTAGTAATGCAATGTGAGTTTTATTGCACAATAATCAAATCCATGTGTACAATTGCCACATTAAACATAATCAATTGGGATAGTCATCACTATCCCAAAAGGGGCTGATACACCGTACCCCATCGTTGACACTTGAGGGGAACAGATGTTACATGCTGATTTTCACCTATAGAATTCATGGGTACATATGAACAAAAACTTCCTTAATTGAGAATTATCTCAGAGTTACCAAAGAGTCTGTGGCATGCTAAACAATGGTGAAACCACATGAAGGAAAGAATACCCATATTCAATCACAACCAGTTTTGATAAAGGGACATAAGGGGCATATATCATATGCACTATATTTTACTGGACTACTCCTGGGCAGAACTAATTATATAATGGGGCCATTCGAAAATGTACATAAAGTGTGCGCTGCTTGGCTTGGCTACAGTCAGAATGGCCCTATAAGGTCAAAGTTTCTCCAGTGTTTGAGGAAAGCATACAAAGACTCATTCTTAAAACGCATTTGAAGAGTACCAAATCACGCCCTCTCATATTATACAGCTTTGTTTTGTTTTAATGAACCATTCCTAGGCAGAGGCCTATTTTTTTGGGCAGCATGTTTAAACTGGGTCTGGCAGCTTAGTCGACTAATGCTTCCACTGTTCAGGCCTGTGTTTGATCTCATGGTCACAGGATTAAATCCTGGCGTGACCACTCAGCCTTTCATCCTTCTTAAGTTGATAAAATGAGTACCATTGGGTAACAATAACCATCTGTTATTCAGTGCCAGGATACCTTGGGTGAAAGTGACCTTTACAAATGCAGGTTATGTTATCATAAGAGCGACATGTACAAGAAAACCCCTCCCCCCCAATACAACACTACCATGATGCATTACAAAATGTAAAGGCCGCCTGTTTCCAAAATATTTTGTACAGCTTGAATTCGGAACCTCATTAGGCTAAGCGCACCAAACAGAAAGCTAAACCTGCATTGGAATACCCCTGGAGTTCTTCACTGTGTGTGTAACATGCAGTGAAGAACTCCGCAACTGTGTACCCATTCTAATAACTAGACTACTGCGCATGGGATCATAGTGAAACTGTGACTTTAAGCTGTGATGAAAGCGACAGCCCATACGGGTCCTGGGGGAATATCAACAAGGGTTGGCGATAACATTATCGCCGCTTTAGTGCCCTTTGTCGGGTGAAAAGAGGCGATAATATTATCACATTATTTATTTATTTATTTATTTCTTTATTTTTTTTGGAAAACCTTTATTACGCAGTATTGGCAAACAAATACGGGCCTACAACCATCCGGCCGGCCTCAACATCCTGCAGGTCAAAGTAGCAATCTATATGGCGACTCGGTAGCAAATCGGAACAAAGTACAATCATTCTGAATTACACTGAGGACATGCGTAATACCGAGAAGTAGGAGAAGTGAAGGTTTACATTTTAAAGTTTATAAAGAATAACGAAAAAGTAGGAGCTGAGAAGGATCGAAGTCAATATAATCCGTCTAAAACAGAAGCGGGCGAGGTACACCAACTGAGATCCAGCAAGCCGTAAATCTAAATCAAAATGGCGGCATACAGATAATACAAAAGGATGAACAATCCCTCAACACGTTACTCGCCAGTCGTTACCCACCCCGCATCGATCCCGCCCACCACCCGAGAAAGAGAGCAGAAATAAGAATATAGAAAAAGAAAGAGAAGGCCCATAGAAACTGAAACGGAATAAAGAAAACCCCTTCCCCCCACCCTACACGCATGCAGAGGCTACGGCCACCCCCCCCCAGCAGCGTGTCTGTCGCCCCGAAGAGTACCCGAAATACAGAAATAGTAAAAGAGAAAAAGAAAAAAGAATCGGTGAAGATCGGAGGAGGGCTAAACAGTTGTAAACAAAACCATCAACGCCAGTAGTCCCAGCCACCCCCCCCCCCCGGGTCCGGAACCCAAAGCATAACCAACGTCCAACTCCCCAGTCCAGCGAGCATTATCCATTCAAAACAAGCAGCAGAAGGCAAAAAAGGGAAAAAACATCATCAACCTTGTCCCCTCCAATCTAGCGCGACGACGAGGCACCATCGTAGCGCAGCCATCTTGGATGGAAAAAGCAGATAAAACGACAACCACAATACAGAGCTCTGTCCACCAAGGTCTGTCCACCTCAATGTCCCGTGGTCGACGGCTGCACAAAACAGGGAATTACACAGCAGCATCCTTCGAAAAGCGATCGGCCAAAACAAGAGTAACAAAGTCAGGATAGGGCAGAAAGACACGCCAGTAGAACACAAAGGAGTTGTCCGGCACAGCGTCCCAAAACTATTCCCCAGCCATTGCACCAGCCCAGACACTCCACACTGCAGCTTAACCATGACAGGCAATACCACAGCTGGGTCCTCCAACGTCTCCACGTAGATCTGGGTAGGCAATTCACGGCAGCCGAGCACAGGGTGTGGCGAAGTGGTCATAGCACGAAAACCAACAAGGCCAGTTGAGGGCACTGCGGGCAGAATGGCATCAAGTCGGTCCCCCAGGTCCCGGGCATTAGTAGATAGGGTAGCTCGCAAAGTACCCAAAGCGCTCAGAACATCGTCAAGCGACAGAGACGCCGCAGGTGAGGCAGATGCAGCAGCTTCCCGCACGTGGGGCTCACAAACATAAGCTTGACCCCAAAACTGGCCGTCGACATCCATCGTTAGTAGCCGGTCAGCACTCCGTAGAGCAAAGCCACATTGGGGGCCCAGGGGCCACTCACTCCGTTATGACACCGCACTCAGTTGCAGTGCAGCGCCGGTCGTCATAAATACCCTTAGTGTAGCCCGGTGTCGGCAGTTGCGAGCGCCGAGCGCTCGGTCCAAAATGGCACCCACAACAGCGCTGGAAGGCCAAGAGGCATTCAAAGCCGTCTACAGGCTGGGGAAAGGACACAGTGTAGCACTGGCCGCGGGAACAGTGTTGCGAGCGTGAAGGTGAGCTGGGCGGGATAGCATGTTGCAGCGAGACGAGCAGTACTGCAGCCGCTCTCCGTCGGCCGACCGCGCGCCGTCGTGAGTGGGAGCTGTTGGTGTAATCAGGGTCGGCCGCCCTCGCAGAACAAAGACCCGGTCACCGCCAGTCCGCCCAGAAAGGAACAAGGACGTTCCGTCGCCTCTGCTGCAGGGAGCACGCCGGGGAGCGCACCGTTGGAGTCAGGACTACTTCCTGGATCCGAAACATCAACGCGGGCACAGGATAACCGGCAGGATCAGTAGCCCTTCGGAGGGAAAGCGAGAGGGTCGGCGGAGCCGAGGGATCAGGCGGCCATCATGGTTGCAGGCTAGGCTCCTCCCCTATTATCACATTATTAACAAGGACACGCTAGCGCGTGTTTCCTTACAATAGCGTCCCTTGTCAGCACACCTCTCATCGCATCGTTAATGAGATGCAAAGGAGGCGTGCCTGACAACACCCCCTTGGGAAAATACCGCTAACTCAGCTTCGTCAGATTGACAACGAGGGTTAACGATATTTAAAATCATGTTAAGTATGTCTTAACGCAGGAATTTAACGTCTGTTAAATTCCTGACTAAGGCATACCTAACATGGGGGGTGGATTGTGTGGCTAAGACCACAGGCCCTATCATCTAGGATATCGTAATGTTCCACCATGGAAAACAGCGATATCCCCACTATCTCTGGAATTTTTATTGCCTCGGCGATGTGCGTTGTTGTTAACGCGCTAATGGGGCGATAAATACCAGAGATAGCTGGCAATAAATATGAAAGCGCTAAGCGCGCTTTGCGATATTTATCGGCGGTCCTTGATAACATGCCCCCTAGTTTGCCGTGAGGTGAAAATATCACTATGCCTGGCGCCCCAAGGAAGATCGATAAAGCAGGACAAAAGTCTTATATCTGAAGAGGCAGAGTTGAATTTCTTACGTTAGGAGGATTAGGAAGTAGGGCAAGATATACTAGAGTACAGCTATCAGAGTGAAAGAGAAGAAAGGTGGGTCACACAATGCAGGATGCAATAAAAAGCTGTCAGGTGACTAAAACAAGATAAACTACAGACGAAATCTGAGGAGTTTGTATAACTTGGAATCAATCAGAATTTTCAAATACCTCTGCAAATTGTAAAAAGAAAGAACACTTCCCATCGAAGGAAGACAACATGCCAAGTCCCAGCAAATGAATGAAATTACATGTGACGGAAAATCAGAGTTAGAGGGATAACATTTTCCCCCAAAAATGTGAATATCGATTTCTTCATCAACAACGAAACAAGGATTGAAGATCTGATAAACTTCCAACCGCCTGTCTCTCGACATTAACATAATCAGGGTATCAGCTACATGCAAGATAAATGAAATTTCCCAATTTGTGCAGCAAATAACCAAGAAACAGGATAAACAACAGATAACAACTTCTCTCTCCCTGAGCGACTCCTCAGAACGCAGATTTAATGCTCCTCACCCTGGCTGGTCTACTGCCCAACATATTAAAAGATCACAAACAACCCTGAGGAGAGCTCTGTCCCTTCAGAGGAGCTGCCATCAAATTGGTTCCTCTGTAGGCACTGAAAGTCTGGTGTGTGGCCACCATGTTTCAGTCCAACGGTCGCCATACTATTTTGCTTACCAAAAACGAGTTTGCGTTTAAAAGTAAAAAAATAGATGGCCCTGACACCCTGGAGGTTATCTCACAGGAAATGGTGGACATTTATCTATATTTTCTTTTCTGAACGGCCAAAGACTCCCAACTGTGAGGGCCATCACTGTAGGGTATTACGAGCAGACTTATGGAGGCCACCTTGATTGGAAACATAACAGACTGCCTGTCTCTAAATAGGGTTGGCTGACCATCTGTTTCGGTGACTGGGTACGCCGCACTGGTTTTATCAAGATCTTTTTGCTGCATTAGCATTTTTATTATGTTGGTGATTTCTGTGCTTTTTTGCTATTTCCTTCTGTTTTTTATGTGAATATATTTATATATTTGAGATGGTAGTGTGTTGGATCTTTGCAAAATTCACAACACGATTTAGATCTTCACAACTGTACCGTGACAAAAATAACTGTATTTTACTGTAACTAGACTAAATCAAAAAAGGGATTTGTAAAGCCCGGCAAATCACCTGTGAGGCTCTCAAGGCGCGGGAGTTGCTAGCTGCTTCCTAATGATCTGTTCATTCGAACAGCCAGGTCTTGAGTCCTTTCCTGAAATGCTGGAGCGATGAGGCAGTAGTGAGGTTATGGGGAAGGTCGTTCCAAGCTTTGCCTATAGGTGTGAGGAGTGTCCTCGCTGTTCCTTCAGCGGATCCGGGGGGGGGGGGGTCTGTGAGAAGGAGGGAGGTGGATCGTAGGTGTCTGGTCGGTTGGTAGAAGGTCAAGCTTTTGTTGATGTATGCTGGCCCTTCATTGTGCAGGGCTTTGTATACGTTGATCAACATCTTGAACCAGCATTTCTTCCGGATAGGGAGCCAGGATAGCTTAGTGAGGCGGGCTTTGATGTGGGTACATCTGGGGAGGTCGAGGATGAGTCTGGCCAGTGAGATCTGTATTGTCTGTAGTCTCTTCAGGAGGCATGTAACAATTCCTAGTAAGCTTGCATTCCCGTAGTCCAGCTTGCTGGTGACAAGGGCCTGCATGAAGGTCCTTCTGGTGTTGACTCGGAGCTACCTGAAAATCTGGTGAAGCATGCGTAGGGTGTGGGAAAAGGCAGATGAGACTGCATTTAAACGTTTTTTCATAGATAGCTTGCTGTCCAAGATGATGCCAAGGTTGTGGGCGTGGTCTGTCAGGGTAGAGGATAGGCTGAGTTCAGTGGGCCACCATGAAGAGGTGTTGTTCCCAAAGATGAGGACTTCTGTCTTGTCCGTGTTCAGCTTGAGACAGTTGTCCCTCATCCATTCAGCAATGTTCATCATACATCTGTGGAAGTTGGCTCTGGTGGTGGAGGGATCTTTTGACAGTGAGAAGATGAGCTGAGCGTCATTGGCGTTGGAGATGATGCTTAGTCTGTGTGATCAGACGGTGTTGGCCAAGGTCGTCATGTACATGTTGAAGAGGGTGTGGCTGAGGAACGATCCTTGGGAGGATACTGTTGATGATTTTCTTGGGTTCCGAGGTGAATGGTGGGTGACTCATTCTCTGGGTTTTTCCGGTGAGGTATGAGACAATCCATTTGGTGTCTCCTTGGATTCTGATGTGATGGAGTCTGTTAATCAAGATGTGTTGGGAGATGGTGTCGAAGGCATCTGACAGTCCAGGAGGGTGAGGGCTGCTATTTTGCCGTGGTTGACAAGAGCCCTTATGTCATTGGTGGCAGCGATCAGGGTTGCCTCGGTGCTGTAGTTGGTTCAGAATCCGAATTGAGAGGAGACCTGGGCGGAGTTTTGTGGAGTTCCGCTATGCGGACATTCACAAAGTGACCCAAAAATTCTGCTGCAATGCGTGAAGTTCCACAAGTGGCGGAGTGTGTTTGGTCATGCTATTCATGTTGATTTTCAGCGCTGGATGTTTGTCCAGCACAAATGGCACCATGCGCATCGCAGGAAGGCGCTTCTTCTTTTCTTGCAATTTTAGTAGATTTTGTAGCCAGGCAGCAGCTTTCTCAACGCGAACGGAAGGGTTCTCAACATAAGCAAACTCCGCAAATGTAGCAGAGTTCACCACCTAGGCCTAATTTAGAGGAGTTTGTTGTGTTCCAGTTGTTTGTTGAGTTGCTGGTTGATTGCCTTCACGAGGTCCTTAACTGGAAAGGAGAGTGTAGAAATGGGCTGGCAGTTTTTCTGTTCTGCTTGGTCAGCGGATGGTTTCTCACACCTGGTATTTTTGGGAAAAAAACCTCACCGTGACCCACTTTGGGGCTATGTATAACAATAATACTATGAAGCAGAGGGTCTTCCCCTGTGGTTGAGGGCCGGACTGGCTACCGGGCAGTTGTGTGTGCTGCTGAGCTAGGGGCTAATTTATCTGTGGTGGGGGCTTATATCATGATGCGGACCTGCGTGCGATTTGAAATTTAAAAAAGCAAAACGAATTTCGTTTTGCACACGCAGGTCCCCATCAACGAAATTAGCCCCCAGCACGGCAGCACACACAACTGCCCGGTAGCCAGGCCGGCCCTGTGTCTACAGTGCCAAATCATTTTGTCCTCAGACACAAATTATCTCGAATCATTTTTATTCCAATAATTATGAGCATTTTGAGTTAAATACTTTATACAAAGGTGTTTGCTCATATAGGAAAAATAGTTTTATAGAGTAACAATAATACTTACTTTAAGTCAACTGATTGGTGTCCCCGTTGTATTTCATATATGTTTTAATAAAATCAATAGTGTTTTTTTAAAAACAAAATCGTAAGCATTTTATAAACATTTTAATCAGAAGCTGAACGTTAGTTTAAGATAGAACAGGTTGGAATGTACACAGTCACTGTTTACGTTCAAACACGCCCAGACCTGAGCTAGCAATCAGTATTTGGCCCAAAAAACACTTTTGAACTCCTTTTGGTTTTCTAGAAAATCCTATGTATTCGCACATTTATAGAGCCAGTGTTCTAATCGCTGTGTTCTATTCACATGAATACTATATACTCAGGCAGGCTGTCCAAAAGGCCTTTCCAGGATCTCTACACATGCTTTTCATTCCATGGCCAGACACTTACAGACAACAAGTTCCTGCATTTCTTTCTTTTTTTGGAAGGGAGGCATACCACTCCCCAGTAGGCAGCATATACTCTGGCATAATGAGCTCCTGGTCTTCTAGCTTCTATGCAATTGCTGTCTCTGTAACCTACTGACACAACGACTCTGCATGGTCTGCAACTTTCTCCATGCAATGGTTGATTGCTGCCTCTGGCTATTCAATGTCAATGTCAATTCACTTACTACTTCTGCCCCACCACTTCTACTGAGAGCTCTAATTTCATTTAGTTGCTTATTGATTCATGAATACAAAATTGGGTCTTGCACCAGTGGATAGTAGTCACTCTCATGCTTAAACAGGCAGATGCAGAGGAAAGTGAATGTGTTGAGTTCATATATTTGTGTGTGTGATCGTCGAGGGTCAAACCATAGAAAAGCTTGGAGGTCCACGGCTTCCATTTGGGATTCTATGGAGTCCTCAGAGGTCAAAAGGTTAAGAATAACTGCACTAGAGAAACTAAAACAAAAAAAAACACATTGAAACCATTATTTTGGATTTGTACATGCCTTTGCTTCAGAAGACTCACTCTGCTAAATGACTCTCTTTCCTGTTTCAAGGGCGCTCGGGCTTTAGCAACGCCCTCTCCATTAGGCTGCAAGGTCTGTAATTACTCCACACAGCCCAGTACGCACGGAAGAGCAATACTGACTTCCTGAGTGCACTTAAATTGTTAACACAGTTTAACTGGTGTTTCATTTGACGTGAGTGGGGAACTGGTTACATCTAACTCACACCTGCGCTTCCCAGTGCGTCATAGTTTTCCATGTACAATAGAGGCTGCCTGGGCTGTAATTATGAATTCTGCCACTCCAATGGAAACCTTTCATCAGAGCAGGGAGGGAGTCGGCGCAGAAGGGTCACACTGCGCCTGAACATATAATGTTCTTCTGCGCCCTTCAGTTGTAGCCATGCCACTGGCAATGTTTTCAATCCTAGGTAGAAATGAAATATGTTCAGGACACAGGAAAAGTGTTTCACTGTTTCTAATGAAGAAATGGTAACCCTTCTGCCCTCTCCACCCCGAGGTGACAAGCAGAAATCAGAGTAGAAAAAATATAAATGGACCAGTCGTGGTTGCCTTCATATTTTTACCACAGTTCCTGTTTTAATCTCACACCTTATAGGTAATAAATTGATATACTGCAAATAGTTAAACACTTCATATGATATGTAGCATTGCCAAAATGTAGTGCAGAGCTGGGTATGCGTTGAAGTGGATGTATGTCATTACCACGCATGCTTTTACAATGCATGCCTTTACTACGCAACTTTCACAACGCAAGTCGTTACAACGACTTGCGTTGGGGGGTGCTGGATAGTGAATAGTTTAATTTACTATTCCAACTCCAGTCCCCGTGGATAGTAGGGAAGATTTTGGATAGTAAATTAACTATTCCCTATCCTAGAGCGCCCCCCAGCGCAAGTTGTTGTAACGACTTGCGTTGTAAAAGTTGCGTGGTAAAGGTACTGCGTTGTAAAAGTTGCGTTGTAAACGCTGTTCCCCCATTGAAGTACGACTATTTGTTTGTGGGGAGGGGAGAGGGCTACAATATAAAATAAAAGGGGTTAAGTATGCCCCCTCAAGGTGAAAACAAAGCTTTTCAGCAGGGAGAATGTAGAATCATACTACATACCAATGCATGACAAACATGCATGCATGTTTTTCACCTCAGTACGGTGTCGCCTCTGCTGACTCACCTGCAGCACTCCCTCGAAGTGCTATGTACTATGGATGGTCTAATATTACCTTCGGTTTTAATTAATATTTTACTAAAATTGTATATTATGCTTAGCATTGTTTGGAACGTTTATGAAATTCATGTCACTAAGGCCATTCAAAAAATCCCCTCCCGTTTTAGGTCTAGCTTGGGAAGCGCCTAAGCTGCGAGGCATGCTGTATTTTGGTAGGGACTTAAAGCTCTGCCCATATTTTTCATTGTTTTTTGTCATTGTCCACTGTAAACTGTGGCTGTTCATTGGTCAATAGGCTTAGCAGTCCCTCCTTAGTACCGCCTTGTCTCATTTTGTAACCTCCCATGGCGACACCCCCTGTTACGTACGTTGTTACTCGGTAGGCTTTAATTACAACTTCTGAGCACTATTTTCTCAAATAGCAGGCAGGACACGCTCTCTTCTACGCTTTAAAAAAATGTTTTAGCACGAACGCAGTTGCAATGCAATAGGTTTCGCATTTGCAGGAGCATAAGCTGTTGGCATTGTAAATGGCAATGCCTTTTATTCATCTGTTTCAAAAACAACACATACATAAAAGGCATTGTCATTTACAATGCCAATAGCTCAAACTCTCGTAAACGCGAGACCTATTGCATTGCAAATGCTTGTTGTATTTATGATACTACCCAGGTTCCTAGAAATAAAGGGCAACCTCATTACCCGAGCATGTATATTCCGAATAAAATGGAGGATTAAGAAGTGGGGAAGATGGTTATTGCTGCTGGAAAGAAACAATGGTGCTCAGGGTAGCCTGAATGAAGGTCCATGGTATGCTTGCTATGTGAGCAATGGCTGGGAATTACAGTCTAACCTGCGGGAGGATCCCTCTCTGTGCGTCGCTCGTCAACAGCTATATAAAATCAGACTCACATATTCATGTTGAACGTGTGCCCAGTAATATCCTGTGAGTGATGCTATAACACGCAGACCCACTTAGGCATCGAACGGTCTCTTAGGGTCCAGTTTTTGCCACATCAAATTCTATTCACTTCTGAGAGATTCGATCTACGACTTTGATATGTCCGTAAATGAATCAAGTGAAATTACTATTCTTGGGCTGTGCCTGGTGACCAGGAGCAGTTAAAGGACTGATGAAGCCAATTTCAAAAAGGGAAAAAGACCCTCCAACCCTGTAAAAGCCAAGGGGAAGCATTACCCACCTTTATGCTTACACTATCCTCAAACTGTAATCCTGTTAATCAGGCTCAAACTAAAATATTCTCTTCCAGTGATATCTGGAAAACAGAGGTTAACATTTCTTGATGACCTTCACACTACGTTGCCTTATAAGGGTGCCTAAATTGCAATCCCCTATTACAGTAGGGGTACCCAACATATATCCAGAATGCCCAGATCTTTGTTTATTTTCATTTAAATCACTGGCAATGTAGGGTAATAAATCATCTAATCCTGAAAATCTGGCATGGATCCGACCCTTCTGCACCTACAATGGACACCCGCTTGCTATAGGCATCCTTGTCCACACATGCACCAAGTATTACTAAAGACAGTCTTTCTGAATGTTGTAGAAATTAGCTCTTAATTTACTTTATCGACATATGCATCGCAATATCTTATCCCTGTGATGCCAGCCACGCTGAGCTTTAGTTCTACATTGGAGGTGTACAACATATGCCAAGGATGGTCAGACCTATGACAGATTTTCAGAATAACGAAGATAACTACATACTCCAGGACAGGTATACATGCACTCTCCAGTAATATCTTCTGTGCATTCTGTTCTAGTGATTTGAGGCACACCTGGTGTTTGATAAATAGAGACGTGCACACTGTCTATCCTACAGTTTAACAATGGTGGAGGTGAGGGCTATGATAAGGACCTGCCACAGAGGAATGCTATATAACAGCACAGCTGAATCATCACTGTACGCTGGCATACTTGGGTTTGATAGCAAGCTTGAGGAAGCATTATGAATTGTACTTGTTTTGTGCTTAGGCCTAGGTGTTTCTAGATCCTGCAACAAGGGTGACTTGGTGGATTTTTTGTGAAAAATGCCATAATATAGAAATGTTGCATACATATATAGCAGCTTACTTTTTAGATATTCATAATGACAACTAAATCCATCCTATCTTTTTATGTGCGAAAATTCTGCAGTCGTAAAGGTTCCACCAGTAAAACACCTTTGTGACTAGCAAAAAAGCGTAAAGCTACACAAATGTGTAAGTTTACCTTTGTGAATCAGTCCTAGATGTGTACTTTTCTCTAGTGAGACGTTGACCCCAAGTATGTGAGTAAGAGAAATGGTGAGGGTCATGACACAGGAGACCAATAGAAATATATAAATAATGGCATCACAAGAGCAGCAAAGTAGACGGAGAAGGGAGTTGGGGATGAGGTAGAGTGATAGATTATATAGAGATAGATGTAGGGTAAATAGAGAAAAGCAATGGGCAAAATTAAAGGTAAAGAGATATGGAAAGATGGAGAGGAAGGTAAAGAAGAAGAGGTAGAAATATAGGTAATGTTTAGGGCATGTTAGGGAGAATTGGAAAGATGGGAATGTAAAGAGAGGTGGAATGATGAGATATACCTAGTTATGACGTTGAGAAGTATGCAAGGCACAAAGAAAGGTAAGTTAAAAAGAGTTAGAGTCAGAGAGAGGTAAAGGTAGAGAGAAGTGAGGCAGTAAGACAAGAATAGAGAGCAGTACGATATTGAGAGGTAAATTTGGAAGAGGTATAGAAAGACCGGTCATGTTAAGAGAACAATGAGGCAGTGAGAAAGGAAGAGAGAGAGAGAGAGAGAAAGAGACAGAGAGAGAGAGAGAGAGAGGTAAATGTTATGACGACAGTTGAGGTGTAGAAAGAAAAGAGGTGAAGTAGAGATAAAGATGAGGTAGAGGAGGAGAGTTTGATATAAAGGTAGAAATAAGGAGGGTGCAGTAGAGAGAGAGTTGTGTTAACATATGCTTTTCAGAAAACATAAGTCAGAACTACTGCCTTTGTTATAACTTTTCATAAAATTACAGATCAGACCTTTAGCAGCTGACATAAGTTTTCCAGAGAAACCAATCAGTCCACTAGCTTTGATAGCTGGCTTGCCACTATAACCAAACCAGGCTTTGTAGTGGAAGAACACACTTTTGTCCAACCAAAAACTCGTAGGTTCATAGTGAAGATCGATATGAGGGCTGAATGTAACCAGCTCTCTCAGTAGTGCTCCTTAAATCTCTTTTTCTTGTCATCACACAAGGGCTGGCGAAGGCTGCACCGTTAAGCCAGACATAAAAGGCCATATGTATCATACAAATTCGCAATCGCAAAGGCCGAAATTCGCAGAATTTCGGCCTTTGCGAATGTGAATTTGCTAAATGGAATGCATGAAGCAAAACTGGTGCAAAATAAGGATCGCAAAATTTGAGATTCCTTATTTTGCAATTGCATTTAAGGAATCGCAAATTTTGCGATTCCTTCAATGCAATGTATGTAGCAAAAAAAAATAGCAAAATGCCCTTAAGGAATCGCAAATTACCACCAACTTCTAGTTGGTGGTAAGTTGAGAATTCCTTGAAAAATTCACATTTTTGCATTTTTCAAAGTGCCATGTGACGCTCATACATGCCCTTAGGGCATGTAAGTGCGCCACATGTGCACCCATGCATATTTCAGGGGTGCAACAGGGTGTCCTTTGGACACCCCTGCAACCTTGAAATTATTCTCAATTTGCGATTAGCAAATTGCGAATCGCAAATTGAGAATAACTTCCCATTCATTCCTATGGGCCTCCTGGCCCATGGAAATGAATGGGAAAGTATTCCTTAATTGCGATTCGCAATTTGCTAATCGCAATTAAGGAATTCTAAGGAATCGCAAAAAAATGTGATTTTGTACATACATACCCATTTGCGATTCTCAAATAGCGATTTCTTAAAAATCGCTATTTGGGAATCGCAAATGGGTATCTTGATACATATGACCCAAAGAGTTTAAGAAAGAAATTAGATGTGGTGAGAAAAAAGTAAGATAGTAACAAATGTGAGCTATTTGGAAGAACAAAGGTAAAAAGAGAGGGAGGAGAGGTGAGCGAGGGTGCAAATGAATTATGAGGTAAATTGAAAGGTTAGTAGTGAGTGAGACAGGTGGGATACAGAGAGAGTGGGGTAGTAAAAGTTGTGAGGGTGAGAGAGCTAGGTGAGGTAGAGGGAGAACTAAGAGAGAGGTACAGATTGGTGAATTATAGAAAGAAACAGGTGTGGTAATGAGAGAGATGAGGTTGAGAGGGAGGTGAATTAGAAATGTAGGGAGGTAGGATGGAAACAAGGCAGAGAGTGGCAGAGAAGGTTGAGGTAGACAAAATGAATAAAGAGGCAGTAACACACAGGGCAACACAGAAATCGGTAGAAGGAGAGCTGTGGTCGTGATAGAGAAGCAAAGAAAGATGGGGAATAGAGAGGTGTTTTCCTCACCAATTCTTATCTGGAACATGCAGTGGCACTTGGCGGAATATTGTCAGTGGGAAGACCTCAAGATACCAGTAGCTGAAAGTTTAACTCTTGAATGCATGCAGACATGCACCTGGACCCAATACGGAGGCCATAGATGAAGTGTCATTGTTGTGGAGGGTAAGTCCGAACCCCTTCAAATATAGTCTAATAGCAAGCAGGCTCCAGGCACACGTAAAGCTAACATGGTGTTAAATCCCTGGAGAGAAGAGCAAACGAAAAAAAACTGCCCTCTTTCTTCCCCCATCTCTGCTCGCACGAGGGATCCTCAGTGCCTGGTTCATCGTAAGTGATCATCCATTGAGGGGCTGGACATGGGATGTAAGTCCAGGGTAAGCTCACCCCACAGACTTGTGAGTTTTCTGGACTAGGAGCAACATGTTCTTTGGCCCTCCAATCTCAGTGGGGAACCCTTTGCACCTGGCTCACGCTTAATTCTCTCCTGCCCAAGAGGCACTACTCTGGTCTTAATGGAGGATGACTCCAACCGACCAAGAGACTTGCTTGCTGCAGTGTGGCTGCGGAGCTCCCATATTACGGAGCTACCATATCGCGGAGCCTTACCAAAGTGCTGTGGCGCTGTATAGGGATCCAGATAAGTGCCTTCCTCTTGAGGGCAAAAGCATGGGGCTATCCAAAGTCAGAAATCCCAATGGGAATGGGTCCGCTCTCATATCTAGGAGTCAAACATTTGGTCAAACATTACTAGGGAACAAAACATAGCCATAAAAAGAAGACTTTCTTTCTCCGTCATGTGGCTTAGAAGGTAGGAATTTGCCATCTTCCTCCCCATGAGCAAAGAAAGAGGACAAGTTCAGGACTAATAGTGCCTCCAATAACGCTCACATAGCCATCGAAAATATAGTCTGCTCAGCAATGAAAACATCAATTGAGCACTTCTATGCCACCACTGTCCTTAATTTCAACTAATGGAGAAAATGGAAACCACAACACCTCCTCTTAGCAACTAAATAGAGGCAATTACAAATAGAACCTAATCTTGCAAGATCTCTCATAAGGTCATAGTGTATCCAAATAAGACTATAAATCCTAGGGTCTAGTATGACAGAGGATTCTCCGCACATAAAAAAGATAAGACAGTCCTATAATTTTATGTGCGGAGACTCCACAGATGTAAAGATACTCTTAGCAAAATACCTTTGTTAATAGCAAACTATCGTTAACTTACACAAAGTGAACCTAGCTCAATCAAATCTCTACCTCATGATGGATCTATTGGTTCCCCCCAACTTCTTCCTCAAATGATCGGATTGAGTCAACTGCCCTGGAGGTGGTGAGGCAATCATTCACCACAATTCCATGAACGTGTCCACCTTCACTGTCGAGAGCATCCCCCTTTGGGAATTGAACTCATCTCAGCAGGTAAATCCATTGCTAAATTCCACCTCCTGTAGTATCCATCTAGAGATCACCAGCTCTTCATAGAACAGATAATGCAGATCATCACAATTCACTCTCTTCTTCACCCCAATGCAAATTCTTTAGGGGATTTCAACCTCCACTGGAGTAATTAAGAATATTTACAAATAACCTCGCTAAAACACTTCTTGACTAATAACAATCTTATACACTAATGTGCTGGATCCACCCCTATCAAAGGGGCAATGCCCAACCTTAATATATCCAAAGAAGGGTCAGTGACCATTGGCTCTATTCTGCTTACTGACTGGTCAGACCACCACTAATTCCTGTTGCACCTCACCACCATCAAAGAGAGGTCCAAAGGGCAAGACAAGAAACCTAAATGCTGGATAAGAAAGAGCCAAATATATTAGCAGGAATGACCTGGCTTCACTTGTCCAGAGCAAACTAATACTCCCAAGGAGATGAAGAACATACACGATCTAACTGCACAGAGTGACTACACAATGACAGAAATCATGGACGAAGTTGCTCCACCATGCTTGAAAATGCAGAAACAAATGTCAACCACCTAGTTTAACCAAAACCTCAATGAGGAAAGATTAAAACTCAGATTGGCCAAAAGAAGATGGACACAGCATCACTTCCTCACACATCTATTTCATCTCAGAACCATGAGAAACAACTACAAAAATTAATATGGAACACAAATGCATAATCTTTTAAATCCCAACTCAATAATGGGAAGACCCATCCAGGCAAAATTTTTGAGATCATCAGAAAGCAGTTGAATCCCAACTTAAACACAAAGCACAAAAACTCCTCCTATGAAACTTGCAAAAACTTTTCATCTTTCTTAGAAGAGAAAATCAAGAAAATCGAACTCTCCATCCCATCTGACCCAAAACATCCCAGTCAGCACAATTGACCCTCACAGTGCCACCAGATGTATCATGGAGCACAGCAGTGGCCCATCTCTCCATTCGCACCACCAAGACCAAAAATGTTGCATTGTTGAAAGAGTTTGAAACCCTCAATTAATCATCTATCGAGACGATCATAGCATCCTTGGAACCTACCACACACTTAATGGACCCTATTCCCTCATCACTTGCAAAATACTTCAGTCACCTGATCTCCCCACTGTAGACAAGGATCATCAATGCATCACTTACCCAGGGCGCAGTCCCATAATGCTAAAAACTGGTCAAGTGCCTCCACTCCTGAAAAAGAAAAATACTGATCCGTCCGATCTAAACAACTATCGGCCAGGACTCAATATGCACTTCCCTGTGAAAATTCTTGAAGAATGCATCCAAAACCAACTCTGCATTCTCACTGAACAATTTAACTTGCTTGATGATTTTCTATTTGGCTTCAAACCAGGATGCAGTACAGAAACAGCTATATTATACATCATGAATGAGGGTCTCAGAATCATGGACCAATACAACTTGTGCCTCCTCCTTCTCATGAACTTCTCTTTGGTGTTTGACAGGGTTAAACATTATATTCTGCTATAGAGACTAGAGCACAGGATGGGCCTCATAGGAAAAGGACACAACTGGTTTTCATCCTATCTAAGTAACCATTCACAACTTATCAAACTCAAAGATTTTAGATCCAACCATTAGTCAATCAGGCTCAGAGTACCCAAATGCTCAACTCTTTCAACCACACATTTTAAGGTACACATGGAACCTGTGACGACAAACATCTATCAATCAAATCTTGCATACCATATGTATGCAGATGACACCCAATTATACCTAAAAGTATTCTCTACTGTCAACATTATCTCGCTCAATGACACTCTCAAAGAAGTCCAGAACTGGCTCAGACAAAAACTCCTCAAACTAAGCTCATTGAATAGTGAATTCCTCCTCTTCTCACCCTCATACTGTTTCCCACAGGGACAAGAACAGCTTAGATACCTGTACACTCTCAATTCCAAACCCATAATCATTGAATCAACAAAATCTCTTTGGATTACTCTAGAAAAAACCTGAACATGCAAACACACATTAGTAGTTCCACCAACAGTGCTCTTTACCAACTTAACCTTTTTGTAAGATGATTAAACCATTATCGCACCCTAAGATCTTAAGAATGCAGTGCAAGCCTTGGTAGTATCCAAACTTGACTAGGTAAATGCTACCATAACTGGTATATAAAAAAACTCTTGCACAACTTAGGTCAACCTTCTATGCTGCGGTAAGGCTGATAACCAGACCACATACCTTATTCTTTCATAATGCTCCAGCTGCTCCCCGTTGTATCCTTTTTAACTCACAAAGCACTACACATTGGAACTCTTAAATACCTTGCATGCAGTTTGACCACCTGAGGCGGAAGCTGATCCCTAAGCAGCACCAACTCCTTAAGATTGGAACCACCAAGATTCAACGACAAAAAGTACAACATTCATACCTTTTTTTGGCACACCCTACAGAATATGGAGCTCCCTTCCCCCAAACTCATCAGCTGCTTACTTTGGAGAAGGAAATCAAAATGATCCTAATGAACAGCCTCTTACCATATTGATCTTCTCCACATAAGGGACAGCTGCCGATGCTGAACTCACTGCCCCCTCCAAGGCCTATCTTAGCCAACAGGCAGCTCAACAGAAATTATTAGGTCACTGATTGTAGTGTCTAGTGTATTATAGAGTGCAGGATCCCTATGGTTTCTAACGGACTCCGCAGTCTAGTGATGTAAATGATTGGGTGTGATTAATAAAAGTCATGACGCAGTACTTGCCAGGTTTTTTTTTTGCAGAGTTTTATATAGCGCGAACTAGACCCGAACCGAATCGGGTATCAGAGCGCTTTACATAGCACCAGCTACGTTACATGAGGACACACATGTATTTTAGGCACGGGGAGATTAAGTGATTTACCCAGAATCACAGGAGGTTTTGGCATCGTTACCGAGACTCGAACCCAGATCCCCAGATCCGAGGTCGAGAGGTCCGAGTAGAGACGTGTAATACCGAGCTCCATGTGTCGCGTGATTCATGTACTAGCTACAAGGCTGGGGAGGACGCTACAACTGGCAATGAGATAGGGGGTACATAAACCCAGCAACCTGACCAGTTGAGAGTGATCCCCAGAGAGTTTGATGAGGTCTGGCAAACTGCTTGTGCATGCCACATGCGCTTCATTCGAAGTGAAGAATTGATGATTGGCTTATGTGGAGTCAAATCTCGAGTCCAGCCGGTATGAGACCTTAGCAGAAAAGGAAGGCCCTACGGAAATTTCATTTATCGTCAGTCAGTCAAGATTGCTAATATGACCGAAAGAAGAAATACAACGCCACAACTTAACACACAGCTGTTAGTTATACACTGCAGAAGTTTCAAAGGTGGTGTCAGCAAGGTACAGAAAGAACAACAAGTGGTGACAGCCAGGTGTCATTTTTCAGTGCTACTATGGCTGCCGTAGAGAGCGCCTGATACTGGGCTGCCACCTTCCTAAAATGCCTGTTCGTGTTCTATGTTGCCAAGAAGCAGGAAATTGGTGCTAGACTGACCATCTGTATCAAAGCTTTCATTGATACGCTGGAGGAAGTAGATAACAAACTCATCCTCAAATATCCCAAAATCGTGGCAGGTGACAGAGTGAAGGAAGTGGTAAAGAAAATACCAAGAGGTGAAGAAACTTCATACCATCAAATTAAAGAAGTGCTCAACACTAAATTCAATTTGATGCAGAATGTTGACTATGAAAAGTACATTTTTAGTCAGGAGAGACAGAGAGATAGGGAAGCGATGGATGAATTTGTTGAAAGACTTGAAAAGCTCATCAAACACTGTAAGTTCAACAAATTCAATGATGAAGAAGCCATTCATCTAAGAGTCAGAGATGGGTGTCTGTCTGATTCCTTCAAACTCTGAATGCTAAGAGAGACTCTCAGTCTGGATTCTGTGTTCATGGCGGCCAGGATTTTCCTTTCCACGCAAAGGTAAATGTTGCATCATTGCACAGATATATAAATGCTGTGTGAAAAAGAACCATTTTGAAACACACTGCAAAGTGAGGGAAAAAGTGAGTGTGTCACATCGTGAAGATAAAATGGCTGTCATTGCATCATGTCGTGAAGACAAAATGGCTGGCAGAAAGCTCCAGAAGGAAGCATTCCAGTCAATTCCATCGAAGTAAAAAGCAACATCAGTTTGGGCAAGTAGAAACTGAAAAAAGCAGATTGCCATCTAGTTCTTTTTCAAGAGGTTCTTCGATGTCACTGTTGAGCGTCAGTGAAGAAGAAGGGTGTTCAATGCCAATGCTAACTACTGAAAGATGTGTGCATGTAGGTCTAGCTTCCTGAAATGAACAATATAAGTCAGAAAAGTGAAACCACAAAATTCATTTGGACATTGTCCCAAAATACAATTGAAGGATAATGATAACTATATACCGTTTGTCATTGACAGTGGTGCATTGCTAAACATCCTTCCAGTGGAAAAATACCCTGCCTCCACTGCCCCATCTCACACCATCGAAATCAAGGTAGACACGTGGGCAGCTTTAAAGCCAATAACAAAGTCAAGGTTCATTCATGGCAACCATGAAACACAAAAAGACGAAGTTAGACCCAATCCATGTCCTTCAGTGCACTTTGTCGAGTGTATGTTTGCTCAGCTTCAGCACTGCTGCTGACATGGGTCTAATTTCTGTGAATTACAATATCAATGCTCATCATGACATAGTGAATCAGTTTCCATCGCAGCTCCATGGATTAGGAAAACGTAAGACAATGAACGTGCAGCTTCACATTAATGAGGACAGCTGTACTGTTGCTCAACAACATTGTTGCATTGCCTTTCATCTATAAGAGGTGTTAAAAAAGAAATTGAGACTTTGCTAAAACATGATATCATTGAGCACTCTACAGGCCCAACACCATGGCTGTTGGATAGTGGTGGTACCTAAAATGGACGGTGGAGGGTCTGTAAGAATTTGTGTTGATAATGTGTTGAGTAACAAGGCAGTCGAAAAATAACCACCTCTAGGTCTGCACATTGCTGAAATGATTACCCAGTTCAATGGTGCCAAATTCTTTTTGCACCTTGATCTGAAAAAAGGATATCATTAGCTCGAATTGGAAGAAAATTACAGGTACATTAATACCTTTTCAACTAATGTTGGTTTGTTCAGGTGAGTTTCGGAGTGTCTTCAGCTGCCCAAATCTTCCAAGATGTCATTTGTTGCATTACATATCCTGTCATGCATGCGTTCAATTACAGTGATGATAAGCTAGTATTTTGGGCCACATGAAAGGAACATGATAGAGCCCTTACCCGAGTGTGCAGTCTACTTGCTGATGCCAGTCTCACCTTGAATGCTGAAACATGTGAGTGTCACAAAAAAAGTTCTTTGGGCACATTTTCTACAGAAAGGGGAATGAATCCGGATCTAGCCAAGGTTGAAGCTGTGTTATATACTTCCCCCCCCCACAAGATGTAACTAAGCCACATTCTTTTCTTGGTATGGCCAGGTACTATTCCAGGTACATCCATAACTTTGATACTGTACGAGCCCCATTGAGAGAGTTAATGAAAAATAATGTTTCATTTCAGTGGTCATTGGAGTGTTCATCAAAGTTTCAAGAGAATTAAGCATGCAATTGAAAATGTGACTGAAATGGTTTGCTTTGATCCAAAACTACATACGGAGATAGTAATGGATGCCAGACCAGTGGTGTGGGCGCAAATGTTACCCAACATAGTGGACATGCAAGTGCCCAAAGGCATATTGTAGCGTATGCTAGCAGAAGTTTGTCACAGACTGAATTAGCTTATTCACAACCTCAGAAGGAAAACCTAGCTTTTGTGTGGGCTTGCAAACATTTTCATGTGTTTCTGTATGGGAAGCATTTTACACTTGTTACTGATGACCAAGCACTGCCCACTATTTTTGGCATTCTCAAGGCCAACATGCCCTCTTTCATTGAGACGTGATGGCTGGGACTGCATGAGTATGACTACATCATTGTGCACCGCCCGGGGAAAGATCAAAACCTGATTACTTTTCTCGAGTGCCCATCAGTGTCAGGTTACCCCTTCTAAAGTGGCTGAGGCCTATGTTAAGTTAATTGTGAGATCGAACACTCCTGCAGCTGTGTCCATGGAGCAAATACGTGCTGCTACCAATGCAGATAGAAATATGTTCATACTCAAAGACATTATGCATCAATCCTGGAAAACGCATATAACGATAAAGATGGTGAATAGTATAAATTTAAGAATGTGCTTAATAAACTGTCAGCTACACCAAAAGGGATTATCTTGTGAGGGTTAACAATTGTCATTCCTGAAAGTCTACGACAGCAAGTCATTGAAGTGGCACATGAGGGAATTGTGGAATTTTCGCCACAAAGTGAGCACTCCGCGACTGTGTTTGGTTCCCTCATTTTGATGAGCAAGTTGAGAGAGAGCGCTATACTTGGCATTTGTGTAACTATTTATCTCCCAAAACAACACACCATCCTTTGAACATGTCAGATCTTCCCAAACACGTCTGGGAGAAGTTTGCAGTTCACCACTTTGGGCCTTTTGAAAATGGCTATCACCTCATGGTAATCATAGATCAGTACACCCTGTCTCCTCTGATCGTCAATCACTCATGATCAAGAAATTGAAAGACTAGAAGGCATATTTGCAGCGGGGGGTGTATTGTCCATTCTAAAACGGGCCCATGAGCCCAGTACAGGTTGGTGCCAGTAACACAGTGTGCACAGGACCCACGTCTGGGCATACACATCCCACTTAGGGCGATACACAAAAGAATAAAAATAAGTGATGAATAAAATTCTTGAATTGGTCCAACAACTGGCAATAACTCATGGCCACATCCCAGTCCGTCCACATTTTGCACGCCATGCATTATGAAAATCAGTCATGACTCTGCTCCAATGAGAACAGTCGCGCCCGAACTGCCAGGCCTGGCCCTCCCTGAACCCGAACACAAGCAACCTAGAAACGGTTTTGCTCTAGTTAGGGTTCATCAGTCAGGTATAACTTGGTTCCAGTGTCACAGTTTGCACTAGACCCCTGTCTAGGCATACCTGTCCCACTTAGTGTGGCACACTACCATATACAATAAATGATGGATTGAATGCTTGAATTATTCTCAGCCACTGGTAATTTACTCGGGCTACATCCCAGTCCTAATAAGGGTGAAACCATTCTTGGTATACTTGATTTCCCATTCAGGGAGGACCTGGCCTGGCAGTTTGGGCTGGACTGCTCCCATGAGGAGCATGGTCAAGATTTATTTGCATATGACTGGGTCCAAACTGAGGTGGCATGATGGGTGAAAAATTATGGATTGGGATGTGGCCCAAGCGATTGCCAGTGGCTGAGATTAATTCAAGCATTCTATCCATCATCACCTTGTTTTTCGCATTTGACGACCTACGTGCACCTTGTATGCCCAAACATGGGACCTGGGCTCAGTGTGCCACTGGAATCAAGCTGGTCCTCGGTTGCTTGTATTCCGTTTCAGGGTGGAATTGGCCTGTCAGTTTGGGCTGGCCTTTTCCCTTAAGGAGCAGGATCAAGACTGATTTGCATATGTCTGAGCCAAAACTGAGGTGACGTGCAAAATTGTGATGGACTGGGATGCGGCCCGAGCATTTACCAGTGGCTGACATTAAATCAAGCATTCCATCCAGCACTTTTTTGTATTCATTAGTTAGCTATTTCACGTCATGAAGCATGGTGTCTCAAATTCTATTAGAATATAAATTCAGGTTTTACATTCCATAACGAACCACCTAAACAAAAGGCAGTGAGAAGCGTTAATTCTGAGTTTTGAATTACCAGTTTGTAATCCTCCTAAAATCCATGGTTTGACTGGAATAAGGAGTATTTCCCGTACTTTGATTAGCCAATTTGTGGATGGCAACATTAGTAACGTTCTGTGTTTCACAATCTTTTCTGATTCCTTTCTCCACTTTTGTTGTTATTACCTGATTTATTGTGTTGACCCTAAGCTTCATCCATCCTTTCTGCTGGGATCACCCTCTCATATATCCCTTCCTGGTTGCCCGTTTCCTTGCCTTGATTGTCAAGACATTGTCGCAGCTAGCTAGGCAGATGATGGGTTTTTATTATTCTAGTTCATTGCCATATTATAGTTTACTATTCAGAGAAAATAACACTGTCAGATGCCCTTGAAAAGTTATTTATTTATTTTTCAGAGGTCTTCATAAAGTGAGAAATACTAAAAGGAACCTTGAAGGTGCAGTCCCTGTACACGCAGTCAAACGCCATGGTTTCTGTTTATTCCTAAGACTTCAGACTCACTTGACACCCTTTAAAGCAGTCATTAAGAAAAAGCACCGGAAAACATAAATATTTATCCAAAACAATGAAAATGATCCCCAATGAAAATTTATTTTGGGAAACAGAGACTGCTATCTGACAACAGTAATTGAAATATATATTTCTAGCACTGCCATTATTGCAAACATAACACAAGCCTGCTTACTGAGAGACAAGTATGATGGTAAGAGAATGGGTGCTTGAGAAACAATAAAAGATAGCACAGAAGGTAGCACTGTCACACAAATAATGCCCCCCCCCTTCCAAAATATAACATAGACAGGGTTTGTTTGTATTATCTATCCTTCACCAGTAATGAGGGCTAACCCAACCAGGAACATTTATTACGGAATTCTCCCCTGTTAGTGTTAATGGTGCACATTCGCCTTGCTACTCTTCCCAATGTCTTGGTAACATATTGTTGTTGGTCTTCAAATGTGATTCTCCTAAAGAACGGAGTATGATCTGTAATAACAGACGTGACTAGCACCCCGCCACTTGACATTTACTCTGTGACCTGCACCTCTAGGACCAGATTTAGGATTTGGCAAACTAGATATTCTGTTACAAATGAGATAGAGTACCCTGTCCGCAAAAACCCTAGCTTTTTCATGTAGAGATGGGTGGACTTTAAGCTTTTTGTTGACGGAACCCCTGTTGGCTCCATCGATGGTAAAACCTGGTGCTGAGGAACAGAAAAATGAGTGACCTCCCACACCCTGGAAGAAAACTTTCAGGGTGTAGGGGTCCTTAGTTTTTATTGTCCAGAAACAACCGCCCAATTTATGAATTTGTTTCTGAAAAACAAAAACTTTTCAAATGTTTGGTAAATGGCCGTCAAAACCAATGGCGGTGGGCGACCAAACATTTTGTACCTTGAAAGGCATTGCTGTGATAGCAGCTTATTTCAATGTACAGAGATGACTGCTCGGCCAACTCACATCTCGGGAGACCAGTCTGCTAAACTCTTAGGGGTAGATGTATCAAGTCTTTTGCGATTCGCAAAGGGCGGAATTCTGCGAATTTCGGCCTTTGCGAATCGCAAAAGGCTTTTTTGCATTTTTTGATATATATATATAAAAAAAAAAAAAAAAACATCGCAAAATAAGGAATCGCAAAAATGTGCGATTCCTTATTTTGCTTAAGCATTTAAGGAATCGCAAATTTTGGGATTCCTTAAATGCAATGTATGTAGGTATTAGAAATTGCGAATTTGGGATAAGAAATCGCAAATTACCACCAACTTGTACTTGGTGGTAATTTGCGGTTTCTTTTAAAAATGCCCTATTTGGCATTTGTGAAGGTGGCATGTGACGCACATACATGCGCCAAATGCACACACATGTAAATTTCAGGGATGCAGCAGGGTGTCTTTGAGACAGCCCTGCACCCTTGAAATTATTCTCAATTTGCGATTAGCAAATTGCGAATCGCAAATTGAGAATAATTTCACAATCATTCCTATGGGCCTCCTGGCCCATAGGAATGCATGGGAAATTATTCCTTAATTGCGAATTCGCAAATTGGGAATGCGCAAATAAGGAAGACTAAGAAATCGCAAAAAATAGCTAAAATATTTAGAAATCGCAAAATGGAATTTTGATACATCTACCCCTTAGTTTTGAGGATTCTTGTAGATCTAAGGAGGCATTAATGCCCGTTGGCTCATTTAGTATAACATCCTGTTCTTATTTTTAAAGCTGGTGCTGTGATTTTCATATTCAGGCATAGGGATGAGCTGTCTTTGTGGGATCCCTTGTGTGACGTGTTTATCCAGGTATATATATTGGCTTATTTATCTATTATTAGACTCCCTCACATTTGGAACGATGCTGTATCCACTTGTAAGGAAGGTGCATTGGGAGGTCTTGATGGCATGTGTCTTGGATGCCTTCTTTAGCACAGTCACCTTGACCGCTGATTCTGATCTCTACTATCTGAAACTAAACACTCACTCAAAGAAACAGTGTATTAAATTAATTCTGTTTATATTTTGAAACAGGCGCTAGGCTCTGCGCTGCACCAGTACAGCCCTTCCTGATACGGCCCTTGAGCTGTGCTGTCTGAAAATAAAGCACTGACTCAGAAAAATATGAGAGGAAGGATTTCAGTGTATGTAATGCAGGAGCTTAAAACAGATGCTAAGCTCTGCACCGCGCCAGAGAAGGCCGCTACAGCGTCTGATGCGTATAACGAGATAACAGCATCCCTCACCGTACAAATGTTCATCTCACCAAGCACTGGTTTTAAAAACAACTTCCTTTAATTCTGCCAAACAGGACTATCAAAAGCAAAAAGCTCTGTACCCTGAAGAGGAAAACATGAAATCGTTTATCTCTTAATACTGTTTTTTGCATTTCCAGTTATTCTCATTAAGCCATAAACCCATATATGAGAATTTATATAACATCTATTTACTTTAGAATCGGATTTGGCCTTAAGCTAAAATTGGATGTGTACTAACATGGCATCCACAGAAACAGTGGTCATTCTTTTAAATTAGGCGGTGTGCTAAATCAATTCAAAGCTTAGACATTTTATTAAGTTTCGTTCGTGATTTTAACTGAGTCATATTATTTTTGATTGTCGTTCAGGCCCGAAATAACCGATTCGCCAATTTTATCTAAAGTGGATATCAGTCAGCTGGATAGCAAGAACATTTTGCTATGATTTTATGGCACTTGAGTGATTCTTTTCCACCACTCTTCCACCATCAGCAAGCAATTTTTAGGCAATTTGCTGCAATATGGCTCTATCTTGTGACCATTTGCGGCGGTACTGTAAAGCAGCAGCCTGCAGGGGCCTTACTGCCCTTTTTTATTCTTCTTTGAGCTCAGATTCGTCATAGCTGAGAAGCTCTTTAATATTAATATTCAAAAATGAGAAGGTTGTAGTGTAGTTCCTATATTCCCAATAGGCTCTGCGCATTGGAATAATATATCCTGCAGCTTAGACGTAGGACTTATGTCGACTAGGTCTCTGCCGAATATATTAGACTTAATTGTGAGTGCCAGCTAGCTCAGAGGTCACTAGAAACATTCTCGAATAAACAAGGGATTCGTCTCTGACAACCATATAACATGACAACTTTGTTTCCCCAGAATGAAACGTATCTCTAGAGTCGCAGAAACAATAGATAGCTATTTCACTCAGTCAGAGGTGCATGCTTTGTTTCACCAGAGTTGCTTAGAAATAGAGAGACAGGCGTTTTCAATAAAAGTATTTATTGAACAGTCTTGCTTAATCGCCACAACGGCCCTCACAACGCTAAGGATGCCTGGCCTCCACCTTGGGGGTGCCCAGGAGAGGACACCTCACAGGGAAAGCCAGGATGGGTTCCTCAGCGGTATTCGTAGAAGCGCCTTGAGACCCTTGTGGGTGAGTAGTGCGCTATACAAGTATCAATTTACATTTATTTCTTGAGCATAAGAAAATGCACTGCTACAATTGAAATGCTAGTTATGAAGTACACTGCATATAATACGAATAGTATTATAAAATAGTACTGTAAAAGCATTATATGGTTTCCGAGCCATATACATAAAATACATAGAATGCATAAAATAGTGGCTAAAAGTACTCAACTGGTGCTTCTAACATACGCCTACCCCGGTGTACCTAACCTAAGAGTAGTACAAGGGAGGAAGTAAGTGAGGAGTAGTTTAAGTTTTAGTATTTCTCTGCCAAGAATCTGTTCAAGAATTCTCAAGGGAACTAATCAGCTCCGTACCTTGGTTTTAGAATGATAGAGGTCTTGTATCTCTCTCTCCGGACTCTATCTCCCAGCAACCCGCAAGGGTAGCCTGGAAACACTGGAGCTGGATTTCTCGGCAAGAGAAAAGACAGCGTCTTTTCAGTGCGTCAGTTGGAGGGTCGGCTTCCTTCAGCACTTGCAGCAGCAGGGCGTCGGGCAAGTAGTTAGTCGATCTTCTCCTGAACCACCGTGTGTTTGACAGGGCAAATGTAGGCATATTTATACCCCTGAAGGTGCAGAGTCTGACGTAAGATTGGACATGATATCGTCACTAGTGCCTCAGTTCCTTGAAAACTCCCGGATTTCTTGGATACATCAGTATTCAATCAGGGGGAGGTTCCTGACTGCTGAAGGCTGGTTTTACCATGAAATCAATGTGGATTCTCGGAGTTTAGTGGAAGTAGCCATGCCCTATTAGGGCTGCACAGGCTATAACTAAATAAGGCAATGATTCTTTATGCCTATATAAGGACTGGGTGATTTATACCTATATATGGGCAAGAATCTGGAAAAATTACACTAGGGTCCTAGATTCCCACATAACAGTTGCTCAAAGGTAGGCTTAAAGATGTGTGGTGAAAATCGTGCTTTTTCCTTCTACAAAATAATGCTGTTTTTTGTGTTCGTTCATTAGACTAAGCAGATTTTTGTAAACAACAAAGCAGCTCCTAGACTGACTTAGATCAAGTCATTTTCTTCTTAATTTTGTTCCCTTGCCTTGTCCCTCCTCTCTTCTTTGAATGACTAGAGAGTCGCCTCTTCCTTTGCCGAGCAAGAGAAAAACAAGTGTGGTGGGGGCAAGAGAAGAAGAAGTAGATGGAGAAGAGAGGTAAAGTTAGAGAGATGACTTTGATACCATAGATGAGGTGAGGGACAAGCTAAAGACAAAGTATATGAGGTGGTAGGTTGTGAAGTAGGGGAAGAAAGATACTCTAGTGTTTTACCCCCTCGCTGCTAGGCTTTGCCCCCCCTTGCTAAGCCTTTTTTGGGTATATTGGATAGTTCGCGCTTAGGCTCCTGTACATTTTTGCCCACATAAGGTATCCACGCCAAATTTGCATCCTTTTTTTCCAACATCATGGGGATTCTAAAGGTAACCAGGGTTTATGGATTCCCCTGGAGGGAACCCAGAAATTAGCCAAAATACAGCTAAATTGTGTTTTTGTTTTTAAAAATGGGAAAAGGCTACTTTTTTCTCAAATATCTAAGTGGGAAAGTTCTGGAATCTGCGTAGCTCCACAAATTTCATCCTACCTAGCGTTCCCTCAGGTCTCCCAATAAAAATGGTACCTCACTCGCGTGGGTGGGTCAAGGCCCTGCGACAGGCAAAGGCCCAAAACCTATCGAGGCAAAACAGACCATATCTTGAAAGACATGTTCACCAAACCCCTTAACTCACAAACTGAAAAAACCTCATTGTCCTTTGAATCGGATGGCACACAGGATGCCAGAGATGCTGATGCCTTGGTCACCTGCCCGTTCCTGGAGGCTCTCTTTGTATCCCTATGGGAAGACCATCAGACCCTCAGGAAGGAACTCTCCAATGATCTTAAAGAGGCCCACTGCGACATCAATATCTTGGGTAACAGGGTGTCTACTTTTATAGACCATGAATCAAGTTGTGATGAGGAGATCGAACAGCAAGAAGTTCTCCACCTCTGACATCAGCATCTACACTTACAAGCACATATTAGAGATTTAGAAAAGCGCTCACTATGTAATAATATCTGCATCAGTGGCGTGCCTACTGGAGCCGAGGGATCTGATATCACAAAGTTTGTTTCAGGGCTCTTTCATTCGATTTTGGAGGTCTCCCTGCCAGAAACCAAAATCATGCTCAATAGAACACATAGAGTTGGCCCGAAAAGACCTGCCTCTTCTCCCCTAGCAGACATTTTAACATGTGTCTATGAGCTACCCTTAAAGGAGGGTATTCTTCGAGCTGGCCGAACAGACACCCAATACAGCAGCAAGGTTTTAAGAGGACACTTTTCAAAACATCTAGCTGCCTCTACCCTCCAGAAACGCAGGGCTTTCCATCTGGTGATTTACATCTACGATCTTCAAGCATCTCATACTCATGAAGACATCCCTTTCGTTTTGTCTTTCATATGAGCAGTAAACAACATCAGCTTTGATCACTGGAGGAGACTTGTCAGCTATTGGGCATGGAGGATGCCCCTCCCCCCAAATCATCCCAGTCCATTTTGGGTGACTGCAGACGGGGCACCGCTAGAGCTTCTACTGCAGAAGTTCGTCCAGATCTAGAAACCATGGTTAAAGAACGGCAGGCCGTACTGACATCACTAGCTGGGGACCATGGACCTGGCTGTGCATCTTACCTTTTCAATCCAGGTGGGTGGGATGGGCTTAAAGGAGGGTAATAACAGGTAACAGCCTTACTTCCATACATCCTCCTACTACATACCATCCTTGTTGCATTGCACATCCCATGAGGCATGAGCGGACCTATTACGCTTGCCGCGATTAGGATCAACAACCTTTTATACACTGCTCGGTGGCTGATGTGATGGCTACTCGGGATCGATTTCTGCTCCTAAGGGGTGACCTAAATTTGGTCTTTGATAACAATCTTGACAGATCCACCCAGTGTCATGGTCAGGCTGGAGACCTCTCATGGGAAGGTACACAACGGCTTGCACCATGGTGCAAGGATGCCTGCATCATAGGGATGATTGTTTATGTACAGGAAGGTGCCTCTTTCTACACACAGAAGTTGCAAAACAATTTTTTTAATGATTGTTCATGTGCAGGAAGGAACATCTTCCAGCACATAAACAATTACCAGAGGTGATTTCCTCGTTATATGTGTGCTAAAGAATGTAGCGCACATAGAATGAGGAACAAATTAGGAGAAATGAATACATTTCTCATTGTTGCGTCTCGCATGGTGAAGCATAGTATTCAGTAATATTTCCAGGTTTACAATTTCTCGTAAATCTGGAAATTTGTCATGTTCCATGGGTGTTGCGTGGGGACACTCACAGCAATATCCATGCAAAGTGCTGTGTGTAAAGGGACCATATTTACAAGGATAGGAAAAGCCACACAGGGCAACTTTTCCTGTCCTTGTAAATATGGGTCATCAAAATGCGCAGCTGGTGCATCAATAATAGTGATGCAGCCACTGCACAAGGGGTTGTAAATAAGCCCTGTATCTGTTTCAAAAGCTCTCTATAGCTCTCACTCAGCCGACCCTTAAGCAATTACAGTATCTAAGCAAAAATTGCATACGTGCCAATAGTAAGCAGAGGATTGCATTGAAATATACCTATAGATAGGTGCCAGAGGGGGTCGAGCATTACCTCATTTACACACTTATCAAGAGGCATCCTTGCTGTGTTTCTTGGTTGAGTGGTAAAAACTTGAAAACTACTAATAAAAATGAGGAATATAGATCATTAATAGCAGCCACCCCACTTTGGCAAGTTCCATGGCTAACAAGGCCACAGAGGAGCTTCTCTAATTACAAGGGATACTTTTGTGGTAAGGGATGGGTGACGCTTCAGGCGGGATTTACGATCTTCCCTTCCCCCTTCACCTCTATCCTCTTCAATTCTGAATTCAAGCTGGGTATGGACAAAATGCTTTCTAGAAATGGATAAAGAATCGATGTATAATAGTACGGTCCGTCTTTGAGGATTAGCTTATTAAACAGTTTGGAAAGCTTAAGCATCAACACAATCTCTTGTTGATGGAGCGATTTGCCTACTTTCAAGTTAGGGACTGGTGCTGGTACAATTTTCAGAGCAAGGTGCTGCCATCACTGCTATATCACCAAAGTCATTGGGTTTGTGAAAAGTTCAAGCATCACACAAAGAACACGTGTAGCAAATGACCCATGTCCTTTCAGCAGGAGAATGGTTATGGTGTGGTATGTAGCGGTGATGCATTTTGGAGCACATGGTCGCCAATAAGTTACTATAGCTGTATAGCCCGCTGTAGCAGCCTATACCGGCCATTAGAGGCCTGCTCCAGTGTCATGGCCCTTAACAATGGAGCAGGGCATAAGGCTATTAGAACATTCCACCACTACAGGGCAAAACGTTCTAACAAATAAAACAAAGGCCTCAGGGAGCGTGAGGGAATTTAAATCCCCTCGGGCTCCATAAGACATTTGTTCACAGTAACATCTGTGAAGACAAATATTGGAATGTTGGAGCATGCAGCCTCTACTGGCCATTAGAAGTCTGGAGCACTCCCTTCTCTTCAAAAGAGCTCTCAACATTCCAATGTACCAAGAAGCAGACTACATGCGCTTTAGGAAAAAGCTGAAAACATGGCTTTTTACCCATGCTTACAGTTAGACACGGACCTCTATAAATGGTGACTTTTTAACACAGCGCCCAGAGACCTGACGGTGAACGTGCACTTAAAAAATATTTTATAATATAACATATAATGAAGCATCTTGTGGTAGAGCACTTTCATGTACAGACTGCACATATTTTCCATTGACAAGGCTACTCATTTTTCACAGAAGTGCAATTTAACTGATACAACTATATATATTGCCCAAATGGCAAAATGTAAAATTCTGGTTTCAGCTACTAATTATCATTTGCACATCACTAAGTAAAGTATCTTGATTTGTTTTGATCCTATTCAAAATTGGTGCCTTCATCACACTTACAAAAGTCACACTCACACAATTACAAAAACAGTACTTCTTTTGTATTTTATTACCTGCTGGTATATTTAAAATATTTTTACAATATATTTACATGTTTATTTTTTATTGTTAGAAAAAATGGTTTCCTACAGCACTTCATTTCACACTACTTGTACTCCAGCAAGTTTGCAAAATTGTTAACTTTACAAAATTCTTTCACTTAGCAGTCAAAAAATGAAAAGTAAACACCAATCTCCATGTTAAATGAATAGACAGCAATATATAATCAACAACAAAGGAGTGACTGTAAATTCAAACAAACATGTGTCTAAAGTGGAGTGATACGTGAAAAAAGTAAACAAAAACTTTTTGTATTACCCTCACTCACCCGTCTATTGGGTGACATGCTTCATCATCGGGTATTTTCACCAGGCAGGTAAAAGACCTACCTGGTGTGCTGCGACACCTGCAGTTGCAGTGGAGCTGGGTCACGATAAAAACAGTGAAAAAAAATGATAGTGATAAAAAATAAAAGGTGCGGATATTGATCAAAACCAGACTTTAATAGAGATCAATATGAGCGCCAGATTAAAAGTTGATGAACGGACACACTTGACTTTAAATTTGAGTCAAATTGTCCTATTCATTAGGTCGACATGTTTCTGCTCATTTCAGGCCAATTTAGCCGAGCTTTCCTCAGGACCAAACATGATTTACACACTGGGCGGTGTGCGCACTCTAAGGCGTACCCTAACCTCAATGTTACATGAACATTTACAAAACTCACGGTTCTTAATACCGGTTCACCCTGGCATTACCAGGTTTGACAATCTGTGGAGAAAGGGAGAGAAAGAAACACATACAAACAGACATGTTATCGCCAATACTATGTGTTAACATATTTTCTTCAAACCATTACAACCACATGCACTCCACTTTACTACCCCCCACGGATGTGCAACTATCAATTCCATGTGCGGGTGAGTGAACTTATTGTGAACGGTATTCGTTATACAATACTTAATGATCAATACTCTGGGGAGATAGATATAGCTCTTTATGCCATTATGATCCTGCCCCATATGGCACAAAAGTACCTGGATAATCGTAGCATATTACAAATTAGTAAGTCATTGCTACTATTCAGAAAAACTACACGACTCAATTCACAAAACCATGTGCAGGACTTGCAAGGAAGTCAGCGTGTCAGTACCCGGCCGGGTTCTTAAAGTTAACCAAAGCCTCCCAACAACGAGGACCCACTAGCGCTAGCACACCAAAGGAGTATCGTTATTATATTTACGTGAAACCAGTATCAGTCTCACTGCATGGGCAAGGTGGCGGGTGTTACTTCACATCGGAGGGACCTGTGGGTAAAAGAGAGGCCGTCAAGATATACGTCGGCAGCCACAATCCGCTACTTATACGGAAACAGAGGCAAGAATGGCGTAGTTCTCGGTTCGGGCACAATCTACTCACTTTCACTCCAATGGCTCCCCGCGTTGTGACCTATACGGTTCACGTCCACCGCCCGGATGTTAACCAATGTGTGTTCCCGTAAGTGAGATATGAGAGTCACGTGGGTCACGTGTCCAAATCAACCAATCTCATCCAGCATCTCTTTGAGGTACGCTAATAGTTGATGTTAGGATCTTAAAGGGACAGTTACGAACTAGTCAAGACGTAACTTTATCGATCATCAATCAGTCTACAAATAGACAGCAATATAAACACACAGCAAATGTAACAAGATAAAGAGAACATTTAAAGGCATCTTTATTGCCCATTCACCTTCAGAACTCTAGCATGGTTATTTCTTGGGGTGCTGCAGCACTCCTTGCACCCCTACTTCCATTGCCCATGAGTTAGGCTCGAGCCAGATATAAAGGTGGGGGAGTACAGGACAGATTCCTGCTTTTGGGAAATTGCTCAAGAAGATGTCACAAGACAAACATATAATTTCAGCATTGTGTGGGCAATAATTAGAACACAAGTCCAAACAAACGATTTCGCCAAAGAAGAGGTGGAAGCAGAAGTGGGGGAGATCCCTATAAGATAAAGAATGGGGTAGATTATATGATAAGGCCCACATATCAACACAGAGGTGTAAAGTGAGGGAAACACTCTCCTACTGCAATATAAAACCATAAAACTGGCAGAATTGGTCAAACCTAAACCAGGAAATTGCCTGAGAGGATGTGGGTAGTTTTTCTGTTTCACCAATTATAGCTCTGCCCAAAGTTTGGGGTGGACTGAGATGGAGTTATAAGAGGACTGTAAAAGGCTTTTGAAGTCTCAATAAAAGGGACCCTGTAGACAGAGACCCTGGAATCATTAATTTTGGACTACCTCATACAGGCGGGAGATAGCACAAATCGGCTGTTCAGCCAAAATGTGTGTCTTGGGGAAAAAGACCATGCCATATTACTATGACAGGATCAACAGAATGTGGGACACTGGTGCGGAGAAAATAATGCAATGCTTAGAACAGTGCTACAAGTCATATGACTCTGATTGGACAAGCTGCATATCTTGCATGTCACATGAATACAGATAACTACGCCAGTACCTGAGAGCTCTATAAGTTATACATTATAGCTATGCCTTGCTGGTTCCAAAGGACATCCATGATCTTTTGAGCATCGAGTACTATGCCCATGTCATGTATTGTTAGTTTGTACACCTTGTAGCAGAGTACATATGTGCACACTGTAGACTAGTAAGACTATTCAGCTGCACCTAGACTTGAGCAGGAATATGTGATAATGATTTTTCATCTATGTGATAGGATGAGGGTGGAGGGGTGGGAGACAGGAAGGGTTCATATAATTTATTTACAGCTATCATAGTGCCTTGCCCACCATTGGTTGCAGCCATCCTGGCGAGTGGCTGTAGCCAATGGCATGTGTCCTCGGAAAATGACACATTTGATACGAAAGTTGTGTGGCCTTGAATCTGCAGCCTGCACATCGAGCGAAGCAACTCGCTCCCGGAATCAATGCTTTCTGTGCCCCCAGTCTGTGGAGTATTGCAGGAGTCTACTGGAGATGGTGAAAATGACTACAAAGGACAGAATCACCTAATAAGTGCCCTCACCTTGGTATCAAGAAAGGGTCTGACCAACGTCAGTGGTTCGACCATTCACGGCACTGCGCCTGATGTGACGGTCGCTTCAACCAGATGAGACACAGAGCACACTGTGTCAGCCAATCCTTTTCAGTAGTCACGGATCAGATTATCAGTAATGTTCACATGCACATTTGCAATTACAGCTGGCAATCTCCTTGCCCTGTCAATGATGATTTCACAGGGGGACAATCCGGTTTGACGATCCGGTTTGACGATCACGCATGCTGCGTAGTGTCATGTGATTACATTAGGCTTGAGTAGGAATACCACCATTTTACATATTCAATTTTTTAGGTTGCCTTCTTTTCTTAAACACAATGACATTTGACACACGTTTCAATGTATGCTTATTCGGGATATTATACTCTGAAAAAGAACTGCTTACATGTCAACTGCATAGGCATATTATTACAGTACCTTGAACATTCTGTAAATGGGCTAAGTTCACAATGCAAAATGTTGTTGTTAATATTGTCCTAGACGACAGAGGTTTGACAATAGAATCAACAATAGTGGCCCGATTGGACCTTTGACATGGTAACATGAGTGATATTTATTATATAAACAGCATCACTTCCTTTTTTAGTTAGAGGAGCTTTGCACTGACACTGTGAGGTCATCCCATGTAGGAATTCCAGCCCAGCTGATTCCTTTCTATCTCTTGTGAGGGATACTGCCCAGCTTTCCACCAAGATGGGCAGCCTGATTACAGGTACCCACAGGTAACAGGGAGTTTGATCACCCTGCAGGGAGTTGGCAAATCCACCCACTCTAGACACACTAGGTTAGGTTCACTAGGTAAGAGTACACTATATTACAGCACTTATATGCCAGCATATATTCACTGTTATAGCACAATGTTTGGACTGTTAGGTTCACTAGGTAAGAGTACACTATATCACAGCACTTATAAGCCAGCATGTATTCACTGTTATAGCACAATGGTTGGACTGTTTATCTTTTTCACCATTCTCGTAATGCTAATGACGCTATTCTGTTTCCTTCTATTGATCAGTGCAGCACACGTATTTTACTTAAGAATCACAATGCTTCCAATAACATTGAAACTTCATGTTGTGTATTTCATGTGTATCTCTTTGGGTATGCATATTTAACTAAACGAAAAGGTACTGGATCTGTTACCACAATTCCCTTTGGGAGTCAGGGTTCTCATGTTCTGAGGTTGCACAATCCATTTGTTACCTTTTCAAGTTAGGGGTAGAGATGGTGCACTGCGAGCTAGCAAGACTTAGGCCAACATATCCAGGTGGTGTGCATGGAATCTGTCTCGCACAATCCTGACGTTTATGTTGTTCAACAAATACAAAGTTTTACTTGGGAAAGTATAAGCCGTACGACATGGCGCCGCCAGCGTTTTAGCTTGGATTCTTGTTTAATGGATCGCCCAAGTAGTTTTATTTTGCGTACGCAAAGACTCCGACTTACCTCTTAATTGGAGAGGTCCATGGTGCTTGGGCAAAATCCTCCTAAGCGGAGTAAGCAAATCCTATGTATTGAGTGATTTACAAATGATGAGTCTGTGACAAAACAAATCACACTTGTCACTTCTAGTGAATTGATTACATTTGTATGATGCCCAGATCAGGAAGATAAGCCTCTTAGCCTTCCTCACAGAATTATAACCCATAACACAATTGCATGAGAATGATCAGCACACACAGCTCCTCAGATGAACAAAAAGTACAAATCGGTCGAGTCATGGGATGTACAAACTCCAATCACGTGCTTTCATAAAAACATTTCTTTATTCTCATCTTCTTAAAATATGCTTTTTCTAATGCAGCCAATGCATTGCATCTCTTTAGATGAGTCTTCTTCAGGGCTACAAAATTCAGGCAATACCTACACAATTAAAATCAACTACAAAAACCATTTGTAACAAGGAAACATTCTTTAGACAAAATACCAATCTATACAATTACATGCTTCCCTATCTCATTATTTTACATTTCTAATCCATGTCCTTAGACAATTTCACCTTCTGAGCACATCCCATTTGTTTATCAAGTCATTAAGCTCAATAAAAGTTAGGCTTATTCACAAATTCCCATCTCATTTGTCATGTTCATACTTTTTTACAGAAATACGGCCAGATGTAGGTAAAGTAATGTTTGCGATTCCTTAATAGCGATTTTTAGGGAATCGCTATTAAAGAATCGCAAAATGCCATGTAGGTAGGAATCGCAATATTTTTTGTGATTCCTTAATATTCCTTAATTGTGAATCGCAAATTGTGATTCACAATTAAGGAATACCTTCCCATTAATTCCTATGAGCTATAGGAATGAATAGGAATTGCTCCCGAAATTTGCGAGTCACCAAGTGGCACTCGAAAATTGTGGGCACAATTTCAAGTGTGCCAGGGTTCCAAATGGACACCCTGTTGCACCCCTGAAATTTGCAAGTGTGTACATGTGGCGCACATAAATTGCCCTAAGGGCATGAATATGTGCCACATGGCACTTAAAAAAAAGCCAAAAAGTGCTTTTTTAAAGGAAATCGCTAATTACCACCAACTTGAAGTTGGTGGTAATTAGCGATTCCTTATGGCTAAAGTGCACTTTCTTTTGTGCGACTTACATTGCATTTAAGGAATTGCAATTTGCGATTCATTAAATGTAAGAGCACCTGGGAAAGCAAAAAAGTCTTATCGGGAGTCCTTTGTCTGTGTCAGCACTCTGGCCAGCTCCCATCATGCACTCCTGCTGTTCCCTCTTCCTTCGCACGAAGCCCATGTCGTTTCATTCTCACGCATCCTGTTTGGGACCGTTGTTTCCTGCAAAAGAGGCAATGTCCCAGGCAGAACCTTAATCAGCAGAACATGTCGCATGGAGAGAAAACAATGCAAAACATCAACACTCATAAATAAGCAGAAAACCCATGAATGATTTAATTAAATTCCTTACGGGGGGGTCCACTTCTTGGAAGTCATTGGGAGGAATAATCCTCGCCTCCGAGTCCTTAATAAAATTGAAACTTACCAGCACGAAGGCTGGGCAAATTTTCATTCTATAGTGGGACCAGAGGCTTCAGATTATTCCAGTTCAAAGCTTGTCGATAACTAGCCTTGCCACCTCCAACATGGGTTTAAAATAAAACCTCTTAAAGGTGGAACCTGAGGACCAATCGGCCGCTCACATCAGATCCTCCTATCTTGCCCCTAGGGCGAAACCTTTAGAGGCCATCGCACCTCTCGCTGAATGAGCACCAAATTGTTTAGTACCAATCCCTGCCTCCTGCATCATCCAACGCACCCACCTGGCAATTGTTGAGGATGAAACAGCCTTGTACGGTTTACGTAAGGCAATGAAAGGCTGTTGTTCGCCCGGAGGGCGGGTATCATCATTCATGTGTTTGTAAGCACAGAGACACTGCACTACTCACAGTTTAGGGGAATCTGGAAAATCTGGATATGAAATAACCCTTGCGTTGGACTTAGTCCGCCTACTCACTGTGAAGGACACTCTGTCCGGAGAAAAACTCTGGCAGAAATGTCTAGAGCTCGTACATCTGAAACCCGCCTTCAGGAAACCAGGCACAACAGCATTGACAATTTGGCAGTCACTTCCTTACAAGAAAGAAATCTATTCGGCTGCCAAGAAAGAAAGAGGTTCAAAACCCTGTTCATGTCCCAGAGGACCGAGTAGCGTGGCTCCGGGGGCAGCGAGAGGCGTATCCCTCGTAAGAGCCGGCACACCAACAGGTACTCCCCCACTGGGGAACCCTGCACTACCACATGATCAGCCGGGATTGCCGAACGGAAGGTGTTGCTTGACCGATAGGCCAGTCCCTCCTCCGCCAAACTCGCCAAAAAATTAAGTACGTGGACTACATATGCCCCCACGGGATCAAAACCCCGTTGCACACAACAACAACGCCATCTATGCCAGGCTGCCCTGTACCTCCTCGTCAAGCTATCTGCCCATGCCTTGGAGAGCAGGTCTTCAGCCTTTCCCAAAAGGCCTGGGAGCGACCAGCGATGCCGGAAATCCTCCAGGCCATCAGCCTCAGCGATCCCTCCTGGACTAACCGGTGGGGACCCAGGTCTGGATTGAGCAGAAAGTGAGGAGAGTGGGGGAGTAGGATTGGGAAATCCCAAGAAAGTTCCAGTAGAACCGGAAACCAAACTTGAGACCTCCACCATGGCGTGATAAACATTACCTGCACCAACTGACGCCGCAGCAACACCAATACCCGCATTATCATGGAAAACTGGGGAAACGCATAACCCTGCTTGCTTGACCAATTCTGGAGGAACGCATCTGTCTTTTCCGCCAATGGATCCGGGCGCCAACTGAAGAACCTTGGGAGTTGATGGTCTAGGCGCGACGCGAACAGATCCACTGAGAAGGGACCCCACGTCTCTGACAGCAAGGAGAACACTTGCGGGTCCAGCTTCCACACTCTGGCATCCAGAATGTGCCGGGAGTGCCAATCGGCCACCTTGTTCTGCCGACCCAGCAGATACTCTGCTGTGACCAATACCTGATGGTCCAGGCAAAAGAGCCAAAAATCCCTGGCAAGGTCCGCCAGCATCTTGGATCTGGTACCCCCCAGATTGCTTATATACTGGACCGCTGAGACGTTGTCCATCCTGAGGAGGACACACAACTGCACCCTGTCCTTCGTCCAGCACTGAACAGCAAAGGACCCTGCTAGCAACTCCAAGCAGTTGATGTAAAACGACTGCTCGTGAGTGGACCAGGCACCACCTGTGGAAAAATCCCTGCACCTGGCCCACCAGCCGGAGCGACTGGCGTCCGATTCGATAAATCGCACGGCCATTCCAGGCCACCATGTGCGTGAGCCACCACTGCATTTCATCTCTCACCTCCTCTGACAACGGAATCAGTTGAGAGTATGTTAGGCCCTTCCTGAGGCGATACGCCTTCAGACGCATGACCCTATAATGAAGGGGACCTGGGAATATGGCTTGACTTGAAGATGAAAGGAGACCTACCAATTGCGCTAACTGACGGAGAGATATCTGAGGTTTCACTAAAGTCTGGCGTAGCTCGTGCCTGATCTTTGCCATCTTCTTGGTGGGAAGACTCAGGGTGGAAGACAACAAGTCTATGCTGAACCCCAAAAAGGTTGTACGTTGGACGGGAACCAAAAGGGACTTCTTTTTGTTGATGACGAAACCTAGCCCCTGAAGGAGGTTGACTGCAATTTGCAACAGCCGCTTGGGACACTGGTCCATGCACAGCATATCGTCCAGGTAAACGATCATCCTCATACCCCACGCTCGCAAGAACTCCACTACCGGCCGAAGAACCTTTGTGAAGCACCACGGAGCGGAGGAGAGTGTGGTGAATTCATAAACCTGACTGTCCCACCTGAATTGGAGGAAACGCCGATGAGGTGGGAAAATCGGCACCGTGAGGTACACGTCCTTTAGGTCGAGTCTAACCATCCAATCGGACGGACGCAGGAGGTGTTTACCCTCCATCTTGAAATGGCGGAATACCAGTCACTCGTGGAATTCTTTCAAGTTCATCACTGGCCGCTGGGCACCATCGACCTTGTCGACCAAAAAGAGATTGCTGAGAAAACCCCCAAGGTGCTCGCGCGCGCAACAAACCACCCCTTTTTGGAGGAGGGCGAAAACCTCTTCGCGCACCAAGTCTGCCACTCGCTGCGAGAAAGTAATGGGGCGGGGGCAATATTGCTGACATGGATGACCATGAAACTCCAGTTGGAAGCCCTGGACCGTCTGCAGCACCCAAGCGTCGCATGTAAGGGAAACCCAAGCCGGGAAGAACTGCGCCAAGCGCCCCCTTACCCGCAAGTCTGCAGAGGGCACCACACTCACCTCTTCCAGCACCCTGCTGCTGTCCTCTTTGGCCTCCTCAGCCACGCAACCTTTGTCCTCTCGTCTGGTAGAAATTATTTAAGCATGACCCTAGTACTGCCCACGGCTGGAGCCTTGCCCCTGATCTGAGCTGTAGCCACGACTGAACAAGCGGCCCCTGCCACGTCCGACCCTTTCAAAAACCCGTGGGTCATCGACCTTTTTGATGTTGGACTGTGCCCTGTCCAGGGAAGTGAAGTTTGCCACAAACTTGCCTAATTCCTTGACAAAAGGGTCCCCGAACAGGCCCCTGTGCGCCACTGACCCGACACATTGGCCTCTTCGGCCATATCCAAAATTTTGGTCTTAGGCCCCACTGCATCCAGCAGTTTGTCTTGGCAGTTACGCCATCAGCGGTCTATACCCTTTCTAGGATCCCTCACAAATTTTGCTAAGAATCTTGCCATTTTCTGGTCAATATCAGGAGTCAACGCCACCTTCCCATCTAAGGTGGGGCATGGGCACTCCGCCCTAAGGCGGCTGTGAGTGTCCATATCCACCGGTTTACGCAGACAGCTCTCAACATACTGGGCCACTTTGTCCCCAGGTACCCAGTCCGAAGACCGAGGTTGGACGATATTATCCGGGTCCAACATGTCAGATGGCCCCGCTGAGGCAGGACTCTGGGTAGGAAGTCAGGACCTAGAGGAGCATGCTTCCTCATCCGTGTCCGGGGAATCTCCATCATCCCGTGGCTCCAGGGACGCAGTCGGAGGAGTTGGTGGAAAGTTATCAGCTTGGGGCAATGGGACTGGTTGGGGAACCTCCTGCTCCAAAATTGCGCTTTTAACGCGTGCAAAAGCCTCCGTGTCTACCCCCTCAGTGCACGGTTTCTTACTGGGGGGGGAGAGGAAGAGGGCGCAGGGGCAGGGGCCTGCGTGGGAATAAGGGCTGCCAGCTTTGCATAGGCTTCATCCAACCATGCAGAAAGACGCTGCTCTAGGGAAATCATGGCCTGATCCAAGGCCTTGTACATAGAGTCATCCACTGCTTGATAAAAGTCATCATCCCAGGGGACGTAGTTAAGAGGGTCCTCCTCTGGGTACTGGTCCTACTCCCCCTGCATTATGAGGTAAGTTAGGCTCCGCAAGCACACACAAGCTGCAGGCAGCAGAAATCAAGGGAACCCTCACTGGCACCAATTCAAGCTGGGAGGGGGCCGAGACAAATGTTGGTGGCGCGCAGGCACACAATGGAAGGGACTAGCCCCAGGGATGCTTCAGCCGTCACTATCACAGGGCACCACCCGGGAAAGCACCCCACCGCACCACAAAAGACTGGTGCAAATTAAGACCTGGCAGGGTGTCCAGACACACAAAATACAGACCCACCAGGGCATTCTGATTAATGAAAGTGGGAAAAACCGACCCCTCAGGGTGTCTGACCGGGTGGCAGGAGGCAGGACAGGCACTCTGTGGACAGCGCGCGAAAAACGCTGTGAGAAATGCCTCACACTCGTGCTGACCACAGAGAGGAGCGCTCGCCCCCTTGCGGTGGGAGGACCATACCGCACTTTCAACTGGGCTCAAAATCTCGTCAGGAGCGCCAAAGCATCCTGCGATGACAGGAGGAATCAGTAACATAAAAATAAGCAAGCACTTAACCACTGAGAAAAAAACCCTACATTAATAACCCCCAAAACCAAGGAGAGAAGAGAAAAAAACACTTATGTTGCTGCTGAGCAGCGAAGAAAGAGGCAGAGAAAACAGCAGGAGTGCATGACGGGAGCTGGCCAGAGTGCGGACATATACACAATGCATTCTAAGAGAGACATGTGGAATTTTCGATTGAGTTTTAACTTATAACCTATTGTTTTTAAATATTTTTTTTTTTAAGAATGTATTCCCAGAAACTGACACATCATACTATTTCTATAACAATTCTGTTATATAAGTTGGAGAGAATATTTTATTGTATATATTTTCATATGCACCTTATATTTTCAATGACTCTCATGAATAGCGTGAACTTTTTTTGTTCTTTGTAGAAATAGTGAGCAAATTGTAAGAGAAATCGAAGCCAAATGGACCTGTTGGTTAAGAACTGTCTCTTTGGGTTTAAAGTAAACACAAATCATGAATTTCACCGCTTTCTATAAACCCAAACTAGTGATCCAATAGTAATGTTGTTCTAGTAGTTCCATGTGAAGGGGAATCTTAACGATTGATTTCCATTCTCCCAAATAGAAAGACTATATATAGGGATGGAATTCGTTTTTATGTTAAACTGCAATTAAACCACGGCTCAAATGTATGAAATAATGACTGATGTAGAGTGGTTCATGTGCTACAATATATAGGCGGTTTCTATTTTGCAAGAATAGTAGATGTAGCATATGGTAGCCACATTGTGTTCACTGTGTTCTCAATTATATTCCCACATATAAAAGACCTCAAAGACACTGAATACTCAATGAGATCATTGACCAACATGACTCTTTGTGGTCAAATACAGCAACAAAAACCATCACATCATTTTTACTAAGATGGCCTTCATGAATGCGATGTGAAGACAACCTGTATTTTATAGATATGATATTGATATTTCAGTACCAGACAGCAAACACGCATAAAAAAGGGGATTATGAATTCTATATAATAGGATAATCGATAAATAAGCAGATATGCCTCCCAATTATAAATTTCGAAGGATATATCGGAAAGGGTCCTTTACTTAGCCACCGATTTCTAACCAGTAGCAATATGGCCAAACCGGATGAACAATGAGTTCAGGCGAACAGATCATTTTACGCTGATTCATGAAGTGGTTTTATACCGGATGGGATCCTCCCCCATCTTCTCATATCTTCTTTTTTCTACATTTGTAATGGATATATTGTGGTTGGTCCTAATATGATTATTTGGCCCTGCAATATTAACATCATTCATCCAGCTTAATATATTGGCATAGATTATTTGATTACATTATCCAACATGGTGGCCATTATGGCTATACGGATATGGTTCTGGTATGTATACTACATGGGTGTTTGGCAAACTGATCAAGTTTGGCAGACATGGAATTTAGGATATTGTATCAGAGTGCATATATTTACTGTGACTATCCCCAACCATTTTTATTTGACGTGGTGTGACTGGTTGCTGAGTTGCACTCACCAAGATGACGACCATCGGTGCAGTGCATATGTAATTTGTGTTTGAGTACTGCATGTGAGTTCTGAACGGGCCTCAAACGTTAGCGGAATTTGTGTTTGATTCTTGGCACTTTTGTTATGTGCCCATTCCTAATGCAATTATTTCCAACTCTGTATTACTATTGGTGTGACAATGGTGTTCTATTGCGACTAATCTGATGGACTGGTCATGTAATTGCACCTACTAAAATGGCGGCCATTTGTGCCATGGAAACATATTAGCTTGCTCATGCACTACACAGGTATTTGTAATTTGCTGAGCTTAGAGTGCAGATGGAATCAGAGTATGGTTTTCCTGAATCTGGCGTGTCATGTAACTTGCAGCTTTCCATGCATTTGGTAAGAGTTGCTGGATTTTATACAGGTTTTTGGATGCTTATGAACATAGTCATAGCATTATTTAAGATGGGTACTGTCACATGGGTTCTTGTGGAAGGCACACATGGTAGGAGTGGGAACTTTACGAGTTTTGCTTGAGTTTCTTATTTGGCAACTGACGGCTTGAGCAATTCATTGTGAACCGAGGTTTCCTGATATGACAAACATGTTGTGGCTCCATGCTTACTTTTGGAGTGTTGTCATGTTTATTTGGTAGCAATGTGGGAGCGGTCTGAGATGCCGATATACATACCGTGATGTGCCAAGAGGGGCGGGACAAGGGTTTGGTATCAATAGATGGCATGGTGAATGATGATGTCATCTACACTAAAAGAAATATATGGCCCTTTCACGGTACTAAGCAGCAATTTGTTGGAGAGAGAAAAAAGATCACAGAGGGTTGTGTTTTTTAGGGCACAACAGAATGTGTGCTATTTTTAAACTGGTGAAGGTGGATGAGTTGTCTCACTCAAGAGTAGAATATGTTGAAGGACAATTTTTTCACATTTCCGTGTAGGGAATACATGGGGCAATATTGGGGTTTCTTTTTACGGAGATTAGACACGAGGGCACCCACTGGGTTCCCATCAAGCTGCACAGCCACAACCATTACTGAATGAATCCAATAAATCGAGTTTCTTTTTCCATCTTCCTTTTTTTTGCATTTTACTCCATTATTTTTCTCCTTTTATATTCTCATTTTCATCAATTCATTTTACTCATTCCCAGTTTATACGATGTTGTCATAAAAACACAGGAGAATTACACGTTGCCACATGTCACGATTTTATTAAAATCACCCAATGCATTTCGGGGTATTCCCTTTGTCAGGGGTATCTAAAACATAAATATTAATGGAAAACCATCAGTATGGTAATTACATTTCTTATTCTTTAGATAAGCTCAACGCACCAAATTAGCTTTAAATAAAATAAACTGTGGAACGTTATATGCGAAGACTGCATACATTCATGCCTCAAATGTTATTGTTATTTAAACATCCATCAATTCAAACAACAACCTTATTCATCATCCTAACTCTTCCAGTGCTTGCTTTACTCCCAACCACGTGTCCTATAGTTGCAATGTACCGGTTAAACCCAGATTCATTCATGAAACCACTATTTATTACAACCATCATAGTCTGCGCGCTTACCGTGACATGCGATCATCTAGCTTTATCATAACCCATCAAAGTTCGAGCTCAATTAATTTCAGCCACGTTAGTCTGTTACATCACGTTTGATTCTCAATCGTGTGCCTCCGCACATCCTTTCATTCTCACTAAGGGCTGCCTCAACCTTTTTGAACCTACTCTATGGTTTATCAACCCTTCCGCTTCCCCCAGGTATTGTTTCACGTGTCATAGTGCTAAAGCTAAACCATGCAACGGATTTTATTTGTAGCTCTCTGGGCCTGACTCTCACTCCTTAGTTTACGAGTACTGCATTTCCCAGAATGCCTCATGTATGATTAAACTCAAAATCTTTCTCTCCCTCCCGCTCAAATGGATGGATGTTTCACTCATACTGACACTATTGTGGAGAAACCAGTGGGTGCCCTCGTCTAATGTTCATTATTGCAGCGCAATGGGACGGAGCGCGGTGCAAGCGAGCACGCCCTTACAGTTTTGAGACAGTTGAATATTGTGCAAATTTGAATGAACAAGGTGTGCATCTCTCCACTCTTGTTGTACTTTTGGAAGAAAGATTTGTCCGTCCGACACAGAGAGATTGCACCCAGAATTATAGTGAAGTTAAGAATAGTGTAATTTTACCGAGAAAATTGAGACAGAAGCAACATGTGAATTATGAAGGACATAGGAGTTATGTTTCCGGGCTTGCACGACATTCAGCTTAAATGGAAAAACAACATGCATATATTTTGGAAATGGACACGTCATAATCATGTGTTAAAGTAGACTGCTGCATGAACGAGTTAGTGCTGTTGCACATAGTGGGCGGTTTTTGTCTGCACAATAGTGTCAGTATGAGTGAAACATCCATCCATTTGAGCGGGAAGGAGAGAAAGATTTTGAGTTTAATCATACATGAGGCATTCTGGGAAATGCAGTACTCGTAAACTAAGGAGTGAGAGTCAGGCCCAGGGAGCTACAAATAAAATCCGTTGCATGGTTTAGCTTTAGCACTATGACACGTGAAACAATACCTGGGGGAAGCGGAAGGGTTGATAAACCATAGAGTAGGTTCAAAAAGGTTGAGGCAGCCCTTAGTGAGAATGAAAGGATGTGCGGAGGCACACGATTGAGAATCAAACGTGATGTAACAGACTAACGTGGCTGAAATTAATTGAGCTCGAACTTTGATGGGTTGTGATAAAGCTAGATGATCGCATGTCACGGTAAGCGCGCAGACTATGATGGTTGTAATAAATAGTGGTTTCATGAATGAATCTGGGTTTAACCGGTACATTGCAACTATAGGACACGTGGTTGGGAGTAAAGCAAGCACTGGAAGAGTTGGGATGATGAATAAGGTTGTTGTTTGAATTGATGGATGTTTAAATAACAACATTTGAGGCATGAATATATGCAGTCTTCGCATATACGTTCCATAGTTTAATTTATTTCAAGCTAATTTGGTGCGTTGAGCTTATCTAAAGAATAAGAAATGTAATTACCATACTGATGGTTTTCCATTAATATTTATGTTTTAGTTACCCCTGACAAAGGGAATACCCCGAAATGCATTGGGTGATTTTAATAAAATCGTGACATGTGGCAACGTGTAATTCTCCTGTGTTTTTATGACAACATCGTATAAACTGGTTATGAGTAAAATGAATTGATGAAAACGAGAATATAAAAGGAGAAAAATAATGGAGTAAAATGCACAAAAAAAAATGGAAGATGAAAAAGAAACTCGATTTATTGGATTCATTCAGTAATGGTTGTGGCTGTGCAGCTTGATGGGAACCGAGTGGGTGCCCTCGTGTCTAATGTTCATTATTGCAGCGCAATGGGACGGAGCGCGGTGCAAGCGAGCACGCCCTTACAGTTTTGAGACAGTTGAATATTGTGCAAATTTGAATGAACAAGGTGTGCATCTCTCCACTCTTGTTGTCTTGTTACGGAGAACCACATTGGGAAGGTCATCTCTGACTCCATAATATGAACACGCCACATGTAAATTTCTGTAATTGGAAAGTTAATCGCAGGGAGCCATGTCAGAAATGTGATTGCTTCTCTCTGTCTGTAACTTTGACAGATCTTGATGCCAACATGGGCTTTGAATATACATATTGGTTAATCAACGTTTTGTCCAGACCTGAGGGAATATGACACTACAATAAGATTTACTTTATTCTATTACTGATTTTAAAAGAATCAATGATGGTATTTTGGTCAGGAGGAGAACAGATCATTTACAATTTTCCAACTATATATTTTTTGTCTTTCAGTACTAGGAATTGAGCCAAATGAGTCGTATGGTTCAAATCAAATATATGCATGAGCTCTGCTTGGGGACTTAACCTGTCATTTGGACATAGGTTTTCTTTGGAGGAGAACAAATAAAGTTCATGCTATTCATTAGAGTCAACAAAAGAATAAGGTACATATAAAAATATATACAATAAAATATTCTCTCCAACTTAGATGAGACAAATTCTTTTTTTAAAAAAAGAACCTAAAAATAATATGATGTGTCAATTTATGGGAATGCATTCTTTAAAAAAATATATCTAAAACAATAAGGTTATGAGGTAAAGCTTAATCAAGTATTATACATGTCTCTCTTATAATGCATTGTGTATGTGGGTAAATTTGGAATGGCATCTGATCAGTAAGAAATAATTTATAGAGAATCCCCTCGCAAATAAGAAATTTGCTCTGTAAAAAAGTATGAACATGACAAATGAGATAGCAATTTGCGAATTGGCGTCACATGTTATGTTATGTTAGTAGTTTGTATAGCACCTCGTTACTCCAATTTGGAGTGTCCCCGTACTGAATTCCAATTGACAAAACTGATAACGGACATTCCTTCTTTGTTAATGGGTGAGGCCCTTTCTAAAAAGCCAAGGGGCATATTATCAAGACAGGCGATAACATTTATCGCCGTTTTAGCGGCAGAAAACGGCTGCTAAAACGGCGATAATAGGCTTGATAATATGCTCTATGGAAATCCAATTGAAGCCCATGTTAGATGCGAAGGACATCCAACATGGGCTTCAATTGGAATTCGGCGATAATTTTATCGCCTGTCTTGATAATATGCCCCCAAGTTTTTAAGTGCTTCCGAAAAAGAACTTCAGACGCCTCTAATCTGAGATGGAGTGGCAGTTGGTTTGATTGCTTAGCTGCCAGGAACCTAAAAGAGGTGCCACCAAGACGTGTTCTGCAAAATTTAGTAACTCTCGGCAGGCATGTTCCAGTTGATCTGAAGCACCGGGTAGGAAGATAATGTTGAATCAGTGGAAGGGGATTCCCAGGGCATTTTCCTTTGAGGTTTCTGTGAACAAAGCACATGGCTTTGAAAGAAATCCTCTCTTCAATGGGAAGCTAGTGGAGTTTTGCCAGAGCTAACATTTGGGAATATTCAGCAGCAGATGAGCTGCCCCCTTTTGTACCCTCTAGAGCATTTGAAGACTCCTCTTAGAGACCCCCAGATAGAGAACATTACCGTAATCCATCCATGATACCACGGGAGTCGGACTATCATTCTTTTTGCAGAGTCAGGAATAAGCCCCAGAATCTTCTGGCTCATTTTCATGGTACCAAGGCAAGTAACTACAAGAGTGGAGATTTGAACTGCAAAAGATAGGGTGGAATCGAAACGACTTCTAGGTTTTTCACCTTAGAGATGGGGATAGGCAGAGGGCCTAACTTATTTGGCCACCATAGCGCAGACCAAATGGACGGTTGTTTCCCTACCACCAAGATGTCTGTTTTGCTAGCATTAAGACTCAGGCAATTGTCCTTCATACAGTTGGCCAGGTCTACCAGACAGAGTTTGAAATAGTCTGCCGCTTGGTTGTTGTTCTGAGCCAGTCTTATGATCACCTGGGTATCATCAGCATAGGATACTGTTTGAACATCATGATCCTCAATAAGTTCGGCCAGCAGTTGCATGCATAAGTTAAACAGGGTTGGTCTCAGGGCAAAGCTCTGAGGCACTACCTGCTGCAGCAACCGAATCTTGGAGGTATACGGCTGTTGGATGACCTGAAAGGTGCAGCCCTGCAGAAAGTCCGCTAGCCAGCACAGTGCCCCCCACTCCTGAATTCTTTAGCCTTTCTAGTAGTGGTCAATGGGAAACAGTATAAATAGCTGCACTTAGGTCAAGCATGACTAGTGCAGCCATTTTGCCTTCATCCACCGCATGGCAGAGAGATTCAATTCTGAAGCAAATAGGATGGCTGATTCTGTACTGAACAGTGGTCTGAACCCATATTGCGACTCATGAAGAGGTGCTTTTTCACAAAATTCATCAGAGATATAGGTCCTAAGTTCCCAGGTACTAAAGGACCTAAAGTTGGTTTCTTCAAGAGTGGAATAACCGTAGCGTGCCTCCACTCCTGAGGAACCTGCCCAGAAACATAGGATAGGTTGAGCAAATCAGTGAGTACAGGGACAATAGCTTCGCTGCCTCGGTCTAGCAGGGCTGGGGACGCGGGGTCTAAAGGAGATCCAGAAATTACTTTAGACATCAGGCTATTAATCTCGGCCTCAGAGATGATTTTTTAATTTGAAACATTAAAAACGGGGCAGGCATAGTTATCAGGGCAGATGTAGCAAACTGAATATTCCTAGCACTCTCAGGAAAGGAAGTATAGATAGTGTTTATTTTACCAAGAAAGGAGAGTGTGATCTGATCTCAGAGGGCAGTGGTGGGTGGAATTGACAGCCATCAGTTCCAAAGATGTCAGAGATTTGATTATCTGAAAAAAGTTCCTTCGAGGAATTTTTGGACTGCTCGATTTTTTTGAGCATAGAAATTTGTGTGCCTTAGATCACTGTGATATTCCCTCAGGGCAGCTAAGTAAGTATTTTTTTGAGATATACTAATTACACTACACTAATTTAGTATTAGAGCGACCTAAGTTTTTTTCCAGAGTGCAAAAACCGGATGAGGAAATAGCATCTTATGTTGCCACTTTGAGAGGTTTAGCATTATCGTGTCATTTTGAACAGTTAACAGATTCCCTTATTAGGGTTCAAATTGTACGCTGCACCAACGACGGGAGGATCAAGGAAACACTATTAACAAAAGATCCCAATTTAGAGGAAACAATTAAAATTGCTAAAGAGATGGAGCATACTGTGATATGGTTAAAGGAGATAGATAGTGCCAGTTGTGAAACAAAAGTTGCGATGTAGCTGAGATAGAGGCTTTTCAACCAGCAAGAGTTTTGATAAGAGTGCTGTTACTAAAAAACAGACTGACGGAAACAAAAAGGGGGAATTGGAATCGAGGCAGAGAAAAACTAACTGGAGAGAAATAAAGTGTTTCAGGTGTGGTGCTCCGGGGCATCTCGCTTCTAGTACAGTGTGTGCGTATAGAAGTGTGCTGTGCAGGAAGTGTGGCAGGAGAGGACATCTTGCCAGAATGTGTAAGACTATAATGGAGAACGGAGATACACAAAGACTCCAGTTGGTAGATCAAGAAGTAAATGACATTTGTGACAATGTTCAAGAAATAATTTTAACTGTAGAAGAGGAGCAGGAGGTACCCTGTGGGAGTGGCAGGATTGAAGTTAAGCCATCAGGAGAAAAATTAGAGAGCACAGACAAACTAGAAAAAACACACTGTGATAACTTCCTTGATGGACATTCTACAAAAATACTAGTGGATTCTGGAAGTTTGTTCACTTTCATTTCCAGAGAAACCTTTAAGAATATTGGTGACTCCTCACTATGTAAGTCTGATATAAAAGCTGTGGGGTAGGGTGGGAGGAAAATAGAAATGTTGGGGTTGAAGTGGACAACAATCAGTTTTAAAAACAGATGTTTTCGAAAGAGTATACATAACTGATTATGGATCAGATCTTCTTGGTTGGCGTCATCAATGTGTTCTGGAAATAATTATCAACCCTTGCGCTACAGAACCCATAATGTTGACTGAACAGAACATGGTAGAAGAAATTTCTCTGGAAGGCCATGAAGCCCTGATGAAGAAACTTCCTAAGGTGTTTTCAGATGAGTTAGGTGTTCTAAAGGGGTTTTCTCATAAAATTGTTTTAAAACAAGGTGCAAAGCAGGTAGTATACAGGGTGAGAAATGTACCTAACATGATGAAACAACTTTTGAAGGAAGAACTTGACAGATTACTAGAACAACAAATCATCGAGCCAATTGAAGCTTCGGAATGGTTGGCTCCTATTGTGGTGGCACCTAAGGGTGATGGAAAGATATGGTTGTGTATTGACTTGCACGATTTAAGCAAGTGCATATGGGTTGATAGGCAACCGTTACCAAATATCTCTGAAATGCTAACCATGGAGGGTAAGGGAGTTGTGTTCAGTGTTCTGGACATGGCGTCCACTTATCACCAAGTTAATCTGCACACTGAATTAAGGGTGGGCGTAGTTCGCGAAGTAGCGCTACGCGAAGTGCACTTCGCACTACGCGAACTTCACGTAGCACTACGCGAGCTGCGTAGTAGCATGTTCGCACTGTGCAAGATGCGTCTTCAATGATTGCACAGTGCGGACAAGCATCCGGCACTGTGCAAGCATTGAAAACGGCATCTTGCACAGTGCAAGCTGTAGTTTTCTGCTGCTCGAGTAGATTATTACTCAAGCGGCAGGTTTCTCAACGCGAACAGGTAGTTTCTCATTGAGAGCGGTCGCGAGCATGCGCAACCACTCACAATGAGAAACCTGACCTCCTCGCGTTGAGAATCTCGCCGGGATGTCATTTTGCTTGCTCGCGGTAGCGAACATGACGTTCAGGACCGCGAACAAGCAAAAAATGACCGCTGCACTACGCTACGCTGCACTAAGCATGTTCGCACTGTGCTACGTGCAGCTCGCGTAGTGCGAAGTTGCGAAAACTTCGCAAACTCCGCGAGCGTAGCGTAGTGCTTCGCCCAGGGTTACACTGAATCACGTTATCTAACTTCTTTTGTTACTCCACTCCGTTGGGGGCTTTTCGGTATAAAAGGATGCCCTTCGGACTAGCACCAGCCTCGGTTATTTTTCAGAGGGTGATGAAGCACATTTTTGGGGACCTAGATCATGTCTTATGCTTCCAGGACGATGTGCTCATTGTGGGAAATAGTAACCACGAGTCTGATAAATTGTGTAGAGAGAATAGTGCCAAATTAGGAAAGAGGAAGTTACGTATTTAGGTCACACTATTAATGCTAAGGGTGTTAGTCCTAAAAAAAAGTAATGTGGCAGCTGTGGAGAATGCACGCAGACCTGAATCCAAGGAGTTAAATTCGTTCTTGGGCTTAGCAGACTACTGCTCTAAATATGTAAAGAATTTTACGGAAATTGTTGAACCTTTGAGGTGTTTGATGAAAAAGGGAACTGAGTATGACTGGACAGCAGAGTGTGAGTGTTCTTTTACCAGGATAAAAGAGTGTATATTTTGCACTCTGACCTAAGGTCATTGTGATGTGACACAGAAAACCTACATTACCACCGATGCTAGCAACTTTGGGATCGGTGCTGTTCTTACCCAAGTTCATGATGGAGTTGAAAACGTGATTAGGTGTGCATCTAGGAGGTTACAGGGGGCTGAAACAGAGTATTCTGTGATTGAGAGAGAGGCTTTAGCCTGCTTTTGGGGAATTAACCATTTCAGGTTCTATGTGTGGGGCATTACTTTTAGACTAAGAACTGACCACAAACCCATGACTTACATTTTCAAAGGTCGGCGTGGTTTGGAAGGGAATGTTACGCCTCTCATTACTCGGTGGTTAGTAAGTGTGTTGGAATACGACTTTGAAATTGAATTCCTGAAAGGCAGCAACAATGTAGTTGCTGATTATTTATCCAGGATGTCTGTGGAGATGAAGGAAATTGTTTCTGAGATTGTCCCCAGTGAGGAGTTGTTGATTGAGGGGGAACTAGCCATTGTTGGATATGCTTGAGTTCTTCAAAGTCAAGGATGAGTTGAGCATCATTGGTGGTAAGTTGAAAAGGAGAAGTCAGTTTGTTCCTCCCATGGGTATACGACCTCGGATTCTTGATATTGTATTTGCCGCCACAGTGTACACACTCCTACTCCTTGAGTTGTTTCAGCGCCAGGATGCCTGCCAGGCGATAGTGCGCTTTATAAGCTCCATAAAATAAAATAAAATAAATAAATATTATTCATGAGGGTCGTCTTGGACGTAGTGCCATGAAGAGGAGAGTAAGGGAAACGTTTTGGTGGCCGGGAATCGATCACAATGTAGAGGAAAGAGTGAAGAATTGCGTGGCGTGTGCCAACAGCCATAAAACCAAAGTAATTAGACAGCCACCATTAGAAATGTCAAGTTTTCCTAGCAAGCCTTGGGAGAAAGTAGCCATTGATTTTCTGGGACCCGTGGGTAAGTTGGGAACTGCAAACAAGTTTATTTTAGTGTTAGTGGACTACCATTCCAAGACTGTGCCAGAGGTGAACACATCTGTGGTATTGATTTAATGGAAGAAGCTTTTATGGATGAGGGTTTATCAAAGACTATTGTGTCTGACAATGGGGTGCAATTTATGTCCAAGGAAATTGTGACTTATTTGTCTGGGTTAGGAATTTCCCATGAGAGGGTGACTATTTTCCGTCCACAAGCCAGTGGTTTAGTAGAACAAGTGAATCGTTTAGTTATGGAGAATGTACAGTTGTCTTTGGCTAAACAGTTGTCATGGAAAAAGGAGTTGAGAAGAATGATGTGGTCACATAGGACAACTCCTCATTCTGTAACTGGAGTTTTGCCATTCGTTTCCCTTGAAGAGAGGTTGCCAACTACTAAGGAGTGTCCGGTATGGTTAAAGAGTGAAGTGGAAGTTGTGGTGGACCGTGAAGAAATAAGGAAAAGAGTATTGAAATCGCATGGAAGGAATGTTTTGTACTATAATAACAGAAAGGGTGTGAAAAGATCTAGTTTTGTGCCTGGAGATTGGGTTGTTGTGAGAAGAAAGGGCTTTGTTCAGAAGGGAGAAAGCAAGTATTCCAATCCTTGTAAAGTGAAGGAAGTCAAGCGAAATGTAGTAATTTTGGAGCATGGCACTACGAGGAGTGTGGGTGATGTTTGTAAAGTCATGAGGTAACAATGTGACCTCTGTGTCGCGGCATGATCACGTCCTGAATGTGTTAGTGTGTTCAGTCCATAATGATTTCTGATGGTTGTGTTTCCAGGAGTTCTCTAAAGTTTTTAAAGTCTTGTTACAATATTGTACAGTTCTTTCAAGAATTTTATTTTACTAATGTGAATTTTCCTCCTTAAAGTAATGTAAGGGGGGAAGATGTGTGGAGATATGCTAAGCTGACATTATAGAATGTCATAATGTCAGACTAGGTAGAGAATGTTGGAGATGAACTGGAGAAGCTGTCGAGCTAGGAGCTCGGCAGGGATATCCTGAACAATAAAGCACTTTAAAGAATATATGCTGTCCTTCAGTCTTTACATAGTTTTATGGTGGTCTTCATAATCTTTACGCCATAAGCATTCCAGACACTTACATGATTTCTTCTTTGCCAGCAATCCCTCTATAAACCATGCAGCTGATGCTTTGGAGTGCATGCTGGTGATAGCTTTCATAGAAACTAGAGCATCTAGGGCCCGATTAATCAACCCCATTATTTGCCTATTAGCAATATGAGGACAAGAATTAAGTACTGGGGTTTAGGGCTGCCATGAAGGCTTTTGATGTGATAAGGGACCATTTGCGAGCACTCCATTTATGAGGTTGTGCTGCTGGCAGGGGAGGTTCATAGACACCAAAAGGGACCATTTAATGATCCGACCAGGCCAGCGAAATTGGTGACCCTGTCGATATTAAGTAAACATTTGTATAAATAGGGTCCAAAATATGACCGTCTAGATGTATGTGCGTCAGTACCAGTTGATTATGCAAGATCCTTCACCAAGCCTTTGGATAAGGGACAATTGTCATTGCCAAAGTGAATGTTAAGGTCTCCTACTATCAACAAATTTGTCATAGCTCACAGCATAATCATACGTAATGTCTATTAGTGATTTCACAAAGTTGGCAGCAGGGCCAGGAGGGTGATATATTAAAAAGCCTCTTATAGTGCAATGGTTCATAAGGGCTAAGCCGAAAAAAGGCTGACTCCGAGTTAGAAATGTTTCACTTCAACAATCGGCATCACAAATTTCATTTGAAAATTACTGCCAAGCCTCCACCCTTTTCAATGGGCGATCAAGTCTTAGAATAGCATAATTTGGGAGGACCACATCCAGAATGTCTGGGGTGGAGGAGGCAGAGAGCCACGTTTCAACTAGAAAGATCGCAACAGGTTGCTACGATGTAATTAAATCCACTATCTTGTGGTTGAGCAGCAAGCGGCAGTTAAGTAGCGTGCATTGATTGACATTTGGACTAGCCCAATGGGTCTTACCTTGAGGACCCTTCATGACAAATTCCACAATGAAAAAGTTGCAGCTGCTGCATCCCAGAGGTCTTAACAATACAGCAAGAGAATGGGAGCAAGCTTCCTTCCTAGGGCAGCTTAACCCCAACAGTTCCCTTTGAGAGCATCATGTTGACTCTGAGGTCAAGTAGGAAGGGGTTCTGGCCCCTGGTGCTGCCTAGGCATGGATGGGCACAGACAGGCTTGCCTTTGGCACCAGTGGTGCATCTGCTGGCATAATAATATAGCCAACCTCCGAAAGGGCATGGCTATGTTCCGTCAAACTCAGTGGACAACACAAAGCAGGAACTCGAGTCCCAGCGCTCCTCTTTAGTTAGGGTAGCTCCCCTCCCAGATTGAAGTACTGGGAAAAGGAAACTGTACAAAACGGGCACAGCGTGGCACTAATGAACAACTTAAAAAATACAAATAAGCACTAGATATCTCAAATGGATTTTTTCTGCCAAAATATAGCACCTGAAAGCATGACCACATTTAGCATGCTCGGTGCTCAAAAACAGTTCTGTCAATTACCTCAAGGGTATAAGAACAGCTCAGGGTTGTTTTCAGCGCGGGTTAGAGAACTTTTACAAGATTTTGATGCCCAGACTATTTCAATGACATATATTTAATGGATGATGACCTTTCCACTCACTTGACAAGAATGGATCACATTGTTTTGGGATTCAATCACATGGGCTACAAATTTAATTTTAAGAAATCAAAAATTGCCTAGATCAGTGTCCAGTGTCCTTTTTTTGGGATACGAGTTCTCAAGTGAAGGTAAAAGCCTTGCAACACATTTTCAAGAGAAATGTTTGGTTCTACAACCACCTAACACATTAAAGTATCTCCAGTCAATATTGAGTATGTTAAATTTTGGCAGGACCATACATTCCAGATTACGCAAAACCATTGTACAACTAGATCTGTCCAGGCTTTTCAAGTACACAGAGGACAACTGAACACACACAAATTCTACGTTCAGTACAAGCTGACATGTTAGCTGCAAATCATTTACACACGTGTTAACACCACAAACCTGGTGATCTGTATAATTGTGGGTGCCTCAGGCACTGTGTCGATTACATAAATATCCCATCAATATACAAAAGCAGAAATGCATTTTGTACCGACTGAAAAGATTCTGATGGCAGTACAGACTGCTGTGGTAAGAGAAAGGGGAAGCGCATTATTTTCATGATTGTTACAAAGGTCACCGTTCATAACCCGAAGACTTTACATCCTAGAAGGATGCAATTGGCCAGCTGTCTTACAGCAACAGATGTAGATTACATATTTTACTCTACAATACAGACACAAGCATGCCTGCAGTATGAAAACAAATATACTCTGCTTAATAAAGTCATGCCTCTAGATCAGGATAATTACATCATCTATACTGATGGTTCAGCACAGCCTGCCATTGGGACAAAACACAAATACTCTTGCCGCAGTCAAGGGTAGAATGGAGTACTGAGAATTCTGTCCTCATAAGACCTACCCATGTTTACTTGATGACTGCACAGTGCAGCTGGCTCAGCTAAAAGCTCTAATTCTGGCACTTGAGAATACGGATTCCGGATTCCCCACATTCATTGTGTGTGATTCATATTATTGTGTCCAGTCTTACAACGAGTACTTACACTATTGGAGCCAGAATGGATCCTCCCCCTACCATCCTGTGGTAAACTCTGTAGTGGAAAGGAAAAAACAGGACTTAAAGCAGTCTTTAACAGCTAAGGTATTAGGTTCAGGTCACCGTGGTTTTAAAAAAAGTTGTTTTTGTTTTTATAGTTGGCCAACAAATACAATATACATCTATCTTCCCTCACACACCTAGAGGTTCGGATAGATCAGAAAGGGGCAATACAGTACATGCAGTGTCTTCATACATTGTAAATATCATGCTGTATGTGTTGTGAGTCCAGCATAGCATATGACATCCTAGTGTCCATACGGCCATTCGAGGGCGGTCAGGCAGTCATGCCGGGAACAGCTCATTCTGCATTACTAGAGTCCATGGAGCTTTCATGAAAAGAAAAGATAGAGGAAAAAAAGAACATCAAAGAGCAGAAAGAGAGGGGCGAAGGTATGGAGGGAGGGAGAGGGGGGTTCCCTCTGGCAATTGATTGTGAGGCGATCAGCAGTGCTCTCGCACCGTGTGGGGGCATTCGTCTTGCGCCTGCTTAGCCTGTAAACATGGGGGCTTGTGCCAGGTCCAGCGGCTGATCAGCGAGGAAGCTCTGCAGCGGTTCTCAAATATTTTAGGGTGCGCCTACGTGGGCATTGGTTCCCAAAACCCCGATAGCTGATTATGGAAATAAGCCACGTCCCTAAGCCAGTCAGCCACCCGGGGTTTCTGCCTGTGACCCCAGCACATCGCCAATCTGTTTTTAGCAAGTAGTAGAAGCATAGCTGTCGGCTTCTGATTTTAAGATGGTACATTGCGCACATAACTCAGTAAAGCAACCAGCAGGATCATTCACATCTGTATCCCATCACTTCCTCCAATGGATAAAATGTTCCCCCCCCAGTAGCACCTTACCCCAGGGCACTCCAACGCCAAGTGCAAGAAGGTGGCGCCTAATGCCTTCAACGCATACACCATGTGTCATCACTCAAATCTGCCTTATGTAACCAAACAGGGGTCCTATAAAGTCTATGAATGAATTTTAAGTGAATCAATCGCAATCTGGAATTGGGCGACAGCTCCCTGGCCTGTGTGCAGCAGTATTCCCACACTCCCTCGTCAAAGGGAGCTCCCAGGCATTCCACCCGTCTACTCTGTGCCGGTGGGGTGCTTATCGGAGACTCACACTGCATACCGGAGTCTAGGCGAGTAATGAGTTTTCGGGGTGACCGGTTGGTTAGAAAGTCCTCAAGTATTCTTAATGTTGGTGGTGCGATCTGGAATGAGTCATAAGCTGTGTGCAATGCAGATCTAAGCTAAAAATATGTCCATGCAGATATAAGCTAAAAATATGTCAGTCTGTCCATCATCCCAGTGTGTTCATCCCCAAGTGCCTCATCCAGGCTTATAAACATGCCATCAGGAAATGCACTACATAGCGTATATAGCTGTAACTTCCGCAGTCGTTGACAGACTCCTGCTTCAGCCATAAAGGGGAATGCTCGGTGCTGAATGAATATCACGGAGGGTGAAAACATAATGTCTAGCGGTATCCTACGTCATAGCTCCTGCCATGCCCAGACTGTACAGCCTACCGGATTGATTCTGGGCCGAGGGCGGTATTGTGGCCGAAACAGTGCCATATGCAGTGGAACCGGATCCACCTGTTGTTCGTAACGTCAGAGAGGTCACCAAACCTAGTGATTTTGCGGATGAGTGAGTCATCCGCATACAGTGACACGAGGATCACCCGTGGTGTGAAATTGAGGCTGTGATGATGTTGCCGTAATCTGGCTGCAACTGACTCTATAGCCATGGCGAATAGCAGAGGTGACAATGGGCAGCCCTGCAGTGTGCCATGCCCCACTCTGTTAGGAGGTGAGATTTCTCCATTTATCTGCACTCTCTCTTTCGGGGAAGTGTACAGAAGCGCATCTTTTTTTTAGAAAGAACAGGCTCAAGCTGATACGGGCGGGAAGTTTAAAAAGAGAAGGCCACTACAAGGTGTCAAATTCCTTAGTGGCATCCAGAAATATGGAACCCGCTGGGAGAGAGGGGTCGATCTCTTGCATAGTGTCATAAAGGGTTCAGAGATTATCGAACGTGCTCCTGACGGGAACAAAGCCACATTGGTCGGGTCTGAGCACCGTGGGGAGCAGGAGGAGCAACCCGGAAGCAAGCAATTTGGCTAGTATTTTATTATCAAGACTGATCATGGACAGTGGCCTATAAGAGTCGCACCGCAGGAGATCTTTGTCCAGCTTTAGAAAAGTTACGATCAATGCTTCCCGGTAAGAGGGGGAGAAATCCCTGTTCCGGTGCCTCTTCATACATGTTAAGAAGATGAGGCACATGGAGCTGCGCAAACTCCATGTAGCGTGTGAACGTGAGTTTGTCCAAACCAGGAGCCTTGTACCCGGGCATTGCTCGGATCACTCCTATCACCTCTTCCTCGGAAAATTGCTCATCCAGGTACTTACGGTGGCTATTGCTGAGCCAGACCAATCCGACCGAGTCAAAGAAAGAGATCAGATCGGGTGTGCCTCAGTCTGGCATGCGGCGTTCAGTGAGGTATAAAAGGCCATAATTTCTGTTAGTACCGCCTTCTGCCCTATGGCTGTGGCATCCTCACCCATCTGCAACCCACTGATATAATCATTTGCCCCTTGCTTTTTGAGAAGTCAAGCTAGGGTGTTTCCGGCCCGATCTCCAGTGCCATACTGGCGGGCACAGGCTTCCTTACCTAAATACAGTGTCTCTCTATGTGCTGCTTTTTGGAATTCGGCCATCTTGACCCTGATTCGACTGAGGATTGCTAACTGGTTGGAGGCAAAGTACTCAGATTCATGTTCCCACATCTCCCTTTCTAAGCGCCGGAGGTCGTCCCGAAACAGCTTGGAGGACCCCTGCCAGCTTGGCAATACACTTGCCACTGATAATGGTCTTGAAGGCCTCCCATAGTGTGGACAGAGATTCTACTGAACCTATTTTGATCTCAAATTAACAGTGATTGTGGGCCTAATCTCTTCCCGAAAGACCTGGTCTCGGAGAGCCCCAGCAGGGAGCCTCCACATGAATGCTCTGGTAGGAGCGTCAGGCAACGCAAATTCCAATAGGGTAGGCATGTGATCCGAGAGAGATCTAGTGAGATGAGCCCTATTACATACCCAAGTGTCCACGTTGAATGGCGTTAACCAGTAATCGAATCTAGACCACGTGGATCCAGCGGTCAATACACGGGTACCTTCCCTGCTGTGGGGATGTTGGCAATGCCAGACATTGCCCAAGTCATGATCCTCCATGAGTACCTGTAGCCAACACCCCATCATGCTCACCCACTACAGCCACCCAACCAGATCCGAGGCCAGAGAGGGGGGAAGGGATGGGGCGGAGCAGACAACCAAAGCAACCAGTGTCAACACCCATCATGCCCACCCACTACGGCTGGACGAGTAGTACAGAAAGGGACAGCCTTGCTTGCCATCAGGCCCTCCTGTGCAGTTCTCTGCGTGATTGATTAGCAAAGGCAGATGTAGCTGAGAGAGGGGCAAGGCGTTTTTCCCTGCCAGGCCTTGCCGAACCACGGAAGTCTCCTACCATTCCGCCTGATGCCAGGCAGCTGGATTTTAGTTCTTGTTCCTGAGAGTGTCATCATTTACCCTTCCTTTGTCTTATTGGGGCCTCTGGATTGGCAGGCCGGAGGCCCCGGACAAACTTGGCAGCCAAATTAGGGTCAGTAAAGAACAAAGTTTTGCCAGAGTAGAAAATGCTGAGCTTCGCAGAGTACAGAAGAGAATACTTAATGTCCTTTTATTGCAGCAGTCGCTTTACTGTCCAACACCCTTCTGGCCATTTGGACGGCTATAGTAAAGTCCGAGAAAGAAGAGATCACGTTTGCCTGGTATCTGCTTTCTTGCAGGTCTCTGGCTTTATAAAGCACTAAGTCGCGATCCCTGTAATTAAGGAGTCTGGCAATTATTGGTCTTGCCAGGGCTCCCGGAAGAGGCCTCGGGCCGAGCAACCTGTGTGCAAGTTCAACTAAGCAGACCTTTTACAGGACATCGACCAAATCATGATCCTCCATGAGGACCCTTAGCTATTCTGACGCCCTCGGATGGGGTCTACAGGATCTACCAGATCGGTCCTTTTCCGGATCGAAAGCTACATTAAAACCCCCTTCCAAGAGTGTCGCACCCGGGCCAAGGGACTCTGCCAGTCGCCAAACCTCGGCGAAGGAAGAAGGATCATCTGTGTTGGGGCCATACACCGATATGAGCCTGACCGGGTGGCTGCCAAGCACCCCAGCTGCCACAACATAGAGCCCCTGAGGATCGCATATCACAGCTCTCGTGTGCCATGGGAGCCCCTTCCTCAAAATTATGGCTGTGCCTCTGGCGTAGTTTTCCCCAATCCATCCCGCTCTTGTAGAAAACCCAAATCCACCCCATGGCGGTTAAGGTATGCCGCTATCAGTTGCATCTACCTGCTGTCATTCAATCTGCGCACATTCCACGTTAGTGCTATTAGAGTTGTTACATTCATAGTGTTCACACCCCTGCATGCATCTTCGAAGGTCGGAGCGTGTGGGTATTGGGTCAGCTTCCGTAGTGTGCGGATCCAAGGTCAGAGAGGGGAGAGGAGGGATGGAACAGAAAACCAAAGCAACCAGTGTGAACACCCAACACCCATTCAGCCCACCCACTACAGTCACCCAACAAAGCTGAGAGCCATTTCCCCTACCCCAAATGGTCACAAAATGGCCAACTGTGTAGCAAACAGTGAGACTCATCCCAGACGGTAGCTCCAGGAGCTCAGCATACCCCAGCGATTTTGGTGCTGGGCAGCTAGACGAGTAGTACAGTAAGGGACAGCCTCTCTTGTCCATCAGGCTCTCCTGTGCAGTTCTCTGCATGATCAATTAGCACAGGCAGATGTAGCCGAGAAAGGGGCAAGGCGTTTTTCTCTGTGGGCCTTGCCAGACCCCGGAAGTCTCCTACCATTCCGCCTGATGCCATACAGCTGAATTTTAGTCATTGTCGCTGCAAGGGTCATCCGTTACCCGTTCCTTGTCTTTGGGAGACGTGGGCTTGGCAGGCCGGAGGCCCCAGACAAACTTGGCAGCCAAACAGTTCCTCGAGAAGTAATCATAGGTATAAAAAGAAATAAGATAATTTACAAGTGGTTTACTTTTTTGCTTTATAAGTGATCCTGGTTCTCCTTGCAGAGGAGATCCAGAGAACATGAAACCAGCCGACACGTGTTTCGTCAAATCGGGTAGTTACCGTGACTCTTCAGGGCTGAATAAGTGATATAGGGGACGATATCGGCGGACCGTTGATAATTCCAACACGGTCCTGGTCGGGTGAAAATAGAAGAAGCAAAATGCGGCCGAAGAGATGTTGGGATCTCAAATATGGGTACAAAAGACGGGCAGGTATGGCCGTCAATATAAGTCCCCACGTGGCACAAGCTGCGGCCAACGTGGAGTGCTGGAGGAGCCAATCTGTTTACCGGATACAAATCAAAGATAAAGCAAAATTCATAAAAATAACCAATTTCCGGATAAGCTGCATATTGTTGCTATCTAGACAAACAAAACCAATTCTCTAAAGGTGTGACCCTGCGCATTATTAGACAGGGGGTTCAAAAGTTGCCTTTGTGGTTTGTCTCAGGCAGAGCAGATTTTGTGCACCAAGCTCCCTGATTTAGGTCTGGGTTTTGACTGTACAGATGTCAAACAAACCTGTTGCTTACAATCTAAACAGAGCAGGTTTGGATCCATCCCTTCGAACCACTGTCTTTCTTCAACTAACCTGTTTCAATCATTGGGCTGGAACTTTGTCAATCAAGTCTTGGCTAAGCCCAGTAGGGTAGTCATCTCTCACTTAATGTTATTTGCTGTATGGGTGCCTGCTTACATCTCCACTCAAGTGCTTGCAATGAACTGTGTGAATGATTACTGTTCAACTATAGCACTCCCTGTCCAGTCTTTTTGGCTAACTCCCACGTGTCTTGCTCTAATGTGGTAACACAGTTTGCTTTAGGATGTTAGTATATTAAACCAAAAATCTATTGGCTTTGCCAATGCCTGTTTTAGCTTGCTTCCTAATACAACAACCCTGGCCTCCTTTAGGTTAACCTCTACTTTGTTGGTATGGTTGTCTGCATTTAAAGCATCCAGTGCCCTTTGCAGCCCAATCAGCGTTCTATTCCACAGGCCAGTATCATTCGCATGCAAGAGCAATTATAAATGCAAGGCACTCCATTTAGGCAGATTAGATTTAGCATCCAGCAAAGCCTCCCCATGTCTGCAGTATAAAAGGCAAAGCTATTCGGTTCCTCAAATGCACCCTTGCTTTAAACCCCAGAGATTTATTTGAAGTGTGAGGAAACAAGCCAAGGTTAACTTTCACTCGTGGAATTTTTTGGCAGAAGAGGACCAAATTATGTGGCAGGGTTTGCTAGATTATGCAGCAAAAAAGACTAATTCTGTGGTGTAATGCGGTATATTTGCTGATAGCATTGCTTCTTTAATTTTTATAATGTTTGCACTTGTTAACACTGCATGCACATAGTTTCCACCTCATAAGTACCAGCAAAAAGCAAAGGGTATCATCCAACCTTCATGAAGGGTCTTCCATTGTGCTGCAAAACACGTCGCTGTGTTTTAGTAACCATTTATCCATTTGAGTTAAAAAGTTTTTCTGTTAAAATCTGCAGATTATAAAGCAGGGGATGGATTATGTAGCACATGTGGCAAATATATAATTATGCAGAAAATGCGGCAAATGCAAATTCACAATTTTCTAGTGATCCTGCTCTTATTCTACTCTAGAAGCCCTCTAAAGTGCAAATGAGCAAAGGTGGACTACTCCATAGTGGACGCTTCCTCCAGAGCTTTGAAGACAGCCCTGAAAGCCAACATGAAAGAGGTGGTCCAATGTGAGAACAACACATTGTGTTAAATAAATAGAAACATAATGATATCGACTATTGTGCACTGATGACAGAAACCTGGACCCAAGCATGGAACCAGATACTGATTTTTGCAGCAAAGCTGTAATAGCAAATAGCACAAACCAAAGGTACCCAGGGCCATATTATCAAGAAAGGGCGATACATTATCGCCGCTTTTATCTGCAGGAAACTGCCACTAAGGCAGCAATAATGGGCTTGATAATATGTCCTTGTGAATTCCCATAGCAGCCCAGGTTCTGGTGTTAACCTGGGCTGCTATGGGAATTCACAAGGGCAAATTATCAAGCCCATTTTCGCCGCTTTACTATTATTATTATTATTAAATCGGTTTTGTACAGCGCGCAGTTACCCTGGAGCATCCCGGCGCTTTGCCAACAGAGAAAATCAGAAGTAGCAAAGACGGAGCAGGTTAGCAGAAGAGGAGAGTTTTGAGTTGTTTACGAAAGCGCAGAAGACCGGGTTCGGCGCGAAGACCTAAAGGGAGGGCATTCCAGATGGTAGCAACATTAACGGAAAATCTCCTTCCTCCTGATCGGGCCTTTTTCACCCTAGGGACAACAATCAGATGTAGCTGGTCTGAACGTAGGGTTCTACTGGCTTTGTAGGGGATCACCATCTTTTGAAGGACGGGGGGGCCTTTGCCTTGCAAGATTTTATGTGCCAGGCAAAGGGATTTAAATTTAATTCTTTCCCGTATTGGCAGCCAGTGTAACGCCCTCAGTGCTGGTTTTGCCGAACGGGACATCGGGATGTTGTAAAGCATTCGTGCTGCCGCATTCTGAACTTGTTGGAGTCTGTTCAGAGTGCTCTCAGGGGCACCGAGGTAGATCGCATTACTAAAGTCTAATCTAGACATGATCAGGCCCTGGATTAAGAGTTTCCCGGATGAAAACGGAATGAGGGGTAGTATCTTACGTACCGATCGGAGGAGACCAAAACAAACACCCGCTAATTTGGAGGCCTGAGTTCTGAGAGAGAGATCTTGCTCCAACCAAATGCCCAGGCTCTTGATCTCAGCCTTTGGATCATGAAGAGAACCTAGGCAACTGGGCCAGGCCAGGCAGGGGAGAGAGGTGTTTTTTGGTCCCATAAGCATAATCTCCGTTTTGGACCCATTCAGTTTAAGTGCTGAGTCCCCCATCCAGGCATGGACCTTTGAGAGGCAGGCGTGAAGTATCTGGGGGTTTTCTGTGGATTGGGAGAGGGCGAACACCAGTTGGGTGTCGTTGGCATAGCTCACAATCTTGATGTTGAATGGAGCAACCACTTCCTCCAAGGGAGCCATATACACGTTAAATAGTGTAGGGCTCAGGGAGGAGCCCTGAGGCACGCCACAATGGAGGTGAGTGGATGCCGATCGTTCGCCCCCTTCCCAGACCTGGAAAGATCTTTCGCTGAGAAATGACCTAAGCCAATTCAGCGCAGTCCCCCTCACTCCGGCATCCGACAGTCTCTGGAGTAACACTCGATGGTTAACAGTGTCGAACGCTGCACTCAGGTCCAGGAGGATCACTGCCACTGATCCCCCTGAGTCCAAAATGCAGCCTGCCTCCTCCATGACTGCCAGCAAGGCGGTATCAGTGCCTTGACCCGGGCGAAAACCTGTTTGAGAGCTTCTTAAGACGCCATTGGACTCAACGAAATTAGATAACTGAGAGTTAACCAATTTTTCCGCAATTTTGCTAAGTCCTGGGAGGAGCGAGATAGGCCTGTAATTGGCCATATCTAGGGGGTCTAGGGAAGGTTTTTTTAAGAGGGCTTTCACTATTGCGCTCTTCCAATTAGGTGGAACCGTCCCCGTCCCTAATGAGGCGTTGATAACTTCGGTAATGGGCTCCACGATGGACGGGGCAACCTGTTTGAAGATCCTCATGGGGGCAACATCCCGGGGAGATCCACTCTAGATTGAACATAGGACTTTAAGGACTTTGTCCTTAGAGACTGGCCCAAAGGAATCCAAGGTTGTCTGAGGACGGCCTTCCTCCTCCAATAGCTTAGGTGCTATCTTGGGCTGGGGTAGAGAAATGAGATTTTTTTCAATTTTTGTGTGGAAGTATTCTGCCAGATTGTTACATTTTGCTTCCAAGTTCTCGGTGGGGGCAGAAGGTGTAGGAACCTTCAGAAGTTCTTTGACCACCAAGAAAGTTTCTCTTGAGGAGTTGGAGGCATTACTAATTTTTTCCTCGAAAAACTGAGTTTTAGCCAGCCGGATGGAGATCTTATAGCTCCTCATTGCCGTTCGGTATTCCATCTTACTAGCTGCCTCCCAGTTTTTCCTCCAGGCACGCTCTAATTTTTTGCACGCCCTCCGCATAACCCTCAGCTCAGGTGTGTACCAGGGAGCGGTAAGTAGTCTTTTCCCTTTTATTCCTGTCGATCTAATAGGAAGGACGGCGTCTAAGGTGTTCGACATCCACCTACAGAAATCTGATTCAGCAGCGACAGGATCTTGTGACAGTTGTGGTCGTGAGGCTTCCAGACTACAAGTGAAGTCTTCCACTGATAGCCTGGCACAAGGTCTGTCAGGAGTACCAAAACTAGAGAGGGGGGTGCTCTCAAACTTAGTTTCCCATGTGAAAGGGATCAAGAAGTGATCCGTCCATGGCAGAGGGATAGGGGGGGAAGCTTTCAGAATGGGAATATTGGCAAAGATGGGGTCTAACAAATGGCCTTTGTTATGAGTGGGCTCCAGGTTTATAAGGTCCATCCCATAGGTTTTAAGATCATGTACGAGGGCAGACGCCAGCCGTTCTTCCTGGTCGTCAAAATGGAGATTAAGGTCTCCCAAGGCAATGAAGTTTGTGGCAGAGGCAGCACAGACCATTACCGTTTCTGTAAGTGAACTGGTGAAATTACCATTAATTCCTGGGGGGCGATAGACTAGCAGCCCTGACATGGCGACAGTAGGTGAGATTTGGAAGGAGAACTTGCAGCTCTCACAATCTTCCACCTCGCCTTTCTGAATTCTGCAGGTAAGTGAGTTTTTATACATAATGGCGACGCCTCCTCCTCGACCCAACGGTCTATCCTGTGAAAGAATAAAAAGACCAGGAGGAAGGGCGTTAACCATATCTGCATCTGAGCCCAGCGTCAGCCATGTTTCTGTTAGAAACAGGATGTCTAACTCCTGTTCCAGAATGAGGAGATTCACCTCAAGCGAATGCCTAGGGAGGGATCTGCGATTCAAGAGACCGAGCCGTAGTGTATGTTTTCCAACTGTCTGATTAGGGGGGTGACATAAAGCACAATAAGTGAAAGGTAGAGGGTCCGTCTTACACAGGGTACAATATGAAAGTGGCAGGGAGCGCAAACGGAGTAATGCATCTCTAGAATAAGTGCAGTGGGTACCTGGTGAAATCGGCAGAGTGGCTGGCCTTAGGCTCGTCTGGGCGCGGACGGGCGCAGACGGGCATGACTCTGGCACGACTCGGACACAGGTCCGGCCCGTCCGCTGAGCGCGTCCGCTGCGCGGAGTCATGGCCGTTCTTTATGACCGCTGCTAGAGCGCATCACTCACGCACCCCCACCCAATATGGCCGCCAAAGTTAGAGACAACCAGCCCTCGGCGTCTACACTCGGCCGAGAGCTGACCGGGGGCAGAGGGGGGGGGGGGGGAGAGGTACAGAAGCGATATGACCAACTGAGAGTCTCTACACGCCTTTTAAATCTAGCGTGATAGGATCCAACAATGCGCAAAACTAAAATAAAAGCAGTTTTAAAATGATTCAATAAAGTGCTAAAAGCGCTAAAAGCGCACTGTGCAAAGGAAAGTACAGAGACCTCCCGGCTTCCGCCTCAGGAGGGAAATGAGCAGCTGTTTGGCAAACACTCCCAGGGCCCTTTATGACCGCTGCTAGAGCGCGTCACTCACGCACCCCCACCCAATATGGCCGCCAAAGTTAGAGACAACCAGCCCTCAGCGTCTACACTCGGCCGAGAGCTGACTGGGGGCAGAGGGAGGGGGGAGAGGTACAGAAGCGATATGACCAACTGAGAGTCTCTACACGCCTTTAAATCAAGCGTGATAGGAACCAACAATGCGCAAAACTAAAATAAAATCAAAGCAGTTTTAAAATTATTCAATAAAGTGCTAAAAGCGCACTGTGCAAAGGAAAGTACAGAGACCTCCCGGCTTCCGCCTCAGGAGGGAAATGAGCAGCAGTTTCCTGGCGATAAAAGCTGCTATAATGTATCACCCTTTCTTGATAATATGGCCCACAGTGCTTTGAGCCATGGCTTCTGGTACTCGGCATGGCACTTAATTGTCAACACCAGCACTTATGACAGGCTGGCCCATGGTGGGCTGCCCTCTCATTCAGAGATGAGCACAACAACAGTTGTTTATGAATTCGATATGCAATAAAAATGACCAATTCCATAACATCCAAGCCATTCTTATAGCTTTGGGGGCCTGGAATAGTCTGAATTGTCAGCAGACCTGTTGGTTAGTAGTGGTGTTGCTATTGTCATTGGCAGTGCTGGCAGGGGCAATGGGTGGTGCAAGCTGCAGTGTACTCTGACAAGAGCATAGGTACTTTTAAGCACTGAAGATAACTAAGGATTCTCCTTTTTGCAAATGGTCTCCTGGAATTCATCACGTTTAAAATGTATCCGGTTATAATGTTTTTGTACAACTGGAGATGGTCACCATAACTGAATCAAAGATAATGCTGTTTTCTGCATTCAAAAGATTGTAGAAAGCTCCACTCATACTGTGATATTGTGCCCATTTCAAAGGAAACGCAGGAACAAATGCTTGATCACTGCACTTAAAATGTCACTCGGCCTTGAGATCTGTCGAGTGTACAAATGGCCTATTAAGGAGCAAAACAATTAAGATGTTTTTAATATAAATCTCTTTATATGAAGCATCCCGAGGAAAAGAAGCAAATTCTATAAAACAAGCTGTGATGAAGCGAAAGTTGTTTTATTACTATGCAAACAATACACGAAGAGGAAAATAATTAACTTTTAACAAATGCAGTTTGTGTTTAGCCGAAATGTTCCCTGCAGGAACAGAATTTCAGTGCAATAAACGTAGATTAATTGTTTCATTAATATGCTGAATTCTGATTAAATGTTCTGCATGGGCACAGTTTTGTGACTTACTGAGTGATGAAATAAAGCACACTTACTTCTTGTTGTAAGCATAGTGAGATATGGAGAGTGCTTTGATAGACTCCTCCGGGGGAGAGGAAGATAGTGTAAGTAGGACTGTTACAAGGATTTCGATTCCGATCAATAACAAATTTTTTAAATTATGTACCAGGCAGATTTACAAGCCCCTTGCGCCTCATTTACGCCGCCATTGCGTCACTTTTGTGACACAGCGGCAGCGCAAATCCTGCTCCTTGGTGCGGGGGTACTTACAACGAGACGCATCTGGGAGATGCGTCCCGTTGTAAAGCCCTGCGCCACATGTAGGCGTTCCTGTGCAGGGGGGGGGGGACGTTCCGGCGCAGGAACGCCTCCTAAAAGTGGCTGAGTCAAATCTACAAGATTTCACTCAGTCACTTTTAGGCTCATGCTGCATCAAAACCCTGCGCCTGCTTGAAGCAGGCGTAAGGATTGACGCAGCCTTAACTAGATAGGGCCCCAGAGCATTGCTGGAGCTGCGTCGCGCTTGCGATGCAACTCCAGCAATGCGTCACTTTTACGGCACAGATGCGTCACGCATCTGTGCAGTTTTTGCACTATGGGGGGCTGCATTGTAAATGCGGCACATCCATGATGGCGGAGCTGTGGCGCACAATAACTAGCGCATCCCTGCTGATTTGCAGGGATGCGCCAGTTATTGTAAATATGCCCCGTAGTGTTTGTATAGCATAAGAAGGACGAGTGCCAGAGAGCTTCACCTATAAGAGGAAAAGTCATTTTACAGGTCGGTAGTGTAAACATAGCAACAGACAAGAAGAGAAGCAGGTAGTGAGAAGGGATATTTTCGAATGTGAGAGATTAATGGAAAACATGGTGGTGAAAACCTTTGTTTGGAGGGAGTTACTTCTTCGAGGGAGTTACTTTCCCCCCCAGGAAGATGTGTTCTTTAGCAGTCATGACCATTAAGGGAGTAGCCCCAGTGATCAATTTCACATTAGTGACGTAGCGTGTATAGGGGGACTTACCTTTTCTAATGGAGGAAGAAGCCAAACATGGCTGCCAAAGGCAGCGGTGTGAGAAAGAGCAGGGGATTGGCATGTGGAAGAGAAGAGGGGTGCTCTGAAAATGTGGTCATTTACAGGGAAGGCCTACACAGAAGATCGTTATTACCCCATCCAGAAGACTCACCTTCCATGCATCTACAAAAAAATGGACTGCTCCACTCACTTGACCAGCACCCTATGGAGATGACACTCAAAGGCCTGTACAGGAGAGGCAAACCCTATCATATCAGAGGCTGGTGCTCGTGGGCCCCACGTGGCGCAACAAGAAGCGTAAGACACACACTGATGCCCGAGAGTGCTCAGCTCCCTTTTATTAATCCATCAACATCATACCTGAGCATCACAGTACGTGCTCACGTCTCATGTTGTGTCGGGTGGTACCCTTCATCTCTTACAAACATATATAACAAACAAACATGAATTTAGGAAAGGGTCATTTTAACTATATTCAAAGACTCTTTCCTTTAGTGATTGTTTTTGGGTTCTGTTGAAGGCCATACCATGTTTTACTGCTGTAAGATTTAGGTGGCTCCAGGAAGTTGCTTTCCACTTCTTTGACTCTTCTCCAAAGGACATCATGGTTCCCAGTTGTTGCACGCTCCTCCATGTCCCGCTTACCACTCTCCTGTCTTGGGACATTTCTGCCCTCTCGCTCTGTGCGATCTCCATAAACATTGATATATTCCTAGTCACAATCTCATATCTCCCTTTCTTATCGAACACTGTCCAAGGTATTTTGTTTATAGGGCAACTTATTATCCTTGTGTCAATCTCTTACATACACTTTGTCTTTGCTATCACTGGAGGCTTTGCCATTGCTCATTTTTATTTTATTTTGGCTGTTCTCATAATTATGATCTTGATGATGCCACTGAGGAGCAGTGAGTATCCTATCTCAATAGGGTCTCTTAAACAGCACTGTTGCTCTGTGGAGTGGTTCTGTATGGTAGCAAAAAGGGATTTGGGGCCATATGTATCAAACTCTGATTTTGCGATTCTCAAATTGGGATCTTTTGCGAATCGCTATTTGAGAATCCCAAACGCTATGTATGTAGAATTTGCAAATAAGTTTGTGAATCCTACATATTCCTTAATTGCGAATTGCGATTAACAATTGCGTTTCTCATATTAACATGACTAGAGAATCTGGATTTCATTAAAGACATGGAGGCTGACATTATGCATTATTCCTTTAATGCAGTCCAAGCAGCCGCTTACATCACAATATTAAAAGGTTCCAGAATAGAACAATAGCAACACATGACCGACATGAGCCATCAGCAATCTGCCTCTTTTAAATGTGGAGGAAAATAAGTCCATGAAACTTGAAGCATCAAAAAGATCTTCTGATGAGCAGGATGAAGGAGAAGGAAGAACGAAGGTAAAACCACCAAAGGCCAGACGACACACAGTTAAGGAGCGTTACCTGAAAAGAGAAAGAAGTAAATATCTCTTGAATGTAAAAAATAGTGTCAAGCTTATCAAGCTAAAAGGAACAAGAGAGGGGTGGCGTTTTCAGCAACTTGTTGCAGCAGATGGCCGGGCTTGGCTCCGCTGTGGTGACTCCGGCCGGGATTGGCTCCGCCGAACGCTAACCTTCCCTGTGGTTTTCCTGGCCGGGCTTGGCTCCGCCGACCCTTGACCATCGCTGTGGTGCTCCTGGCCGGGCTTGGCTCCGCCGGGGGCCGTGGACTTCAAAATCCCAGCAGCCTCATCGCAGTAAAGACGCCGCAATCGTCATCAGGTAGCGCCTGGAGGCGCGTAAAGGTCCCCTCGCCTCCTCGTCCCGTGGGACGCGCGAGGGAGAAGCCCGGGACAAGGGCGGGGCCGTCTGTGGCCGTCAGGGGCCAAAAGAGGCCGGGCCGGGCCACGGACTTTGGTTTTTGGTCCTCAGTTATTGTCACTGGACCTGGACTAACTGTAAGACATATTTTTTTTACTTTATTCATGTTTTAAATATCTAGTTCTTTTGTTTTATTATTCTAGGCCCATATCTGTTTTTATCGACACATGGCCTCATAAATCCTGATTGATTAAGCGCTATTACCGTTGTTTGAGTCACTGTCATTAACCCGTTCCAGTGCCCTAAACTCCTGAATAGAGCATTACAACATGTCTAAGCCCAAGATAGCGAAGTTGGTTACTGATAATGACACTAGGACTCTAGATAATTACCTAGTAAAGGTTGTCAGTAAAATAAATAAAGATAGGCGGCTATCATTAAATAAGACCAATTTAGAGGAGCTAGGGCTGCCAGCGCCAATTTGTTCTTTACCTGATCCAGATATTAGTGTTAGTGGAGACAATTCTAACGTGAGTGCCATCTGTAATGCTCCCACCATAACGATAATAGAAGATCAGGAGACCCCAGATGCCCCCACCCTCACACTGAGCCCAACATCATCTCTAGTACAATCACCGGTACCTTCGCCGATCCATTCGCCGGTCCGGAGATTGGTGCGGACATGCAGGAAGGTTACCGCCAAGAAAACGGTGGGGCGCAAACCCAATAAGACAGGTATTCCTCCTAGCACTTCGCATAATGGATCAAGTAGTCTAAAACCTACTAATGGCGATGTGATCAATATTTCACATCCTGCCTTTCAAGAGCTTTTGGCCTCTATTCTTGAGACATCTTGGTTAGACCATTAGTGGCTAAATTGGAGCTGGTTTCTAAAGAGGTAGCTAGGCTAGGGGGACTTCTGGAATCTCACATGGCAAGCTCTATTCCTGGCCCTTTTATTTTTACTGGAAATACGGCAGCTGGGGCAACTGCCACTGTACCAGAGGCTAGGCCTGGGGATTCCACCGACACCAGGGTCTCGGGGTCAGTAAACACAGTACAGAATCCCATTGTGAACCCTCTGGGGTACGCACCAGCCACTCGTTTAAATAAAACTACAACCAGCTCTACAATCTCGGGGAGAACCCCAATAGCTCAATCACAGGCCCAAGTGCCATTACAGCCTGCTAGATTACAAACCACCAGTCGGAAGAATGTAGACAGAGGAGAAAAGGGTGGAGTTAGTAGGCCAAGAAGGAACAACACAGTATATTTACCACCTGAGTGCGTTCCTTATACAGTGGTTTTAACAAACGTCCCAGAGGTAGACTCTTGTCTGTCTGATCCTAGGCTTGAAACACACACAGCCCTAAAAAATAAATCACTTGCTTGGCTAAATAGGAATTGTGGGTTCCCTCTTGCTTTTTCCAATGATATAATATCTACCCGTAGAGCAAGTTGGATTGGTGTTATATATTAATGATTGCTTGTTTCTCTCCGTTCTCTCGTGCTTGCAAGCACGAGAGATCTTCAATGTTGTTCTAGAATTCTATGTTCAGCCTTGAGGATTCCTGGAACGTCACTTTGGACGTTGGTTTCCTCAAGACTGGACGGCTCTGGTTGTGGGTGTTTTACTGAGTACTTAAATCTGGAATAAACTCAGAATTGAACCTATGCAAGTCTCTATGACCATTTCATAACATATTTGGCGACGATCGGGATTTCCTCGCACCCACCGCCAGCCAAGACTCACCAGACAACTCGACCACTGTTCGTCTTCAACTGAACCCGCCTCCAGTCCAGCCCTACCACAGGTCGTATATCTTTGGACACTTCCTCGTCCATCACCTGGCTCCCGGCGCGGATTTCCTTCTTTTCTGGCATTTTTCCGGCGCTGCTTGTCTTTGTCAGTTACTGCCTCGCGCTTTGTCACGCGCGCAACGCTTCAACTTCCTGCGCGCGCTGCTTCACGCGCACTACGCATTCACCGCCAGACAAGCCCACCGCCTCTAGAAAATCACGCTGTCTGTCACCCTAACAACGACGCCGGCGGCCATTTTCAGCGACCTTTGCCCAACATTCAGTGTTAAACACAGTTTACCGCTGTCAATTTCATTAGCAACTACAGCGATAGGCACGCTTCATTGCCTACCAATTTTAATTGACTTCATCATTTTATCAAAGTCAATTACAACACAGCGATAGGCACGCTTCACAGCCTACCATCCTATTGACTTCATCATTTTATCAAAGTCAATTACAACACAGCGATAGGCACGCTTCACAGCCTACCATCCTCACTGACATTGCTTTATTACAAGTTATCTAATAACTACAGCGATAGGCACGCTTTACCGCCTACCATGTTCGTTTGACATTTCATTGTCATTACAAGTTTTCAAGTAAATATAGCTATAGACACACTTTACTGCCTATCATATTTATTTCATTTTATTACTTTTCACTTTGAACCTTTTCATTTATCATATTAATAGACATTACTTATTGTCTTTCGCAAACAATTCACCATGGCTTCTTCTCAACAATTTCAAACACCAGCTCCTTTCCTACAAACTCCTGGAAAACCTACTCTTGCTTGGCGCAATTGGTTCAAAGTTTTGAGAACTATTTAGTGGCCATTGATGCTACCAAATATGATCCTCCTCGCAAAGTCGCTATTCTTTATGGATGTTTGGGAGTTGCTGCTCAACAAGTTTTTGAAAACTTACCCCATATTTCTGCTCCCACTGGTGAAGCAGGTGACGGCTGGAATGCTTATGAAGAAGCCATTGCTCGTCTCAATAAACAATACGACGATGAACCTAGTATTGTTTTAGAACGTCATAATTTTTTCAAACGTAAACAAAGTGTTGACGAAAGTGTAGAAGACTATATCGCTCAACTCAGAATCTTAGCTTCCACCTGCGAATTTGGTGCTAGTACAGATATCTACATCAGAGATCAATTTATCTTGGCTTGTTACTCGAAGAAAGTCCAAGAGCGTTTGTTAAGCTGCAAAAATCCTCCTTTATCCGAGACAATTGATATCGCAAAAGGGATTGAACGTGCAACTTATTCATCTAAAATTCTACAAGAAAGTCTATCTCAACCCTCCGTTCATTTAGTTGATCAAGCTTCTGGTTTCACTTCCATTGACCTTGTCAACAATTCCTCAAGACAACCAAACAAGAAACCACTCATTTGCTACAGATGCAGATCCAGGAATCATCTTGGCAATTCTCCTACGTGTCCTGCTTCTGGAAAAAAATGCTCATCCTGCAAGAAGATTGGACATTTTCCCTCTGTTTGCAGAGGTCGCAAAAGATTCACCAGAGTCAATAATATTGAGTTTCAGGAAAATGTAGAGTCTTGTTCTACCAGACTCAATGATGTTATGTTATCCATTGAATGTGATTCTATTGAGTTTACTAAAATTAAGAGTCCCTTGTGTGAATTGTTGATCGGCACAATTACAATCCAGGTCAAAGCTGATTCTGGGTCTCCTATCACCATTTTATCCGACCTTACGTTTTATGCTAATTGGAGTCATGTTGTTCTTTCAGAATCAGACGTCAATCCCAAGGCCTTTGGCGAAAAGGACATCGATATGTTAGGTTTCTTTTATTCTGACATTGCTTGCCTAGGCAGATACACATTTACTAAAGTGTATGTCGCCCTTAAGGGCAGGGATATTGTTGGTTGCTTCGATTTAGCCAGAATGGGTTTGATTCTCAAACCTGGATCTGATCAACCCATCGCCCTAGGCGACATTCCTGATGACTATTATACTAGTCATGATTCTGGGACCTTCAATATTTCAGATCTTTCTTTTCCCATAGTCAAAATGGACACCTTATTAAGTTCTTTTCCGAACTTATTTAAAAATAAGGTTGGCACAGTACTTGGTTTTAAACATGAAATTCGACTTAAACCCAATGCTCAGCCGGTTGTTCACCAAGTTCGTCCTCTTCCCTTGAGTGCTAGGGATGAACTTAAGACTATCCTTAAAAGTCTTTGCAACGAAGGGATCATTGCCCCCTGTGACTCCTCTGAATGGGTGTCTCCCATCGTTTTAGTTCGCAAAAAGTCCGGAGAGGTAAGATTGTGTGCTGATTTACGCTCACTAAATAACAATATCATAGTGGATTGCCACCCCCTTCCCAAAATCCATGACCTTTTGGCTAATTTGGGTGAGGCTAAATTTTTCTCCCTCCTTGACCTCAGGTCTGCTTATCACCAGATTCCCTTGTCCCCCTCATCTCAAGAGTTAACAACGTTCATCACGCCCTTTGGTGCCTACAAGTACCTCAGACTCCCTTTTGGTTTAGCTTCGGCAGCCAGTATTTTCCAGAAACTAATGGACAATCTGTTTCAAGACATCCCTGGTGTGCAGGCATACCAAGATGACATCTTGGTCTATGCCAACGACTCCTTACAACATAATCACACTCTTAATACTGTCTTACAAGTTTTAGAAAAAGCTGGCATGACTGTTAGACACGACAAGTGTAAGTTTGGTGTTCAAGAGTTAGATTACTTGGGCCACTCTCTTTCTCCTAATGGCATTAAACCCAAGTTCTCTTTAATCAAAGCCATTCGAGATGCCAAACCCCCCAAGGATCGTGATGCACTTCGCTCCTTCCTGGGCTTATCTGAATACTACGCCAGGTTTGTTCATGGCTATGCTCAGATTGTTGAACCTTTAAGAGCACTCTTGAAAAAAAGTGTTAAATTCGTTTGGTCTCAAGACTTGCAGAAAGTTTTTGACCAAGTTTAGAAGATCATCGAAGATTCACCTGCCTTAAATCCTTTTTGTGATGGTTCCAAGTGTTTTATTACCGTAGATGCCAGTCTTACTGGTTTGGGTGCCGTTTTAGGACAATGGGTCGAAGGCAAAGAACACACAGTTGCCTTTGCCTCCAGAACTCTACTTCCGGCCGAAACCAGGTACAGTACAATTGAAAGAGAAGCTCTGGCTTGTGTTTGGGCAATTCAGAAGTTCAAATCTTACATTTGGGGTCGGGAGTTCGAGATTTACACAGATCACAAACCCCTTATGCATATGTTGTCTGACAGTACCTCCAATAGAGCTTCTGCCAGACTTGTTCGTCTTCTCTCCAAACTCCATGAGTTTCATTTTGTCATCAAACACATTCCCGGGGGTAAGAATTTCAGGGCCGATTGCCTTTCAAGAATGTCTTTAACTGATGATTCAACTGTTAACAATGATATTGAGTGTGTTGTTGCCACAGTTGATGCAGTTGCTGAATGTCAACCCATTTCTGTAACACAATGGAATATGGCTTATAAGAATGATCTTGTTCTTTCCAAGGTTAAAGATTTCATTGTCAAAAAATGGCCCGAAACTAGAACCCTTTCCCCTGAACTAAGAGGTTTTGCAAATGTTGCAGACGAACTCTCCTTAGTTAATGATATGGTCATGCACAATGATTTATTTGTTCCTCCTCAGTCTGTTCGTGGTCATATCATTCGTTCTGCTCATCAGGGTCACCTTGGTATTGTTAAAACCTGTCAACGCATCAAACAATTCTACTGGTGGCCTTCCATGGACTCTCACATTAGGAAAATGATTGAAAATTGCACACAGTGCATTCTCTCTGATAAGCACTGGAAAACTCTTTCTACACCTTTATGTCCCGTTCCTTTACCAGCTGGTCCATGGGACAAAGTAGCTTTGGACTTTTCTGGTCCATATGATGTTTTACCTTCTGAACACAAGTTTCTTATCCTTCTTGTTGATTATTACTCCAAATTGCTGTATTATTCTTTTTGCAATTCTGCTTCTACTGACAATGCCATTAGATTTTTGCAGTCTATTTTTGATGTTGAAGGCTTTCCCAAGTTCATCGTTACTGATAATGGTACTCATTTTGTCTCACTAAAAATTTGCTCTTTTCTCAAGTGTCACGATATTTCTCACTTCAAGGTTGCCTTGTATTCACCATCATCGAATGGTCTGGTAGAGAGATGTAATCGCATTATCAAGGAGGGTGTTCAGACTGCTTTGTCTTCTAGGCTTGATCCTTTGGCTTTTGTTCATGACAAAGTGTGGGCCTACAATACTTCTCCACATTCCACCACTGGTGTCTCACCCTTTAGCCTGCTTCGTAAAAGAGGATGTCATTCTGCTCTCAATCCTAGCTGGTTACATAAAGATTGTGATGTGTCTAATTCTTATTGTTCTGTTCAAGATCGTGTGAGTGCTAAACAATTGTCAATGAAATCACGCTTTGATGAAGGTAAACATTCTGTTGATCAACCTTTGCAAAAAGGTGATATTGTTCTTGTCAAAAATCCCAAGAAAGTTTCTAAAGGAAGGTCAAAATTTTCTTCCCCAAATTTGGTTACATAAGTTAGTAAAACATCAGCCCTTCTTGATGACAGTGGGTGGTGGAATAAGCGAGCTCGTGTTAAGGTTTCTCCATTTCAAGCCCATGTCATCAGGGAACATGCCACTTCAGATTCCGAGCATTGTGATTGGTTTGATTATACACCCTCATCCAATCCAATTGCTGAATCTTCCTCCAATCCAGTTATTGAAATCTCAGATGCCCTGCCTTCCACCTCTTCCTTACCACCGTCCTCTGTTTCCGCAGAGTTACCCGCGTCACATGATTCGACTTCACAGGGAATCTCTGAAGTGGCAACAAAAAGGGCTTTTCGTTTAAAGCAGTTATCTTGCAGATCGAGAGACTATGTCTTAGAATAATACTGTTTTATTCGGTAATTACTCATGTTTACTTGCATGTATTTTCTTTGTTTCCCTTTGTAGTGGGGAAGATGTTATATATTAATGATTGCTTGTTTCTCTCCGTTCTCTCGTGCTTGCAAGCACGAGAGATCTTCAATGTTGTTCTAGAATTCTATGTTCAGCCTTGAGGATTCCTGGAACGTCACTTTGGACGTTGGTTTCCTCAAGACTGGACGGCTCTGGTTGTGGGTGTTTTACTGAGTACTTAAATCTGGAATAAACTCAGAATTGAACCTATGCAAGTCTCTAAGACCATTTCATAACAATTGGTAACAGAAGAAAGGGCTCGAAGGGAGACTGCATCATTATAAATTGTAAGTATCCACAACATGTGGCTACAGTTCTCCTTAGAGCAGCCTCATTACCAATGGAGGAAAATTCTGTCTGTGCTAGACCCCTGGGCTTCTTTTATAACCATCTGGACAGTGCGAAAGGCCCAACCCCGCACCAACTTAGACATCCCGTAAATGGTTATAGAAGGGAAGGGGCAGGCTGTGGCCCAAATGTTCCAAATGTTCCAAATGTGTCATTTACTTCTAACTTTCCTAATGCCCAACATAGTCCTCATACGGGGGATAGGTACTGCTATCAGTTAGCAAATAGGCAATTTGATCATACTCTACCATTACATAACCGTTATATAGCATTATCCTCTCTAGAAGATAACGACTGACCACCAACTATCACGGAGAGTATTGAACAAACATCTGTACCGCCTTTAAGAATTGCCACATGGAATGTCGCTGGGATTAAAAATAAAATGGGGAATGCTGATTGGATAAAAATTATGAAATCATTTGACATCATTGCCCTACAAGAAACTTGGGACCAACAAAACAGTTTCTCCCTTGATGGTTACAGACATTTTTGTACCCCTGCAATTGCCAGTACTGCAGGAAGAGCCAAGGGAGGACTGTTAACTCTTTTTAAACTGGATGTTAAAGGCAAACTAACGGAATGTCCTTCGGGAGATGAAAATTGCTTAATTGTTGAACTTCCAACTCGGGATAAGGCCAAGATTCTTTTTGTGAATTTTTATAATGCTAACCCAAATGAATGTACTAGTTACAATTTGGATGTATTAGATACATTTTTGTCAGTCCATAGTGCAAACGGAAATACTTTTGAACTAATGTTATTAGGGGACTTTAACATTCACCCTTGTACCGAGCCATGTATGATTCAGGAGGATGAAGGTCCGTCCCTCTCCATACCAACTCATATGGAACACACTAGGTGTGGGGAGCTCCCTGAAATCTTCCTTGCTAGATGGAAACTTTATGAGTCAAGCTGTGGGAAGGGTACAAAAAGGTCCCCTACTTTTAAGTGTAATGATGATGGCACTATCATAGATTTTATTTTCATGTCTTCTTTTTTGTTGTATAGTGTGTTAATGTATTGCACAGAGGTATCAGTATTTAGTGATCATAATCCTGTTCTACTTGTAGTGAAGCATACTAACCTCATTTCCCTGAAAACGGTGACACATAGGGGGGGAACAAATGTCGTTACTAGAGACCAAAAACGTAGGCTGAAATGGACTAGAATAATCCCTGAGACATTTCTCCCAGATGTCTTGTCTAGAGTGGAGGATGAAGTAGCCATCTGTTTAGCTAATCGAAACCTAAATAAAGAACTTATGGTGGCATTTGATAATATCTGCTCAGAAATAAACCATAGCTTAGAGAGCAAACCTGGGCAGAGGTTAGCCAAGGGTAAAAGATGGTTTAATAACCGTTGTACAAAGGCGCATGGGAATTTGCTAAAAGCGCTAAAGGCTATACCAAAAAATCGTGCCAACATAACTAACGCTAGGACCATATATAAAAAAGCCATCCACGAAAGGAAAAGGGATTTGAAAAATACAGCCTGGGACTAACTCCTGGACCCTGGTACACTCAAAAATAGTGGCATGTTCTGGGAAATTATAAACCAGCCACTATTCTCGGAGGACGAGAATACTCCCCTGGAGGCCAATATCTCGGATGAGGCCTGGATCAATCATTTTGAACAGATCTATGCTGAAAGTAGTAGTTCTGTTGTCACCATGGGTATCCCGGAAACAGACGATAGGGAGTTACAAACTGAAGAGGCCCTTGTTATTAACTTTGATGCGGCCGAGGTGGAGAGGGCAATAGACATGACCATAAAAAACAAGGCTCCGGGCCCCAATGGGGTTCCTGGAGATGTCTTTAAATATGCTCCGAAATTTTGGTCTAGAGTGTTGTGTAATGTTTTTAATGCTTTGAAACAGGATAGCTGCCCGGCCACATGGAAGAGGTCTATTATTATACCGGTCTTCAAAAAAGGTAACAGGCAAGACCCCTCCTGTTACAGACCGATCTCCCTGATCGATTCCTCAGTGAAAATATTGGGAAGGGTGATCCTTTCCAAGCTGAATGACTGGCTGGACGAAAAGGGGGTTTTATCTAACGTTCAGTATGGCTTTAGACCAAAAAGAAGTACGATAGATCAAGGACTGAATTTACACCTATTGATAGACAAGTATACTAGGGCTAAGGAGGGGTCCATGTACCTGGGGTTCATGGACCTCTCGTCTGCCTTTGATTTGGTAAACCGCACTAAATTGTGGCAAATCTTAATCAAGATTGGTCTAGATAGAGCACTTATTAATCTTTTAGCGGATCTACATACAGACCTCATAGCATCAGTTAGAGTCACCTCAGAGGGACAATGCTCGAGTCACTTTAAATCAGAAAGGGGGGTGAGGCAGGGGTGCATCTTGGCACCCCTCCTCTTTACTATCTACATTAATGGACTAGAAGCAGCCCTATTGGAGGCTACACTCGACGTCCCTCGTGTGGGAGGACTGGGAATCCCAGTCCTTCTGTACGCGGACGACGCTGTGTTGCTTTCACGGAGTGGTGTCGGACTTCAACGCCTCCTGGACTCGTTTGAAGATTTTATGGGACTATTAGACTTAAAAATAAATGTAAGGAAGTCCCAAGTTATGATAATGGGAAAGGCAAGCAAATACAAGATTTTAAAAACATTCACTTGTGGTGAGCAAGAACTATGTAGGGTAGCCACCTTTCCGTATTTAGGGATAACATTTGACGAAAGAGGAACCTGGGGCCCCCAACTAAAAAACAGAAACATATCTCTCGCTAGATCAGCCTCTGCATTACATGGTTTTGCGAGGAAACTGGGAGCTAGGCCAATAGCAGCTTTGATAAAAATTTACAAAGCTAAATGTCTTGCTGTGGCCACCTATGGGAGCCCAATCTGGGGATATTGTTCCCCCGACAATATCCAGATTACGGAGAACAAATTTTTAAGAGCTGTTCTCTCAGTTCCTCAGTCCACACCGACATACACAGTTCATAATGAACTAGGAGTGGGATACATCACGGATCAGATTAAAATGGCACCCGTCTTGACTTGGCTAAAAACTTGGCTGAATCAAGAAATTACTTTAAACCACAGTATTTTAAAAGATTGCCTGCAGCTAGACAGAGTTAACAAAATTCCCTGGTTAACCTATATAAAAAATAGTCTTGCAAAGCTGGGGCGTCCAGAGCTCTTTTCTTCCCCGGCCTCTATAACATCTAGGGATATTGGGGCGATTAAGGGTATGATGGGTGACCAGTTAAGACTGGAGAGGGAACAAATGGAACTCGTGAAACCTACGGTGAGAGCAAGCATCATTTTGTGCACACAGGCCGGCCCAGAGTTGTATTTAACAACTGTAAATAAACCCTATCACCGATTCCTTTTAACGCGTTTTCGCCTTAATTTAATCCATTTGATCCTTGGTCACTTTCCAACCTGGAGTACCCCAGATAATGCAGGGCCGTGTAGTTGTGATAATTTCTCGACTCAAAACACATTACATTTTTTAATGTTTTGTGAACACTACACGGCCGCAAGAACAAAATATCTGATCCCTATTTTAAAGGAGGCAGGGTTATTCAGGTTAAACCAGCACTTATGTTCTTACAGCTATTGCAGACCCCAAGGACTATGTTCCATGTCGCTAATTTTTTAGTGGGCGCTGTAAGGATAAAGAAGAGGTTTCTGTTAAATGATTCTACTGTCATAGCATTGCAATGAATGACTAATGGTATCAATCATTTTATAGAAAACTTCACTTAATGACTCGTCTGATGTTTTTGTTATTATGTAAGGATTGTGATGACTGATCTAAATAACCTCTTTTATGATATTTTATCTCAACTTTTTAACCATTTTTAATATAGAAAATATTTTTGTACTCATTGTGTAAATATATTGGACTGTTGATGATATATGATTTTTTACCTGTATATAATAACCATGTTAGTAAGCACATTTTTCTTTTGATGTTTTTTGTGGTGATTTATGTATTGTGCAATTGTCTTTACATGATATTAATTTATCGAAATCAAGTATTTTGACTGACTGACTGAACAAGAGATGAAACAAGTACTGTTAATAAAAAGTACAGTAATAAACTGTAACACAAACAGCATTAAATCATTGTAAGACCACCAAGGGGTGGGATGGGAGGGATAATGTCAGCCTCCGTGTCTTTAATGAAATCCAGATTCTCTAGTCATGTTAATATGAGAATCGCAATTTCATTACATGAACGGAGGCTACATTATGCATGTTGGTAGCTTTGTAAAACAACATCAGACATATGTTAAATAGGCTTGCAATAATGACGTGCAAAGGTTCTTGCATTTGACCAGTCAGCAGCTTTGAGTATGTCGTCCAACTTACCTCCAGCCATAGCACCCCTCTAAGGGAGTGAGCTTGAAATTTCTTTAAGTCAATATCTGCTAAACTCATAACAGTCTTAACCCATCTAGCAATAGAGGTTGAGGTTATGCCTTTGTGGGGTTTAACAAAGGATATAAGTAATTGGTTTACATCATGAGGGGGAAGAGCAAACATTCTGCGATCATACTCTCTCATGCAGTCCACAACGCAAAGCTTTGGACATAAATCAAAACATGGGTAAAAGATTGAATCAGACATAGTCTTTGTTCTTCTATAAATCTCAAATTTGACTCCGAAAATGTTAAAACATCTATTTGTAATCTCCAGGGCTTTGCCTTCTGCATGAGATTAGGCATAGTAGAGTAGCACGTTTAATGGAAGATCAAAGATTAGTTTGACATCCCGAAGACTTTCATATTTAGGTATAGGAGGTATTCTTAAACGAATGCTTAACATCACTCTACAAACAATGACATTTTTACCTACCATTTTACCATTGACAAGAACATGACCAGCAGAAATAGCCTATCTATAGCAATGGATAGTTCTATAGCTGAGGCCTTTATCAAATTGTTTAACAAGGAAGTTAACCATGTGAACAATAGGTGCTTCCAATGAATCCAGGTTCCTTTCCAGACACCAACATACCCAGATTATCCATATGTTGTTATATCTGTAGTGAGTGCCTGGGTCCCAAGACTCTCTGAGGAGAGTTGCAGCCGTCGCCGAAAGTCCTGAGATTTAATTGGATCTCCTGACACTCTCCAGGCAAGAAGGGTTAAACTCCTGTTCTGAATTATGGGGTGAACTCCTCTGTCTACATCTGCCTGAAGATTCTCTAGGGTAGGAATTAAGAAAGGGGGATTGCAAGCTAGTTGTAGAGTGGTGGAGAACCATGCTTGGGATGCCAAAACAGAGTTATTAGGACAAGGAAGCACTGATCCTGTCTCACTATCTGAAGAACTCTCTGAATCATGGCAAAGGTAGGGAATGCGTACACCTTGGCTCCTTTCCAAGATTGTAGTAAGGCAGTGTTTCCCAAACTGTGGTCCGTGGACCCCCAGGGGTCCGTGACACATTCCCAGGGGGTCCGCAAGCAGCAGTTTTAGAAGCACTTAAAAGTTCCTTGAATAATCTGTTGTTTTTGGGCAACAATTAAAGTGTCAAGATAACGCCAGGGATTAATGTACCTGCTGGGGAGAGATGCGTGTTTTGTTTAGTAGCAGGTTTAACTCATCTAAGATAGCTCAGAGGGTTAATATGCCTGCTGCAAAGAATGTGTACCATGCATATAAAAAAACAGCTGTTTATGTACATAGCTCAGTGGGTTACTGCTTTGTCACAGAGATTATTTTGTTATTGTGCAGTCTATCAGTTACAATCATAATCCAGCACCTTCAGCTATGACCTGCCATTAAACAGCAGCATACAAACTGCATGGTACACGTTAGTATGCTATCTTTTTTCCCCCTGCATTTCACAATTCTCATATTGCCAAAAAGGTTTGTTTGGGAAAAATTACATTGTTATAATTAAAGTAAAAACTAACCACTATGTTACATTCTGAATCAAGATTTTGTGCTTTTCCAGACCAAGCACCCTGAGAAAATGCTCACCTGTATGGATGACATCTGAATGTCCCCTTTGCATTATGTAACAAAACATTTTCTATACACTGATTTACACATGTACGATTTATTGTCACTGTATGTGTGTGATGTAAAGTGCTCTGACACCTACACTTGTATGAGAGATGCTATAAAACAAATGAAATACATGTGACAGCGGGGCTATTGAGAGAAGAGAGGCACTTTGTTGGAGGGTGATAGTGAGGATTCATAGAAGAGCGCCAAAAAGATTGCTCTATTGGTGCATAGTGAGGTTATCATTTACTATACTTTAAAAGCAAATACAATTCAATATATAATAACAAATGTATTGCAGAATGCACCATTTTTCCCCATATTTTCTTGGTGGGGGCGCCCCTCAAAGTTTGCCTTGCAGTCGCCAGGCTCACTAACTGCACTCAGGGGCCGATTAGGATGGCGGACGGATCGCCACCGCCATGCAGGCAGTGGCGATCCGCCCGACATCCGTGACCGTCTGCCACCTATTTCCCCCCCGCCATATTACAATGGCAGATGGGATCACGGCGAACGGAAACACCGTCCGTCGCTTTTACGCCCCGGTCGCCTTGCGGCCTGGGCGGAAAAGGGTTCATATGGCTGGCGGTTTCATATTAGGATGGTCTCATGCAGATGCCTTTCCGTGGCGGAAAGGCATGCGGTCTTTACTTTGGGGGACCCTGCGGGCCCCCATGGTGAAGGCGAGAGGGGGGTGGACATGGGCATTTGCATACACAAATGGGCAGGCACCGCGCGGTGCCCGCCGCTTTGTGTATGCAAAGGCATGCCTGCATTTTTAACATTGCGGCGGGCGGTGCTTTCAGCACTGCCCGCCGCAATGTTAAAAATGCATGATGCGCCCGCCAGTGTGGCGGGCATATCATAATTGTCATGGCCGGACCGCCGCTCACGTGGCGGACGGTCCCGTTTTCCACAGGGATGGCGGGCGGGCAAAGTCCATCCGCCATCCTAATCGGCCTCTTAGTACTGGGACTGGCCTGACAACATTTGCCAGGCTGCATTGGATTTCCAGTCTAGCCCTGGCAGGAGCCTCATTCTACGAATTAGAACTAAATATTGAAAAGATAGTCACCGAGATGCAGCACTAACCATTCCATTAAAAGTCTTCGATTTTGCTAATTCTTCCTATGTACAATATTAAGATCTTTAGAGATTCGAGTATTTGTTTGGTGTACACAAGTGGGTTTTCTTTTTTCAAGCTACTGTTTTAATGTTTGAAATTTAAATCGAATAAATTGTTTGGGGGTCCTCGGCTTCCAGTAGTGACTCAATAGGGGTCCTCAGGAGTCAAAAGTTTGGGAACCACTGTAGTAAGGCATTGACTGCTAGAGCACCCGGGTCGGGCATCCAGCTGAAGTTGTTCTCCAGTTGAAAGGTCAGTCTGCTCGCAAATAAGTTTATCTCTAAAGGGCCCAGATCTTGTTTAGGGTACTGAACATGGAAATATTCAGTTTCCAATTGCTGTGATCTAACAGGAATCTTGAGTTCCAATCTGCAGAGTATTCCGCTTTGAGAGCGATCTTATGTCCTAGACAGAAGAGCGATCTTATGTTCCAGACAGAACATCCAAAGTTTCTTTGCTAGATACGAGAGGTCCGCAGATTTGGAGCGCTCATGAAGGCGTAAAGCCCAGCTGTTAGTTCTAAATAATTTATGTGGTGAGATGATTCCTCTTGTGACCAGATACCACCAGTGTTCTGATTGAGAAGGTAAGTTCTCCAGCCATGAAGGCTCGCATCTGATTGTAAAACAAACTCTGGTTTTGAACCAAAGATTGCTTTTCCGTTCCAAGCGTCTAAGTTCTCGAGCCACCAGGCTAGTTCCGATTTGGCTTCTTGATCCAGACCGATCCGATCTCCGTACCAGAGGCCAGTTCTTAGGGCTCTCGCCTTTACCCTTTGGAGGTTCCGATAGTTGAGGGGACTGGGAAAGAGGGCTTGGGTGGAGGAGGAGAGGAGACCCAGAATCCTGGCTAGCTCTCTCCGAGATAAGTCTTGCTGTTTCAGGACGTGTCTTATTTCCTTTCTGATTTTGGTAATCTTTTTTGGAGGTAGTAAAAGGAGACATTTCAATGTGTCTACTGTGAAACCTAGGAACTCCAGAGATCTGGAAGGGGACATAATTGAGTTATCTTTGTTTGTGATGAATCCTAAACTTTCTAGGAGATCCATCACAGTCTTCAGGACCTTGGCTAGTTGTGAAGGCTCTTGAGACATTATAAGAATGTCGTCTACGTAAATGATTAAACGAATGCCCCTTATTCTTAGAGATGAGGCAACAGCTCTCATGACCTTGGTGAAGCACCAAGGTGCAGAGGAGAGTCCAAAGGGGAGAGCCTGAAATTGGAAAGGTGATATTCCCTAGACCAATTGAAGAAAGGGTTGGTGGGATTCGACCATAGGAATGGTAAAGTAAGGATGCTTTAGGTCTAGTTTGACTAGCCAGTCTCCCGCTAGAGGTAAATCCCTCAAGAGATGGATGCCCTCCATCTTGAAGTGTCTGTAAACCAAATATTTGTTTCGTTCGCTTAAGTTTATGACAGGTCTCCAACCTTTGTCTTTCTTTTTTACAAGAAAGAGTGTACTTATAAATCTTAAAGTTTCTAATGGGACCTCTATTATGTCTCCTTTCTGAAGCATAGAGGAGATCTGCTTCTCTATTATTTTTTGTTGCTCTGGAGAGAAAGGCAAGTCTCTTTGGAAAGAAGTTTGTAAAGGTATTTGAGTCCAATGTATCATAAACGATTTAAAGAGTAAACCTTTTGGCTTTTACGAGGGTTCTTTATCCGCCATGTCAGTTAGTTTGGGATTTATTTTAGTCAAAATGACTCTGTCTTTCTGCATTAATGCTAGCGTTGGCATTAACCAGTAGAATTAATGCTCACTGCATCCATCCCCTGATGAGATTGGTGTTGAGAGGGGTGCCATTGATGTGGCTGTCTTCTGCGCACTCTAGGATCCTGGCTAAAGGTCCTAGTACGTTGAGAAGACTTCTTTAGATGAGGATGGCGAGTCATCATTAAGCTCTTTATTAAAATCAAGGTCCTCATCACTGTCCAAATCGAGGACAAATTCATCCGAAGGGTCAGGTAAGACATCCTCATTTTCAGAATCATAGTCTGTAATATAATGAGCACACCGGTCTTTTGTGCCACTAGGGACACCCATGTAAGACATGACGCGGGGGACACCATCGTAATTTGTGCCACTTAGGACACCAAAGTAAATTGTGCCGATAGGGACACCTTTCAAATTTGAGGTGCGGGGACCTCACATCATGAATGAGGTGCTATGATCTCCCAACTCATTTGAGGTGTTATGACCTCCCATGGTGCTTGTAGTGACCTTAATATGATGTGGAAACAGGAAACAGAGAGTAGTTGTAGGCAGGAACAAGTATTTAATTAAGATAGAGAAGAAATGCATGCAGCTCCAGTAAAGGTACATCAAGAATGACACAAGATCCACCAGTTACTGTTGCCCAGCACCCAAACATTCCAATTACATATACAACATTCTAATTAAAGGAACATGCCATTACTACACATCCTCCTTCTTAACAAAAGAAACAAAAAGAACATAAAAAAACCAAAATAAAAATCAACATAAAAATCATTAACAAACTATAATGAATTCATAACACTCTGAACCCAACAATTTGCATGCTGAAATTAATTTAGTAAATTCCGCGTTTTCCTAAGTGAACAGAGCAGAAACATGTGAACTCACCCACAACCATCCCCCTTTTCCAAAATGCAAGAGAAAAAAAACCAAATCATCAATAAATATGTCACCAATATTTGATCATTAATAATCAAATCTCAATGTTCCGAACACAATTAACTTGAACATCACTATCATCAGAATCAGAAACAGATGAATCATCTTGAGATTGAATATAAGTAACTTTTTTCTTTGAAAATGTCTTATTTTTCCGGTTGCAAACCCTTGAGAAATGACCCACCAATCCGCACTCTATACACTTTGCATGCTTAGCAGGGCATCTCTCAAAAGAAGCGGCATGTGAGTAACTCCCACACCTAAAACACACCACATCACTAAATTTCTCCCTTTCACTACCCTCACTAAATTTCTTCCTTTCACTACCCGCCCACTCCTTCCTATTATGAAAATCACCATTTCCTCCCTCCAATTTATCTTTATACCCTGCTTTCTTCTCAATTACCTTGGCCACTACTTTCTCCTCCACCTTGTTATCTTGTGACAAAGTGACTTTTGCACATCGGTCAGACAGTTCCGCCTTTTTAACCAAAGCCACTATTTCTTTAAGACACTTGTCTCCCTCTACCCACAATTTATCCTGTAATATCTTATTCTTAGTATACATCACTACTTGGTCACGTATAAGGTCATCATGTAACTGAGCAAACTCACATTTCCTTGCTAACTTTTTTAAAGCCGAAACAAATTCTTCTACTGTCTCATTTTTCCCTTGTTTCCTATGGAAAAATGCATGTCTAGTCACAGCAATCGATACTGAGGGAGAGAAATGATCATCTAAATCCATCAAAGCACATTCAGAAACACCTTCCACACTTTTATGTGAGTGCATATCCTGAAAAATACGTAAACCCTCCGGACCAAGCGAATATAACAACATCCTCTTCTTCCTTGCCGGCGAGAATGTACCATTTACGTCCTCTAAATTCGCTATATAGTTAAAAAAATAAGCCTTCCAATCCAACCAAGCAATCAACGGTTCTCCAGGAATAGCTAGAAATTCTTTGGGGGAATTGATTTGTAAATTTGAAGTCAAACGTACACCCAATGAATCCTTGTCCCCGGTACCTGAACTCCCGGCTACCAAAGACATACTCAAAAATTCACACACCAGATAAGAAAAAAAAAAATAACTCAAATCAAACACTCAACTAACTACTACGTGAAAGATAAGTTAGTGAATAAAACCACTTCGTGAATGATGAACCAGCAAATATACCCACTTTGTGAATGAAACGTCAGTAAATAAACTAATCCCTCTTGAAATTAAAACATCTCATGAAATTAAGACACTCATACTTCTTGAAATTAAAACACCTCATGAAATTAAGACACTCAAATAACCACAACGTCACACTCAAATAACCACCACGTGAATGATGAATTAGTAAATAAACTAACACCTCAAGAACTTCCTAAACCTCATGAAACTTATGCTGCATGTATACCCCCTTGTGATAACATCCTTCTTTTGCATTTCTTCTCTTTTTATGTTATGTTATGTTTTATGTTAAAGAAAATTGTAACTTGAATGCTGTGCGCACCAGCGGTGAGCACTTTCCTGCTTGAAGGTTGTGCGCACCAGCGCAAAGTAATCACAAAGAAACAGTAAATAAAACCCAGTACACGAAAAACAAGAGAAACCTTCCTTTTCTTCCAGTAATGTTCCCCACATCCAACTGCTGTATTAAAAGTACCTTAAACTGAGACTGTTCTCCTGAGTATTAATGTAATCGAAAATTGTATTTCTCAAATGTACCACAGTGAGAGATGCCTTGCGCTCTTGACAAAACCTAGTAGAAATGGTCCAAAAACACTCGAAATAGGCTCTATCCCGCGAAACACGATCTTCGTGAAGGGTTGTTATGGAAACCCGATATAGCACTTGCAAAGATGGCCGCCTCCGTCAAAACTGATGATGTCAGACGTGCGTGATAACGTCACACGCTATGCATGAAGACGTTGCCACGGAGATCCGGTATAACAACCTTCAAAGATGGCCGCCGCCGTCAAAACTGCACGATGATGTCACCCTCTATGCGTCAAGACGTTTTCCTCCGCAAAACTTCTGACGATCCAAACAGCAGACGACGTTCCGATGCTCCAGAAGGCGTTCCGAAGTAGAATCCCGGTGCTGCGTGGCTCAAGGATGTCAACGATGCCCAGGATTTCAAAGGTAAACACCTTTTGCCGAATTGATTTAATTTGAAAATCCAGCAATCCCGGCGAAGTCCAAACACTCCCTTGCTTCAGGTGCTCCCTCAGGGTAACTCGTGACCTTTCGTGCTTCAGCTACCCAAAGACTACTTTTCTGTAGAAGCGAAATGAAAGTGAGCAGCGCAAAAGCTCCCAAGTAGCGCAAAAGCTCCCCAATCATGTAGTCCGTCTTGCTAGTCTCCTTTTAAATTTCCACAATTATGATTAAATGAATCCACAAGATGATTAAAAATAGAAAAGCCACTCTAAAGTCCCAATGAAAATTTCATCCAAAATAGGTATTTTAGTCATTCATGTCGCCATCCATGTCGCCAAAAATTGTAGTGACCTTAATATGATGTGGAAACAGGAAACAGAGAGTAGTTGTAGGCAGGAACAAGTATTTAATTAAGATAGAGAAGAAATGCATGCAGCTCCAGTAAAGGTACATCAAGAATGACACAAGATCCACCAGTTACTGTTGCCCAGCACCCAAACATTCCAATTACATATATAACATTCTAATTAAAGGAACATGCCATTACTACAGTGCTCTTAGTATAAGGCTCGGAATAATAAAAATGTTTGCTTTTTTACCCTGGTTAATAACTGGGGGGTTGAGAACAAGTTAGCCCTTTTTTTTTTTTTTTTGTTTAGAGGACATACCCTCCTTTAATGTCTCTAAAATACAAGATCTCATTTTCTTTTTAATTTTGCGACATGGTCCTGAGGGAACCACTCAGAACTTCTTGGGTGTTTCAGATTTATTGGGGAAAACATTTCTTCCCCAAGCGGTCAAGGATAATGTCCTTAGAGGATGATGGGATTTCCTCTTATGGATTGTAAAATTCTTGATCATCTTCATCAAGATCAAGAACATACTCATCAGGTGTGTCTGACGATTCTATATCATTAGATTTGTTATCTCCCATATTGTAAGAGCATTATGATATTTCGTGCCGCTAGGGACACCCAGATGTTTTGTGCCGCTAAGGACACCCATAAAAGTTGTGCCACACGGACACCCAGATAAGTTGTGCCGCTAAGGACACCCAGATAAATTGTGCCGCTAAGGACACCCAGATAAATTGTGCCGCTAGGGACACCTTGGGAGTTTGAGGTGCGAGGACCACCATTAAAAGTTGAGGTGCTAAGACCTCCCTGAATTGATGAGGTGCTTGGATCTCCTATATTGCTCTTATCAATGTTTTTATTTTTCTTTAGTCTTTTACCCCTTAATTCATTGATCTTGTCAGAGTAGAGGTTTGGAATTTCTGAGATTTTGCCCTCATCAGGGAGTGACCTTTTAGAGGACATGATCTGACTTAAGGTCTCAGACATGCAGGACCTCAATTCTTTATTAAGGATTTTTGCAGGGCTTCGTTGTCTAAGTTAGGAGTAGGAGCAGAAGCCTTGTCTGAGTCAGAGTCAGGCATGGTATAGGGAATGTTAACTTGTAAAAAGTGGTAAAGCCCTTTAATGAAAGATGATTAGGGAGTATTTCCCTTAATAATAGTGACAAGGTTTATAGATGAAGGAATGTCAAGAGAATAATTCCTCTCTTATTATAATTAATTTTGTTAAAGAATGTTGAAAAGGCCATTTAAATGAGGATTCCTGTTAAAACCAATGTTTTTATGAACAAGGTTGTAAAACAATAACAACTTGCGGATGAAATCCTAAATAATAAAAGGTAGCGATGCAGAGCGGCGTTGGAGTGCGCAGCCTGCATCAGTGGAAAGAGGTGAAAAACAGGAGTTAAACAAAGACATTAGGTAAGCTCATTATGGCATGAGGAAGTAGAACAAGGATGAAATTGAAGAATATTTGTTTACACAAAAAACCAAATATTAAGGTTCGAAAAATCTTTAAATATATTCAAACATTAGAAATAGTACATAAGCTGAAAGAAAAGGCAGGTTAATCTGGTCAGTCATGCAAGGATGGGACTAGGGAAGGGGGTGTAGGGAGATCTCCGTAAATTGGAGATCGGTATAGAGGCAGTAGGAAGGGGGGTGGGGTTAAGCCACACACTAGGGAACTTCAAAATAGAGATAAAAATTATTAATGGTAATAAAGGAAAATTAACTTATCTGCTTGGAGCCGCATTTAAAAGAGGCAGATTGCTGATGGCTCATGTCTGTCATGTGTTGCTATTGTTCTATTCTGGAACCTTTTAATATTGTGATGTAAGCGGCTGCTTGGACTGCATTAAAGGAATAATGCATAATGTAGCCTCCGTTCTTGTAATGAAATTAAGGAATACCTCCCCATTCATTCCTATGGGCCTAGAGGCCCATAGGAATGAATGGGAAGACACTCTCAATTTGCGATTCTCAATTAGAGAATCGCAAATTGAGAATGCAATTTCAAGGGTGCCAGGGTGTCAAAAGGACACCCTGTTAAACCCCTGAAATGTGCATGTGTGCACCTGTGGCACACATACATGCCCTAAGGGCATGTATGTGTGCCACATGGCACTTTGAATAATGCAAAAAAGTGAATTTTTCTGAGAAATCGCAAATTACCACCAACTTGAAGTTGGTGGTAATTTGCGATTCCTTAAGGCCAAATTGCACTTTTCTGTGCTTCTTACATTGCATTTAAGGAATAGCAATTTGCGATTCCTTAAATGTAATTGCAAAATAGGGAATCACGAATTTTGCGATTCCTTACTTTGTGAGGCAGTTTTTCTTTCATACATACCACTGAGCCCAATTGCAATCGCAAACACCGAAATTCTGCAAATTTCGGCATTTGCGATCGCAATTTGGAATGATACATATGGCCCTTAGTGCCTACTCAATGTTGTCTCTGTTCAACGTCTATTCTTAGTCTCTTGTTCAGTGTGCGTATGAAATACTCAACCTTGCCATTCACCTGAAGCCATCAAGGTGTAATTTTTTGGTGGAGGATAGTACATTCATGTACTAGCGAAAGTCAGATCCACATGAAGGTGGGCCAGTGTTGGTCTTAATAGATACAGGTAGTCCATTAGTTCCACATTGGTTTGGTTCAATCTAATTTAGTGGACTCTACTATTTCAACTACAGAATATTCCGAACACTTGTAAACAACAACAAGGAGATGTTGTCCATCTCAAAAGGGCTGGACTGTTGCCATTGGGCTCAGTGTCAAGACTGATTTGCATATGACTGGGTTCAAACTGGGATGGCATGGGGAGCAAAAATAAGATTGATTTAGGCCCAGATCTCTGTACTGGGGTGAATGTATGACATTGTTCTGCATTCTGTCCATCAATTGTTCTTTTTGAATTTGTCCACCTCAAACGTTAGCACTGATTTTGGTTGTTCCATGGTTCAGATGACTGAGGCGTTAATACTCTGTGCAGGCTTGGCTTGACAGAACAGGCAGTTTGTTATGAGAACTTCGTCACGGTGTCCATTTTGAGAAACCGTACGTTTTCCCTCAGGTGGGCTTTTGTTTTGGCCATACGTTAATGTCCTGGAGTTCTTGCACTGATTAAGTGAACACTGTTTTATTTCTCTGAAGTAGTGTAGCTTCTCCCACCAGGCTTAATTTGTGCGTGACTGTCTGCAAGTCTGCGTGGGCCTGTAGTGTGTCTTTGATGACGCTGGGATTCTTGTCTAGATTTTCACCTTACCGATCTACAGAATCCCTGGCCAACTGTACCTTTTAGTCTGCATAGAAGTGTGAAAGAAGCTCTTTAAATTTCATACCCTTTTGACAGATTCCCAAAATCAACACATTTTAATCTAAAGAACCACTGACTCCGGAGAAAGATTTAAAAATGTATTACAAAGCCAAAAACAACTGCACGTACAAGCACCTCCGCAAGAGGTTCAAGAAATAAACTGGCACTAATACAAACATAATCCTGCGCAGGAGTCTCAGACGACTCAAAATAAAGAGCAAAGGTAATTCAAGAAGCATCAGGCAGGTGATAATTGTGCCCACTGGAAAACTCGACTGCCTCTGTTCCAATGGCAAAAAGATTAGTCTGTCCCTACACTAATTCTAAAGTGACATCCCTACTTAACATACCTCCCAGGCAAGAGAAAAAGGTGTCAGCTGTGAAGGCTCCCTAAGAAGCGCATTCACCTTCCAGGTAAGTAGCCTAAACTACCGAGCTTGTTCTAAGATGCTCCTTAGTTTCTCCTAGTACAAACTGAGACCCATGTCTAACTGCACATCCAAATGGACTGCCTTAGACAGGACCCAGTCTAAGTCCAACTGATCCTAAGACTAGCTTCAATGGCAACTGACTCTCCACCCTCGGGGCACTTTCCCGAATACAAAATCCCTCAAACAATGGGTACCCCCATGGCACACCTCCTTCTGACAGGTGCAGCCCCTCATACTTTTCCAGCATTGATCCTTCTTCTTCCAGAAACCATTGCTGTGTCCTTGGGTCCCAGGCACCTTCTCTGTCAAAAGTTGCAACCGCGCATACCAGCGCACTCCCTTAGGTTCTACTCCTACCAGTCTAACGTCTAAACAATAGCTCATTCTACCTAACGAGCTACATGACCTTGCACCTGCAAAAGAAATGCATGACAAACAATCCCTCTGCACGCTCTAAGTTACAATTCGAAAGTGAACTGCAAACAGGAGCTTCTTTCCCAAGGTACATTTCCAACTCGACAATGCTAAGAAAAAAACAGTTAGGCCTCTGTTGGCGCTTTCATGTCTCAGGCCTTTACTCCTTTAAATGCATTTCTAATACAACAACATAAGCATTTCATTAATCAATCCTAACATTACATTTCACATTAGCAAGCATCATTCTCATGTTAAAACATCACGATTCTTATTAGATAGCCTACACGTGCAACTTTAATATGGCAAGTTCAGTCCTAACGCACATTTTACACACAAAGCAATTAATTCTAAGTTACTTAAGGCATTATTCTCTCAACTAAGCACTACATTAATCTGCAAATGATAAGAGCATAATTTTACATATTGCAACACTCGCGATTAATCCTACATTTCCAAAATCACACATTAATACAATCCTCTAACTATGCGGGTGCTGACTACGGGCAGATATGATGCACCCCTACAATTTTTCAAACAACATGGCTCTCTATCAGTTCCCCCCTTTGATGACCTATGTCATCACAAACTACACCCTCCTTGGGGAAAGAACCAATTAAAACAGAACTTGTTGCTATTCTACTTCTCATGAGCAACTCCTTGTTTTTCAGATTCTGATATTGACTGTCCTGCAGTCTCTCCATTCGTCTCTCTTGCGTTCTCAAAGATTTTTCCAATCTGCTAGACTTGTACCATTTGTAAGCTCTTATCAAACTCCACAGTCCAATCACACATACCACAACTATGCTAAGAGGCTTCAACACAAAACCAAGAAATCCTTTTCCAAGGTTCGCAAGCAAACTCCCCACTTTACCAAATCCTTTTCCAACCTTTTCCCACACAGTTTCCTCAGTCAAATCCTCAATCTCATAGTGAATGGCAGTGATGTTACTTATATATTTCTCCAGATCCTTGCTATTGTCTGGTATATAAGTACAGCACTCTTGGGCCCAGATGTAGGTAAATCTCATTTACCGATTCATAAATACCGAATTTTACCGATTCGGTATTTATGAATCGGTAAATAAGATGTAGGTAATAATTCAGTATTTTTTACCGAATCGGGAAGATTCGGTATTTACCGATTCTGTAATTACAGAATCGGTATTTGCCATTGATTCCTATGGGCCTTGAAGCCCATAGGATTCAATGGCAGTTACCGATTCGGTAATTACAGAATCGGTAAAAATACCGAATTTACAAGGGGGACAGGGTGTCACTGTAACACTCTGTTGCACCCCTGTAACTGGCTTGCGCGCCCTGTGGCACACATACATACCCTTAGGGCATGTCTGTGTGCCACATGGCACAGGTGTACATGCACAGATGTGCTTGTACACAGGGATTCGGTATTTACCATGCAATTGTATTACATGGTAAATACCGAATCCTGAAAGGCCTGAAGCACTGTTCAAAGTGCTACCTACATCTGAAAATACAGATTCGGTAATTTTACCGAATGGTAAATTTACCGAATCTGTAAAATTTACAGAATCGGTAAATTTACCAATTCTGTAATTTTACCGATTCGGTAAAATTACCGAATCTGTATGTGTTTTGTGCCCCTACATCTCCATAGCCCAATACCGGTCGGAATCAGCCGAAGATCAGTTTTTTCGGCCGTTTCCGACCGGTATTGGGCTACTTACATCTGGCCCTTGGACCTTCAAAAGTTTACAGACTCCTCCCTCTTTTGCTAGAAGGATGTCAAAAGCAAGACGATTTTGTAAAACCATCGTCCCTATCAATAACATCTCTCCCACCACCAACACCAATGACTTAGCTGTATTCATTGACAATTCATCCACAACAGTCGCCAACCTTCTGATCTTCACATCATTCAAATCACTCCCAAAGTTGGTATCATTGCTCCAAAAATGTCTCCAACCACAGCTGCTGCACCTCATTTCACTCTTGCATGTTGTCCTCCTTCTAGGAGCTCAAAATCTTCTGTATGGTAAATCTTAGGAAAGATGATCGCTAAATAACACGTACAATACAATTTCTCAGGCAATCATACATAGGCATTCCTTCCACACATAAAATACACAGTTGGAATTATCTGCACTACACTTTGGAAAAAGTCCTTCACAAAATACTCCAATGTAAAGGTATGCTCACATGTGGTCTGCCCCACATACACATTCTCATAGTATGTCTGTGGACGACTTATGCACAACTTCCCCTTCTGCACCTCATCTAGCGCTATCGGACCATAACTCCCTTTTGGCTTGTGCAACTTCTCTTCATCTGTCCAATCTACTTTACCTTGCCCTGAATCTCGCAACTGTTTTTGTTTCCTGTATCTATCTTCTATTTGATCTATAAATTTCTTCTCTGTATTTGACAACAGACATGTCAAATTATGGCGATGAGCATAAGCTGTGTCCCACTCTTGAGTCGGAATGAAATAAGTCCTGAGTCTATCTTCGGATTTATAATAATCATACTTATTCAAATGCTAATATGCTGGCACCTCAGGAAGAACTGCATCATAAGCCTTCATGGTCTCAGGAATGTTTTCAGCTTCTTTGTACAACAAGAAACGCTCCAAGTCTCTCTTCTTCTTCAGATACTTGTGAATCAATACCAACCACACCTCAGAAAGCTGGATGTCCCCTTTTGTTTCAGTTCCTTATTTACAGCAATCAAAAATTAACCTTAACCCTTCTCTGTCCTCTGCGGAAAGTCCCTACATTTATTCTTCTTCCACTCGGACCTAGGTTAATTGCACTTATTTACAACAAAGTCTCTTTAATCCAGAATAAGATTTGCTCCAACAGCTTCTAGAACATGCTGCAAAAGTTCAAGACGAAGAACAATTGACTCATGAGATGGAATTTCAACTCCAACACTTTAGGGCTGGTGCTAATCACTGTTACTGCCCTTACCCTCCCCTATCCCAGCACTTCTGACATCAGTTACAATGTATGACCACTCTGGAGCTGCGTACTTTCGGCAAGGAACTCTCTTTCGTCTTGATCTCCTCAGACCTCCACATGCTTGCTCTTCTTCGCCTTCGTCTGACTCTGACACTGGGGCAAGATCCCTTTCAGAGACAGGTCTCAAGTTCAAGCGTCCCTGCCTCTCTGGCCACTGCTCTTCAGCTCTGCTTGCTGTCTGGCTTTCTGCTTGCTCACTCTGCTCACAACTTCTCTCAGCTGAGTCTGACTCTGGACCACTCTCACAGCAACTTCCCCTTTCAGAGGCAGTTTCAGTGTCACTGTTGTCGTGACCCTCCGCAGCTTGGTCAAGTGAGCAACCAGCTTCTTCAGACCCCCTCAAAGCTTGGCTTGTCCCCTCCTGTGGCCCTGCCACTTCAGCTGGATTTTCATTAGGGAGAGGAGCTGTTTCTTCCAAGGGTGCTGAAACTCGAAGGGTGTGTGAAGCATGAACCCAGTTTGGCAAACCTCCACACTTCACTGCAGTGTTCGTCACTAAGATAGCTTTATATGGGCCTCTCCAGCAAACATCCAAGCAGCTCTTTCTCATGTGCTTCCGAACCAGCACCCAATCCCCAGGACTCAGGTCGTGACAAAAATCGCTTGCAGCCAGAACCACATCAGCCTCCACCTGATGGGACACAGAACGGATGACATCAGCTAGTCCCTTGCAATAATCAAGGATCAGATCATCGGTGATGCTAAGCAAGGCTGTTGATGGAACCGCTGATAACCTCATAGCCCTCCCCATCAGTATCTCATGAGGTGAAAGACCTGTTCTCCTGTCTGGGGTACGGCGCATACTCATCAACACCAACGGCAAAGCATCTGGCCACCTCAGAGACGTAGATGAACGCACTTTTCCCATTCGGGCTTTGAGAGTCCCATTGACTTGCTCCACTATCCCAGAAGCCTCTGGGCGATAACTACAATGGAATCTTTGATAAACTTGCAACGCTGTACAGAGCATCTTCATTATTTCGCTATGGAAATGCGTTCCTCTGTCCGATTCCAAAGAGGTCAGAATCCCAAACCTAGGCACGAGTTCTCTCAACAACAGCTTTGCTACCGTGAGTGTATCACACCTGCGAGTAGGGTAAGCCTCCACCCGCCTTAAGAATACACACACCACAACCAAGATGTACCTCAGCACGTTACGCCTAGGCATCTCAATGAAATCCAATTGCCTCCTGTTGAAAGGTCCACCAGACCTCCCAATGTGACTCATTCTGACCACAGTTTTCTTTCCAGCATTCATATGTGGACATGTAACACATCTCTGATGCACACCTTCTGCCACAGCACGAAATCGTGGATTGTACCACGTTTGTCTGGACACTCGCACCATAGAATCTCTTTCCATATGTATTAGCACCATGGATCTGTCTTGCCATCGGGCTCAACAACTCATCCGGCAACACTGCCCTTCCATCACTTGAGACCCAAATATCCACATCTCCTCTCACGCAGCCTGCATTGATCCACACATTCTTCTCCTGATCTGAAACCTGTTCCTGCAGGCATTTGAGCTCATCCCAAGTATCCGCCATGGCCAACATTGTGTTGAACTCTGTTCTTTCTTGGCTCACATCTACTAGTTTCTCAGTGAATGAACAACCTTGTTCGGCACAGAAACGCGCAACTTCGTCTGCATAGCGATTTCCAAGTGACACGAAATCTTTCCCTTTTCCATGAGCCATGCACTTATGAACCACACCAAACCCGTATTGGCTGTCAGTGTAAATGGTAATTCGAATTTGGTCTGCTGCTAATCAGGCATGAGTCAAAGCAATGATCTCAGCCACCTGAGAGTGTACCCCTTCCAGGCATGCAGCTTCGACTACTCCTGTAATGGTATATACAGCAAAGGCTGCTCTGAAACAACCAACACTGTCTCTTAAGCATGAACCATCAACAAAGAAAATTTCATCAGGTTCAAGCAATGGTTCATCAACAATGTCAGGTCTCGGTTTGGTGCAAAGCTCAGTCACATCAAGACAATCATGGTCTGCAGAATATTCATCAAGTGTGTTTAGCAACGGCAGCAGTGTCGCAGGATTCAAAACAGAACACCTCTTGAGGGTCACATTCTCTGCAGCAAGTATAACCTGCTCTTAGCGTGTAAGCCTATTATTGGTCAGGTGCTGTGTCTTGGTCCTGGTCATTAACAATTCAACAGAATGTGGAACATGTACAATTAAAGGATGTCCCATAACATTACTCCCACACCTTTCAATGCTGACGCCTGTTGCAGCAATGGATTTGAGACATCCGGGCAACGCTGAAGCTACTGATTGATCTAAAGTAGCTGAAAAATAGGCAACTGGTCTACGGACACCTCCATGATCCTGGACTAAAACTGCCAATGCACACCCTTCTCGCTCACAACAGAATAGTGAAAAAGGCTTATTGTAATCAGGCATCCCATATGCCGGAGCACGGCAAAGATCCTCTCGCAAGTCTGAGAATGCCTTCATACAGTCATAGCCCCATGGTACCGGATCACTTACATCCTTGTGCATCAGTCTCTGCAAAGGCTTCGCTTTCAATGAGAAGTTGGCATTCCAATGATGACAGTAGCCAACCATCCCTAAGAATATCCTAACTTCTCTCTGAGTAGGGGGCACCATCATTCCCATTATTGCCTCTATCCTGTCTAGTGACACCTTCCTCTTGTCTTTTTCTATCCGGTGACCCAAATACTGCACCTCATTCAAGCAGTATTGTAGCTTATTTGGTGACACCTTGTGTCCAGTCTCTGCCAAATGGTTCGGTAAGGCAATGGTATCAATCCTGCATGCATCCTCAGTCTCTGACGCAACAAGGAGGTCGTCAATGTACTGTAAGAGAACAGAGTTCTGCGGCAGTGCTAGACTCTTAAGATTCTTTTTCAAGATCTGATTAAAGATCGATGGACTCTCTGTATACCCATGTGAGATATGACACCATGTTAAAACATGGTTTTCCAGCTTAAATGCGAAAAGAAATTGGCTCTCCTCATGCAATGTAATCGAGAAGAAATCTTGACAAAGGTCAATCACAGTGAACCATTCCGCTTGACATGGAATCTGAAACAATATTACAGATGGATTCGGTACCACTGGACAACAGGGAACAACTATGTTGTTTACCCGGGGAAAATCCTGTACAATTCAAAATTTCCCACTCGGTTTCTGCAACCCCATAATAGGCGAGTTACATGGACTGCCCATTATCTCCTTCAGAATCCCTTGCTTAATCATGGACCCAATCACAGGTTGTTTCCCTGCAATCGTCTCTGGGTTCAAATTGTACTGGGGTGTTCTCAGGAAATCAACGTTCTGCTTAACCTGAATCTCGACAGGCTCAACTCCTGTTATCAAGCCTATGTCCTCGCCAGTGAAGTCCCACATTTCCTGTGAGACTGAATCTCTCAAATCCAGTGGAAGCTCTTCCACTGTCACAACAGGGTACATTTCAATACACAAATGTTAATTAGTGACCTTAAAAGCCGCATCATCATCATTGGTTTGCAGTTCCACTCCTTTAGGGGTACAATAAATGGTGCAATTGAGTTTACACAGGAGATCCCTTCCTAGTAAACACACAGGACTCAAATCACACACCAGGAACTTGTGTCAATCTCGAAACGTTCCTATTTTCACAGGTATCGGCTCTGTCAAAGGGCTTGTTATTTTCTTATTTGCAACACCTACAACTTGGATACTTTGTCCCGAGAGGAGTAGGTTGAGGACTACTGCAGATCTTACAGTAGAACGGGTAGCACCAGTATCAACCAGAAAGGTGGCAGGGTGACCATCAACATCAGCTTCCACAAATGGTCCCCTCTGGTCTACCTCCAAGACTGCCCCAAGAGTGCAGTCTTCTTCCCCCCTCAGGCACCTTCATGCCAACGGGTCTAGGTAACAATCGTCATTGTCATCAAAAAGAGGCATCTGCTGGTACGCCCGAGTCCCTGTATGGATCCTCGGAGGCTGGAGAACTTATACTCGCGGAGCCGAAGGCCCCTTTGGTTGACTTTGACTTTGCTACTGTCTTTGTCACCTCAGGCTCTGGTACCTGCACTACTTCTTCCTCCTGCTGTATCTGATTTGCAGGATTCAAGGGACACTCGCATCTCCAGTGTCCAATCTGATGACACTGATGGCACTCAGTAGTCTTTTTCAGAGTTGCCAAATCCACCCTTGGCCTAGAATTGTCTGTACTTCCCTTTGCCTTATTCTGACCATTCTGTTTCCTTCCCAGGGTACATCCCCCTGACTGGACTTGGCCTCCCTTATCAGCAGCTTGCATTTGGACCAGCGTCCGTTTATCCTTGAGTATCTTATACTTCAAATCATTCTCATTACTACAATATCTGGCATACCTCAATATCTCGTCCAGCGGCTTGTTCTGCCAGCAAATTAAATGCTGCTTGAAAATAAGGCAAATCTCAGGTCTCAATCCCAGGACAAACTTCGACACAAACTGTCCCATATCCCTAGGATCCATTACATCCAACCCACTGTACTACTTGAAGACTTGCAACAACCTTTTGTAGTACTCATGCACTGTCTCCTTTGAGTCCTGAACTGTTCGATCTATTTTCACCCAATCAATGTCCTGTTGAGGTACCTTACCTTTCAACTATGTAATCACTTGTTCATACTTCTTCATAGCAAGAGGTGTTGGGCCATTAGTGAGAGCATCCCTATCCGGTTCTGATGTGGGCCATTCGACTGCAACCTTACAAACTACCCACAAGTCACTCGGAACTACAATGTCAAACAGGGTATTCAAATCAATTCACAACACCTTTGATATCTTAACAAACCTCTCAACCTGCTTGTACCAATCAACTGTACTCTCTCTCAGTTTTGGGAAGTCATTTGTGAAGGCCGCCAAGTCTCTGCTACTCCAAGGCACATTCACATACCCTCCACTAGCTACCTCTCGTAATGGTAGTTCCCAATTGCTGATACTCCCCCTCTCGGAGGAGGTGGTTCTGTCGCATTTCTCCTAACTCTCTTTTTCTTGGACCATCTTTCTCCCCACTTGTCAAGCCTACTCCATGCCCGTATCCCTATGATCAGTTCTCTGATGTGGGTCTTCAGTCCAATTACCCTCTTTTCATCCAAATCCTGATCAGTATGCTGTAACCGGTGACCACCCTGCAACATTTTTATTTTAGACAAATCCACATCGTATCTGTTTGCAAATTCAGTTAGTTTCTCATGTGCCGATTTTGCCTTACGAGTCACATCTTTTGCTACAAACAACAACTCGTCTGGCGCATAGAGTTCCACTCTCTCTATAGGCAAGTTCCCTTCAACAATCTCGTCCACTTCAGCTTTCAATCGCATCACATCTAACTTCTTTGTCCTTATTGCTGTCCTAAGGATACCTCGATTAGATGTACCACTCAACTCTCTGCAGTCACTGTCCTTTTCTCGGCACCTATTCGCTTCAAAGGTGTCCCTTAAAGCCATTCTATTCTCAGCACTCTCATGATCCCAGTCCTCTCTTGACCGGTGCCCTTGGGTCCCTTTAACTGACTCCCCCGTCCTCAGATCTGGCCTCAATACTCCCAGGGATTTTGGTCTTGGTCCCCTCAGATCCATCAGTCCTCTTGACGAATCTGCTGTAGCCAGCAATGGTGTGCTTGACTCTACAGGCTTCGGTGATGGAACCAGCTCATTCACTACACTGCTGCTTCCAAAGCCAGCACTTCATTCCATTCCTGTCTGTGATGGGCCTCCATTCCTCATCTGCTCTGGTTGTACACTGACACTATGGGACCAATAGTAACCGGCACCCGAAGAGCATCGGGTAACCTCTGAGAAGTGACACTCTCTGCATTCTGCATTTCCCCATTGAGAGTTTTCCCACTACTTCAGAACACGGTGGAGCTTGTGGTTCCCTAGTTCCTTCCAACGGAGCTGATCTGTCCCCCTCCGACTCCGAATTGTTCGGAGGTGGTCTCTCAGATAAGATCCTTTCCAACAAGCTATCATCAGTACCACTGTCTTCATCCTCAACTTTCTTTTTCTGCGCATCCTCTGACTTGACCAACAATGGATACAACTTATCCCCCTCAATCATCAGTAATCTCCATCTCTTTTCCAATGTGTCCCATCTCGCCCCTTGAAACGCCCTGACTGACCTCTTCACTTGTTCCTGTCTCCTGTCCCTGTTTCTTTCGTGTGCCGCTCTAATCCACGCATTTAATGCTTCGAACTGTGTTAGTCTAGGCAAAGGCCGCAAATAAGCCATAATCGATTTCAATTGGTATAGCACTTCCAATCTAAAAGTTCCATATCTGGGAAAGGTCAATTCCTCATTTCCTTCAGTCATCTTACTCCAATTCTCAAGCCACAGTATAGTATGCAAACCCACATTCGTAGCCATGTAATGAGCTGGAGTGTCCTGGTGCGGAGCCTCTTCCTCCCCCCCCCCCCCCCCGGTTCTAACTTCTTTTCTCCTTTGAAACAAATCTCGCAAAACTTTAAAAGATTTCATGATGAAACCAGCGCTTCTCTTTTCGCAGTGCATGTTTACTTCCTGACGACAGTCCACCAATCCCAGCGCGGCTTCACACCAACCGCCCTATCATATTGCGGCACCTTCTGACGTCACTTTTCCCCCCGCTCACAGCAGTTCCCCTCCTTTTCACTTCGCTTCTCACTCACGCATACGTCCCATGCATACACTGAAATAATCACCTGTACGTCCAAGCAATTACTTCGCTGACTGTACGTCCACAGTCTGACTGTACGTCTACAGTCATGTAATTGTCTACCGAAAACTGGCACCTGTCTGTCCATGAAACGACCGGACAATCACCTCACTGATAGCTTACAAACACTCAGCAACCCACAACCAGCGTCAGTTACTCACACACTCACACATTCATTCCCCCTATCTCGGTCCAACGGGCAGGCAATGGTACCTCATGATTCCGTTAACAATGGTCGACAATTACGGTTTGCTTAAGCTACTCCTTGAACCTAAGACTTTCCCGGGCTCCGCGCGCTCACAGCCTGATCTCCTTTCATAGAACAGGCATTCCAACTCCGCAAGACATCACAACACAACACCGCAATCTAACAACAAATAGCCCTATTTATACTCACTCTCCCACGAACTGCTGCTTTCACCGCACTGTCACTCTCCGTCAGCTCCCTTGAAGCACCGCCTTCCTCCGGTAATCCACTGGACAGTCATCACCTGAATTCTATGGGCCTTGGGGAAACTCTCATCCTAATCTAGAACTCCCTTACTACCAGAGACTAACCTTCCTCTGGCTAACAACTGATGACGCTGGGATTCTCGTCTAGATTTTCACCTTACCAATCTATAGAATCTCTGGCCGACTGGACCTTTTAGTCTGCATAGAAGTGTGAAGGAAGTTCTTTAAATTTCATACCCTTTTGATAGATTCCCAAAATCAACACATTTTAATCTAAAGGACCACTGACTCCATAGAAAGATTTACAAATGTATTACAAAGCCAAAAACAACTGCACGTACAAGCACCTCAGCAAGAGGTTCAAGAAATAAACTGGCACTAATACAAACATAATACTACGCAGGAGTCTCAGACGACTCAAAATAAAGAGCAAAGTTAATTCAAGAAGCATCAGGCAGGCGATAATTGTGCCCACTGGAAAACTCGACTGCATCTGTTCCAATGGGAAAGAAAAGATGAGTCTGTCCCAACACTAATTCTAAAGTGACATCCCTACTTAACATACCTCCCAGGCAAGAGAAAAAGGTGTCAGCTGTGAAGGCTCCCTAGGAAGCGCATTCACCTTCCAGGTAAGTAGCCTAAACTACCGAGTTCGTTCTAAGATGCTCCTTAGTTTCTCCTGCCTAGTCCAAACTGTGACCCATGTCTAACTGCACATCAAAATGGACTGCCTTAGACAGGACCCAGTCTAAGTCCAACTGACCCTAAGACTAGCTTCAATAGCAACTGACTCTCCACCCTCGGGGCACTTTCCTTAATACAAAATCCCCAAAACAATGGGTACGCCCATAGTATACCTCCTTCTGGCAGGTGTAGCCCCTCGTACTTTTCCGGCGTCGATCCTTCTTCTTCTAAAAACCTTTGCTGTGTCCTTGGGTCCCAGGCACCTTCTCAGCCAAAAGTTGCAAGCGTGCATACCAGTGCACTCCCTTAGTCTCTACTCCTACCAGTTTAACTTCTAAACAATGGCTCATTCAACCTATCCAGCTACATGGCCTTGCACCTGCAAAAGAAATGCATGAGAAACAATCCCTCTGCACGCTCTAAGTTACAATTCGAAATTCAACTGCAAACAGGAGCTTCTTTCCCAAGGTACATTTCCAACACGACAATTCTAGTCATGCTAAGAAAACCATAGTTAGGCCTCTGTTGGCGCTTTCATGTCTCAGGCCTTTACTTCTATAAATGCATTTCTAATACAACAACATAAGCATTTCATTAATCAATCCTAACATTACATTTCAGATTAGCAAGCATAATTCTCATGTTAAAACATCACGATTCTTATTAGATAGCCAACACGTGCAACTTTAGTATGGCACGTTCAGTCCTAATGCACATTTTTCACACAAAGCAATTAATTCTAAGTTACTTACGGCATTATTCTCTCAACTAAGCACTACATTAATCTGCAAATGATATTAGCATAATTCTACATATTGCAACACTCTTGATTAAACCTACATTTCTAAAATCACATATTAATACAATCCTCTAAATATGCGGGTGCTGACTACGGGCAGATATGATGCACCCCTACAATTTTTCAAACAACATTTGCGCTCTATCATCTTCATCTCTCACAACATGACAGGAGAGGAACGCTTTCCAGTTGTTTCCTTCTAGCACTGACTTTGCCATCTTCATTCAGGGGTCAGTATTGACAGCTTTCTAAAGAGACACGGCTTTAGGACCGCATTCTTGCGAGATTCATTGGAAAAACCCCTCTATCCTGAGTCGATGAAACATTGATTGTCCATGGTGTTCATTGCCAGATGTCTAGAGGTAATCTGTGGGATAGTCCAAACTCTGCCTCAGATGCTGCATCATTGCAATTGTACTGCCAATTGTTTGATTCTCAGTGAGGGACGTGGAGAACTCCTTTTAAAAGTAGCACTGGTGGTTTGCAATTTGTCAGAACTTTAATTTCTTTCTAGAAGAGATTCAAGTGTAAATGATTGCACTGCAACCTAGTTGCCAAGGCTTCTCATTCAGTCTGGAGATGTCTTTGTTCGGTATTAGCACTCTGCTGGCGAATGCCATTGGGTTCCACCTGCCCCTCGGGTGCCCTAGGAGTTGCATTGTCCATATCCACCGGGCTGGCATCTCAAATGAGTTCTGTCTTTGCTTGAATGTAAAAGTAGTCTATCACAGCGTTTTCCTGGAATGCTGATTTTATGTTCTCCAAAGCGATTGCATGTTCTTGTTGCCAGCTTATGACGGGTGAAACCCCTAAAACCGGTCCTAGGATGCTTGTTTCCAGTCCAGGGAGGACCGGGCCTGGCAGTTTGGGCTGGACTGTTCCTATTGGGCGCAGGGCCAAGACTGATTTGCCTATGGCTAAGTTTAAACTGGAATGGCATGGGGAGCAAAAAAACGATGGATTTAGGCCCTGATCTCTGTACTGGGGTGAATGTATGACATTTTTCTGCATTCTGTCCATCAATTCTTCTTTTTGCAGCTGCACACAGACGTTGATTTGTTGCGGCTCTGGTGCGGCTGAGATATGGTTGCCAAGTTCAGTATGAAATTAACACAAACATTGCTAACCCTCAAGAAGCTGCACAGTGCTCTTTATGTTGTTGAACTTCTGGGGGTCAATGCGGAGACTTTTATACGAAAACATGTATCCCAAAAAATTAATATGTTGTTTTAGGAATTGTCATTTCTCTTGGTGTAGAGTTAACCCCGTTTCTCTCTTGGCAAAAGTAATGCAAATCTGACACAAAGCTTTAGCAAATCTTGTCCTAGATACACTAAGACCTGCTACTTTATGAAAAAGAAAGTGTACATAAGATAATTTAAATGGCTGTTTATGTCTCAGTGAGTCTGAATGTTTCTGTGTCCATATGTTAGAATTTGTACCTATCTACTGCTGAGTACAAAATACACGTTGGGTACAAATTTTAGGTGCCCATTTTGCACTTAGCTCCTTTTGCAAGATAGGGCCAATTAACTCTTTTATGCACCAAAATGTATCACCAGCTATGCACTGATGGGGAAGTAATGCACAAAACCCACTCAGGGGCTAATTTAATGTTAGGGAAACAGTAAATTACCCTGTAGACTAAACTTGCTGTTCCCCTGCTCTATTTATATTTAGGAGAGGTGCCATTATTCAAAAAGCAGAGTCCACACTGGCTCTGCTGTTCAATTAGTTCACTGATGGCCAATCAGACATTGAGCTGTCAGTCAAGATACCTTTAGATTACTTCCACCCTCTTACATTCCCATGTACATTTTGTCCTGCTCAGGACCACTAGGGGAAGCCTGGCAGTCCAAACGGGTACCAGTGGTGAAACAAAACTTCAGGGGGCCCCCTGCAAAGTACATGCAGGAGGCCTCCCATGCTCCAGGCCCAGTCCGAAGCTCTCAGGCCAGGGGGCTGCCAAAGGGGGTCCATGGAGCTCGGGCCCACTGCACTGCTGGGCTGTGGGGAGATCTGTTACCTCACTGACAGGACCTAGGGTTAATGATCTCCTAAATGCTGGGGAAAACAAATCATCAGCGTGGCAGGAGCATTAACCCCTTTGCTGCTAAGCATTTCCCCCAGAACGCTTAGCCATTTTTTTTGCTGTTTTGGGGTAATTTGCGCTTAGGCCTCCATAACGTTTTTCACCTAAAGTATCCATGCCAAATTTTCATCCATTTTTAGCAATCTGAAAAATCCAAAGGTACCCAGGGTTTGTGGAGGAGACTGTAGTCAAAATATAGCTACATTTTGGGGATTTGGGGAAAAATAGGAAAAAAATGCTCCGCAAAAAAGTGTTGTTTTTTTTTAATGGCATCAATGAAAGGTTTGCTGTGCAAATGCAACCCTTTTTCCTGGTTTCCAGGAACATGCAGAGCTGAATCAGAAAAACTGTTTTTTTACCACAGTTTTGACATTTTTCAAAGAGGTAGCACATTTTTCCTAATTTTTGTGCTTTTAACCTACTTTCAGTTTGTGGTGGAAACTGGAATGAAACCCATGGGTGATCCCTGAAAAGTTAGAGATTTCTGAAAAATAGACAGAATAGTTCAGCAAAGAGTCATTTGTGTAGATTTGTCACGGTTTTCCCAAAGAAACTAACTGTTAAAATAAACAAATATTAAAAATGAGTCGGCAAAAAAGTCCTTTTATGATTACGTTTTAATTTGGAACTTACTTTCACAATTGCCAATTTACAAAAGCAATACACCATTATGGCCGTTAGTCACTTCTGGTTGTGAGTATATATAGGGTTTTCAGCTTTTTCAAGTACCAGAGGTACCCAGAGACAATATCTGAACTGCACCTTTAAATGATTTTTCATTGTGTGGTAGGTTTAGAGTAATTCAAATGGTAAAATATAAATCTGAAAAATGGGTATCAAGGAAGGAGTAGTTTCTGTCCTGTAACTCCAGTTCTGTAGTAGGGGTATCTCTGTTATAGTCATAATCTAGTGAATAGTCCCGCCCATGTGCGTGGACCCCGGAGCAATCAAAAATAATCTCTTACAGTGTCAAAAAATGCAAAAAAATGCATAGACACTTAAGAGAGAATTTAAAGACAGATAATGCAGCCAAAAGGCTACACTGTCCAGTACTTCAACTAGAAATTTCCACCATAAAATCCACAAAACAGCAAAGCCTGTACAGATTTCCCTTGCTTAACAGCAAAATCCCTCAGGAATGATAGAGAGAAGAACCTGGACAGACAAGCCCCATAGGCTGCCATTATGTGGCTTAATTAGGATACTGTGCCTTTAAGAGAACCTTCTAGAACCTTCTCTCAGTATCCCAGAATGCATAGCAGGTCCAACTTAGCCTCAGTTCTTTTCGAGGGCGTAGGAAACGCCAGACCTGTAGCATTATGATCATGAACAACACTCCACCGGGGAGGCGGGAGGGCGCTTATGACTATAACAGAGATACCCCTACTACAGAACTGGAGTTACAGGACAGAAACTACTCCTTCTGTAGTAGGGGATCTCTGTGTATAGTCATAATCTAGTGAATAGAATGGCAAGCCCATCCCCACACCAAGCGGCGGTGGAGAGTAAAATAACGCCACTACTGTGCGAACAGATTCCGCAGCGAAGCCTGCCCAACCTGAGCGTCTGTCCTGGCATCAGAATCCAGGCAGTAATGCTTAGCAAAGGTATGGACCGACTTCCAAGTGGCCGCCTTGCAGATCTCTGCAATGGGAACATTACGGAGTATAGCTGTCGTAGCAGCCTTGCCCCTGGTGGAATGAGCCTTAGGTTTGCCCCCTAAGGTCTTATTAGCTTTGCAGTAACACAACTGAATGCAGGACACAATCCACCTAGAGATGGACTGTTTAGAGGTAGCAAGACCCGTCCTGACTGAACCATAATTGATGAACAATTGGTCTGACCTACGAACATCTTTAGTCTTATCAAGATAAAACTTCAGCACCCTCCGCACATCCAGGGAATGTAAAGACCTTTCCGCCGGAGACGAAGGATTCTGAAAGAACGTAGGCAAAGTGATAGTCTGATTGATATGAAAATCAGAAACAACCTTGGGAAGAAACTTAGGGTGAGTACGCATAACAACTTTAGCATTATGAAACACAGTATAAGGTTCCTGGCAACACAATGCCTGAATCTCACTCACCCTGCGGGCCGATGTAATGGCCACTAGGAACGCCGCCTTCCAGGACAGGTGCTGCAACGAAGCCTTATGAATGGGTTCAAAAGGCTCCTTCATCAATCTGGACAGCACCACATTCAAGTCCCATGAAGGCGAAGGAAGCCTGACAGGAGGGAACACTTTCTTCAAGCCTTCCAAAAAATCTTTGATCACAGGGATCTGGAAAAAGGAAGTCTGTGAAGGGCCTTTCCTGTAGGCAGTCAAAGCAGCCAGATGAACCTTAATGGAATGGACATTAAGGCCCGACTGCGCCAGATGAAGCAGATATGGAAGGATGACATCTTCCTTGCATGACGTAGGGTCATAGTTCTTAGACTTGCACCAGATGCAAAACCTCTTCCACTTGTAAGCATAGGAAGTCCTAGTGGAAGGTCGCTTAGCCTCCTTCAGTATGCCCATACAATCCTCTGGGAGATTCAGATGGCCATATTGCACTATTTCAGGAGCCATGCCGCCAAACTCAAAGACGAGAGGTTGGGGTGCACCATCCGCCCCCCGAACTTCGTGAGAAGGTCCGGCCTGCACGGCAGCTTCATGTGAGGAAGGAGAGAACGGTGAAGCAGGTCCGTGAACCACCACTGTCTGGGCCATTCCGGGGCAATCAGAATCATTCTCGCCCTGGACTGGGACAGCTTGATGAGAACCGCCGGAATCAGGGGAATTGGTGGAAAAGCGTACAGAAAGCTGTTCGACCAGTTGATCCATAACGCGTTCCCCAGCGTCCCTGGCTGGTAGTACCTGGAGGCGAAGCCTCGGCATTTGCTGTTTTCGGCGGTGGCAAACAGATCTACGTCTGGAGTTCCCCACCTTGCGAAGACTTCTCCTAGTACTTCGTCGTTTATGACCCATTCGTGGTTTTCCTGCACGATTCTGCTCAGTTCGTCTGCCTGAACATTCTGCACACCTGGCAGATGGGTGGCCGTTATCGACAGTCCTCGAGCCAGAAGCCAGTGCCAGATCGCCTGCGCCTCCTGCGACAGAGTGCGCGATCTCGAGCCCCCCTGCTTGTTGAGGTAATACATCGTAGTCGTGTTGTCCGTCTGAACAAGCAGAGAGTTGGTCTGAAAGGACGGATGAAAGGCCTTCAGTGCCAAGTGAACAGCTCTCAGTTCCAGGAAATTGATGTGGTACGTGGACTCCGTCGGGGACCACGTCCCTTGAATTTGCAGATCTCCGGAATGCGCCCCCCAACCTTGGAGAGACGCATCCGTCACGATGGTCTGTGTGGGAATGTCCTTGTGGAAGGGAACGCCTCTGAGGAGATTCTCCTTCGAGCACCACCACTTCAGAGACTGAAGAGCATGTAGAGACAGTCGTATCCTGTCGTCCCAAGAACCTCTCCTCTGGTCCCACTGATCCTCCAAGCACTCCTGCAGAGGACGCATCTGTAGCCGTGCGTGAGGAGTGAGAAAAATGCAAGAGGCCATCGATCCCAGTAGAGAAGACACGGTCCTCACCGTCGTAGACGGAGTTTCCATGAGAGCCTGAGCCTTCCGAACGAGCGATAAACGTCGCTCTTCCGAAGGAGACACGCTTGCTGACAGCGTATTGATGGAGGCCCCCAAGTACTGGATGCACTGCACCGGAATCGGGACCGACTTGGACATGTTGATGTGCAACCCCAGCCTGTTCAAGAGAACGCACGTCTTCTGGAAGTGTGCTCGAGCTTCCGAGAAGGAGGAGGCTTTGATCAACCAATCGTCCAGGTACGGGTAGACAAACACCTTGTTCTTCCTCAGGTGTGCCGCTACCACTGCCATACATTTTGAGAATGTCCTGGGTGCAGACTTCAGTCCGAAGGGTAGCACCGTGTACTGATAGTGATTGGTGCCGACTTGAAAGCGCAGAAATTTTCTGTGTTTGCATGCAATGGGCACGTGGAAGTATGCGTCCTGTAGATCTATGGCACACATCCAGTCTCCCCGTTGCAGCTGAGGGTAGATCTGATGCAACGACAGCATGCGAAACTTTTCTCTGCGAATCCACTTGTTTGCCTGCCGCAAATCCAGAATGGGCCTGAACTCGTTTTTGTCCTTCTTGCGGACAAGAAAGAACCGAGAGTACAGACCTCTTCCTCTTTGAGACAGAGGTACGTCTTCGATCGCCCTTTTCCTTAGCAGAACGTCCGCCTCCGTCTGAAGCTCGCGCAGTTGATACTGCGAGCTGACGGGAGGAATCGATGGAGGAGGGCTGGTGAAACGTAGACTGTATCCATTGCAAACAATATTCAGCACCCACTTGTCCTGAGTAATTTTTCTCCACTCTGCCAGAAAAAATTGAACGCTTCCCCCCACCGGAGCGGGTAACGGACGAGGGGGAAGTAACAGCTCAGGGACGGGACCCGGCCGGGCCCTTGGTCGCGGTAGAGGACTGTTGACGACCTCTACCACCCTGTCGCTTCTGGAAGGGCTGCCTGTACTGCTGCTGCTGCTGCCGCTGTTGATGTTGACCAGCAGACTGCCCCCTTCCACGACCCTGCGCCCCAAACCGACGCTGGTACTGTCGGAAGGGTTTCTTTTCCTTGGGCTTTTCCAGGCCCACTGCCGTCAGGGTCTCCGCTTCGGCCTTCATCCTGGCCATCTCATCATCCGCGTGCTTCCCGAAGAGGGTATCTCCGGAAAACGGGAGATTCGCCACGCGTTGCTGTGCCTCCGGTTTCAACGATGTCAACCTGAGCCAAGCATGGCGTCTCTGGTGAATCCCGTGGCAATATCCGTGCGCGGACAGCAACGATATGTCTGCTGCAGCGCCGATGGCCTGATTAGAGACCAACATCCCCTCCTTGACGATCTCCACAAAGTCCTCCTTGCGGTCTCGAGGGACGAGGTCTGCGAACTGCTCCATCGAGTCCCAAAGGGACCGGTCGTAACGTCCCAGCAAAGCCGAGTCACTGGCTGCCTTCATGGACGAGGCGGATGTCCCACACGCCTTGCGACCAGCAGAATCGATCCACCGGCTCTCCTTGTCCGGAGGCACCGTGGACGCAGGGGAGGTGGAATGAAGCTTCCGAGCAGCAGTCACGATGACTGAATCCGGTACCGGGTCTTTCCTCAAGAAGGCTGGGTCTGAGTCCGGAGCCCTGTACTTTTTCAGTATCCTGGAAGGGACAGATCTCACCGTCGCCGGCGTCAGGAATAGCTGTTCGGCGGGCTCAAGGAGCCCCGGCACCAGAGGTAACAGGGGGCGAGACAAGTGCCTCTTGTGTAAAGTCTCAAAGATTACCGAGGTAGAAGCCGTAGGCGCTTCAACCTCAATGCCCAACTTCGCCGCACCACGCAGGAGAACCTCCTGAAATGTGCTAATATCGTCTATCGGAGACACCCTAGTCTCCGGCGAATCGGACAGCGTGGGCGAGTAGGAACGGGTCCCAGAAGGAGAACGTGACCTGGACCGACGTCTCTTGTGATGATGCCTGGATCGTGATGAAGATCCGCGGCCACTCCTCGATCTGTCCCGTCTCCCCGAGCGAGACCTCGACCTCTTGGGCCTCGGACGCTCCTTCGGCCTCCCAGGGTCAGGAGCTCCAGGCTTCTTAGGAGTCTTCTTCGGAGGCGTCGGGAACTTAGGCATCGACACCTCCCTCGGTGGGATCGGGGGTGGAGGAGCAACCGGACGCGGGTCCCGCGGAGCCGGCTTCGGAGGCGGGGTAGGGGCCTTCGGAGGAGGACCCTTCGGCACAGCAGGCCGCGGAGGAGGCGTAGACGGCTTCATCGGAGTATCCACCCCGGAATGCGCCGGTCCCGGCGAGCCATCACCTCTACCAGAGAGTGGGGAGCCCCCCACAGTCCTGGGCCTGTCCTTAGGACCTACAGACGCTGAAGACCGGTGTCCAGACGACGACCGATGTCCCCTCGACGTCGAACGGTCCTTCGGCGTCGACCGAATCACACTCCTCGACGTCGAACCGTGTCTTCGTCTCGACGTCGACCCCGACCAGATCGACGAGCCACGAAACCTCGACGACGGGCGATGGTGCCTCGACGGCGACCTCGACCTCTTCGCCGGTCTCGACGTCGACTTCCTGGATCGCTTCGACGGCGACCCTTTGGATCTCCTCGACGTCGACCTCTCCGACCTTTTCGACGTCGATCTTCTCGACCGTCTCGACGTCGGCCTTTTGGAATGCTTCGACGTCGACCTCTTCGGCGCCGGAGATGCCTTTCGTCTCGACGGCGACCTTGACGACGAGGATCCCCTCGACGACGATGTCCTCGACGGCGAACGGCGGTGTCGCCTCGACGGCGAGCGCCGACGCCGGGCCCTACGATGTCGATCACTCGACGCCGACAGCGACGACGAGGATATCGACACCGGCTTCGACGGCGGCCGGAACACGTTCCTCGACGTCGACGGGCGACGTTTTCTCGACCCAGAGCCCTGGGGAGACCTGGAACTGGCCGTTGACCGTCCCCTCGACGTCGTGGTCAGCGCAACTGACCCAGACGGAGACCTTGGGCGCGGGCTGGTCTTCCTGCCCCTGGGGAGCCCCCCAGAGGCCTCAGCATGGGTAGAAGGAGCCCCTCCTGACCCACCTCGTGCCTTCAGCTTCCTCTCCTCAAGCCCCTGAAGCCTGATCTTCTTCCTCTCCTTCAGGGTCCTTCCAGAGAAGCTTCTGCAGATCCTACACTCCTCAGGGATGTGGGAAGAGGGAAGGCAGAGAATACAGACCTCATGGGAGTCTGTCTTGGCCTTCTTTCTTGAGCACTCAGGGCACTTGTCGAATAATGCAGGCATTATTGGACAAAAAAGAGTGCAGAAACACAGAAAGAAAGTCACCAGAGTACTTTAAAAGTACCAAAAATCGAAAGCAGTGTAAAACACTAACAAAAACCCTTGAAAGGGAGAGCTCAATGCTCCAGGGTCCTGCTTGCAGGAGCCGGAAAAAAGAACTGAGGCTAAGTTGGACCTGCTATGCATTCTGGGATACTGAGAGAAGGTTCTAGAAGGTTCTCTTAAAGGCACAGTATCCTAATTAAGCCACATAATGGCAGCCTATGGGGCTTGTCTGTCCAGGTTCTTCTCTCTATCATTCCTGAGGGATTTTGCTGTTAAGCAAGGGAAATCTGTACAGGCTTTGCTGTTTTGTGGATTTTATGGTGGAAATTTCTAGTTGAAGTACTGGACAGTGTAGCCTTTTGGCTGCATTATCTGTCTTTAAATTCTCTCTTAAGTGTCTATGCATTTTTTTGCATTTTTTGACACTGTAAGAGATTATTTTTGATTGCTCCGGGGTCCACGCACATGGGCGGGACTATTCACTAGATTATGACTATACACAGAGATCCCCTACTACAGAAACCTATCTATTTCTGAAATAGACACCAGATACAGAGTTTAGGAGTGGTGGTCATTTGTTCATCTCTTAATTTGTGGGTACCCATACTCACTCAGAGGGCGTTTTTCAAAATGTCTTCTTTCTTGCACACTGGCTTACAATTTGAAGGCTGAAATACAGAAAAATACAACTGATAATGACAAATGTTCTACCTTTTGGTATTTCCACATGTCTGCCGATAAAATTGGTACCTCACTTTTGTGGGTAGGCCTGTAACAGGAAAGGGCCTAAAACACAAAATGACCACACCACATTTTCCACTGAAATCTCAACATATTTTTTTTATGTGGCTAGTGGCGGAGTTTGGACCCTAGCTCAGCTGGTATTTACACCTCCCATGTGCTTGTTGTAGCCAGGAATGAACACTGGTTTGCGCACTTCTGCATCCTGACCCAAACCGGCACAGGCACAGTGTTTTATCATGATTAGTTGTGAGCATGTGAACGTCTCTTCTATCTAAACATTTCACAGCAAGAAGTTAATTACTACACAAAGCACTGCTCTGTCTCCTGTCAAGTTTTTACAGACAAGCTTTTTAGAATAACCTAAAGAGTGGATTGTGTCACATGCCACAGAGCTGATTGTGAACTATTTGTTAAATAATTATACACCTGTGTAGAAATTATCCACGTATAAATGGTGACATTTGTAAAAAAAATGCTGTGGCAAGTTCCCACACATTTTTCTCACTGAATCCAAAAGTGAAGGGCAACTGTTAGAAAGTCGGGGTCTCATTTATGATACCCTTTGCGCCACCGGAATGTCACATTTTGTAATGTTCCGTGGCGCAGGAGCCTGCTCCATATTTACGAGGCAGCCCTAAGGCACTTTTTTTGGCTTAATGCTGCCTTGTAAATATAATTCCCTTTAAAGCAGTTATATGCATTAGAGGGGCGTGCAATAGTAGTTGCTGGGGGTGTTCCCAGCATCATCCATGGCTTTTTGATACTATCCCAGATTTACGAGAAATCGTAAATCTGAGAAAGCGCCAACAACGTATGCCTCCGAACAACGAGGAGAGATATCTTTGTTTGTCCTCATTTTTTCTTTTTCTATGTGGCTACATTCTGCAGCACACATAGAAAGAGGAAAAAGCCTCTTGTGTCCTTGTGATTGTTTTTGTGCATGAAGGTTTCCCTGCCTGCACAAAAATAATCCCATTTTGATCGAAATCGCTGTGTGGCTTGATAGATACATTATCAAGATGAAAGTAAATGAATCTTGGGCTTTTTCTTTGAAAATAGAAAATTGTCCTACAATATTAAGAATTCGTACTGTAAGAAACATATAACCAGCAAGTGTAGCATTCAAAATCCCTGTCAAAGTTACTCAGGCCAAACATTACTTGTTTAATCTACTGGAAAAAACACATTGGTTTCATTTTTTCCTCCATTAAGCTGACCCATCTTGGAAAAACAGCACCATATTCCAATCCCCCTCTAATTTAAGGGAACATCCGCAGTGCACATATGGCCCATATACTTATACTCATGAGTCATTCATATCACACTCTTTCTGTATTCTCACCAGGATCAGGCTTCTGAAACTGTCCATGCTTTTAAGTGGAACTCTGGGCCCTGTATTGTTTTTAACCAAAATGGTCACACCTCCAACTTTATTGCACGAGGACTTATGACCAAGCCACTATTGGTTTAATATACCCTGTTTAGGTTTTGCTAAGCGGAAAATGAGTTTCCTGTAAGCACCTTCCCAGATTTCTTTCATTATGCATATATGTCTTCCTCTTAACACCTATATAAGTATAACATGTGTGCTCTGTACACACAGAACCCACTCCTTCCTGGCACTCCTTTCACATTCGTCAATATTTACTCCAAAGGTTTAGATGCTTGTTTGTAATTTTTATTTTCATTTTCAAACATCATGCTGTAGCGAGTTTTTCAAATCATCTAATTCATATTTCATTTACAATTTTTACATGATTGTATTTATTCCCAATGCATTTCAAGCATTACGCTCTTCATCAGGGGATTATTAGTCTGAAAATATAATACACAACATTAAGTACTACGGTTTGTTATTAATCCAACATTCCTCTTAACACCCCCATTAAATAGGTGCATTTTAAAGAACACATTTTTCTACTGTGCTTACTCCACACCTCATTATGACTTACTGTTTAATTTCCCTGGGACCGATAGTGAGACGGTGTGGATTGGCAAGGTACTAAAGTCTAGCGACCTCTTATTGAGAATCAACCTTCTCATAAAGTCCATTCAGCAAAATAATTTGTTGGTTCCCACATAAGGATGACTGGGACATTTTCTGTCTCCACACTATTGGAAATTGCCCATCACTGGTCTAACCCATCCATTTCCTCTACTTGTAGTGTAGTTCCTATTTTCCCAATAGGCTCTGCGCATTGGAATAATACCTACAGCAGTAAAGGCCTAGGCCAGACGTTAACTAGGTCTACTACTGTCGATACTAGACTTAAGTTTTGGGTTTGCCAGCTAAGCTCAGAGTTCGCTAGAAACTTTCTCGAATGTTCAAGGAGGACTTAACTTCCCTGATTAGACAAGAAGGGATTTAGTTTCTGACAACCATAGAACATGACAACTTTGCTCTCCCCTAATCAAGAGTCAATCTCAAGAGTCGTGTGAGCACAAGGCAATTATTTTACTCAGTCAGTACGTGCATTCTTAGTCTCATCAGAATGTAGAGAAAAGGAAGAGACGGGCGTGTTCAATAAAAGGTGTTATTTATTGATCAGTCTCTTTTCTCATACATGAGAAATGGATCGATATTATTGCAATACTTATAGTTAAGTAAAGTGCATACATTAAAAGCAATAGTATAAAATAATACTGTAAAAACATTGATATGGTTTCTGAGCCATATGATGTTTCAAATGATTAAAATATATTTACATACACATATACATTTGACTAAACGTACTCAACTGGTGTTTCTAAATACGCCTACCCCGTGTACCTGACCTAAGTCTAATGCGTGGGCGGGAATAGAAAGTTACAGTTTAAGTTAAGTTTGTTTTTGCCAAGTGAATGACTAAAGAATTCTCTGTGAGGGGTTATTCAGTTCTGTACCTGGAAGTTAGGATGAATGAGGAATGGTATTAATTAATTAATTAATTGTGGGTTTATATAGCGCTAGAATCAACTCCCAGAGGAGTATCTCCGCGCTTCGACCGCTGGGGAACCCGTCCTGGCTCACCCTGAGAGATGGTCCCTAATGGGTATCTCTAAGGTGCGACCAAGCATCCCCAGCAGTCTGGGGGGCCGTTGTGATGATGAGGCAAGCTAATGCCCAGAGTTGCCGAGTGTGGTCCCTGACTGGAGTAGTCACCGAGGCGAGAATTATTGAGCCCGCTGACCCTGGTCCACGACCCTGCCGCGTCGGGAATCGAACCCTGGTCCCGGGCCGTCCTCTGCTTATGGGTCTGCCGCCTCTAACCAGTGAGCCACACCACTCCACATCTCTTTCTCTGCTCTCGATATTCCAGGCCGCCTGCGAGGGCTGCCCGAAAGCGCCGGTGCTGGGTCTCTCGGCTTGAGATAGCAGCGCGTCTCTCAGCGCGTCAGGAAGGCGGGGCTGCTGCCAGCGGGGTCTGCTTCTGCTCTCGGCTTCGGCAAGTATGGCTGCTCCGTCTTGTCACCACGCGTGTGTTTGCATAGGGCAAGATCGGCAATATTTATACCTTAAAGGTGCCGAGATTGACGTAAGGATGGACATAGATACGTCAATAAAGATGTCATACGACTTGCTCGTTAGCACATTCTTTACTAAAGTTCTCTGTGAAATCAAAACAATGGCCGCACGGATTATCCAGGTTGTCATAGGTTTGATTTGTTATGAGAACGTCGTATGCCTTATCAGGGGCTGGAGGAATGTCGCTTGTCTAATTAGATCTCAAGCGTTATGACCTAATCAGATAACACGTTCCTGTGCCGTAGTGTGACTGCGTCAGATAACGGTATCTGCATCATGGGGGCTGTTCTTGCCTCATGGGCTGACTGTTAGTTAACTTGATAGTTAGTTTAACCAGAATAGGGTCAGGAATAGGGGGATCGATTCAGAACCTATAGGAATACATGACACCCACTCCACGCTAACTATGGTCATATTTACTAATCTATGCATAGTATAACATAGTACAACATACTATAGAGTATAGTGTATACCTTACCACCCCAAAATACATAAATGCATTTCGAAATTTTCAAATATACTGAAAAATTGCAGTCATATATATTGTATACACTTAAGCTATGAATTAAATGCAAAAGTAAACACGCTTTTTTATGCATTATTGCTTATTGGTATATGAGAAATACACATGAAATGGCTCTTAATATGGCTATACAGAAAGGAAGTTCGAGACCATTTCATCACATAATAAAACATTTGTGAACATACCAGCGGGCAGCTAAAGTCTAAAAAGTATCTAAAAATAGAAATCTTAGTTCTCTAGGAATAGTTTCTTACTTTAAGCAGAAGATCAGTGTCCCGGAAAAAATATGGGAAAATATTTTAGGGGGTTGCTTAAAAATTGCTGTCCGTGAACTGGATTGTAATTGTTCATGTGACTTTATTTTTAAAGTTGAAGGCCGAATTCAGGGAACGCCGTGTGCGAGTTTACTCAAAAGTCTCTATTTCTGTTCTGGAGAGAACATCATATCATTCAGGCTTTCGAAAAAACTGTCAACAGCTTCATGGGAAAGTTCCACTAAGTCGGGAATAGGTGTAACCATGCATTCATGCGCATGATTGTCTCCATTGACATTCTGATTTGCATCACTGACAGAAGGTCGTACCTGTTCGATGCTGCTTTCATCTTGAACTTCACCACTCTTCAATCGTAGTGGTGGAGATTCCAGGAATGCCGTCATCAGGATTGGCAGCCTTTGAGGGCAGCACAAAGCGTGAACCTTGGTAGGAACCAACAGTGTATCTGCATCCACTGGCGCATCCGATTGTAGCGTCAGACAGGTGTCTAACACGCATTCTTCTCCGCATAGCAGGCACCTTAGTACAGGTAAAACACACCTTTGCCACATTTGTCGAAATGATAGAAACCAAGTCATGTTCAGGTCTCTAAGCCGGGAGAGTCCCAGGATTTTTGATATCCGGTCCCGGTATCCAATGGCTAGGATCGTATCTTCCATTGTCGCGAGAGTTTGATCTGTGACATGGGTTGCCATAACAAAAATAAGGACTAAGAATAGGATTCCTGCGATTAGTCCCAGGATCAGGGGAAGTCCGCCAAAAATCGAATGGACGAAATCTGGAAAAATACCCAGTATGGCTTTGAATGGTGTTAATGCCATCGAAAATACTGTCTTAAATACCCCTGAGATCCCATTGGTATCAGAAATATTTAAGATTTCGCTCAGGATTTCCGCGAAATGTACGGGGGAATTAGATGATAATAATGTATGTATCTCTGCAGTCGTCCTTGCGACTTGTAGATCATACGTTTCTTTTGATGACGTGAGCCTTGTAGGCGTCTGAAGAAGCACTGTTTTCATTCTGCTTAAAGTATCTATTCGAATAGAAGTAATTTTCAAATTGGGCCATGCCCTTGCCTCCCTGTCTGGAAAGGAGCTGGGGAACAAAGAACGTCCACAGCACTTGACCTTCGCCGTCGTAGTGACTAGATAAGGAGTCCCGGGCATAAGACTACAACATCTGCGGTCTACAATAAGAATGTAACTCCCATTATAGAGTCTTTGAAAGAATGGTTCTATTTCAGTTGCAGGTGCGCCTTGCTGGTGACATGAAAGGTTGTATGAATTCCCTTCACAGGCTCCGTGCAAACTAATACCGTTACACAGAAGCGTGCCGCTTAGTGACATAGCACAATTGTTGCCACTAAGAAACACTTTCTGTCCTTTATTACTGACACATGCATGTGAATAGGGCAGGTTCCAAGTTGTTTTAAGGTACCCCTTTCCCAATTTCTCGTACATGCCAGCCTGTATATATTTTTGGCAGTATTGAAACCTGAAGGTTGAGATAGGAATATTTATGATTCCGTGGATTATCCATTCACTGACAGGTCGTTCTGACATTGTCATTGGTAATCTTTCTAGTTTTTCAATGCTCAAGATTGTATAATCAGCACCCTTTTGCGCCATACCGATTTGTCTATCAGTAAGGTTAAAGATTTGGAATAGTGACGTTGTGTTGATTAAACGCCAAGGCACATAGCCTGAACGCAGATTTTGTAACGTCCAGCCAAGCTGTACAATAGAACGCAATTGTGACTGACCATGTTGTAATAACAGTAAGTCTTGCGATAATATATCGATTGCTGAAGACACAATGCTGTCCAATGAAAAAATTCTGGAGGACAGAGTCATTAACCCATTGTCCACTACAGAAAATGATTTTTCCAAATTGATACGGTCAATTTCCCGTATTCTCTCTGCTGTTTCAATTTGAGTAACCTTCCAGGCCTCATTGTATGCTGCATATACAGAGGCTGCTATGAAACGCTTTTGACGCTGTTTGCGTGGTCCCAGAATGAAATCACGCAAGTCAGCACCATCAGTAAGTAAAGTTAGGTGTTGCTTAATTTCAGGCAGTGTGGAAGTTTGTAGCCATTGAAGGCATAATTTGCCCACACTGTAGGTTGTTATTATCCCTGGGTGATGTCTTTGGGGATATCTAAGGTCTGGCCTGGTCATTTTGAAACCCTGTGTTTTATTCAGGAATCTATCTTGACAGTTATTTGTATCTGTGGGCCAGATCAACCATTGTTTCCAATCAGGATGTGTTCTGTTTTGGTTTAATATATGGTTTACGTCTATCTCTTCATCTGTATCAGAGCTATTGCTAAACATTGTTGGCTTTGGAATAGACGGTTTATTTAAATCTTTGATTTTGGCTAGGCCAAGACAGGTGGTTTGTTGAACAGTGTCATTTAAAAATATCATTTGTTCTGGGATCATGCAGGCTCTAAACAAAGCTTCTAAACCCTGTACTTGCCATTCTTTTGTACCCCAAACACTTTTCAAATCAACATTTTTGTCCCAATAATCAAATCCAAAAGTATTCATTTGTTCAAAGAATGAGTCTGAATAAATCAATTTTGTGTTGGTTATCATGGTTTTCATCCCTGTCTTGTTTGACAATTTAAAATAAAATGTTTCAGCATTACTTGTGTTAAAACCTGAAAAATATGAATATTTGTCATACACGGTTCTAGAGCTCCCTTTTGGAGGTGTAGCACAATGTTCCCATTGATTATAATTCAAAACATTTCTAGGTTGTGCAGATTTATGTAAAAAATGGTTACCATAATGGTTATAGCAATACATACTATCATAATTTGTAGAACCTTGCAAATAATCATGTTTTGTAAATTTAGCAGACATTACTAAGTCAGACATCATGTTATTAATGCTTTCGAAGTCACAATCATCAGCAAATGAGTTTGGTTTTGCAAAGTCACTCAAGGAGATCTTGATTTGGTGTGGATATTTCAGGATCTCGACCGGACCATAGATTTCATAGTCAGTGTTGTCCCAGGCTACCCCACCAGGTATCGGATTGGCTGTGAAGTTGGCTGAAGAAAGTTCTCTTTTCTCGACGTGTGAAGATGTGTGTGGTTTGAGGACCAAGTTGATGTTCTGACTTGCTGTGTCCATTTTAGCATATTTTCCCTCAATGAAGCGTCCCAAAGTTAATACCATGATGAGCCAAAGTATGAGGATAAATGCACCAAAACCCACCCAAAATTCAATCCATGGAGAAATCAGATATGTTTCTTTCAGTTGTTTCAAAAGTTCTTTCGCTTTGTCTTTAAAGGATTTTGATGATGGCTGTGTCTTTGATTCACTGAAGCCTTCAGAGGAATCATCGAAGTTGATGAAGTACCCGGATGCAGTTCTGTCAATTGTTCCAATTGGTTCAGGATTTTTGTTTTTTGCATTGTCACTCGGTACTTCATTGTAGATTGGTGTGTCTCTGCTAAATGTTTTTATTTGGGTTTTCAGAGGTCTTAGTTCTATTGCATTGTTGCATAGTCCTTGTTGTTCTTTAGGCGTTTCGAATGTGATGAGCCTTTTTGTTAGGACCTCTGTACTGGTAGCAAACCTTGGTGTTCTGCTACTTATTGGGAGTCCACTTGGCCTACCGTTTGTTATCGGCCACATGTTGTGGTTTTACCAGGTCGATGGATTCAACTCGGTTCTCCTTTTTTCCAGCAAGTGGCGGTAGTACAACTGATCTTGTCCCGTTGACAGACAAGACAGGAACTGCTTTTCTGTAAGAAGGCCCAAATTCCTTCTTTACCGCGATCCTCTCCCTGACTAGATCCCCGACTTTTGGAATCCAGACAGGTCTTGCTGGGACAGGTGGTGATTCTTCAGTGGTTGTTGGCTGTTGTTTCAACTGTATGTTGCTCAGGTCTTTTCTTGTTTTGTTTAAGTCCTGCAAAATAGCCAAACGGTCTTTGACATCAAAGCTTTTGTCTTTCACCACTGAAGTCTGACTATCAAGGTCAGAGATAATCATTCTAGTTCCAAATAATAATTCGTACGGACTGAATCCCTTCAGAGAATTTCTTGGCAAGTTATTTAGACTACGTTGGACACTTATTAGATGTTTGACCCACCCAGCTCCCGAACCTAATATCCTTTCTATTATAGATTGCTTTCTGCCTTGGTTTTTTCTTTACACCATCCCGTACCCTCAGGAAGGAAGTGAGAAGATTCCCGCTGGGCTGTGCTCATTTGGCCATGTTTCCCCCCAGGCTGGTGTGCCTGAGTGAAAACAATGGTCGAACGTAGCATGCTCTTAGCGTATATGCCATTTAGACTCGCAAATCTTTGTATAACAGTCCGGACGTCAGCCGAGTGCTGAGGATCTACATTATAAGTGGAAACTAGCCTGTATATGTTAATCGCAAGCCATTCATTTTACTGGTGATGTTATCTGCAGTCAGATTCCACCGTATTATATTTTTTCTCTCCCCACTGCGATTTCTGTTGCAGTTTGGGCAGTTTTTTACAAACATGGTATGATGTAGGCTCATGCCTGGCCACCAGTACCGTGATTGTAATTCTTCCAGAGAATCTTTCAGTTTGAGGTGTCCAAGACCCTCACCCATATGTGCGTCTGCGATTAACAAGTGTCTCCTGTCCATGTTTGGAATCACTCTATCCCCCACTCCAGGGATTCGAGCAAAAGGGACGGAGTTTGCATCGATTATGTATGTATAATTGAGTGGATAGTTGATCGGTAACGCTGAGCAGTCGCCTTTTGATGACGTTTTCACCGCCAGCAATGTTTCACCGTCAATGTATTTTAATGTACGCTTTTTTCGAACTACGGGAGCCGATTTAGTGGCTGCCGCTGTGGCTGTTTCAGCCAATGAATTCCCTACAACGTGAACGCCATCACGCTGATGACTCAGTGAGTGAGTCACGTGAGTCTTTGGTAGTTCTTTTTGTAAAAGAGCTATTTGTTCCCAGAGCAGTTTCTGCTTTATTGTTGCATCTGTGTCATCTTTGTAACCGTTCTGAATCCATGTCTGCAAATCGCTGTTATATGATTTGACGCAGTAATATGAATCTGACACTATAAGTGTCGGGAATTCGCGATCCGCATTATCTAGCGGCATTTTCAATGCTATTATTTCAGTTTGTTGTTCTGAATTAGTTTCTACTGAGTGTGATTTTGTTAATAGAGGTTTTAATATACCTCCGCGCCACACTTCTTTTGTAATCTCACATGTGGGGTTGTATGCTTGTTCTCCCCAAACGGAGGGTTGAGCATGTCCGTCTGTATAGATTACACAGGCGTAATGTCGTAGAGGCAGAATGTCGATTGGCAGAGGATACGTATTTTCATATTTTAGATTTTTTAATTCTTCTAGTTCTGGATCAAAGTAGTAGTATACTTTGTCCATTGTGATTGAATTCACCCATTGTATCCATTCCGGATTCAATGTTATTGTTGGTAAATTACACGGTGTTGTTAGTGCCTCAAAGGCTGATTCTGCTGTTCTGACTGCGATAGGTCTACCGTCAGCTATGTCTTTTTCTCTAGCTATTGCGGTTTGAACTGCACGAATGATTTTTTCTGTATTACTGAATTTCTGTTCAGCTTCTGTATACAAGTGTGATTTGAATGCAATTGGTACCTTTTCTCCCTCATTAGAGGTCAGGTATGTGAATCCGCATCTCCCTGGGATGACTCGAATCACAAGATTGCGTGTGTTATCACGTGTTTCTAATTTTGTTTTAATTAGCATGTCTGTTTGTAAGGATCTCAAAATTTCTGTGTGTGTTTGAGTCCAACTGGATCTTTTAAAGTCTGGTTTAATTAGATCATAAAGGGGTTTGACCCTTTCTGCGTAATTTGCAATGTATGTTCTTCCGAAATTTAGGAAGCCTAGAATTGACTGTAGGTTTTTTAGTGTTTTAGGAGCTTGGATTACGGCACATTTCTCTAGGAAATTGTCTGCCAGGCTTTTGCCTTCACTTGATAACTCATATCCTAAGAATAGGACCGTCAGATGGGCAATTCTGGATTTTTTGAAGTTGAATTTGTAACCCTCTGCAGCGAAACCAAGTATTATGGTGTTCACTCTTTTCAAGTGAGTCTCCAAGTCATCATCTGTTAAGTAAATGTCATCGACATAAGATAATGCTTCATCATCATATAGTTGTAGTAATTCTGTTACTCTTGCTGAGAATACCCCCGGGCTGTTCTTGTACCCCTGGGCTAACCGACAGAATTGTTTTTGAGTGCCATTTACTGAGAATGCAGTTAAATATCTGCTCTCTGGTGCTATATTTTGACAAAAGAATCCATTGGAGATGTCCAAGGTTGTTTTGTATTTTTTGCGCACTATGTTATTCATTAGTGCAGCACTGTGTGAGTTTTGCACTGCAAAGGTTTTTGCAACATGTGTTAAGGTGTCGGTAATCCAAAACTAGACGATATGAATTGTCTGGTTTGGAGACCGGAAACAAAGGATTGTTCATTTGTGAGGTGCAAGTTTCAATCACCCCCTGGTATTCTAGCTGATCTAGTATTTCATTTACCTGTTTTTTAGCTTCTTGCTTAATTGGGTACTGTCTTTGTGCAGTTGGTTGTGATTTTAACTGGATTTTGTGAGGAGGAGAATCCTCATCCCATCCTACATGATTTTTATATAAAGCAGGTGCTAAGGCCACTGCCCACTTTCTAGCAAGTGTGTATTTTTTATGAATCGGGATTTGATTCGAGAAGGCAGGCATAATTACTTCTTCGCCATGAGGGCACTCCCTGACAAACTCTGGTGGCCAGTCTTTTTCAGCTAGAAGGATATCATAGCCCTTGGAGAGATTATCCCAAAATAGTCCCCTTATTTTCCTAGTCTTATCTCCCTCTATACGTAATGTTATCTCGTATATCTTGTGGGGCTTGCTTACTCTGGTGTCTGCAGTTTCCACTTGAAGATATTCATTCGTGTCCACTGTCTCCAGATGATTCATAAGGACTTTGCGAGCTATGCTCACCTCTGCTGCGCTGTCTAGCATTGTCTGAGCCCACTCTCCGTTTTTCAGTTGTGTCCTCAGTATTCACGGCATTGTTAACTACCTTGATACTGGCTACCTTCTTTTTTGGAAATTGTAATTTCTTTTTTAGTTGAGCAGGTTCCTTGTCTTTGGACTTGGCGTGCTCTTCTCTTTGTTCTGATCGTCCTCTTCTTTCCGATTTCTGCGAGGAATTCTGAAAAGATTGAGAGGGACGTGTATCAATGTCTTGATATCTATCAGGTTTTTTAATATTATCCCTATTTCTAAGGTTATATTTATTCCCAGAGGGGTCACTCTGCGGTGACCTCTGTCTTCGGTTTGGAGATTTTTCTCTTCGCCTAGGAGACCTTCCTCTGGACTGGAATTTCTTTTCTTTTGGATTGGATTGTTTGTTTCCATCCCAGTTCTTTTTTGGTGAATTAAAAAAATATTTTTTCTGGACTTTCAGTCAGTTGCGGTTTTACTGGTATTCCACCTAGACTATCTCTACCTAGTTCCTCATAGGATTTTTCTATGATTCTGGCAATTTCAGCTGGTTGCTCTGCTATATCTGTCTCTTTTAACCTCTGGCGGATCGCCACGTTTGCTGCTTCACCTTTTATGTTGGCTAATAATATAGCCGAGACCTGCTTGAAGTCTTTTAGTAATTTCATACCAAGAGTTAAAGCAGGTTCTGGACCGTATTCGTCTTGAATTTGTTTTAGCACATCTGGTATTACCGAAATGGATGGAACACCGTGCCTTTTTGTGTAGATGGAAGCAAAGACTGTACCCCAAGTGTCACAGTCCTCAATGTGTGGTGCGATTCCCATTGGGAGACATATAGTCAGAATCCTGTGTTTTTCTAATGGGGTGGTGTCAGGAAACACCGCCTCTATTTGGGTGATTTTCTGTGCCAACCAGAATGGTATCTGTTCCCGTTTAGCCGGAACTTTACCTAGGCAGGATTGAATGTTCTGTGGTGTGATTTTATTTGTGTTCCCCTGGTGAGGGGTCAGCTGTGGAAGTTTAATCGCTGGCTGAATTGTTGAAGTCCGCATTACATACTGAACTAATTGTCTGTGAATTTTTAGTAATTGTTTTAGCTGTATTAACAGCTCTCCTGTAGACATCCCTTCGATGTCTGGGTGTGGTGTGTATCCGGCTAAGACCGGCCACGTTGCTCCTGGTCTACCTAAAGGACCGAGCCTTGTAATGTGATTGTTATGTTTTAGGGCGCCATCAAATAAGAGCAAATGCTCTTGGAATTTGAGTGGTACTTCCACCTCCTCGAAAGGAGTGTACTCATTAGGAGGTTCCTCTATTTTGTAATAGTGGAAGTACTTTGTTACAGGATTTGCTGCTGGAAAATTTATCCATGAATAGTATACCTCTGTCTGCCGATATTCGTGTGCCTCAATTACGAATATGACTGTACCACCTCTAGGTGTCAGTCCATTTTCTATAAGTTTTATGGTTATAGATTTCCTTTTGATGACCGGAATGAGTATTATATCCGCGTCTGCTGCTTGCATGGTAGCATCAGCTGCTGCGAGTTCAGTTGCTATTCTAACTGTCTCTCTTTCTTCATCACTGTCCATTTTACCGACAGGATGTTTATTTCTTTTGTTTGCAGATCAGGTTTCTTTATGGAAACAGAGATTAGATGCACAATATTTTGGAACTGTTTATCCTTCAACGTTGACTATACCAAGAACCATACATAGGAGTTCCCTCCTGCGAGGTTTTGGAGGATATAACCTTTCACCCACTCCAGACGTCTTTGGAGTATAATGGGAAAAGGGGTCTGAGTGAGAAAGCACGACTGAGTTACTCTAAATGTCTTACGTTAGTTTTATCGCCCTTTCCAAACACGTTGGGCGCCATGTAGTGTAGTTCCTATTTTCCCAATAGGCTCTGCGCATTGGAATAATACCTACAGCAGTAAAGGCCTAGGCCAGACGTTAACTAGGTCTACTACTGTCGATACTAGACTTAAGTTTTGGGTTTGCCAGCTAAGCTCAGAGTTCGCTAGAAACTTTCTCGAATGTTCAAGGAGGACTTAACTTCCCTGATTAGACAAGAAGGGATTTAGTTTCTGACAACCATAGAACATGACAACTTTGCTCTCCCCTAATCAAGAGTCCATCTCAAGAGTCGTGTGAGCACAAGGCAATTATTTTACTCAGTCAGTACGTGCATTCTTAGTCTCATCAGAATGTAGAGAAAAGGAAGAGAGACGGGCGTGTTCAATAAAAAGGTGTTATTTATTGATCAGTCTCTTTTCTCATACATGAGAAATGGATCGATATTATTGCAATACTTATAGTTAAGTAAAGTGCATACATTAAAAGCAATAGTATAAAATAATACTGTAAAAACATTGATATGGTTTCTGAGCCATATGATGTTTCAAATGATTAAAATATATTTACATACACATATACATTTGACTAAACGTACTCAACTGGTGTTTCTAAATACGCCTACCCCGTGTACCTGACCTAAGTCTAATGCGTGGGCGGGAATAGAAAGTTACAGTTTAAGTTAAGTTTGTTTTTGCCAAGTGAATGACTAAAGAATTCTCTGTGAGGGGTTATTCAGTTCTGTACCTGGAAGTTAGGATGAATGAGGAATGGTATCTCTTTCTCTGCTCTCGATATTCCAGGCCGCCTGCGAGGGCTGCCCGAAAGCGCCGGTGCTGGGTCTCTCGGCTTGAGATAGCAGCGCGTCTCTCAGCGCGTCAGGAAGGCGGAGCTGCTGCCAGCCGGGTCTGCTTCTGCTCTCGGCTTCGGCAAGTATGGCTGCTCCATCTTGTCACCACGCGTGTGTTTGCATAGGGCAAGATCGGCAATATTTATACCTTAAAGGTGCCGAGATTGACGTAAGGATGGACATAGATACGTCAATAAAGATGTCATACGACTTGCTCGTTAGCACATTCTTTACTAAAGTTCTCTGTGAAATCAAAACAATGGCCGCACGGATTATCCAGGTTGTCATAGGTTTGATTTGTTATGAGAACGTCGTATGCCTTATCAGGGGCTGGAGGAATGTCGCTTGTCTAATTAGATCTCAAGCGTTATGACCTAATCAGATAACACGTTCCTGTGCCGTAGTGTGACTGCGTCAGATAACGGTATCTGCATCATGGGGGCTGTTCTTGCCTCATGGGCTGACTGTTAGTTAACTTTATAGTTAGTTTAACCAGAATAGGGTCAGGAATAGGGGGGTCGATTCAGAACCTATAGGAATACATGACATACTCACAGCTTTCTTTTCACTACTCAGGAATGAGCCTTTCATCATAAAATGGATAGAATAAACCATCACAAGAATACATATTTTTCTTGTTTTTTACACGAACAAACACCATCTCAGTAGTTTGCTTTGAGGGCAAACAAATTTGCTCCCTGAGTCGAGCAATGGCTTAGGCCTCATTATGAGTATAGCTTTCAAAGTGTGACAGACCTAGTACAGCCTTTCAGGATATTAGAGTGTGTCTTGCATTCTTTCCCACACATGTTACTTACTGTAATGTACATTTATTTCCAATAAAATAGCTTCTACCATGATGTACATTGTTTAAGTGACTACATGCCGTTTTCATTAATGCTGTACCCACTTTCACTTTAGTTTCTTTGGGGGTAATTACTACTACCCTCCGAAGTTCTCATTTATTCCGCCCATTGTTGGCGAGTTTGGCGCTCTTCTGAGGCCAGGTCAGAATCTCTTTACCAGTAGTGCATGCAGTACCAGCCAACTAAGCATGTCTTGTTATTTTTAGAGGTGACAACATTTTCAGATTTAATGACTTCCTCTGGTACCACACTTCATAGGCATTTGTCTCTCGACCTTATGTTCCCACATGGCACATACTCAGCTCATCTGGCTCACCACGGCTCAGATTCCTCCCTCCACACTGTGACTGACACGAGAGATTTAAACTTTCTTTCTTCCAACCTATGTTTTTGGTATCCAGAGGCCCCCACCTTCCTCGTTTCATGATTTTGTAGCCTACTTGTTACATTTTAGGGACTCTCAGACCATGAAGCAACAGTTGTCAATGTGTTGACCTTCTTCTGGTTTGTAAAAATGGTTGTCCTATCCTTTTCCTCCTCAAAAGTTCACATATTCACCAACTTTTGTATGTAATATCCACACATGCTGCTCATTTGATTCACAAGCTTCTCTAATGACACGTTTGCCAAAAACAAGACTAACAGACTCATACTTCCAAATTTCAAAACTTCGTAATGGTGTCATTAATGCCTAGATCGGTGCTTCTGTCTCGGAAACCTGCCAACATCAGTGGTGTAGCAATGGGGGGGGGGCAAGTTTTGGTGGTTGCAGCACCCTTCCTGCTTTACCTGTGGCCATCTCGTGGTGGCCGATGTAGGGATCGTCCGCACCCCTCCCTCCACCCCCCAGCTCCAGGGGCGGCAAAGGGTCTAGCTATGCCACTGCCCAACATCAATTCTTTTATTTGGCCAGGCAGGGCTGTGTAAGTTCATCTCATCCACTGCTGCACCTTTTCCATGCTCTTATTTAGGTAACATTTCTACATCATACCACTCAAGAGGATAACTAATTGGGTATCATCAGTATTCATTTCAAACTCACACTTGCCAAAATAGGTCATGTAGGGGCTTTATACACTTGTTAAAAAGTCCAAAACACAGTAGAGACACTTGGGGCGCGCACATGTGGATCCTACTTGCTCTCTTTTTATGTCTTTACTTGAGTGCATCACTGATGTAAAGAAGATTTAACCACAGTTCACCTTTGGTATACTTGCTACATTGTGTAGCCTTCCTACAAGTAGGACATTTTTCATAGTTGAAAGAGGCTCATAGGTTAAGCAACATCAATAGATCTGCCCCACATGGAAACTGATTTAATGGTTTGTTTTCTGTGGCATTGCTCCAATTCATGTTAGAACAATCTCTACTCTTTGTACTACTGAAGTATATATCAACAGTATAATGGCCTTGCTTCATTAAATTATGTTTCCCAAAGTCCAGCAAGTAATACTTGCTGATTTACCTGCTTTACCTTTACTTATGTTTCCACCTCTGCTTCATGCACATTTTTAGAGCACTTAGGCCTTCATTACGAGTTGTGGTATGTCATCCAGAGTGGAAACTCCTGGTGAAATTCCTCATCTCCCAATTGCAAGGCTCTCCAGGCCCAGAACTATCAGGGGGGTATTACATAAATGCCCCTGGGCGCAATGGGCGTGTGCTCCTACTTTGTGCACCCTTGGAGCATTTTGGTATTACAGAAAGGTCTGCAAACACTTGTGCTGCACCTTCTGTAATACAGATAATGCTGGCACACATGTAGCGCCAGTACTATTTTAGAGGGAGTTCCCTTAATTTGCATAGGGGTGTGGTCCTAAGAAAAATAAGGAATCTTTTTGCTTGTGCACTCATGCAGTATTTCCATAGTAAACACAGCTGAAAACATGCCTCTAGGAGGCACAATGGAATTGATCCAAAAAAAGGTAGCACACTTTTAGTTCTCCTAAATACTTCCCTCTGGAGGGAACAAAGGGAGTCCCATAGGCCCCAGACAACCCTTTGCAGGTGGGTGCAATCATTCACTGCACCCACCTGCAAGTTCCTTCTTGAAAGTACAAGTCGGTTGCCACCTGCACAGATAAACACAGAGCAGCTTTTAAACAGCTGCTCTTTATTTCTCTTAAATGTGCTGCCCTGGGCGAAGTGCGAGTTTGTGGCTGCCCTGAGGGCAGCACATTCTTCATGATAGGGCACACTTTCCCCGTTTGCACCCGGCGCACCTGCTTCAAGGTGTGTCGTCACTGCCGTGGCACAAATAGGGAAAGTGAACACTATTTATAATATGGGTCCAAGTCTCCAAACTCCTTGTGTGATAATTCCAGGACCGTAGACACTGTCCTTTTGTGTACTGCTGGAAGGACAGGGTCTGTTGACAACATTACAATCCATTCCGCTCCTGACCCTCAGACACAAACTTGCCCTGTATTCCCTGCAGTCCCCCTTTATCTTAGGTTCTGCAACCCCCACTCCCCCACCTCCCTGCACCAAATCTTGTGACACTCGTAACAAGGACCTAAATATGTTTCTAGGAAGGTTAACATTTTCAATTCATAGTACCAAGAAAATTCTTCTTATGAATTAAGTAATTAAGCCTCGTATGCTCGGTAGGTAAGATAGCTGTAAAGCCTTGACACATTTACTGGAGTTTTATACAGATTCTCCTGGCAGTTTTTTCTTTTCTCACAGCATCTCTCCCAGCAGCATCTCCGGCTCACAGCATCTGGACTCCTGAATCTGGTAAAACTTCCTCTGACTAAATAAATAAAGCTATCTTAATTATTCATTTCGTTCTGCATGTTCCACCCAATAATGTTTCAATATTGTAAAATACTAAATTTGATTGGTCAGGCAAGGGAGAAGATCATCACACCATGCTTACATGTCATCTAAATCAGTTTGACCATTGTTCACAAACCCATCCCCATAATTTTATTTCACACCCACATTCATGTTTTGTTTGCAACTATTTGATAATTAGGGCTCCCAGTTTTCCATTTAAACTGATTTGTATTCATAATTGTATTTCCCACCAGCATTCATGTTTTGTTTGCAACTATTTTATAATTATGGCTCCCGGTTTTCAGTTTAAACTGATTTGTACATATAAATACAGACATAAAAGTATTTTTCTTTTGTCTGTGTTTATATGTAAAAATGGCAAAATAAGAGTACATTTTGCCGCGCTGCCATGGTTCAGAGTTACCGTGCCACGCCCCTGTTCTGATGCTGGTTATTGGCTCAGGTTCTTTTAGTGATGGCTGTGACCCTGAGACAATCCTGGTCATCACTGTGTGGGTGTGCTTAACACATCCAGCCCCGCCCTGGTAACTTTTGGCCTTTATTTGGGGGGCTCACCTGCCTGTTTTTCCTTTTTGTTGCCTGCACTATGGACCACCACGTTTGAGGACGCCTTCCTGTTTGCCATTTCCAGGGATCCAGGACTCTGCCGCTCGAATTACCTCTGCACCAGCCTGCCGCCGAGGAAGCCTGCGCCAGCCCGCCACCCGAGTTAGCCTGCACCAGCCCGCCGACATTTGTATTTCCAAGTTACGTGTTTTGCCTGGTGTATGTGGCTTCAGGGGACAGATCAATATGCCTTGAAAGCCGCTCCTGCCTCTCTCTGTCACTCTGCAGCCTGAGGCTCCTGCCCTCCCTCCCCCGCCCCACGTATGAAGTGGCAGCACCAGGTTCAGTTGGATAAGGTAAACTATTATGCATTATTCGAAGGGGTGCCCAGGAGAGAAGTTTTTAGACAATTGATTTCTTGAAAAGTTTTCTTCTGAGGATAATCATGAATTCGAAATAATTTTCCTACCATTCCATTTCGGGACAGATTAAGAGCGACCCTGGACACTACTACCCCCTTCAAAGCCGCTCCTGCCTCTCTCTGTCCCTCTGCAGCCTCTGGCTCCTGCCCTCCCTCCCCCACCACACATATAAAGCGGCAACCACCGGTGTTTGTATCCCCTGTCTTGTGGTGTCGTTTTGGTGTCGCTTCGGTGATTGGTGTGGCTGCTTGGCACTGTAACTTTATTGGCTGGGACCTCTGGCTGCAGGTCTGCAAAACCGCTGGTCCAGGGGGGGAATTATGTGAGCAGCCAGGTGGGGTCACGGCGCTCCCACTGGCAGGAGGGTGGCCAATGTTGAAGACAGGTAGTAGGGGCACTTCCCAAAGGCATGCACCATCACAGGAGAAGGATGTTCAGGCCACTCAGAGTACCTGTATCTACCCTCTGCAGCAGCAGTGCAACAACGTTTGCCCAGCCCCCACTCCATCAGAGCTCCCTGCCCTGAGTCTCAACGTCTGGCATCAAGACAGTCTACAAGGCATTGATAGCCCTCCTCCAGAGTGCCCAAGGGGTACAGAGAGTCCAACCCATGCTTGGGAACATGGTGGATTGAACCAGATCCCCTGGGTTACTTTGTTCAGGAGACCTCAGGCTGCTTTGTTGTTTCTAGGCCTCTGTATCTCTATTCAAGCAAGCGATCAATGACAACGATCTGCTGGTACCATACCCTTGCTTTCCTCTGCTTCAGAACTTAAGCCTGCCAAGTCTATGCAAGCTTTGTGCTCTCCCAAAAAATCAGCATGATTTCGTTGTGCTTTGTTGGTTCTTTCATACGCTGCACCTCCCTCTTAAAGATGTGCAGTTTGTTCTGGTTCGCTATGATTCATGCTGCTTTATTGTTCATGAATCTGTCTTTGTTTATATGAATCTCAAAACCTTTATTCTTGGGGTTCCTGGTTTTATTCTCACTTGTTTCCCATAAGCTCAATCGCATGAGCCTGTGTCCTGGGTCTTGTGGGTGAATGGATGAATAAATGTAAGAATTTAGTTGCATATCCCAAGCAATAGGCTCTAAGGCTGTCCAGCCGTGTTTGCAAAATGGCTAAGGAGAGTGAAATGAGTTCTGGAATGATTCTGAATGAAGGGATATTGTAGCATTTTTCTGAAGGTCATGTGATTGGACCAGTTGGTGATGTATGGTTGAGGCAAGCCAGTTCCTGAATACGAGGCCTTTTGAAGCAGGTGACTTTTTGCCTCTAAGTTTAAAGTTTTTGTGTGTCAAGAATGTGAGATGAGCTCAAATCAGAACATGGGGTTCTGGCTTCACGTGGTAGGGTCCAAGGTCGCTGTAAGGCCACTATTAATCTGTCGCCAGAGGCCTGAGTTGCAATGGCATTTTAGCTTGTTGTTCCCTCGGCTTGTATCCGTGTGGAAGCAATTGCACATGTGCTTTTGTGTTTTTGGGGACATGTGCTGGAGCCTTCCCTCTGTTCTGGAAGCTGTCCCTGCTGCAATTCCCCCCTACGCATGCTGGGGCCCCCTGGCAAGGCATCACAAGTTCTCTATAGCTACATAAGGAGAATATTCAATGTACTATTTTTATATTGTTTGACAAACGGATATTTGTTGTGCAGTTTTGCCCTAGTGACTTTGAATATGTCTCAAAAAGAGTGCTTAGCTACCGTTCTCATTTAGTTTCTTTTTAATATGGAAGCAGTATGTTTCAGCTTTTCGTGCCCTCTTTGGCCAGGTCATTAGAGCGCACAGGAACACTCCTCCAAATTCGAAATGTGTTTACATCTATTATTCTGGCATAATAAGGTGTGTTTTCAATATTGTTGTAAAACAGCAGCGTATATACATTACTGAAAATAATCGCTGTGACACCTCCCATTTTTCATAGGTGAGGTATGTTTTGATCTAAAGGTTGTCCTGTTTGTGCGCTGTGTGCTGTCTGGTGCACTATATTGCAACTTATGCTGGTGTAACGTGACGTATGGTGTTTGTAGGAGGTCATTCTGCACTATACGTGAGGGGTCTGTGTTCACTTTGTGTGTCTTGTTTTTAGTGTGTTGAACTCTCCTGACTCACCTGCTGCTGCAAGGCCCTGACTGCACTTCCTGTTTAACACTTAAGGTAAGCCTGTTAAGTTTAGGGTTCAATTCTTCCTTGAGGTGACCCGTTTAGCCTTGTACTTCCATGTAATTATTAGCACACCGTTTCAAAAAGAGGTTGTCACTCCACACTTGACCCTAGAGTTAACTGCATCATACAGCCCCTCCGCCGAATAGCTGAGTGGACTAATATTGAGTCAGCGCAACTGTGTGCGACCTCATAGTCACAGTTTTGAATCTGGTGTGCACACTTAGCCTTTCACCCTTCCCAGGTCGATAAAGTGCCTGGCTTTCAGTCAGTATGGTGTACGCTTAAGGTGCAGAAAAAAAGCACATCATAAAATAATTTAGAAAAAACATTTGCCAAACTATGGGGCATATTAGCAAGAACGTCGTTAAAATTATCGCCATTTTAGTGGCAGCAAACTGCCGCTAAAACAGCGATAATGGGTTTGCTAATATGCGTTATAGAATTCTAATAGAAGCCCAGGTTAGATGTGCAGGACATCTAACCTGGGCTTCTATTGAAATTCTATAACGCATATTAGCAAGCCCATTATCGCCGTTTAGCGGCAGTTTCCTGCCGCTAAAACGGCAATAATTTTAACTACGTTCTTGCTAATATGCCACTATGTCTCCTCATTGGAAAAACTCGAATTGGAAACCTTAAATAAAGCTTTTTCAACTCAGAGGAAAGTCGGGACAATAAGGCAACCACTGCTGTGAGTATTTCTGCCACAAGGGGCCAATTTCAAAAGTTATTCTTTTTCATCGTTTGACCATGATGTCCCTTTGCATCATTTCTTATTGTGCAATGACAGAAGCATGAGTGGAGGATACTTCTTCTTCTATTTCACAGAGAAGACCTGGAACAACCTCACCCTTCCCCCTCCAGCTCCAGACCTCCTCATCTGTTCCGGAATTTCTAAATGATCTTAAGCCCTGCCTATTTGAATGAATCTCTTGGACCCTGCAAGTGCCTGGACACCCTCGTGGGTGAATAGTTGATCTCTAAACATAAACTCATTGATTGATTGTGTGAATATATCAACGAAGAAGCTATTGGTATGTGTGAACATATTATTGGCATCTGCAATTGTGTTGAGTGGGTTTCTCTGTGCTACTCAAAAACCTGAAACTGAATTGGTAATCTTGAAAGGCATGGACATATTTTGATTAAGTAGAAATTATTTGCAACTAAAAATGTACAAGCTACATTTCTGTATCCAATTCCGCAGTGCACATAACGGCTGAGTGTTTTGTCCTTGTCACATACAGTAATTTAAACATCAAACTAATGGCTTTTTAATTGTTAAATCCTTACATTTATAGAGATGGGCCGCAAATGCAAGGACATTGATGATTACGTACAGGATTATGCAGAATTTGAAGCCATATCCCTTAAAGGGATGAAAATGTTCACCTGCAAGTCATGTCGAACAACTGTTGACATTGAAAACAGAGCAGCACACAATATCAAAGCCCACGTGAGGAGTAAAACTCATGAGAGACTTTCTTTGCCAGTTGTAAAGAAAGCCTGTACGGAGCAAAAGACCATGGAGCAATGCACAACTTGTGCACGTCAAAATATTGAAGAGGCTGCGGATAGCCCGCACAAGGTTGTGAAAGCTCTGTGTGAAGGTGGTGTTCTACTTCACCAGACTGATGGTCCAATTGAAGAGCTGATTAGGCCGCTGTGCCCTGCAGCAAGGACAATGTGCAAATCCAGCCAAATGTATGAAAAATATCTCCCCTTAGTGTTTGAAGCACAGCTTGGCATCATACGTCAAGCTGTAGCAAATGTTGAAACCACAGAGGTGCATGGTGACCCAGCCATTGAAACATTGGTCACATATTACAGAAAAGGGTCGCCGCTCAGCCTTAGTTGACATCACTGTGTCTGCTAAGTGTAATTCTGCTAAAATTGCGTTAATTGTATACAATGTGCTTCAAAAGTTAGATAAATCATGGCATGACCTTGTTGTAAAATGTTCTGATTCTGCATCCTATATGACAAAGGCAGTAACTGATTTGCGCGCTGCTTAGAGGACTAATTCCATCCGTATAAAAGATCCTTGTCATCTTATACATGCTGCTGTTTTCTGTGCTCTGTCTCAGCCTGAGAACCAGGACATGTAGGATTTTGTTATAAAGGCTGGCGCAGTATTTAAGTATGCGCAAAATTTAAAACGCATTTATTCGCAAGAAAAAGTTGATGGGAGAATAAGATATCCAAGGGCGGTTGGTGTGGTCCGATGGTTCAGCTGGTATGAGGGAGCAGTAAGACTTTTAGAAATGTGGCACTACTTCCTTGCTTTTGTAAACAATGAAGAAGCCACTGGATGCAAAATTAATCACCTACAGAAACTACTCGGCCCAACAGTGCAAACCACCAATCTTTCTAAGTGAAGATGCATTTCATTGTTGAAACTCTCACTGTTATCATCAACATTCAGAAGAAGCTTGAGTCAGAAGAAACACATGCCTACATAATCTATTCAGCCATAGATGTTGATATGGCTTTGGCATTGGAGCATTGGAGACCATACACACGACCCAATGATCACCAGCCTATTGCAAATGTTACCACAAAAAAAGCAAATGCGCTAATAAAAGAGATGATTAGTTTTACACATGCACTGAAAACCAAGTGGGATGCTGTCCTAGCTCGTAACATAACCGGGCAAATGACTTACAGCTCTTTTTGGAAACTGGTTACAATCCTGGATCCATTCAAGAAATTTCAGTTTAGTCAGGATTTCAATGATTACAAGCATTTATTCATGTTGGTTGGAGCTTCTGATGCCCTAATGAATGTTTTTGAGGAAGAATTCAACAAATATTTAATGCACCTCATTCCGCAAAAAGACATCTGTACTGGCATTATCAGCAGCAAGAATAGCCAACACTGTGTAATCTTTCTTTGAATCTTTTGTTCATTCCAGTATCGTCAGCGAATAATGAACAGATTTTCAGTGGTCTTCATTTCATTAACAAACCAGAAAGAACCTCAATGTGCTCAAAGTCTCAAAGTGCACTTGTGCTTGTACTACAATGGCAAAGTTTTCAGATGAATGTATTGTGTTGACCAATAACAACTGAGTGCATGTGTGCATTGTCAATTTAAATAAATGTGGATAAATACTAGCTGTAGCGTCGTCTTTTGCTTGGGGCTAAAATAAATGTGGATAAATACAGATAAAATAGCCAAAAATAATTATGGATAAATACAGACGGAATTGGGTAAAAAATAAATACCATAAAACCGGGAGCCCTATTTATAATGTGAGTCCACAACATTGAATTTTTCACCATCTGTTCCCAGGATAGGACACTTCGCGTCCTTGGCTTTCATTCAACAACCAAGTCTTCATTCCGGGTTAACTTAAAGTGAACATACGCAGTTGTCACATGATTAAGCTTACTTCTGTTATACATGAGGGCCAAACACACACTAGTGATAAAGTCAGAAAGACAGATGTTACTTTCATAAATAAATGGTTTCACTGTATACTACCCACCTCTACTCTATCCTAGTTCATTTATTCAACTTATCCCTGCATTAGCATTAGTAAAAAACACTCGATTTAGTTCAAACAAGCAGATGTCATGCAGTTGATTCTTCAAGACTCCATTTTAGTGTCTCCTGCTCATGCGTAAGAATTTCCCTCCAAGCGAGAGCTCGTCATACTGCGTAGATGCAGTTGACACATGCGCAGTAAAGATTTCCCCATTTAGAGCGTTATTAGTCCTTTGTTCATGTTATTTTCGTTAGTAAACACATACGCAAGCTTCACTAACCAGCATTAATAACTTGTTAGTTAGTTAAAGGAGTGGATTGCTTCAGAGCAAGTCTCTTTTCTACGAGTCCTTGCTCTGTCAATATGATCACACAGATTGTAGCACATGGATGGTGGCTGATTAAAGGATGATAGCTGATAGTGGGCTTTCTTTGATTTTGTTATATCTTTCTGCCGCACTCAGCAATGTTGTCCATCTGTTTCTCCTTCACTGGCTGTCAAAATATTATATTCAACGTAAGGTATTAGGTCCGATCTAGTTTGTTCTAAGCAAACAGGAGGCAATCTGTCCAATTGACACATTTCATGTTTGACTCCATCCAGGCCATCCTGTTAAGTAGCACAATAGGTAGCACTCTTTCCTCCTCTTTTCAGTTTACATGTATAACTGAGCACTTTTTATAAGGAAAGACTCTCTGACATTTTAAATGTATGCCGATGACATGCAGATCCTCAATTTGCAAGGGGGATCTGGGTGCTGCTATAATGTTACCTTAACCTCTTGAAGCTGTGTGGGAATGGATAAGCACTACCATCTTCTAGCTTACTCTACCTAAGATGGATATTACGCTCCCAACTATTAAGATCTGAAACTCAGCATCCATATCTGGCATCCATTACAGAGCATGTGCCACCAGCCATGTCCTATTTAGAGAAATGTTAGCATTCTTATTGTTTATAATCTCTCTCAGACTCATTAAATATCTGTTGTTATTAAAGCATATTTTTATCATCTGAGAGTATTTCTTTGAATGTTCCTATTCCTCTCTTTTTGTAAAGTAGATTATGGCTATGAACAACTTCATGAGATCACATTTAGATATTGGAAACTCTGTTCTCCTTGGCCAACCTATATGTGACATAGCCATATTATGATATGTCCAGAATATTTCTGAAATTGAAGACCTTGATTGCCAATGAAAGCAATATACTAACTAATCTGGCTTCCTGTGACCAAAAATATTTCTTTTAAGGCTGCTTGCATACTGCATCAGATTTGCTACTCTATAATGCTTTCATTTTCAGATACCACATTTACCAAATAAGTTCCCCAAAGAAATCCAAAATCAAAAGTCAACATATGCTAGAAAAATAAGATGGCAGAACCTTTTTGGTGCATTGAGATTCCGTGGAATTCATTACTACTTCATATTCACAGTAAATCCTTGTACCTTCATTTAATCAAAGCCTGGAAATCTGCCTGCTTGTACAATATACATTTCCAAATTGTTCTGTATCCCCCAGCACCATGAGACCTCTCTAGGGTGACAATGTGCTTTAGGAACACTGTAGCAAATATGACTTCTCTGCATGGTCGCTCAAGATTTTTCACCTTTTTCTGGACCCAATTTTTTCTGGCTTTAGGACTTTACCACTGCTACACTTAAGTACAGTGTATGTGCTTCCCCTCTAAAACATGTGCTGTACATTGGATGTACCAATTTTCTCTAAGAGGTAAATAGTGTAACTACTGCCTAAAGTGCACATACAACATGGAATGTTAAATGTCATGTGGGCTGCAGTATATGTTTACACCGCCCACATGTGTGACAAAATGTATTTCTGCTAGGAGAACTACTGCGCTCTGGCTAAGCAGTAGTTTAAATGCACTGCAGCTGACACATGACTTTACCTTGTAGAAAACTCTATTTTTATAAATTCCAAAGTCATCCCCTAAGTGTACCTTGTAAGTCCAAATCAGCCGCAGCCCGCGTAGGTAAGAGTGGCGGGGCCAGGTTGGGGGGGATTCGACAGACGACCACGAGGGAAAATCAAATAAATAGTTATGGGCCGTGGCTGGTACACATGACATGGTGCTAATATATAAATATTGGGCACACTACATATTAGGTCTAATGCCCTCACAGTGAAATTAACCCCAAAATTGTAATAGGACTAGGTGGGATTAAATATTTATTTATTTTTCGTCTCTGCTTAGAAAAGGACTTGAAAAATGCTTCAAAGTTATTTCTTGGGCTATTTCTTGGTTAGCTTTTAAAATATGACCTGAAAAATACATTTCCCAAAAAATACTTTAAACTGCCAGGTGAAAAGCTAGTTCTGCCATTAATCAAACCTTGAGAGTTGGAATATATGTTTTTTTAAATATGTTTATTGATATTGTCATAACATAACTTGAGACTCGTACAAGGTTGTTGTCTACATGTAGATGCATCGTTTCCCAAAACACTGTACAGAGCACACATCAGTAAAGCTTTAGATACTGTTCTCGTGACATTTGCATTGTTTGTGTTATTATATTAACGCCCACTGGATTCAGATCACTGAAATCAGGACAACATGATAAAGATACAACATATATTGCAAAGACAAATAGCACTCCCACAATACTTCTCCGTAGTCTGCAACTCTTTGAGAGCAGCCTCTTGCACCACCCTCTCACCTCCCATCTCAACCGTACCCCTATTATCTTCAAATGTTTTGTACAACGCCCAAAAATGTTTTGGTCGATTAGGCGGAGGCAGTAAGTCACTATAAGTTTCAGTTTAGCTGCTACAGAATAACATGTCTCTTGACCATTGCGCCATTGTAGGGAGTGGTCCTCACGACCAGCATATGGCCACATCTCTTTGCTAACAGCAGGCCCATATCTATCAGCCTACGTGTCTGTTTAGGAAGTCCCTTGGAGTATCCAAGCAATGCTAGCATTGGTTCTGGAGCTAGCGATAGTTCCATGATTTGGTTTAATTCCACTAAGACTTGCTCTGAAAAATGAGTGATCCCAGAACACATCCGGGCCAAATGGAAAAATCAGCTATTTGGGTATTGCATCTATCACATGTAGGTTCTTCTCTCAAGCCATATCTGTGCAGGCGCTCCAGGGTGTAATAAACCCTTTTTAAAAACTTAAAATGTATGAGCCTATGTCTTCCGTTGAGGGAAATGCGTTTTGTGTTCATGCAGCAACATGACCATATTTCGTCTGTAATGTCACTCTGCAGGTCCCGCTGCCAAGTTAATCTCACTTTAGTGTAACTGTGTTTTCAATTTGCCGTTGTGTTTTGATAAATTCTGGTTATCATTTTCATGGGGGTCTATGATTTAATGAGAGTGGTCAAAGCCGAAAATTCTGGGGGCTCGGCTATATCCTCCCGAGGATCTCGGTAAGTGCATGTCTTACTCTGTGAAACTGAAATTTTGCAAGAAGGGTCGGTGGTACCTTATTCCCTACCATGTCTCCCCCGCTCTTAGTCACTCCTCCTGTAAATAGGTCGCCTATGTGTTGCGCTCCAAGTACCTCAAGTGCCTTCACCACCCCCTTGTTTGCTCCAAGAGTTTTGCTCAGTAGGATGCCCCGTTTGCCGCGTTAGCCTCATTAATTACCATTTGGCGGCTACTTAAGGGCAGAAAGCGATCTTGTGAGCGCCTCCACTTCCGCTTGGCCTATAGCCAAAGGTACCGACGGACAGGTGAGTGTTCTCCTATACTCTCCTCAATTTACCAGCCTGTACAGAAAAGAGTGGTCCAGTCAGGCATTGTTTGAGTAAAGAGACTATAAGCAGTCTGTTAAGTCTTCGTTTGTTTTCAATGTGACTGGGATATAAAAGGGGTCTTTGATGAACCAAATTCCTTGACACTGAAAGGGCTCCTATTTGAGAGTAGCCCAGGTAGTCTTCCGTGGACCTGTTCCAGTCCCTCTCACTAGTGCCACTAGATTGGTTTTTATAAAGCTTATAAAGTTTTTTATAAAGTTTTCTATAAAGTTTCCAATACACATAATTGAATGATAGGTCCATATACCATCATAAGATTTTCCTAGGCATCCTTGCATATCTGTACTATGCTATCTTTAATGCGACACATGGGTAGCTGCGATATGTGTGAACTTAGCTTGACAGTTGGCTACATATCACACGCACGTTGGGTTTGTGTGTAGAGCAATTGGCTTGGGCACAGTAGAACTGTGTATTTACTGTGTCTTCTTTCTACACCACAGAGCGGGGCCTCATACTCCCGAGCGGTTGCCGGGTGAGGTGAGGTCTTCACCCACACAATGCTGGGTGAGTATCACTTTGAGGAAAAGCCTCGAAATGATCAAGCTATTATGCTTCTTTGAATTATGCAGAATGCAAATTATTCATGCAGGTGTGTCTTGTCTATACAGTGTCTTTGTGTACAGGGGTTGTGTATGTGTAATTTAATGTTGTTGTACAATACTATCTTATTTATTGATAGGAAGAAGACATGCTTCTTTCCCTCAAGTGGACGTCTAACTGTTAAAGTTCCTGGTAGATATGTATCTTTCTACTAGTAATCTTGTCGTTATTTTTCACTTAATCACAACAATTGTAGTTATGGCTGCAGTAGCTGATTTATAATAGGTCCTGAAGAATGCCGGGGCAAAACCCCTTTTGGCTGAAACATGTCGACCTTAATGCACACAGCGCCATAGGGTAGTCGTTCTACCAGGCGCGGTTTTTAACCCTTGACACACGAACTTCTGTTTAAACGCTCTTTCAGAGTTTGTGTAGTCAATTTTATTCATCACTTCATCTTGAGCACTGCACATTATCTAGTCCACTACATGGTAAACATGTTTGCTAGTTTTCTGACATCCAGTTCTACACCGGCACTATATGGCCGGCTATGATATGGATCGATCTGCAATTCCCATATGACGTAAACTCCACCGCAAGGGTGGTCTGATGGGATTCGTACTAGCTTTGTGTTTCCAATAACTTCCAGCAATTTTGGGTTCACTTATGTAGCCTACTGTCCCTAAGTCACTGTTATGGTCACACACCACTTCTAGACCTGTTCTGCTCTCTTGTGTATTTGTATTGAATATTGGGGAGCGAGCAGACAGGTCGTTAAATATTCCCCCCGACCCTCCACATATGTTTGTTTGTTGGCAGCAATCATGAGGGACTGGAGTCTATGAAAAAACACTTGCAACAGCATCATAGGGATGTTTGTGAAGAGGAAAAGGAAACGTGGTAAGATAACCATTATCATAATTGACACTCTGCCTAGCAGGGACAATGGGAGGTGAACCCATCTAGCAATGTCATCCTCTAGTTTAATAATTGCCACACCGTAATTGTATCTGAACATCCAAGTATCTCACCGCGTCCGCGGTCCATTGCAGTGGGTAATCGGGCTCAACAGGGTTCGTGGCCGGAGTTAAAGGAAACATAATGGACTTATTCCAATTAACACGTAGAGCAGACATGGCACCAAAGAGCACCAATTTGCGCAGTACTGTGGATAGATTAGTGTTCGGATGACAGACATATAATAAGGTATCATCCGCGTAGGTGGAAACAATCAGCCCATAGCCAGGGAATTGTATGCCTCTATGGCAATGGTACCCTCGAAGGGCACAGGGCAAGGGTTCAGCTGCAAGAGCGTATAAAATGGGGGATAGGGAGAAGCTCTGTCTCGTGCCCCTAGAAATTAAAATAGGATGTTTGACTAAGTCACCTATTTTAATACGGGCTGTGGGGGAATAATACAGCACCCCAAGTAATTGTATAAAAACCATCCCAACTCTCATACTAATAAGGACTTGTTTTAAAAAGGGCCATTCGACGCAGTCGAATGCCCTCTTCATATCTAAAAAAAACGCTATGGCCGGTACCTCTGGCCTAGTATGTTGCATGGCAAAGAAAACCGTCCGCAGATTATACGTCAACTTCCTGCCTGGGACAAAACCAGCTTGTTCCGGCGCTACTAAGGTAGGCACCAGTGGAATCGGCCTGTTCATGAGGATTTTCACAAAAAATGTTGTATCTACGTTCAATAGGGAAAGGGAATGATACGAAGCACGTCTGTCTGGGGGTTTACCCGGTTTGAGGATGGCGACTATAATTGCTTCCCTCATAGAGGACGGCATTGTACCAGTAGTACACATATCTTCATTTAGCGTGAGTAACTGCGGTAACAGTAATTCGAGAAAAGCCTTATAAAAGGCAACTGTACGGCTATCCCCGCCCGGTGCGCTCCCTGCTCTTATATTTTATAATGCAAGTAATATTTCTTCCCGTTCAATGGGTTGCATCAAAAATTCACGGTGAGTATTAGTTAGCCATGGTAACTTAATATGAGCTAGGTAAGGAAGTATGTGTTCTTCCGTACCACCGCCCGAGCGGCGTACAACTCAGAGTGATATTTCTGGAATTATTCCGCTACGTCAGTCTCAGTGAGCAAAGTAGCACCGTCTACAGTCGTGAGCTCCGGGACTACAGATTTGTCTCTTCGTTGTCTAAGTAGTTGCGCGAGTACCGCCCCAGAATGTTCCCTCTCTCCATAGACCCGAGCAGTAGCGTATTTGCCCAAGTGTTTAATCTCTGCATCCGCCTCTGTGTAATATTCTTCTAATGTTTGTTTTATTTCTTGTGTGGTCTCTTCAGTAGGTTGAGCCAACATAGCCTGTTCCAAAGCAGCCAATTTACATTCTAGAGATGCAAGTCAGTTCCGGATCGACTTAAGAACACCCGCGTGCTTAGATATAGCTACGCCTCTTATATACACTTAGAATGCATCCCACACAGTCTGAAAGGATTCAACAGAGCCCACATTCTTCTAAAAAAAAAAAAACATCAATAGCTTCAGCCATTTCTTCTTTAAACACTGTGTCTAATAAGGAAAAGGGTGGGAATCACCAGGTAAAGGGGGGTATACATGTCTTCGGGGCGTCTAATACCAATAATAGTGGGGAATGATCGGAGTACGTGCGGGGGAAGATCTTACATGCACTCATGTTTGTGAAAAGCTGCCTATCTGTAAACCAATAATCAATTCTAGTATATATGTTATAATATGCATGTGTATCCTCCTTGCATCGGGTGTGGGGGCCCCCAAATTTCAGGCAGTTCAAAGTGCACTAGTGAGCTTTCCATAGCCCTAGCCGATGCCGCTATGCGTCTCTCCGGTCCTCCTGACCTGTCTAATATGGGATCCCAGACAAAATTAAAATCGCCTCCCCTGAAAAGTCACCCACCCATTTGTGATCCTACCATCCCAGTCAATTGCCTATAAAATTCGGGTTATCGTGATTTGGGCCATAGACATCAACCAGAAGTAGCTCCAGGCCTTTCCCTCTGCATCTAGTGACCACAAATCTACCCTCCGCATCTGTCACCATTGGCTCACATTTAAGTGGACTTTTAGGGTTCACCCACGTCAGAACGCCTCTTGCGTGGGTGGTAAAACCTGATGCGTGGGAGTTGCCCAGTAATCCCTTAGTGCGCAGTATAGGACTGTTTAGTGGGACGTGTGTTTCCTGCAGAAGTGCAATGTCAATATCATGTCTATTCAAGTATCTCAGAATCTTACTGACCTTCCTATGGTCATTGAGGCCACGTACGTTCCAAGCCTGGCAGCAAGTAAAGTTACTGCCCGGCATTGCCTGAAAGTGAGACATCAGAAATGCTCCATATTAGTTAAGATATGACACATTTCTGCTGTCTCCTACCACTGGTGAACTGTGTGCTGCTTAGTACCACCATAGACACCCTTGCACCTTGGTGCAAGGGTACACAAAAACAATCCTTAAAGGCATTTGCCTCTTTCAAAGCATGCTTGAGAAAGTAGCATGCATAGCTGTGTGAGCTGTCTTGTGTTTCTTTTTGGGGGAAATCCCATGTAAAGCCATGCAAATCTGATTTGCCTGGCTTTGTAAATCACAAATTACATATTGTGTTGCAAATGTGCCAAAACAAGTGGTTCACCCACAACACAAAATGTTTGCAAATCTGCACTTAAGTCTGAAGGTAAAACCTTTGGGGCAATCCACTTGGTGATTCAATCTGCTCTCCGTCACAGTTGGCCTGAAATTGCACCTAGGTTTCAGTCCACCCTAAACTGTTTCATTTTTCTATTGCTTGAATTTTACTAGGGCCTTGTTGCCTTAAAATATTTTAAATTCATATTTCAGCTCCCCTTACCATATTTTGATGGTATTGGTGTCTTTTTGCTCATTACATATTTCTCTACTGTTCTAATTTGGTTTGAGATTTTATTGTGTTGTGTTCTTTACTTTAAAATTGTTGGTGCTGCTTAAATTTAGCATGGACTTCTCTAGGGATTGTCTGTTGCTGAGAACTGTGTTTTGACATAGCCAGAATGGGTTTATGGAGTTTGTAGGGATGCCAACCCTCATATTAATCATTCCTTTTCTGACAGATACTATACTGTTTTAATAAATGTAGAAAATGAAGAAGGCCCACTCATGGCAATGCAAGCATCAGCAAAAAGCTGTGTGCATATGAGAGTATTAAAGGAGAAATACAGGCCCAAGCTATCTGCAATAGTAGAATAGAAAAGCAGCCCAAAATGAAGTCAGGTCCCGGAGAGAGAGAAGTGGAGGCAAGCTTTCGTAGAATAGAGAAATATAATTAGTCATAGCGGAAGTCGAAAGTTACAGGACCGTATTGCGTGAACACGTCTCTGGGAAAATATGTAGATAAAGTAGCAGAAAGGCACAGGATAAGTGGGAGATTAGGCCTGGTAGAGCAGTAGACATGTAACGAGTAGAACATTGTTAGACTTCAAATAGACAGGATAACCGGTAGTACAAGCGGTGGTGTAGAAGCATAATCAAAAAATAACACATACACATGTAACGCATTTCATAAACATGTAATTAGCTTTTTTGCAGAAAGTATTACTTTTGATATAATGTTGTGCTTAAGTGAATGCCTGATTGATTATGCAAATATGTGATGAATTTAGGTAAAAAATGTATAAAAGAAACTAGCTGCCCCATTATAAGTCGCAGCTCAGATTTCAGTTCCACGGAGCTGTCCGACCTGCTTCCGCGTTCGTTAATAAACTTTACTATATTGACAAAAGAAATTGTGTCCTCTTTTTCTTTTGTCTGACAACAATACATAAAATATAAAGGGTAATGATTTTGATTTGGCTAGACATCACAATGCGTAAATGAGCACAGGACTACCTTCCCTAATTTATTTAATCTGGGACATCTAGTAGATCTGGTAGGCATTACCCAAAATCTTCCAAAATGAGTAACAAAAACAAGTGATGTGTCTTATTGATTTTAGGCTGCTGGACATAGTAAGAAAGGTCAATGGTGCAGTAGCCCTTATTCACAAAAACAGAGGGAGATACCCTAAATTCCAATTGGGACAGGGTGAAGTATAATAAAGCATTAACAGTCCCCACACAAACATGCAATGATACTAGTATCATTGCATGTTTGGGAGGGAACTGTTAATGCAGTAGCCCTTATGCCTCTACTCTTCATTTTAACATTTCTGGCGAACCAGGTATATTTTCCTTGAGGGTAGATATAAGTACTTTGTATATTTGTCTTGTTTAACCCAACCAAAAGGCCTGATTTAGATCTTGGCAGACAAGTTACTCCATCACAACGGTGATGGATATCCTGCCAGTCGAAATATAAATCCCATAGGATATAATAAGATTTATATTTTGGCGGGCGAGATATCTGCCACTCTTGTGATGGAGTAACCCCTCAGCCAGATTTAAACCAGGCCTTTTATTTTTCCTTTTTTTCTCCAATTCATTGTCAAATGTCAACAAAGTTCATCAAACAAATGTTCTAGTTTTATTACATATCACAAAATTAATTAGGAATTTGAATTTCTTACCTCGTTTTTGTACAAAAAACCTTTCTTAAATCAGAAAATGTTCAGATTTCATGATTGGATGTCTATTGCAAACAAAGGCCCTTATTTACGAGAGTTTGGCATAGGGCACCAACCTTGCTGTGCTGTCCTAGGCCAAAGTGAGAGTGTAGGAATGCATTCCTGTCCTTTCTCCCTGCGTTGGTGCTATTTTGGCAGCCTAGCGTTAATGTAGGCCCCCTTGCACCATGGTGCAAGGGTGCCTCCGTTGCATGTAGGATTGTTTTTATGCAGGAAGGTGCACCTTCCTGCTCAGAAACAATCCTAAACAGCATTTTCCTCTTTCAATGTGTGCTGCAGAATACAGCACACGTTGAAAGAGGATAAGAGGTTTTAGCGCTTCCCAAGGTTTACATCATGTTGTAAATATGGGGCAGCATCAAAGTCCTTGGGTTTTGGGTGGAAACACCCACTGCAGCCTTCCGAGTGCAGAGTAAGGCGATGCAGGTATGCAGAGATTTGCGCTGCGTCACCTTACTCAAGATTTATGAGGCCATTTCAAAACCATGCTTCATGCATGCACCACTTTATGTGGTGCACAAGTGATGCAAGGCTCCCATAAATCACCCCCAATGTCTATGAATAACAGGCTCAAAGACATCCTGGATCAGGAGATAACCGGTATCCAGCATTATGATTAACATACTCAACAGGTACACTTCCAGAAGTCTCATGTCAATCCCATACATGTGGGGTTAAACAATATATTGTGCCATTTTAACCTTGAGAAAACAAAGCCTGTCCATTACCACAGTCTTTATCCCAAGATTCTTTTCTTTACCCATGATGTCATCATCATAGACTAGTCCTCCCTCTCTCTCTAAGGTAGTAATTAGAGTGACATCTAGCATATCCTTTCCATGTTTTCATTTAGATCCCTTGGCTGCAAAAAATCCAATATTTCCCATTCTGCTTCCTTCAGACAAATTGATCTTGTATTGTTGTTCTTTATTTTGATTATGAAAGCCTCACATTCTCAAACTTCAATTAGATCATATTGTGTGGAGCCACTTCCTTCTACCAAATGTCTCAAAACCTTTAAGCTTAATCGTTCTTCTCAGTAACATACAAATCTAGTAAGAAGGAGATGTAAGTACTCTTGTTTAAAATTATTTGATCATAGGAAGTGAAGTTGTACACCCATACAATGGAAAAACGATTAAGCTTCAATATTTTGTGACATGCTCTATAGGAAATTACCTGTGCAAAAGCAAATATCCAAATAGTTTAAGACATTTGGGGAAAACAATACGGCACAACTGCTTAAAGAACATAAGAGTATCATTCATAATGAGAACAACAAGTTCACAGTAGCCTCTCATTGTAAAGAGGTGCAACACAACATAAGTCAATGGAAGGTTGAGGCACTTGAGAGTGCCATGAATTCTGACTCGTTGCTGTTATTTCTTCCAATCATATTTGCAAGCCTTTCCCCCTTTTTCTAAGTAGATGATTTCTTCCATTTTTAGTGGCCCATCATTATAAAACATTTTGAGGTGGTAATTTTGTGAATAATTGTTGGCCTTACTGATTGTAAGTAAGTGCCTCTCTTTGCATGATCACCCCCAAGGTTGTGGGCAGATGCTGTTGGTTTTTCTTTTTTTTCATTGCGAAGTTTCTTTATATAGCGAGAAAAGACATATGAAACAAGGCCTTACAAGTCTGAAATCATAAAAAAGGTAAACAAAATAAATATATATCCATTAAAACAGTACAGCGACTCAATCTTTTTTCATGCTATACATAGAGATACAAAGTTAACCTCTGAAAAGAGTAACCATACAGCAAAAATCTTCACCTGACCTTTACCAGTCTTCACCTGACCAGTAGCCATAGCTCACACAGTTTCCGCCTATTCCGATGTTCCCTAATGATAATAAGCTCCAACCCGTGGATGACTCTAAACTCCTGCCACCAGGCGTTAAGATCAAGTGAGTCCACCTGGAGCCAAGTCCTAGCAATACCCAGCCTAGCAACCATGATGACAAAGAAGTAAGGGCTAGATGTAGGTAATGTAAATTTACCGATTCTAAAATACCGAATTTTACCGATTCTGTATTTTAGAATCGGTAAATGCTATGTAGATAAATATTCGGTAAGTATTACCGAATCGGTACGATTCGGGTAATTCCCATTCATTCCCATGGGCCTGGAGGCCCATATGAATGAATGTGAATTACCGAATCGGTAAATACCGATTCGGTAAAATAGGGAAACATTCAAGGGTGGCAGGGTGTCACATTTACACCCTCTTGCACCCCTGAATAGTGCTTGTGTGCACATGTTGATTCAGAAAAGGGGGTGGTGATGGACAGAGCATCGGAATTAAACAGAACACTCCTACCCAGTCAAATGATCAGGGCTTGATCCATCACCGTTTTTTAGCTCACTGCACCATCCCAGTTCAGAACCTGGCTACATGCAAATTAGTCCGTCCCTTTACTTTCCAGTAAAGAATTGGCTTGGTAGTTTGGTCTGCCCTGTTCCCATGATGCACTGGGCCAGGGACAGACTAATTTGCATATAGCCAGGTTCTGAACTGGGATGGTGCAGTGAGCTAAAAAACGGTGATGGATCAAGCCCTGATCTGTTGACTGGGTAGGAGTGTTCTGCTTAATTCAGATACTCTGTCCATCACCACCCCCTTTTTGAATCGTTTTGGCCACCACAAGTGTGGAAGGGTATGCTCAGATGTGAGTCCCTTGCTCACTGCACCATCAGGATTCAAGCAAGCCGGGCCGAAGACGGCTGTAATGCCAGAAACCGGTCCCCGGAAGCTTGTTTCCTTTCCAGTAAAGAATTGGCTTGGTAGTTTGGTCTGCCCTGTTCCCATGATGCACTGGGCCAGGGACAGACTAATTTGCATATAGCCAGGTTCTGAACTGGGATGGTGCAGGGAGCTAAAAAACGGTGATGGATCAAGCCCTGATCTGTTGACTGGGTAGGAGTGTTCTGCTTAATTCAGATACTCTGTCCATCACCACCCCCTTTTTGAATCGTTTTGGCCACCACAAGTGTGGAAGGGTATGCTCAGATGTGAGTCCCTTGCTCACTGCAGCATCAGGATTCAAGCAAGCCGGGCCGAAGACTGCTGTAATGCCAGAAACCGGTCCCCGGAAGCTTGTTTCCTTTCCAGTAAAGAATTGGCTTGGTAGTTTGGTCTGCCCTGTTCCCATGATGCACTGGGCCAGGGACAGTCTAATTTGCATATAGCCAGGTTCTGAACTAGGATGGTGCAGTGAGCTAAAAAACGGTGATGGATCAAGCCCTGATCTGTTGACTGGGTAGGAGTGTTCTGCTTAATTCAGATACTCTGTCCATCACCACCCCCTTTTTGAATCGTTTTGGCCACCACAAGTGTGGAAGGGTATGCTCAGATGTGAGTCCCTTGCTCACTGCACCATCAGGATTCAAGCAAGCCGGGCCGAAGACGGCTGTAATGCCAGAAACCGGTCCCCGGAAGCTTGTTTCCTTTCCAGTAAAGAATTGGCTTGGTAGTTTGGTCTGCCCTGTTCCCATGATGCACTGGGCCAGGGACAGACTAATTTGCATATAGCCAGGTTCTGAACTGGGATGGTGCAGTGAGCTAAAAAACGGTGATGGATCAAGCCCTGATCTGTTGACTGGGTAGGAGTGTTCTGCTTAATTCAGATACTCTGTCCATCACCACCCCCTTTTTGAATCGTTTTGGCCACCACAAGTGTGGAAGGGTATGCTCAGATGTGAGTCCCTTGCTCACTGCACCATCAGGATTCAAGCAAGCCGGGCCGAAGACGGCTGTAATGCCAGAAACCGGTCCCTGGAAGCTTGTTTCCTTTCCAGTAAAGAATTGGCTTGGTAGTTTGGTCTGCCCTGTTCCCATGATGCACTGGGCCAGGGACAGACTAATTTGCATTGAGCCAGGTTCTGAACTGGGATGGTGCAGTGAGCTAAAAAACGGTGATGGATCAAGCCCTGATCTGTTGACTGGGTAGGAGTGTTCTGCTTAATTCAGATACTCTGTCCATCACCACCCCCTTTTTGAATTGTGTGCACATGTGGCACACATACATGCCCTAAGTGCATGTATGTCTGTCACATGGCACTGTTGAAAATGCACAGATTTGCATTTTCAAAGGTATTCGGTATTTACCACCAACTAATAGTTGGTGGTAAATAACGAATCTTTAGAGCACATAAGCACTCTTAAAAGTGCTTCCTACATGCCATTTACCGATTCGGTAAATACCGAATTGGTAAATAATGATTCGGTAAATACCGATTCGGTATTTACCGAATCATCACCTACATAGCAAATGGATCAATAACGGTCGGTAAGCCTGAAATTTACCGAATTTTGGGTTTACAGACTGGTAATGGGCCACCTAAATCGGGCCCTAGAAGCCCCCAACATTGTATGGTACATTATTAGAATGGCCCTGCTGGTTTTATCGACCGACTCTGTGGTGCACTGAGACTGCCAAACAGGCCTCAGTGCCAATGTCCTGACCCTTAAAAGGTATCTGTCTTATTGGTTCACCCAAAATTGGCGTATGTTAACTTACTTATAAGTTGCTATTAAATGGCACCAGAGTACCCAGGGCTTGTAAGTTGAAGTGCCCCTTGTGAACTGTAGCATTTATTGTGCCACCAGGAGTGTAACAAAACAAAGTGTGACTACCAGCCACCAATGCTAGCTGGTGGAGCAGTATTCCAGGTACTAACATGGCTTAGATATTTAAAGTAATGACGAAGCCCAACTTTCCTTTTTTATATATGTAAGTCACTTCTAAAGTAGGCCAAATGAGCCCTAAGGTGGGGTGCTGCTTATTAAAAGGTAGGGCATATCATTTTGAAAGTCTTGACAGTAAAAGTCCCATGTTGCCTGTTTTACTGTAGAAAGGCTAGTAGCCCCATTGGCGAGAACAGGGTTACCCCCTGATAACTCAGCAGTGCTAACTTCTGAATGCAACTACTAAATATGGTACTAAATTTGGCTTGATGGTCAAGTCAACTTTAATGTAACTTTTGTACAAATGGTAACTTTAGGATATGTTATAATGCACACAAATACTTTAAAACCATGAACATTAAATAACCAAAAGAAACATGAATCACAATGATCCTTCAAATGTACACAAAATTCAATGTGCAACAGTGGTGTGAGCTCTGCCAAATGCTCGTGTAGACATTCATGATTAACTGGTCCACATACCTGGGACAGATCCAAATTGGACAACTCTAATGGCCCATAGGCTTATAATGTAACCAGTCTCTAGTCCCGTTCTTTCTTGACAAACTAATTCCTCTTCAGGACTCTTGTTTTCCACTGTTTCAAACAGTTTATTTAGAAAAATAATGATCTCAACTTTGAGGACTTGCCCATTTAGGTACAATCTGGCTAATTGTTTTGTGTACAGTAATTTTACCAGCTGTAATAAGTAGCGGGGAATACCCAAAATATTGTAGTGTAGTGAAAAATAAGCCCCAGTTGAGGGAATCAAGGGGCATATGTATGAAAGAATGCATTTGTGATTCTCAAATAGCGATTTTTAGAGTCTCGCTATTTGAGAATGGCAAAACGATATGTAAATAAAAATTTGCAATTTTTTTGCGATTCCCTCGCATTCCTTAATTGCGACTCGCAAATTGCGAGTCGCAATTAAGGAATGGCTTCCTATTCATTCCTATGGGCCAAGAGGCCCATAGAAAGGAATGGGAATTGCATGTGTGTAATTTGGGAGTACCAGATAGGTACTTGAGAATTGCGCACGCAATTTCAAGGGTCCAAGTGTTCTAAAAAGATCCCCTGTTGCACCACTGAAATGTGCATGTGGCACAAATACATGCCCTAAGGGCATGTATGTGTGCCATATGGCACTTTAAAAAGAGCAAAAAAGTGCTTTTTAAAAGGAAATCGCAAATGACCACCAACTTGAAGTTGGTGGTAATTTGCCATTCCTTAAAGCAATATCGCAGTTTGCGATGCATACTAGCAAAGCATTTAGGGAATCGCAAATTGCAATTCTCTAAATGCTTGCGCAAAATAAGGAATCACAATTTTTGCAAATTTCAGCGTTTGTGAACGCAATTGAGCTTGATACAAATGGCCCGAAATGCCTTTGTGGCATAAAGTAAAATTGCCTTGGCCTCCATGTCCGGAGTGATTTGATGAATTAGGGCAAAGAGTGTGCTCAGATTATGTGCAATTGATCTCCTCAGCACAAACCCTCCCTGTTTGCGAAGGACTAAGGGGCATATTATCAAGGACCGGTGTTAACATTATCGCAGTTTTATCGGCAGGAAACTGCTGATAAAACGGCGATAATGGGCTTGATAATACGCCCTTGTTAATTCCCATCGAAGCCCATGTTAACATCAGAACATGGGCTTCCATGGGAATTAACAAGGGCGTATTATCAAGCCATTATCGCCGTTTTATCGGCAGTTTCCTGCTGATAAAACGGCAATAATTTTAACAACGGTCCTTGATAATATGCCCCTAAAATCGGTAGCAGTAGTATAAGCCAGTTAGCTAGGGTTTTTGCGAGTATTTTAACATTGCAATTCATCAGTGACAGTGGCCGATAAGAGTCACAGTCAGTATGAGCTTGTTAGGCAGTGTACCAATAATGGCTTCACGCTTTGAGTCTGGCCTTTCTCAAGGGCTTACGTATGCACAGCGTGCCGACGGGGTGCCAATAGATCAATATACATTTGGTATATTTTAGCAGGGAGCCCATCAGAGCCCTGCGCTTCATCACTAGGTAATTATTTATTGGCATCAGTAATTTCTCCCAGCGTTGTGCGACAGGCAACAAATGTCTCTGGGTGTAATTTAGCCAGGCCAGTGTGTCTTTATCCAGGTAGTCAGCAATTCTGTCGGACCGTGCCACTTGCGTGAAGCATACAGCGTCTCAAAGTAATCTACAAACACTCCCTCAATATCCTCAAGAGCATACCACAGTCTGCATCACTGTTGCAACCGCCCAGGGTTTCCTTATATGGTTGGCTAAAGCCTTCCCCAGTCTGTTCCCCTCACAGTATAATCAGGCCTTTGCATATTTGCCTAGATAAAGAGCCCCTCTGTCTGCAGCTTCATTATATTCTAATATCTTGCTATGCAAGGCTTCATGGACCTCAGGGGCAGTGTCATTAGGCATTCTACATTCTAACTTCTTGATATCAGCTTGTGGCTTGGTAAGGTGAGAATGCAGTGTTTACAATGCCCCAGGTTGTTTCAAAATGCAATTGCCTCTTGGCACCACCTTAAAGGCTTGTCAATCAATCAGTCAATAACTTTATTCATTACTCTTCAGTAACATAACAGTATATACAAAGTACAAACATCAAATGGTAACATTAAAATTCACGAACAATAAAACTCATGCAAATATACATTTCAAGTGGTAAAAATCTGCACACACTATTAGATTCCATAATCAGTAAAAATTCACACTTATGCAAGAGTACGTTCCTATTAAGGAAAAAAAAGTCTTCCCCCGGATCTCCCTTATGATTTTAATCTTCCATCAGTGGGAATATAAAACATACCAAACTAATAAGCTATTTAATTATTGCAAGGAGTCGCATAAATCCATAATTGTTATAAAAAAGTCATATTAAAAATGTATAAATGATAGTATATATAGTCATGCAAGAGTACAATTTGGTAAAAAAGCTTCCACCCACAGATCTTTCCTATTTTTTAATACCTGCCATAGATATGAGTTCACTGCACAACAAACATATATATTTATATATGTTAAAGAGGGGTAATGCATTTTTTTCCTGGGGAGTTCATAGCACCAGCAGAAAAATACAATATGCAGATTAGTTACATAAGACACGCCATTGCAAGGACACAGTGAAAGATCTGACAGATAATGTCAAATGACAGGAACCCCCACCATCAATGGCAGCAGATTAATCCTAAATCGGGTTAAGATAAATCGGTGCTGTGCATTTTGTACTAGGGTCAAATACATCTGTAAACCCTCCAGAGGGGACATCTTACTATAGAATAATACAGATGACTTTAGTTTTTCCACCTCCCATTGCTTCCTCATTGCGTTATTTTGCACACAGACTTTAAATTTGCCCTTGGCAACCATTCTACTAGAGTTTGGTTTATTAAAAAGATCCACTAAACCAATCTCCGCACATTTGGACTGTGTATATCTCAGCTAGGGGATCTCCAGTGCGTGATCTAAGTTCAATCTGTCCATGAGTATCAGTTTGCTCAAACAAATTTCCTCACGTGACCATATGGAATCCAAAACCAGAGACTGGGCTATCTTAATCTTGTCTGTTATATATGAGGCTCCCATTTCCGAATGAGAGATACAAATTTGCAGAACTTTGAGGGAGGGCTACTAGATGTTTAAAAAATAAATTTTCCACCATTTGGATACTCTGTGTATTGGCCATTCCCCAGACCCCAGCACCATATGAGGCCTGCCATACTTTTACTCTGATATATGATGAGGACTTCCCTGATCGCCTTAATGCCCAATTTTTTTTATAAAAGAAGACACCCCATTGATGGATTTCTCCATTGGGGCACACCTATTCGCTATCATGGGGGATCCATGAATTATTGCTATCAAACAGGATCCTCAGGTACGAAAAGGTGGGGATTTCACTCAATTTGATCCCTTCAGCATAAAAAACAGGCTTTTTTCCTGGGTTTAGCCCCACAAATCATGGTGTAAGTCTTAGTATCATTTACTCTCAGATCCAAGTCGGCCATAAAAATGATGCAGTCATCAATTAGACTTTGCAACGCCATCCTGGTTTTGCCAATCAATACTGCATCATCTGCATAAAGTAAAATAGGAAGGGGCGCGAACCAATGTTCGCTGTGTACCTCACACGCAAACTTAAGGCTATTTCTACCCTGTTCGTATATAGTGAAACAGGAAGGGGGTTAAAACACACCCTTGCCTGCCCCTTCTTCTGATGTTTATACTACCTGAGCATTCGCCATCCCTGCCAATACACATGCAAGCATTAGCATCAGAGTGGATATTATAACGTGCCCTTTTTGGCCACTGTATATTTCCCTATGATGATGCTCAAGTACAAACATTGATGGACTGTACTCAACCATTTTTTAAACCCATATTGTGTATCAACTAATATATTGTTGATGGTTGACCAGTCTTCCAGTCTTTTGGGTAATATGCACCCCATGACATTTGCAGTGGCATCGAAAAATGACATGGGCTAATAAATTTGAGGTAGGGATTTGTTGCCTTTTTTATGAATCGGAATTATAATGGAAGATTTCCATGAAGTGGGCGGTCCTGTCACCACAATAGCATTATAAACATTAGTAAGCATCAGAGCCCATAAGTCTTACTGCTCATGAAACATATCCAAGGGAATCCCATCTGGGCACGGACCCTTCCCTCTGCTGCCCTCATCAGGGGCCTTTTAACCTCAGACAAGGCTGTAGAATATATTGTGTATTATCTAACCTTTGGCGAAAATGAGTTCCTAAAATGTTTTGTACATCTGGTTCTATATAATGAATAGGGCGATTATCATAAATGGCATTAAAATGTTGGAAAGCGATACAAAAGGGGATGATGGACGGAGCGTTTCAACAAATCAAACACTCACCCCCAGTCAACTGATCTGGGTTTAATCCATCACCATTCTTTAGTTCACTCAGCCACCCCAGTTCAGACATGGCTATATGCAAATCAGTCTGACCCTGTGCCTTGTGGGAACAGTCCAGCCCGAACTGCCAAGCCATGTCTTCCCTGGACCGGAAACAAGCATCCTGGGACCGGTTTCGGATACAAAATGTTGGACCCATACTTCCTCTGCAATGTATACCTCTGTTGAAGGTTCATTGGACTCCCTAAAATAATCATTATTGATCACCTTCCAAAAGGGGCCAGAGCTTCCCATGCTTCAACCTTTATGCGTTCCTTTCTATGGACGATAGTCTGTTTGAACTGCGCGCATGCAAAGTCTATTGATGCCACGCCCCTTGGTCGCTGCTAGATGGCTTCATGCATCTGGTTTCTGGCTGTTTTACAACTGAATCAAACCAACCCCTCGCTTGGTTGTGTGGCACTTGTACCCTATAACTCAGTGCCTGTTTTACGCATGAGACAATAGCCTAAAAAGTTATTATTGTCCTTGCTGGAACAGCTTTGGGGTCTAGGCATTCCTTCCCCTTTGCCATAGTGTGCTGCACGATGGATGGGAGGAAAAATGATGTACTTTATCCCACTTGATTAAGTACCCATTTTTAATGGTCACATTTGGCTCAAATCCCAGCTTTTGTAGATTATTACTTTTTTTTAATAAGATCACCCTAATTTCTAACATTGCATCTTCTAAAGCTTCAGATACCAGATTAAAATCAATAGTGGACTTGTAATTATTTCTAAAAAATATGGGTGCTCTACCTTCGTTCTCAATCACCTTTATATTATACAGCCTGAGTCTTAGCTTCATCAATCAGTTATTTAAAGCTTTTCCATAGGGATCATGTTTAAAATGAACAAGCGCCTCCTTTTACACCTCTTCAATTCTGCAGATTGTTTTGTCAATAAACGAGCAATAGTGGGTCCCATGACTCAGCAATCTCACATATCAATAAATGAAAAAAAGGTGAATCGTTCATAAATTTCAGAATTGTCCAAGGTGTTGAATTTAAAATATATGTCCCTAGTCCTTCCTTTGCCCTACCCATAACAGAGGATTTAGCCGGGGTGTAAAATTCCATATACCCATCAATAGGATTGGCTACCAGCTTCCACGTTTGCTGTAGACATATAATGTGGGCACCAAAAATCAGTCTTTGCCAATCAGATGTATCAATCTTGTTTTTGAGAACTGCCATATTCCATGATATGAGGCCCACCCCCAGTTGACTACCTATATAATCTCCGTCCAGGTTGCCTTCGGTTCCGTTCCTCTCTAAATATGTGTCCGGTCATATAGTTTTATTTGTTTCAACCGACCCCTCCTTTTCACAGATATAGTGGCCAATCATTGTTCGAATTTCTTCTTGCAACCCCAGTCATAAGCTGCCACAGCCGGACCTTCCGGGGTGCCCCAGAGGCTACAAACTGAGCAAAATCGGTGAATAATCCGATAATGTATGGGCCAAGGGCATCACTTCCACTATCCATGAACTGACATCATTGGTTACCAGCCAGAAATCCAGCCTCAACCACATGTTATGTACCCCTGAGTAGAAGGTGTCTTGTTGAAGGTCGTGATTTCTTAAGCTCCAGACATCCCTCAATGACCATCTTCTATGATGCTGTTAAGAGCTGCTGCAGAGTTCATATGACCTCTAGCTAGTAAATGCAATCTGTCTAATTGTGGGTCAACAGTCGATTTGAAATCACCATACCATTGGCCCAGCATTTTCCTTTCTTACAAGTGCCCAAAGGGTATGATAAAAGTCTGGGTCATCTGTAGTGGGGCCATATGTACTTACTAATGTCAAAGGCTATGCTCCAAACAGCCCTCGCAGGATTAGAAATCTCCCATTGGGATCAACTACCATATGTAATGGGTAGAACAGTGTTTCCCGTTTGACAAGAATCGCAACCCCCTTTGACATAGGAGGAGTATGAGGCAGTGTATGCGAGAGCTTCCTATTTAATGAAGAAGTGTTTATCCCGCTGGGGTGTCGAATGTGTTTCCTGTAAAAAACGATATCAACATCCCGTTTCTGCAGGTAGGTGGCAATTTGCCAGAACTGCCTATTTAGTGAAGAAGTGTTTACCATGCCGGGGTGTCAAATGTGCGCCCCCTGAACCGCTAAGTTGAAATACAGATACAGGGATTTACGATCTCTGTGGTATTGTAGGTTATTTTTCACTTTCTCGCCATTCGAAGAAGTGCAGGGTCTCTAGTTCGGTAGTTTAGCAATTTTGCTATGAAGGGGTGGACTGGCGTTCCCGGGGAATCTGGGGGAGGTGGTGCTAATGATCTAAGTGCCCTTTAGACAAGGAACATCTTGGAGAATGATTCTGTGCCAAAAAGTGACATTAGTAAGGACTCAACGAAGGTTTCCATTTCACTAGTGTTGGTCTATTCAGCCACTCCTAATATGCTCAGGTTGTTGCACCTTGATCTGGCCGCCATGTCCTCATTTTTTGATTTAATTAATTTCAGAACTTGGCCCATCTTGAGCAGTTTCTCTTTGTCCACTTGCAGCAAATCTTCAACAGCTTCTGTAATGTGGCCTTTATGCTTATCCAACTTAGTAGCAACAGGGTACATCCTAAAGTGTAACGTGTCTATTTTTGTATCTATAGAGGTGAGGCTAGAATGAATGTTGTGCAGTAATTGTCCGACCTCCAAGGTGTCAGCATCTTGGTCCATACCAAAGGGTGGCTCTTCATTGTCTGTCTTCTTAAATGGCTTATGCCTCTAATACTGCAGTTTTGATTGTCTGAATTCAGAGGTTTTCCCCATGCTGCCTTGTGGAGCCTGCAGGGCTGCTGTTCCATGGTGTTGCCACAGCAGAAGTGGTATCACTACATGATACTTGGCACCAGGCCCTGCGCTCTAGGCACACCCCGCACATACAGCACTCTTTGTCACTGTGACTCCAGGAGACCTTTCCCACCTTTGCACTCAGGTGGACATGCCAGGCTGTTACAGATGGCTATCTTCCCCTTCTAAATGAGCTCCTCTACCTCGCGCAGCCTCCCACAAGGCCTCCAGGATCAGAGGGGCTCCACTGCCTCTAAAATTCAGTGCCCAGTCGTCCTCCTTACATTAAGCCAAAGGGATTCCCACAGCAACAGGGCTGTTCACTGTTCCCTTTCCTCCATGGATCCTGCCAGGACTAAGCTGTTCCCTTAGGCCCAGAGACCACTTAACAATGTCCCATGCGAGGCCTGTATACTGCATCTAAAGGATGTACACCTCAGTTTGGAATGTGGGCAATATTCATTCCGCGGCCATCATTTTGTCCACTCCCCAGCTGACGCACAGCACAGAACCCACTGGCAATCAGGATGAGCAACTGTTATTTATGGCTATCACCCCTTATATCAGGGAATCCTCTCTCTCATGCAGCCTTCCACCAAGGTTTTAGGCCCAGTGAGGCTCCATTAGCTGTACAGCTCAGTGCCCAGCCACCCTTCTCACTCTAGGCCTTCGGGACTCCCACAATATCTTGCCTTTCTGCTGTGCACTATCCTTCATGGGTCCCACCAGCATCAGGCCACTCCCTTAGACTCCAGGGCTGCTTAACAATGCTTATGTTGAGGCCTGCATGCCAAATGCAAATTAATTGGTCCTCAACCGGGCGTGTGGGCGACATTCATTGTGCTGCAGCAATGTTGTCTCCACATGGCATGGAGCTTGCCAGTAATTAGGAGTCATGATGTGGTCAACTCCCCACATTCTAGGACATTGAGGGCGAACCCCTGGGTCCAGGGACCTTTGGCGTCACTAGGATTCTGGACCCATTACACCCACTAGTTACAAGCAGAAGCCCCGATCACCAAACCTCCTGGGCCAAGCAGACATCTTTACTCCTGGCAGGCCACACTCCCCCACCAACCAGCACAGTTGGTGTTGGATTTGCAACCTGTAGCTTTCAGAGTGCCCTCCAAGGCATGCGACCTGGGCCCTACCCTATTTTTGAAAAGAAAGGGAAAGTCACCTATCTGGTAGACTTAGGTATCCTTAGGAACCCTCACAGAGTAATACATGTCAACAGGTTGAAAACCCACCATGACAGAGCAGATTTGACCTTGCTCACGGTGACATATGGAGGGGAAGAAGAGGAAGGTGAACCTCTCCATTACCTGCTGTTTAGTAATGCTAAAGATGGCTTAGCGCATGGGTACTCACAAACTTCCTCTCAGGGCCAAATTTACTGTGTGGTTTGTGTCCAAGGGCCGCACCGGTGGGGGCGGGGTCAGTGGGGGAGGGGGCGGGGCTAGAGCAACAAAAAAAAACTGTGACCATGAGGTTGAACACAGGTCTCTGCAGCGGACACCTTCGTCCACTGAGCTACCAGATCCGGTATCTATCTATCTATCTATCTATCTATCTATCTATCTATCTATCTATATCTGCCTCCCTCCCTCCATCCCTCTGTCTCCCTCTCTCTCCCTGTCTCCCTCTGTCGCACTCACTCTGACTGTCTCCCTCCCTCTCCTTCGCTCTCCGTCCCTCTCCTTCCTTCTCCCTCCCTCTCCTTTCCTCTCCTTTCCCCTCCTTCCCTCTCTCACCCTCACTCCCCTTCCCTCACCCTCACTCCCCTTCCCTCTCTCCCTCCCTCACTCCCTCCCTCACTCCCTCCCCTTCCCTCACTCCCTCCCCCCTTCCCTCACTCCCCTTCCCTCACTCCTCTCCCTCACACCCCTTTCCTCACTCCCTCCCTCCCTTCCCTCACTCCCTTCCCTCACTTCCCTCCCTCACTCCCCTCCCTCACTCCCCTGCCCCCACTCTCTCCCCTTCCCCCACTCCCTTCCCTTGCCCCTTCCCTCACTCCCCTCCCCTCACTCCCCTCCCCTCACTCCCCTTCCCTCACTCCCCTTCCCTCACTCCCCTTCCCTCACTCCCCTTCCCTCACTCCCCTCCCTTCCTTTCCCTCACTCCCTCCCTCTTCTTCACTCCCTTCTCTCACTCCCTTCCCTCAGTCCCTTCCCTCACTCCCTTCCCTCACTCCCCTTCCCTCTCTCCCCTTCCCTCTCTCCCCTTCCCTCTCTCCCCTTCCCTCACTCTCCTTCCCTCACTCCCTCCCTCACTCCCTAACCCCTCCCCCCAACCTCCCTCCCTCCCTCACTCCCCTTTCCTCACTAACTTCACTCCCTCCCTTCATTCCCTCCCTCATCCCTCCCTCACTCCCCTTCCCTCACTCCCTTCCCTCACTCCCTTCCCTCACTCCCCTTACTCCCTTTCCCTCACTCCCCTTCCCTCATCCCCTCACTCACTCCCCTTCCCTCACTCCCCTTCCCTCATCCCCTCACTCGCTCTCCTTCCCACACTCCCTTCCCTCCCTCACTCCCTTCCCTCACTCCGTCTCCCTCCCCCTGTCTCCCTCTGTCGCCCTCCTCCCTCTGTCTGTCTCCCTTTCTCTGTCTCCATGTCTCAGTCTCCCTTTCCCTCCCTCCCTCCCTCTGTCTCCGTCTCTCTACCTCCCTCTGTCACCCTCAGGTTCCCCAGCCAGCTTCTCTAGCGCGCACAGACACACAGCCCCTACCGAGCACTTCACAGGTCTTTAAAAAGACCATTTGCATGTGAATGGGGCTTTGCTGTATTTCTCCTCCTCTTAGCGCCCCTGCAGCTCCACTCTGGCCTCGCTGGAATGAATTGCCCGGCCCCCACAAGCAGCAGTCTCTCCGAGTGTCTCTGCAACCGGCAGTGTTTAGACACTCTTTGAAAATGTTTTTTTAAAACACGGTGATGATGTCTCATGGTCCGCGGGCCGCCATGGAAGGCTTGCCAGGCCGCTGCCGGCCCGTGGGCAGTACTATGAGTACCCGTGGCTTAGAGGATGGAGTAGTCCTCTCCTCCACTCTGACAGACCAACAGCAAAGGGACTATTACCATTTGCTGAAATAGAAACTGTTTGCTCGTCTTTTTTCCTTGACCCCAGGTCTGACAACTTGGTGTGTCCATCATGTGGAAAGAGGTGATAGCTTACCTGTCAAGGTCAAGGTAGTATTAGGACGGATGGTGCCAAGATGCTAGTACTTGGGGTGACTGTGCCCTCTAGCAATTCTTTGAACAGCCCAAAGGTGCTGGTGTCCAAAACAAATCCAATAGGTGGGAAACCTGAGATGAGGTTCTGTGTGGACTACAGAGGACTGAATGCAGTCATTGAGACAGATGCTCACCTCATGACAAGAGCTGATGAGCTCATAGACAATTTGGGGGTTGGCATATGCCTAGGTACACTTGATTTAACTCCAGGATACTGGCAGATTACCCTCATACAAAAGCCAAGGAGAAGTCTGAATTTTCAACTCCTTCTTTTTTAAATTATTTTATTGGCATCACATAATGGTACACAAATCAATTCATAACATACAAAAAATATATATATATTGTTATATTTAGAGTACTTTGAACAGATCCAAAAAGATACATATAAGGGAAATAAACAAAAAAACAAAATGAATAATAATCCTAATCATAATCTGATATAACTAATCAGATAGATTCCAAATATTGGGCTTTTAAAACAAAGTCAACTTTTTACTGCATCTTTGCAGACCTTTATGCATGATAGCAAGAAAAAAAAAAAATCTTTTTCTTATTGTAAGCTATATCGGAAGATCCATAGGTCCCCAAATTTTCTCATTCTTGATCATAGAGCCTATACTCCTAGCCTTTGCGAGAGCAGATTCCATATCGCAAGTTCCTTTGACAATAGACCGCCAGTCACTGATGGTTGGAGGCAGCGGGGAGACCCACATCTGAGCAATAGCCAACCTGGCTGCCACCATCATAATTGCAAAAGACCGTGCCACAGCTGGTTTATCTACCTGATACCCTAACATGATTTCCAAGACCATCAAAGTAGGTCCCAATCCAAGTTTGCTATACAGTACTTGACCAATCTTCTGCCAATAAGACTGCAATTTCGGACATTCTGCAAACATATGGATAAGATTTGCAGCCTGAGTCCCACATTTAGGGCATCTAGTCTTTTCCCCTCTGCTATTACCTCCTGCCCGTTTATCAATCCTTTCAGGTGTCTAGTACAACATAGTAATTGTATGAAAGTGTTGTAATTGCAGACTCACAGAGTGAACCGAGTTTCCTATATTGCCAAAAGCCTGAGTGATCGTACCAGTTGATATAACAATATTAAACATTTGACTCCAACGTGCCGCTAAATTTACACAGCCATCTACTTTAAAACTCATCAGCAGATTGTACATATTACCTATAAGGGATTTAGGGCCAGATGTAGGTCGGTCGGTAACGGCCGAAAATCGGTATTTTCGGCCGTTACCGACCGGAAAATCAGAATTGGTATGTAGGGCCCAGAATTTTACAGATTCGGTAAATTTACCGATCGGTAAATTTACCGAATCTGTAAAATACCGAATCGGTATTTATACCTATTCGGTATTTTTGATATGTAGGTGGGACTCTTCTGAGTCCCACAACCCTTACCGATTCTGTATTTTACCATCAAATATATTTGATGGTAAAATACCGATTCAGGTGTGCATGCACATGTGTGCATGCACACCTGTGCCATATGACAGGCAGACCTGCCCTTAGGGCAGGTATGCCTGCCACATGGCCCCCGAATCTTTTTTGGGGGTGCTAGAGGGTGTCAAAGTGACACCCCCTGCACCCTTGTCAAAATCGGTATTTACCGATTCGGTAAATACCGACCGGTAATGCCCCATTCATTCCTATGGGCTTCAAAGCCCATAGGAATGAATGGGGCATTACCGGTCGGTATTTACCGAATCGGTAAATACAGATATTTACCGATTCGGTAAAAGGAACATCTGGATGTTCCTACATATCCACCCCTTAGATTTACCGATTTTTAATTACCGAATCGGTAAAATTCGGTAATTAAAAATCGGTAAATCTATTTTACCTACATCGGGGCCTTAGTTTTCTCGGTATATAAAAAATCCCATATCGGAGATTTAGTAATCATATTTAGATCCACGTTCTTCCACAAATAATCCCTTATCTGTAAGTATTTGAACAGTAGATTAGTAGGCAGCTTATATTGAAACTGTAAGACTTCAAATGTTCTAATCCCTCTTACATCACACAGATCACTCAAGCATAAAATCCCATATTTAGGCCAAAATCTGCCCCTATCATCTTGAAATATTTCCAGGAGCATTGGGTTTCCCCAAAGAGGGAGCTTTGTATGAATCAAAGACAGATCACTTTTGGCAGCCATAGCCCGCCATATAAACACACGGTCTCTAATTGTCTTAAATTTGACACATTTAAAAAGATTTGGATGGTTAATGCGATATAGGAAACATAAGCTATCATCACCTAGCATCAGTCTATATAAAGAGTCCTTCTGATCAATCCCCAGAAGATTACCAAAACGCTCTGCGAACGCTGCCCAAAAGTAAACTCTAAAATCTGACAGACCAAGATCACCTTGTTTATAAGCTAATTCAAGCAGGTCAATGGCACGCCAAGCCTTCTTGAAACCCCAAATAAAACTACTCAGGACTCCATCCACTTTTGAAAAAAAAATGTTAGGAAGAAGTAAAGGAATAGACCTAAATAAATATAAGAATTTGGGAAGTATTTTCATCTTTATTAAGTTGCATCTCCCCAAAAGCCCTATAAGGAGTTATGCCATTTTTCTAACGTTTTGACAGTTTCATCTAATAGAGGAGTATAGTTTAAAGATATTATTTGGCATACCTTAGTAGAGACCTTAACACCCAAATACGTCGCTGTAGTACAACTCCCTGAAATTGGAGAGCTAGGTTTAAAATTAATAAGAACCTGTGTTTTGTTAGTATTTAATTTGTACCCCAATTCTAATCCAAATTTAATTGCAGCCCTCTCAATAGCCTGAACAGCTTCTACTGGATTAGTAGAAAAGATTACCAGATCATCCGCGTATGCTGTTATTTTCAGACTGCTAGTATCAGTTCTAAGTGATTTAATGTATTTATTAGCTTGCAAAGTACGTATAAACAGCTCTATATAAAGAGCGAATAAAAGCGGGGAGAGAGGGCAACCCTGCCTTGTCCCACAAGAAATATCAAATGAGGTAGAATATGATCCAGAATATGAAAGCTTAGCTGTGGGTTGATAGTATAAGGCACGCACCCACTGTCTGAACTGCCCCCGAGGCCAAATGCACTCAGTGTAGCCCATAAAAATTCCCATCAGACCTTGTCAAAGGCCTTTTCGGCATCCAATAGGATCATACCTAGACCCACCCCCTCTTTCTCAGCATAGTCGAATGCCCCAATGGCCATGTTCACATGTGCTGTAGTATCTCTACCAGGTATAAAACCGTGTTGGCTATCGGACACCAAGCCTGGCATCATTGGGGCAAGAAAATTTGCGAGAATTTTCGAAAAGATCTTGGCATCTGTATTTATGAGGGAGATGGGTCGGTATGATCCACAATCTGTAGGCGTTTTGCCCTTTTTAAGAAAGAAAACAATCTGAGTCATGTTCCATGACTCCGGCATCTTACTGTCTATACCAATATATTGAAGAACTGCGCTAAGTTGGGCAAGCAATGTACATTTAAAAACTTTATAGAACTCAATAGGTATTGAATCTACCCCTGCAGCTTTGCCTAAAGGTAGTGCACAAATAGCTGTACCTATTTCTTCCAATAATACGGTATCATCTAATAGTGTTGAATCATCATCAATTAAAACCGTAAGGTTACTTTCAGCAATATATTGTATGATATCCTCTTTATCGACAATAGCCGAAGACGTGTAAAGGTCCCGATAAAAAAAAAAAGAAAACTGCTCCAAAATAGTTGAGGTTTAATTATGTAAAGTACCATCTGCACCCCTTATAGCACTAATTTTAATTTGAGCTTTTGCTTCAGCTGATTGAAATGCTAGAATTTTACCAATATGCTCCCCATATTCATATTGTCCCTGACGATATTTATGATACCTTTCCGCTATTTTACCCCTAAATAGTCTTTTCACTGCTATTCTTGCATCTAGTTAATAGAGCAAAAGCTGATCCTGATCTGTTTGACATTGTATTACCGCCTGAATTTTCAACTCCAAAAGGCCACTTTCAGTTCAAAGTGATGACAATTTGGTTTGAAAATGCACCTGTCACCTTCCAGAGGTTAGCGAACAGAGGTTAGTGAACAGAATTCTTTCCGGTCCATGAGCTTCCAGTCCAGCTTATCTTGATGATATTACTCCGTCTATTTTCACCTTGGAGGAGCACCTGGTCACCTTAAGGAAGAGCTTCAGGTGCTGCATCAGGCAGACCTGAGTATTAAGGTAAGTAAGTGCCAAATAGGGCAAGGCTCAGTGGTGTTCTTGGGTGACCAAGTAGGTGGAGGTCATGGACAATCTCTTCAGCCCAAGATCCAGACCATCTTTGCTTTGGAGGCTCCCAAAACTCATACTCAAATAAGAGCTTTTCTTGGCATGACTGTGTATAACAGAAGATTTATTATTGGGGAGGGTTCCATCGTGGGACCATTGACAGAACTTACTTCCATGAAACAACCCCAAAAGGTTATTAGGATTGAGCAGTGTCAAAAGCCTTTGACACCCTAAATGAGGCTTTGTGCTCAGCACCTGTCTTAAAACCACCTGAATTCAGTAAGGAGCGTATTGTTAACCGCTTCAGCACGGCGTGAATTTTCACGCTGTGCTGAACGTTCTAATGAGCCAACGGGCTCATGACGGAACGGTTCCATCATGAGCACAGGCCAACCGACGCTCATGACGGAACCGTTCCGTTATGAGCATGGAAGGGGTTAAGACAGATGACTCTGAACATGGGATTGGGGCAGTGTTGGTAATGGAAAATGATGAGTGTCATGATTAACCAGTTACCTTTATTAGTGGCCTACTCCTCCCCAAAGAACAACATTCAAGATCCATTGAGACAGATGCCTTTTCTGTGGTTTGGCTCCTGAAAAAGTTGAGACCCTAATTGTTTGGGACACACTGACCATAGACCTCTCAGGTGGCTTGTACAGATGAGAGGAGAGCACTCCAAACTGTTGAGGTGGTTCATTTCCCTACAGGGTGTAAACTTTACAGCACTGCCAGACTTGGAACCGAAACCGGCCCTGGAGACCAGCTCGGCCGGACCCGGGGTGGGGGAGTGTTAGTGGAAAGCAGCACTCCTGTCTCACTGCTGTTGCTTTTGTTACAGGGGGGCCAAGGCTGATATTGCAGATATGCTGCAAAATTGGCCCCCGGTAATAAAAACACCCCGTCCGGGGTCCAAAAACCATCCCCCATCCTGCCGGACCACTGGGGTCACGCCTGGTGCCCGCTATGGCCAGTCCAGCCCTGCTTTACAGTGGAACACATACCTTGGGCTGACCATGCCTGTGCATATGCCCTTTCCAGGTTCTTCCACTTGGATGATGACAACTACCAGGAAGTAGGTTAGTTTCTTATCACCTTTCATCTGGGGGTTGGCCATGTAAGGAAATACCTCTGTTTGCACAATCATCTTCAAGTTTTGGGGCTGATGCTGCTGGTATTTGAACTCTGGAACTGAACTGAGCCTGCCAAACAGACATCTGTGCCAGTGCTGTGACCCTTAAAAGGTATATATATATATATATATGATTGGTTCACCCACAATTGGCATATGTTGAGCTACATATAAGTTCCTAGTATATAGTACCTGGGGTACCGAGGGCCTGTAATTTCAAGTGTCCCTCATGGACTGCAGCATTTATTGTGGTGCCACGAGTGTGACAAAAAAACTGTGACTCCCAGTTGCCATTGCTGGCTGGTGGAGCAGTTTTCCGACTGCTAACTCGGCTTTAAAGAAATGCCAAATCTCAACATTCCTTTTCAATATATGTAAGTCACCCATCAGGTTGGCCTAACTTCCCTAAAGGCAAAATGCTTTATATTAAAAAGTAGGACATACCATTTTGTATTTCCTGACAGTAGAAGCCCCACATTGTTGTTTTTACTATAGAAATGTTTGTAGCCCCATTGGCGAGTACAGGGTTGACAACTCAGCTGTGCTAACTTCTGAAAGGGACTCCTAAAGATGGTACTTCAAGGTACAAATAGTTTGGTAACTGTTAAAACAAGAGCGCACAGCGTGTAAGGGAAGTTATAATGTCCACAGTAAGTTAGGTGCTCCAGACAAAAATAGGTCGGTTACCACGACCTATAGATGAGCTAGCAGTAGCTCAAACAAAACCAAATTTATTTATCGAGCACTCAAAAGTCCAATCAAATAATCAGTCTTATGTTATCTTGCAAAGGCAAAGGTTTTATTCTCGAATCTTTCCAATTCTCATCTTCATTGGATACATCCTTTACATCCTTCAGAATAGAACAATCTTCATTCTACATGTAGCCACGCAATCTTGCAGCCAACACGTGTTTCGTCCGGTCAATATATGACCTAATGACTTCCTCAGGGCTGCAACCCAAACATAATGCAATAATGCCAATAGATTATTAAATTATAGCCATCAGATATTAACATTCAAGGCATATCTAAACTTTCTAGGGAAAACATCCCAAACCTTAAAGGTGCTCAATAGTAACAATACGCAAGTCAAAAAGGGCTAATTACCAAGAGAAAAAGAGCTAGAGGCACCAAAGTATAGTGTAATCAAAGTAGGTTCTAAGTTTAAGTCAATGTAACATTAATAAGATTGGAAGGTACAAGAAAAGAACATAGTAAGTTCAAAGAGTATCAAAGACGAACATGCTGTGGGGTATCATACCTAGTTTCTTCACGTGTAAAATTATAGAGAATCCGATCCTATTATTTCCCGGTATGGTGCTGTACAGAATGATAAAATCAAAGTTGTCTCACTAATTATAGTTTACAGAGTAGTAAGCTAAGTTACCTTAATATTCGTCTCGTTTCCTCTTACCCAATATTTAAACGACTTCACATATTTCTGAAGTCTGCCCTGCTCGCAACAGTATCAGGTGTCCAAGTTCGTCACCTGCAATACGAGATGCCAGTTAGCGTATATCGCAAGTTATCAGAATTAAGAGAGACTAGTGTAAATAGCGATCATGTAATACTACGCGGCATCTTACCTCTCGTACAGAGTATTGTACTTCGAAGCGCGTTATCCCATTCTGACGTCATAGTTTGGCGCCATCTTACTATTCTCATTTATACTCAATGAGACTAGCGGCCGCCATTGCAGTAAAACCCGTTATGAGTATAACGATAGTTTGTATAAAATAAAGATAGTAAAGTGTAATACGTACTTACTTCTCTAAATGCAGATTGCCTGGGTAAATATAGTTGACTTAGTATAATATTGGGGTAATTATATATCTTACGAAATAGAACCGCTGTCTATTTCTAAAATCGCACTTACGTTCTCGGACATATAATAGTAGTTATTAGTCACTGTTCTCGATAGATATAAATATAACTGGCTGTTGCATTGTATTTATTTTATCAGAGGCTTTAATAGAGCGTTTCTCAATTGTCGGCGCCATCTTGGAGTAGTCTTGGTACAACTACTCTCAGTGATGATATAGTACATCAGAGCTAGTGTACTCTCTGTTGTTTTCTGGGGACAAGATATTGTTATAATAAAGTATAATGGGTAGAAATCGTAGTTTATCATATTAGGGCCAGTAGTCTCAAGTAGAGAGTACATATATCAAGAAATATCATAATATGAACCCCATCAGCATGCCATCAAGAAAGTAGCCAAATGCAAAGCAAGAGAGTAGGTGGATAGGAGAGGTGATGGTTACATATCAGAATAATTATCTTCCTATTAGATAATACATGTGAGCTCCATTGTGTTCTCATTCTCCGTCACAGGTGGTTACATATAACAGGTTAAAGTTACCAGATTTCACACTACATTTATAACAGGTTCGGTCTCCTCATTGTTCAGAATGTACACTCAAATATTTAAATACATTGTACAATCAAATATATACATACATTGTTACAGTTCATGGCATTCCAAAATACAATAAAGATGTTGGGTAATAAAAGCATGTTATTCATTTCCAAGGAAAAATTCATATTCAAGGTCAACATTTAAACCCATTTCTACTGCTTTCAGTTTTATCAACCAGGTTACCTCCTTCCTCCTCAATGTTAATAACCTGTTCCCACCTCTAGGGTCAGATTCAATATGGTCTATCCCATGATAGGAGAAGTTATGTGTTACGCTATCTGATTGATTTCTGATTAAATGAGCCGAAGTTGGGTACCGAGTATCACCTTGTTTGATAGCTCTGAAGTGCTCTGACATCCTATCTCTAAGCCTTCTTTTGGTACTCCCAACGTATATCTTCCCACAGCTGCATGCAATGACATACACAACAAAAGTTGTGTCACAGTTAATAAATTGTTCAATGTTAATTTCACCTGTATCATTATAATTGAAGCTTACCACTTTTTTCTTTGCCCATCTACATGAAGGGCATTTTCCACACTTGTGGAACCCTCTAAACTTTGATAACCAGTCTTTGTTAACGGCTTTCTTTGGGTAGCTGGGGCTAAGTATGTTGGCAAGTGTCAAACCTTTCCTGTATGTTACGGATGGCTTATTGGAAATGTATGGTGTAATATCCTGGTCAAGCATCAATAACGGCCAATGTTTCTTTAAAATAGTATACAGTTTGGTACTTTCGGTACTATAGTGTGTTATTAACCGCACTTTGGCCTCAGTGTCAGGAGTTGTTTTGTCAGATTTGACCTTAAGTAGGTCTGCCCGTTTTAGTTTGTTAACTCTAGATACTGCTGTATTTATAGTATGTGTTTCGTAGCCCCTTCTTTCAAACCGTTCTGTCATGTCCTTCAGATTTCTATGAAAGTCCCTGTCTTGGGAACAATTCCGTCTGGCTCTTATCATTTCACCATATGGTATGCTATTCAACTGACTTTTGGGGTGACAACTTTTGGCATGAAGTATTGCATTACAGCTTGTCGGTTTTCTGTACATTCTGCTCATAAGACGACCCTCCTCTACAAATAGCTCAATGTCTAGAAATGTGATTTTATTGTAGTCATATAGAGTTGTGAATCGAAGATTATAAGGATTATCATTTAGGTAATCAAAAAAACCTTTAAGTTGCTCCACTGATCCAGTCCAAATTAGGAGGCAATCATCGATAAATCTGCCCCAGTAATGAATGTACTGAATCCATTCACCATTACTGGGGCCCCAAATTCGCTGTGCCTCGTACCATCCCATAAATAGATTCGCAAACGACGGGGCAAATCTAGCTCCCATCGCTGTACCAAGTTTCTGGCGGTACCATACACCATCAAAAAGAAAGACGTTGTTTTTCAGTGCCAGCTCTGTCATTTTAAGTAGCATTTGTGAGTGGTCATACATTTCTGCTGGTCTTCTGCTTAAAAAGTAGTCAAGTGCTTTTATACCTTGGTCATGATCTATATTAGAGCAAAGGGATACCACATCTAGTGTTACTAGTAGCATCCCTTCTTCCCACAGCATATCATTAAGTAGGTTCAGCACATACTTCGTGTCTTCTACAAAAGAGGGCAAATTGTATACATATTCTCTCAAGAATATATCTATATATTCCGAGAGATGTTCCGTAGGTCCACAAATGCCAGAGACAATCGGCCTACCTGGCGGTCTGTCTCGGCATTTGTGGACTTTAGGTAGAGTATAAAGACATGGTGATTTTGGGTAACTTGTCTGAAGGTATAGGTACTCATCACGGTTTATTAGTGATAAATCATACCATTCCTTAACCTGAACATTTATAGTCTCAGTAAGATTCTTCATAGGATTTGTCTCAAGTTTGGTATAGTAACGTGTATCATTGAGTTGAGTAAGGACATCATTCTTATAGTCTAAGGTATTTTGTATTACAAGGTTTCCACCTTTATCTGCTCTTTGTATTATAATGTCCTTATTCATCATCAATTCTTTCAAGGCTTTTCTTTCTCCAGGTAGTAGATTGTCATCTTTCGGGTTAAGAAATCTTGTTAGCTGTCGATCTAATTCTTTATCTATATCTGTGTTCACTGCCTTAAAGAATACATCAATAGTGTTATCATGAGCTAATCTAGGAGTCCATTTGGACCGTAATTTAAGACCGCTACCCTCAGTCATGTACCGCTCAACTTCTAAATCTTCCATTAGTTTGGATATCGTCACTGGATCTTCTTCGCTTTCTGTTAAAGATAATAGGAGTTGTGTATCCTTCAGTTCTTGTATAGTAAGATTACTAAGCCCTTTTCTTGTAGAAGTTGCATGTTTCTCAGAGATATTAGAAAATATTTTTTTAAGTTTCAGTCTCCTAGTAAATTTAAAAAGGTCAATTTTAGTCATTACCCAATCTTGCCTCCTAGCTGGACAGAAGCCCAGACCTTTTTTAAGAATACAAATCATGTCATTCGAAAGTTGCATGTCTGATAAGTTAATGACCTCAATATCACTTACTTCTTTATTGTCTCCTAGTTCTGTTGTTTCCAGGATCTTAGACTTCTCTTTATTCTTGATCCTGGATCTCCCATTTCCTCTCCTGCCTCTCCTGGTCCTCTTGCTGATGTATTTCGATTCCTGTCTGTATCTCGGTTCCCCCTTCGTAACCGTTGGACCTCTTCTAAAAAATTAGTTTCTGATGTTGAGGGAGAGGTAGCCGGTAAGTCCTCATTCTCGTCACTTGATACATTGCTAGAGGATGCTTCTGTCTCACTTAATGGTGTGGTGCTGCCTGTTTGTCTCACATTGGTAGTTTTAGTCATCAAATAATCAAATCTTTTAGCATAGGTATATACTCTCCCTGCCCGATAATCATTTTCATCTCGTTTAATTTTACGAGCCTTCCTTCTTTTAATATCAAGTTGAACTTCAGTTAGAATCTCATCCATTATCGTATAATTTTTGATCGTGGCTTCAGGGAGGTTCATTAGTTTAATCTCATCTTCGATTTTCTGAATTTCAATCAAGAGTTTAGCCATTTTCCTGTCTGCATTATCTATCAGTATTTTCATAAGGTTACGTGAACTATCACTTAATTCTTTCTCCCAAATCTTATATAAATCAGGTTCTAGATCTTCGTATGCTGGTATTATCTGGGAGCGTAAACCTCTTGGTATCCTGTTCATTGTAATGTACTGTTTCGGTGTGGCAGCATCCCACCATTTATTTAACTCCTGTCGTTTCAGTGACTCTAGTTTTCTAAACTTGGCACTTTGTTTGAGCTACTGCTAGCTCATCTATAGGTCGTGGTAACCGACCTATTTTTGTCTGGAGCACCTAACTTACTGTGGACATTATAACTTCCCTTACACGCTGTGCGCTCTTGTTTTAACAGTTACCAAACTATTTGTATTGCATTGTGTTAGATAGAGCAGCCGCAAGGGAAAAATGAATAGAGACAAGGAAGCAGAAGAACTCTTTAGCAGCTTAATGGCAGGCGGATATATAGAAGCAGCAGTTAGACCGCCTGGCACTTCGAAGAAAGAAGGTTTAAGTGCCAAGTTTAGAAAACTAGAGTCACTGAAACGACAGGAGTTAAATAAATGGTGGGATGCTGCCACACTGAAACAGTACATTACAATGAACAGGATACCAAGAGGTTTACGCTCCCAGATAATACCAGCATACGAAGATCTAGAACCTGATTTATATAAGATTTGGGAGAAAGAATTAAGTGATAGTTCACGTAACCTTATGAAAATACTGATAGATAATGCAGACAGGAAAATGGCTAAACTCTTGATTGAAATTCAGAAAATCGAAGATGAGATTAAACTAATGAACCTCCCTGAAGCCACGATCAAAAATTATACGATAATGGATGAGATTCTAACTGAAGTTCAACTTGATATTAAAAGAAGGAAGGCTCGTAAAATTAAACGAGATGAAAATGATTATCGGGCAGGGAGAGTATATACCTATGCTAAAAGATTTGATTATTTGATGACTAAAACTACCAATGTGAGACAAACAGGCAGCACCACACCATTAAGTGAGACAGAAGCATCCTCTAGCAATGTATCAAGTGACGAGAATGAGGACTTACCGGCTACCTCTCCCTCAACATCAGAAACTAATTTTTTAGAAGAGGTCCAACGGTTACGAAGGGGGAACCGAGATACAGACAGGAATCGAAATACATCAGCAAGAGGACCAGGAGAGGCAGGAGAGGAAATGGGAGATCCAGGATCAAGAATAAAGAGAAGTCTAAGATCCTGGAAACAACAGAACTAGGAGACAATAAAGAAGTAAGTGATATTGAGGTCATTAACTTATCAGACATGCAACTTTCGAATGACATGATTTGTATTCTTAAAAAAGGTCTGGGCTTCTGTCCAGCTAGGAGGCAAGATTGGGTAATGACTAAAATTGACCTTTTTAAATTTACTAGGAGACTGAAACTTAAAAAATTATTTTCTAATATCTCTGAGAAACATGAAACTTCTACAAGAAAAGGGCTTAGTAATCTTACTATACAAGAACTGAAGGATACACAACTCCTATTATCTTTAACAGAAAGCGAAGAAGATCCAGTGACGATATCCAAACTAATGGAAGATTTAGAAGTTGAGCGGTACATGACTGAGGGTAGCGGTCTTAAATTACGGTCCAAATGGACTCCTAGATTAGCTCATGATAACACTATTGATGTATTCTTTAAGGCAGTGAACACAGATATAGATAAAGAATTAGATCGACAGCTAACAAGATTTCTTAACCCGAAAGATGACAATCTACTACCTGGAGAAAGAAAAGCCTTGAAAGAATTGATGATGAATAAGGACATTATAATACAAAGAGCAGATAAAGGTGGAAACCTTGTAATACAAAATACCTTAGACTATAAGAATGATGTCCTTACTCAACTCAATGATACACGTTACTATACCAAACTTGAGACAAATCCTATGAAGAATCTTACTGAGACTATAAATGTTCAGGTTAAGGAATGGTATGATTTATCACTAATAAACCGTGATGAGTACCTATACCTTCAGACAAGTTACCCAAAATCACCATGTCTTTATACTCTACCTAAAGTCCACAAATGCCGAGACAGACCGCCAGGTAGGCCGATTGTCTCTGGCATTTGTGGACCTACGGAACATCTCTCGGAATATATAGATATATTCTTGAGAGAATATGTATACAATTTGCCCTCTTTTGTAGAAGACACGAAGTATGTGCTGAACCTACTTAATGATATGCTGTGGGAAGAAGGGATGCTACTAGTAACACTAGATGTGGTATCCCTTTACTCTAATATAGATCATGACCAAGGTATAAAAGCACTTGACTACTTTTTAAGCAGAAGACCAGCAGAAATGTATGACCACTCACAAATGCTACTTAAAATGACAGAGCTGGTACTGAAAAACAACGTCTTTCTTTTTGATGGTGTATGGTACCGCCAGAAACTTGGTACAGCGATGGGAGCTAGATTTGCCCCGTCGTTTGCGAATCTATTTATGGGATGGTACGAGGCACAGCGAATTTGGGGCCCCAGTAATGGTGAATGGATTCAGTACATTCATTACTGGGGCAGATTTATCGATGATTGCCTCCTAATTTGGACTGGATCAGTGGAGCAACTTAAAGGTTTTTTTGATTACCTAAATGATAATCCTTATAATCTTCGATTCACAACTCTATATGACTACAATAAAATCACATTTCTAGACATTGAGCTATTTGTAGAGGAGGGTCGTCTTATGAGCAGAATGTACAGAAAACCGACAAGCTGTAATGCAATACTTCATGCCAAAAGTTGTCACCCCAAAAGTCAGTTGAATAGCATACCATATGGTGAAATGATAAGAGCCAGACGGAATTGTTCCCAAGACAGGGACTTTCATAGAAATCTGAAGGACATGACAGAACGGTTTGAAAGAAGGGTCTACGAAACACATACTATAAATACAGCAGTATCTAGAGTTAACAAACGAAAACGGGCAGACCTACTTAAGGTCAAATCTGACAAAACAACTCCTGATACTGAGGCCAAAGTGCGGTTAATAACACACTATAGTACCGAAAGTACCAAACTGTATACTATTTTAAAGAAACATTGGCCGTTATTGATGCTTGACCAGGATATTACACCATACATTTCCAATAAGCCATCCGTAACATACAGGAAAGGTTTGACACTTGCCAACATACTTAGCCCCAGCTACCCAAAGAAAGTCGTTAACAAAGACTGGTTATCAAAGTTTAGAGGGTTCCACAAGTGTGGAAAATGCCCTTCATGTAGATGGGCAAAGAAAAAAGTGGTAAGCTTCAATTATAATGATACAGGTGAAATTAACATTGAACAATTTATTAACTGTGACACAACTTTTGTTGTGTATGTCATTGCATGCAGCTGTGGGAAGATATACGTTGGGAGTACCAAAAGAAGGCTTAGAGATAGGATGTCAGAGCACTTCAGAGCTATCAAACAAGGTGATACTCGGTACCCAACTTCGGCTCATTTAATCAGAAATCAATCAGATAGCGTAACACATAACTTCTCCTATCATGGGATAGACCATATTGAATCTGACCCTAGAGGTGGGAACAGGTTATTAACATTGAGGAGGAAGGAGGTAACCTGGTTGATAAAACTGAAAGCAGTAGAAATGGGTTTAAATGTTGACCATGAATATGAATTTTTCCTTGGAAATGAATAACATGCTTTTATTACCCAACATCTTTATTGTATTTTGGAATGCCATGAACTGTAACAATGTATGTATATATTTGATTGTACAATGTATTTAAATATTTGAGTGTACATTCTGAACAATGAGGAGACCGAACCTGTTATAAATGTAGTGTGAAATCTGGTAACTTTAACCTGTTATATGTAACCACCTGTGACTGAGAATGAGAACACAATGGAGCTCACATGTATTATCTAATAGGAAGATAATTATTCTGATATGTAACCATCACCTCTCCTATCCACCTACTCTCTTGCTTTGCATTTGGCTACTTTCTTGATGGCATGCTGATGGGGTTCATATTATGATATTTCTTGATATATGTACTCTCTACTTGAGACTACTGGCCCTAATATGATAAACTACGATTTCTACCCATTATACTTTATTATAACAATATCTTGTCCCCAGAAAACAACAGAGAGTACACTAGCTCTGATGTACTATATCATCACTGAGAGTAGTTGTACCAAGACTACTCCAAGATGGCGCCGACAATTGAGAAACTCTCTATTAGAGCCTCTGATAAAATAAATACAATGCAACAGCCAGTTATATTTATATCTATCGAGAACAGTGACTAATAACTACTATTATATGTCCGAGAACGTAAGTGCGATTTTAGAAATAGACAGCGGTTCTATTTCGTAAGATATATAATTACCCCAATATTATACTAAGTCAACTATATTTACCCAGGCAATCTGCATTTAGAGAAGTAAGTACGTATTACACTTTACTATCTTTATTTTATACAAACTATCGTTATACTCATAACGGGTTTTACTGCAATGGCGGCCGCTAGTCTCATTGAGTATAAATGAGAATAGTAAGATGGCGCCAAACTATGACGCCAGAATGGGATAACGTGCTTCGAAGTACAATACTCTGTACGAGAGGTAAGATGCCGCGTAGTATTACATGATCGCTATTTACACTAGTCTCTCTTAATTCTGATAACTTGCGATATACGCTAACTGGCATCTCGTATTGCAGGTGACGAACTTGGACACCTGATACTGTTGCGAGCAGGGCAGACTTCAGAAATATGTGAAGTCGTTTAAATATTGGGTAAGAGGAAACGAGACGAATATTAAGGTGACTTAGCTTACTACTCTGTAAACTATAATTAGTGAGACAACTTTGATTTTATCATTCTGTACAGCACCATATCGGGAAATAATAGGATCGGATTCTCTATAATTTTACACGTGAAGAAACTAGGTATGATACCCCACAGCATGTTCGTCTTTGATACTCTTTGAACTTACTATGTTCTTTTCTTGTACCTTCCAATCTTATTAATGTGACATTGACTTAAACTTAGAACCTACTTTGATTACACTATACTTTGGTGCCTCTAGCTCTTTTTCTCTTGGTGATTAGCCCTTTTTGACTTGCGTATTGTTACTATTGAGCACCTTTAAGGTTTGGGATGTTTTCCCTAGAAAGTTTAGATATGCCTTGAATGTTAATATCTGATGGCTATAATGTAATAATCTATTGGCATTATTGCATTATGTTTGGGTTGCAGCCCTGAGGAAGTCATTAGGTCATATATTGACCGGACGAAACACGTGTTGGCTGCAAGATTGCTTGGCTACATGTAGAATGAAGATTGTTCTATTCTGAAGGATGTAAAGGATGTATCCAATGAAGATGAGAATTGGAAAGATTCGAGAATAAAACCTTTGCCTTTGCAAGATAACATAAGACTGATTATTTGATTGGACTTTTGAGTGCTCGATAAATAAATTTGGTACTTCAAGGTGTCAAAGAAATTGTTGCAATAAACCCAATGATGATCAAGTTGGATTTAATGTAACTTTTGTACACATGTCACCTTTTAAAGTTGCCCCTTTGTTGCCCAATGTTTTCCAGTGACCGTGTATGGTTGCTGGCCATAAGTTAGTCTTCTGCCTTCCTGATCAGAGGTGTGAATGACTCTCAGGGCACAACAGAAAGGGCCGCCGAAATACAATCAGGTAGACCAAGTACTGACACTCAAAAGTGTTTGCACCCAAGACTGATGGACCTGGGAGAGTTGTCAGAATGTAGTTTGGTCACCCAACAAGGAAGTTATCATCAGCGAATGGCCCTCTGATTTCATAGTAACCGGAGACCAGTGGCAACTGTTTTTGGCTGGACTTCGAATGGCATTGACCCCTGTGCCAAAGTCGCCCTACTGCGTTCATGAACTCAGGGGTGGCCACGGGAAGACCTCCATCACTGGCTCAGCATTCCCAGCATCCTTGACCATCTTCAGCATCCTGTATTTCTTGCATCAGAACCTCTCAATTAAAGTAAATGGCGGTTTTCCCATAATGTTGAAAATGCAACCTATTTTTATAAATGAATGCTGGATTTTTACCAAGTTGCATTTTCTTCTTATTCAGCTGTTTTGGTACTTCTTAATACTTTATAATAGTTCTTAGGATAAAGCCTTCTTGCACAGTGCCACAGCTACACAGGGTTGAGTTATCTTTTGTTAAAGGAATCTCCATGGGCCCAGTGCAGGTAGTGAGCTTGTTACTCCTTGAGGTTGTACAACCACACCATATAATAAATCGCTTTCCCAACACTGACTTTTTATGTTTGACTGACCTTTGCCTCCTGATTTTGGTATATGAAGCGAATTTCTCCTGGCTGTGTGTCCTGTGCATACTTGAACTGTTTTCATGTGTCCATCATTTATTATGCCACCATCACTAAGCAGACAGTGATTGCTTGATTGTGTGGACAAAGATTTCACAGTTAATAATTCTGCATATTAACTATTATTGGAGAATTGCAGATGTAATATTTTCTGTGTTCAATATAACAAGGTTGTTTAACTTGATGTGAGTGTGGCTTTAGGCCAACACTAGTTTTCAGTTGCACATTTTAATGTGGGTGATTTGAGCAAACTGAAGCCAACTCATCTGCCCCCTCTCTGCCTGTGCACCATGGAGCTTCAATTGTGACCTGCAACCTTCACTGTTTAATAGAAAGCACAACATGCAATTAGTTCTGTGATCTGTTAGCACTTTAACATTTATAAAATGTAATGTTTTTGTGCCTGATGATCCTGGCCAGGACAGATTTACAACTGTATATAGAGTGATGGCCACTTCCTTCGGCCGAACAGATGTGCTGCTGGTGTTGTTTTCTGCATACAGCATAGTACAGCATATTCATTCAATTTTGGGAAAATGCCAATATTACCAAGGGATGTGTTTTATATTTAGTTATTGGCTAGTGCAGTGTTACCTTCTTTTTCACAACACAGATACTGTAAGGTTGCTCTTTCTAAAATTGTGGAAAGGTTCACCATTCGGAGGTTGAGCCAAGTCTTTTAGTGGCCCTCTGTGGAGCAGACTCCATGCTGGTTTGTTCATCACTATGTACTTACAATAACTTTCAGGTTTTATCCTGCTTACTGAGCAGCCCATATGACTGATGCTTCTTGATTCTCATTTGTCATATGCCAGCCGATATTCGATGCAGGCTATTGATTGGTTTAGGACTTAATTTCCGCTGCGTTTTACGTTATGAGTATTTTGAATGTTAAATAACCATATTTTTAGATTTGGGGTCTCTAGTTCGCACAGGTAGGTACTTGTGACAAATACGGACCCTTGCCTCTAGTCAGGGAAAGGGAGTACACTCCGAAAATAACCCCTGCTCACCCCCATTGGTAGCTTGGCACAAGCAGACAGGCTTATCTCAGAGGCAGTGTGTGAAGCATTTGTGAACACATACAGTTATCAAGTGACAACACTACAGATGGACCCCACACAGGTTTTATGTAAAAAATACGTATTCTTTATTTAGACTTATTACAAGACCACAAACGACAAAAATCCACAATACTATACCTAAAATGGTAGAATTAGCTTAGTTCTCTTTAGTCTTAAAATGCAACACTTTGAGTCAATGTACCTTAAGATGCGACAAGCAGGGCAACGAAAGTCTTGCAGGAAAGTTGATGCGGTAGTCTCTTACACGCAAGGACGGTGATGTGTTGAAGATCTGGTGCAAAGAAATAAAGATGGCGCTTTCTCCTTGATGCGACATGCTTCCCGGTGATGCGGCGGCGTCTGCTGCGATGTCCATCCTCTTCTCTGGCGATGCGAGATGCTTTCCACGATGCGAGCCGCGACAGGCCCTGCAACACTCTTCCTGGTGATGTGGCGGCGTCTGCTGCGACGTCGATCCTCTTCTACGGCGATGAGCTACAACAGGCCCTGCGACACCCTTCTCGGAGATGCAGCGGCGTCTGATGCGACGTCGGTCCTTTTCTCCCGCGATGCGAGGCTCTTCGTGTTGTGAAGCGGCAGTTCAACAACACGCTTCTTGTGTTTGAGTTGCGCTTCCAGCTCCTTGCACCACGCACATCCTCAAAAAGTCCAGAACAACTGCAGGCACTTTAGGAAGACTCTTGGGGAGCTGGTGGGTGAAGTCTATTGTCCCTGAGACTTCAGCAGGAGGCAAGCTCTGTTCCAAGCCCTTGGAGATCCTTACAAGTTGAAATAAAGTACAAAAAGTTCCTTTCTCCTTCCTTTGGCAGTCAGGCAACCACTGCATGCCAAACCCCCAAGCAGAACTTCAGCTTAGGGATAGTCTCTCCTCAGTCTCTCTGGTTCCACTCCTCAGCAAAGGTTTCTTCTTCTTGTCCAAAAGTGATCTAAATTCTTGGGATCAGGGTCCCAATATTTATATTCCAAAATCCTTTGTCCTCTGAGGACAAAGGGGCCTTTGCCTAGTCCAAACCAGTTCTGGAGCACTCTGTTGACATGACTCCTTCTCTCCTTTCACAGTGCAGGACAGAGACATCAGACGCACCACAGGGGGTGGAGCCAGCACTGTGGGGGGCGGGCACAGTCCTATTCCCACCCATCTAGATGCAGATCTCTCTATTCACCACTGGGCTGACTCATCCTGTCTCCTGGAATCCCCCAGCCCTGTCACTCAAACTCCAGACAAGGAATACACAACCTAGCAGAGGGAGGCTTGGATAGTTGCTCCCATTCTCTGTGTTTCCTGCTCCCGATTCCACCGTTTACCGGAGTTTGGATGGCCGCCTGTATGTTCGCGCTGATGGGGGAAGAATCACTGAGGAGGCGAGGAGACTCTACGCACCGACAGCAGAGTTGAGAATGACGCCGGCTCTGCCTGCTTTCTCTGGGTTCCAACGCTAACCGACTCTACAGCTCTACCGTCTCAGAGGCAGCATACGAGCTACTGTGGCTGTTGGCTGTATTTGAGTAAGGTCGGTGAAGGGCGCTAACAAAGAGTATCGCACCACCAACACAAAAGTCGAACCTGAATCCTGGCATCAGCTTAACAAGTTGTCATTCTGAGCAAATCATTTAACATCTCCGTGCCTAAACCTCATCTTTCTAAACCATGGACGAGGTTTGCACTTTGCTGATCTTTCTGGGGAGAACGGCTGGAGCCAAAGAACTCCTTCCTCGTCCTGACCGCGGGTGCCGTCTTTGAACTCCCTTTGAGGACATGGTGCGCAGCAGGAGCCGTGAGCACCGTTCATGCGGCATACCGCAGATGCGGTTCCTGCAGTACATTGCCATTACAAGTCCCCCCCAGGTGCTCCGCAGGAGCCGTGAGCACGTATATGTTCCATACCGTGGAGGCGGTTCCCTCATCATTTGCACATTCTCCCCCGTGCGTGGCAGGAGCAGTGAGCACCGTTTGCGTTTCACACTGCAGACGCGGTTCCCTCCTCCTTGCTCCCATTTACCAAGTTGCACCGCAGGAGTCGTGGGCACCCTCTGTGTACCTAGACAGCGGTGACTGTGTCCTTTTCATTTCAAAGTCCCCCCCAGGTGCGCTGCAGGAGTTGTGAGCACCGTTTGTGTAGCTAGACCGCTGTAACTGTCTCTTCTTCATTTTTGTCCCAGCAGGAGCTCGGCAGAAGCTGTACTCCTTTTGCTAGCAGTCCCAATAACTGCGGGTGCGGTTACTTCTTCCCATTCTTCATTTGTTTCCCCTTGGAGCACTGTGGATTTCTGGGCAATCAACCCCCTTCAGGAATATGACATCAACACCAGTTCAGCATGTCATGACAATCTGAAGTGAGTGCACATTCTCCTGTCCTTTCTATGATAGAAAGCCTCTGCTACTCTATTGTGCGCTTCCTTCTACTCTGTCCCTCCTGGAGAGCCTGCTACTTTCACCTGCGGCCGCGCACGGCGTTTGAAGCGCCAGGAGGCGTTCAAAAAGGGGTCAGGGCTCCCGCAGCGCGGGAGCCTGCTACTTTCACCTGCGGCTGGGCCACGTTATCGCTGCTGTTGGGGCACTCAGATCTCTGTCGGGCCACATCATGGCCGCATCGTCACCGCTGCAGGGACTACATCCCCCATCATCCTTCATGGCGCGCATGCCACGCACCGCGTTTGAAGCGCCAGGAGGCGTTCAGAAAGGGGTCAGGGCTCCAGCAGCGCGGGACGAGCACGGGCGTGCCCGGGCTGTACCCGGGCAAAGCCCGGGCCAAGGGCCGAGCTTCGTCCGAGCCCTTCAGAGATCGGTAGAGGCTGGGCTGGGCCATCCCTCTAACATCAGCTATGGGTAAGCGGAAACAACTTTGCAGCCAAGACCAGGGAGGTTGAAACGCAAACATTCCTAGAAAGTCTGCGTCTATTATCTCATATTTAACCTCAGCGGTGGGTGTATTAAATAAGGAGATAGCTAACGGAGAAAAAGAGCTGGGTTTGGGCACGAGCCAAGACCCTGAGCAGAGGGATGTTGTAACTGAGTCTCTGACTAATCTTCCCGTACCTGTGAAGCCAAGGGTGATGATAAATACCCTGATAGTAGGGAGTGAAGTAACAAACTATGATGTTGCACTGACTGGAGGTACGGATGCCGCAACAATTGAAATTCCGGAAGATCTGGAAAGGGTATCAATAGGACCGATTTGGGGGGCTTTTGGGAAAAAGAGGTCCACTAGAAAAGGGAACAAACGGCCCAAAGGCTCAATAAAGAGCAACTCTATGCAAGGGATTGTTGCAGATAAGAACATTCAATTAACATTGCGGAACCTGGAGGAGGATATATTTAGCTCGAGGTCAGAATCAACATTTTCAAGAATTGCTATAGACATAAATGACACTTTGAATACTTGTGTTGCCGGCATTTTGAATAAATGTAAACGCATTGATTCCGTCTTAAGGGAATCGAGAATTCCGCTTGACACCCCCAGACTAATTAGGCTACCCAAGGTACAAACAGAGACTAGGCCTCATACTGGAGAGACTGATCCTGGTATTCAACCCCAATTGCACTCACAAGTCAGGTCAAAATCTAGTTCCCCAGATAGAACCGAGGTAGACCAGGGTCCCTCTGTTGGGAGGGGAATACTGACCCATGGTTCTGGCTACCAGTAGAACTCCTGCCCCTCCAGATAGGAAGACCGAATTGCTGCAGACATAACCTTCCCCCAGAAGCTACCCCTCTGGTAGCGGTTCTTGTAGGGATACCCCCACTTGGCGACCATGATAATGAATCCACCCTGTCTTTGCTACGAAAAACTAAACACTGGTGTGATCAACGATGTGATGGCAATGCCGAGATTTCAACTCACATTATAATGGCTAGACGGGTGGGGTGGGTTGGAAATTGCCCGATACAGGTAGACAGTGATTGCATTATTGTTAACTTTAATAAACGGGATATAGCTGGCAGGTTGTTCTGGGATGCTTCACATATGGAGAGGAGGGTATTAGGGCTTTGCCGCTGTTTTTTTTTCTATCCCCTAGTAAGTAGATTAAGAGCACCGGCTAGTTTCCATACTGAGATATACTTGTTGAGGTCCCATCGGAGCGTTAACTACTACTCCAGACTTAGAGAGCCTGAATCCCAACCTGTAAGGTCCTGCTGGAGAGATGTAACAGCCCCACATCGATTAACCCTGCCACTAAGGCAGGAAGGACGTGGTTTAGCTCTAACAAATAGATTTCTCCCATTGTCCCAGCTTGATGCGAATGATTGACTGGAGGCGTCCTCTCATTGTTCACCTGATCCCAGCCAAAACGATCAGGCTCTAGATGTAGAAGATGCCTCTAACGATCCAAGCTGGCTGAATTTTATAAAGCAATATGATATAATAGGCCTCCAGGAAAGGTGGGATAGGGCAAACAATTTTTGGTTGGAGGGGTTTAATTCTTATTGTTTACCTGCACGCCCTGCCCCGGCTTGTAGAGCTAAGGGGAGCCTTATGCTCTTCTTCTCACTAAAACTCAAAGGGTCTCCAAAGAGGTTGGAGGTGGGTTCCCATAACTGTCTGATAGTAGAACTAAACACTCCTAACTCTCCTAAAACATTATTTATTAATTTTTATAATTCTGGGGAAAGTGATTTTATGAATCAACACTTAAGCTATTTGAAATGTTTTTTAGAAGGTTACAGGCTAAAGCAATCCACGCTTTACTACATTATACTGATGGGCGATTTTAATATTCATTTGTGTGATGTTGATGACACGCAACATGGGGAGGCTTTGGAGGACCAATTGGCCGGAGCTGATCTCTTCGAACCTGGTTTTAATGATTGAACTGATAAGTTCCTCACGTTTAAAGCCAAAGTGACACTGTCATTGATTATATATTTATCTACCCCTCGATGTTAGCTAAGGTAGTATTCTACAATGCTAGTTTGTCTCCCTTCAGTGACCACTATCCAGTAATTTTAGTGCTTGATAAGGATTGTGGCCTTTTGGGAACAGCGGGAAAGAAAGTGGGAGCTAACTGTGTGGTAACAAGTGCTCAGGGGAGGAAGCTCAAATGGTCCAACGTAATCCCTGAATTTTTCTGTGCGGATCTTTGTGAGAAGGCCAAAGTAAACATTGCAAAATGTGTAGATTGTATGACCCCAAGGGTTGAGGTTCTTAGCGCCTTTGATGGTATTTGTGCCCAGATCACATCTGATTTTACTGAATATATGACTTTACTCCGCATGAAAAGACTCCGCAGACAATCACAACACATTTTTTAGTCCGCAAATACCATGACTTCGCATTTTTTTATAACGAAACAAAGACAACTAAAAATGTATTTAAACATACAAAACTACATTTAGCACGCATTTCTCAACCTTTGCTTTCGCCCCAAAAAAATGTCAAAGAAATGCTTTTTAAAAATATTTTTTCACTTAAAACGTTCTTTGTTTCTAAATCAATTACTGTAAAAAAATCTAGCTTACCTTACCGCAGATCTTTCCTGCATCCGTTCCCGTAGAAGTCACTCTGCATTGTAAAATTATTGTTATAATGAATTACTGCTTTCGTCAAAAGTATTAATAAAGATAAAAAAAGAGACAACTTTTATCATCATTACCCTACGCTTACCTTGTAAACTGCTTCACCACCTGTAAAATTCGGCAGCCTCTCCACTTTATTTTTCTCTCGCTCCGTCTATTTTTTTTTCAAGAAATAAGTTTCGTCCTAATTTTTGGCACATAAGAAATAATTCATATTCGCCATCTTCTATCATGAATGCAGTGCACCGTCAAGAGTCCGGATTTACCCTCAATTAATTCAGTAAGTCTCTTTTTTTTAATTTGTTCTTTTACCTTTCTTTAAAAAAAAATGTAAATCCTTAATCCTCATGCACCCTCTCTGTCTATAACAATCACCCACATTGCTCAATCAGTTGTGATCAATGTAAACGAAAAGTGACATGTTTTTGAGCACAGAAATGTTTCTCCGTCGACTGTGGGGCCGTAGGTTTCTCTTGCTGATACCTTAAAAGAAGTACGAGTATCAAAACACTGACACAAACTATGGTGGACTCTTGAGAAGTTCATCAGAGAGGATGGACCTTCGTTCTGGACTAGCATCAGCAAGCTGTCTTCGGCATATAGGTTGGTGTCAGTACTGTTGATTGGCCATTTCGTAACACTACTGTCAATTCCTTCTGTGCACCTTGCTTACAAACTGTGTAAGTAAAGTAATAATGTCACTTTTACCTTGTGGAGTGATAGTATTGCGTACAGACAGTATGTGGAATAAATGTATTTGCGGAGTGAAAGTATGCGGAATTAATGTATTTGCGGAGTGAAAGTATGCGTGATAATAGTATTCATTATGAAAAATTTGTAGTGAAGTTTGAATACCGATTTGACTGTGATAACCAAACCCAGATTAAATATAGGCCAAAGGTGGTTTGATAACATCTGCTCACAAGCCCACCAAAATCTGGTCCAAGCCCTAAAAACAATCCTCGAGATAGGGAACAGATCGCTACTTTAAGGAGGCAGTATAAGTCTGCGGTTCATACATGGAAAAATGAGATTAAAGAAGAGGCTTGGAATGCACTTTTATCTGCTGAAGTTCTAAAGGATAGTTCGAGATTCGGGGCTATTGTTAACACACCTTTTTTCTGCGGCACAGAAAATAATGCTATGGAAAGTAACATTACAGAGGCGCAGTGGCTTTCTCGTTTTGAGGCAATTTATGGTTCTAATATGATTCTGGACCCCCTCCCTAGCTTAGAAAATGATAGAGTTTTACCTTTGTTGCTTTTTAAGGAGGAGGATATTGAAAGGGCGATATTAGAGACATCTAGTAATAAAGCACCTGGCCCAGATTGTGTGCCCTCAGATTTGTATAAATGTGACCCTAAATTCTGGGCTAAGATATTAACAAAAGTGTTTAAAGCCTCTTGTGCTCAGGGGTTTCTTGTATCTTGGTCCCTGTTGACTATCATACCAGTTTTTAAAAAGGGCCAGAGAAAGGAATCCATGGTGTTACAGACCAATATCATTGATCGATTCTGCAGTCAAAATTTTAGGTAAAGTGATTCTAGTTAAAATCACGGACTGGGTGAACGACAATGAGGTTTTATCTAATTTACAATATGGTTTTAGACATGGCAGAAGCACTATGGATCAGTGCCTTAATCTATACTTATTAATAAGTAAATATACCATAGCCAAAAAGGGTTCTCTGCAGATGGCTTTTATGGACCTTTCCTCAGCATTCAATCTGGTTAACAGATCGAAGCTGTGGACTATTTTACTTGATTTGGGCATTGATCCTCCCTTAGTTTATTTTTTGGGGATATTTACACCGGGACCTCTCAGCTACATTTAGGGTCACTCAGGATGGTACATGCACTAGGCACTTTAAATCAGGCAGAGGCGCCATCAGGGATCTATATTGGCGCCACTACTTTTTACTCTATATATTATTGCGTTAGACAAAACCTTAGATCATGCTAGCTTGGACATTCCGCGTGTAGGAGAAAGGACTATTCTGGTTCTCCTATACGCGGATGACGCTGTGTTATTAGCTCGTACATCTATAGGCCTCCAGAGTCTTCTGGATGCCTTCGGGCCTACATAAAGTCCTTGGACTTGATAGTGAATATCGCGAAATCACATGTCATGTCAATGGGCCAAAGAAACAGAAAAACAAAAACAAAATTATGTAACGGAGCAGAGGTGTCCAGGGTGACCTCCTTCACATATCTGGGGGTCTTATTTGATGATAGATGTTCCTGGGTCCCCCAACAGAAAGCTAAAAAATACGCAGTAGTTAGATCAACGTCAGCTTTACTAGGGTTTGCACAGAGTTTGGGGGCTAGGCCTCTTGAATCCATGCTTAGCATATATAGATACAAATGCTTGGCTATTGCTATGTATGGCTCCGTCATTTGGGGTTATAAACAGCTGGAAGGGGTTCAGATAGCAGAAAACAGATGTTTACGTACTCTCCTGTCCGTATCGCAATCAACCCCAACTTTTGTTATCCATTAGGAACTGGGGCTTGGGTTGTGTGTCTGATCTGTTGAGAATGGCACCACTGGTTTGCTGGCTTAAAACCTGGCTTAACCCAGATTTCTCTCTGAATCATCAGATTATGAGAGATTGTGTTACCTTGGATAAAGCCAGCAGTATTCCGTGGCTGTCCAATATTAAGTCTATGTTTTTTAAACTGGGGCGCCCTGAACTTTTTAATGCTCCGGAAGGAATAAAAAAAGAAGACGTGAAATGGGTTAAATCACAATTTTTGAATATTCTGATGATGGAACGCGAAGAGCTGGAGCTAAAGAAACCCTGTGTTAGGGCTCATTATTTGATAAAATCTCCACCTTTAAAGGAGCCATATCTGAGAATAGTGACTAAGCCTTTCCATCGCTGGCTCCTGATGAGTTTTCGTCTCAACTTAATTCATTTCTCGCTCGGTTACCTGACGGGGTGGTGCAAACCAGAGGAATGAGGCCCGTGTAAGTGCGATAACTTCTCACCACAGGACACACTGCATTTTATGATGTTTTGCGAGTATTATAATGAAATTCGTAGGAGGTTTTTAGTCCCGCTATTGAGGGATAAGGGCTTCTTACAGGTTAGACCAGCATTACTTTATCTCCAAATGCTTAATAATACTTGGGATATTTTTAATATTGCTAGTTTTCTAGTCGCTGCTGTTTGCCTTAGAAAAAAAAGACTTCCTCTGTTAATTCATGTATGGAACCCCATATTTTATATCTCTATGAAATGTTATCTTATCTACTTTTTCTCTTAGGTTTGATGAATTATATAATTGCTGTTGATGTTTTTACTCTTTTTTTCCCATCTCTCATATGTACTGATTGATAACATGATCTGGTTAATTGTATATTGTGTACTTTACTTTTATGATTTTAATTAATCAAATTAAGTGGTTTTGTCTGTCTGTCTGTCTGTCATTCTCTGTTTCAGTTATGCAACTTTCACTCTTGCTGCTTAGCATCATTCACGTTTGTGCAGCAATATTGTTGTGTTCAGATGTGATTCTTTAACAACATCAGATGCTTGTTCATCTTTTTCACTCCTCACATTGATTCTGGAGTTCATTTAGGATCTGGTACTCATTCTGCCATCTACAGTCTCATAGTTCCTTTATTCTGAGTAGCCTCTGCATGCTTTGTAATGTTTCTGCTTTACCACAAATAACCTTTTAGCCTTATAATTGCAATTTGTGTATGGTTAATAGTGATATACGAGCTATACTGCTGAGATTTGAACCTGTTCGGTCTGCTAAGCAAACCAATCAGTCAAATCCCGTGGGAGCATTGTTTTTTTCTATATTTCAATATCAACACACTGATGCAGTAAATGTACAGTTCATTAACTGTACTGTGAAAGAGAGGATATTCAGAGTATGCAATAAGAAAATGTAGACAGGACTTTACATGAATTTGAATAGGATCCCTGGGAAACAAATACACCCAAGTACTACTATCATTTTAAAAGTAAACATTTATAAGTGTCATAGTCTTTCAAAACATTATGAGCAATTCCTTTATTGCGGCATTACTACACTAGACACGTCACATCTGAAACATATACACTTTCTATACAATTATGCCTTATGACTTTCAGCTTAATTTAGATCTGCCCTCCAGTTTGAATGTATGAATCTGGTAATGGCAATGAATGAAACTCTAAGCCGCTTGTGCCTTTCCTCCTGTATGTAATGAGCCAATGTTTTGATGGTCGGGACACTTCACAATTAAGCCGTCATAACTTATTTTGTGCAAAAGTTATCTATGCCAAATTTGCATCCTTTTTTCCCACATGTTGGTAATTTGAAAGGCTCCTAAGAGTTGGGAATTTTCCTGGCGGGAAGTGAGAAAATATCAAATATTAAGCAGCATTTTGTTATTTTTTTAAATATGTAAAAAGTGCTGTTTTGCAGTGCTAAGATAACCATCTTCCCAGCTTTCAAGAAAAAGTAGAGTTGTAAAGAAATAATTTTTCTAAGAGGAAGTCCTCTTTCCCTATTTTTTACTATCTGCCTAGTTCCAAATTCAGCAAGTGGTCAATAGGGTAGATCACACAAGGTTTTCCCAAAGAAAGGAAGGCACTCATTTTCAATATTTTAGCATAGGGCAGCGACGCACGTTTTCCTGCTGCACTGCCCTACATCAAAAAAAGGGCAGATATGTGCCGTATCACATAGATATGGCACATTCCTATCCTCTTTCATATCACTGGCACACAATATGGTGTCATGTGCCAATGCAGGCACCCGTGTAACATGGTGCAAGGGTGTCTGCGTTGAAATCAGGGTTTTTATGTGGTGGAAGGGACACCTTCCTACACAAAAGCAACTATTTCGCCACTCCTGGGGGGGAGTAGGCTTTTAATGAATTCCCAGGTTTACAGCATATTGTAAACCTGGGAATGTGTCCAATGCCATGGGTGTTATGTTGGAACACCCACCGAAACACCTACGGCATGCCTCCTCATTGCAGTGTGAGGCAATGCAGCGACTTGAGCTCTGTTGCCTCACATCAGATCCACAAGCCTGTGAACAGCCATGCAAGATGGCGTTAATTGGCCCTATAGATATGGGTAACCCCAATCGCTGCTGGAATGCCATAAAAAGTGACGTTCTGGCAGCGTACTGGGCTAGTAAACAAGCCCCTAATTGTTTAGAGGTGTGGAGAGGTGTGGTGCAGCGGCCAGGGCATCTGACTTCGGGGCACAGGGCTCAAGGTTGGATCCCCAGCTCCGGCGACAGATCAGCTCAGCACCCTGTGATTCTGGGCAATAGCTTGCTGAATTTCCACGATGGCCCCCAGTGCCTTGAGACCCGTAAGGGTGAGTAGTTCGCGTTTTACAAATACCGGATTTACGATATATTTTTTGAAACATACGTACCCTGTTTGCGTCCTCACCCTGTTATTCTGGACATCAATATGTCTGATTCCATGAAGTGGACCATGAATGATCTTAGCAGATGTGTTATAAAAGTCAAATACATTCCTATAATAAAGGTAGTTCTGTGGCATGGGAGGACCAAATTATGTGGCAGGATTGACTAAATTATGGATAAACAAGAGACTTATTATGTGGCATTATACTACACATATTGTGGTCGTTTTACCCCATTATTTAGTATTTTTTACATGTTAACATTATTTGGGCAAAGGGTTCACCTCATTAGTATTAGTTTTGCACACAAATACAGCAATAAGCATTTGAAAGGTAAACAGTCCAACTTTGTGAATGGTCTTCTACTGCACGACAGCACATGTTACCATGTTTTTTTAAATCTTGGATCTGTTTGAGCTAGAAACAAAATTGTCCTGATAAATCCTGCAGACTATGCAGCAGATTATAGATTATTTAGCAAATCTTACAATTCCCTTGTTATGAAGAAAACGCAACTGATGCACACTTGTGTCATTCCAGTGACTCTGTGTATAATGTAGCAGTGTACAGATTAATATTAGTTTACTGCTTCACATCATTTTAAAAGAGGCTTACCGCATTACTTGAGGTAACTGTGGAAGGATCTCACTTGGGCCTCTTCTCTACCCATTTTACGGATTTCAGTAATATTGACTCTCTCAAAAAAAGTAATACAGTGAAGTTGAGTTGGGGGAATAGAGAAGGAAATCTATAATTACTGTATAAATCATATGTGTGAGTGAAAACTAGTGATGTCTGGCAATGGCTCCACATTGACAGATGAGTATGCCTAGCAAACAGTGCTATCTTCAGTTTTTGAGGTCCAATGCATGAGACATTTTGAGGGTCCCTGTTTGGAGCAAATTTAAATTTTATTACCCATTTTCTGTTAACTCAAGTTGATATATACATCAAACTTTCAAAAAGAGTATCACACAAAAAGTCAGTAAAAATATGTATTGGTCGGGGCTCCAAAATAACCATAGGTTGACAGTCGATTGCGAGAGACAGAGAGAGCACTAGAGGCTGGCAGGGACAAGGAAGAGATAATGGTTGAGGAACAGACATAGGTGAGATAGAGAACAATCTCACTTTCCTAGGAAGGATCATTGGAGTGGGGACCCTGGACATCAGCCCACTTTTTTCGTGTCTTAAAGGGTATCTGCTAGCAAAGGGACATACTAAATGCCTGGATTGATTCATTTTACATATTTCTAGCCAACCTGTTGGCTGACAAACCATCATATAAACTGCCATACTTACTTGAATGTAATATACCCTCCTGAGTCATGTTCGTAGTATATTTAATGTGACATTGTCAGGAATCGAACCAGGAGGCTGCAAGAGACTAGCCTAGTGGGTGCCATCTACTTCTGGCAGGGAAATACATTATCTATCTTGGACTGAGCTTATTCACTTGCGCTCCACTAAGATGGCTGAAAGTCCTGAGGTCAGCGTTCAGCCTTCCTGCCTTGAGCATGAGACCTTGAGCACCATTCTAGGCGCACGCTCCCCGCAGCTGCTTGCACTTCACTAAAGCTGTTGGAGAAGGAGCAGCTTCTGCATCACCAGCGTTTAGAGTTAGAGTAGAAGAGATACTTCATAGCGTTTACGGCGATAGCTTTAGGAAACACTTCCACGTCGGGCACAATTAAATATTTCCAGAATCCAGAGACTATTGTCCGTGACTCCGTTTGACCTTTCAGTCATTCTCGGGGCATTCTATCATCAAGAGAAAGAATTTCCAGACACACAAGTACTGTTTAAAATAAATGTTAAAAGCAAGTCTCACAGAATAATTTGCTCACCAGAAAGTCTTGTGTCAGCCCAAGCTCTCCGCAGTTCTTGGCACCTGTAAAAAGAAGAAAAGAAGAGAGTTTAGTTTTCAGTTGTTTGTATCAAAATATTGTTTCGCTTTCAAATATACGTACCAAGAATTCTTGTGCTAACCAAGCATACTACATTTCCTGAGTTCCTGTGAAAGAAAAGAAAGAAGGTTTAGTTACTCAAATAGTTTAGCTCTCCCTAAAGATTTGGTTTGGTGTTATATAAGCAGTCAAGTTAGCTTTCTGCTAATAAACATTAAGAATTGAACTAGACAACTGCAAAGTGGCTGAGTCCAGTGAAAACTATAGAAGAGAGGCCTAGCCCAGTCTAAAAAAGGGTACGTAAATCTAGGAACAGGAAATCCATAGAATGAATGTTTAAAAGCTTGTTTGGACCTGAGTAATTTGTTTATTTATGTTACTGTGTCCGTATACTGAAACGCAAGAAGAAAAGTAGAGGTAGCGGTTCAGAGAAGGCACCCAAGATAAGAAGACGTGAATGTCTCTTCTTTATCCTATCCCCCTTTCCCCCCTGGGACTGTCTTCATTCTTCCAAAGAAAAACTCTTTGGAAGCATGGAGGGAAACTCAGGGAGGCATTGGGAAAAGTCATCATTCTGCTCCTGTGAAGTACCGGGGGACCATCAAGAAAGACTCTTGACAGAGTGAAGTGCCCACAATTTTTTTCTCGCCAGAGCAGAATGGCTGAGGGATTAGACCTGAAGAATTTAGGTGGGGTTTTAGAGGCCATTCAGAAAGAGTTGTTCACTGTTAGAGAGGAGAACAGAAGCTTAAGCCAAGACTTATTGGCCTCCAGGAGAGAAACAACAGATTTAGCTAACAAGATGGGCGGTTATTTTTCAGGCACCAGCTTTGCAGCCCTTTCCCAGGATGCACAAACTACTAGTACCACCCCTTTACCACACCCAAGAAGCACTACACAGGTAATACACTCATTGTCCCCAGTTATTCCGCTTGCCCCACCAGAACGTTTTATTGGTGACCCTCAAAAGGCCCACATTTAACTTACCCACTCACTACACTTAATGTGTCGGCATGCCATTTTCCCTGATGCACAGTCCCGGGTGGCTTTAATTCTACCATACCTAAGTGGAGAGGCTGCTGCCTGGTCCTTGCCTCTGGTCTCCAAAGATTTGGCTATCCTGAATGATTTTGATTAATTTAAAAAATAATTTTTGGGGATCTTTGATCGGACAAGAGTTTCTCAAGCCATGGACAATGAGTAGCTCGAGTTAAGGCAAGGTAATAAGGAACTAGTTGCCTACCTGGCCCAATTTAATAAGCTTTATGGAGAGATGGACTGGCCAGAGAAAAAAAAAGCTGCATTGTTTTTAGAGGCTTGAAAGATGAACTCAAAGATGCCTTGTCCCAAATACCCAATAGACCCACAGAAGTTTCCGCACTTATCGATTTGGTCCTAGAATTGGATTAAAGACAGATAGAAAGAAGAGGCGAGAAACGAGGAAGTTTTGCCTGAGTGTACCAAAATTTGACAGAATGAGGTCCGAAGGAATTAGATCAACAGAGAACCATCAAGTGGTAGAGCCGATACAGAATGGGGTGGGAGGCCCTCTTTTCAAAGAAGAAAAGGAGAAGAGGAGATTGAATAATCTCTGCATGTACTGCAGGGTCAGTGGCCATTTTGTTAAGGTCTGTCCAAAGAAACCAATGACTTTGCCGAAGGAAAACTGGCGGCACCACCAGTAGGAGGGGTTGGACTGGTGGATGCTAAAGAAATTACAACTCCAGATTCTCATCTGTTGGCGAACACGTTGCAATCGTCTGCTCTGCATCCAACTCTACCAGTTTCCTTGAAATTTAGAACATCTATCCAGTCTGATATCCCGGTGATGATAGACTCGGAAGCCACCGTAAACTTCTGCGGCATTAAATTTGCCTCAAAGATAGGATTGCAAGCCATACTAAAGACTTAGGGGCCCATTACGATCGCGGTTTTCCCGCATCCTCCGGGACGGCGGTAGCCACCGCCGGCCCGGAGGATGCGGGAAAACCGCAGCGGACCCACCAAAGACCCACCACCACATTAGGAAGGCTGGTGGGTCCTGGTTTCCGTCCGCAGCTTTTCCGCCACGGTTGGCTTACAACCGCAGTGGAAAAGCTCTAATATGGTGACGGTGTCTCTCCGACACCGTCAGCCATATTAAGATGGGCTGAAAAAAATGCTTTTCCGTGGCAGGTTTTCCGCCGTGGAAAAGCATGTGTAACTTCACTGCGGGGGCCCGTTGCGGCCCCCCTGGGTGAAGGGGGGGTGGGGGGTGCACATGGGGGGTACCTATGGTACCCCCTGCATTTGTATACAGAAATCGGCAGGCACCGCACGGTGCCTGCCGCTTTCTGCATACAAATGCAATGCATGCATTTTCACCATTGCGACGGATGCAGCTTGAAGCCGCACCCGCCGCAATGGTAAAAATAGAGGATGTGACCGCCAGGTTTGCGGTCACATCCTAATTGCACAGGAGGGAACTCCGCAGGCCATGCGAAGGTTCCCTCCTACTCTATGGTGGCGGACGGACTCAGGTCCGTTCGCCTTCATAAATGCCCCCAAGAGTGGTTCAGTGAGAGTGGTTGATGGCACAAATCTTTCTTCTGGTGGAACTTGCTCTACCAGATGGCCTTTCAGAGAGCTTACAGTTTAACTTAATTGATGCGCCACAGTTCCAACTAATCCTAGGCCTCCCATGGTTAACGGAGCATAACCCTCAAATAGATTGGGAGAAAAGATCTGTCAAGATGAACTCCGATTACTGTAAGAGTCTTGTTATCATGGCGAGGACTGAGTAAAGGAATCAAGCTTAGCTGCTTGTTTATGTGAGAATGGAGCGTTGGTGTGTGTAATACGTACAGAAGAAGTTCCAGAAATGTATCAGGACTACAAGGATGTCTTTAGTGAGGTCAATGCCAAGAAACTTCGCCCTTTTAGGCCTTACAATTGTAAGATCGAGTTGGAACCAGGAGCAAACCTTCCGTGCAGCAGAATCTACGCTCTGACGGAAAATGAGGATAAATATTTGAAAGAATATATTCAGACCTATTTGAAGAACGAGTTCATCTGGCCTTCACCGTCTCCCGTCTCTTTGCCACTATTTGTTGTGGCAAAGAAGGAAGAGGCCAATCTAAGTACCTGCATTGACTATCACACCCTACACAGAATCACTATCAAGAACCAATACCCCTTACCTTTGTTTGCTGTGCTCCTGGACCAGGTTAAGGGGGCTCAGATCTATACCAAACTTGACCTCCGAGTGGCATACCACCTGATCCAGATCAGAGAGGACTATGAATGAAAGACAGCATTCAGGACCAAGTTCGGCCTATACGAGTACCAAGTAATGCCTTACGGTCTCTGCAATGCCCCAGCGGCTTTTCAGTATTTTATAAACGACGTTTTAGTCAATATATTGACAAGTGTGCCATCATCTATATTGATGACATTTTTATCTATTCGGCAACAGAAGAAGAACATCAAGGGCATGTTGGAGAAATATTAGAAAAACTGCCAGAAAACTGTTTATATGTCAAGCTTAAAAAATGTGCATTCAATGTCCACTCAGTAGATTTCTTAAGCTTTGCCCTAGCTCCAGAGGGAATCACCATGGATACGCAGAAGATCAAAACAGTTTTGGACTGGCCATCCCCAACGACTGTAAAGGAGATACAGCGATTTATTGGATTCGCAAACTTTTACAGGAGATTTATTCAGGATTTCTCCCAAAAGGTGTTTCCAATTACTCGTCTGTTTAGAAAAGGCCTTCCATTTTTCTGATCTGAGGAGGCAGAAGTGGCCTTTCAGTCTAAAAGGATGTTTTACTTCGGCACCCATACTCCTCCACCCTGATCCTACAGAACCCTTTTATGTGGAGAAGGATGCATCTGACTAGGCTATTGGAGGAGTCCCATCTGAGAGGCATGAGAAGACCGGTCACCTGCACTCAGTGGCTTACCATTATCGAAAACTTCTCCCGGCAGAGATCAACTACACAATCACAGAGAAGGAGCTGTTAGCAATTAAAGACACCTTTAATGAATGGAGGCACTACCTAACGGGAGCTAGACATACGGTAACTGTGTATACAGATCGCAAGAATCTGCAATTCCTGAAATCAGCAAGAACACTAACGCCGCGCCAACTTAGATGGTCTTTGTATTTTGCAGAGTACAATTTTGTAACTAACTATCGTCCAGGAAGCAAAAACTGCAAGGTGGATGCCTTATCCAGAATGGATAATCAAGAACAAAGGATGGTTATAGATGATCAAAAGATCATCCCAGAATCAAAGATTGTGGGGGCCATTACTAGTGAAACCTTTGAAGAGAAAGTAATGAAGTCTCTTACTCCAGAAGAACTTCATCAATTGGTTTTGGCGGATCCATCTCGAGAAGTCTGAAATGGTTTGCCCTACCATAGTGGAGTCTTGTTTGTACCAACCCTGGATTTGGGAGAACAAATTTTGTATGATTGCCCTGATCACTCCATGGCCAGTCATAATGGAATTAATAAGACTGAAGAACTCATTAAGAGACATCTTTGGTGGCCTAAAATGACAAAAGACATCAAGCAATATGTGTTAGGTTGTGGAATTGGTGCTCAGGAAAATCGGACACAGCAATCACCTCAGGGGCTACTGCTACCAATGCCTACACCTCCTTATCCCTGGCACACGGTGACCATGGATCTAATCGTAGACCTACCTTCTAGTCGGGGCTACAGTGTGATCCTAGTTTTTGTAGATGCCTTTAACAAAATGGCCCACTTTGTTCCTTTGTAGGACATCCCCAGTGCTAAGGAATTGGCCACACAATTTGGTTTACATGTGGTGAGGTTACACGGAATCCCTAAAATTCTCATTTCAGACTGTTGGAGTCAGTTCCTGTCCCATTTCTGGAAGGCCTTTACACAAGGGTTAAATATAGAAACTAGTTTCTCCACTAGCTATCACCCAGAGACTGATGGACAGACTGAGAGGACAAACCAAGAGCTGGAGCAGTACTTGAGATTGTTCCTGTTAGATCAGGAAGGGGACTGGCCGAATCCTCTCTGGGCAGCAGAATTCGCACACACCAACTCCCAAAATAGCTCAACTGGTCATTCTCCATTCTACTAAAATTATGGACGACATCCAAATCTAACCATTAGTACTGGTGAAGTTTCAGTTCCAGCAGTTAAGGATTTCACCCAGCATTTAAGTGAAACCTATGAGGCAGCTAAAGCAAAGTTAGAGAAATCAAAAGAGACGCACAAACACCATGCTGATAAAAGAAGAAGATTAGAGGATGATTATCCAATTGGATGTAAGGTTTGGCTTAGCTCCAAGAATTTGAAATTAAAAGGGAATCGGAAATTCCAGCCCCGTTTTGTAGGTCCTTTTGAGGTTGAGAAAAAATAAAATTCTGTGACCGACAGGCTAAAGTTACCTACGCAATTGAAAGTTCATCCTGTTTTTCATGTCTCTTTACTGACAAAATCTTGTGCTTACCAAGCATACTACATTTCCTGAGTTTCTGTAAAAGAAAAGAAAGAAGGTTCAGTTACTCAAATAGTTTAGCTCTCACTAAAGCTTTGGTTTGGCGTTATATAGCAGTCAAGTTAGCTTTCTGTTAATAAACATTTAGGGGCCTATTATGATCACGGGTGGATCGCCACTGCCGGGCCGGCGGTGCCCACTGCCGAGCCGGTTGTGGCGATCCACCCGCCAAATGTCGCTGTGACATCCCCGCCATATTAGTATGGCGAGGGGCACCGCAGCAGACGGAAAGCCCATCCATCGCTTTTCTGCCAGTCGGATTGCCGGCCGAGCGGAAAAGGCAGATCTTATGGTGGTGGTGCCTTGCAGGCACCGCCATCCATATTATGATGTATGCGGAAATTGTCCTTTCCATGGCAGCAATGCCGCCATGTAAAAGCTTACAGTCTTTGATATTGGGGGCCCGTTGCAGGCCCCAAGGGTGATGAGGGATGCACTTGGGGGGTACCTATTGCACCCACCTTCATTGGCATACACAAGGTGGCAGGCACCAAGCGGTGCCTGTCACATTGTGAATGCCAATGCACAACATGCATATTGTGCATTACAGCGGGGGCTGCTGACAGCACTGCTCGCCACAATGCATAATATGCAGGATGCGACCACCAGGGTGGCGGGTGCCTCCTAATTTGAATAACGGGACCGCCGCACCTCTGGCAGTCGGTTCCATTTACTGTTACGGTGGCGGGCTAATGGGCCCCTAAGTATTGAACTAGACAACGGCAAAGTGGCTGAGTCCAGTTAAAAGGGTTTGAATGATATTTACAGAGAAAAATACACAGCTAAATATTAAGAATTTCCTAATACCGAGTGAATGTTATTTGTATTTTAAAGGTGTTAAATAAAAGAAAGCTCATCCTTTAACACTATAGAAGAGAGGCATAGCCCAGTCTAAAAAAGGGTACGTAAATCTAGGAACAAGAAGTTCATAGATTGAATGTTTAAAAGATTGTTTGGACCTGAACATTTGTTTATTTATGTTACAGTGTCCATATACTGAAACGCAAGAAGAAAACCAGAGGTAGCAGTTCAGAGAAGGCAGCCAAGATAAGAAGACAAGGCTGTCTCTTCTTTATCCCATCCCCTTTCCACCCTGGGAGTTTCTTCATTCTTCCTAAGAAAAACTTTTTGGGAGCGTGGAGGGAAACTCAGGGAGGCATTGGGAAAAAGTCATCATTCTGCTCCTGTGAAGTACCGGGGAAACTTCAAGTAAGACATTCCAATAGTTTTATTATCTGTATCTGTTATTACATTTTACAAGTTCCAACCCTTCTTGTGTGAAACTCTCAATAATGTGTTTTCGTCTCATTTGAGCTATATTAAATCTCAAAAATACTTAAAATAAACATAATTGACGGCAATTTTGAAGCCCGAGTCGGAGGAAGGGGAAAATGGCGGCTGGCTAAGGAGTCGGCTGCGAGCTTGATTCTCGCCATCACTTGTCTCCGTGAAAACTGGACTTTAAAAATAATATGCGCACTCAGGGTACAATTCTACCCTTTTTTTGGATAGTGGACCAAACTGCGAAAATCCACTAGAAGAAATTCATACCTGCGCCCATCTCCTTTCACTCGGGCACCCCGCTCCCCTCTGCTGCTGTTTCTCTCTCGAACACATGCATGGCTGACCGGATGGCTTTGGCTGCGGTTGGAGGAGCCGCGGGGGCTGTGGGCTTGTAGGCTGGATTAGGCTTTGATTTCTGTTTGTTGCCGGTGGACTCTGTTTCCTTATCTGGAGACCCCTGTGGTGGTTGGGAATCCGCTCTAGCGCCTTGGCTACATTTTTGTTTGTCTAAAGTAGTAAATGTGGTGCTCTGTGTTAGGCGGAGTTTAGCAGTCGTGGGACTCCTCGGCGCTGGTGTTTAGCGTACCTGGTATTCCTGGTGTGCTCCAGCCCTCTTCCTTGATCTGCTGCCATATTCTCACGGAGCTAAGGACTGCTGATATTTGGGGGATATCGCATGGTGCTGTCTGCCGCGTCTGGAGTCCCATGGTACCTGGCTGCCCTCCAACTTAGTCGGAACAAAGGGCTGTAGCACAAAGTTCTCTGAGGAGGCAACGTGATGTGGTTAGTACATATGCGCAGTCACAACATTTTTGTGCACAAACACCTGAAGATTCATTGGACGCATTGGAGCTTGGCCTGTCTTGGCACATTAGCCCCAAAAATGTGCCCATGTTGGGTAAAGAGCCGAAGATACCTGGGAAACAGTGCTCCAAAGTTAAATCATCACAGAGGACGAAACCAGGGGGGAGGCTCCCTGCAAAATCTACAGAGCTAAGGACACAACAAACCAACAGGTACACACTGCGAAATAAATGTATAGATGTTGACGAAACTAACTTAGGGCAAAAAGTGTCTCCACCAGTCTTCTCCCCCCAGCTCATAGATACCTTATTAGTAGCACCTCGTAAAGATCGAACCCCTGAACAAACTTGTAAAAAAAGCAAGACGCTAATACCTCTGCTCCAGTAGGGGGCATCTAGACTTACAATAACCCCTTCATTAAGATTCTTCTTTAAGGTCAGTGGTAGTATTAATTTACCGACCACCGTCATGAGGGTGTTAGATTCCCCGGGTTTTACCAACACTACAAATTAACAAACAGTTGTAGAACTACAGCAAATGTCTAGTCTATCTCTGGCTAATAGGTTTCATGCCCTGGAGGTGAAGGCCCTACCTCCTAAAACTTTAGCCGTTAGCCAGAAGGAAAATCAACCCATACCATCTGTACCATCTGAGCCCTTAGTGGTATAGGGGGCAACTGCACTACCTCTGAGGCAGGAGAATATTGAGGTACTATTGCAGACATTATCGGAGGAAATTAAAAACAGATTCACCATGTCAGAAGCGAATCAAGTAAAAAATTGTGATGCCTGTGAGAAACTTCGAGAAGAAGCTCACAGACTTGAATGATAGGATTAAAAATCTGGAAACCTCCTCCGAAGATATGAGAAGGGAAGAGACTGACAACCGTAAGGAGATTCAGCATTGCAAGGTAAAGGAAAAAGGCCTCCAAGAAAAAATTTAAACTTTTTAGAGAATAACTCAAGACAAAACAATCTAAGGCTCCTGAATGTCCCGGAGGGGAAAGAGGGTGAGGACTTGAAAGTGTTTTTTATAAGTCTGATCCAAGAAATAATACCAGAAGCCAGAAAATTAGATCTTCTCCATGATATCTAAAGAATTCACAGAGATACCTTTAGGCACAATCCTAATAGAGATGAACCATGGAAAATACTAATTAACTTTAATACCTATTCTATTAAGGAAAAGATACTCTAAGATGCATTAAAAGCAGGATCATACGCTAGAGACGGATGGGCATTCCTTATTCGCTCGGATTTATCAAAAGAAATCCAATCGCGTCAGTGTGATTTGGGCAGGCATATACAGGAGCTTAAATCTCTAGGGGCACTGTGCAAATTAAGTTTCCTTCCACACTAAAAATAATGTGGAATAATAAAATGCACATCTTCAGAGTCCCAGAGGAAGTGGAAAGCTTCATCGAGCAGATAAAAACCTAAACTCTTAAAAAGGTTAAGTCCACATACACGCATAAGGTATAAGGCTGGAGAGATGAAGGCCGCTGGGCAGCTTCTATGCCCATGTTGGTCAAAGGGAGGGTTCCCCTGGGAGGGAGGGTGGGGAGGTATGAGAATGGGGTAAGAATGCACTGTATATATTTTGCAATTAGCACACTGGGATGGGAGCATTGGGAAACAAAACTCCCAAAAAATAAAAAGTCCTCATATGCGAAAATCCTTCAGACAACAGGAAATGCCGTTAGAACATGGTTAACATAGATAACAATCACACTTTGCGGAAACTCAACTGGAACATAAATGGGTTGAGAGTAGCAGATAGACAAAGGCGAATTTTACAATTTCTTAGACAATATAAATGTGACATTATAATGCTGCAAGAAACTCACCTGCAACACAAAGAATGGGAATCAATACTTAAAGGGCATAAGTGGATACACCAGTTTGCATGTACCAATCAGAATTGCAATATTAAAGGGGTCGCGGTCCAGTTTAAGAATTCAGCTCATGCAAAAATAATAAAAGGAGGTCCAGATCCTAAAGGAAGGTGGGTCGTTGTGACAGTGAGGATATACAGTCCAAACCATTCCATTAAAAGCTATTATGGCCCGAATATAGATGACCCATCACCACTACATGACCTATTTCAACAAACATTGAATGATGACCACCTTATCATAATGGCAGGGGATTTTAACAGTCTGCTGGATCCCGAATTAGATAAATCCATCCCTAGGCCAACAGTCAATGCTCCAAAAATGCGAGCTTTTATACAAAATGTTATGTAGAATTTAGAACTAATAGATCCCTGGAGGCTGAGAGCTGGTAGAAAGAACAAATTTACACATCAAAATAAAAAATATGGTCGTGCATCCTGTGTAGACTGCTATATCATTGACTCAAGATTAAGTAATAAGGTTAAAGCAGTTTTTAATCACCCTGCTCACTTATCTGTCCACTCAGCAGTAAGTTTACAGATATCTATAGAACAAAAGGGGCCTGAACTCTGGTGGACTATGGAGAGTTCACTACTAGGAGAATTAGAAATTCAAATAAAATTGAAACAAGATACGCTAGATTATTTTGAACTGAATACTGGTTCCTCTTCATTACGGGTTATGTGGGATGAGTATAAAGCCTAAATTAAAGGGAGAATAATTAGTTATGCTGCACATAGGAAAAAAGAAAACAAAAAAATCAAACTGATAGAGAAGAAAATAATCTCTTGGCAAGAAGATCTTTATGTTGCAGGTGACTCAGCAGCAGTGAATGAGATACAAGCACAAATTGATGAGGGAAAGAAAGAACTCGAGGAACACTTGGAAGGTATAGTAAAGAAAAATGTGTTTGCTAGCAAGTTGGCGCACTACGAGTATGGTGAGAGGTGTGGGAGGTTATTGGCATTGAAAACTAGGGGAGACCTAGTTAGGAATTCAATAAAAGAGATAACCATGGAAGGGTCAGATGTAAGCTGTACTGATAATAATGACACTTTGACTGCTTTTACCGATTTCTTCCAAAATTTATATAAGGAGGAGATCTCATTGTGGAATGAACAGTTATCTATCTGGTTTTTAGGTGACCCTCTACCAAAACTTTCACTAGACAAGGTATCTCCACTTAATAACCCATTTACACCTGAAGAGGTTTTTTTTAGCAATGAAACCCTGAAAATGGGAAAGCCCCCGGACCTGATGGAATCCCTTGTGAACTCTATATGGTTTTGACAGAGGAAATCACTCCCTAATTAACCTCAGTACTCAACTCAGTTTTCATAAACAATGAAGACGTCCCAGAATCCTGGAATGCGGCCACAATAAGCCTCATATTGAAACCCCACCAAAATTCCAAAAAATGTGAGTCCTATCACCCAATATCTATACTTAACAACGACTATAAAATATTCACGAGTATATTGGCAAAAAGGCTAGATAAAGTATTGGGAGACCTAATAGGAATTTCTCAAATAGAGTTTATGGAAAATAGACAGCTCTTAGTGATCTTACACAAGACCTGGTATGCGCTATAGATTTGGTCACAGATAGAAATCTTCCACCAGGTGTCTTGAATGTCGATGCCGCTAAGGCACTGGACAGGGTTAGCTGGCCCTTCCTCTACACTGTCTTATCCCATAATGGGTTGGGGAGCAATTTCGTTAGTGCTATAAGAAACAGCTATACATGCCCTTTCACAAGGATCTTAATTAACGGTTCACTTACTCAGCAATTAAGAATAGGTAGGGGCACACGGCAAGGATGTCTCCTTGTTGCTGTTTAACCTGTATATTGAACCCTTAGCAAGGAGGATTAGGAAAGAACAGCAGATTCAGCCTTTCAAACACCAAGGTTCGGTTAAGAAAGAGGCACTCTACGCCGATGACCTAATAATATATGCGCAAAATCTTACAGAATCATTGCCAATTATAATGTGTTTATTAAAAGATTGTGTTAAGGTAGCTGGATACCAGGTACACGAAAAAAAAACTGAGATAAAGGCCTGGAATACACAGCTTGATCCTACTCTTAGAAAAAACTTTAAGAAAGAGATAAGATACTTAGGAGTTCAGGTAGTTAAATCTCTGGAAGAAATGGCACAAAAACCCTTCTAAAACTCATTAAAGAAATGAAAAGGCTTTTACAAACATGGTCTACCTTATTGAACATAGGAAGGGTTAACCTGATAAAAATTATGATTCTGCCAAATTTCACTTTTATATTTAGTGGCTTACCACTATATTTTGAGTTAAAATGGTTTAAGAAACTACAAGGTGATCTGACAAGCTTTATTTGGGCCAATAAGAACCCAAGAATTGCTTGGAATTTTTTTTGAAAAAAAGGGAGATGGAGGGCTTGCTTTACCGGATTTCCTGCTATATTGCTGGGCTTTTCAGTTAAAAAAACTTTAGAGCATTATTAACTAAACATGTCCAGCTACTTTGACCTTGCTTTGGAGCACTAGTTAGTGATCTAGCAGAACAAGGCAATTCTTCAAGAAAATTCGTCTGAAGGTCCTGAGCGCGGCATGTAGACTCTGGATTCAGGTCAGAAAATATTAAATTTACGTTCTATAGTCAGTTGGTCCCAATTTGGAAATCGCCGAGACTCCTCTATGTTTACAAGACTCCTTATCTATACCATTTATGGATGCTGAAATCGAAAAATGGGGCCAACTAATGGACAAGCAGAATCAGATTTTGTGGGACTATCTATCAGAAAAACCTAAAAATGTTTTGTCTAGATTCAAATATCGTGAACAACAAACAAACTTAGAGGTCTAAATCAGAAACCTGATCTGAATATCTTTTAAAATACCTTCATGTCTAAAAAGTACATCAAGATAAAGAAGTGGCTAACAGTTATGAACAACAGACCAGATCGCCAAGAAAAGGGCCACCTGTAATTGCTAATCAAAACCCATTATGGATTCCCATCAATAACTTGTATGGATCAATGTTTTCATTTGGTAATCCTGCCAGGGTATTCTGTCTCTTGATCATTGAGACATACCGCATACCCCCATCTTTGGCATGGGGTAATGACCTACAATTACTAGATTAGATTAAATGATGATGATCTGATGGGAAAGTGCAGTGCAAAAAATATGAAGATGAATGTGATGGTTAAAACAGGATAGGGAGCTTTAACAAAAATTACTTTATTGGGCATAAGCCCCTTCCTTGTTAAAAACAAGAACAGTGCAACAACATAAACGCAGTTTAAACAAGGAAGAAACCCAAGGCTTTCGTCAGGGTCTCTGTTCTCAAAGAATGCTACTGCCAAATTAGTGAGAAACGTGTGAAAAAAATATAATTATCATGCCTCCCCCTGACTCAGTCATCGTTTCGGACAACGACGGACAGAGCGGGGTCTCACATTTACCTGAGCCAGGTCCAGGAAGAGGTGAGGTCATTTCCCCGGGCACACTGAATCACACCAGGTGCCAAGGAGGAATTGAAACAGATGTAGGAGAAATATATCCTTTACTGTTATTAATTCACTTGTGTGTTTTTTATTATCATTTTTTCACACGTTTCTCACTAATTTGGCAGTAGCATTCTTTGAGAACAGAGACCCTGACGAAAGCCTTGGGTTTCTTCCCATAATAGGCTGAAACATGTTGGTCCTCTCGCAGCTATTTGTTTAAACTGCGTTTATGTTGTTGCACTGTTCTTGTTTTTAACAAGGAAGGGGCTTATGCCCAATAAAGTAATTTTTGTTAAAGCTCCCTATCCTGTTTTAACCATCACATTCATCTTCATATTTTTTGCACTGCACTTTCCCATCAGATCATCATCATTTGGTCTAATCTAGTAATTGTAGGTCATTACCCCATGCCAAAGATGGGGGTATGCCGTATGTCTCAATGATCAAGAGACACAATACCCTGGCAGGATTACCAAATGAAAACATTGATCCATACAAGTTATTGATGGGAATCCATAATGGGTTTTGATTAGCAATTACAGGTGGCCCTTTTCTTGGCGATCTGGTCTGTTGTTCATAACTGTTAGCCACTTCTTTATCTTGATGTACTTTTTAGACATGAAGGTATTTTGAAAGATATTCAGATCAGGTTTCTGATTTAGACCTCTAAGTTTGTTTGTTTTTCATGTTGTTCCTTCAAGGGGATAGAACTTAGATGGGTCTTTAAATGTCCCTTTAGCCCTCCGATACCGTTTTGTTAGTTATATAAATTCAAATATCTGCAACTAACAAGCTGAGTCCAAAGTCAATCATCTGTAGGTGCCTGGAATGAGTGGGAAACAGCTCTATCTGGTAACCCTGTACAGAAAAAATAAACTGGTAAATGGTACTGGATGTTAGTCGAAATGGAAGATTCCTACAAGATGCCACAGGAGGAAAAATTGAAAGAGGCCCTTCCAGACGTCGACTTAACAACTCTGTGGCAAGTATCTATGAATACACTTTGCTTGTCAAATATGCTCCATTGAGGAAGAACCATTTATTTACTAAGCACAGGGTGTACTGGTCCCCCAAGAAGTTGTCCAGAATAGGAGGGGAAATAAGATGCTGCCCGAAATGTTGACTCCAAAAAGCAGATGACGTGTATATGTTTTGGCAATGTCCTGGCGTGAATGCCTATTGGCTAGATGTGGGTAAGATATTAACAGACATACAGAAAAAGAACATACTGGTAAGCTTATCTCTGATTATTTTTGAGATCTTAGATAATCATGGTTTTATTGGGAAGAACAGGAACTTGCTTGAGCAACTTTTTTACCCTGCTTCGCGCTTTCATGTTTGTTACGTATTTTCAAGTTGGTTTCTTGGGGTCATTATCACATCTTTAACTTTTAAGTTCCGTTCCCCATGGTATTTGCAGCATTGTGTACATTTTTTATTGTCTCAGGTTAATAAAAACCATTACAAAAATACATTAAAACACATATCATCAGATAAAAGATTATAAGGCAAAAAGTTGTTCATAAAAAAACAGAAAGACTTTAGTTATTGATAGTAATAATGCTAAAAACGGTATGATGTGGGAAGTGAGCGTTGGTCATTTCATCTTGTCTTGGGCATAGTTCAATCGATCTTGTCAGGGCAAGTTCATGAACTTGTTACTTTCCGCTCCAGTAATTTCAAAAATTTCACTAACTTCCCATTTAATGGCGGAAAGCCAGATCGAAGCAGGCCAGGACTGCCTGTCTGCGTGTGCGGATATTGTGTTCGTTAAAAGCAGTTTTTAACAGGGCGACCCTTTCCTCTTTCAGCATCGCGCAGGTGCATAGCAAATGTTCGAATGGTATTTGCAGCATTGTGGTATTTCACTATCACTATTTGTCACTGCCTTTTTGCTTTCTTTTTTACTAGTTTCGCTTTCCTCAAGTCTTCATGATTTACTAATATCAGTGAACACTTGCGTTTCCTTTTTGCACATATATAGGTTCTATCACTACGGGTACCTACTTATTAGCATTTTGTTTGCACTTCATGTATTCTAATCTCCTAGCAATCAGCATCCTACATCAGTTTTTCTTTTACACACAGATTCCCCCTGAAGAAGTGCAATTCTGCACGAAATGCATCGGGGACAATTTTATTGTGGAGTGTGAATCTATGTGAACATTGGATTCTTTTTCATACATGTACCTAAATACTACTATCATATGACGTAATATGATGAATTGAGATAATTTTGAATACCCAGTGATTCAATTTATTAAAGACTACAATCTTCTCTACAATCTTTGGAGTACTGGTATATATTCGATTACGCACATCTGCGCATTAAGAGTGCCCAGGGTTAGCCCTTACTTGTTGTAAGGCTTTCTATGAAACAGCTGATTGACAAATTGTAAATTAGATGTACTCTGACCACTGAAGGGCAGCATTTCCCTCTTAGGATGCCTTAAGCATCTTCAAGGTCCATGAGATGTCCTAGCAGATTCTTGCTATTCTATGAATCTTCTTGTATTTTAGGTGTGTGGGGTTGAACCTTGTGTGTTGAGGAGTGCAACTCAGTAAATCGTATGGATGCTAAGAATCAAGGAAAAATCACAAAGAAAACGAAAACCTGGAGCGTGTTTCTCACCAGTGTCAGTGGCACCGGGCCATGGAGTAGGACTTTGATGTTTAATTGATCCGAGCATAAAGACTAGATTTAATGCAAGAGGTTTTTGGTACTAGAATGTTTAGCTAATAAAACATTTTCTCATTTATATATATCTCTTCATATAGATTGTTTTTAACCATAAAAAAGCATTGTCCAGAAGAATGTGTTCAAGCCAGTTCACCGAAACGCCACGTCGACTGCCAATGTGTTTTTTTGTTTTTAATAACTGTATTTTTTTTAACATGTTTTTTAAATTGAATGTGATGTTTAACTTCTATGAAATGCCAACAAATGTATAACTCGTCTGTTACGATAATTATAATAAATGTGTAAATTTTAATCAATAGCGACTCTAGTACTTAATAATTTGATCTCTTGTTTTATGATTCATGCACTTTCATAACTTCAAACCCTGGCAGAGATATTGTAACCATTGTATAACTTGCATTTACTAGTTTTACTTGTAAATTTGTTATCATGTGGGGTGCCCCATATTAAATTTATATCTAGAATAGAACTTGGAAGTAAGCAATAGTAGGACTGCCTAAAAACAGTCTTATCTATCTGTAACAACCAGGAAAAGGGAAACCTTTGTTTTTATATTTACTCTATACCCATTCCCTTTTTCGTCAATAAGGGTGTCTCCCTAATCTCTATATTGTTACTAGTAAGAACATATACATGTGTGGTTTGGAAACATGATATGGAACATTGGGGAGTATCTTCATTGCCACCGCGTTCGATGAGCCATAAGACAACTACAAATGGTGCCACTTCTTTCTAATTTGTTTCCATTCTTGAAATTCCTTTTTTCAGTTTTAAATAGCTTAAACTTGACCCGAAGGTATCAGAGCGCTTCACACAAGCACCAGATCCATTACAGACGTACCCATTCATTTTTAGGCTGGCGGAGATTAAGTGATTTGCGCAGAATCACAGGACGTTTGAGCCTCCGGCTAGGCTCGAACCTTGTTCCCCAGCTTCAAAGTCGGCGGCTCTAGCCGTTAAGCCACATATTCGTGTAATCTGATCATACTGTATTTTCCAGGGATTTCGCTTGGGTTGTCAATATGTCGAGTTTATACAAATATACAAAAAGCGAGACATAACACATTGCCTTATTCTGCAATAACTGCCCTACGATTTCATTTGAAGCCTCTTGAAATGTGCAAAATGGAAGATGTCAGTGGATCGACTGTCTCATAGTAACGCCTCTGAACGTACGTGGATTTTTATTCAAATTAAAATGTGCTCAGAGCAACAAAGAGGGGTGGGGAGGTGAATCTGTTGCAGGAGATAATTTCCCAACACACTGAGGTAATGTTGAAAAAAATGCAGAAGACATTCCTCAGCTGAGGGCACAGAATGAAATTGCATAGAAAACAGAAGCTACCTCCGATGTTTCTATCATGCTGCATGGCCAAACGCTATCCCACTACACGTTTCAAACGCACATATAAAGATGGATTGTGTCAACTTATCTGCAGTTGTTTGAAAGCCTGTTAAGGGGATTATTTTGTTCAGATGCTGCAGCCACAAATTACAAAGGCATATAACAAAGCCTCGCTAGTAAAAATCTGGTTTAGCATCGCTGATACACCATCAAATATATTTCCAGCTCTGGTGTTTAAGAAATCACCCGGCCCTTTTCCTGAGGAGAACCCATGAAGGAAGTGGGGTTTGAAATGCGTAGACCACAACAAACGGGGAATCCTTGTACAACGCACATCAATATGGATCAATGCAATTAAGTTGCAGTGAAAGACAATTTCTTGAAGTCCATATTAGAAATATCTGGACCCGCAAACTGTGTTCCAAGAGCATCTGTTGTTGATGTAACGCTCTGGCTCTCCAATTGAAGGCCTGGTCGAACACTGATTACCACATGCTTTAATTTGTCATTTGTATATAAATTTGTGTTTGATAATTTTTTGATAGAGCACAATGTCCCTTTAGAATTTGCACATCTCAGAATCATTAATTTGTATCACTCCCTTCTTTGTAATGAGATTGAAGCTTTGGAAAGTGTTATAATCATGTGTTAAAAAAGAACCAGAGGTCATGTTTATTGAATAAGATGGTCTTAATACAAAAGTAAAAATGTGTTCAAAATCAAGTAGCCACCTGTTGGTGTTACATGGTCATCAAAACAAATCAAGGCACTTTACTTGGTGATGCGCAAATGATAAATATTCTTGAAACCTGGTTTCCACACATGATCGTTTGTGTGCCATATAGTTTGATCAGTAGCATTACGTCTATGCAAATTTAGTGGCCATTTCAATGAAAAATGTGCTGGCCATAAATTACAGTGTCCTACCGCACCATACTTTAGTAATATATCTGCAACAGTTTGCCCAAATAAGTATTAATGGCTACATACTACACCATTACCACTCCCTTGCTGGATGAACATGCCTCATTAGCTTCACTTTTTCCTAGTGTGACACTTGGATTGTTCAAAGTTCCCATGACTTTAGCAATGTAGCATTAATGACAGCACCCACACTCTGAAAATTGTTCCAGTATCACTGAAATTTCTAGCATATAGTGGCCTTTACTGGCATACCCTATGTGATATCATGGCAGCCACCACTACGCACGGGTGGTGTGGCGGGGGGAGTGGAGGGGTGAAGGAGAAAAATAAAAATAAACTCACTTACCCGAGTGCCACCGGGTGCTGCCGCCTCTGCTGCATCTCCTCCGCACCGCAACAGGAAGCTCCCATCCACCCAGAAGCCCCTGTCCAATCACAACACTGCCTTAAGCAGCGTTGTGATTGGTCTGAGAGTCATGTTTGGTGCTCAGACTTGGACTTGGAGGCTTTGAATGTTCCTCACCAGGCAGTGTAATGCAGCCTGGTGGGGAAGATGCAAAGTGCTTATGACTGTTTGACGGGCCATCTTGGGCCACTCAAACTGTCATTGCCCACTTTAGAGTGTGCTTTACATCCATCCCCTGCCCCCTTCACTGGCCAGCCCGGCTCACCCACACCGCCCGCCCCACTCCCAAACAGGAAGGAAAACGAAAATGATAATAAAGTTAATCCTTATCGGTTTCCTTTTTTATTTTTTTCACTGCTCAAAGAGCAGTGGGGCGATGCTCCTCCGCTTTAATGGAGAAACCGCCACTGGAAATACGCTAAAATAAATTTAATCTCTACATGCTGGGAACACATGTGAAGAATACATTCAAACTGTGATCTGCTTTGTGTGCTCTCAGACCACTCCATAGGTAGGACAGCTATGTTTTAATTTTTTAACTTTTGTATATGTATGACTATTCAACTCACTTTCATATTACCAAATAGCACAATTATGTTTCAATTTGGTGCTCAAACTAATGTCTTGTAAAAGTATTATTTAACTTATTCTGAATTTGATCCCCGGACATGGTTGTTTGAGCTTGCTCTCTTTCTGGCTCAACAGTGCAGTTATGTTCTAAATTTGCTCTCCATCTGATCCACAGAATTATGATTTGAATCTACTCTCAAACTAGTCCATAGCGTACCTATGTTTTCATTTTTGCTATGACCTCCTATAAAATTGTTTTTCAACGTGTTCCCCATATTGCTTTGAGCAGGTTTTCTACATCATTGTTTTGAATCTATTCTTAAATTCACAGAATGCTAATTTGCCTCATAACTTCTTTAATTTGCTCTAATGCATGACATTTACATCCAGATAGGAATACCCTTGCTAATTCATATTCATATTAAAGTGTGACATAAGAATCAATCAGGCAGAAAACAGTTTACCCCGGAGCCAAAAAACATTCAAACTTTCAAATAAATCCACATATCCCGATGCTATCCTTTCATTTAAACTCTTTCACCACACCTCATTTTCTTGTCTTTAGTTTTGCCTTATTTATAGCTGACAGGGTACTCCTTGGCTAACATGCAGAGCCAAACTGTTGGTGAACCCACTCGATTGAACAGCCTTATTTCCATTGGTCAGGGGGATTAGGGCAGCTATCATACTGTCTTTTTTTCCTTTTGTGACAGCTTGGAAAAGCCTAGTGGTCCCAAACATCCAAATATATAAATGACCTCCACACACTGGTTGGAAAGTTTGTCAGGACCATTGGTTTTTTTGTTTTCCAGCTTTGAGAATTTGTTTTTGAAAAACAAATAAAATGGCAGGGTGGCTACATTAAACGTGTCAGTGTTCAGTTACAGTGCCTTCAAAGAAGCCGCTGTGGCTCCTCAGAAGACACAGAACTTTCTGCCAGGTAGAGATCTCTAAATATGGCAGAGAGTTATCTACCAGGGTGGCATGGCTCATTGCCTCTGCCACCCTGGTGGGACAGAGGGTTATTCTAAATTACCCTGTCCCCGAAACGGTCTTAAGGGTACCTCCCTCCTTGTGTTGTGATTATTCTAAATAAGGCCATTAATTAAGACAATAAGGTTCTCATTAAGCCCAGGGCTCAATCACTGCCTCCACCGAAGCCAAATACCATCAGCATCCCACCAAACACCCATTCACTCCACCTCCATGGCCGACGGATGTATGTGCCCTTGAAGTAGAGGAACAGTTGGGTCTTGGATTGAAGGTGGCAGGCAGTGGCATACTTCAGCATGGTACTGTAAGCACCGTAATGCTAAGGTAGCTCTTGCTTGTATGTTGCCAAGCAGGACTGCCTGCTAGGAATGGACCCTTGGGAGCAGCCGCGGCCGGTAGTGGGAGTACCGGCCGGGCGGTGACGTAGAGAGGGGCAGGGTGGGGGGTTGTAATGTATGAATTACGGAGTTTAACAGGTACGTAAACATATAAATAAATAAAACTAATTTCGTTACACGCACAGCATCGCATTTGGTGATGCAGTGCACGCAACGAAATTTGTTTTATTTATTTATATGTTTACGTACCTGTTAAACTCCGTAATCCATATATTACTACCCCCCCCCGCCCCTCCCCCTCCTCACGTCACCGCCCGGACGGTACTCCCACTACCGGTCGCGGCTGCTTGGGAGACACCTGGGTGCTGCAGACTACCAGGGGATTACCTGAGCACCTGAGAAGGGTACAGAGAGGCTACCATCTGCTGAAAGATGAAGGACCCCACTAACATCCTTCAATCGCGTCAGACCATATCAGAATTGTGTAGAGTATGTCGCCATCTAATTCTGAAATGGTAGGGCTTGTAAGCTGCTGGAGTCAGAAACAGTGGAGAAAATGACATCTGGTGTGGGCTAGTGCTGCTTAAACTTTTGCTTTAAAATTCGTGGATGGATTAACAGAGGAGGCAAAATGGGGCTTTGCGGGGGGCGGCCGACCGGAGGGAGGCTTGCCCCCCGGGGTGTTTTGGGGCCCCGGGAAGGGGGGGGGGGGTTGACAGGCAGGAGACTGGGGCGAGGCAGTTTTGGGCTGGTTGGGCTGGTTGGGCTGTCATTGGGCTTTTATTGGGCTAGTCTTGGGCTCCTTGGGCTTGTGTGGGTATTTAGCCGGCCATGTCAGGTCACTGTCCACCATTTTAGGGACAGTGACACGGCAGCCGATGGTTAGGCAGGGGCATTTTTGATTGCGACGGTTTAACAGTAGTGGTGAGCTTTGAGGGGTGGCGGGAGCTTAGTTGGAACATTAAGTGGGAGTGGTGCGCAGTGCGAGCGGCGGTGGTGCAGGGCGGATCGCGGTGTTTACTGGAGGCCTCCAGGAGGAAGATTGGCGAAACATGGCAGCAGGCGACGGGATGGCAGATCCTCGCGTGCATGAGGCGTTGCGCCTCATCGATGAAGCCGGCCACCTGGATATTGTGAAGGACGATGTTCGGGTAAGGCCCCTGCGGCGCGCTGCCAGCGGCACCGCGGCGGCAGTCCTTGCGTGCTATGAGCCGCCTAGGTCACGCCCGCGGCGTGAGGCGGGTGCGGGGAGGCAGGGCGGGAGAGTGCGAGGTGGTGGGCAGCGGTGGGGAGCAACAGTGGTGGCAGGGGGGGAAACGGCAAGGGTAATCAGCGTAAGGGTGCAGGCAAGAAGGCGCTGTTGTTCTTGGGGGGGGCAGGGAGCCAGATGGGGGCGTCTAGTGGAACGGGGGGTAGCGGGGTTGTGGTGGATGTGGGAGGGGGTGCTGTTGGAGCGCATACTATTGAGTTGGCAGGGGCGGCAGCGGGGCGGGGGCCTGGGGGGCCGGCAGGGGTACCACATGGAGAGGGGAGGGCGAGTGTGGGAGGAGGGTGGGGGAGTGTGGTGGGAGGGGGGAGGATTGAGGGGACGGGGGGAATTTGGGGGGCGGCCAGCGAGGCGGGGGCATTCCGCGGCGTGGGGGAGGGGCGCGCTGAGGATTTGGGGGTATACGGGTGGCGAGTTTTCCCCGGCATGCTGGACTTCCCCCCTTTTTTCTTGGCAGGAGCAGTTGGCTGGGTGCTCGGGTGAGCAGCATGCGGCTCCGACCCACCGAGAGGATGGGCCGGCTCAGCCTTGTTCGGGCGGTCGTGCTCCAACGTGGGACCCCTCACGGGAGAGTGTAATATGGCGGGGGGTAGGTCCCCACCAGCCCCACCCCGAAGGGTCGAGACGGCCGCCGGGGGCTGTGGATGGAGTGTTGCTGCAACAGACCAAGCTGACTTTCAGGATGAGTGCGGACGGAGAGCGGGTGTGGATTTGGGGATTTTGATGAGGACGTTTAGGGAGAAGGTGGGGATTAGCAGGATGACTACTGTGGGGGGACAGGCGAGGCAGTGGGGGGACGGTTGGGAAAGTAAGGGCCTGGAGTCAGAGGAGGAGGGGGATATTCGGGAGGGGGTGGGGGAGAGGAGTAATGCTGTTGAAAGTGTCTTACAGGTACGCCCCCGGCAGGCAGCGCCGAGAGTGACGGCCCCCCCGGCAGAACTGGTTAGGCGGCGGGATCCCGTGCGGACGCCAGCCTTGACGCCAGGTAAGGATGGTGGTAGAGTGGGGAGTGGGCTTGGGCATGCCTCATGGACGCCAGGTATCGGTGGGTACAGATGCAAGGGGGGAGGACTTGGTGAGGCTGGTGAAGGGCAGGTATGTGTCAGATGCCAGGGTGGGTACAGACAAGGAAGGGGGGTGGTGGATACAGCATTGGCGAGCGCCAGATCAGGGGGGTTGGTGCAGCGGCGGCGGATGCGGCGATGCCTAGGGGGGTTAAGGCGAGCGCCGTGGGGACGAAGGAGAGTTGCGATGTACCGGTCCGGAGGCTCCCATATATGGGGGTGGCGAAGCCGCTGGGGGCGCATTTGTCCTTAGCAACCAAGGAAAAGATTTGGAAGGGGGAATACGTGGAGATCTTGAAATTGCTCCACAGGGAGTTGATGGCCAGGGAGGGGTTGAAGGAGGAAGAGCAAGAGCTGGCCAGGAGACCCAAGGTGCCTGTGACCATCGAGAATTGGTCAGCAGCTTTCCTGATATACGCTAGCGTATACTGTGAGAAGTATCCGGATCGGTCGGTCGCTTTATTTAAATATATGGATGTGGTGCGGCGGGCCCAAGTAACCTATGGCGGGTATGCCTGGTCACACTACGACGAGGAGTTCCGGGCCCGCATGGCGTCAGATCCGGAGGCTAAGTGGGGGGAGCTGGATGCGGATCTGTACCAGCAGACAATGAGTGGTGCGAAGTTTGGACGCACCACCTACACGGCCAGCGGGTTACCGCTTGCGCCGACCCCCTTTTCGGCCTGACCCACCCGTGGGGGGTTGGGGTCGGGAGACACCGCAAGCAAACCATCGTCGGGGCCTGCTGGGGCTTTAATAAGGGCGCATGTACCAGACAGGTGTGCCGTTTCCGGCACGAATGTTCCAAGTGCGGGGGGAGACACCAAGTGGTGCGCTGCTGGGGGGTCGGGGGAGGGCCCGCACAGGGGCAGCAGCCAGCGACGGTTTCCGCAGGGGGGAGGGGAGGCGGCAGGGGGGGCTGTTAACATGGGCAAAGACTCATACACCGGTTAGGCTGGATCAGATCGAGCCTCTGTTGGCGGCCTATCCGCGGGCAGATGATCCGGTGTTGCGCCGGAGTTTCAGGGAGGGTTTTCGGTTGGGGTACGAGTGTTCGCGGATCGCGCGGTGGGCCGATAACCTGAAGTCCGTGAACGCGCACAAAGGGATCGTCCCGGAGAAGCTGTTCAAGGAGGTAAAAGGGGGAAGGATGGTGGGCCCCTTTCATGAGCCGCCCCTGCCGACTTGATCATTTCCCCGATCGGGGTTGTCCCCAAAAAGGAGCCGGGACAATTTCGGTTGATTCAGCACCTGTCGTGGCCGGAGGGGACGTCAGTGAATGACTATATATCGGCAGACCTAGCGTCGGTGTCGTATTAGTCGGTTGGCGTGGCGCGGAGGTTTGTGACGGCGGCGGAACAGGGTGCCCTTATGGCAAAATGCAACATCAAATCAGCGCTTCGGTTGCTGCCGGTACATCCGGCGGATCACAAGTTGCTGGGGATCCAGTTTGACGGTCCCATCTTTGCGGACAAAGCGCTTCCCATGGGGTGCTCGGTTTCCTGTGCATTGTTTGAGAGGTTCAGTTCCTTCTTGCAGTGGGCTTTTTCCTGGCGCACAGGCTCAGAGGGAGTGACACATTACCTGGATGACTTCTTCCTAGTGGGGCGGCCCGGTTCGACGGACTGCCAGAGGCAGCTTGTGGAAAATTGAATTTTGCCTTGTTAAATGTGCCTACGTGTTCCCCACCCTATGTTATATGTGCATGATCGATATGCATATATCCCCCTATGATCGATTAAAGACGCAATTACAGTTGTGTCCAACTCTAGTAGCCAGTTTCCAGTTCTCGTGAAAGCAACGAGTATTAGGCCTATGTTGCCACGTTTTACAGTGTGCACGTTAATTCATCGCATTGTCCCCGTTTCTAGGCCTCAAAAGGGGCCCGGACACCAGATTCAAGCTCCAGTCTCCTGAACCCACTCCGAGGAGCGATACAGCCCCCACCTGCATCCCTGACCCTTCACTTACTTCCTGCCAAGTAGCACGGTGCCCGGCCTGGCTCTGCCTGCCTGTCTGCCAAGAATATGTTATGCTTCTAGTTATCAGTCCAGCTTTCCTTCTCCGCATTCCTAAGCTACTGAACCGCATAAACAGTTCCAGCTATAGTCTAGTCTTTCTGTCTCCATGTCAGAGAATTACCGTATTAATATTCATAGAAGATTCATAGCACACGCAATACATGGAGAATATATGCATGCACCAGCCTTAGTGTCAAGTAGCCTTTGCCCTGATAACTTTTAGATTCTATCAACATGTACTCCAAACACTAGATACCAGATATGCTATAGGTACATGTCGTCCTAACACCGCAGACTTTAGTCTCCTCTTCTAGTGTAGAAGTCATAGCCCCCAGTTCTCCCCGGTAACACGTCATTGCCCGTTTACGCGCACCACTAGGTTAAAGGTCCCAGCTACTCAGGTAGCCCCCTCCATGTTTCCGCCCATTCATGACACTTTTGTGACGTTTTCATCACATGTCTACGTGCACGCCCTGTGCACGCCTTCTTTTCACGCCCATGTGTTCTTATTTGAAATGTCTTACTATATATACACTGCACTGTTAATGAAATGGTGCAGCTGCCGTCCTTCCTATTTTATTTCAGGCTGTCCCGATCCAGTCCCTTCCCTTTTGCCTGAATAAAGCCTGTTCAACTCGGATACATCGGATCCTGCCTCTTATTTATTGAGCTATCTGTTATTGTTAATATATTCAAAAATAGTACCGGTATTTAATTATTTATTTACCACATAATGGCGCCCGAACAGGGACGTACCCCTTCCTCACGCGCTGGCGATGCTACGCAGGTCCCCTGACCCTCTGCAGCCGTGACGGAACAATACCGTGCACGTGCAGATATTTCTGCTTCAAGTCTCCCTCAGGCCCACGGAGGAAACGGAGACTGCGGTCCGACATCCAGACGAAGCGGTGTGGAATGCGGTTCGTCCCGACCAGAGCCCAAGCCGAGAGAACAAGGTCCGAAGTATCCGGAGGCCCACCTGTTTCTGAAGTCCGAAGTTCGTAGTCCGACGTCGTAGCAGTCCAGTCCAGTCCGAGGCCTCCCAGTTTCTGCTTCCCGGTGAGTACCGTTGTGGGGTAAGTATCTAGACAGGATCATTAGTTTGTTTCTGGTCCGTTGGGTTTGGGTACGCAGATCCAGTCCGAAGTATTCACCTAGGTGAATACGGTATGACGTGTCTCTTTATGGGACCGGTATGTTCTGTACTGTTTTAGCAGTGCATCCAGTAATTCTAGTAAGTTTCGTTCTCGAGAAATTCATGTTTTTCTGTTTTCAGTGTATCAGGTAGTATTCTGTTCGAACTGTTATAAATGTGTTTTTATGTCGTGGTATGAGTGATTTGTATGCCATTGCATTACTGTGATTATTGTGTATTGTGTTCACAAGTAGATTCCCGAAAATGCCTCTGTTCTCGAAATTACGTCAGATAAAAACCAGAAAAGGGTTACTCGAAGAAGCAGTTCCTGTCCCTCCTAGGGACAGTCCTGGACATTTTATGTATCACAAGCATGGCTTAGATGCCATATTATATCTAGATTTATGGGCGGACTATACTAAAGATCTTGAAGAGAAATATAGATGGCCTGTATCAGGTACATGGGATGCCGAGTGCATCATGCGAGTAGAAGAAGCATTATGGAAAAAGAAAGCCAGACATTCCCAGAAAGATGCCATCGAGTTATGGCGCAAAGAATCTCATAAAAGAACCGAAAAAGAATTCAGAAGAACAGAATTAAGTAGGGAATCCTCGGAGAAAGCCCAAGAAAGGGAATTAATAGAAGAAGGTGAACGAGTTAGAGCGGAACAGTCAGACAGACAGAGAAATGCCCTTATTAAAGGTATGTATCCTCTTCTTGCCGAGGGCTTGCCAAAAGCAACCCCGGAAGCACCCTGTAATTTACCGCCGCCAATGGTCCCGATTAAGCTACGTCACAAACAGACCGCAGCTGACATATTTCTTTCGTCCTATTTGGACGACACAGTCCCAGCCTATGCAAATCCTGTTCCGCCTGCTCCCGTTAATAATGTAATTCCTGTCCCGCCAACTACTGTTCCCAGGGGCCAAGTTCATGTTCCAGCACCCCCGGACCAGCCCACAGTACATGCACCGGTTATGCCAGTCACTCTACCAGCCCGTACAGTATTCACCGACGATTCTAGTTTAGGAGCCGCGGGGAGAGGTTCTCCTCACACCCCGCCTCAACCAAGACGTCTGACGCTACATGACCTAGCGTTACAGCGTACGCCAAAAGTGTCTACATACGTAGATATCACGCGACTTCTTACAGACTGTCGTTATGATCCAGTTCCAGGCGAAGATCATATGGTCATATATTCAGTACGTTTAAGACGGGTTGCCAGCTTCTTGATCACCCTGCCCGATATGAAGGAACATCTAAACAGAATATATCGTTTTATCCGTACAGGAGAGAATCCAGGAAGTATTCATGAAGCTATGTCACAGAGGAAAGCCGAGGTTCAACTTATGATTTTAAAGTTCTTGATTAACTGTTTAATAAGAGAACAAGATTATCCAGATAAAGACCAAGACGAGATGAAAGCCCTGACCAGGTGGAGTGACAATATAGCCGAGGGAAAGCACAAGACACAAGGTAGTGTAGAGAGTATGTACAAGAAAATTCGTAAGGAAATAGTACGTATACACCAGAAGGAGGAAGCAAAAAGAGGAACCGAGAAAGAATATGACTCTTCAGGTGAAGAGGTAGACAGCGAGAATCCCTCCAGAATAGCGTATGTAGGTAGAACTAGATTTTCCGACCGACATTCACGCCTAGATTACAAGAAAGTTTTCCTCCTCCAGCACCAGAACAGTGTTCTCTTGAGCAAGTATTCCAGGCCACCGATCAAATCCTGAAATCACGAATAGGTTATAGTGAGCTTAGTACAATGCATGAACAAGAACTAGCCCGATCAGCAGTCCGATGGACTAGTGATTCTACCACATTTCCAGATGAAATAGTGGCCCAAACGTTTCTGAAACTGCCCCCAGCCGAGCAACGTCTGGTGGGTACGTATATGATCCAGCACCTCATTACACTGTATGAGGATCAGCATTCTGATCCAGGTCCTCTACATGATGTATTGAGCGAGTTACTCCAAAACAGATGGAAAGGTCTAGGTACCGATTTAATTAGTGTCATTCTAGAACAGCGCCACAAATACCGAACGTTTCTGAATCCACATTTTGTTTCCGTCTCACCCCCAGAAAGAAAATCATTCTACATAGACAGACAGAACCCGTTACGGGAAGTGCATCCAGTTAAGGGAGAAGATGGTAGTCTAGAACGAGTATTTGTTTACACCCCTATCACGAAAATAGAACTCTTGGAAATGAAAAAGTTAATTCCCTGTCATGATAAAGATCCAGCAGGGTTTCACCGTGAATTAAAGGACATGCTCCGTATGGGAGAATACACGTATCCTGATATCATTAAAATTTTAAAAGTCCTGTTGCCTGCGGGCATATATGAAAAACTCAAAGAAAAAGAATGGGAGGTGGGAGAGAAAAAGATAGATTGGACCGCATTAGAAACTGAAGATAATACACGAGTACCAGGTACCGGTCTTGGGGATAAAGCTAAAGCTTTGCCCGAATTGTTGATACAAGTTTTGCCAAGATTACTAGCCACGAAAAAGGAAGATTGGGATGCCATCTCAGCCTGTAAACAGAAACAAGACGAAGATACTAGTGATTTCTATTCTAGATTTGAGAAATGTTTTATTATTAATAGTGGTCTGAAAACAAGTAGTGAGTCGTATCCCCATCTTTTTGTTACCAAACTGGTCGAGAATTCAAGTCCACAAGTTAAAAATCGAGTACTGAAAGTCGAAAGTACCTGGCAAGCTAATACTCCGTCACAGATGCTCCAGATGCTCCAGTATCACCAGAACAGAATCAGGGAAGAGCAAGAACACGAAAGGAGACGTATGAAGGACACAAAAATGAAAGTACTAGTTGCACAGTCCGTTCCGCAAGACAGTCAGAAGAGGGGTCCGAATCAAGCCAGTCATCCTGCAGTTCCCGTTAAAGGGACATGCAATTACTGTAAACAGCCAGGTCATTATATAAATGAATGTGCAGTTCTGAAACACAACATAGCTACAGGTAAAACGAAAGAAAGACCACGTCCGCCTAGACAAGAACAAGTTTCACAGACTTCCCAGCCACCACAGAATGCACAACAGACATTACAGTACCGCAGCCTATAGCTGCAACACAACACGTTACACAGCAGATGTACCAGTACGCACAGTCAGAGTATCCAGATTACCAGCCGTATTCATGAAACAGCCTAGAGAGGGAGGTAGGCTTGCCTCTCATCGAGATTCCTGTAGATCAAGAGGGTCCCTATGTACACAGTCAAGTATTAGGGAAAGACAGAAAGTTTCTGATTGATACAGGGGCAAGTAGGACTACCATCAGTCATGACGAGGTTCCAGGGGCTCCGCTCTCAGGCTCTAGAAATGTTTCCCTTGGATTTTCAGGAAAGCCTATTGTTAATGAAATATCGAAACCAGTTACTCTAGAGGTTGGTCCATTGTCCCGAACTACAGATCTGTTACTCACGAAATCATGTCCAGAAAATGTATTAGGCATTAAAACTCTGAAAGAATTAGGGGCAGTAATATGCTGCTCCCCAGAAGGGGTACGATTGTTTCTGCGAGATTTTAAAGGTCATTATGTATTACGTGATTTTGATCCAAGATTATTGAATGTACCGCAGCATTTATGGGCGCAAGGTCCAACTGATGTAGGTTGTATGCACATCACACCCCATCGTGTCACTCTGAAGAAAGGTGTTGTATTACCACGAATCCGACAGTACAAATTGCCACCTGAGGCTGTAGCAGCCTTATCCAAAATTATTGACGAGCTCATTGCTCAAGGAGTGGTTGTAGAAACTGACTCCAATGTATGTAATTCTCCTATAATTCCGATTCTGAAACGTACTGATCCCAATGCACCTCCAGTTTATCGATTAGTGATTGACCTTCGAGAACTTAATAAATGTATCCTACCCCAGTACCCTGTGGTCCCAGATATTTCTTCCCTATTGACAGCAATTGATTCTGAAGCTACGTTTTTTACAGTTATCGATCTCAAGAACGCATTCTTTAGTGTCCCCATTCATCCAGACAGCCAGTTCCTTTTCGGATTCTGTTTAAATGGAAGAAGCTATAAATTCACACGAGCACCTCAAGGTTTCACAGAAAGTCCTAGCATTTATAGTCAAGCACTTAAAAGACAACTAGACAATATTCACATGCCAACTGACACTGCCCTGCTCCAGTATGTCGATGATCTACTGATCACAGCCCGTTCTGAACGTGACTGCGAACGTGCGTCACTTACAGTCTTGTATTTCCTGGCCGAGATGGGGCACAAGGTGTCCCCTTCCAAATTGCAATTCTGTGTCCAGCAAGTGGTCTACCTTGGACACTTACTGTCCAAGAGGGGTAGGCATTTGACACCAGATCGTATCCAGTTAATAGCACGTCTTCCACAGCCTAAGACACAGAAGGAGGTACGAGCTTTTATCGGCCTCACTTCTTACTGCAGACAATGGATTCCCCAGTATGCATTTCTAGCCAAGCCACTGATACAGTTAACGACACAGGAGGCAGCCGTATCGACTGTCCTCCCTTGACCCAGGAACATACACTTGTTTTCAATGAATTAAAGAAAGCTTTATGCCAAGCACCTGTTCTAGCAACACCGAACTACAGTAAGCCTTTCACACTTTTTGTTACTGAACGTGATGGTACTGCATTATCTGTTCTCACACAAGATCAAGCAGGACAATACAAGCCCTGTGCTTATTTTTCTAGCACATTAGATCCGGTGGCCCAGGCTCTGCCTGCGTGCCTCAAGTCAGTTGCAGCCACAGCTCTAGCTATCAGACAAAGTGATTCCATAGTGTTAGGACACTCCCTGACAGTACAAGTTCCACACTCCGTGGAAGTTCTTTTAAACCGAACACAGACTCAGCACTTGACAATTGCACGTTTAACAGGTTATGAACTGACATTGTTTCAGCCACACATAGAAATCAGACGCTGCAACATTTTAAATCCAGCTACACTGTTACCGTCAGTTACCTCAAATCCTGCCACACATGACTGTGTGGAAGTTGTTAACACCATGACAAAGCCAAGACAAGACTTGACAGACATTGCATTACCTGATCCTGACCTGACACTTTATGTGGATGGTTCATGTATGAGAACAAGTACAGGAGAACTAGTAGCCGCGTATGCAGTGACTACTGAAACCGAAGTTATAGAAACACATCGTATTGACACCCTGTCTGCTCAAGCAGCAGAGCTTGTCGCTCTGACCCAAGCCTGCATACGTGCCAAGAACCTGAAAGTTAACATATACACAGATTCACGTTATGCATTCGGAGTCGTACACGACTTTGGAGTGCTCTGGCAAGAAAGAGGTTTTATGACTTCTCATGGAACCAAGATTCAGCATGGCCCCCTCATTCAAGCTCTGTTAGATGCAATACATTTACCGACAGCTATCGCCATCATGAAGTGCAAGGCACATACGAAAGCCACTGATATCATTTCCCAGGGTAACGATCTAGCAGATCGAACAGCCAAGCTCACAGCTCAGACTCCAGACATTCCAGTTAACATGACACAGGCACTCACTCCAGATCAGACTACTTGTATGACAGTTAAGGACCCTACACAAGATATAATAGATATACAGTTACATGCTACTTCCGATGAAATCAAGAAATGGTCCGAACAAGGAGGGGTCCAGACAGATCAAGGATGGTTAACGAAGGGAAAAGCCACATGGTTTCTCCCCGACTCTATGGTTCAAGTCATTATTAACACCGCACATAGTCCAGCACACTTAGGAGAAAAAGCCATGTTAGACAGCATCCAGAACCTCTGGTTCAACAAGCATTTACGAGCAGCAGCCAAACAGAAAGTACGTACCTGCATGATCTGTTGTCAGTTCAATCCAGGTAAAGGTGTCCCGGTGGAACAAGGTGGATTCCATCCTCCCGACCACCCTTTTGAAGTCCTCCAGATGGATTATATTCAGATGGAGCGATGTCGAGGTTTCAAGTATGTTCTCGTAGTTGTATGCGCTTTGTCCAGGTGGACAGAAGCATATCCAGTTCCAGATTACACAGCTGCGACCACTACCAGGCAGTTGGTTCGTGAGTATTTTCCCCGCTATGGATTACCTAGGGTCGTGTATTCAGATAACGGCCAGCCATTCTCATCCGAGCTCATGAAACAAGTTTCCCTTCTGTTAGGGTACCAGTGGAAGTTCCATTGTGTACGACATCCTGAAGCAGCCGGTCTCGTAGAGAGACATAACCAGACTCTGAAAATCCGCATTGCTAAAGTGTGTGCAGAGAAAGGTGTAGATTGGATAGTAGCACTGCCAGTCGCCCTTTTTTATATGAGAATGGTTGCTCATTCCCGTTCAGGTCTATCTCCATATGAGATAGTGTTTGGTCGTCCCCCCAATATGTGGGGTACACCTAGACCCCGTACAATTACAGATGTTGACAGTAATATGCTGACAGATTACCTTGCCTCCTTGATGTCTGCACTACAATCTTGTCGTTCACAGGTTGCCGCTGCATTTCCAGACAATACCGAAGTGAAACCGCATGAAGTCGTTCCGGGGGATTTTGTGCTGATTCGCAATTTCGATCGTTCAAGTCCGCTGGAGCCCCGCTGGAAGGAGCCCCGCCTTGTTCTTCTCACCACCCGGACAGCTTTGAAAGTGGAAAACCGAAAAGGCTGGCTACACTCCAGCCATGTCAAGAAGTTTCATGGACTTAAATCAAAGACTTTTCTCAAGGACTGCCCCGTTCTCAAGGACTGTCCAGACACTGAATCTAAACTTCCCCTGTTAGAGAAAACTCCGCAGCAGGAGTATAAACAGAAATTGAGGTCTAGTAAGTCAGCCAGTTTAATTGTCTAAGTCCCTCTCGGGTGAAACGGTTAGACAGGTTCCTGACATGTATGAGATAGACCCACACAGTGAGAGAGTTAGTCAAAACTCTAAGAGATGTATCATTACTCTGTTTTTTCTATTATTCCTGAGTCTTATGGTTACTTGCATAAGTTATGCTTTACATTTATGTTTTCCTATTTCACATGTACATATGTTTTCTAATGTTACAGTAGAGCACACATTTAGTGACCTGCCTCCTCACGAGTTATCCTATCGTCTTGCTATGCGTAATAATACTTTTATCCGAATGCTGCACTATTCACACCAGACCAGCAATGCCACTAATTGTTGGGTGTGTGGTCGACTCCCCCCTTTCCAGACACCGAAGGGAGTTCTGCCACTCTTTCCTTATCCGTTTTCACATAATGGTTCGTGTGGAGCATGGTCCACGTTAACGTCATCCTTAACTGATATGTCCCTTCTGAACAGAACATGTTTCCCAGACAAGGAAGGACTTTCCCATAGAACAGGATTAGATCTAGAAAATGAAGTATATGATCTAGGTAATTATTCCTCGAATTTCATGGTTCTGAATGTTCAGTCCGATACTACTCCAGATTTGCCTGCTATTTCAGTTCTACCAGTCAAAGGCGAATTATGTGTCAGAAAGAATGGTTCCGCACATGTAGGTCATAGTGATTGTACTACTATGGTCGAGTATAGTGACAGTGAGAAATCTATTTTCAAAGCTTCACGTCATTCTTATTTTGTGTGTGGTCAGACCGCATATGTTCGTCTGCCCCTCGATTGGGATGGAACATGTTACATTGCCTTCCTACTGCCACCAGTTTTTCCAGCCCCATCTGATTATCACAGAAACACACATCTAGTACACGTTAGACATAGAAGGGAGACTGAGTCCCCAATTGTCGATCAAACTGAAACTGCCTTAGAACAATATCAAGACTTCAATAGAGGTTTATTTTTCTTTATAGGTCCTGTTCAGAATAGTAAGTTAATACGTAGGCTAACCAGAACCCTTGAAGCAGTAGTGAATGAGACTACTTCCGCTCTAGGTAACTTAACCGAAGAGCAATCTGCTATGAGATTTGTCGTGCTCCAAAATCGACTCGTTCTTGACGTCATACTGGCCGATAGAGGAGGAGCTTGTAGAGTCATCGGATCTAGTTGCTGCATTTTCATTCCTAATAACGTGCCGTCTGTTTATTCAGCTATAACCAGACTTCATAAAATTGCCCATCAGTTACACCAGAATCCAGGCACCTGGACATGGTCCGGTTGGCTCTGGAGTATCATATCTGCCTGGGGATGGAAAGTATTGTCATTCCTAGGTAGAGCAGTAATGATCATATTCAGTTGCTGCCTCTGTTTACAATGTGGCCCTGCGATTTGCGGCTTGTGTGCTACCTCTTGTATTCCTAGTCCTAAGTCCCGTTCCAAGACAATTCGAGACGAGCAAATGATGCTATATGAACAGATAGATGGTATCATGAATATTGATGTTTCCTGATGGAAACGTAGGGCACAAGAAGGGAATGTGGAAAATTGAATTTTGCCTTGTTATATGTGCCTACGTGTTCCCTACCCTATGTTATATGTGCATGATCGATATGCATATATCCCCCTATGATCGATTAAAGACGCAATTACAGTTGTGTCCAACTCTAGTATGCCAGTTTCCAGTTCTCATGAAAGCAACGAGTATTAGGCCTATGTTGCCACGTTTTACAGTGTGCACGTTAATTCATCGCATTGTCCCCGTTTCTAGGCCTCAAAAGGGGCCCGGACACCAGATTCAAGCTCCAGTCTCCTGAACCCACTCCGAGGAGCAATACAGCCCCCACCTGCATCCCTGACCCTTCACTTACTTCCTGCCAAGTAGCACGGTGCCCGGCCTGGCTCTGCCTGCCTGTCTGCCAAGAATATGTTATGCTTCTAGTTATCAGTCCAGCTTTCCTTCTCCGCATTCCTAAGCTACTGAACCGCATAAACAGTTCCAGCTATAGTCTAGTCTTTCTGTCTCCATGTCAGAGAATTACCGTATTAATATTCATAGAAGATTCATAGCACACGCAATACATGGAGAATATATGCATGCACCAGCCTTAGTGTCAAGTAGCCTTTGCCCTGATAACTTTTAGATTCTATCAACATGTACTCCAAACACCAGATACCAGATATGCTATAGGTACATGTCGTCCTGACACCGCAGACTTTAGTCTCCTCTTCTAGTGTAGAAGTCATAGCCCCCAGTTCTCCCCGGTAACACGTCATTGCCCGTTTACGCGCACCACTAGGTTAAAGGTCCCAGCTACTCAGGTAGCCCCCTCCATGTTTCCGCCCATTCATGACACTTTTGTGACGTTTTCATCACATGTCTACGTGCACGCCCTGTGCACGCCTTTTTTTCACGCCCATGTGTTCTTATCTTACGCTTGTCACAAGTTACGCCTACTGTATGTAATGTATTTGAAATGTCTTACTATATATACACTGCACTGTTAATGAAATGGTGCAGCTGCCTTCCTTCCTATTTTATTTCAGGCTGTCCCGATCCAGTCCCTTCCCTTTTGCCTGAATAAAGCCTGTTCAACTCGGATACATCGGATCCTGCCTCTTATTTATTGAGCTATCTGTTATTGTTAATATATTCAAAAATAGTACCGGTATTTAATTATTTATTTACCACAAGCTGGACAGTTTTACGGACCTTATGGGCTACCTGGGGGTCCCCTTGGCGCCAGAGAAGACTCATGGTCCCAGCACGGTTCTGTCCTTTCTCGGTATAGAGCTCGACTCAGCGGCCATGGAAGCACGCCTACCGGGTGATAAGCGGACGGTGATGGTGGCACTGGTGGGAGACGTGCTGGCCAAGCGGAAGGTGACGGTGGGGTGGTGCAGGTTCTACTGGGCCACATGAATTTCGCGTGCCGCATGTTGCGAGTGGGGCAAACGTTCGACGTCAATTGGGGCTGGCGCTGTCAGGTTTGACGCTGCCGCATCATCATGTACGCCTGTCGGTGGGATCGAAGGAAGACTTGCGCATGTGGTTGGCTTTCCTGGGGCGCTTCAATGGGTTGCCGATGGTGCCGCCGCAGGACTGGGAATGGGACGTCACGATGTCATCGGATACGGCGGGAGTCGGCAGTTTCGGCCTTTACTGGTCAGGGCGATGGTGCGCAGAGCAGTGGCCGGCTCACTGGCAGGCGGGGGGAGGAGTATTGCCTTTCTTGAATTGTTCCCGTTGGTGGTGGCCATTACGATGTGGGCACAGGACTTGGCGCACAAGCGGGTTTTGTTCCGGGTGCACAATATGGCGGTGGTGCAGGTGGTGAACAGGCAGTCGGCTAGGGTTCCGCAGGTGTTGAATTTGATGCACGTTTTCGTGTTGGCATGCTTGGAACATGACATTCTGTTTCAGGCCCGGCACGTGCCGGGGGTGGACAATGACATTGCGGATGCTTTGTCGCGTTCCCCGTGGCAGAGGTTCCATGGGCTAGCCATGGAGGCGGACGAGGTCAAGACACCGGTGCCAGCGGAGCTTTGGTCGGTGGGAGACCGCGGGTCATTTACCTGGTGAAGGCGTCGGGGCAGCATCCACATGGAAGGCGTACGAGCAGGCGTGGCAGGAATGTATGCGCTTCGGAGCGGTAAGGCAAGGGGACAGGTGGCGGCGGAGGAGCAGGTGGTGCAGTTCAGGCTCGGTTTGATGGACAGAGGATTGTTGAGGGTGATGATTGCGGCCAAACTGTCGGCGGTCGCGTTCATGGGGAAGCTGTGGTGGGGTATGCAACTTGGGTGGTGCTGGGGCCAGGGAGGTCGGCGGCGGTGTGCCCAGCAGACTGGGGGAGGCGACTAGCGGGGGGGCAGACACAGGGGGATGTGGAAGTTTTTGGATGGTGGGGGACCGGTAGGGCGACGGCGGCTCAAGGTTGTGGGTCCTGCGGCACGCCCTACGGTTTATGGGTGAGGACCCAAAAGAGTTCGGGACGCATTCTTTTCGCATTGGGGTGGCGACGGGGCGGCACGGCGGGGTTGGGGGATAGAGGAAATTCAATGGTTGGGGCGCTGGCAATCAGACTGCTACGGGACTTATGCCAGGATGTGGGGGGTAGGCATGGAGTGAGGATGGAAATGTTTTGCCCGCTGCTTACATGTGTGTCTTTGCAGGTGCGGTGGCAGGGCCAACTGCAGCGGCGATGAGCATTTACATTGTGGGCCATTCCTTTGTTAAAAGAGCGGAGAGGGCTGAATGGGACAAGCACAGGAACCTCAATTTGGAGCTAATTGACCAGTTGTTTCATTGTCATTGGCGGGGAATGGGGGGCATGCGCTGGCACGAGTTTGTGCCGGGATTGAACAATGTTGTGCGGGGGGGAGTTTGCCCTGATGTGCTGGTCATGCATTTGGGGGGAACGGATTTGGTGCGGTGTCAGGGACTAGCGCTGGTGAAGCAGATGGAACGGGACTTGCTGGAGATACGGAAGCAGTGGGCGGGGTGCTATGTACTTTGGTCGGGGTTTGTCCCTAGGCGTTGCTGGAGGGGAGCAGA